>NC_140705.1:90818333-92244166 GCF_050655825.1 Lonchura striata
AATTGACACTACATTTCTGTTTTCTTTAATTTATTATAGGAATTTTGGGTGAAGGTAATTTAATCTCCCATCAAAGACTTCAGCAAACACAAGCATTAGAACAAAGCATTTTAAAGTAATTATAATAGAACTTGTCAAAACCACTTAGCATCACATAGCCAAGATTTTACTGGGCCTAAGCTCTCTTAGTTTAAGCACCTTGAAGGAGTGCTTGAAAGTAGATGTTTAAAAAGTAGCAACAAAATAATCCTTTTGTATTTCTGTTTAATAAATTTAGGGAATAATGTATCTGCATGAAGAAGCAGAGCTGTATTCAAGTCATCCATCTACATCACAAGCTTCTGTGTGTACCTTTGTGATCAAATCACCTTTGCTGGGTTAGGATCGGGTGTGAAATGCCACAGCTTTGGAGCCAGCTGAGGGTGTGCTGTGTATTCCTTAGCTCTGCAACTGCTGTGCTGTGTGGAGGTTTTGGCTGGTGGTGGATTTAAACGCTGTGCCCATTTCTGAGCTGACTCCGTTTCGCTCCGTCCGTATTCTGGCACTGTCAAGGTGCTACCCATGGAGGGAAGGGGGAGAAGCTGGATGCCTGCAACTTTGATTCAGTGCTTTGCTAAATGGCCATGTTCCTGGGTCTGAATGCTCTGTGCAGGGTTATGATTGTGTCTGAGATGCTTTCATTTATTAAATGAGTGTGAGCTGCTGTTTATAAAAAAATATCTGCATGACAGGCTCAATTTTCAAGGCATACAGGCAATAGTTCTGTACCAAACAAAATGCTGGCATGGTTGTCTTGGGTAAATGCCTATTGCTAGAAAATGCTAAGTGAACCAGTTGGCTTTCTTTCAAAACTTAGAAGCAGTGGTGCTTTCTATTGGAGCTGAACACTAAATGACTCTTCCTCTTTTTCACTGATGGCAAGAGAAACAAGAGCTGTGTTCTGTCTTCACATAATTTCTGTGAAGATTGTGCTTTTATTTCAAATAAGATGCTTTCTGAAAATCGTGAAGTTGAGGCTTTTTTTTCTCCCAATGAATGTATATTTAAGTTGCCTTTATTCATGGTAGCATTTTTTACTTGACATGCTTTCCAGTAGTAAGTTGTCTTTGTGCAACACAGGAGGTTTTCTGGAGGTGGCTGGAGTTGGTGTCATGAGCATCAAACCTGTGCCTCATTTAACTCTTTTTTTGTTTTGGTAGTGTCACTTCATCATACACTGAATCCCGTAATTGTTTGGGTTTGAAGGGACCTTAAACACCAAGCCCCTAAGCCCCTCTGCCATGGGCAGGGACATCTCCCATTATCCCAGGTTGCTCCAAGCCCCATCCAAGCTAGCCTTGGGTCACTTCCAGCAATGGGGCAGCCACAGCTTCTCTGGGCAACTTGTGTCAGGGCCTCACCACTCTCACAGGAAAGAATTTCACCATTAGTTTTGTGAGAAGAGGACATTTTAAAATAAAATTTTAAAAAAATCCTTTTCCCAGTAGTTTTGTAAACAGAAGTGTAGTGTGAAAGGAGAAGCTATTGACAATTTCTGCCCTCTAAAATAGATTTTTATACCCCAGGAGATCCATCCAGTCACTTGTAAAGTCTGCTCTGCTGCCCCAGAGTTTCTCTAGTGTGTTCTGGCACTCAGCAGTTCTGGTTCCCTGTCAGCACCACAAAATGTTTGCCCTCTGTGAGCACCTTGGTGGTGGGAGCTCTGCTGCTTATCCCAGGAGGAGCTGTGGAAATCCAGCCCACAATTCCCCACAGATTCACAGGTGAAGTGGATTAGGTGTTTGAAAATTAGTCTCAAGATTAGTTAATTTAGCAGAAACATTGTATATCAATATTAAACTGAGGAAGTTACTTGGTATTTCTGCTTGAAGAATGGCTCGAATCCCTGAATAAGCTGCTGTGAGGGTTAATTGTCTTCAGAAAAAAGGATGTGACCTTTTCCAGCTCTTGGTTCAGCTTTGCTTTACAGGCAGTAGCTCTTGTGCAGGCTTCTGTTTGGACAGCTCTTGCATTTTCTCCCAATTAATTCCCATCTGGATTGCTGGAAGTAATAAATCAAGCTTTTGGAAAACCAAACAATGTTAGTCTTTTGGGGAGGAATGAATAAAGTGAGTTGGTTATTGGCTTCACATTACAATTGCTATCTATCTCCTGCTCTGGCACATGGAAAAATGAGCAGGGAACCACATTTTTCCATGTAGCTTTGTAAGACATGCTTAGCCTGAGCACATGGACTTTGGTGGTCCCAAAAGTTTTGGGAAAAGAAAGTTGCCAGTTTTCTTTCAGACTGGCAGTACCTATTAGTGGGAATATAACCAGTTCCAGAGCCTGAGTCAGCACAACTGGTTTTCATCTCATTTCGTGGAGCAAAAGCCATGCACACGTTCCCGTTAAAGCTTTTGCGTTTTTGGGAGATGTTCTGGCCTTAGTGCTGTGCACTCACTGTTTCTCTTTTGAAAAGTTGCAAATAGCAAATGTGTTTTAAAGGATTGCAAATAGCCACATTCAGTCTGTGAAATCTTTCTGCTTCTCTCTGGTTGCAACAATTTTGTCATTATGTCACCTCCTAAAGATTTAGTTGTTATTGACAGTCAGCAGGACACCGCCTTAGTGTTACTTGAGTGATTTTGAAGATGAGATATTTCTTCTTTTAAAAACACTTTTCTAACTAAACTCAGCACCAAACACAGATTTTATTTGCCACTTCAGTACAGAAATAGTTGCTGTGTTAGCAGGAGGACAAGATACATCTCAGAGATGACACTGATTGTGAATGAGAAGGACATTTTTTGTAAATTGGGGAATGTTTTTTTGCTGATGGAAATATTATATACTGCTGTCAGTGGGAGGGAAGACAGTTTGTATGAGAGGAGGAATATCCAGTAATGACTTGAATCCTCTTGGGGTCAGCTGGAATATTTTACAGTACAGAGGTTCTGACCCTATCATGAAAGCCTCAGGTTATACTAACTTTTGCTCATATTTCTCAGCAGTAGTACACAGAGGTCAAAATATCAGATTCTGACCTAATTATTGAAGAACAATATTACATTTTCCCTGAGGTACCTCAGGGTCAGTTGTGTAGCTTTTAATGGGCAAATATTTCAAAGAGATGCTAAATTCTAAGTTTACCAATCTATTATTAAAAAAACAAACAAACAAAAACCAGTTTTCACACTGTACCTACATTAGGGCTTCCAAGTGCCTAAAATTTCTCTTTAATTGGTATTGTAGCAAAAGCCTGTTGTTCAGGGGAATGTGCTGCTGGATTTTGTGACTGCAGCTAAAGTTCACAGAGAATTTGAGTTTGTTTCTTTGTGTCATCTCCTTGCTTGGTTGTCATGTAATCAGCTCTTTGCCTTTCCAGAAATGTGGTTGTGGTGTACTTTTTAAAAAAATGTAAAGCTTATGAACTATGGACTTAGGAACTATGTTACCCTGGATTCAGCTTAAATAATCAAAATTGTGCCATTTAATACCAGATTATAGCAATAAATTGTCATAGCTTTTTAGGAGTAAAAACTCCCAATAATTTCTAAAAGTGAGTTGAACATAAAATGGGATGTGCTTTTTAGGCAGGTGAAACAAAAACCTGTTTAATGTTTTCTGTGTGCTCTTGGTCATGGGGTGGAGGTGGGCACATCTCAGTTGACAAAGTCATCACTGTCATGGGTCCACCCAGCCATGACACAAACATGGACACAGAGTCCTTTCTGGATGGAGCAACAACGTTGTCAGATTCTGTACAAACAGCCTTAATGAATGTGAGTCACTTTATTCTTGGAATTAATTTCTGTGCTGCAAATGGACATAATTATGTGGCTAAATGGAGGGGAGTCATAAACAAAACAGAGCTGTCAACCAAGTCCTGCTGGAAGCAACAGGCTGCGAGCCTTGCCAATGCTGGCTTGTGGAAAAAGGGCTGCCAGGAAAGTCATGGGAAGCAAAGCTGGCATGGAGGAAGAGCACCTTGGGCTCTGTGGGTAGGATCAGCAAGGAGGAGCTGGGAGAACAGCAGCTGCCATCTATTCAGGAATGGGTATTCCCTTGCCTTCACTCCACAAGTTCTGTCAGGAGCCTCTCCTAGTGATGGGATCACTATTTTCATAGTCATCATAGAAATAGTCATAGTCATGGGGTCGTTATTTTTTAGTGGGGTCCTTCCACACCACAGGGCTTAGCCAGGCATGCTGTCCTAGGTGGGAAACTTTGGAAGTGGCTGAGGCATTTAGAAACCCAAGTGCTGTTTGTCAGTTCCTCTGCTACTTGAGCACAGAGGTTACTTTTTGATTGCATCCTTGGGGATAGGTTATTCATTGAACACGGGAATTGGATGGATGTGTCCCTCCTTTCCTGTACAGCTATTTTTGCAGGGGGCTTCAGCCTTTTTATGAGCTTTCAGGGTGGCTTCCAAGTGCTCAGTGTGGGTTGTGGGAGACCTTTAAACTCATCCCCATACTTGTCTGATAAATACAGAGGGGCAAGGGAGAGGAAGGTGTGATGGAAATAAAAAAAAAACAGGGACAGCTGAGCACAGAGATCCTGTTTTATGCTCCAGGATCACAAGAAAAAACGAGATTTGTCCCTTGCCCTGCAAGCAGAGAAGGCAGCACTGCTGAAATGCCTGTGCAGTCCATCTCCAACTTCCTCTTCCCAGCTCCTCCTGCAGCTCAGAGGAGGCAGGGCCAGAGCATGGCATCTTTCCATGTATTTATCTTTGTGTGGCCCCTTCCCTCGTTTCCTCGGATCAACATATTGGCAGCGGCCGGCACTCATCCTACCCCGAGCTGGCACTGGGGCTTGTGCTCCCTCCTTCCTGCCAGCTCCTCTGCCAGGCTGGCATTCAGAGCACTACAATGGGATATTGTGCCACGGGGATTGCGTGCTACTGTTGAGATGGGGTGGGGAAGGGGTCATTTTTTTTTTTTTTGTACAGTGGGAGCCAGCAATCTGGAACAAACTGCTTTAGAAAGCGCCCAACGTGCCAAAATAAGAAATGCACTATCTGGCAAAAAGAGGCTCCATGATGCTTTTGTTGTGGAGGGGTTTCTTTCTTCCACCCTTTTGGGGTATTTTTACCAAGCAAAAAAGGCTCAGGAAACCCTTTAAGGAATGTTAGTGTTCAACCTTTTGTGAGGGGAGGACTTGCTACTAATGGTTGGTAATTACACCTTTTTTTTTCCTCCAACGAAATTCACAAATCTCACTTCTTTTTCATTAGGAAGGCAGAAAGTCCCTTTGTGTGTGGTTAAATGGCTGGTTTGCTTCAGAACAAGCCTACAGAAACATTGTTTGGAGCCAGAAAGGAGTGAAAGGTGGCAGCCTAATTACTGAGCTGAGGTGCCTCTAGAGACAAGTAAGGGTGCCACACAGCTTTCTGAGGGAATCAGAAAGCTCCATTCAGCTCCAGGAAGACTTGGGAACATTCAGCAAAAACAGAGATATTCTGAGTCTGAGCAATCAGAAGAGGAAAATCAATATTGTATACCAGGGACACTGTCATCATTAGCAATGAATAGATGTCAGATCTTGCTATGTAGTATTCCCATGTCAGTCTGACTTCAGCTGGGGTGCCAAAGATGTCCACATCAGGGTTTCCATTCCCAGATTTCTCTTTAGAAATGTTCAGAAGTGATGGTGCAATTGGCCCTCATCCTCCCCTCCTACCCCTTCATCATCCCCACATGTAATTGCTTCAAATTTCCTCTGGTGAACTCAAAGAGGAAATTATAAAACAGTTCCAGCACACTTTGGCCTTCCATGGTCACACAGTACAGATTATTATTGGGGTTTTGTCTTAGTAATTGGGCTGAAGTTTTGCAATAACTGTTGTAATACAGCAGACTTGGTGTTGCTCTTTTTCAGACATATACATCAACCATCTAGTTTTTTCCTCCTTAATTTTGGGATATTTGTGCATTTGGTTAGTTTTGACTAATCTTCCAGTGGTGTGACTACCTGCTCTCTGGCCATGGAGATTTGACAGAAATTCTTCAATATAAGCAACAATTCAGATAGTTGTTTGTGCTGTGTCATTTTAGGAATGCTCTAGTGCCATTTCACCAATCTTTTATGTATGTTAATAAAATACAGGTAAATACAGGTTTCATAAATATCCAGAACCATGACATGCTAATGGTTTGGGTGTTTTTTTGGTGTTTGTTTTGTTTTAATGTTTGGTGGTTTTTTTTGGGGTTTTGTTTTTTTTTTTTTTTTTTTTTTTCCTTTTAACATTACAGACAGGTGCCCAAACCATTTTAGGCTTTTAGGAGTTACATTATGCTCTACAGCAGAAGGGTATGTTAAAGCTGTCTTGTTCTCTGCACTGCTTCTCTACACAAGGAGCCAAGAAAGGACAGAGCTCAAGGGACACTCTTCTCCCTCCTAGTCCAGCACTCCAAGGCAAAACATCATTACAATTTCATTTGAGACTTAGGGAAGGAAGTAGTCTTGGAAAGAAGAGAAATAGGTGATTTTGTCATGTTTTTGACATGTTACATAAAATAACATGTTCCTTCATGAGCTGCCCGATCTGCATTTGTCTCTTCTGTATTCAGCTATTTTTATTAAGAACAACTAAATGTAGCTGAGTGCTGAACTCCTGCTGACACTTGTTCAGGTGGGCCTTTCTTTTTGTCTGTGCACTCCTGCATTTGTCCATACACATAACCCAGTGTGGCTCTGTTTTGACACCTGAGTTCCTGCTGCCCCAGTCACCCTTAAACATCAGCACACATTTCCTTTTTGTCTGGGATGGGGAACTTGTGGTGACTCCAGGTATCACTGATCTCAGCTGAGGGGACATCTCAGTGCTGAATAAAGCTCAGCTTTGTATCAGCACCTTGATTCAGTGCTTGTTGCCTTGTTCTGCAGTGTGCTCCCATTGTGTCTGACTCCACTCTTTCTGCAGCCAGCAGCCCGTGCTGCCCAGGAGACTTGGCCAGCTCCTGTCATGCCAGCAGAGGATTAGTTCACTCTGGTGCTGCAGGAGTGTGCTTTTGGGAGCAAACCTCCTCTGTTTCACGTTGGCAGAGCAGGTTTGGTATGCACAAATGGAATGAAACTCAATTTAGGGTTGTGCTTCAGGAGCATCCTAATGGACTCCTGTTCATGGATGCAGCAGATGCACTGCTCACCTCTGGCATGGATCAGTCAGGTTTTCAGCACCAGCAGATCTGCTCCTGGCAGACTCACTGCTGCTAATGTACAGGAATTTATAGGGCTATCTTAAGCTTTTCCCCTCCTGATTTAAGTTATGGCATCCTGTGCTAGACTTGTGTAATAAGTGATCTTAATGTCACTGACAGACCTGTATCTTTTTGCTGGCAGTGTTAGACACACTCAACTTGTAGTCACTGGGCTTTCCATTTAGAGCTGCTTTAGGCTTTATTGTGCTTGACCTGTGCTTCATGGGAAGGTCGAGTTGGGAGGGATTTACCAGGTCTTTAGGTCCTGGGTCCTCTAGTTTCACAAGCCTTGCCCTAAAATCCTATTCAGAGACTTCTTAAATTAATTTGATTCCTAAGTTATGAAGTCTGTGATGGGATTATAGATTGAGCTGCCCACTTGTCCATCCCAACCCTGACTGGCACTGAAGTTTATGGATGTGGTGTTCTGTCCAGCTGGCATCTGAGCCCTTCACACCACACGCAGAAGGTAGGGGGAGAGATGGAGGTGCTTCCTGTAGAAGTGAAGGGCCAGGGGAAGTGACCCTTAATTTTTGACATCTGTTTTTCCCTGAAATGTTTGTCTTTCTCTTCATAAGCACTGAGTCTTCTGAAGAGACATGGTAGGGAAATATTGAGCTGTAAAACTGAGCTGGAAGTGCAGGTTGTGCTGTTGGATGGGTGAGCCTTCCTGACTCCCAAAGTTTAGCCTGGACCTCTCCTAATCAGACATTCCCGTTGGCCTGGGAAGACTTGTGTCAGTCTGCACAGAGCTGTGTTGATTCCTGTGGAGCCTTACACTGGCCAGTCTTGGAGCACTGGGAAAACCATTTCTTTTCCTCTGTCTCACTTCTCTGCTGGTGTGGAGGAGGAGGACAGATCATAATTTTTTTTTCATTTTGTGGGAGCGTTATGATTTGGTGCCTATTGGAGTAATGAAGATGGCATTGTCTTTTCATGGATTTATGCTGACATGGGATAAACCTCTAGGCTTTTTCTCTGTCAAGCCCCTTGCCTTCAGAAGTTCTTCTCTGAGGAAGGCCAACTTCCCTCCAAGTATTTCAGTGAGCTCACCAGCCTCACTCATGTCCTTGTAAATGTGCCATTTTCCCATGGGTTTAAAACTGCTTTTCTCCCCTCCATTTGCCAGCATGAAATAATGGGATTGTTCCAGTGGGAAAGGAAATGGGTTTTGACACCATTGTGTCAGAGTGCCACTTTGAGGGTGATTTGTTTAACTTGTGCTAGGTTCCTGTTGGTGTTTCTTTGCGGCTATTATCATTTTGTAAACATTACAGAGCAGGCTGCAGAGTGCCAACTGCTTTATGTTTTCTGTTAAATCAAACATACAGTGCAGCCTGTTCACATGACCTAATCCTCTGTGCCCGAGTTGTTTTGCAATTCTGGAACTAGGATCTCCAAAAAGAGTGAATTTGGAATATAAAGCCACAAGGCTCTGCTCACCCCAATGGAAGAGCAGGTCCTAACACCCACAGCTACTCAGGTTGGAAGAGAAATTATTCCCCCTCCTTCCATGCAGATCTGTGACTCAGAGTTGTGGAAAAAAACTAATGAGGAGTCAGGGAATCCTTAGGTTTGTGTTATCCTACTCATTATGAGCTGCTGCATTCAGGTGTTATCTCAAAGTGAGAAAATCCCTAATTTTTGCATTTTTTAAAAGTAATGTACCTAAGTTTTTCTTCCCCATAAACACATCCAGTGTCCATAGCAGGTGGTAGGGATCTCTGAGCATTCCTTTTCCCAGCCTGAGCAGCAGCAGTGCTGGGCTGGGTCCTGGGTGCATTCGTGGCCCCAGGAGGACCCAGGGCAGCACTGCTGGGCAGGATGCTGATCACTCCTGGAGTGCCAGGGCTCAACCTGAGACATCTGGGAAGGTCACTGTGTGTCCCTGTGCCACAAGCTTCTCAGAGGTCACTTGCCACTGCAATTATGGTCCCATCAGGAGAGCAGGACTGGCAAATGAACCATGCCTTAGTGTTGGAGCATCAAAGCATTTACAAGGTGCATTTTCCACTGGAAAGCCAATGTGGCTTAAAGAATGACAACAGGCAGAGCAGGTTATTTTAGTTATGGGTTTTTAACAGCTTTCCCTCTCTCTCTTTTTGTGGTGGTCAGCCTTTCCAGCCAGATGGACCATGCAGCCTTTTCCAGAGGCAGGGGCACACAATGCTCTCCTCTTGTCCCCTGTAACTTGTCACGCAAGGCTGGAGGCTTTGTTCTTGCACACTGCATCCAGTGCTTCTGGGAAGCTTTGGACTGAGATATATTACAAGCTGGGTAAATTCATTCTGCCTCCCCCCTGCTTTATGTCATATAATGGTGACAGAAAAAATGGCAGTAGGAAAAGGCTGCTATTGTTAAAATAATTAATCTGGCTGATAGCCTCTTCCTAAAGGGCCCTTGGGAAAGAGGACTGCCAAAAGTAGGCTGCAGGCTGGGCAAATTTGCATAGTGTGAAAGGTGGGACATTTAATAATAAATCTGTGTTTGTTATCTTGGCCTTTTACAATGAAATGGAAGTACCGCCAGCACTTTGACGTCCAGAGTAAATACCCTACAGTATTTACTGGGCAAGGCTGAAATAGGCTTTCATGGGGAGGTTAAAATAAAAATGAAAAGCAGAGTATTGTGAAGTGAGTTTTGAAATGTTGAAAATGATGAGTTTCTCTGGTTTAGATTTCTGGAACTCTTGAGGAGATTACCATTAATTTGGTTACGTGAAGGACAAAGCCTGTTGTTAAAAGTGGTGGCAGTGAATCCAGCATAGCATAAATATAATAATCTGCTTCTGCTGGTTTTCATCTTTTTCATAATGTTTCCTTGACAGAATTATCTGCTCTGAATTGAAGTCCAAATCCATGTCTTTTAGTCTGTTGCTGCTGTTGAGAGTAAGTGGTCATTTAGAAAGGTACCCAGACTTCACGTAAGGGTGCTTAGTAGTGGCATATCCGTGATGTCCCAGGGATGTGACTAAGTGCTCCTGAACATTCAGTATCACGTCATTTATCAGCCACAAATGCAAGCTTCATCTCTGGATGAATGCTAATTAATGATTATGTCATGTAATTAGAAGTTATTCTTTACCAATAGCTGGGTTACTCAGTCTAATGGCTTTTGTATCTAACAAGTGACATACTCCTAGCGATGAAAATGTATAGTTTTAAGAAGCAGTGTTGCCAAGCTGGCTTATCATGCTTCACTTCTGCAAAAATGCATCAGCTCCAGTCTCTGGTTTTCCTGCAAATGAAGCAACAGGAAGGTGACTGCCAGTGGCGCATCTGCTGTCAGTGCAGGGGAAGGTGAGCTTCTGGCGTGCAAAAAGATACTGCTGATGTGGGACACTCTGGGAAACATTTTTTTTATTCTCCTCTTGTCTTCTGAAAGTACTGAAGCATTACATGGAATGCTGGGGAAGGTGTTTTGTTTAAATATGAAGCTTTCTAGTGCTTGTAGTGCCCTGGAAGCTGCTCTGTTGCAGTCTCTTTAACTCCACATCAAGTGCAGGGGTTGTGTTGGGTTACACTAGCAAAGGGTGTGTGGAGAACTGTGGCGGCAGCTCTCTGATCACAGAGGGAAATAGATAGTTTCCCAGGCATTGTTCTGGGAAAAGCTGTGAGAAGCTCAGAGAAGAGAATTATAAACAATCCTTAATCTCTGCAGCTGTGATCATGTTAACGTGTACTTACAGTAAGGTTGTTTACCAAATGGGTGTCTTGTTAATTAGCCAATCATGTGTAATGTGTTAATTAAATGACCAATCAGGTCCACCTGTAGTGAACTAAGATATAAAATAAGCCATCTGAATAAAGGAGAGGCTTTTTGCCTTTTATGCCTTCTGAATGATGGAGTCCATATGTTGCTTTCTTTACTGTCCCTCTAATACCTTCTGTGACAGAAAACAAGCAGAAACCGAAACCATAGCTGGGGATGTCCACCCCCAGCAAGCAAGTGCAGGTCTTTGGGAGGATGCCCCAGTTGTTAGAAGGGATGGAATGATGCCCAGCCCTCAGCCAGGTTGCCTAAAGCCTGGTGCCCTGCGGGGAGGAGCCGGTCAAGCGTGGCACATGGAGTGCAGGGACACGCTCCAGTGTCAGGGAGGCGGTTTTGGGTACACTCACTAGTCTTGGTTAGCCAAGATGCACATGAAAATTGCTGTCTTAAAATCATGCAAATGCTTTATCCTGCTCTTCAGAATATCCATCCTCTTGGTTTCAGCAGTCGCCAGCTGTCCCTGACTGTTGCAGGGAGGAGCAGTGGTGCTGAGTCAGCCCAGATGCTTAAGCACAGTTCATATACAGGATCTGCAGGATAGGGCTGGGAAGGGAGGGCTCTAACACAGCTTTTAGTGCAGTAATGCCAAGCCTACAGCGTTACTAGGATTGCTGTCTGCTTTCCTGCTTGTTTATTTACTTACTGTGACTTTCCTCATCCTTTTCCTACCCCTCTGTCCCTGCAATTGCCAAACACGTTGTAATTACCTTGTCATTCTTTAGAATCAATGCCTTTCTATATATATGTCCATGGTTCCCTGGCTGGCTTCACTGGCAGATGCTTAGGGGCAAAATCTTCAGCTGGTAAAAATAGAGCTCCCTGCAAACGTGGTAATTTGCACCAGCTGACAATTGGCCACTTGGATATCTTAAAATATCCATCTCTGAGAAGCAATTTGTTACTTAATGAAGAAAACGCTCCTAGTCATCTATTTCTCATTTCCAAACACCATGAATGTGGTTGGGTGTTTATTAGACTAGGCTTTGTTTTAATAGAAGCAGTGTTGTGTAATCTGGACTATAACACATGCTCATGAAAGTGTCTTTGAAATATGCATTTTATTTCTTCTTAAAATATTTTAAGGAAAACATTTTGTATTTTGCTATGAGATGTGTAAATGCTTCATACCCACCAAATCTTTCTGTTTGGGAAGTAGCCCTTCCACATTTTGGCAGGAAAAGTGTGGTTCTCCCCTGCCTTTTTGCAAAACCTTCTTTGAAGCCAACATCTTTTTCTGACTCTAAGCATATTCTCCATTTTGAAATGTTGGCAGGTGGGATAATTTTGTATTGTAATATCTTTCCTTAGAAATTAATGGATAAAAATACAATGTGCAAGTCTATTTTTATAAGCCTCTAGTGTCAAGGAGTGGACTATAGCTGTAAGATCATCTTCCTCTTAATGTGCATGCTGTGGTTTTTCCTTGCTCATCTGTGTCCAAATAAACCCCACACCAAACTGCAGTGCTTATTTATTTAGAGTAAAAAGAACTCTTGTTTCTCTCTTCTTAAAGGATGAAGCATTTAGGTATTGCTGCTCTTTCCTTTCTTAAACTTTGTTCGGAGGAGTGTGAAAAGTTCATTTTTATTGTTTAAAGTAATATAGATCTCTGAGGCTGACCTTCCTTTAGGACCTTAAAATGCTTGAGGTTTTATACTCCACAGACTCTGCACTGGGGTTCCCAGGAATGCCCTGGCTCTGTGTTAATTTGTTATCTATATAAATATGAAGAAATGTTGTGTTCCTGTTAATAGCTGGATTGCACAGTCACATATTTAAAACTATAAATAGAGAGGCCTATTTCAAGAAGGAAAGCTGTAGGGTGAGATGGATTTGGGGAGATTTGGTACTGTTCAGGATGCTGTTATTGCATTAGGTGAAGTCTGGCCTCCTGCATAATGCATTAGAGCTGCCAGGCTTGCTGCTTCCTTCCAAGGCATCTAAATTGTGATTTAATTGCCCCAGGAAGATAAAAGACTTTCTGAAGTGGGAGAGGGTGCGTTAGTTTCATTAGAGTTTGATTTGGGGCTTTGCTGTAAAGTTTTTTGTTCAGCTTTAGGCGGTTGGGTGTTTTTGTTCTTTTTGGTTGGGGGGTTTCCCCTCTGCCCCCCCTCCATCAAAAGCAAAAGAAAAGAAAAAAAAAAAAAAAAAAAAAAACAAATGAAGCACCTTAATGCTAGATTTTCCATCTGGGCAATTTGAAGTATTTCTCAGCATTGGCTCTGTAGAAGCAGCACTGGGAATTGTGCTGCTGACAGAAGAAAGGGAAGGAAGTCGTGACTGCTGCTCAGTATGATCAGTGACAAGGATTGTTGTGTTACGTTTTGTCACTGCTTGTTCCAGCTTGTTCAGACCTACTTGGTAACTGCAGTTCCTCCTAAGGGACCCACCCAGCTATCCCAGCACTGGCGAGCTGGCAGTGCAAACCTTCTCTTAGAGCCTGTTTGTACTAATTCAATTACTCTTCAGATTTCACGTGCATGTGGGAATCTGTTTTGAAAGCTTCCAAGGGTGATTTCTTCATTTTATACAAGTGGTTCAAACAGTAGCTAAGACAGATCATTCACCAATGAGCTACAAAGCCTATGATTTACGAGAAATTATTAGAAATTTGAAACAGAAAAACCGTATTCCGAAGAACTGCAGCATGGGCAGCCTTCTTTTCTGACTCTGGAACCTGTACTATAGCAGGGATGTAGCCCAAATGATTCCATGATCTCCACACAGATTAAACATGGAGAAAAAGGTAAAATTACAAAACCAGAAAGACTCTTTTAAGTGTTCACTAGAGTCTCCACTCTGAAATGAGAAGAGACCCCATAGGGAAGATTGGTTTTCCTCTCCTTTACCTCCCTTCTTACGCTGACCAGAATTTGCATCTGCCTGGATTTTCTGCAACAGGTTATTTAATTTATTTCCAGCATTCATGCAAGTGGAAAGCTACTTCTAAGCTTTCCTTGGCTGAAAGATAGATGGCTTCTGGTCAGATGATGTGACTGCAGCAAAGAAAACAGAGAGAACAGTCCATAAGGTCTGAGTCCTGTCCCAAGTGCAACACTAGTGAGCATCAGCAGCCTGAGTGTGAGCTCTGTGCTCAGGCAGGTGGGCTGGAAATCAGGTTGTTATGGGGTCAGTGTCTGAGCTGGATGTGCCAGTCCCATCTTGGTGTTATTTTGCTGGGCATCATTAGCATGCTGGGCATCATTAGCATGCCAGCAGAGAGCTGGGAGGCAGCTGGGGAGCATTAATGGGCAGCACGCAGCCATCCAGCAAAGCTGCAGCAGCTTCTGAATGGAAAATGACAGTGCCTAAGCCATTTTGTGGGAATTGTCCAGCAAATGAGGATGTCTGAGAGAGCAGGCAGGACATGATGTCATTTTCCAAGTCAGGGTTTGCAAAGGGCACTGCAGCTCCTGCATTCAGCATCTCTTCCTCTCCTCTGCTGAATGCTTTTGTTTCAGCAGGCTCTTAAGTAGGTTCTTTGGCAATATCATTCTGAGAACAGAGTAAATTCCAGGCATTTAAATGAAAATGGGTTTGGTTCCATTTTATTTTTGTCTCCCATGGAGAACATATGGTTTTCTCTAATTGATGCTGAACAAATAAACATTCAGGCATTACGATACCAATAAATCTACTGCTGTCTGTTCTTTACTTTCAGGTGTGCATTCAGAAATTGGCTAACTAGGCTTGTTAATTTATAAATTCAGTGTGTGCAGAGCCCCACAGAGCCAGAGAAATGGGTAGTTTTGCAGTCCATTGAGAAGACCTTGTGCAGTCAAATGAATTCCCCAATACATGTGACCCAGAGAATTTTCCTCAGAATTTGTTTATTTGAGGGCCAGTACAAATGATCACATTCTTAGCCTAAAAGTTGCTGAGGACAAGTTCCCAATAAGTGATTGAAAATGGATTCTTTAAAGATTAGCAGCAGTTCGAATACTAGAAAAACAAAATTTCTTTAATGAGGCTCTTATTTATTGGTGGTATCTCCATTTCTTAACCCTTTGATTATCAGATTAACACTTGTCCCCCCCGGTCAGCACTAATTATGTATAGTAGTAAATACCTACCTAATAGGGTCATCAATGTGTGGAATTCAGTTTTTACATCAAATTCAGATGGAAACACCCCATATCAATGCTGTGCCTGCTCTTAAGGCTCTGGTGTCAAATCAGTTTAAAGTGGTGTTATTAATGTAAAACTGAAAATTGCTCCTGAAGCTGAAATGTCAGGTTTGCATCTTGTGAAGGGTTGCACAGACAGAACTGTCCTGCAGGTGTAACTGGGCATCTGCACCTTTTCTTGTCATTGTAAATAAATAAATATGTTGTAAATAGTAAAGAAATAAATAAAGAACAAGTCCATTTAAATCCTGGGTGGCCCTGCTGCAGTAAGTGTGGAAGTGCTCTCAGAGTGCAGTGACTGATTCCAGGGCTCAGTCCTTAATTTCCTAGTGATGCTCCTCCTCCCATCCGAGTGAGGAGTCAGGCAAGGATGTGGGGTGAGGAATTTGCCCCCCAGTTGGCAGTTGAGGTAATACAGAATGCAGCTGCAGACCTCTCCTTGGTCTGTGTTAAGCTGATTCAGCCAAGCTCACTGTAGCAGGACTTGAAATAAAAACTGCTTGCTGCACTACATAGGATTGTTTTAGGTGTTTTCTCTGGTTTTTGTGGGAATTATTGTCATCTGCTTTGTTCTCTGTGCTCTTCTGTGATGTTCTTGACCATTTTCTTAGCATGCATTTCACTTCCAAGCTGCAGAATTCTAGATGTAGAGTTATTTACCTACCATCTCTTCTACATATCATGTCTTAGACTTTCCTTCTCATTGTAGTGGGGAGTTTTGATAGTCTTTAACTATTGAACACCTTAATTGTAATATGCATTATCCTTGTTTCTTGATCATTTTGTTGACAGTGATTTCAGCTTTCCCTTTCAGAAAAGAAAACCATTCATTTGCCTTGTGAGTATCAAAAATGAGGCTTACTGATAATACAAAAGGGGAACTTACTGGAATAAACACTGCAACTTTCTTTTAGAAGTCTTTTCACTTGTATTTTAGCATTGATATTACATGGTGTCAAAAATTACACTGCAACCTCCTTTCTTTTCTTGCCCACACAGAGTGTTTAATAAAAGAAAAGAAAATGTCACTGGATCTGTGAGTGTCTGTATGTGTTTGTCAGAACACCACAGCAGAGTGGCATTGTGTTGAGGACCCAGTCAGGGTGGTAATTATTCTCCCAGCAGTTTAAGGCTCTACCTATTCCCTTTATTTTAAGTGCCTGCTGGAGAACAAGGCACTGCAAATTGATTAAGTATTAATTGTGACAGTGAAGTTTTCTGTCACATGGCATTGAGCTGCATTGATCTGTAACCTGCATTTGAACACTGTGAAGCAACTGCTTGAATACAATGAAAGCGTACAAGGTGGCTTTTTAGGGGGAATCCATCTACAACTGGGTGGAAAAAGACATTTTTGCCTTCAGGGTGCCTTGGGAACCCTCTCTATGTTAGTTCTGCACGCAAGTGACAGTGAGGTTAAATGAATGTTTCCAGATTAAAGGGTTTATCTTGTAGGTTAGTGGAATTTTGGTAAGTGAAGCTTTGATAGTCTTCACAGGAGGATTTTGTTTTGATTATAAATATGGGTCAGTGCGAGGCTTCTGCAGTAAAGAGTTTGTAAGCTGCCACAGCCCATGTCCTGTGCACTTGGAGATGCCTTCTGAAGGCATTTCTCTCCTTACTGAAACACAGGTCAATCAATAAAAGATATTAACAGGCTTTGTACTCTATTTACACATCTCCACATTTTCTTACCCCTGATGCTTGACATACCACAAGCCCACTCATACACCAAAGGAGATGTTTGCTGCTCTGGTAAAGCACCACAATCTTCTTGGTCTTCTGCAGCCAGAAATGCTCCAACCTGCAAGGGTTGCTCTGTGCTGCCTGTCTGCCAAGGACACACTTTTCCTTATATTGACAGGACTTCTTTGAGTTCTCTGTTTCTGAAATGACACAGACACGGCTTTCCTCTCTGCTGCGCCACACCTGGGGCACTTAAGATGTCCTGGTCCCTGTGGATGAGTGCAAACAACTCCTCCATTGTGGCTGCTCCTGAGAAAATCTCCATCCATCCATCCATCCATCCATCCATCCATCCATCCATCCATCCATCCATCCATCCATCCATCCATCCATCCATCTATCCATCCAATCGCCACAGCTAGGCTTTCCAATGGGATTTTGGATTAGTGTTTGACTTGTACTTTCCCAAGGTTGGCAAAGTGCATATTTAAACCACAGCAATCATCAGTAATCAGTTTACTATAGATTTTAATGGATGTTAATACAGTTTTCCCTCCAAGTGGAATAAAAATTACTCTTAATTTGATCTTGCCATCAAAAAAGCTTTTCAATGTTTTGATTTTATTTGGTATATTTTAATCACTTCCCATTTCAAAACACATAATTTTGCATTAATATACTACTGCAGAACTTATCCTGTCCTAAAAACACTGGTTGTTTTAATATTGAAGTGTTTCATTTGGTGCATTTCCACCACTGGAGATAAAGACATTTCTCCAATTTTGTTATGTTCATGCTTTAAAATTCCTTACCTCAAGCTGTTTTTCCTTTTTTGTTTTCTTCCCTGAGGTGTTTCACATGATGAAGGGAATCTACATTTTGTGCATTTTTAAAATGCTATGTGAAGATTTGATTTGGAAGCTCTGAGATTGGATAGTTCACAGATGGGGGTGTGTGTGCCTGTGTAAATATTTCATGCATTTCAGTCCTACTGATCTCACATTTAATAATTACACAGGCTAAGGACACAATGTAGCTGTAAAAAGGAAGTGCAGTAATTCAATACTTACTCCACAGTGTCTGATTTAAAGTGCTGACCCTTCAACCTTGCAGTACCCAGCCTAAGGTACAACCCATTCGGCAGCCCCAGCTCCCTTATTCCCAGTATTCCACTGGTTTCCTTCCATCCTTTTCCGATTTGGTTTGATCTACTGGTTTAAATTTCACAGCTTAAGCCTTTAAGGCTTGCCCTGTTACCTGGTTTGCCATCCCCATTGCTGAAGCCTCACATTTCTAGACCTGCCTGTTCTCTCTGTAGACTTTGTGGCACTCTGCAAAGGTCAGTGAAGGTTTCAGGGGAGGTGCTGGGTTTTATATTATTTTTATTCTGGATGTGCCTGCTGTAGCCTTTTTGGTGTTTCAGAAGGTCTCATCAGAGGTCCTGGTGGGAGGTGATGAGGTCTAGGGGGAATCAGAGAATATTCTCTGCACCCCTCTGTGTCATGTCTTCATCTTTCCTCAGCTGTCCCTTTTCCACTGTGCTCCCTCTCCCCTAAGTGTTGGTCTGTTCTCTGGGGTGGGGAATAGAGGTGTGAATTGTATGTTGCCAGCCGAGCCCCTGAGATAAGGAAGAGTGTTTATCCAGAGGCTTTTTGGATTCAACAGTCAGCACTCACCTCTTTTAGCGCCTGATTTTGTGTTTTCTGTGACCAAAGCTCTCTCAGCTGGCCAGCGGCTTCACCCCTTCCTTCTTTCCTGTAGATGGCCTCCAGTTTGCAGCTGCCCGGCTGGCCCTGGCAAATGGTGGCTGATGATTATTCTGTCTTCACTTCTGAGTTCCTCTATTTGTCTATTGTGTGCAGCTCCTCAGCAGCCTAAAGTAATGTGTGAAAGTTAATATTCCCTTTAAGAACTTAAATTCTACTGTCCAAGATGGGATTTGCGCACGTCAGTGGTGATGCTGAAGCCATCATTAAAGCTTTACTGTAATATTGGCTTATACAGATAAAATGCAGCTTCTGATTAAAGAAAAAAATATTAAAAAAAAGAAACTGTTCTTCCTTTTTCTTACCACCTTTTTATTTACTAAAACTGGATGTGTTCACCTTGCTTTTTTTTTTGCTCTACCAAAACCCTCACAAAATCAACTACATAAAAGCTAAGCCATTGTTGTAAGGTTTCTGAGAGAGACAGGACATGATTTATATTTAGAGTGAAGGATTGAGCTACCCTCCAACTGGGCCTCATATAAGCGGCCTTGGTGGGGCCTGGAAGCCTTTGACGCAGCAAGAATACAGTTGTTGCACAGTTAGAAATTACGTTAAGGTGACTACAAAGTAATGAGCTATCTGAGTGTGAATTAGTGCAAGTCTACAGTGTGAGGCTCTAACCACGTTAAGGTAAAAGTAAACAATGTTTGCTGACCAATGATAGTGTGTTCGCAATTTTTAAACTATATTGAAGTGTATATAAACTGCCATCTTTTAGACAATAAACAGAGAACATAGCTTTAACCATATTGGCTTGATGTGTGTTTGTCCAGTCCAGAAGAAGTCCCTAGCTTCTAACCCTAGTTTTGGCAAAACAGGATAGAACTTTTGTTAATTTAGTATTCCCAGGAGCTAAGAACATGAGAATGCAAGTGAATAAAACTGCAGTTTAGGAACCAAATTGGATACTAAAGGTGCTCCTATACCGGCTTGTCTTAATTGAACCAAATGGTTTATCAGGTTTGCTTCCCATATTGTAGAATGCAGAGTGTACTTTGTATTTTGTTTGACTTTTCAAGCCTGTTTGGTTTGGGTTGGGTTTTTTTTGTGGGTTATTTTTTTGTTTGTTTGGTTGGTTTTGTGGGTTTTTTTGGGGGGTTGTGGTTTTTAAAATTTTTTTATTGTTGTTCTTGAGGTGGCTACAGGAGAAATAGCTCTCAAAGAACTAATTTCTGGAGTTATTTCTGACTGCAAAGCAGAAGAAGAAATTTCTGCTCCCCTTTAAAATAGATGTAAAATTTTTGCTGTCTTACCCACAGGCTGAGCTGAAGTCAGGGATGTGGGCCCTTCTCTGTTCAGCTGCACTTGCTCATTCACAGGATCACCCCTTTCCACAGCTCTCTGGAGAAGAAGCTTCTTGCACAGATCTGCCCCTGACAAATCACTAAAAGTAGGGATAAGACAAGGAGGAGACTGAGTAACAAGAGCAGTGCCTTTGTGTACAGGCTAGAAGGACTTCCTGATAAATATGAAATGTTTCCAATGAATTTCCTGGCTGTTTGTTGGCCTACATGGACAGCTTTGAAATTGCAGCATAAGCTGCAAATTCAAGACAGTTTAAAAAAAAAAAAAAAAAAAAAGCTGGTTTAGAGGTGGTGGTACATGCTCTGGTAAGCCTGAATTAGCCTTACTTGCTAGACTGATATTTGTGGATTATACTTTGATGGCTCAATCCTCAACCTCCTGAGCAAATCTGGCTTTATCCACTTAGGGCAGGCTGTGCTTTAGTGTGTGCATGGTCTCTAGAAGTGCATTGCTGTCTGGAGGGTGCTGGCAATGTGTCCTCAGAGCCTCCTGTAGCACTGCAAAATCAGCATTTTGTAATGCCTGCTATCAGCTGAGCCACTCTTCCTTGCACTGAGCCCCTTCTGTTGGCCCCTAAATCCTCCCCATTTTGCCAGGCAGGTACTGAGCACAGGCCCCTCCAGGCAAGCCCTGGGTCCACACAGCCTCCTGCAGCAAGTGTGGCATCCTGGGATCACACAAAAAATTCCTCCCCTGCACAACCCACGGCTTTATTTTGGCACAAGAATCCCAAAGTGGCAACCCAGGGGGAAGACAAATTCAAATTCCACCTTCCCACACGGCATACAGAGACTTACCACTGAGTCACCAAAGCTGCTTAGGAATAGCATTATGATATTTTCTGAAAACAACATTCCTACCTGGTAAGCTGGAAAGTGTTCAGGCTTTATAAAATTCAATTCCCTGCTTAAAGTGTCTATTTGCAGCTGCAGTTTTGTCATGGATTTTAAGAGACCTTGTATCTGCAGTAAAGTGGTTTTCAGCCAGAAGGGGTAACTGAGGTGGAAGTTTATTTTATGGATCAGCTTATATTGAAACTTAAGTGCTTGAGAATAATAAGCTACAGAGCAAAAAGACTGCTAATCAGAGCACCTTTAGTTCATGTGGTCTTTGCAGGACAAACAATAATAAAGAGAGAAGTTTGTTTGCATCTAAGATGGAGAAGTCACAGCATACATGGTGCCTCATCCTGGTATCACTGAATGCCTTTACATTCAAAGGAAACATTTAAATGCTTAATTTCATTGTCTCAGAAGTTCTTTCTCAGTCTTTGATTCATGTAATGTATTTGTTTTTCATTGTGCTGTGCAAGATAAAATAAAAAAATGGAGCAGCATCAGGCATTCGCTGTTTGCAGCAGTTTAATTGTGTTGTGCTATGAGATCTGAGGTGGTAATGACTGATAATAGCAGTTCTGTACTTAGAAATATCACTTGGATGTTTTGGGAATGAGCCTTTAGACAAATTCTCTCTGCGGCTCTGAGCGAAGAAAATGGTCCAATATGTTGCTGGAATTCACTCAAAATTAATATCATAACTACTGCTGCAGGAATCAAAGACTCTGCTTAAGTGTTCACAGGACTGATGCTTTATCTCTTAGGAAAAGTTCATTAATATGCCTATTTTGAAGGTATGGATCTCTGACTATTAGGATTATGTCCAACAGGAATCTAGGATTCTAATCTTAAGCCTTGATGCAGAATATTGTGGTTTGCAGCTTCAGACATATCTATTTTCAGTCCAGATCTGTGCCACTATACAGAGAAAATTAAGAAAGAAAAGGGTGAGGGAAAAGGAAACATCAAGGAATATTTGGACTAAATCATTAATTATAAGGATTTCAGGATTTGTGTATGTGTGGGGTTTTTTTTAACTGTAGTTTCTTGCTGGAAAAGCCTTTAGACTTGAAAAGACCTCTGAGATCATTGAGTCCAGCTGTTCCCCCAGCACTGCTAAAGCCACCACTAAACCATGTTCCCAAGTGCCACATCAATTAAATACCTCCAAGGAGGGTGGCTCTACCACTTTCCTGGGCAGCCTGTGCCAGTGCTTGACAAGCCTTTCCCCTGTTAATTTCTCACTGAAGTTAATTTTGACTTGCACGACTGACCTTTATATCTGAGGACAAAGACATCCAGAATTTCCATCCCACTTAGAACTGGATTCATTGTATTAGACCTAGACCTAATTGCACCATGAATTGCAAAACACAGCTCTGTCTATGAAATGCTTTCATATTGTGGCCTCATTATAATAAGGTGTTAATGGCACAGTGCATTGAATTGATCTTGGTAATTATATTTCTACTGCTCCACAGAATCTTGCTGATTTTTAGGTGATGCAAGGTGAACTCATAATGAATAAATTTAAACTGTGTAGTAATAATTACATTGCTCTTGTCTGCGTGTGGTATTTGTACTTTATGTTGGGAAAATTGAAGATTTATAGTATTTCGTTCTCATCTTTTACCCCCTGTTTTCATCTTCTACTGCAATTGCATAACTCCCTCCAGATCCCTAAAAATGATCCCTACCTTTCCCAGCTGCCATGTTTTCACAAAGATGGAACAAGATGTTATTAAAGCTAGAGTTCATATAGCTGAATTTACTTATAAAAAGAAATTGGATGCACATATCCATGGGTGTCTTGATCACGGGAATCATTCTCTCTTTGACGGAAGCAAGCACAGCTGCAGGTGTAGAAACAGCTGCTCACAATGGGTTTGATTTTGTCTGTTCCTCTTCCACATCTTGCTAGCTGGCCCACAAAGGACAGCTCTGTGGAGTGGCAGGTTTTGGGTAAGGAGATGAATTGTCTAAAGATTGAAACTTAATTAAAAACATTTAAAAATTTAAAGATTTATTTTTAATATTAAAAATCTGAAAAATTAAGAATTTCAGAAGAACTTGATGATTTTGTGTGCTAAATTCCACTGGAGTTGTGGTGGAAGGTGACTTCCAAAGTTATTAATTTTTTATTCTTTATCATCTAGGTATTTTATTACCAAACACAAAAGTTAGAGGTTATGCAAGTGGCAAAGCAAGTTGGAAAATTAGAAGTGACAGTTTTTTGTTGCTTGTTTAGCCATGTTGCTGACATTCTTCTAAGAAGTAAAATTATGATTATTTTAGCACTTCATAACTTAACTGAATCTCACTGAAATTCCACCAAAAAAAGCGTGAAACATTTTTGAGGCTTAAGGAACATTTCCCTACTTTCTATGGGAAGCTTTCTGCAAGTGATAAAGAGCATCAGTACCTGGAGTAGATTCCTGTAATTGGCAAAATAGGCTCCTCCTCTAACTGGTGAGATTTTGGGCTGGTCCCTCATGGTTTGGTCCCATCTGTAACTCTGCAAGAGCTGGCTATTCCAGCAGTTAAATCCAGGGAAAACTGTTAATATTTTACATGATGAAGATTTTAGGTCAGCATTTGGATTAAAAACTAAAATCAGTTAACTGTGGAGAACAAAGATCCTTTGTGGGATGAAGTTAATGATTCCCCTGTGATTTCAGGGGTTGCACTGTCATTTTTATCTGAGGGATTCTAGCATACAGTTTTTAAGTAGCAAACTTGGAATTTTCCTCATATTTGGCTGCTCAAAGGGTATAATCTTAATCAGGCTGTGCATCTGTGAGAATAGGAAAATGGGAGTGGGGTGATGCTAAAGCAGAAAGTAGTGGTAGCTGGATTTATGGTAGTAGTGCTCCTGTCCTTGAGGAACTGGATGCTTGTGAATGTCAAATCTCTTAAGTATTTGTCCTCCAAATTATAAAATAATTAATTTTCTTTTTGAAGTGCCTTATCTGTATAGCTCTTCTTTGGTTGCTTTGTGTAACAGAGATCTTTTTCTCTTGCCTGTTTCAGGGAGAAAAATCAGTCTGTTCTCCTTTAGGGATTTAGTGTGTTAACTATGATTTTATGTTTTCTATTGGAAACTATGCTTTCGTGCTCTCCTGTGCAAAATAAATGAGTGAACAAACCAGAAATTGCCTAGAGGCTGAGCCTTTTTATTTTTTATAAGTGTGCCTTTAAACAAATCCTGTCGGCTGGTTGAGAGACTTCTCTGGCATCTCTAAGGAGCTGCTGGGATGTGTCTGCTTGTACAGGGCAGAAAAAGCACCAGGCTTGAGGAAAGTTATGTAGCAATAGCACCTTTGTTGTCATTATCTGTAGGAGTGTGGGACCTGGATGAAACAGTTCTAGACTCTGGCTAAAATGACCAATGTGTTATTTGGAAGCAAATGAAATTCCTGGAAGATTTTAAGCTGGCAAACAGGATGCTCTCTTTTCCCAGGAAGTTTTCTGGCAGATGAGTTAGATTTGTTAGATGAAATCAGCACATATTTAGGTAGCTTGTTTTAGATCTGGTTTATCCCTTTCAAGCTGCAATAGGGAGTGCTGTTGGCAAGGCTGCTGCCCTGCAACTCCCTGTATCCCCCATAAATGTCCAGACAAACTCCAGACATTTCCATGGCATTGTACAGAGGGTGACATTAACACATCCTTCTCTATCAAACCCATCAGAGCATCAGTGAAGGAAAATCTTTTTAAAACAAATTATCAGCCATCGAGTAACTCAGGTCTTAGTGGGGTTTTGGCTGTCTTAGATGTGTATCAGGGAAAGTTCTCAGTTTGTTTGGCTTTGTCTTGGCTCTGAGGGTTGTTTATACTGCTCTATATCATCTGTAAAGATGGTCATAAAAGCACAGAATGTTGCCTGTAGCCCTGTTGATGCTCTCCGGGTTTTCCAGTTTCCTGCTGGATGAAGTTTTTGGATATAGAGTGGGCAAGTATCTGTAAAGATGAACTGTAATACACAGTTTTGCTTAAGCTGTCATTTTGAGGGAAAAATATATGGTCAGCATTAAAAAGGTCCTATTTGTAGAGATTAAAAAATAAAATATATCAACAGAAAGGTGGCAGTCCTTTGAGGCAGAGTGGGAGTTACAGAGCCAATACCACCAGATAAAGGTTATCTGGAAACATAGTGCCACTCTGACCCGGGGTAGAAATAGTTAATGGGTTCTGTAGAAAAGGATCAAGAATGCACATTTGCTGTGCTATTGCCATAAGACATGTGGTCCAGATTGTCATTTTGCATCCTGCCTTTATTTCCTTTTGAGACAAGTTTCTTCACTAAGGCCAGTTAAAGAGTGCACCTCACATCTGGACTCCTGTTTTTCAATTATACCAAACAAAACAGATTTGTAGAAGAGAATGAGAAGGTAGAGAAAGTGAGAAGTCATGCAACTGCATGGGTTTCTTCTGCTTTTATCACATGATTTAAATATTAAATTTGCAGTTCTGGCTCCCCTTGAATATCAAAATAGTGGCAAAAAGATGCAGTTCACATTTTGCCAGAATACAGGGTTACAGCAGAGAAAATACAAATTATTCTCTGTTTAATAACCTTATTGAAGTTTTATTGAGGGGAAAGAATGAGAAATAGTTTTAAAAATTCAGAAAATGATCTGGCACTTTTTTAAGATAAAAAATTGCATGCATTATAAAAAGATTAAAATTGGGAAGGAGATAATAATATTTTTAATGAAGGTGATGAACCTTCCTGTGGTGGTTTGGAGACCATCAGTATGTTTTATGAAAACTTCAAATAGCTAATTTGGAGTCTTTTATTTGCTCATTTCAATTTGTTATGGTGCCACTGAATTTTGTGAAACTGCTTTGCTGTAGATCTTCCAAGAAGTTTTATTGGTTGTGGGTGTTTTTTTCATCTCACTCACCACATGCTCCTGCTTTGCACTTGCTGGTTCAACTGTGTTTTGAACTTTACATGTATCTGTTGTTCAGAATGGTCCTTCCACACAGAACTTCTATTTAAATAAATAAATTTACAGCTGACAGACTTGAAAGACAGCAGCAGTTTTCATCTGGGGTGTGCACAATAGGAACATAAGGATTTAACTCGACCCTCATGCTCAGTTCTGTTGCTCTTCATGCTGTCTTATTCAAAACTGCCTGGTCCTTCAAATATTCTATAATTAAACCTTTCTAAAACCTTGTGTCTCTGCAAAATTACTCCTTTAAAATGTTTCCATGAGCATTGTGACACATGGTCACAACTGCAGCCCTTAAAGAATTAAATTAGTATTGGTTAGGCAGATTTCCCACATTGTTTATAGGGAATGTAGATTTTGCTATCAAATGTGATGGTTTGGATTTGGTTTGGCAGTAATTTCTTGCACCTGTGTTGCTAAATTGAAGATGTTAAGTAAGGAAAATGAGGTTATCTCTTGTAGGACATATTTTAGGGTTGTGTAAGTAATGAGAAGGATGGGTGAAACATCTTGCTGGTGAATTTTTTGCCACCTTGAAGGTTTATTATCTGAATTTTAGACTCTTTCACCTTTTTATTTCTACTATTAGAGCTCAGTAAGTCTGTACTTATTTTTCCACTCAAAGCCATTTACTTTTATTCTTAAAATTAATGCAAAGGCTGTCAAGGAGCTGGGGAAGATGAATAATTTATTTTTTGAAATCTAGAGCCACTGATAGCAGAAGATATAAGAAAGCTTTACTTCCAGGGCTCTGTGTGTGTGCGTCCTTACTAAAAATGCCATCCATTTCCAGGCAGTTTTTGTTACTGAAAATATTTCACCCATCTAACCAGGACAGTTTGTAATTTCTTCTCATCAGTGTGGGCAGGGGTCATGTGCTTGTAATTGGTGAGAGTTGTCAGTATGGTCAAGTGAGTTATGTGAGACTGAATTCTGCTTTTCTAATCCCTTTCTGCTGAAGTGTTGGAGCATTTGAAGTTTGTGGAAAATTAAATGACCCAGTGCTTCTGAGGAAACAGCAGGTCCTCAGCTTGAGCTTTGTTTGCCAGATAGATGAGCAGCTCCAGAATCACTGGAGCTATGCTGAGCTATCCTGCCTTGAAGGTCTGACCCTCAAGGTTTTGAATTTAATATGAACTGGGGAATACTTTCAGTGTGGAGCTCTCCCAAAGTCCTGGAAATACAGAAATAATTCTGAGGATAATGTTATAAATGCATGTGTGGCAAGAGGAATGAAGTATTTGTGGAGAAAAATCTAAAAAGTCTGAGCTCCAGACTACACATCTCAGTTCAGCTTTTTTCCACAGTTTAAGAAAATATTTCCAGTTATTATGGGGCTGCTGAAGAACAATTAAAGAGCCAGTTGACTGAAATGGTTCAAAGGTTCTATTTTGCATATCATTAAATGAATTAAGTTCTGGTGACTGAATAATTTGAGAGCTTTAAATAATCCAACTTCCAACAGATATATAGGTAATTGAGAGGGAATCTGCACTTTTAGTGCAGAAAGAAATTAAGTTAATTTCTTAGGAATTTGGGAGATCATTTGAAAGAGAGAATAACTCCTGGGAACTACGAAGGAGCATTGATGCATTATTAAAATGAGCATATTTGGATTGGTCTATATTTTAGAGCCAAATAACCAAAGAAGTTGAGCTGAATTTAGATCTTTCTAATATTTTATTCTTCTGGGGAGAAGGCTGGTACTCAAAGCCATTTTCACAACCTGTTTCTTACCAATTACAAGGATACTGACATTGAGGGTTGTAGGAAAAGGAAGAAAGCAGCAAGGTGACTGTACCTGGTCCCTGTGCCAGGAGAAGGGGTTTCAGGTCTCCCTGTGCTCACACAAAATGTCCCAGGAACTACAGGCTGGCTGTAAAGCAAGTTTCCAGTTTTTTTTTCCAAATTCATGCTGGGATTCAACAGGATTTGACCCCCTGATGCATACAAAGGTTGGTGGATGCACAGAAGTTCGTCGGTCTTGTCTTATCTTTTTTTGCAGCCACTTGTGATTGCTTTGAAAAAGTGCAAGTTTTTTAATCTCTCTGACTCTCGAAAGGAAGCTTGACTTGAAAATATTTTAGCTGAAATCTCTAGTCTTCTCTTTTTCCTTCACCCCCCATTTTCATGATTTCCCACATTTGACAACACTGTGTATACCATCACTTGGGATATTTCACTGATAATGAGGCAATTTCTGCCTTGCTGGAAAGCTGTAATCATCCAGACACATTTTGAAAGGAATACGTAGATAGCACAAAGCAAAATGTGCTCTATTAGAAATTTATATCCTTTCCAACTGCATCAATTATTCTAATAAACAATATTATTTTCCCTGCAGACCTTGTATCCCTCATATCTGTCATGCCTGTAATTATATTAAATTTTCACATAATCATGGAACCACTGAGTGCTTTGGGTTGGGAAGCATCTCAAATCTCACCATGTTCCAGCTCCCTGCCATAGACAGGGACACCTCCCACTATCCCAGGTTGTTCCAAGCACCATCCTGCCTGGTTTTGAACATTCCCAGATATGGGGCAGCCACGGCTTCTCTGGTCTACCTGTGCCAGGGCCTCACCACCCTCTGAGTAATTTTTTTTTACCTAATATTCAATCTAAATCTACTGTCTGACAGTTAAAGCCATTTCTCTTGTCCTGTTCCTCCATCCCTTGTCCCCAGTCCCTCTTCAGCTCTCCTGGAGCCCCTATAGGCCCTAGAAGAGGCTCTGAGTACTTCCTGCAGCCTCCAGTTCTCTGTCTAGGAAAGATGCTGAAGCCTTCACATCAACTTTGTGGCCTCCTTTGGTTTCAGATACTTCATTCAATCTGCTTAAAATTCTTCCTGGGTTTCCATCACACGGTGCTGTTCAACTCCTGTCCAAACGGCACCATCGCCCGCTACTCCTCTGTGTGCAGCCGATGCCTTGGGAAGGCTGCCCTAGAACAGAGACTAGATGGAGGTAAAGAATAAAGTAGGGATTTATTAAAAGGATCTCCTCAGTGGATCCATCTTGGGCAGCACAAGAGCCCAGCCAGGGATGCATCCCAGGTGAACCCAAAATGGTCACAAAATGGACAACCAGACACGGGGTCTCTCACTTTTATAAGTTCTGCTCCATTTGCATATTGGAGCTAATTATCCAGTTATAGCTTTAGGTCATGAAATCCCTTTCTTGTTGTTTTTCTCTCTTCAGTCCACATTGTTTATGCTCTTGGGCCTGAGATTTGGATCATTTGTCCTTGGTCCCCAGCTAGAGAAGGAATTGGTTTTTCTCCCTGCTCTGTGAAGAGAGCTCACCATCCCCTAATATGAAGCTCAGAACTACACACTATAGCAGCACAACATCTGAAAAATATAAAAGCTAAAACCTGAGGCATCACAGCACCATCAATGTTGCTTCCTGCAGCACTGTGATTTCCCTCAGCCCTGACACCATGGCAAAGCATAGAGGCAAAACAATGAGGAGTTTGAGGGTGGTAAATAAAAGATATTGCTCATTCTCAGTAAAGCCTCTCTGTGGTAGGCAGAGGGACAAGAGAAACTGAATCACCTGAAAGCAATGAGCAGCTTTTCGTATTGACAGCAATTTCCATAAATTCATAAATTTCCTTATGGATGCCTGACTTTTTCAGAGAAGCAGTATCTCCTTTGCAAAGCGCTCCCCTTAAACTGGGATTTGGCTGTGCTGCTCTCAGGCCCCCATTTGCAGATATTTTGGAGACTGCTGTTAGTGCTGGCTGAGTCACACAAACTCCAGGAAGAAAGGAAACAAATCTTCCAGAGACTGGCTCTTTTATTTTGTCATTCACAGTTCTGGAGAAGGGAAATACCATCTAATGCTCTTTTTGTTTCAAACAGAACATTCTTTTTTTGTCTAAATAAAGTAGTTGGATGGTTGTTCCTATCACTGAATCACAGAAAACACAGAGAAAAAGTTACCTAAAAGGATATAACTACTGGTGGGGTTTTACTATTTTTATAGTCCAACACTAGATTTTGAAATATTGTTTTCTTAAACTGGATAAAGTTATTTTAAATTTCTTGAAATTATAAGCACTGGAAGTTTTTCCTATTTCTTGTTTATTTCTGGAATTTGCTTGATAGCAGACCCATAGTGCAGGTGGTGAAGAAGACTAGAAATTTTTTCCAGTTGAGCATGGTCAGCTCTTATTAAAAAAGTCCTGCTTATTCCATGACTGACTTTGTTCTTAAGAGGTTTATCAACCTGGACCTGTCACTTGAAGTCCATTGTAGCCAACTGGTAGAATGGCAAATGGAAGAATTTCAATTACTTTAATCATAAAACTCTTGTTTTCTCTTCTATTTCCTTATTCCAGTGCAGTCAGAGTTTGGAGCATGAGGCAAAGTTCTCCTGTGAAGTTATTTAATGTTTATTCTACCTGATTAACTGTAGATATCTTGGGTTTGCAAGCACTTTTTGGAGAGTAGTACTTTAGTTCTCAGGATTAAAAAAAAAAGACATCATTAGTAGGCACATAATAAAGTTTGTTATTTTGATTAGTCACAGAATTAATTTGGTAGACTATTCTTTTCAAAGTGCTTTTTAGTAGAATACTTTCATTTCCACTTTTGATATCTTATTTACAGGCTAAAAGACTAATCCAGAAATGCAAAGAATGATCTTCACATTAAATTATACTCTACAGAAAACAAAAATAACCAACCCAACAAAAAAAAAAAAAAAAAAAAAAAACAAAAAAAAAACCCAAACAAACAAAAAAAAAAAACAACAAACAAAACGAAACAAAAAAAACCCACAAAACAAACCCCACCAAAATAATTACTTTGCTGGGTGATTTGTTAATGAGGTTGTAATATATACACTACAAGGAATATTAATGAAATGTCATGTTAAAGGTCTGTAGCCCTTTTTTTTTTTTTTTCAAAACCTAACAAGTCATTTTCTTTACTCTGGCAATAACAGTGGCAATAATATCCTGATAAGGAATTTGTCTGGAAATCCTCACAACTTAATTTGAGTTATTACAACATTTCTGAGAACCCTGAACTTCCACAGTCTCCACAATAAAAACACAATGTAAATTTAGGCAGAACAGTAGTACTTTTATGAGTAAAAGTGGTAGGAAAATAAACCTGATTTTCCAGGTGACAAAGAATTTACAACTAGCAGAGAAATGTGGATTTTATTTCCAAGCTCCTTAAAAGCTTCATGAGTAAACCCACCATGTTTGGGGCAGGATTTAACTCCAGGTGTGGCTTTAGGAATTCTCAGTGGGGAGGAACTGTTGCTTTGAGGAACTCACAGCCTCTTAATTAAAGTGTCAAATCTGGACTTGGGTATTCCCTTTGCACTGCCATCCCTTTCCAGCTGGCTAATAAAGGGAAAGGGTGAATTGTTGCCCTCTCTTCATCCTGCTGGTGATGGAGAACAGGCAGATCTGTGGGATGGGATTTCACCTGCCTGGTGAAGTCCATCCACATGCCACTGTTTGGAACAGAGGTCGGTCTTCCCCTGTATTTTTCAGCTAAATGCCAAATTCTTCTCGGTGCTTTGTGGGTGTTCAGATCTTTTTTTACTTGGATTTCTACAAATGGAACACAAGTATCTTACAAATTTTAAAGCTTGCTTTATTTCTACCATGAAAAATAGAAAGACAAACAGAAGTTATTAAAAAAAAAAAAAGGGTAGATATTTTTATTGTTGAAATAGTTGAGGCAGCCTCAAAACAACTGTCCAAACTGGAGATTGGGGCTTAAGGCTCAGGAACTCTTGTTTTTGCCATCTCCAGTGGAAGGGGCTTTAGGAGCTCTGTGTTTCCAGAACCCCCAGGAATTCACACGCTGTCCTTAGGTTACATGATGCACCCTGAAAGGTGTGAGTCAGAGTGCCTAATTCTGGAAGGCTAAATTCTCCATGTGTCAAAGAATGCACATGACCTAGAGGCAACCTGGCCCATGGCCCTAAAATGAAGGCAGGATGAAGTATCCCACCCCAACAGCTAAAAATGCCTTAATTGCTCATTGGTTATTTAGCTGCTCAGAGGGTTCACAGGGCTTGACACACCTCTTATAAAACTACTTCCAAAGAGTTTGTGGTTTTTAAAGCAAATTTCTGTTCAACTGTTTTGCTTTCATAGGCTTTTAAAGCTAATTTTCAAATATCTGTTTGGAAAGAAGATTGGCAACACCAAGATCTCCCCAGAAATTCTCATCAGGAAAAAGCCTTCCAATCCTTATAAATAACATCTTTGACAGAAGCAGTGTTCCTCAACATGTGAGCAACAAATCTTTGCTGCTCTTGAAGTGATGCGCAGAGAAAGCAGGAACTGAGAGGTGTAGGCAGGAGGACAGAGGGAGGAAAGAAATGAAAATAAAAGCTATTTTAGGCAAAGACAAGGCCAAAGTTGTGAGCTGGGGCAGAGGTTCAGGGGCTCAGAGTAAAAGTATTTATTACCAAGTTGCACTGGCAGAGAGATACTGAGAAGGTTTTGCTGAGAGCATTTCAAATAGGGAAAAGAAGAGGGAAGAGAAAAGACCTGGATGGGTGTTTGGCAGCTGAGCAAGAGCTTGACCTTGTTTTTGACAAGTGACCCGATGGGATTTTGGAAAGGATGTTGGAGGAGAGGCCAAAGGCTTCGAGCAGGGCTGTGGGAGTAGCTGTGAGAAGGACTCAGCTGCTGAAGCCAAATTCGGGGCAGGGGCTGCAGGAGGGGATTTCTGGATTTCTACACATGCTGCAGGAAGGAACAGCATCTCAAACCAAGGGCACGAGAACTGGCTTTTATTAACGGGGAGGAAGGAGAGCTGAGTTTACCTTGCAGTGTTTGTTGGCAGAAAAATTCCCATGCTGAGATGGCACCATCAGGCCACTCCCCACTGGCACTTTCCCCTTTGCCTTCTGGAACCCTTGCTCTTCCTACTGCAGAGCCTCTCCTGCCTCAGAGTTAGAGCCTTGGCCATCTTTGCAATATAGGGACATTCAGAGCATACCATCTATGGAAATAATACATGTGGAAAGCCTGCTTTTCCCTCCTGATCATGGTGTTTTTATAGCATCACACATTTTGTGTCTGATTCCAGTGTAATCACCAAGACTGTTCCTGGTAGTGCTTTGTTTACGAGTGTATTTTGAAATTTCTGAATTAACTTCAATATGAAAAACTGTGGCCATCATTCTGTACCAGACACTTCTGGAATGAGCCCTAAAAGGTGTTTTTATGCTCACAGTTGAAAAGGTATATTCTGCAAGGCACTTAGAGCCCTCAATTCAAATGCATTTAATGGCAGTTGACGTTATTATTGCATGACTAAGTATCAGCATGTTAAATATTGTCCAGTGATCTTGAAGTTTCCCCAGCTTGGCATGTATGCTATTAAATCCATAGGAAAGCAAGTGCCTTATTTTCTGTTGCCACAGCCAGGAAGTTTCCAGGCTGCACATAGCCAGGATTTTGGTGTCCTCTGGGACATGGAGAGCCAGTGTGATCCCATCCTTGGAGAATTTAGCCAAAAGTCACTGACTAATTTAATTTGTCCTTGCTCCCCATAAACCTCCTGGCATTGTGAAAGAGTTTCCTCTTCTCTAACCATCTCTGCACCTATTCTAGCACCTCGTTCCATTAAGGAAAAGCCAGGAGAGCTGGATATTGTCCCTTCAGGTGTGTGGGACTGGGAAGGGAGAGTGTTCTGCTTTTAATGACCATGGATCAGTTCAGGGACACAAATGGCACAAAGAGAGTTTTGGGAAAACTCACCTGGGTGAGTTAGCTTTAAGAGATACTTTCAGCATCCTGCAGCTCTGCAGAGTATTTCACTGAGGCTGTGCAGAGCAGAACTTTTCTCCTGGTTGCCCCCAGCTGTCGGGGGTTGTTGGTGAGTAGGAGAGAAGTTCAATTCAGCTTTGCCCAGCCAGACCTCGCCACTCTCTCTGTTTCTGGCATCCATTCCCTTTCCAGCCTTCATAAGGTGACAGCCAAGCAACATGAAAAGCAAAGGGATGTATTTCATAGAAATCTTCTGTAGAATGAAGTTGTGCAAGGCTTGCTTTATATTTTTCTTTGGAGAAATCCAGATTTCTTTCCTTCTTAAAGCTCTCTGTACCAATAGAATTTATTTGTTCTTTCAGCAGCCTTACATCCTGCAGCTTCAATATTACCACTTTGTGGCACTTGCTTGGTGGCTTGTACCCTTCTAGCTGCTGGCAACCATCGAGCTTTCAATATATAATAACTGAGCAAGGTGGTTTTCTGAAAGAAAATAAGCAGATGTCAAGGTTACACTTGCTCTTGGGACGACAAGTCCCTGGTAATAAGCACTCTGTTTCAAAAGACACACTAAATAGTTCTGCAGGAAATTTTAGCATTCAGGCTTCTGTCGTGAGTCACAAAAGCTTTTGTCTTACCCGAGACAGGCGAGCTCAAAGCCATGTTATTTCCTGGGCATGGCATGAGTGGGCTGGGGATTATTCAGGCGTTTCAGGCTTGGGGCAGTTGTGGGGGCTGAGGACTCCATGAGGTTGTCATTTCCAGCTCCCACCATCTCCACAGTCTTTATTTGCTGCAGCACTTTTCCTTCACACCAAAATCTTCGCTGATGTAAACTAGGGAGGTCTTTGTAGGTGGAATTGTTTTGTGCTGTTTTTTTAAATTTTTGCTGGTTTTATTCCCTTCAGTAGTGTCCAGGATGGGATTTGTGGCTGAGACCTGGTGGGAAAGCTTTCACCTCTTCTGGACTTCAGAATCAGGCCAGAGACCCTCAGGAGTTACCTAGGAAGAACCTCCTTGCTGTCTCACCATTTCTTTCCACGTGTTCACCCACAAGCTGCCTCCTCCCCATGTCTCCTTCCCACTCCCAGCCTGTAAATCTTGTCATGCTGTGTGTGTGTCTTGAATCCCCCACAGCCAGAGCTGCCAGCTCCACATCCCTGCCCTGCCAGCAGCAGCAGCAGCCTGCCCTTCCTGTGTGCCAGAGCAGGATCCTGCCCCTGCCAGCAGGGAAATCTCCTCCTAGTTACACCCCAGTGCAGCCTTCCTCCCTCCAAACACACCAGTGCTTAAACACAGAATTGTTTGGGGTGTTTGTGAGGGTGCTTTTTTATCAGCATCCATTGTGTGGCCTCTTAGGAAACATTTAAAAAACATTTTTATGTGCTTTGAAAACAAGCATTGAACAAATCACAGGGTATTTGGGGATTTAAAAAAATTAAATGCAGAAAATTCAGTAAAAACTGTCTATGCAAGGGTGAGGGGAAAAAAGATAAGACATTAAATAACTTCTGGATAAAGCATTTCATCAAGCAAGTTTCGTGAATTTTTTTCCAGATTCAGATATGGAACCATGACAGGACAGGCTTTTAGAAACCTCAACTGGGTGTCATAAGAAAGCTAATTTTGGGAAAGTAGACAATTAGGTATAAACAGGTAAAGTACACAGTGTTTTCTAACAGATTTGGCAGTCAAATGAAGTAGCTTTTTTTTTTTTTTTTCAATATAATTATTCCATGGGTGAGTGTCATCTTTAACTTCAACCCTATGTTCTCACCTGACCTGTACAGTGTAAATCCAGGAAAAAGCTGGATGTAATCAGTGTGGTGGGAAGGTCCTGCATTCCTGTCAGAATATTAAAATTTGTCTCTGCCTCTTTCCCCTTCTTCCTAATAATTCTATTCCTCAGAATATCCTTCACTCAAACTTTTAATCAAAATCCTCACTCCCATATTCCTAAAAGAAACTTTTCATGAGGATGCCACATTTCTCTGTGAACTTTACCTTTCATTCCAGACCACATTCCCAGTTCCTAAGGATGGGTTTGAGTCTGAAGGATGGAAAAGTAAACAGGAGGCACAGTCTGTTCAGAACAGATCACTCACTGCAGGTCTGTCATGAACTCTGTTGGTTTAGGGAAATGTTTCAAGGCAATAACTCTCAAAAACTGGCCATCCATTTCTTGGCAGCAATTTGCTGTAGGTGAACTTTAAAAAACTGGGTTAGAATTGCCTTTTAAAAGTTAATCAAATACCAGAATTGTTGTTCTGTGGGGAGTTAGTCAGATCTGATTCTTTTTCCTTCTTGGCCGCAGGAAAAATATAAGAATACATATTAAATTTTCATACAGAGAGGTGAACTACTTTTTCTGTGCAGTCTCAGTTTATTAGAGAGATTTTTTCACCACTGTCTGGTCCGAGCAAGGAGTTTTGGTCTGCTAAAATGAATCAAACTGATTAAACATAATTTGTTATGAAATGATGCCTTGGTGAAAATAATCTTTCTGGAGCCACAATTTCAGTGATGTTAGAGGTTACCAGCATGCTCTCAGATAATATCATGAAATGATTCATTCTGAGTTTCTTCTGCTATTAAGGCAAAAAAATTATAACCTTCTGGTAAAACCCTGTTTTCCATCCAGATGGATTTATGTGCTTGTTTTTTTTTTTTTTTCTGAAGACCAGTGGACAAAATGGATACCTTTTGAGTTAACTGGTCTGAGAATAGGGACTCTGCGTCAAGATGTTGAGACTTAATAAAGTAGAGTTTTCTTTGAGTATGAGTGCTGATGGTGAGAAAAAGCTGGATTCAGCACTCCCCCCATTTTTGTTTCTCTGATTCAAACTTCAAAATAAAACTGATGAGGGAGAGAGCAGGTGAGTCACTGTCCTGGAACAGAGCTTTTTAGCTTGAATTAACATCTGGTGGTTTCTTTGTCCATGGTGCCATTTATCTGAGACCCTGTCATCCACGGAGCCATTAACACACGGGGAGCTGGGAAGAACTAATTACTTTGGCACTGCTAGGATTGGGAAGGGCACTTCTGCAGAAAACCTTCAGGATGCAAAACCAGGAGTAACTGCCCATTTTCCAGCTGGATTCACAAAGTACTAGTGCTGTATGAGCTCTTTCAGAGAGCTGAGAAGGTGCCACCATCTGCTTTGTTTGCTGTGAACCTGCTCATGCTGCTTTCCTTGCTGTGGTCTGCTATGTGCTATAGATCCTACACATCCCTCTAGGAATTTGTGCATTTTGCTGATTTGACAGTGTAAGAACGGGCAGGGTGGGTGCTTTCCAGTGGTTATAATTTTAGTTATCTTGCCAAAACTTTTTATAGAGTGCATACAGAATCACTGGGTTGGAAGAGACCTTCAAGATCATCAAGTCCTACCCAGCCCAAACACCTCAACTAAACCATAGCACTGAGTGCCACATCCACGCTTTTTTTAAACACATCCAGGGATGGTGACTCCACCACCTCTCTGGGCAGGCCATTCCAGAACTTTATCACCCTTTCTGTAAAAAATTTTTTCCTAATATCCAACCTATATTTCCCTTGATGCAGGGAAATGTATTTTTCATTATACTTGCATTGTTTGTGACATTGGGTGGTGATGTTTTCACTTGTACTATAGATTTCCCTGCTTCTAAGCAACCAATAAATGTGTTAAATAATTCCTGCCCTGTCTGGAAACTAAACTTAGTGTTAATCTACATCAAAACCATGAGGCACCATCACCTCTCCTTGTGCAGTTTGTTTTGGAGCTAGCAAAGCCGCAATTTGGGAAAAAGTTCCATTTTTAAAAAATTAAAGCTTTTCAGCTGTAATTGCAAAGTGACCCAGTCCTGCTGACCTCCCTCTAGCAAACGTAGGGTGTAAAGGATGTGAATGTTGTTGCCATTTGTGTTGCCTAATTGCTGTATGTAGTGGAAAAGGGATATGATTCAGGTTTGCAAAGCTGTCAGTTGTATGCTTCAACATAGAGAAATCTGGGAATGTTGAAGTTGTGAACATTTATCTAGGGAATACAGTATTGCACTCCGGACTATCCTGGGTGTCCTGGGTTGTAAGATAAGCTTGTATTCCATTTGCCATCTGTCGAAGGCGAACCGGTTGGACAGGTTTTTTGTTATCTCTCTCAGAGACAATGGTTTGTGTATACACCTTTGACTGATTCAATGAAAGGCTGAAAAAATGTAACGCCGTGAGGGGTCCCACCCAGAGGGGGGAAGCAGCTCGCTCTCTTTTTCGCGGGACTCCGAGAGAAGCAGCTCTCTCACTCTCTCTTCGCGGGATTCCGAGAGAAGCAGCTCTCCCTCTTCTTCGCGGGACTCCGAGAGAAGCAGCTCTCTCTCTCTGCGCGGGATTCCCAGAAAAGCAGCTCTCGCTCTCTCTCTCTTCGTCGGCACTCGCAGCGAAGCAGCCGGCGCGCGCAGAGGCGACGGCAGCGGAGCTCAGAGGCAACCCCGGCGCAGAGGAAGACCGGCCCCCACTGCCACCAGATCTTCAGAGGAAAATTATACCCTTCTAAAGATCACCACTTCAGCTGCAACTCATCAACTATTGCAAGGGAAAGCAATTGTCCCAGCAAAACCTGATACTGGCATTCCTCAGGTTCTAGACTTTTTCTTTCACTAGTTTTGTTTGTACCGATTGCATTTTCCTTTTTAAATTGTTGTCTAGTTTTCTCCTAGTAAAGAATTGTTACTCCCACTCCCATATCTTTGCCTGAGAGCCTTTTAATTTAAAGATCCTCGTAATTCAGAGGGAGGGGGGTTTGCCGTTCTCCATTGCACAGGAGGCTTTGCCCTCTTTCACAGACTCCTGTCTTGTCTAACCAAGACAGAATTTGGCGCATCAACATGAGGCCCGAGGGCATTGAGAGGGAAAAAGGATTAACAGTTCTTAAGTAATTTGGTTTTGTTGTGTGTAAAAACATCTTCAGCATCACCATGTGGTCTAGTTTACCTTGGTTTGGGTGGCATGTGATCGTAGCTATACTTTTCCCATTTGCAGACCCTTATCTAAAAATGGGTCCTATGACTAAGGCTACGGTGTCTGTTATCAAGTTTGGCTTCTGGGTTAATTGGGTGAGGAATTCATGGATCTTTAATTTCCTCTGGAAGGCAGGTACATGGATTCATAGCTATCACACATTAACTGTATGTTTTTGGGGTTACTTTAATAATGGTACCTACTGCGAGGAAATAGCACCTGGGCAAACTTTCTCTCAACCTTTTAACCATCTTTTTGGGTCTGCTCCACCAGTTCTCAAAGGGTTAAGATCCTTTTTAAGTGCTAATGATACCATACAATGGGTGGTGTTGCTGATAGTCCTGTTATATTTAGCATTCAGAGATAAGGGAAGATTAACCTGGATAACTACCCTCACACCTACACCACAGACTCGAGATGCTGCTGCTCCAGAGCCTGACCCTGCCCCACAGCCCACCTCAGAAATGAACCGCCCAGATTGGGTGAGGGTTCTGGTTAAGGAGATACGAGAGATGCTGAAGGAGTGCATTTCCCCAGCTGGTGAGAAACCGGCCCTTTGCCTTGAGGAGGGACAGTCTAATAGTACAGCTGTGGAACCCACTAATGTTACAACTGTCCAGGTTCCAGCTGAACCACAAGGGCAGTCACGGTCAGCAGCAGTGGCCCCGGTAGAAACAAGGAAGTCTAAGGTGAAAGCAGAGCACCCTGCAGATAGGGACAGGAATGGAGGAACCTCACAACCCACAGGGGAGCCAGAGATTGCTATCATCACCGAGTCCCTGACGTACGAAAGTCTTCGCAATCTGCATAAAGACATTGTGCGACGAGGGCGTGAGGCTTATGCTACCTGGCTACTCCGGGTTTGGGATCTTATGGGTACAGGCGTGCAGCTGGACGGTGGTGAGGCAAGGAACTTGGGACCCTTGACCCAGGACTCGGGTATAAATCAGGTTTTTGTAAGGGAACCAGGGTCCCTTTCTCTCTGGGAGCGGCTCTTAATGAGTGTCAGGGAGAGGTTTATCCACAGAGAGAGAATGCAAGAGCACCATCATAGAATGCGCTGGAAGACCCTCGAGGAGGGGATCCAACAGCTGAGGGAAGTGGCAATATTGGAGGTACTCTTTGGGAGGGATGGACGACACAATAATGACCCTGACAAGGTCAGGTGTACGGGACAAATGCTGTGGAGTCTGGCAAATCTTGGGCCATCTCAATACGCCACCTTCATTGCAACGATCAATGCTGACACCCACCGGGAGACAATAGGTTCTGTTGCCAACAAACTTAGGAATTATGAGAGTATGATTAATGGCCCAATGCAGGCTCATATCTCAGCTGTGATTAAGGAGTTTAAAGAGGAGATGAGGGAGGAGATAAGGAAGGTTAATACAGCACCCGTGAGAGTCACAGGCCCCAGAATCAGCACCCAACAATCCCCAGCTAGAGAGAGAGGGTACACCCCAAGGGCTAATCTGTGGTTCTTCCTGCGTGACCATGGGGAAGACATGGGGAGGTGGGATGGGAAACCCACCTCTGTCCTGGCAGCACGGGTCCGTCAACTCAAGGAGGGAAACTCTAACCGGGGGAGTTCCACCAAAGTGAAGGTAGCCTCAACCTCCCGTGACCAAGCTTGTGGGTACGATCTGTCAGACCCCCTTGAAGGGACCTCTAGTATGTATGCCCAGGGAAGGAATGATAACCAGTGTTAGAGGGGCCCTGTCTCTAGCCAGGGAGAGGCACGGGAAAACCGGATCTTCTGGACAGTGTGGATCCGATGGCCTGGCACATCAGAGCCACAAAAATATGATGCTTTAGTTGATACTAGTGCACAGTGTACTCTGATACCATCGGGACATGTGGGGGCAGAGCCTGTTTCCATTGCTGGTGTGACAGGGGGATCACAACAATTGACTCTGGTGGAAGCTGAGGTGAGCCTGACTGGGAAGGAGTGGAAGAAACACCCTATAGTGACTGGCCCAGATGCTCCGTGTATCCTAGGTATAGACTTCCTCCGGAACGGATATTACAAAGACCCAAAGGGACTCAGGTGGGCTTTTGGAATAGCCGCTGTAGAGGCAGAAGACATTAAGCAATTGAACACCTTGCCTGGACTGTCAGAAAACCCCTCTGCAGTAGAACTCCTAAGGGTGGAAGAACAACGCGTGCCAATTGCGACCTCGACAGTGCACCGCCGGCAGTATCGGACGGATCGAGATGCCGTGATCCCCATCCACAAAATGATTCGGGAGCTGGAGAGCCAAGGGGTGGTCAGCAAAACCCACTCACCCTTCAACAGCCCCATCTGGCCTGTGCGCAAATCTGACAAAGAATGGAGATTGACTGTGGACTATCGTGGCTTAAATGAAGTGACTCCACCGCTGAGCGCTGCTGTGCCGGACATGCTGGAACTCCAGTACGAGCTGGAGTCCAAGGCAGCAAAGTGGTATGCCACCATTGATATTGCTAATGCGTTTTTCTCCATTCCTCTGGCAGCAAAATGCAAGCCTCAGTTTGCTTTCACCTGGAGGGGCGTGCAGTACACCTGGAACCGACTGCCCCAGGGGTGGAAACACAGCCCCACCATCTGCCATGGACTGATCCAGGCTGCACTGGAAAAGGGTGAGGCTCCAAAACACCTGCAATACATTGATGACATCATTGTGTGGGGGAGCACAGCGGCAAAAGTGTTTGAAAAAGGTGAGAGGATCATCCAGATACTACTAGAAGCTGGCTTTGCCATCAAGAAGAGCAAAGTCAAGGGACCTGCCCGAGAGATCCAGTTCCTGGGAGTGAAATGGCAAGATGGACGGCGCCAGATTCCCACTGAGGTCATCAACAAGATCACAGCTATGTCCCCACCAACCAGCAAAAAAGAAACACAAGCTTTCCTGGGTGCCATAGGTTTCTGGAGAATGCACATTCCTGAGTATAGCCAGATTGTGAGCCCTCTTTATCTGGTTACCCGAAAGAAGAATGATTTCCACTGGGGCCCTGAGCAGCAACAAGCCTTCACCCAGATCAAGCAGGAGATCGCTCATGCTGTAGCCCTTGGCCCAGTCAGAACGGGACCAGAGGTCAAGAATGTGCTCTACTCTGCAGCCGGGAACCATGGGTTGTCCTGGAGCCTTTGGCAGAAAGTGCCTGGGGAGACTCGAAGCCGACCACTGGGATTCTGGAGCCGAAGTTACAGAGGGTCTGAAGCCAACTACACTCCCACAGAGAAGGAAATCTTGGCTGCCTTTGAAGGAGTTCAAGCCGCCTCGGAGGTAATTGGCACAGAAACACAACTCCTCCTGGCACCCCGACTACCGGTGCTGGGGTGGATGTTTAAAGGAAAGGTTCCTACTACCCACCATGCCACTGACGCAACATGGAGCAAATGGATTGCCCTCATCACTCAACGCGCCCGTATTGGAAACCTGAATCGCCCTGGGATTTTGGAGATAATTACGAACTGGCCAGAAGGTGAAAACTTTGGTCTCACTGATGATGAGGAGCAGGTACAAGTGACAAGGGCTGAAGAGGCTCCACCATACAACCAACTACCAGCAGAAGAGACCTGCTACGCTCTTTTCACTGATGGTTCCTGTCGCATTGTAGGGATGAACCGGAAGTGGAAAGCAGCCGTATGGAGCCCCACACGCCAAGTTGCACAAGCTACCGAAAGAGAAGGTGGATCGAGCCAACTCGCCGAACTCAAGGCCGTTCAGCTGGCTCTGGACATTGCTGAAAGGGAGAAGTGGCCAAAGCTCTACCTTTATACTGATTCATGGATGGTAGCCAATGCTCTGTGGGGCTGGCTGGGAAGGTGGAAAAAGGCCAACTGGCAACGTAGAGGAAAGCCAATCTGGGCTGCTGATATATGGAAAGACATTGCCTCTCGAGTGGAAAAACTGACGGTGAAAGTCCGTCATGTAGATGCCCATGTCCCCAAAAGTCGGGCTAATGAAGAGCACCGAAACAACGAGCAGGTAGATCAGGCAGCAAAAATAGAGGTGTCAAAGATAGACTTAGATTGGCACCATAAGGGGGAGTTGTTCCTGGCTCGATGGGCTCATGATGCCTCAGGTCATCAGGGCAGAGATGCCACCTACAAGTGGGCACGAGACCGAGGGGTGGATCTAACCATGGACAGTGTTTCCCAGGTTATCCATGACTGTGAGACGTGTGCTGCCATCAAACAGGCCAAGAGGGTGAAGCCCCTATGGTATGGTGGGCGGTGGTCCAAGTACAAGTATGGGGAGGCCTGGCAGATTGACTACATCACACTGCCCCAGACACGCCAAGGCAAGCGCTACGTGCTGACCATGGTAGAAGCCACCACTGGATGGCTGGAGACTTTCCCTGTACCTCATGCCACTGCCTGGAACACCATCTTAGGCTTGGAAAAACAAGTCCTGTGGAGACACGGCACCCCTGAGAGAATTGAGTCTGACAACGGCACCCATTTCAAGAACAGCCTTATCAACACCTGGGCCAGAGAACATGGTATCGAATGGATATATCATATTCCCTATCATGCTCCAGCTGCCGGCAAAGTTGAACGGTGCAACGGACTCCTTAAGACTACCCTGAAGGCACTCGGTGGGGGAACATTTAGAAACTGGGAAATTAACCTGGCAAAAGCAACCTGGATAGTCAACACCCGGGGGTCTGTCAATCGAGCTGGCCCTGCTCAGTCAGAACCCTTACACGCAGTAGATGGAGATAAGGTCCCTGTAGTACATATGAAAGGTATTTTAGGGAAAACTGTTTGGATTAATCCCACCTCAGGCAAAGACCAACCCATTCGTGGGATTGTCTTTGCTCAAGGACCTGGTTACACTTGGTGGGTAATGCAGGAAGATGGGGAGACCCGCTGTGTACCACAGGGAAACTTAGTCTTAAGAGAGAACTGGGTGTAAGATTTCATGGTGTGCAGATGGAAATAGAATAAGGGGTGGATAATGTCCTGGGTTGTAAGATAAGCTTGTATTCCATTTGCCATCTGTCGAAGGCGAACCGGTTGGACAGGTTTTTTGTTATCTCTCTCAGAGACAATGGTTTGTGTATACACCTTTGACTGATTCAATGAAAGGCTGAAAAAATGTAACGCCGTGAGGGGTCCCACCCAGAGGGGGGAAGCAGCTCGCTCTCTTTTTCGCGGGACTCCGAGAGAAGCAGCTCTCTCACTCTCTCTTCGCGGGATTCCGAGAGAAGCAGCTCTCCCTCTTCTTCGCGGGACTCCGAGAGAAGCAGCTCTCTCTCTCTGCGCGGGATTCCCAGAAAAGCAGCTCTCGCTCTCTCTCTCTTCGTCGGCACTCGCAGCGAAGCAGCCGGCGCGCGCAGAGGCGACGGCAGCGGAGCTCAGAGGCAACCCCGGCGCAGAGGAAGACCAGCCCCCACTGCCACCAGATCTTCAGAGGAAAATTATACCCTTCTAAAGATCACCACTTCAGCTGCAACTCATCAACTATTGCAAGGGAAAGCAATTGTCCCAGCAAAACCTGATACTGGCATTCCTCAGGTTCTAGACTTTTTCTTTCACTAGTTTTGTTTGTACCGATTGCATTTTCCTTTTTAAATTGTTGTCTAGTTTTCTCCTAGTAAAGAATTGTTACTCCCACTCCCATATCTTTGCCTGAGAGCCTTTTAATTTAAAGATCCTCGTAATTCAGAGGGAGGGGGGTTTGCCGTTCTCCATTGCACAGGAGGCTTTGCCCTCTTTCACAGACTCCTGTCTTGTCTAACCAAGACACTGGGACAAAAATTTTCTTTGCATTTTCGCTGCTCATAGCAGAGGGGCACGTGATGTATTGCCACTGTCAGGAAGCCAGATATACACAAGAATTGGATTTTAAAACTTACTGGGGTTTGTCTTCAAGTTTGAAATAATGTTATTGATTAATTTGTGCATTGAGACTAGAGACTTAAACTTACCAGCATTATCAGGTGAAGCAGAAAAGTAGTCCTACTTCCCATTCCACACAGGGACACTGAGAGCATGAAACTCTATTTCCTAAATTTCCAAGGTTCTACAGGCGTTGGCTGTTTGGGCTTTCAGCTTTCTGATTTCTTAATGGGACCACAGGGTTTCAAACAACAGATTCATAGTCTTTTAGGTGATGTGTAGAGAGACTGCAGCTGAAAAGTTCCTTTGGGAAGCATTACCACAACTCTGTTGAAACTGGGCTTTCACTCTGGGGGTTTAAAATGAGCCAAGAAGCTGAGGAGAGATTCTGTGTGTGGAGAGTACGGGGGAGCAGAGTCAGTAGGAACACAAATTGCAAGTACTTTGTGCCATTTGGAAAAGTCCCTTGGCAAGCTGGGATCTGCCCACCTCCCACTGCTCTGCAGTGGAAAATAACCCTCCTGCTTCTCTGGGGTATGATCTTCATCACAGGGCTGCACACTTAGCACCAATTGAATTTTTCTTACACTCTGAGTAATCTATGACAGCGTTCTTACATCAGTTTGGTTTGTGGGGTTTTCTGACTCCATGTGAGGAAAATTCTTGGATGTAAGTGAGCAAAATTCAGGGATTTAGTTAAGTCAATTCAGCCACTTGCTTATAGGCACTTCTGTGCATGATTCTTAATGGGATTGATTTCCTAATGGACTTCAACTGGAAGGGTAGAAGTCAAGTTTCTCTGACTGATCTGTATTTAATGGAGAGGTTTGGGTCAGTCATCTTCACCTGAACTCTAATATGCAGTGTGATATTTCAGCAGGTGAGATTTGAGACAAAAAATGCCATCAGTCTCTCCTCAGAAATATCAAAACCAGTTAATGAGAGAAGATCAGCTAGTTATAGAGGGGGGCCTTTCCCCCTGGCCTCACTCATTTGCTTCACAGGCAGAAGATTTATCCCAAGGTGGCAAAAAGCACTTCAAAAATGTGTAAAAAGGACTGGTTTTCTTGCTGTATGCTCAGAAGAGGATTGAGAAACCCTGGAAGGAGACAAGCCAGGTTTGCTGTGTTGTAAGAAATGCTTTGCTCCTGGGTTAGTGTGTTATGTACAAAGGGAGGTTAGTGGTTCTTACAGTGGCACAGCTGCCTGCAGTGAGCTGTCACACCAACCTTGTGATTCTGTGCCTCTCCCCAGTTCCCAGGTCTTATTTCTTACAAAAGAAGTGACAGGGCCATAATGTAACTTTAAGTAACTTCAAAGAGTATTTTCAAGGTTTTTTAATAACACAGTAGAACTTATTTAATGCTCCAGTTATAGAGGAGTTGCTATAATAAGAACTCTTCAAATGTGATTGTGCTCTGTGAAGTATCATCCCTTTTAAATCAGTGGTGTTATTATGGAAAAGGCTTGTTCATGCACCCAGTGCATTATTGAAAATTGCTTTTATAATTCAGGTTCCAAGTAAATCTACCAGGATGGGAGAAAATTATAATTGATTTCCTGATCAGAAACACCAGAAAGCAGTGCAGTTCAGCTTACCTGACTAGCTCTGTAGAGGCACATGGAATTACTTTAGTATGTAAACAAAATAGGGTTTGTTATCAAGTCTTCAGTAATGTCTCAGAAATTAGGAGCTTGGACAATGCTGTAGTGTCCTTTTTAGTGTGTCAATGTTCTTGACAGATTAAGTAATGTACAAAACCAGTTCAAATTTGGTTTTGCTTCCCAGAGTTTAGAAACCAGAGCTACCATGGTACAGGGAATGTGGGCAGCTTTTCACTGTCTCATGCCAGGGTGATGTTCCTGGATCTCAGAGCATTCTAAAAGCTGTTGCTTTTGGTTTAGATCAGAGTCCTCTTGGATCTGGCTTTGCTACCTTGTTCTGCACACAAGCACACAAAGCTTGCTGTGGTTCCTTTCTCCCACCTTGCTACATCCAGCATCGCAGGGCAGCCTGTGAGATCCTTTCCCAGCTCTGTTTGTCCAGAAGGATGAAAAGAAGATAAAAATATAATGTCTTGGAGAAAATCCCTGGCAGGAATTGAAAGGTTGTAGCCTTCCCAACAGCACTTGTCAGGGGAGTTCTGTTGTTTTTTTTCCTGCTTTATCTCATAGAAGAGAATGTTATATCTCTTTCCTTCAAGAAATGGAGAGGTCACAGTCCTGCCCTGGTTTCAGGAGGCATCACTGCTGACTGTGCCGAGGCTGGCTGTGGATCCAACTGTGCTGGAACGCTTGCAGTGGCTCTGGGGATGGACCCAATGCTTCTGCAGCCTCCCAGAGGCAGGTACAAAGGAGCTGCTGCCAAACAGAGCCTGGGACACTCTGGCAGAGCTTCCTTAAATGTCTTTTATCAGATGCCATCCCTGTTACATTTCCAATCATTTGATGAGACAGGCCAGAACAGTTTCATTTCACAATTTTATTTTGGCTGTCCTTCAGCTGCTTGTGATTTGTGGGGCTGTAATTTCTGAGGTTAAACTTTTTAAGTACCACATTGCTGTAATCAGCACTAAGTGCTGTGATCTGTTTTTTGGGTTTATCTGGAGAATGATAAGGAAAAAGACATTTCTCTCTTCCAGCTTCACTGGGCTAAGTGTTAATCTTCACTGGAAGCTCATGAATAAATAAATAAATGGGTTTTGATGGTGCTGTGAAGAGCACAGAAGATTATTGGAGCACTGATCCTAACTTGGAGGGCATTGTCATCAGTTAGTGCTGTGTAGTAGATGGGTGTTATCTGTTGGGAATTTTGTCAGCCAAGCTTATACACACCATTAAAATGTCAGGTTTTGTCAACAGCTGCCAGACAGTAGTCTGGAGGGGAAAAAAAAGTTATTTTATATAGGAGAGAAGCTGTGAAATTTTATAATTTCCATTATTCACAGAATTTAGCAAAAACTGACCTCTCATTACTTTTGGAATTCTTTCCCTGTTATGTGCAGAAATGCATCGTGAAATGCATCTATATGTAAGTATAGGGCCTGCTTCTCTGACTGGGAGCAGCACTGAGAAGTATTTGAGACACATTTCCCCCTCAAAAAAAGGGTTTAGAAACTCCAGTTTCTAAATGTTTTCTCTTCATTTGTATTTGTGCAAATTCTGGCTAGTGGGGGAGTTACTTTACAGAAGAGTTAGAAATAAAGGTATGGTCATGTTTGTTTAAAGATTATTGAAGATAGTTTAGTTTAATTACAAGGCAAATGTTCCTAATGTGCATTTCTGAAGATTTGTATTTTGGGGGTTGCAAATTTTATGTGGTGGAAAAATGTGTTTAGTAAAAAAGCTGTAATTGGTAAACTGGGTTGTCAAGTTGACATAGAATACACAAAAATCATAGCATTAACAGAGTTGGAAGAGACAGGATAAACTTTTTATTGTAACAAAGTATCACTTGATTGTATGTTTGGCTCCATCATTAGGATCTGACTGTTTCCCAAGATGTATTTAAATTGTTTACTCCGTTGCTAAAATGTCTTGTCACTTGATAGCTCTCAAGGTCAACATGACCTTTCCTATCAGGCCTAATCCTTTATTCATAGCCAAGCAGTCACAGATTGAATTATAAATGCTTTAAGCTCATTGGGTGAACATGAAAGTGAACAAAGGACTATTTGACTATTGAGGAGAAAAACTTCAATTATCATTGCACAAAAGAACTCTTTGTTTATGATACCATGGGGTTTTGCTGTCCTTGTTTATGTCTTTATTAAAAAGTTTTTGGTCACTTATGTTCCAGGTATTGCAATAAATGGCTCTTCAGGCTGATTATTAAGGCCTTCATTGATTTTGTAGGACCTGAATGAGTGACTTGCTCCTTCAGCTTCTCCAGCCACCAAAAGTGTTGGATCTGGTGTAACCTCAGCTTCCTTTGTTGCCACAGGATTCTGTAGGCTCTGAGGGATTCCATTCCCTGCAGAATGGCAAGAAGGAAAAGAAACCAGGGGAAAAAGGAAATTCACTGGGAGGAGCCCAAGAGCAGGACAGATTGTGTGGGTTGGGTGCAATCTGCTGCTCTGTCATGGTGTCTGCTGAGAAGGGATCAGCAGAATGAGCAGGCAGCAGGAAAAGAGAGAAATGAAGAGGGAGAGCTAAGTCAGAATGGAACAAGGTGCTTCTGGAAAAGTCTGAGATGTTTTAGAGTGGCCCAGAGGAAAACACATAAATGTTTTATTTTTACTATTATTACTTTGGACACAAAATACCTGAAAATGGGAGAACAGCTCCGTAACACACTGTCCCGCGATGCAGCAGGTCTGTTACAGGGGTTTATGCTTTTGTACCCACTCTGGCCACCTTTGTCAGTGTCAGGTTAGAAAACAGAGCTGATCTGCACAGGGACAGAGAAAAGGGAATAAGAATGTTCCTTTTCCTTGCCCAATTTACTGCCTTCAAACATTGCATTTTGAAAGCTGAGAAAATATAATTTAATAATTTTTGCTTTCCTGCACATTTCCCAAAACACTTGTTATTCTCTTGCAGCTGAAATAAGGTTGATCATGTGGAAAAGGGTAAAATAGAAGTGTTTTATTATAGCTTCTTCTTTTACTCACGGAGTAAAAAAACCACAGTGATAGCAACTGAAAGACTAACTTAAATTTATGTTTGTTCTTGGCCTGGCACTATTTACAGGAGAAGTTGTGATGTTCTCTTCTGAACATTCTGGTAACTATTACCATGAAGGATCATGGACCTCAATTAATATTTGCAAATTCCTGCTCGTAAGTAAAAATAGCCAGAAGTTATTACTGTCCTCGAAAAACAAGGTTATTGACGTCAATAAAATATGTAATAACATTATCCAGGAGAAATATAATGTCCCACAGGCAGAATGTCAGTGGTGTGAGAAGGAACGACAAGTGAACATCTATGTCTGTGTCTGTGTGTTAAAAGTTAAGCAGCCTCAGTGCATGTGCACACACAAATTTAATTGCTGTAATGATTTTTATGGCTTGAAACCATTTTGGTCTCAATGGCCAGATTGTCATGGTTAGGTGTCTGTAAATACACTGATTTCTCTGCAGTTTTAGAGAAAACCTGGGCTGCTTTTACACCCTTTCTGTTCAAGGACAGCCTTGGCAGCAGAGCTGCCCAGGGACTTCTCCAGTTCTCTGACACTGATACTGGAACTGATGGCATCAGGTAATCCCTCTGTACCAGACCCAGAGTTTTAACAGTTATATGAGGGCAAACATTCCCAAGTCCTGTGAGGAATTGATAAAATATGCTTTTAAAACAGGAGAGTGGAAGAGGGCTCCAAAGGTGGTATTTAAACACTACTGTTGAGATAGCTGAATTTGCAAGATGGTGGTTTAGACCTGTGTCTTTCTTGATGGGGTTGGTGACTTTTCTTTTTTTTCCCCATTTTTATTTTGCATTTTCAGTATGACTGGCATTGCTGTATTTTACATAACTTGAAGCATTTATTTTCATTTTATATTTGTTAAATTGTGACAGTTTATGTACCCTGAGAGCTTAAGTCCATCTTGTACATCACAAGAATTTCTTACATTACTTATCGGATCTGTTGGGATTTCATGGCACAGACTTTTACACTTGGCTAGTTCTCCTTTATTCTTTTTTTTTCTTTTTTTTTAGGGGAATAACTATAAGTGAATTGATGTTTAGTGCTAAGGAGTGCATAGCCTTTTCCTTTTTTCTTTTCCTTATTTTATTTCCATCATTGCCTGCATTTTAATGGCCATACATCTCACAAAGTAGATTTAAGCTCTTAATTCCAGCTGTTACACATATATGGAGCTGTACATTATATTGCCAGCCTGAAAATAGTCCTATACCTATTCAAGGTGCAGGACTATAAAATGCCCATCACTACAGTGGTAAATTGCAGGATCAGTCACACAGCTTTTTTCAGAATATCAAGTTGAAAAATAAGGAAAAGGACAACTGAGCCTCTAACATGCAGTCACTGATGGGAAGTTATCCCAGGGACACATTTTTTGGCTGAACCTCAAAGGATTTTTCTCCACACACCCCAAAACACATCACCTGTCTTGAGCGTCATCTCCATCCTGTCTTCTATGGCTGGAAGTGCCACAGCCACCTCAGCATCCCAAATTCATGACATCAGATCCTTTAAATATTTTTCTGCTTTACTGGACAAAATCCACAAAGAAAAGGAGACCCTGTCTGTGGCTATGGAGAAGATACAGCCACTGCCAAAATGTAGCAGGAAACAGAGAATTTGGTCATTCAGTTTGGTGTCATGGGAGCATCTTTAGCCTTGTGGCATGTGGTAGACCTGTAGCAAGAGATGTTTCAAAGAGGAATTATTGTTTCACTTCCCAGCACCACTTTCTTTCCTATTTAAAACCACATCACATGCAGCATTTTGTTGCTAGGTGCCTGCTTGGCCAAGTGCTGGTTTCCAAGCATGCTTTTATATTTAACTAACCCCTGCACAGCTTGTGAAGCATTTTGCCCCCATGAGTTCTAATTTTCCCTTTGCTGTTTTCTGCATTTTTGAGCGAGGAAAATGCCTTCTTTCTCTTCATAACTTTAATTGAGATAATATCTCCCAGCTAAATATAGGAGATTTACATCTCCTCCTTGGAACCAGAGAAATTGCATCCTGAAGTAGTCCATCAGAAAATGTTGTGAAAAAATAAATCAAATTAAGCATTATTCAATTTTAGCTCTGTAATTTTTAGTTTTGCATCACTTAAAGAACTTTAAAAACAAAAGTAGAGATATTGCAATTTGCTCTTGATTGATGCAAACAAGTTCCACAGAGATTCAAGGGAAAATAGAGGTAACACAGAGCACAAAAACCTGGGTTTCCAAGAGCAGAGGCCATTTTCTTTCCATTGATTTAAAATAAGCTGGAGTTGCATTGAAAGTTCCTTTAAGTTGTTTGATCAACCTCTCTCAGAGGGGTCTCCCTTCAGGGAGTTGTTAATCTGGGGCTGCCTCTGGCAGTGTTGGAGCAGGCGAGGAGATTCTGTGGGAGGGAAATGCCTATGGTTTGTTCACAGGGATGGGATGATTTGGGGAGGAATATCATATCTCCAGTTGCTTTGCTTCCTTGCTGTTTTTTTTTTTTTTCCTAATCATAGGAGAGTGATGTTGCCTGAATTACACATAAAGACATCCCATTTACTCTGAAACACCAGCAATTGAAAACCATAAACCCACCATCCTCACCTGCCAACTTTTCTTACAGAGGTTGAAGGAAAAGCAAAATTGAGTATAAAACGTTTGCATAACATTCTGAAGCTTCTGAAGTTGTTCTGTCAGCTCATGTGACATATTAACCAAAATTTTGTGAGTACTTCCAGGCCTTAGGGGCTGCCCTTGGAGTGCATCTGTAGCACTCAGTCGATCAGATTGTATTGCCAGGACAAAAAGGGTGATCAGAGCAGTCTCTTTATACCTGCTATTATACTAACAACAAGGCCATTTTATTGCTTTTCTGTAAAGGAAAGAATTACCAAAGAATTATTTGGAATTACCATGAAAAGTTGGTTTCATTTCCCCCAGCAGCAGCAATAAAATCAGGATGAAAAGTCAATTGCTTTCACTAAAGCAGCAGCAGTCTGAGTAAATAGTTTTGCTGAAATTCTACTAAAATAATTTCAAATAAACCCAGATATTTACTCTCTGGAGTTAGTTGTAGTGAGATTCTCATCTAGGGATAAAAAGTGGTGCTGGTTCTGCAGTGGGGGGGCAGTGAATCTGCCTGACTTGCAGGGTGATGTACTCTGGAAATCCTCACAGTTATAAATACTGCAGGCAGCTAATTTTTATTAATTTCTGTGATTTGTAGCTGATGTTGGAACAGAAACTGCCCTTTCCTCGCTCTGGTCCAGACCAGATCAAGCTGTAGTAGCTGCAGAATTAAATGTGAGCCCGTGTTTAAATGGAATTTACCTTTGCTTCCGTCTCCCCTGCTTTTGGGTACAGCTGGTCTTATTACAGCTCTTTCTGTGGTGTTTAGGGAGATATATTGATTTAAAGTAGCTCAAAATGTTCTGAGACCAGCTTCTTGCATTTGTCATTGAAAGTTCATACTCGCTCTCCATCCCCTATGATAATATTTTTTAAACTTTGACTCTTTCTGATTATGAAGTTACAAGATATGCTGGTGATTATTAAAGGATGTAGCTCACTGACATTTACATACTGCTCTGGGAGAGAAATCGGCTAAATCGAATATATATTGCAATTATTGTGGTCCTTTTGTTCTTATTTTCTCTTTTTTTTTTCCCTCTTCTTTTTTCTTTTTTTCTTTTCATCTTTGTTTTCCTCTTCTTTTCCCCAACCTTTCCCCCTCCTTTACCCTCCTCTTCCCCCCTTTTTTCCCTGCTTTTCCCCTTCCTTTTCCATCCTCTTCTTTTTCCTTTCCTTTTCTCTCCTTTTTTTCTTCTTTTTCTCTCATTTTCCCTTCTCCTTTTTCTTCCTATTCCCTTGCTTTTTTCTTCTTTTTTTTTCTCTTCATTTTCGTTTTACTCTTCACTCTTGTTGCTATTATATTTTTAGGTAAGCCCATGCCTCTGTTCCACTTCACTTGTTTACAATCAGAAATTGTGTATGCATGGAATCAAAAATGAAACCTGGGCCTCACTGATGGCAACAGCAGCATTTTGTTGGCATAAACAGGATTGGGATTTTGCCTCACAGGCCACTCCTTGCCATTTTATTTGACCAGCCACTATCAGAGGAATGTTTTAGGACTTTATCAGCTAAGCCAAAATCTGTGTGAAACACACATTAAACATGAATGAGAAATTAAGGGAGAAAGCTGCTTTTTAAAATGCATCAGTTTTTATAGCTTGAATACATTTTCTTTATGGAGACACTAGTCAAGCCTTGAGCTCTCTGACCAGTGTTGCCATCTGGAAGTTTTTTGAGGCTGGGAATATTTGGAGAGTCTGGATTTAGCCAGGAGGCTCCTGGTCCTGCTCCAAAGCTTGGGGTGCTTGTGCATCTCCACAGCCATGGTGGGGCTGGTCTCAGCTGTGGGCTTTCAGTCACTGGAGACTGGACAAAGGCCACTTTTGCAAAAGACATTCAGAGATTCTTGCCTGTAATTTCTTCTGGAAGTCTGCAACGTGTCTTGGAACGCCGAGGCATCCAAGCCTGTAGCCTTTGTTCATGCCAGAGCCCTGTTCTTTCTAAGGTTAAAACAGTGTTTTTGGAAAGTGAGATAAAGCCTTTCATGGGTCTGCACATCAGCTGGGAAACTGGAGCCAAGTCCCTCGGCAATATAGACATGAAGCTGGACTCAGCCAAGCTCCCTTTTACGAGGAGAACGTTTGGCTGATTCCTCTGTGCTTCCCAAGGCCGGAGCTACCGAGATTAACTCACATTCTGGTTCCGTGCCTTGGCGCTTGCGCGACTCCTGTTCATGGATGGAAACCCTCGACTGGGAAGGGCAAGGCCTGGGATAACCTGGGCAAAAGTGGATTGCTGGCTTCATTCCAGAGCTCTCAGGGCACACTCAGGCACATCCTGGTTCACTATGCACCCTGGATATAGGCATCTTTCACTGCATTTAAGCTATTTCTAGGAAAGGCTACTGGAGTTTAGGTATTAAGGAGAACAAATGGAAATTTAGAGAGAATTGTGCCTCAGGGAATTGCTTCACCTGATCCTGACTGTAGCCTTCCAAATACCTGGAGCAGGCATACCTGAAGAAGAATTTTTTTTTTTTTTTAAAGGAACAAAACTGGAATTTTCTTACTTTTCCCTCATTGCTTTGTGTGTTCCCTCAGGGCTTTTCTGGTTTCCCTTTGGGAGCTTCATAGCAGTTTTTTGGGTCAAGCAGTGCAGCACTACTGTACAGGCAAACCTTGCAAGAAGGCACCTGAGCCCGTGTTAGCTTGGCAAAAGTGCATCTAAACCTTAATTTCTCAGGTACCTACTGCATTACTACAGAAATACTGCAGGATTTTTCCAACTTGCATCACTCTTCCTTATTTAAACTGGAGAGAGTTTGGGGGTGAGAGTAACAATGATAGGAAAGATTCATCACCATTGGTTACAGCAGTACATTGGTACAGCATTAGAATTTCATTTCCCGTATTTCCCAAGACTCAGCTCTTCCTGAAGTTTATACCTGTACTAACTATTTGGAATGTATTAGGAAGAATGGAATGTTACATTTTAGGCTGCACAGGCACAGCAAAGAGAGAGCATCATTTGTTGCCATAAAGCAGCACTCAGTTTTAAATCACTGTAAGAACTGTTTTCACTTGTGAAGTAAAGCCAAGATTATTTTCAGACTCTTATTTATATTCTGATTGTGCCTGCTGCAGGCAGCAGATATAAAAACTGCTCATGTCCACTCTGCTTTAAAAGCACCACGTTTGAAACATCCCAGTTAAACTGACACTGTGATGTGTGGTTCGGCATGGGGCTTCACCCTCAAATCATGAGTATAAAACTTCCTATTGTATGAGATGCTTATGAGGCTTTTGTGTCTGTCTGCAAATAGAGAAAAACAGAACACACAACTTGATGTTTCAGGGGATGAAGGTGTCCTTCTAGTGGTAATGGGAAAAGAATGTTTGTGGTGTCTATGTGTAGGCAGACAAACACATCTCAAAGCTTATTAGAGATAATGTCCATGCCTGATTCATATGCATGGTTCTATCTCTTTGTCTTATTTCAGTTCTCTTGCTCACAATTTGTTTCCACAATCCTTTTAGTGATAACCCCAAATTGCAGATCTCATAGGGTCACTGTTGAGTATGTTGCTGCACATTTTCTTGGGGAAGAGTCAAAGCAGTGCTCAGATAATTTGCCTGCAGTGCTGTCTATAATGTGGGAGCTGTTACAGGCTTTGAAGGATTTCAGTGAGACTTGATCTGGTCAGCCCATAAGGAAGCAGAAGCCCCATCTACAGCAGCACTAATACAGGGCTGAGCTTTCAGCTCTCTTCAGAAGGCAGATTCTGCTGAATCTGTTCCACAGCTTCTTGCACAGTTTTCAATCCAATAAGGCTCAGACATTTCCCTAAAAATACTCCGTATGCAGAAGTGGGGTTTGGTTGGGTGGGGGAGAGCTCAGCATGCACGTCCAGCAAGTTTGTTTAGTATTAATTATGCTTTAGTCTTTTAAGTTAGATGGACATAACACTTGCTACAAGAATAGTCATTAAAAAATCATGCACTGTGTTTTTAAGCCAAATGCTGCTGTGTTCACAGCATGCTTCCTTCTTTCTCCCCGAGATGTTAAGCCATTAAAAGAGTCCAAGATGTGTTTTCTTGTATTCCTTTAGAATTTTTAATGCTTTTCTGTGTATGCCATCGTGTCACTGCAGGCACGTAGCCTGTTGCAAGATGACACCTGAAAAGTGTATTAGTATTTCTTATTTGGCCAGAAGGATTTCTGTCAAAAGGGCCCCAGCACTGTTACATGCCTGGAGAGCTGTCCTCTACTGCTCCAGATGCACTCATGACTCCACAGCTGCTTAAAGAGCACATGGAGAGTTAGAGAGATTTGGGTGGCCCTGAAAAGCTGCTGAGATGCAAACTCAAACCAGAGTCATACACGTGGCTGCGTTCATTATTATGTCTGCCTGATGTACCATGGTCTTAATCTGCAGGAGGAGGAGTTTGAGAGGATTGGGAAAGCAGGGTGCAAGGAGAAATGATATGAGGGGAAGGACAGTGACTCTGGCAACTGTTTGACTGTAGCCTCCTCAGTGAGGTGGTGATGATGTACTCCAGCTCAGAACCCGCAGAGAGAATGCTGAGCACCTGGGATGAGGCATCAAACAACACAAAATAATGCAAAAGGCAATAGATGAGCACCGCATTCAGCTTGGTTTTCTTCCAAGCTTGTGCCCCAGCAAAACAAGATGTCATTTTTCTGTTTTCTCTTGGTCCCTTTTCTGTGCATGGTGTGTCTTCAGCAGAAAAACTGCTGTCACAGTGACACACTAACCCAGTTTAGCCTCAGGTCCTTTTTCTGTGGGGTGGGGGAAAGGACAGACTGTATGTGCTTGTGACAGTACTTTGTGATATAAGGGACTAGGTCTGAGTCTCTGTGCATGCAATCCTTGCTGAGAGAGGTGTCCTTAAAAATGTTAAATATATGGAACAGGAATTTGTTAATCACAGATCTGAATTTTCTGGCATTCCTGTAAGGTTTTGCAGGCTTTTTATTGTCTCCTGAAAGTCTTGTGCACAGTTATTTGGTCATTGTACACCCCACAGTGGGTTATTTTTGTCCAGTGTAAAGAAATTCCTGTGTTTCTAACAGATGACACCTGGGTGAAGACTCGTCTAGACACTCCTTAAAATCTTGTCTGTAGGAAATAGGTTTTCAGCTTGAAGTAAAATCTCAGTGGAGACCAGGCTGCTTGTAGACTGAGTACATATTGGCCACTCAAAACAAGCTGTCCTATTCAGTGGAAGAGATTTAACGTGTGAAAACCAGAAACTTTCCCATCTCCACCAGGCTTTGATCCTGTATCAATCATCATGTATTAGCCATGTAGATTGCTCCTTTAATTGCAGGTATTTATTCTGGTTTGCCTTTGTTCATTATTTACTCTAGAAATAAATTTGGTATTTTATTTGTTCCTTTGTTTGTGTAATTTAAACATGGGAAACTGTCTGAGAGGAAATCTGTTAATATTCAAAAATGAATTCCTCAGAAGAGTAGGAAAGGCAGAACTAAGGCTGGCTGTGATATCCAGGCACATAGGAGAGGTGGGAGGAGATGGACAGTATATGTTCTACCCCTTGCCTTGCCAGTTTGAATCCTTTTAAACTGTTCAACAGGAATGGGATCCTCAAGAAACAGCACTGCTAAAATTACCTGCACCTCGTTAGTAAGTGCAGACTCCATCTTGCAAAGCTCTGGCTTTGCTGCAAAAGATGTTCACAGAAAGAGCTGGAAGGTGAACCTCAGCAAAGTAGGCCAAGTCTGAAATTCCAAGCCTTAGCTGACAGCTAGAGTGGCTCTGAAATGGTGGCACTGATGGTGTGTGTTCAAAAGGGCCCCCACACATGGTAAATTTGAGTTCAGATTTGCTTGGGAAGGAGAAAATTGTGCTCAGGAGAGCTCGGGCAACTTCTCTACAGCATGGCACCTTCCTCCCCTCATGGTTCCCATTACGCCTCCTCACTCTGACAGACAAAACCTTTGTTGACATTCAGGCTCACAAAATCTCCCACTCCTTTTAAAAATAGAAGATTGTTACCTCGAGAAAGCCAAGTCTGTTAGAGCAGCAGCACAAGATACCTGTGAAGGCCCTGGTCTCATGCTTGGGTGCAGCTTCTTCCTCAGTTCGCCCTGACACTCCATAGGGAATCAGTGTACCTTTATCAGACATTCCTGGCAGAAGATCGATCCCCTGAAGGCTGTAGCATTTTTAGAGAGGCACAAATGAATCCCTGAACTGACAACCCCTTCCGCAGTTTAGTATATGGCTTTCAGGAAGAGAAAAAATTGGCCATAAAGGAAAGGATCTTTCATGTCCATCCAATTTCCTGATCCAGATCCCTCAGAAAGGTGTCAAAGCAATTGTCTAACAAGACAATGCCTAACAAATGTCTAAAAAATAATTCTATCCCATGTTTTTTGTATGTCAACTTGCACATATATATGCACATATATGTGTGAGTTTTAACTGTTTTTTAATCCACCATGGCACTTGCTTGACTATCGAGAAATCATGCAAGCTTTATATGATTGTATTTGGGCCATTCCTCCTCCTTCTCCTCATATTCTTTCTGGATTTCCTTGTTCTTTCACTCCATGATTCCTTTTTCCCTAGGTGTGTTTCTGTGGGAGCAGTGGAAGGACATGTAGCACGAGTTGTCAGCGAGCTGCCAGGTTGTTTGTTCTGTTTCCTTCAGGTTGTGCTGTGGGTTGTTTTCATGTTTGGCTCAGTCATGCCAATAAACATTTGCAGGTCACAATAGTGTTTATTCAGAAAAGATGCCAAACGTCTCAGACTTAGAACATGAATAAATTCAAGGTCAGTGTTCTTGTGCTGAGACACTGCTTTCAAATTCCTATGAATTATTCTGGATTTTTTTCTACTTCAGTTGGCTTCAAATATCTCTTTGAACATACCTATTCATCAGCATCAAATCAAAAGCTTGGCAGCTATTTCTTGATTAAATAATTATTCCCAAACTAATAAACATCACAGCAGGGTTTAATTAATATATGTCAGTCATATGGCTTTTTCTTCTCTGTCATTTTTTTTCCTTCCTAAAAATACCAGGTTCTGAAATTAGTATCTGCAGAATAAAGGTGTGGGCTTTTTTTCTGCAGTGAGCCATGGGAAAGACAATTAAGAAGTCTGTTGATTGCATCTACTTCTCTTTCTGTTTAGGCATGGATATCTCATGTTTGAAAGCTTCCTGCTAGCAAAGCTGCAAAAATCTCACTGGAAACCCTCCTTGCCCCTGTAGGACTGTTGCTATTGTAATAAAAACAACTCTGCTACTGGAAGATTTTTATGAAAAATCTTCCGCTAACAACTTAGTTTTATTAACCACCTTGCAGACCAGAACATGTGGAGACATTGAGGCAGTGTTGGGGATAAAACTTTATAATTTAGAAATATTAGACCCCAGAGTGCTGCCCAGGACTCTGTGTTTTGTAGTTATACATTTGAAGCGTCGGAGCAGCTATGAACATGCTGCCTAAGGATGTCAAGTGTGATAGAGAGACACTGATATCTCTGACCCTAGATGAGATGGCAATTAAGAAACATAATTGCTTGGTTTTGTATTTAGTTCTTCTTTTGGTGTTGTTGGTAATGAATCTCTCTACATGCATAAGCTTTGAATTAACTTTAGCTACTGAGTGGAAAGTGTGTTTTAATGTAAACAACCAGACAAAACTCCTTAAATTAGTCTAAGAAAATAAATCAGCCTTTTAAATTAATGGGTTCAGTGTAGTTTTCCTACTTAACAACCTGGTAGTTTCAGCATGTTCTTCATCTTCACACTTCCCAGAGACTTATTGGGCAATATATAAAAATCAGGCTTTAAAATGAGCAAGCAGGCACAGTCCCTCAAGTGGATCTCACTGCCTGACCTTGATGAAATGAATATTTCTAATGTGCTGAAGGGATGGATAATTATTACCATATTTTGCAAGAAGCACACTCTGCTTTGAAGGTGGCAGAATCTTTTCCTGGGGACTTTGTAGGATTAGACTTTCTACATGAGCAAAATTTCTTCCTTTAAGGAATGCATTTCCAGATAGAGCGATACTCGGTTTGCACGTATGGAGATGCATTATGACTGCAAACAGCCATGAGATAAAATGAAAAGTGATGTTATTCATCACCTCATCAACAACTGCATCCATACAGATTATGGAACAACCTCATCTTTTATTTGGACTGTGTCACATTTGCTGCCTTCAACAAGGCAGGGGCCCCGGTGAAACACTGCCTGAGCTGATTAATTTATTTTCAATTTACAGGAAGACTTCCGTGCCTGTAAGTATTTTTAGGTACGTGCATAGCTTTGCACTGAAGTAATGCCTTTGAAGGGAGTTGGAGAAAGTATTAGTTCATTTTGTCCAGAAAAAGTACTCATAAAGCTTTTGGAGTTTAATCTGATTGTATGGCTTCTTTGGTTGCTGAGTCCTGCTTGCACTGCTTCATTTGTTTCACTGGTTTAACAAGTCTAATCTTTGAAGGAGGAGAATATTGTTTGGCATTCTGTGTATACTTCACTGTATATAAATTATCTGGTTTGATATTTGCTGGTTTTGTAGTAATTGGGTACTTAGTAAATGTTCAGAAAACATTTATTTTCTTTTCGCAAGGAAAGTTATCCCAGGATTTTAAGAAGACTGAGTTTCCTATCTCCTGTTGAATATGCATGTTCAAGTGTGCTGGATGGTTGACTGATGTGTTTTTAAATGAATACATATGCTTTATGACAATTAGACAAAATTTGAAGAAAAGTTTGTCAAACAAGGGCAGTGAGAAAATCCCTGTATTTGTGGCAAGAGTTTTATGTCAACCTTGGCAATGTGCTGAAATGCCAGAACATCCAGGCTGCAGTGGTGTGTGCCTTGGTTTGGGGAGAGACCTTGGTGCCTTCTCCTGTGGAGGGGGGATTTCTGAGCAGCTCTGGAGCAGCCCAGCTCCTGGGAATGCATTCCCTGCCTCCAGTGTCCCTCGTGGGTTTAGGGAGTCAGTGGTCAGGACAACCCCGTCGGGCTGTGCTGCAAGTTCCACTGGGGAGACCTTTGTGATGTATCAGAGGGGGGTTTTACCTGCAGGGCCACGAAGGAGAGACTAGGCCTGAACTGACAGCTGGGGATCCTCAGCACCTCTGCAGCTGTAACTCACAGATGGGAAGCCTGGAATGAGGAGTGAGTGCAGACACAAGGGAATGCTGCTCAGGCCACAGGAGTGGAGCATTCAGCTCCTTGTACCCCCCAGCCCCAGGGAGGGGCTGCAGCTCCTGCACTGGGTGTGCATTGCCAGGCAGGGCTGCAGATGGAGTATGAATGAGCTGCTTCTCAGGAGGCAACATTGGAAGAATCTGAGGTCTTATTTAACCCAAATCCTTCCTCCCAGGAGAGGATAAACTCCACCCTGCTGAATGCAGCATTGTTCTCCTCATGGCTGAGCTTTATGGGAACGCCCACAGGACAGCTAGGCTAAGCTGAGGGCTGGGGGACATCTGTAAGCCTATTGTTCCTGGTCTGAATTCCCTGATAAAATGTCTCTCTCGGGTTTGGCATACACAATTCTCAGCACCATTTCGCTGGCAGAGGATGGGCTGGATTTCCCAAGCTCTGGAAGCTCTTTGCAGTTTGATCCTTGGATGATTTTTACAAGCCGACAGAAATGTTTGCAGTGGCAGAGAGGCACAGGATCTAACAGCACACCTTGTCTCCCAGTATTGTAGCTCTTGACTTGCTGATCAAATGAGTTTACCTGGGTCCAAGTTTGGACATTGTTCTGCACTTGCCCTGCAGTGGTGTGGGAGAGTCTGTTTTCAGTACCAGCCACTGCTGCTCAGCCTGGTTCTCAGGAAAATGTGTGGCACTGGCTTTCTTTTTTGCTATAACCATTTTACTACATAAATATGGACAAAATTCTCCAGAGTGCAGTGTGTTAAAGCAGCGTAAAACCCATTGACTCCCTCTCTTCAGAAAGTATAAAAAAGGAGACAGTTCTGCAAGCAGAGCACTTTTCCCAGAGTAGAAATAGATGAAATGCGAGGGACCTACACTGCAGAGTGTTTTGGACAGCCTTTAATGACCAGCAGTCATTCTTGTGCTAATCTGTCCCTCTTTAGGAATATTTCCAGCTACTCTTGAATTGCGCAAATTCATTTTATTTTGTTCCCTCAGCCGCAGGTGAGAGCTCTCAGGGCTGGGAGGCAGCAGAAATGAATATTCCACTGGGAAGGGAGACAGATGTGTGATCACTGCATCAAATTAAGGAGGGCTGGGGAAAAACGTGTCATTTATCAAATACCATTAACTTTGCAAGTACTTTCAGCTTCACAGATGAATCTGGACATTTTCATTACATAGTAGACAATGAATTGGGTCGGCTGCATAATATGAAACATTTGGGAATGCTTTAAAACATTATCTGACAAAAGTTTTTCCAAAAAAAATCCAAAAAACAATCAAACCAAAACAGATCCAAAGAGCATTTGTGTGAGCCATTCTTCATTGAAACAAATAACATTTGTCTCTGTTCAGAGCCAGAGGAGAGGCACTTTATTTTGTCTTTGCTGATGGGGGGATTGTCTGCTTTTCCCTGCTTACAACTCTGCAGGAAAATGATGTATTTTCTTTCAAAACTGGCATTTTTGCAATAGGTTTTCAAAAGAATTAGTTGGTGAGCTTTTCCTTCTCACAGCCACACTGTGAGTAAAATATGAAAGGGCTGCTTTTTTATATCATTTCTAGGCACTGTTTTATTGAGCATGTAAATTTTAGCATTCAGCATTTTTTGATAGTATTTTATTATCACAAAACTCACAGATTGTTATCTGGGAATAAAATAATAGATATAAATTTCAGGTTTAAAAAATCCTATGGCAGTATTTGGCAAATCATAATAATGGCACAGTTTGCATTCTCTGCAGTTCGTACATTGAAGTATTAATGTGCACCTGCAATTTTTATTCTAAAAAAATGATTGTGAAGACAAGATTGCTACACCTCATTTATACAGGTGCCTGTGGCAGTGACTGGATGTGGTTAAATGTCCCTGCTGGGAACATGAACATCAAGAACTCACTTTATATTCAGCTGTGAAGCGTGGCTTTTCTTAATTTTAATGTTTGATGGCACAGACTGAAATAGATGCCTTATGTAATGCTAAAATAGGAGAGAAAGTTGAAGCAAAGTTGAGAATCCAGCCACCCCCACAATGTAGGTGTCTACGAGTCTGGGGTTGCATCTGAATCAGATGATCAGAGCCTGAAGTTTTCCAAAACATCTGAAGTTCCAGTAGCAAAATTAAATGCAGACACATAAAGGGACTAAGCCGACCATACGAGGGAGATGTGACCCTGGAAACTCTATTCCAGTTTTTGCCCAATTTAGAGCTTGGAGAGTAGGTCTGTGGAGGTATTTCTGTGGTGAAGGGAGGACATGCTTACAGACATCCCAATGGGCACCTGTGGGCAGATACAGACTTTTGTCAAGTCACCAAAAGCCCTTTTAGAAAATGTTTATTATTTATTTTATAATTTAGGAAGAAACCTCTGTATATGAAGCCTGTACCTGATCTGAATTTCACTGCATGAGCCTATCTCAATTTACAAGAACAATAGCAAAGTGTGATAAATAAAAGTATCTGATAAAAAGGTGGTTACAAAAAGCAAGGATTCATTCTTGTGGCTGGGTCTTGCTTGAGGTATGGTTTCGTTTTCTCCAAGTTTCTCTTCTTCTGTCTCTTAATTGATATCCCACTATTATTAATTTATAGAAGTGCAAATGTTACATAGCATAAAGATGTTTCACTGAGAAGATTAATTAAGTACAAAGGCAGCCAATTAATAGCATTGACTACAAGTCCACAGAGCAAGAGCTGCTTTTGTGTAGGATTAAATTGCAGCACCATATCCAAAGTGAGACACAGGGATGCAAAGCCTCATCCAAGTGCAGAGACATCTTCAGAGCAGAGCTGGACACCGCTGCTGCTGGGAGAAAATGCACAAGAGGAAACTCAGGAAGGCAGATCTGTCTTGGAAAAAGAGAAACCACATTGCTTTGGTGTTGCATTTCATCTGCTTTTGGCTGCAGCCACAATTTTCTACATAAAAGTAAAATTCTATGAAATGTTACTGTGGCTGCCTGACTGATGAAGTGGTGCAATTCCCTGCCTTGGAGCCATTCCCACTCTGCTCTCCTGGAAGCAGTAGCTACCTCCTCCTGCTCCCTGATGTCTAATCCTGAGCATTTCGTTAAGCCAGACTTTCAGGTCTTGATCTCCAGGCTCTGTGGGCAGAGGTTGCACAGCTGGCAGTCAGTGCTCTGGGCTCAGTTTAGCACCTGACAAAAATTAGGCTCAAGTTTTACTGCTGCTCCTGCTGGAGAAGGTCTTGCCTCTGTCCTCAGCTCGTTTAAAACATGCTACTTGCTCCATACTGTTCAAGTGGATGCAAGGGTGGAATGTTGTACCTGTAGTGGAGCTGAATTGTCTCCCACTGAAATTTTCATACAGGGCTGCAGAGCAGTTCCTCCTGAGCTTGACTTCTAGATCATCAGTGGGGTTTTACTTGTTGATAAACTTCAGGATTGCTTGATATTTGAGCTTTTCATATGACTAAATACTGAAAAATACTTTACACATTGCTCTGCATCACAATTACACTTCATTAATATAATCTTGTATACCAGAACAAGTGGAGGTAGAACAAATAATTTAAAATAATTTGACTATGCAGAAACTTCATTAGGAGTACAATCTCATTTTCAGTGTTACAAAACAATTCAGTGTCATTAGTATATTGTTGTTTTCATATACTTGTGAACTTCCATCAAATATTTATATTGGCTTAATTTGGAGCTGACATTCAGAAGACTGTGCTGATTTACAGCGATGAACCCAGGTAAATAATTCCAATCTGGCTGCATTGAAATTCATTTTTGTAATTAAGTTACTGCTTTCACTGAGAATTTTGCTTCAAGTTTCAGTGTGAATTCCAGCCTTCTTTTGCTGTCGCTTCCCTTTCCTAGGAAAAGCGTGGAAGGTACTGTTGCCATGTCTGTATCCAGCACCAACTGTTACGCTGTAATTTTTATTTCTCTGAGCAGCTCTGGGGGTGCCTTCAAGCCCTGCAGATACATTTTACAAAACAAAAGCAAATAATTTTCATCAGAATGCACCCCAATAGATGCACAGTGCCCTCCAGAGCCTGTCTGCCAGCTTGAAGTGGTAACAGCTTGTGTAGAAAGCCACACTTGTTAGGCTTTTAAATACTCACCTCACTTCAGTTTCGAAAGACAGTTGACAGATTGGATGTTTGCTCCTTGAGCAACTCCTGGTTGGACCCCAATAGCAAAAGCCTTTCTGTAGCCAGGTCAGTGGGACACAGGTCTCCATCTTCATGTCCTTGTTTTCAGCATCCATCCTACTGCTGCGGGCCCAGGGCTGGAGCTGCTGCCTCAGCACAACCCTGCTTTGAGGGACTCCAAAATTCAGTGGTTTGTTGATGTGCCTGTTAGTTGTGAAACATCCCTCTGGTTTACCAGCCCCCTCAGGGACCTCTGTTGCTTATCATCCCTGATCCCACTTCTCTTCCAGTCTAAAGTAATCTCTGTCAAGCGAAGCCACAAATTACTTGTCAGATCAATGGCTGGATTCCCCCTACTCTGCCTTGGGCTTTCAGGAAGAAAGGATATCACTTACCCTGGGTGGATTATCAGAGTGGATTATTGTGGGTTCTGCCACCAAGAATAAGGAGAATCTGATCTGGCAGCTGCAGGTCAATACACACTTTATATCGAGCTGTGGGGAATGAAATCAGCTGCTAAAAGACACACTGGAGCTTGGGAGGCAAACAGGAGTCTGCAGAGCATCTGAGATTCCAAGCTCTGTACTTTTATAGGCATTTATAATCAGTTGCACATATTGAGGCTTTCTCAGACTTGGGGAAGTAGGTGCTCAGGATATTCAATTTATTAAGTTGGAGTTTACTGAATTTCCTCCAAATTCCTTTGGTGATGTAATGTCACTGCTGTGCTGATCGCATGCAGCTGGCTGTGTATGGGGTCGTGTGTGCAGCAGGGAATAAATGCTGCAACTTGGTTTGCCTGTATTACCCTAAGATCTTGGTCTGAAAGGATCAATACTGTGAAAGCTGTGTTGCTGTTGTTGACTTGAATTGCTGAAGCATAGATTTGTTGTCCCTGCGGCAGAATTTCTGTGCAATATCTCTCTGTATTTATTGCTACGAAGAAAGACTCTTAAGTTACAGGTTATTAATTTTGTCTTGGGCACTTGCTGCAGGATGGAACTGGAATTTAGCAGAGTCTTGTCTTTGAAGTGTCATAAATGTATTTCTGCTACGTTTTATTAACCTTTCTCTGTAGTTAAAAAAGTAATGGCAGTGAGAACTGAGTGTGAGGTTGGTTCAGGTAATTCACCTTTCTGACACAGCTTTTTCATGGTTCTGGTTGGACTTGAGTTTAATTGTAGATATTTGTAGGATCCTTTCTACCCTTTCCTGGCTTTTATTTACAAAGGCTCAAGGATGAACTTGTCAGAGCTGTTTGGTTTGTCCTGCTTGTACTTCTGTGCTTGCTTCTCTTCATGCCACACATGTTTTGGATTTCTCAAAGCCTTTTCCCTGAAAAGAAATAAATTCCACTAACTTTCTTCATGCTGTCAGTTTTTCAGGATTTCTTATGGGTCTCAAACTTCTTGATAGCTGCTAAGCCAGTGTGTTTATTTTATAGCATTTTGGACTGACATTACCACTCTTCACAGGTTGTAGGAGCTGCTACAGCCTATTTGGGCTTAAAATTGCTTCAACTTACACCAAATATTGGTATTGATGGTTGTTACTGCCTCAATTTAAATCAGACAATATCTCTTTAAGGTCTGTTTGATTTCTCTTCCAGTCTAAAGAAGTTCCTGTTCTCAGTCATAAATTCAAATTGAATTTTTTTTTTCCCAAATAAAAGCATAATACACATTTTGGAAGGAATTCAGGGGTTTAAAGATCTTCCAATTTTCAGTGCCAGTTCTTTTTGTAATATTACAAGTTACACCTCTCAGTGAGGATCTTCCAAAGCCCTAATGCTTTAACTAGGCACTTTTATTCCCTGTCAAGCAGCCTTTCAGTAGTTCTGCATGCAGAGCACTTCCACAACTGAGCCCTTATTTCCTTGCTGTCTGTGAGTTGCATAATATTGCAAAAATGCTATTCTATTTCAGTACTAATATACTGCTTGAGAGGAAAATCCTTCTGTTTGCAGAAAGCAGTAATAATGTATTTTTATATTTTTTTTTATATATAAAACCTTTTATTTTTAACTTTTTGTCCTTGCACTCAGCTGTCACTTCTTGGGGAGCTTATTGTTTTGTGACATGGGGGCAACTGCATCTGAATTGGGATTTATTCAGTGGGAGGGAAGGGAGGCAGAACAGATCATGAACCACTGCAAAAATAAACTAACCTTATTCTCTCTGTGTGGGAAACCAGTTTCTGGGAAAAATGTCCTTTTTGAGGAGGTCTTCCAGAGAGCTGTGCTCGCTGTGTGCCCACATCCATGGCTTTGGGAGCCTGGTAAATGGCTGGAGCAGCAACAGCCTGGAGAGAGTTCTGACAGCAGGGCCAGGCCCAGAATGGAAAGTCCACTCCCTGCTAGTGCTTCTGCTTTACAAATGAAACCTTTTATTTGTAGGAACAAATCTGGGATGATTTCCTTCAACCACCCTCATGAAAAGCTGCTGAGAACTTGCTTTCAGCTCTGTGATACAGAGCCTTAATCCCTGCAGCCCAGCTCTGAGGCTCTCCCTGTCCTGGCATTTGGTTTGCCTATTGAAAAAGAATTTCCCTCTTCAGTCTGTGTGCTGAGGCACAACTGTCACACTGCTTCAGCAGCAAAGTTTACAGAAATAATGTTCTAACATTTTTATTGCTGTTATATTGCTTTAAAGTACCTGATTCATGACCAGTGGACAGTTTTATTGCATTCTGTGAGCTTCGTGTCTCACACAGAATACTTTTATTATTTAATGGATATTGTTGATTTCGGGGAAGCACCTCCCTTTGGATATTGTCCTACTAAAAGAGAACAATCTCTTAAAAAGCCACAAGGGTCTTAACTCTTGACCTTTAGGACTTGATGACTGTGGGCACGGGAGCACCCAGGGGCTTGAGCCTCTTGGCAGTGCCATGCCAGGAAAATTTCAGCTCCAGTCCCAAAGTGTGGGAGGCTTCAGGGAGCTCAAAAGTGACTGTGAGACACCCAGAAGGTTGTTAGCTTTTTGAGCCTTTATCACCTCAGCTTTAGGGGTGGAGTCTAAGGGCACAAATAATGGGTTTTTGGTAGTTCCAGATGTTTTCAGTGCTCCTGTGTGTATCTCCACCAGGCTGGAGCATCTCCACAATGAAGTGACAGGCAAACTGTTGGAAAATGGTGAGCTGTGAAGTGATCCAAGACCAGGGATTGGGCAGATGTTACATGGGTCATCTCTGATTATTTTTCCCCTGTATTGTCATTTTACTTACCTAAAACCTGGACCAGACAGGTTGTGTCTCTTGGTACAGCTCTAGCAGCAGCCATCTCCCTCTGGAAGTGCATTTAGACTACGAGTTTGGGCAAAATGCCAAGCTTTTACTTTTGGGAAAGTGTGCTGAGATGAAGCCCCACATTGGATTTTGTGATGGATTTCCATGCAATGTCCCAGTTACTATTCCCTTGCTCTTTGGTTCTTCACAACCAAATATAAAGTCAGGCAACTCCATTACTCTGTCTTTTTGTAGGCAGACTAGACCTTTCCTTCTCCAATCTCCCCACAAGGCTCACGTCTTCACAGAAAAGGGAAATGTCATCTTAAATTTCATGGAAAGTTTCTTCAAGTCTATTCAAGTCTGCAGTTTCCAGGCAGGGCTGGATGGAAGAGGTGTCTCTCCATGGTGCTGTAGTAGTGACACAGCACTGGGTGCAGTGAAAATAAATGTTTCTGCTGCCTGCTATGAGCAAGTGTTAGTGTTTAATCCAGGTGGCGCTTTCTCTCTGGAGCTGCTTCACATTGAGCTTTGGAGGGAATTTGCTGTAGATATGTGAGAGCAAAATTATGTGGGCCCAATGGGAGATGTCTTTTACATCTAGCCCTCTACCTCTGTTAGTTTGTATTGAAACATTGTAATTATCAAGGGGCTTTTTTACCTGCTGGGAAACAGCCTAAGTAGAGGTCATCCCCTGTGTGTTTGTGCTATTTACAATATACCTTGTTAGACCATGTTAGCATTTAAACAAATTAATTTAGTGCAGGCAGCTCCTGTAATTGCAGAGGAGCAGCCCCAGTGCTGCTGCTTGTCATACCTGCGGATCAAGACGCTGAGAAATTATCTCCCCACACCTTTTCTCTGGCAGCTTTAATGAGCTGGGATTTTACAGCCTGGGCTGAGCTCACTGGGCTCACAATTAGTAAAGCCAACAGAGTGAACAAACAGCTTGGAAATCTGGTGAAGCAATAAGTGTGAAGCCCTTCATGTGTGGGGAACATGATGCTGCTGCTAAATCCAGGGACAAAGCCTCCTCAGGAGGCGACTTCCACAGCCAGGTAAAATGCCAGTGTGTTTGACTGTGTCCTGCAGCCAAAACCTGAACTGAGTTATAAAGTTGGAATGAAGTGGGTTTATGACCTTAGAAAAAGGAGAAATTAAATCATTCCAGTCAGAATTAGGACTGGTGTCAGGATGGTCAAATAGATCTACCACATACAATTTAAAGTAATTTCTTAAAAATGGCTTATTAAGGGGATATTTGGGGGAGCAGAAATTGCATTTCATGAGGAAGTGAAATGATCATCCAGGGACAGAGGCAGTGTGTAGGGAGTTGCAGATTATCTCCAGGGTTCCTGAATGGATTGGACATGGATTAGACCTGAATACTTTACAGATGCCTCTGGCTGAGAATCTGCCTGATGTATCCAGCGTGGTTTGATAGGAAAGGACTGAAATCGCTAAGAAGAAAGGAAAATAACTGCAGGCTAATAGTGAATCTGATTTTGTTTTTAACACTGAAGCCTCTTCTGGTCTAGATCAGTGTCAGGCTATATCAGGAGCTTTTGTGATTCAAGCAAGATGAGATTCTTTGATCATGGATGTCCTTGTCATTTAAAATGTGATTAATGCAACCATGGATTAGGATGTGATTGTGCACTAAGAGTATTGCATGACTTTTAAAAATAAACAAAGCCACTAAAGACATTCTGAATTAATAAAAACTTCCAAAGTGGATATTTCAAATTTAAATTTGTTTTTGCTCAGATCAAAAACTTCCAGATATATAATTGGAAAAAAAAATTCACTATTGTTTATTTTTTTCCTTCTCCAGGAAGTTCCTAGCCATGAACTGTGGGTTATGGCATCCAGGACAGGGCTGCCAGGACTGTTTTGTAGTGAAGCCCTGGAGGGTAGCAGGTGATAGGGCTGCATTAATGGCAGCAGGTTGTACAGAAAGAGCACTTTTCCAAGTCCAGATTCCATCAGGCTTCAGTTTTCCAAGCTTCCAGGAAACTGAGTTTTTGTCTGGGTTTTATTATCTTTTTGGTTTGGGTTTGTTTTATCTTCTTGGGCTTGTTTTTTTTTTTTTGTGTTTGTTTGTTTGTTTTGTTTGTTTGTTTTGGGTTTTTTTTTTTGTTTGTTTGTTTTTGTTGGTTGGTTGGGTTTTTTTTCTGATACTTTGTAAGTGGAAAGATGAGGGAACATCTTAGTTTGGGGCATTTGTGACTCCCATGGATTGAAAAGGTGATGATTTTGGTGGGGATTTTTCAGGGTTGTTGATCAGAGCCTGAATTTATGAGATGCTCTCTAGACTTCGAGTAGGAAACACTTGTGATTTCTGCATTGCTTCATGAAATAGTGATGAGGGTCATCATTGCTAACATGTTCAGAGGGGAAAAATCCCCCAGCCAACAAGAGAACAAAATAACAGTGTGGTTTCATTAGGCTTTCAGGGCATGACATATTTCTATTCCCTAACAAAAGGGAGATTTTAGATACTTTACTTTAATCCTCATATTTTTTCCCCCCATTTCTCCTTTGCCTCAGGAATGTGTTTAGCAACAGCAGAACAGACTTTTTAGTATTTAAAAATCAGCAATCATCCACAAAGGCATCCTGCCAAGGGGAAGGGAGGCAGCATGCAGGCTCTGCACAAAACCTTTCCACCATTTGGGAGCTGAAATTTATTCCTACAGTTTGATCTCAAGGTACGTCAGCGTGTTAACAGGAGAACAATCTTGTGTCCAGGATAAATATTCCTGAATTGCTCACTGGAACATTTTTACTGGCAAAAAAAGTGAGGGCAGCTTTAGTTACCTGTAAAAGAATAGCCTGTGCTGTGCCAGATGCTGATGAGAAGGTAATCAGTTTTTTGTATGGATACATTCACTGCTAAAAATAAGAGATTAGAGTACAATGGAGGCATAATTGCTATGCTGGGGAAGAAAGCCTGAGAACTGCACCTTGGATAATTTGGGGCTAGGCCAGGTATTTTTAGGGACATATGGTTTACTGAATGAAATATTTTCTATGCTTGTGTTGTGGACTGTCTGATGAGGAATTCCACTGCTTAATTTTAATGCTGTTTCTTGCAGCAGAGAGACCTTTACATTTCTTTTGAGAGGCTAAATTTCTGTCATTTAACATACATTTACTGTCACCTACACAGAAAAAGCAGCATTTCTATAAGATGTCAACAAGCAGCCACAAATAGAATTTTAGAATGGATCCCATAAATATCTTTATGCAAAATCTGAACAGCAAATCATTGCAATAAAATTGTTTAAAAAAAAAAAAAAGCAGCTGTGTACTCTTCAAATTATTTATTACCTGACTTTTCCATGTTCAATGTTCATGTCTGGCTTTCCTGTTCAGTGTTTTCAGTAAATAGGAGCAAAATTGTAAAGGTGCATGCATCTTTCAGAGCTGCAAATTGTGTCTCCAGTTCCTTTTCTGAGGTCATTAAACATTTGAGCACTTCAGTTCTCTTATCCATGAAATTAAGTTCATTTCCTATAATTTTAGCTGTCCAGCAGCTGAAGATTGAGCCCAAGGTAATCATGCAGGCTGTTTTAATGGCAGCAGTGGCAGTGAGCATGCATCTCCTGGATTTTAAGTAGCTGTTTTCAGTGAAAGGGAGGTGACTCACAGCTTTTTGGACTACTTGGGATTGACAGTGTTATAAGCATGGAACTACAGGAGTGTTAAACAAAGACTGAGGTGCAGTACCGTGGATAAATAACAGCAAATGGCATTGTAACAACTTGGTACACTTTGGTGGAGTACTTCAAAATTCATATTCTCCTTGTAGAACTTCAATAAATAGAGTGATTTAAACTGATAGTCTCTAGGAATACTTAGCTGCTGAACTCTTCTTTAGCTCACATAAAGGCTGTACACAAAACTTGTGTTTTTATATGTTTCTGTTTTGCAGAGCTGAACAAACACTGTATTATTTTATCAAAACCAATTACAAGCCTGTTAACAGCAAATAAAACCCGAGCTATTACACCCCAACAGTTAGGACAAAGGAAAATGAGCATATGTAGGCTGATTAAATGGTGTATATTTAATTTTCCTTTCAACCAGAGAAAATGAGGGATGTCAGCTGCTAAAATTCACAGAAGACAGAATATAGTGAGAGCCACATGGGCTGAAACAACGATCCAGGAAAATCAATTATGTAGTGGCTCTTAAAAGAAATCTGAAGAAAAAAGTAACTAAAATAAAGCAGAGAAGGAATCTCTTGGGAGAAAGAAGCAAAAAATAGAAGAAATATCACCCTGAAACCTTTACATTGCTAATATTTACATCCATGGTACCATAGGTGATGGTGTTACCTAAGATCTACCATTTTCTCTTATAAAGTTAATTTCAGAATTGATATATTTTTGCAGATGAGGAGTTTTTATGGTAAGAAGTTCTGATACAGAAAGACTAATGGACAGAAAAGGTCCAGAGAGATTATGAAAGACATTCAGGTGAGCAACTGGCAGCCACTGTCAAAAATTAATCTTAAAAAATGTCCTCATTGGAAAAACTGTCTCAGGTGTGTGAGACTTCTTCCCTACCTCCTTTTCTATTGCATTCCTCCCAGACAGCTGGGGTGTTAACAGAAAACATTTCTTTTTCCCCTTAGGAAATACTTATTTTTTGTGTCTGAAAATATGGAGAGGCTTCTTGCTACTTGAAAGTCCGAATATTTAGAAAAAGGCTTGGAAAGGGAAAAGCAAGTGACATTGTCTGCATCATCTTAGAAATATCAAAGCCACTTACTTATTTTTTTCTATTACCTGAAGAATAATCCATTTTGTCAGTATTTTGTGTCTCAGCAATAGAATTCTTCAAAGATTTTAAGGGCTTTTTTTCAGCTCCTCTTGAATCAGAACTCTTGCAAAAATCTGTACCCTTCTCTAAATTTATTTCTTCATAAGCCCACATTAAAATGTCACACCTTGGCAAAAGCAGTATGTCAGAAACAGATACATTAAAGCAAGGAGAAAAAAAACAACTGTTTTTTTTATTTTTTTTTAATATGAAAGTTTGTAGTGTAAATAGGAATTGTAAATATAATTGAGGTCCTTGAAAAAGCCAAAACAAACCCAAAGGGAAGTTTCTGGGCATGTTCCCCATGAATCTGCAGTGCACGGATTTCACCAGGGCTGCTCAGGTTCCTCAGGTCAGTGTCTGCATCACTCTTTTCCTCCCACCATGGAGGAGAGTTAGACCAGGAATTTGGGAATAAACTGCAGCCTATCAGCCTCATCTCTTGGTTCATTCCCCTCTTCTGCAGAGCTCTCACTGATGATCATCAGAGGAATCCATGGCAACACAAGGAGGAAGGGGCATCCTTTTGCTTCTTGGTGCCTTGGTTTACTATTTCCCAATTAATTCCTGCAGCATCCAAGGGCATCCCATTACAGCAGCCCACACCTATTTAACTCTTCCTGCATTCTGTGAGCATCTGCTTTTCTTTCTTGTCTTGTGAATGTGGTTACAGTCAGTTGGCTTGTTCACATTTTGTTCCCTGTGGCACAGCTTCTGGAAGTGCCAGCAAACCTCATCCCAAATGCTTTTTGCTCCCAAAATCCTGAGCACAGCCCTTCCTGTCTTAGATTGAGCATCTCCCAAGTCTTCTTGCATAGTGCTTCCATTGATGGCATTAATTCAGTATTTGGAATCTTTTTAAGCAACCTTCATAGAAATCTACTCAGAAAAATCTGTCCTATTTTGCTTTTTTTCCCCCTTCCTTTCTCCCCCCCCCCCCCCTTTTTTTTTTTTTCCCTTTCTTTGGGAGAGTGGCTGTTTTTATTTTGTTTTGTTTTGCTTTGTTTTTAAGGCAAAAGAGAATTTGCCTGACAGCTGATCTAATAAAATATGCTCTGCTCAGGTATTTGCTCTGCTACTGCTGACACTTGATCTGAAGGGAAACAGCACAGTGAGCTGCTCCAAGCTTTAAAAGAATAGGAACTTGTTTTTCAGTATTTGCTTTTGTACGTCTTTGTCTGGCCAGGATCCTGGAGGAGGCCTCAAGAGAGGCAGCAGCAAGCTCATGTTGTTGTGTCCATGGAAGTGTATTTTCCTTTCCTTGTTTTTTAAGGTGTGAGGTTTCAGCTTTCTGCTCATCACAAAGTTAGCTGGGATGGGATCCATTCAGCTTCTCTTCCTAGTTCATGCAGGACATCCTTCTGAAGCAGCTCGCTCATCCCAAAGGCAGTGGTTGTACTGAGTGCACTAAAAAGCAAATAAATTTGTTGTGCTCTGTGCTTTCCTTATCTATTGAGTGAGTTCCTTTCACTGGAGCACAAACTTGCTTTTGCACTCCCAGGTTTCTGAAGGAAGTTGCAGAACCTCCATGTGTGGCACCACGAGAGTCTGATCTGATCCAAACCCCTCAGCCCCAGGGGGTGTCCAGGGAGTGCAGCTCAGTCAGGGGTGGCCATGCGACACTAAATAAAACTGGGAGAGCCACCTCTCTGGGGTTCTCTGTCTCTTGGCTTGTGTGGCTGTTCCCCTCACAGTCTTAGACCAACAGCTGAGAACTGAGCCATGATTTTCTCTGACTCCTGAGAAGGATAATGTAGGTGCATTTATTATCCCAAACATCAGAAAGGCTGAGTGACACCCAAAGAACAAAACCTTAAGAAATTAAAACAGCATTACAAGAGGCACTGGCAGGAAGAGGGAGGAGGATGTTATTAGATATCGGATCTGTCAGGAAGAGTGGAGCTTTCCGTTGGAAGGCATCAAGCAAATGCAGACCTTGGATGGCGCTTTGCAGCTCTTATAGATCCACAGCACCCTTGACAGAAAATGTGGATATCAGCAGATGTGTTTTACACATGGAAGAAGCAAGCAAAACTCCAAATGGCAGCAGAAAAGATCAGGTGCTGAGGCAAGGACTCACCCAATACATGGTAATTTGATTTTATTTAGGGCTGGAAAAGCAGTATCAGATTAAGGTATAACACCTCGAAAGGTACTATATGATTAAACACATTAAGGAGTGTTTGATAAAAGATCTGGAAAACTGATTTGAGAGCAGTATGTTTATTTGTGTCAATTGCTCTAACGTTCCATATTTTTTAAAACTTTCTCCATTATAATTTAAATTTCTCCATTCTTTTGTATTAATACAGAAAATTCCAGCAGTTGTAATTTGGAGGTCTTCTGGTTGTTTTTATAGTTTGAATGTGGTTTTGTGAGTTGTTTGTTTGTGGTTTTTTTTTTTAATTTTGTTTAGTTGTGGTCTTTAATTTTTTTTTAATCCATTTGAATAATGAGTACAGTCTGGTTGTGGACAAGCTCCTGTAGTATCTCCTCCTCAGAGTTGTAGTTAAAGATCTCAGGGGTCAGATGATATCCACTGCAGCCTGAAAGTTTCTGTCTCCATAGTGAATTTCCTACCATTCAGGAGATTTACACCTATTCAGCAGCCTGGTTTAAAAAAACTGATTAGAAACTTGATAAGCCAGAAATAAATTTCTGCTGGGAATCCTGCCCAGAAGGCTGCTCAAGCACACTTCCATTCACTGTGTGCTTTATTGGCACAGGTTGTTTTTCCAGAGGAAGGTGAAAGGCCGTACTTTTATTCCATTTCCCAATGTTACCATTATCCCTCTTTCCAAACATCCCGTTGTTCCCTTCCTCCAGGAGCTTAGTTATGAGTTGGGATGAAAACCAAAATCAAACAAGCATTTAAAAATTTTGCTGAGAATTTAGTCCCTGTTGTTAGTTGGGCTTGCACAGCCACAGAAAGGGGCAAATGCCACAAGCACCACCATCATATATAAAATTAAAACCAGATAGTGGTGCCAATATGAATTATCTTACAGAAATTTAATTTTAATTTAATTTTAATTTTGGGAAATCATTAATTTAAGCATTCAGGCTGACTCCAGGCACTATTGATCTCCCTATTTATAGTACCAACCCATTACACACAAGGTTTATATCTGTAGGGGATTTGTTTGGTTTGTGGGTGAGTTCACCTGGTTTGCAGGGGTTGGGGGTCACTGGCAGGCCAGGCAGCTTTGCTGGAAAGGTCCCATTTCACAGGCTGAGGAGAGTTCTCCAAAGTACTGCTGGGATTCAGCTTGTTGTAATAAGAAAAGCTGAATAAAACAGGGAATTACAGAAAGCCATTGTGTCCACACCATAGCCAGCCACACACAGAATTAAAACTGGCACCTTCATACTCTTCAAAGGGTGCTGAAATGTTCAGCAGACCAAGGCATGTTGCTCCTCATCACCTCTGGGTCATGGGAGACATTGTACATGGAAATCTAGAGGGAAAAATTCTACAGCAACAGTGCTGGTAGGAGAGGCTGCTCTGGAGGGGGCTGGAATTAAGAAATAAATAAACAGAGATGTGTAGGTGGCCTGACAGCACCCCTCCTGCTGCTTGGTGAAACTGCAGCATTCCCAAACTCCTTGCAGGGTGAGGGAGCCTCTGAAGTGGCCAGTGGGAAGCACTGCCAGGCTGGCAGAATTATTATCCAGGTGCATCTTGTGCTTTTCAATTCCAGCCGGTATAAATGCCCGAAGGGCACCGTGCCATTCTCTGTGGCAAGGTCTCCTCCTGCTGTAAGCCAGGGTAGGGATGGCTCTGGTGGCTTTTCAAAGCAGCATCTCAGGGACACAGGCAAGGAAGGGAAGGTCTTAACTTTGCTCATGTGAATGCAATGAGGTTTAGTGCTTCATCACTTCAGAGCTTATTCAGATTTGTAAGTATGAAGCATACATTTATTGTACATCAAAAAATCATTCAAATGAGAAAAAAAGACTTCTGCTGCGTTAACACTCTCAGTGAGGCAAGAGCGGTTGATCAGAATATAAGAAAAATGAAATTCACTAGATTTTAGAGAGAAAAAAGAGAAAAGGTCAGCTTACAGAGCGGGGAAATGAAGGCACTGAAATTCAGGATTTTTCACCTCGCTTATCACCAGATATGTCCAGGTTTTGTTTTTCCCCTTATTTCCTGTTAAAGGATGGGGGGAAAAAAGAACTCAGAACAGCAAGGTATTAATGCATCTTTATTTAAAACCCAGTGTCAAATTGTTATTTTGGGGAAGTGACATTTAGAATATTCTCATATTTGCAGAATATCCCTTTCCAAATTCACTCCGTTATAACTATTTGTTTTCCTAAGGGTGTATTGGAAGGGATCCAACTGGAGGAAGTGTACCCTCAGTGCCATGATCTTATGTGCACAAAATATTTTTAATTCCCTTTTCAAAAAGCATTGGACTTTGTAACCTTTCAGAAATATTTTGGTCAAACCCTGGAGTTCATAGTTTTGCTCAGTCAAGTGCTCCACTGGGGATCCTTGGGAAGTTCAGCAAAGGGGGGAGCACAAAGTGTGGCCTGGAGTTTGTGCAGGACTTTTCCAGCCTCCTCTACTCTTTTCTGGACTCCTTTCTCCTCTCCAGCCTATTTACTTGACATGTCCCGCTAAAGTTTTATTTATATCATTGAAAATTATCTGCTTGGCTACTTCATACACATCAAAGTGGGGTTTATTTTCCATTGCCTTTAAGGCTGTTTTATCCTTCAAGTTGGAAAGCTTCTTATCTAGATGAAACAGCCTTAAATGGCTGGATTTAGTTCATTAAATTCTTGGATAACTGGGAGTCTGTCTGGCACTTAGCAATTGAAATTAGGAAGAGAAGTGCTGATCCACCCTCTGAATGTAAGATGTTGAATTCTTTGCAAGCTGCCACGCTTTGTATAAGGAGCTTTAAAAACAATTAGTTAGGGTTGAACTTCCTCTGCCAATTTTTTACCCTTTCTCAACTCCTGTAAGTCCAGGTGAACCTCTTTGAATTGAGGAGAGGTGCTAGACTTGTGCATTAGAGCAGAATTGCCATTATCTCTTGATTTCAGTGCATCACCTGGTGTTGGTACTTAGTCAAGGGTCATGTGAGGTTCTGGGGTGAAAAATATTCTTTGTCCCCTTGTGCTTCCCCATAGTTTAATTATTTCTGTTGTGGAAAAGAGCCAGCCATGGATATCAGAGATGCAGAGGTGTTCAGTGAGAGCTGTCTGCTTCTTAAAGAGCAGCAGCAGCTGCTCTCCCTGTTGATTTCTCTATGAACCATGAGGAAAATGGATGGAATTAGAGAAGTTTGAAGGACCAAGTTTGATGCAGTTGTCTAAATGCTCTGTATCTGCAGATGTACAGGCAGCAACATGTATTTTTGAGGGAATTTTGGTTCTAGAATACATGTGAATAATTCAGATGCCCAAAACTGCTCACTCAAAAATTTGCATCTAGATTTTTTGGCACCATTTCCATCACTTTCTGCTTGCACTGATTTTTTCCTCTTCCATGTCTTGGTATTCTCACATTGTTTGGCTGCTCACAAATATGTGATTTGTGACACTGTTCTCTGAGTTGATGTGTTGTGTTCTTCAATCTTGATTTAAAACTGATCCAGCCACCCTTTTCTATATTCCCTTCCCCAATTAATTCTCAAAACTATGGAGTACAGAACCAGTGCCTTAAAATAATGTCCATGGCATCCCTTGAAGAATTCCTCTCTGCAGCTGCTTGCCACAGACATCCGTGTTTAGATGTCCTTTTCCTAGCAGTGACTGAACATGTTTGCTGCACTTTCACAGGTGGTGAAATTAATCTGTCATTAAACCACCTCAGTCCAGTTTCTGCATTTATTTACTGTTGTCTCTCCCTCCTCAGCCAGCAAAACATATTTGTGGTTCTTACTCATGCTCCTTGTAGATGTTACTTTTTTTTTTTTTCCTTCAGTAGTCATGTTGTCTTCTAAACAAGGAACCTATTTCTAGTTGGGATTTTTTTCTGTTAGATACTTATTTTAAAAGTTAAAATGTACTTAGAGAAAATCCTTCTCTCTGGAGTAAATAGAAACTGACCAAGTTTTTAAAAGGAGTCTTAATTTGTTTTTTTATTATACATTACTTTTTCTCTATTAACTTTGCCATCTGAGGCAGTGGCATCTGCCAAATGATTTTGCCATGTGGTTTTTAGCTGATTTTATGGACTTCCAGAGTCAAGTCCCTTGGCTTTGTGGTACCCTGGCTCTGATTCCCACTGAGCTGGGTTGTCACCAGGAACCAGGACAGCTCCATCAAGATCTACAGGGGATAAATTCATCTGTGTAGGCTAATTTGGCATCAATTTGTAGGTGTCAAGTGTCTACATGTATTTCTGCTTCTGCTCTAAGGTGCAGGGAATGTTTTGTGACACATGACAGTGCAGGACAACTCATCATTAGCCATCAATAATTAATTAGATGTGCCATTAAGAGCCTGTTCTGAGCTGACAAGCTGATTGCAGGAGCTGAGTATTCGTCACAGCCTGAGAAGGAAACAATTTCCACTTCTGTTGCATCATCATTAAAATGGTTTATTTTTTATTTCCTGTGCTGCAAATGAGTTTCCTAGAATTAAATACTTTAAGGTAATGGGAGCAGTGAGTGTTTACAATAATTAAAATCAGGTAAATTGAAACCTTTAGCATTAAGCATCCCACGTGACTTTGTAATTGAAAAAAATGACACCAAAATGTGTCTCTTAGGTAAGAGTGAACAAAATATTGCTGGCACAGCACACAGGCTCTTTTCTTGGGTTTTTTTGGTGTTTTTGTTTTGTTTTGTTTTGTTTTTTGTTTGGTTTCTTTTTTGTGTGTTTTTTTGGTTTTTTTTTTTTTTTGGGGGGGGTGGTTTTTTTAATGTTTTTTTCCTCTGCTGATGAGTGTGTCTGAAATGTTGCAATAATAAGCAGCTCGTTACTCAGATGTTTTCAATTCTGGCTTTCTGGGTTTCATCTGTTCTGTTTGTGTGGGGTGGGTAGTTGGTGCAGACAGCATTTCAGACTGTCTGGATGTACACATTTCCACCAGCTAAAAAACAAATTAATGCATTAAAATGCCAGTGATTGTCCTGCAGCCTTGGTGGAGCACTCCAGAGCAGCGTGGTGGGATTCCCACTATGCCTCTCATTCAACTCTCAGATTCAACTTTCAAGCACCTCAGATTTTTACAGATTCAGATAAATGAAGAGCTGATTATACCTCACCCTTTGAAGTAACACTATTAAAATAACTCTACATAGCAATTCCAAATTGGAAGAACAATGCACGTGAGATTTATAAATAAGTGAAAATTAAGCTGCTGTTCCAGCTATTCCTGCCCTTAGGTGCTGTGCAAGTTGCTGTAGAAATCATTTCATTTAAAGACTTTTTATAGGTTTTTCAATAGTCTATTACAGACCAAAGAAAATGTGTTCATCAAAGTGACATGAAAATTAGATGAGTTTCTTTTTGCCACTTTCTGTTCATCTCTTCCTTTAATTTGAAGAACTCGTGGAATTTTAAGGAAGGAAAAGCAGAGAAGGGAAGTGTGTGTTTAAAGGTCATCTTTAAAATAATGAGCCATCTGCAGCTGATAAAAACTGGTAAAAATGTTTGTGAGTTAGAAAACACCTAGAGTAAGGTTGTGAAAGTTGTACCTCCTCGGTATTTCACCTTTTTAGAGTTGGTATCAATATAAATTAAGATTTACACTGTGATATGTAAAGTTTTTTCATGTTAATCACAATCACATCCAAAAGCACTGAAAAACACCACATTTGGTCTGATTTTACTTACATGGTTTATACTGACACTTGTTTTTTGCTAGAACATACAATCTTGCAAACAATTTAAAACTCAAATACCACGAGCCTAGAAAAAAACATCTTGAGAAATATGAGCATTAGGATGGAAAACAAAAATAAAATCCAGGCTGAATATTTGCTTAATGTTCTGTCACAAGAGCATGTTCTGTTCTGTCATGAAAGACCCAGGGAAGCTGGATTGGGATCACTGGAACTGTGAGAAAGGTCAGGAGAAGAGGACTGAGGTGGCCCTGGTTTTCTCCCTGGGCTTTTTCTCAGCATGTGCAATTAATTTTCTTTGTACTTCAGATAAAATCCTGGTTTCACTTTGTATGGCATAGATATCATGTGGGCATCTGTCTCCCTCTCCCCCAGAAATCAATATAATTTTGTACTCTCAGTAGTATCTTCACCAAAGTTAGCACTGAACTACCATCAGTGACTTTGTAGTGTTGTCCCCAGTAAACTTTTGCAGCAGATCTGGTACAGAAATCATGGTGTCATTGAAAATTGTAGGTGAAAAGAGACCTGTCAGCCTGGCTGTCCAGCACATCAGTGTTCCCTCCAGCTTGGTGTGGCCTGTGAGCTTCCAAAGGATGCATTCTGTCATCCTGATGTGGTGGCTGACATAGGAGTGGCTGATTTTCTGGGGGGATGTCCCTAAGTGTTATAAAAATACTGATTTATCACATTTGCTCTTTTTAAATAACCTGTGTCTTGCAACATAGGTGTTGTAGAAAGTCAGCATGAATTCATCCTGAGCATTCATCCTCTGAGCATTTTCAGAGCTCACAGAATTATATTTGGAAATGTCTGTGACTATTTGACACAGTCCTCTCTTTTCCAAAGTTCATTTGTACAGGCAGAGATTGGCTTTCCTCTTATTCCTTTGCCAAAGAAAAATATGTATTAAGCTGGCACACACTCTCTCTTCCTTAAGAGCTGTACATCACAAAAAACAAGATTCTTCACTCTTTTCATAGCCTGGTCCTGATAAACTTGATGTATTGATGTTCTTACTTCAAGCATGGAATTGGGATCAAGCAATTTTAGGAAAAACAACCATTGTTCTGGACCAGGTGTTTCACAGAGAAGGTTAATCAGCATTGACAGGTTGAGGTGGGATTTATGGCACCATGTCCTCCCTGATAATATCTGTGGGAAGAACAGATATTCTGGGAATATCTGAAGAAGCCCTGGGATTTTAGTTGCATCTGAGGTGTTTAGGATTGCTGCACGTACCAGATCTGCAGGAGTCAGTGGATGCCTTGGATCTCCTTCCCTAGAGATTGACTAAAGCATTTCTGACTCCTTTTACCTCATGCTGTGTCATATGTCAGAAATATTCCACTGTATTAACTCAGCAGGTGGTCAAATTGAGACCAGTTTAGATGATTGAGATTATTTTTTAAAGAAACTTCCTCATGTTTTGTGCACACTGACTTGGTTTGCACAGAAATGATGTCTGGATGACTTGGGTGTTTAACGATCCTGGCTCTGTTTCTGTGCATAGGTAACTATGGTGATATCATGCCAAATTTGGAATCCATTCTGAAACCTTAGAAAGGAGGAGAAATTTATTTGCAAATATTTTGGTTATATCTTGATCTGATACTCTTTTGTGAAATGTGTGAAGACATTATTTGTATTAAAACCATACTGCGGTGTTTATCAGGCTAAATAGATTTCTGGTTTAATGACAACAGTTTTGGTAAGGATGACTTGATACAAATAAATCCATTTAGCTATCAAACTTCATGTGTATTCTGTGTCATGAAAGAGAATTTGGAGAGCACTGTTTTGAATATCTTTGATGTAGTAATTGGGATCTGTTTATTTCACATGACTGTCATTGAGACAGACAGAATTCTGTCACTGAGTTTTGCAGATGTGATTCCCATGGACATTCTTCTAAATCAGTGAGAGGATTGTTGGAAGATAAATTTGAGAGTTTTGACTTTGCTCTCAACAAAGTGGGGAAGGAAGATTTCTTTGAAGGATGAGTCTGTTGATGCACTTGGTGGGAAGCTCTTAGTGATGTGTGACACAAAGGATATTTGAACCAGCTGTGAAATCTGTGTGGGGATTGTTAGCAGTGAATTTCAGCTGGTTAAAAAGGATATTTTATTTCTGAGGGTCAGGCTGGTGCATGCATAAAGATAAGAAGCAACTCTTTTAGGTATCATCATGGACCTGAGAAGCCTGGTAGAGCAGAGCTGTGTGCTTCAGGTGCCACAGGTGGTACAAAGTAATTTTGTGAGCCTTAAAAAGCAATTCCTACCTTTAGTTGTTCTGTGCTGAACAGCTTGCACTGAGGAGTTTGGTTGGGTCACTGCAGCAAAACTGGGGCTTGGCAACTGAAGCCTTCAGCTAGCCACAGGGTAAATGGTCTGATTTTAGGAGTCACTTATTATTTCCTATTTTACTGCCCCTAAACCAGCAACTTACCTGGTGCTTAAAGTGTTCAGAGCTGGTATTTTGAAATCTGGGTTAAATATATGAGATACTCATGGTATCTATATATATGCGTGTATATACATTTTTGTTGATAAACATTCTGTGATAAGGAATTCTTGAAGACAAGACATTGTTCTATTTGTAGAAAATCTGTGGGAGTTCTGCCTTCAATGGATTCACAATATAAAGTCCTTATTTAGCAAGGTTCTTTGTTTAATTTAAGCCTCAAACTCTAGTGTTTCCTGGAAAACTCTTTGCATATGTAGCTAGCTTCTTTCCTCCCCTATATTCCCTCTTCTGGGATACATATTGAGCTAGAAAAATATAAATGCACATTTGAATGCTTGGAAATCTCACTTTGATGAGCAGAAAACTAAGAAGAAAATCTGTGCCATTTTTGTTTCAAGTCTCTCCTTATCAGGACATAAATATAATTATTTGGGACCATGATAGTTACATGCAGTAATGTAGACTGTGATAGTTACAGTGTAGGGAATTCTGAAGTACCCTATATCTCTGTAAAATAGTTTTGAGGGGGTTTTGCATTGTAAATTAATGTCTTCACCAAAAATTCCCAATATTTAGTTGCACACCTTTTCCAGCAACCCAAGAAGTTCTGATTCTTTTGATAATCACCTGGCTTGGCCATCACATTATCTGTAGCCATCAAACCCAGGGAAACCTTTCGAACTGGGCAGATTCCTTTCCTTTTCAAAGGGATGAGAAGCTGCTCTCTGACATGGTGCAGCCGATGCCTTGGGAAGGCTGCCCTAGAACAGAGGCTGGACAGAGTTAAAGAATAAAGTAGGGATTTATTAAAAGGATATCCTCAATGGATCCACCTTGGGCAGTACAAGAGCTCAGCTAGGACTGCACCCTAGGTGAACCCAAAATGGTCACAAAATGCACGCTTGGTCACAGGGTCTCTCACTTTTATAAGTTCTGCTCCATTTGCATATTGGAGTTAATTGTCCAATTACAGCTCCAGCCCATGAAGTCCCATCCTGCTTGTTTTTCGCTCTTCAGTCCATGATGTTTATGCTCTTGGGCCTGAGATCTGGATCATTTGTCCTTGGTCCCCAGCTAGAGAAGGAATTGTTTTGTCTCCCTGCTCTGTGAAGAGAGCTCACCGTCCCCTAATATGAGGCTCAGACCTAATATGTACAGACTAAAGCAGCACAGTATCTGAAAAATATAAAAGCTAAAACCTTAGGCATCACTGCAGCTTTGGGAAGCATCAGTAAGCTGACCTGCTGCTCCCTGGTGTGTTGAAATTAGCATTTAAGTGCCATAGAACCTCGTGGCAGCCTTTTATAACTGTGTATGAAAGAACCAGAACGTTTCCACAGGCAGATGGTGTGTTGCAGGTTTTCAGAAGAAAAACACAGTTTAAAGAGCTGGTGATACTAATAAAAGATGTTATGGCATTTGCTGTGCTGTGCAGAGCACACACTAATTGGGATTTCAGGTTGAGACCTACATTTTAATGACAGCAATCACAGTGGCAAGCAGGCATTGTAATGTGGCTGAGGTGCCTCTCTAAGTTTATGTTATTTTTATGAATTCCAGTGAAAAGGAAATACAGCAGGAGAAAGTTAGGGAAGTCTGACTGAAATCTATTTTTATCCATCTGTCTACAGGACCCTGGTTTCTAACAAAAAGTCATTGTTTTGTATTTCTTCATGAAAGTGGTAGGACTTCCATAAGCTTTTATTTATTGATTGATTTTATGTTTCTGGTTAATTTTTTTCTCTAGTCTGTCTATTTCCCATTGATTTAATGTATATTTTCTTTGATAAGTTTCCCAAGACAACACAACCCAATAGGGAAGATTTTTTCCAATGAGCAGATAATCCTCTGACCAACCTTAGCCTCAATTTGACATGACTAATTTGATTTTTGATAGATTCTAAAGCTCTTTGTGCTGCCAACACCATCCTTATCACTGCCTCCATATTTGCCTGCTCACAAATTTCATCTCCCTCTGGGAATTTGAGCAGCACTGTCCCATCCAAACACTAATTTTCCTGACCTATTTCTGGGGCAGTGTTCAGGCACCTCCAGTCCTTGAGCTGAAGCTCCTACCAGACTCCAGTGGAAGGGAAAAGCCAAGGTGATCCCTGGGCCTTTTGACTGGAAGAAGCAAAAGGAAATATCAAAGACATAATATATTGAGCTACAAAGGGAACGTGCATGAATTATGTGGGTATTGCCAATGGCTGCTGTTTATTTGCCATCCCATGGGTGTGTTCCCAAACTTCAGCAGCTCAAGTGTTCCAAAAGTTGTTGTAATTCAATATTAAATAGGTATAATTCTTCTGAATGTCCAAAAAAAGAGCTCAGTATGTTGCTAATTAATCTCCAGTTTAGCAAAGAGCTTATACCAAAAACCAATCTGTCCACTTGTGGACACTCCTCCCAACCAGCAGCAGGCTTTCCAGTGTTATTCCCTAAAATGGAATTATCAAAATCAATCCAATTTACATAAAAGAAGCTAAATTTGGTTTTGCTGCTTGGTTTGGTTTTTCTTCCCCCATGTGCTTTCCTGCCATCTCCATGGGAAAACCTGCTGACATTTTCAAAAGGGCTTTGATTCATAGAGTGCTGAGAGTCTTCAAGATGTTGATAAAGGATATTCTGCTCATCTCCTTAGCCGTGTTTGCAGCAAAGGGGGTAACAAGGGAGCTGAGGAATGTGGGATCTGGCAGTGGGCTTTGGTGTCTGAGAACTTCAGATCCAAGCACTAATTGTGACTTAGATCATTAGCTAAGCGCAAGGTTGTCACTGACAAGTGCATCTGTCACCCCTGAAGGGCAATACAACCAAGGTTTGGGTAGGTTTGAGTTGTGTTAGCATCAGAATTATTCTCTTGCACTGAACTTAGAAATAAAAAAATACTAAAACCCAGCTATTAAAATATGTATTTGGGGTCTGTGGAGCCCACAGCAGGTTGCACTGAGACAGCCCAGGAGATGTGGTATGTTCCCTTTATTAACAGCTGCTGGATGGTGGCTGGACAGTGCACTGCTGTAATGGACTGTGTGCTTCAAACTTTACTGGACAAACATTAAACAGAGCAGAAAAATTCAAAATTTAGCCATTCAAACACAGCAACCCAAAGATGATGGTCTGTCTGCTTGCTTGTAAAACCTGGCAAAAAAAAAATCCTGGATTTGAAAAACCAAATTCACACACATGTTGCTTGATTTGCCATTTATTTGCACTTCTGAAAACTGAGCCAGTGCCAGATAACTTCTCTTTTGATGAATTTCCTTGGAAAAAGCATCTTATTTCAAATATGTTTCTTTCTTTATTCTGTGGTGCATGGCTAATGCATCTCTTGGTCCAAGTGGAGTGTGATTCATCACTGAGACATCCCTTGGTTGGGTGTAAATACGGAAGAAAAAGGTTATCTTCCCTCTTCTTTTGTTGCTATGATGGCAGTCCATCATCCAGAGTGGAGCTGTGAGCAGGAGGTTCAGCCAGGGAGAGGGAGGGAGGAATGGCAGTGATGTGGAAGGGAGTGAAAGCAGATAGACAATCCCCTTCTGTCTGAGCCCAGGAAGAATGATGCTGTTCCCAGACAGGCCCTTGAGCAGAGGCATTTATCTGTCTGATTCAGGGGTTGGAATGGCAGAGAGTAAAAAGGAGATGGATTCTCATCTCCCAGAGACATAAAACAAAGCTTTGAAACATCCAGCCTGTAAATAAAAGAGAAAGGAACCCATCTAGTAATACACCATGACTGACTTAGCAACTGCAGGGCATTTCTCTAGCTCTTCTCCCAAATCTAAATGATACCATTTCTTTGTCTTTCTCCTTCAAATCCTCATCTCTGAAACACAGCTCCTATTTTTGCATCCCCCTCCTGGTTTTCTCTCCTGTGAAAGGCTGCGATTAACTTGTTTACCCACGAAACCATTTTTGTCTCAGAGCACAATGATATTCACAATTTACAGAGCCCTTAAATAGGATTATTCTGTCTGTTCTCCTGTAACACTTGGCATCATACCCAGTATTTAAAGAAGCTCAGCACTTATGATAGACAGCCTTGTACTTTCTTTAGAGTTTCTACCTCATGCTCCAAAAATGTTTTCCTAAATCTGGTGAAGTGTTTGGTGAACACACACACACAGCTCTATTTCCTCCGAGAAGGAATGATACCAGTCAGGAGATGCTTTTTAGATTGCTGTCTTGTTGGTATAGGATTTTCTGCAAGATCCATGAAAAATGGCCCTTTTCATCATATTAACCTTGTTATGTTAAATTTAATTTGTATCAGTTGGTGGAAATTTAGATACTTACTCAAAAAGTTATTAAAAATTAAGAGTACCACAAACTGAACATGTGCACGCAGCGTGGAGAGAAAGTTCATGGGACAGTGAAATAAAAAGTGCAGTGCATTTATTATGTCACTTTTGAAATAACTTGATCTCTACATAGCATCTGCCATTCCACAGGGATTCTACTTGCTAGCCATTTTTTAGTTTTTGTAGGAGACTGAGCAGTCTTGCCTTCTAGGAAAGCTGAGCTTTCACATTATACAGGCCCTTTCCAAAGGGCTGAATCCAATCATGCAGGGCAGCTTTTCATCTGTCTTCATAAACTTCACCATGAAGCCAGGGACCTGTTTTCTTCATTTCTAACACACTGAGTGCATTTCTTGGAAATGGTGCTGCCTAATAGAAATGAGGGGAATCAGCAAATAACCTGAGGTTTTTACTCACATTTAGGTGGCCAATGAAGCTGTGATTCAGGCTATTAATAGCTGATAAAAATCCTTGAATGTACCCTTCGCAGAAGTGTTAGGTAGTCACTCGTCTGTCCAGGCTGGAACATGGTGCCAACAGAAGGGGTTGAGTCACCATCCCTGAAGGGGTTTAACAGATGTGTGGATGTGGCATTTTGGGGATGTGGGTTAGTGGTGACTTTGGCAGTGCAGGGGGAACTGTTGGATGCTCTTAAAAATCTTTTTCAGCCTAAATGAGTCAATGATTCTGTATTGGATAAAAACAGGGGGAGGAAAAAAAAGGCTAAAAGCTAAATCTAAATGGGAATATAACTAATAATTTCAATAATACATGACCTGTTAAACAAGAAGAAGAAAGAGGAGGGCAATGCTGAAATTCCTTTATTATTTTGGAGAGTTTAAGAAAGTTAATTTCAGAAGTCTTCTTAATTCCTTAGGAAAAACTAAGTTCTCATTATCAGTTTTATCTAAAATCCATTAAAATCCCTGCTGAGGACAGTAGCCTTTGGACAGATTGTGTTGTTTTGACATGACAGTTTGTGTTTGCTTAACTTCTGCAGCAATATAACTGAAAATAGGAATGTGCAGCCATCAGCTGGACAGCTCTGAGTGTGTACAGCACCAATGTAGAGCTCAAAGGCTTTGGAGGATTTACAGCATTGATTTCCTTTTTAGTCTGGGTTAATAACTTTAAGTATTTTAATGAGTCATTAACCAGATCCGAACCAACAAGCCAACATGTTTAAAATACTTAAAATGACACAAATTTTCAAAGTGGAAGTATTTGCAATTTTAGCACCTCTTTTAGTGCAATGTATTTGCAAAAGGTTTTTAATCCTTTGGTCGTTGTTTCACCTGCAGGACCCGAAGCTGCGCGAGCTGCTGGATGCTGGGAACATGGGAGGTCGGCTGGAAAATCGGATGATCACTGTTGTGTATGGCCCAGACCTGGTCAATATATCCTACTTGAACCTGGTGGCATTCCAAGATGACATAGCAAAGGTAACACACCTGACAGATGAAGATCTGTCATATGAAATTTAGGCTTTGGAAGTAGTGTTTCGAGATGTGGATAACTGGGCTGTAAGTGGGAGTTGCTATGAGATGAAGCACAGTTCTGTTCTGGAGCTGGGCCACTCAGTTCCCAAGAAGAAATGTGCATTTGTTTTTTGTTTTGTGGGGTTTTTTTTATCCAAGGAGTTTATTCAGCAAGATTGATGCCCCTGGTAAGTGTGCTCATGTTCAGATCGTTGCTTGTAAACCCCAAATAATCACAGTAAAAATAGTGTTAACATGCAAATTTTAACTCAGGAATGAGATGTTACACTGTGGCTCCCCAAAAACACATCAATATTTCAGTAGTAGCATCACATTTTGCCTGCTGAGAGCCCTTGATAAGGCTTGTAGTCAACATCATTGCCTTAGAAAAGTATTTTTTTTCTATGCAGGTCCATCAGTTTCCTCTGTCCAATTCACAACATTAAGCTACCCTTAGTACACTTGGGTTTGGGTTTTTCCCTCCTTCTTCCAATTCCTCTACAATTCAATTCTGTTTAATGAACTGGGAACTTTTGCTTTATCTATTTCAAACAGACATCCCAAAGCTTCTCTTTTTTCCACTTCCACTCATGTGGGCATGCTCTGATCCCAGCCTCCAGACATCCATGCACAGAACACTTTCCACAGAGCATTTTTACATCCTGGACTTCACTAGATTGTGAAAAAAGAGGTTCTCTGCAGCCTGCTGGGATTTAATGACAGCAAGGCGTTGTTTTGTCACCTCACAGGGAACAAGGATGGTTAGGCCATGTGCAGAAAGGTCATAAGATGAAAGCCTTCAGCGAGGAGGGGACATTTCTGCTTGCCAAATTCCCATTTCTGCTAATCTTCTTTAGCCAGTTGGCAAAAACATGATTTCCAGTTTTTCTTTGACATAGAAGAATAGAGACTGAAAGAGTTTGTGGTGGTCCACGAAGAGGTGAGAGGGAAATGCTGTTCTCAGGCTTGAAAATGCAGAGCTCTACAGGGTGAGAGATCTTAACACTGCAGAAATGAAAGCAATTAGAATAACTCTTCAGAAGAAAAAAAGGAGCTATGCTTATGAAGGAAAATGAAAAGGTATGCTAAAGCTTTACCAGCAGAAATTGCTGTCTCTTATCAAGGAGCAGGGAAAGTTACCCAAATCAGAAGCTTATGTCCTTCTTTTTCACTTTCCTGTCTAGCCAGCAGTCAGTGAGCCATAATCTTTTTGCTAAAACAGCACAGAAATGGGTATTTTAGGGCTATTTTCTGTTTGATAATGGAACTTTAAAGTGGATAAAATCATATTTTGTAAAAGCTTGGCTGCTGTAGATCTTGAGTAACTCCTATCGTCCACGTAACTAAGATTCTGAGTCTTCCTTTTTATTTGTAAATGCAATAGAGCAAATAAATTAATATTTGATCAGTTGGGCACTGTGGCCTGGCGATGCAATTTTAAGGCATTGCAGATTACTTATGTGTGCTTTGAGGTCATGTTAAATATCCTGATTGTTTGACTCATACCAGTTTTATCACTGTTGAATGCACCTAAAAATTCCTCCCTTTTTAACCTGTTTACCAACTTTATGTGAACCAGAACACAGAATTTGGTCTTTATTGTCTCTGAGCCCCATGCAGTGACTCAGAGAAAGTGTAATAAATAAGCACATCAGGCACAAGTCATCTCTTCAGGGACCTCTGGGGAGGAATGTCAGTACAAGACGTTTTCAGCGCCACACTTGCAAATTTTGACCCTTCTGATGTTCCAGGGAAAGCAAGTGCCAGTAGAAATCTCTCCCACCTTTCATTTTCAGTGCATGAATATTTTTTTAGTTAACCCTTCATTTGTCTTACCTTGTTCTTCATGTTGTGTGGCAAGTGCTTACCAAAGCTCCCTTAAGGAGAAAGGTAAAGTAAACTGTAATGGTCCTAATGAGGCAGTTAAAATCATTCCATTATAGGATTTTTTTGCCTTTGCAGGGGGCTGCCTTTTCTGCTACAAACTCTGTTCACATCCACTGGCTAAGTTATGGGAAAAGTAGGAAATACAAGTCTTGGGTTTTTCAGCCTGCCTCAGGTGCAGTAAATAGAAATGTCAGTATGCTGGATTATGTTAGTTCCTCCAGGAGAAATAACTGATGTTTAAAGCACATCAGTGATGAGCTGAAGGGCACCTGGTTTGATCAAAGAATGCAGCTTGAAATTCATTAGCCACTGCTCTAAAAGGCAGGCAGGAAGGTGTGTCCTGGTGGGAAAGAGAAGCAGCACTGAGAGAGTACTCACTTATTTTCATCTGAGAAAGCCTGTCTGGGGTAGGATTTATTTGTGAGCATCCACAGATTGCTGCAGAAGCAGCGGAGTTTATTCTCAAACTCTGTTTTGAGCAAATGCTCATTTTCTCTGTCTCCACTCCAAACATGAAGAAGTCCAACCCATCAACCTCTGTCTGCTCCTATAGCAGTTCACCTTCTTCCCAAATCCAGCAGATTCAGAAGTGAACATCTCATTGTTCCCACCTCTTTCCTCTTGCTCTCTTTGGTGCCTCTCATGGCAGCTCTCTTCTTTCTGTACTGCCAATCCTGGCCATGCAGGCCCCTGTCCAGAGCCCCAGGAAATCTCTGTCTCCTCAGTTTGATGAGCTTTGGGTCAAATGCATCACTAAGAGCTGATGAATTCCTCCATAAGTAAAATGATGTCATCAAGGATGATTCACAAGTCACGCTATAATATTCTTTCCAGCGCACATCTTTTTTTTTCCAGCTTCCCCAGTGTATATAAGAGCTTGATTAATAGAAGAAAATAAATTCAAATCCATTTGATATGGGTTTTTTTAAAAACAAAATTCTGAATGTGTAGAATTTCAGCAGCTTGCTTTGTTAACCTCCCACCAAAAGGAATGAGCAAGGAACATTGCTTTCACACGTAGTCAGGCCTGATTTGAAAGAAGTGTTTTCAAGGCTCTGTACTGCCTTTTCTTATGAAAAAGGTCTCATCTCTTCTGTTGCACTGAATTTCTTATGGTATCCTGATGCATGCAGAGGAAGAGAGATTACTTCAATGAGCAGCACATTTCCAAACAAGCTGCTGCTTGTGTGCTACCTGCCAAAGCACTGAACAGCTGCATTACTCGTCAGCAAAGTTCACAGGAATGGCAGAAGATGAACTGGTATGGCAGGACACAGCCAGAACGGGATCAAGTCCAGGAAGCTCTCTCTTATCATGATGGATGTGGCATGTTTGCAGTTGAAGGTCAGAAGGCCAGGTCCTTCTGCTCCCATAAGGATCAGTGCTGGGTTTGTTGGCACTGCTGCAGCCCTGTTTCAAAAAGCCCAGATTTCTATTTTCCTGTTGTATCACATCTGTGCAGACGCTGTAGTGCCCATGGCAGTCTGGAGGCTGCTGTAACCTTCCCACAGCTGGCTGTTTGCTCTCCACACAGAGCAGCCTTCCGTCCCTTGGAATGCTCTCCGCAAGTGCTGCCTGCTGGAATTGCTGGCACAGGGTTGGAGTATGGGCTCTGCTTTCTGCCATGCAGCAAACCCAAGGAAATTGAGCCATTTGGTAGCTGAAGCAGCAAGGCACACTTTGGCTCACAGCTTGGTGAGAGCCCAGCAAAGTCAGTTACAAGCATCTATTTTTTAAGCTCTGTCCTTAATGCTGTCGTTCCCCCTCTTGCCAAGGGTTCAGATCAGCAGCTGGAGAGGTGATGTGATCCTTGGCAGATTCTCTGATCTTGGCTTTTTGGCTTTGGCTGGACCCTAAAATGGGAGAGACAATGAACAAGTGTTGCTTATGACCTGGTTAGAAATGGCTCAGCCTGCAGGGAACCCTCAGAATGTTTGGCAAGATCAATGGGGTTGCTTTGGAGAGCCAGGAAAAGCCAGCAAAGGAACAAAATGGAACAAATGAAAGGCTGCTTATATAAATAATGTGTGTGACAGGAACATAATAAGTGAGTTCCCCTTACATTCCTGTCAACAAGCATTTTGACAAAGAAAAGGAAGAGCTGGGGGTGTGGGATACTCTTGAAGCACCCTACTTCTGTTTTATACAAAATATTTCAGCTTCAAGCCCAGCAGAAGCAGCAAAATGAAAACAGTCTATCAAGATCTGTTAAAAGCCAGTGTATTTTCTATTTCCTAATAATATTTTGTGTTGCTGTTAGTCTCTGTGGCCGTTAGTGTCAGAGGAGAAGTCTGAGCAGCTATTATTAGTGCCTAAACAAAGCACTGTTTACAAGATGAGCCTATTTTGAGACTGGAAAAAGGAGTTGCCAAGAAGAAAAACAGATGCTGCACTTAATACTCTGTTCCAAGACTCACAGTAAAGCAGTTGTGTTGCTAACAAGCCTGACTCCTCCTCCTCTGCTTTCTCACACCCCTGAATTTTTCAAACTAGGCCTAAGAAGGAAAAACAATTAAAGAAGAAGAATGGCAGTGGTCACGAGAAGGTGGAGGGGAAGATTATCTGAGCAGCACTGATTTTGCCTCCAGGACAAGTCTATGTCCAAAGAAGAAGGTTTCTCTTCCAGAACACCAGCCACAGAAGGGATGTTACATCTGTTGCTGAGGGGTGAGGTGGTGAATGGGATGGGCTCCCGAAGCTGAGAGCTGGAGGACATCAAAGGCCACTAAACCACTGGGCATACAGGCAGCCTTATCCTCAGGAGCACAGATGTGAGACCAGTTTCAGGAACAAGATCCCATAACATCAAGGAGAAAACCTTAGCATATAAAAAAGATGGAAAATTCCCCCCCGCAAACTTCTCAAATCAATCAACTGGTTATATGGAAAAATGAGGATTTTTAGGTAAAACAAGCTTTAATCTCCAAATGACACAGGAACATTTGTTTCAGTAAAAGTCAATGACACTTCCCATTCCTATCCATTTTTGTCAGAGTGGAATCCTTTTTTTTTTTAATACATATTTTTTCTCAAGAAAAAGAAAGACCAAGGAGAAAAGAATACTTCCCAAAGAGTGTAGCAGTGAGAATTTTGGATTTGGACTGTTATGAAAGGAGACATAACTTTAGTTGAAACAAAACTCTAAAAGGTTTGTCAGCTAAAACAAAAGAAAATCATAATGTTTGCAAAGGCATTGCTTGTATTCTTGCTTTTCTTTTAGTGGGGTGAAATGAAACCAATCCAAAACCAGTTGTGATGAAAAAGGTTTGCAATTAAAGGTTGTGGAAAAGGAAAAATGTGCTGAAGCTGTCAATGAAAAGCTGTGGGAGAGACCTGCAAGGGAGGAAAGCAGCACAAACTCTGAGAGTAAACTTCAGTTTATAATCATGCTTCAGCTCTGCTGGGAGCCTAGGAAAGGTCAGGAATGCAAAGGAAAGAAATGAGCAATGTGGAGCAACAGTCTAGGGGGAAGGTGCCCTTGCCCAAGGCAGGGGCTTGGATCTGGATCCTTTTGACATCCATCCCAACTCAAACCATTCCATCTTTCTGTAGTGTTTCTTCCCTACAGTGGGAAGAGGGAAAAATATTTAGTGAGGGATAGGACCACAGTGTGAGGATGTGCAATCAGGGGGAAAGAGTCCTTTGAGTTGTATCTTCCTTGCACATCAGAGTAACTGAAATGTACTCCTGTGTATTTCTGCTGATTGGGGAGTTTTTAAGCTTGTTTCTTATCTTGGATAGAGTCAGGACTTCAATTTGTAACAGTCTTTTTTTTTTTTTTTTTTTTTATAGCATGAGTAAAACAGCTCTCACAGATGAGGAGGGAAGATGTAATTGAAAAAATCAAGTTCAGGCTTTACTCAGGCCCTTTCTTTGAAAGCATAATTTTCAAAAATATGTTGCATTGTGTCAACAAACATCTAAACTGAGTGTCATTTATTCACTTTTTCTCTTCATAGGAATGGTCAGATGAAGTGTTCAGTTTGGCAACAAATTTGTTGGCACAGAACATGTCAAGGGACGCATTTCTGGAGAAAGCGTAAGTGGCCCTCGCGTGTCACCCTGTGGGTGTTGCTCTTCCCTCTGCGTCATTTTCCTCCACGGTTCTTACTCACCTTGTCATCTATTGTTTCTGCTCTGGTGACTTGTCACTTCTGTAAATACAGGTCCTTATTCCTGTGGTTCTAAAAAGCTTGTTATCTAGAAGTCATGTAAACAAGAATCCTTTTTAGCGTACTCCTGGCAAACTATTAAATCATGGCAGAAAAATTCAGAATTGAATGCTCCCTGCCCCTTGTACAGTTGTAGCTTCAGCTGTAGGCTGAAGGTCTGCCTTTAAAAAGAAAGAGTATTCTGGACTGACTTGCTTCTGGTTTGTTTTCCTTTTTGTCTTTTACTGATAACAAAATAAAAAGGAGAAATGCCAGAAGTTCCTTTTCCTCAGTCCAATCTCTCTGGTTTCCATGTGATCCAGAGAGCATTCATTCCTCTGGTTTGCTTGGCAGAGTGGGCAGATTCTGAGTTGCTTTCCATGAAGTATAAAAGCTGTTTGTGAAAACATTTGGGGTGAAATACACACCTAAAAGGGAAGAGAGCTAAACTCAACAATTCTCAATTCAGTAATTCTCAACTGATGAGGGGCAGTTTTGTGGAAATAAGCTTTGAGAACAGCATGGCAAAGCTTGCCAGGAAGTGCTAGTGTTGAACTGGGATACTCCCTGGCCTTTTTGGCTTCTAAAAGAGGGGCTGCACCTCCCCAGCCTGTGAGTTAGCTGCTTAAAGTCAGCTTACAAACACCTTTCCTTGCTCAAAGGCAGGGGCTCAGTCCAGCTAAATACAAAACCTACCTTCCTAAAACCGTCTTCCCTCCAAATCAACCTCCCATTTTCCGTGACTTTCTGAGGCTGTGAATGGCTACTTCCATTAGCTGCACCAGAGTCAGAATGTTCTGGAGTGCTGAACTTTAATCCCACAGAGCTATAGGTGCCTACTGGGGGAAGGAGGGATGTGTATCTGTGGGTATGTGCTTCCTCCCCATGGTGTATGTTGTGGTGCAACTGGAGTCCACAGGAATTCTTGAGGCAGCTCTGAAGGGTGGATCTTGCTGCAACTACAGCATTGTGTCTGATAATGGTGTGTTGGGGCAGCAGGGATGTATTAGCAAACAAAATCCCAAATGGATGGGAACATTCAACATTTCCTCTTGGCCCTACATGTTGGCAGTGGTGAATGTGCCCACCTGAGCTACTGACTTCCTTCAGCTCCACAGGCTGGAGATGGGTTTTGAGGGGGATTTGGTTCTACAATTCCCTTGCCCCTCAGATCCCCAGGTGCCCAGTGGGCTCTGCTGACAGGTCTGTAGTGGGGAGTGTGGGGGCTGTACATAATGGGCCCTTTCCTACCCAAATCAGGGGAGAAATGTGTCATCACACGGTACAGCACAGCTCCTTGTCTGGAGCTATGCTTTGGCAGTTTTTCAAGGCATATTAATTAAAGATGAAGTCACTGGGCACACTGCATGGATTCAGTGGCAGGCAAGCATGGCATTCCTGTGTCTTTTCCCACTAATTAATAAATCACTTGGAAACCGTAAGGTTTCCCAGCTCCTCTGCACCAATGCCAAATCAGTCACTTAAGAAATCTATGACTTTGAAGATTAAATTATTTCCCCATTATAACTAATGTACAAAGCAAAGGGTTGGTTGGAGTGCTATCAGAGCCCTTTTGTTGGAAGAGAAAACCAGATTGTACTAGAGCAGAATGAAGGGTTTTTTTCTTTCCGACATTCAGTTCCTTGGAGCATTGAAGTGCAATAATAAGCAGCTTTTCCCCATCTTCTGTTATTTCTAACTTCCTTGGTTATAGAGGAAAACACTCAATGTCACCAAAATATAGTCAAAAATTTCAAAAAAGTAAAAGTCAAAATGAAATAAACTTTATTTGTATTTCAATAACTGCTGTGATTTTTTTTGTTTGTTTGTTTGTTTGTTTGTTTTGATCTCCCTCGGTGCTGGGAGTTGGACTTGGTGACACAGTAGCACGAAAGGATTCAGTTTCCAGAAGATGAAACTGTGGGGAGTCAAGGATTTGTGGAAATGTTCCTATCCCAGTTATCCTAGTTTCAGCATGCACTGTGTTTTTGAAGTGGTTGCTAATAGCATTTTCTGTTGGGAAGAAAAGGAAAGTTTATTAGAACCATGCAGTTTCTTCTTCTTTTAACAGACCAGTGGGTAAAGTGAAAAAGCTGAGATTTTTAACAAAAAAAAAAAAAATCTCAACTGAAATATTTAAGTGTTGCCACATTTTTCACCAGATGATGTTACTGAAAAACTCATTTACAGTTATCTCAGGACTGACAGTAGAAGGTTTGTAGTCAATAATGATATCCCAACATGTTTTCATACTGGAAGAAAAAGCTGAGTGGGACTTGCCACATGATCAGAGCACTAGCCCAGAGCTAGAAAGCTGGTGGAGAGGTCCTTGAAAATGCTGTAAAAATAAAGCAGAGTGCTTTTCTCTCCACAGCTACACAAAACTCAAGCTGCAGGTGACTCCAGAGGGGCGCATTCCTCTGAAGAAGTAAGTGCTGTTCCCCTTCCTTACCACATGCTCTCTGCTGACTTTGGGCTGTGAATATGTGTTTGGGTGAGCATGGGACCATGTGCCTAGAAGAATAATTTTACCCTCTCTTTATAACAGTGATGATGGGGTGTCTCTGTTCAAATGCCCTTTGGGCACAGACATCCTGCCTCTCTGCCCTGGTTCTTTCTACTTGTGAAGATTAAAAAAAAAAACAAAACAAAAAAAAAACAAACAAACAAACAAAAAAAAAAAAAAAAAAAAAAAAAAAAACAAACAAAAAAAAAAACCAAACAAAAAAAAAAAACCAAAAAAAAAACAACCAAAAAAAACCAGCAGCATAATTTCTTTATCTCCGGGATATGTGAAAATAAACAGATTCAAATTGCATGTCACTGGGGGAATGAAGAGACCAGTGGTAGCTAAAATAAATAGCTGCTGTGATATGGGCTAGTGTGGGATAGAGTTAAAGCTGAGCACTGTTAAACTCCCCCCTGTTACTGAGCAGCCAGCAAATGGAACTAAATAGCTAAAGATGTAATAGGCTGCTGAGAGATATTCAGTCTTTAAGCCAAGCCCTCTGTTTTGTGCTCTTGTTGCAGCATATACCGCTTGTTCTCCTCAGACAGAAAACGGGTAGAGACTGCGCTGGAAGCCTGCAACCTTCCCTCTTCCAGGGTAAGCAGCTGCAGTTTTCCAGATCAGTATTGCTTGAGTTTGCTGCTATTTCCTCAGATCTTCTGAGTTTGATTGTGGCTGAGCCTGCTGTGCTGGCTTTGCTGCTGGATGGGTCCTCAGCAGCAGCTCTGGCTTTCCCACACAGAAGTTCCTGATACCCCTCTGAGTACCTTTGTGTTGAAGTTGTTTAGGATCAGGAGCACATGGAAGAAGCCTAAAAGGATTCCAAGGAAGGACAGAGTTTGTGTGATCTGTCCTTGAGGAATCCTGTGAGGGCATTTTAAGAAAAGGTGACTGTTGCACAATTTCCAAGGCATGGTTTCAATGTTAGTCTGAGGTGTGATCTGTAGCTGGAGATAAGTGACAGGCTAAACCCACCCTGCCTTACCAAAAGGTGCATGAAGGAAATGTGGCGTGGAAGCTGCTAACATTGCAGGGATGCGGCCATTGCATCCTGCTAATCCAGGAGCTCTGCTCAACCCACAGCATTTCCAGGATGGTACCTGGCCCTCAAGAAGGCTTTTTTCAGACAGAATGACCTCAAGCAGGAGATTCCAGTTAACGCTGGAGTCACAGAGTCATAGATTGGGTAAGGCTGGGAGGGACCACAGCTCCCCTCTCCCTGCTCAAGCTGTGTTTTAATCCCAGGAAAGCTTCTTGCAGGATAATTCCTTCTTTCAGGGGTTCAAGAGGTGGGGCAAAACCATTCTGTAGCAGAGAGAGCCTGCATCTCCTGATCCCTTGACTTATACGAAGCTCTGTTCTGTGAGGTTTCCTTGATGTTTACTCCCCCAGTGTTTAAAAGAGCCCATTACTGCAGCTCCAGAACAGTGGAGCAGAATCTTCCCCAGCCAAACCTTAGGCACCCCTTACTGTGAGCCCTTCTTTCACAGGTTTGTGAGCTCAGTTCCATAAAATTCCAAGGAATGTTAGCAAAATAGGTATAAAATACAATAATAATCTTATCTAAAGTAATATTGTGAGGTTAGAAATGGGGAGAGAAAGATTTTAAAGACGGGTTTCCATTTAATTGATAGCAAACAAGAAAAAAGTGTGAAAAAAAAATCTCTGAGGTGCTGCTTTCTGAATCAGCTGATTTATTTCTTCCATTTACTACATGTCTCTGAAAAGAAAATTTAAATATCATTTGGGTCTTTGGAAGAAAGTGCAGCCTTTTTCTGCTATTTATCTAAGTAGAGCCAGTTTTACATACACACTGCTGGATGCTTGTTGCTGGGATACCATCTTGAAAATTATTCAGAGTATGAAGTAGATCCTTTCTTTGGTTGGGACAAAAGAGAAATGTGCTGCATACACCAAAGAAAATTGTGTTGATCATTCTGGAAAATACTGTAGAAGGGCAAAACTGAATCTCATGGAGGTAATGGAATAGAAGTAAAGCAGAACTTCAACAACAGCTCCTTTCCTTTGTGTTCCTGTTTATCTGAACAAATGAAATTCTTAGCTTCAGAAACTGCCAGCTTTTCTGCCCTATTGTACTGCAGGACAAATAGTGTTCCTGTAAAGCCTTGGAAGAGCAATAGACTCCAGCAGCGCATAAGACATGAATATCAGGGAGTCTTACTCAGCAAAATAACACCAAATTATTTAGAGAATTCATGAAAGTCTCTTATGGATATTAGCAGTTTAGGCTCTGGATTTTGATATTCATGCCTCATGGATTTTCTCCTCAAGTTTCCACATGTCTCATTGCTCTGGGAAGATATGGAGCTCTTTTGCCATGAGCTTCACACCGTGTTTGCCTGCAGCTCTTGGAATTTAGGAATGAATCTTCAAGACTGGGACAGTCCCTCATCTGCCTCTGGGTACATGTGCTAGGAGAGAGTGTACTTGTGTGGACTCTTCTGTGACAGGACAAATATCTCATCCATCAGCCCCACTCGCCAGGAAATTCCCTGTGTGTGTGTGTGCCACAAGATCCTGTGGCACAACCTTCAGCCTCTGCAGGGGAGGAAGAATTCTTATTGCCCAGATAATTGTTTTCTACCTGAGGAGTAGCACCAGAAAGGATCCTCAGAATTGCAGAAAATAAATCCGTTATTTTGTATTTAAGGATCTTAATAAGGATGGATTCTCTGCAGTGCTGAGCACTCCAAAGAGTGCCCTGAGTCAGCCGAGCAGCAGGGCATGATCATAGTGGGATGACCTATGGGCCTCTAGTCAAGCACTTTTTCAAAGTATGGCTTTATTAATTTCTCTCTTTCTGGGTCAGAACTAGCCTATGTAGAGTCTTGCAGGATCAAGCCCTGATTTTTAAAACGGTCATCATCCAGCAGATGTGAAAGCAAAAAGGTCTTTAAATAAATGTTTAAACAAAGTTTTAAAATACCCCAATGAATTTCTGAGATTGCCATCTGATTCCCCTATGTTGTTTGTTTTTTTTTTTTTAATCTTGGCTACTTTTTGGAAATTGGGTTGCTTTTTGTTATTGTTGGATATTTTTTGATTGTTTTGGTTAGAGGTACCTTAAATAGAATTTGGAGAGCTTTATTTTAGCTGGCCTTTTGTCTGTGAAGAGTGGTTTTTGCCTTCTAGTTAATGTCGAGGTTCACAATGAAGCACCAGTGAGCTTGACTGTTAAAATAAAATAACCAGCTCTTGAGTCCAGTCTGTGCAAATAATCTGAATTAGCTCTCATGCTGCCAAATTGTAATAGACTGGATACAGATGTTATAAAAACAGGCAGGTTACCAGGTAAATCCTAAATCAGCAGTGCTTGAAATTAGTAGAGAGTCTTAATCACGGAATAAAATTGAATGCCAGTATTAAGCCAAGCTGGAAATGAGGGATGCTCTCATGTGGTACAGAAGGTTTGTGCTTTGTTCATGGGTGTCAAAAAAGAGATGAGCCCATAAGGTGTGTGGGTGGTTCCTCTGAAACCGGGATGGCTCAGACCAGCCTGAGTAAGGGGGCAGCATATTTTAATCCCTTGGGGCAGTCAGGCTTTTGGAAGCCAAATATAGTTGTGGGAAGTTGTGCCTGAGGTGGCTTTTGTCTCCCATCTAGATATTTATGTTTTGTAGTTCACTGATTACGATACTGGTAGGAAATACCTATTATAAAATTCTGTACACTTATGCCTGAAGGCTCATGTTGGTTATTCTCTTTGTAGTGGCTGTTTGGAGACACAGGGAGGTGAACTGATGTCTTTTAATTGGGTCTGAGTGGCAAATCAGAGCCTGGATCTCAGGTCATTGGAAGAGATCCACATTTGTTCAGCTGAGCACTTTCAAATCCCTTGTAAAGAAAAAAAATAGTAGCTTGATGGGGGACTGTGGTAATCAGAGAAACATTCAAAAGGCCTCGGCTGAGGAGCAGCACCCTGCTGGACAGGGGTTATAAGCAGAGGGAGCAGGGGAGGGCAGGGTGCCAACTCTAACAAGAAAATTCCCAAGCTTTGAGAATCCCAGCCTTAAGGGAAACACAGGTGTTGGCACTGAGAGCTCCACAGCTTGAGTTTGTCAGTGTCATGGGAGCAGGTCAGTGCCACACACAGCCCTCACTGAAAGGAGCTATTTTCATCCTCTACCCTCAGCATTCCCACTTCTCCATCCACCCTTGTACTGGATTTGGCAGCAGTGAGTTACCTGGCTCAGGGATTGATCCCATATAAAACACACAGGGAGGTTTTGAATGGGTAAATTTTGAACCAGCTCACACTGCAGACACTCGCAGTCTGCCAAAAAAAGGAGGGCACAAGGGTCTGATGGGGTCACCTTAGAATGTTGGAGCCTGGAGATGATTATCCAAGCAGAGGAGAGGAACAGCCCAGATTGGTCAATCTGCTCTTGTGGAGAGAAACAGAATAAGACCCTCTCAAGCCTGCGTGGGTTTCAGATGAAAGGAGACAAAGCGATGCCTGTGGCATCGTTTATTTATTGTAACGTAAAGCAGGAAAAATATAGAAAAGTTTCCTTGTGTCTGACAAAGGCTTGAGCGATGCTTCCGGTTCCCTTGGCAACGGCAAGAATATTCCCAAGGCAGAATAAATACAGGCACTGATTGCCCCAGCAGCAGCTCGCTCCCCAGCCAGCCAGGCTCCAACAGCCTGCCAAGCAAACAGCTTTGTGCCCAAGTTACCATTTCCCTCCTCTAGTTCATCATGTTTCGGAGCATGGGGAGGCATCCTGTGGGCCCGTGGTGCTCCCAGAGACCACGTGTCATAGCTTTGGATGAAGGACTCTCAAGCTTCATGGAAAGGACTTACCCAGCACAGTAATTGTTTCAAATAATTTGATTTTTTTTAAGAAAAATGTAGTGATGGTGATTAAACTGTCATCTAGAAGTTGGACTAAATTTAAATCACTCTAAATTGTAGATGTAAGGAAAAAAAATACTGGCATGTCTTCTGCAATTCCTCTAAAAGACATCTGATTGCCAAATGTGTTACACTGAGTGCTTAGGACAAAGATGGATGGAAAAGCTGTGCTGCTTGAGTCTTGCCCAGAACTGTGGCATCTTGAACATTTATCTTCAGGAAGGAAAAGGCAGAATCGCTCTTGCTATCAGGGAAAAAGTGTATTAGTAATGACACAGTGACCCAGTTTGTTCCCCAGTTGTGTGACAGCTTTGGAAAGATGAGTGACATCCTCATCCTCTGCTGTTCTGCTCTCTCAAAAACACAGTCTCGGCACCCCTGGGGATGAGCTCAGAGGCTTCATCAGGGCTGATACTCCTATTTCTGCTGTGGGTGAGGGGGTTAGATGGTGATATGTGCCTTCCTCCTCCTTCCCAGGTGCTCAGAAAATGAGATAACTGTGCCTCATGGAAGCTCATAGGTGTGTTTCTACCTAGTTTTTTAAAGATGTACTCTTTAAGCTGTTCTGTGATTCAGGGGAACTTAAAATCCTGCAGAATCTGGGCTCCTCTAGGTTGCAGGAAGGAAATCAAAAGCAGCCAAAAAGTGAGTGATCTGTTTGCAAAGAACATACAAAAGTGCTATATCTCTCACTATTTTTCTCCCCATTTCACAGAATGATTCAATCCCTCAAGACGACTTCACGCCAGAAGTGTACAGAGTGTTCTTAAACAACCTCTGCCCTCGGCCTGAGATCGACCACATCTTTTCTGAATTGTAAGGAAAGACTCTCATTGCTTTATTTATTTATTTTTCCCATTCACTGATTTTATGGGCATGGCAAAGTAGGTTATTTATACTGTAGCAGCATGCAGTGCTGGCCAATAACAGATTTAAATGTCAAGCAGGGCTGTTATTTAATCTTGGATCAAGGGTTCCTTCTCTCCCAGGCTTTTACCTCTACTTCTGATGGCTTGAGTTTTAAAGGAATTTGTTCCTAGAGGAGCAGAACTACCAGGTCTTGTTTTTCTGTATTGATCAGGACAGTTTAGGTTTCCAGGAGAGTAAAGAAAGAAGAGTAATAAGCAATAACAGCACAAAATAGGCCTGAGAATATGTATAATCACCCCCAAAAGCTTAATTAAGACTGGCAAAAAAATTCAGTAACTTTTATGATTTGTGTATGATGAATTCACACTGTGAAATTAAATTAGCAGCTGGCTACAACTGATTTCATACATTCAGTTATGAGCTCTGTAACTCCTGGTGCTTCTACCCCTTGCAGCAATCTGTGTACTTCCACTTTCAGCAGAGTCTGATCAATGGAGTCAGAACAGTAAGCAACATGAGAGGAAAGTAATTTCCAAAATACACCCCAAAGCAAATGGTGAATGCATTTTAGCAACATGACTGTGCTCACATCCCCCTTTTGAGGTTGTTGTCCCTAAGGTCGGGGTTTTAGAAGAGCACAGCCCTGTCCCAGTTTGCTCCTCCTGCACCCAGGAGAGGCTTCCCATTGCTCCCTGGCAGGGTAGAACTGGGCCAGGCCTGAGTGCTCCAGACAGCCCTCAGCTCATCTCCTGCCCCAGAGGCTTCCTGGATTTCTATGTGGGCACAACTTGTACCAAACTCTGCTCTTTTCATGGACTCTCTAAATAGACATCTTTTTGCTTGCATTACAGAGCACCTCAAAGCTTTTAGAAGGTTTATAAAAAAAGAAGCGACACAAATTACCAGAATAATGAAATCAGGGCTGCTGTTATTCAGCAGTAAACCCAAATAGTTGGGCCAGGAATGCCAGCAGAGTGTTTGTGGCAAGCTCGTGACTGAATCCTACGGCTCTTTTCTCTTTTACTTTTTAAAAATAGCTTAATTCCAAGAATTCAGAGGAATTAAAGGCTTTTAGCATTGCTCCAAGTCATCCCACTGATGCTTATAATGATGAACATTGTCAAAGATCTTCCTCCTAGATGTCTGGTGAAGAACTTTCGGCAAAATAAATTAGTCCAGAGACATAGTGGAGCAATGTTTTTGTTGTATGATAGTTTTGTATGAATCTTGTTTCAATCTCCTTGGGAAGTTTCAGACACGGAACAAGATTTCAAGGAAATGTATTGAAATTACTTTTCTGTTGCTTCAATTTCTCTCTAGTGGGGCCAAGAGCAAACCCTACCTTACTGTTGATCAGATGATGGACTTCATAAATTTGAAGCAACGGGATCCACGATTAAATGAGATCCTTTATCCACCACTCAAACAAGAACAAGTTCAAGTGCTGATTGAGAAGTACGAACCTAACAGCAACCTAGCAAAGAAAGGTCAGTGGATTTCACACTCCTGCTGTACTCAGAAACAGTTACTCAATTGTCCTACATGCTAAAGCAAAATTTGGTTCAAAATCCAGCTGCTTTCCCAGCTGTCTGCTTTTGGAATCATACAGGCCAGTGAGACATCCTGTGGTACATTTTAAAATGTGTTTGATTGGTATCAGGTGAGGAAGGATAGGGCTGGTTTCCCTGCTTGCTTTGCAGTGTGTGTGATTGACAGAAGAGTTGCTCTAGTATGTGACCCTCAGCAGAAACCTGGCTATCACAATGGCTATTTACTAGCATCTAAAATGTAAAGTTGAAAGAAAAAAATCAGGGACAATGGAACTAAAAGAGTGATAATTCTATCATTTAACAGTACTATTAAGTCTAGGCCTTTGCTTTTGGATAAAATGGTGTACAGTGGAAGATATGAGATCAATTCAATGTATTTCATGCTATAATCACAGAAAACTCCCTTTTGAACATCTCAAGTGTTGTCACTTAGCTGGGCACTTAGCCAAAAACAGCAAAAGAAATCCTGCACAAATCTCTGCAGATTTTTGCTACCACTGCAAGTCTTAAAATAGCATTCAGTTTGTGTCTGCATCCTGTTCTATTCCAATTCACATATCCTAATGATTAGCTGAGCTTTTGATGTGTTTACACCTTAGATGTTTTAGAGGCATGGAAGTATCCTGAAAAACAGATCTAATATGAAAGAAAGATTATTTGGTCCAGAGATTGTGGATCAAAAAATTAGAAAAAGACCCATGAGTCTAGAGGTTAACTGAAGACACTGCCACCTCTCCCTGGAAGCCTTCTCACCTTGACATCTTCCTGAAGGAAATCGATGTCACCATCAATGTTGTCTCTCAAACCCTTCTGATTTTTTCTCTTAAGGCTCCTTATTTTTCTAATCAAATGGAGTGTTTCCAGAGGTTTTGCTTGGGGGGTTAAATCTGCTTCTTGGCCATATTTATGCAAACTGTCTTGACGTCAGTAGGAACAGTACCTTGAGTAAATGGAAGCACGTTGTGACTTCCTTTCTCATCTGTGCAAATATTAGAACTGTGCTCTGTGCTTACCTTATTTCCCACCAGTGGCAGGAAAGTCTGTTACCTAAAAGATCATCCTTGTTACCCAAATATTAGCACTTCATATAAACCAAATAAAGGATTTATTAGAAGGAGGTGTGCTGGTGTGCCAGCAGAATGCCAGAGTCAAAAAGGAATCACCCTCTGACTAGAAATAAGGAGAAAACATGAAACAGCTGAGGACGAAGGGTGCTGTGGTGGTGTTTGCCACCACCCTCCAATGGGATTTAGGGGACACCTCCAGCTTCACCCTGTTTACTTTGGTGCACACATTTGCTGTTCCATAGGTGCCTCTCGTTCTGGGTGTTATTTATGTTACTCTTAAAGAATCAGTTCTCTCTGAAAATGCTGACTTGAACAAGGGAAAGGCAGATCACAGAGAGTTAATTCTTTTAGTGGGATTGTTGTGGGTTTTGTTTTTTTCCCTTTTCAAGCTTGTGCACTGGGGTCCAGCTGGCACAACCTGAGAACCACCTCTGTGCTGAAGAACCACCTCCCTGTCTGGCAGCTGAGCTGCAGGAACTGGCAGCAACTCCAGTGTGAATCCCAAGCTTACTGCCTTAAAATGACAGGAATTGGCTAATCAGGAATGACATGGGGACACAATATTTTCTGTACATCTGCTCTGAGTTGGGAATGCAATTCACTGTATATTAAATGAAGTGTAGGTGTGCATTCATTTCTACACTCATGGAATAATTGTCAAAAAATGCTTTGTGTCTATAAAATGTCACCAAAATGTAACATATTTAGAGTAGTGGTTTAACCTTTTAATATGGTGATCTGTAAAAGGGATGATCACCCAGGCTTCCTGCTGCCAGGGTTGTTGAAGTAAAATTTCCAGACAGTTTTTGGCCAGAAACATGAACACAGGTACCCAGGCAACTTCCAAAAGTGTGATGCATGGGCTTGTTAGCAAGTCAAATTTCATGCATTGAAAAGTTCTTTTCAATAAAATCAGGGATTTTTTTTTTCCTTAAAAATGTAAATCCAAATTTCTGAAGTGGAAGCTATGTGCAGCATCTGACTCCTTCCTCCCTTGTTTGGATAGTGCTAGACCTTCACTTGTCTGATGATTATTCTTCCCAATTTCCTGTCCAAGCTCATTGTCTGTGCACATCCACTGTACCACAATATTCTCTACTAATGATTCTCTCATAGCTAATTAAATTAATTTCTGGTGAGTTGTGCTGTCTCTCACCTTTCATAGCACTATTCAACTGCTTTTAGAATTTCATCATTCCCCTGGTCACCATTGTAGCCCTTTTGCTGCACCTGTTGCTGCTCACCTACACTATTTTGAACACAGTAAGCAAGAGCTGTCCATAAAGTTTTAAATTTTTGCAGCTCTTCAGGTACCTGGTAAAATCTAATGCTGGTGTTGTTTCTGGTGAAGTTCCTGAGGTTACAGAGTTCTGAGTAAAACTCCTGCCCCTGCTTGTCACTGATGTATTTAAGGTGCATTTATTGCTGGGATACGGTGGAGCTTTTGCAAATTCAGCAGATATGTGGGCTTGACATCTGCATAGGTTAAGTGTCTGGACTAGTGTTTTATTGTGGCTCAGGTAAACTGTTGTGATTAATGCTTTGTGTCATGCAGTGAAGGAGATTAATTCACTGCAGAATGTGTTCCCTTATCAGGTGGAAGCAGGAGGAGGAAGTCCCTGGTAGTGCTGAGCAGTCTCTCCCTGTCAGCAGAAGTGTGCTGGGGGCTGTGAGGCTGGAGAAAAATTTACCATATATATGTGTGTTTCCCATTCTACAGAAACATGTGGTTCTTCCTTTACTTAATGATGCAATTAATTTCTGAAAGTTTCTGAGTTCAAAAGAAGCTTTGAGAGCTGAAATCCCAATGTCTCAGTCGAAACCTTGCATTCTGAAACCAAGAAAGTGCTCTGCAAACCACAGAGCCACAGCCCCAGCTCTGGGGGCATCCTGTGACTCCAGGTGTGCAAGAAGAGCTGTACCCACTTACCAGACTGGAAACGAAAGCAGGGAACCAAAGCACAAATCCAAGGTCTGCTAGGGAAAGGAGGTGTGAAAAAACTAAAGCCATAAAATACGTGTTTCCACCATCGTCCTTGGAGAGAGCAAGGCAAGGGTTAGGTTACTATCAGCCTCTATTTTTAGAGTGGTTTTTGTGGTGGAAGATTAAAAAAACAGTGTGTAAGTGCTTTAAGTAATGGCATAAATATGTTTTTTTTTTTCCCCTCTAAAGGATGCATTTATTTAAATATTATCTCTGCTTCTTTAATTTTAGAGGGCCAAACCTTTAGATCTGTACAGAGAAAAAGAGCTTTGCTCTTATATTTCACAGTGTTTCTTTCTCCAGATTTTCTCTCTATCTATTTGCTATGTGTCAGCTTTGGTTTGACATGGATTTAGAAGGATTGTAGAGGAGCTGGTTGCATGACTGTCTCCATGAATTCCAGTATTAATTCTGTTTTGCAGTGCACATTTATTGGTAGTTGTTGCACTGAGTTTTTCTTAGGTAATAAAATAAATTAAGCAATTATCATTAAATTAAGTTATATTTAATTTCATACAGCATCTATTGTATGTATTTTTCCCATGGCAGCCTTAACACCAGGCAGTATTAGCTCCAGCATAAGTGTGTATTTCCTCCTTTAAACTTTTATGCAATTTAAGCATTTTCACCCCACTGCATGAAATTCACCTTTTAGTAACTGTTTAAGAATAATTACACTCTGGATTCTTCTGGTGGCAGAAGGGGGTCATTTCCTAGGTAACACATTTTAATGGCAGAAACAAGCACCATGCAGCCATGGCTCTACTTTTAAGACATACTTCCTAATATTTAAAGCATAAATTCTGACGTATAAATCATTCAGGTAAATGTTTGGGCCTTCTGGTATTAAACATTTGTAGGAAGTGTTACAAAACAGTTGGAATTCTTCGGCCTCCTAATGGAACCCTGGAAAATAAGAATGCTTACCCAAAAGCCCATTAACTTTGGGATTGCCAGTGTTTTCCAGCATTGCAGTTGAACAAGAGAAGAGCTCTCTGCACTGTTTCTGTCTCAAATATTGACAGAACAATAGATCCCAGTTATGATTTATTCCTCTTTGAAATGTTTAAGCCACACAAAAGTTGTAGTCTAGCCCAGGCTCTCAGCAGCAAGTGGTAAGCTAGGCAGCTTACCAGAAAACCCTTTTGTTAAAAAATTGGTTTAAAATATGTATATATCTATGCAACGAATGTTAGTATGGATAACGTGTCAGCATAAATAAGTTAATGGAAACTATTTGTCAAAATGAGTTTTCAAAATATATTTCTGTAATACACTGGAGGTTGCTTTTTCTACTTAAGCTGTAAAATTAATTTCAGACCTTGCAGTTGCTTGGAACATTGCATCTCAAGTGAAAAATTAAATGTAAAAATCTTTTAGAATGGAAAGTCCTCCATAAAAGGATTTTTTGCATCTGCTTTACAGGCAAATTGTGTCATCTTTGAACTGTACCCACTGAAACAGTGATGTGGACTAGTGATAGTGGATTTTGCAACACTGAACACTCTGTTGTTGGCAGTAGAGATAAAGAAAATACCAAAAATATATTTAGGGTTCCAGGGAGGGCAGGTTTCGTGATCTTCAGTGTATAATGCAGATACTTTGAAAGAAGCATGAGCTTTGCAGAAATACATTTTGGACCTAGTATATGGTACCAGGAATAGTTCACTGGTTTCAGTGAAACAGCGCGGAGTGTAAAATGGCCCACACTTACTGTGGAATTTGTCTTCAGAGCTGCAGAGCATAAACTCCTGGTGCCAATGCAGGTTTTGCAGTCAGCCCAGCCCTGTGCTATCCAACATGGAAGTGACCACACCGGTGACTCCTGTTCCACCACCTGGAACCCACCTGATGGGCCCTAGGATCAAACCCTACAGGCAGCCTTCACCCTGTGTCTTAGCACTGGGAATGGCTGAAAGAACATGGAGTGACAGGACCACAAAGCAAACACGGGTTTAGAGCTTTTAGAACCTCATTCCCTCCAGCTGGAGCTTTTGCTCAGAGATGAGAGATTCCTATGTCAACACTGTGTTTCAGGGCTTGTGGAGAGATATTTCCCTGCAGTCGCCTGCCTGTATTGTGTTTGACCCTGCCTCAGACTGTCAGAGCCCATAAATAGAAAACAGTCCAACAGTAAAACTGTTTCTTTTGTGCTTGTTGCTGCCTCTTTTATGGAACACAAGGAAGTATTCCATTTTAGCAGCAAAATTTATTATTTGAAGATTAATATTAGATAGAATTTGTTTCTGAAAATATAAAGGAGCCTGGACTCAAGTGCTGAAGGAAACAAATGTAGATAAAGTTTGGACAAATATGGCATGGTTTGACTCTTCATTATGACTTGTACAAATGCAGAGCTTTCAGCTGGAAAGGGCCCCTGAGGACACAGGGAGTGAAGGCTGCTGGGATCTGCTGGGTGACATCTAGAGCCACAAATGGGCTCGCTGCCATCCCCCTTCATGTGTCATTTTTGGGGTTTGCCTCATCCTTGGGTCGGCTCGACTCAACAGTCAGTCAGTCTGTGCCTTGAGGAGCCAGGCTGATCCTTGAGTATTTTGGGATGTATGGGATCTGTCAGACCAGGGCTCTCAGAGCAATGGAGTCTGGGCCCTGCTTGAACACAGCATCCATATGAGGAAGTTTCCCTTCTGGTGTCAGATGCAGTCATCCAACAATATCCTTAAGCTGGAATACGCCTGTAAATGCAGCGGGGTTGAATGCTGGGAAGGCAGAAAGAAGTGGTGTAAACTAAAGGACAATGTTGGCACAAGAACACACAGGCATCAGGTGGCCTTGAACAAATTTAGGCTGGAAATTAGGAAAACTTTCCTAACAATATGGTCCTGGCACAGAGTACCAGATAGTACAGAGAGCAAAAAAAGTGATTGTTATTAGGAGACAGCTCAAGTTGTTTATGGAAGGGATTGTCCACTGCAGTGCCTGCAGCTGCAGAATCAAGTTTAAAGAACAGATAAGGAAGGCCCTTTAAAGGGACTAAAATCCCTTCTTTTCAGTTTATTTGCACAGTCTTTGCAGTGCCACCCCTTTTTCTTTCCCCCTTCTCTTTAATATTAATCTATTTTCAGCTGCAGGAGATTCTGGAAGTAAAAATGTCACCTGTGATTTTTCTCTTTTAGATTTTTTTCAGCACTTACAGCACACTGATGCTCTTATCCCTTCCTGTGATACTACAGGGCAGTCTTTTTGGCAAGTGCATTAATAGCTTATGTAGAGAAGTATCACTTAACAGAACAAAATACATATTTTTAGATGTCTTTTAGATGTCCAATTTAGCAACTGGAAGTGAGCCAGCATTTAACATTATTCCATCTCCCAGGATTACTCTGAGGTATTGTACAGAGCAAGACAGTGACAAATTCCAGTGATGTCCCTCTTTCAAGTCTGTCAGAAATAACTGTAGTATTGCTGGGATGAATGGTGTTTTTATCTGCCTGATTTAAATCCTTTCCACTCAGCTTGCTTAGAAATTTGCCATGTTGCAAAGTGCTTATTCCACTGCTAGCTAGGGACTGGTGTAAAGGTGGTTTTGTAGTGGTTATGTGGATTTAACTGGATCTAAACTAACTGTTTTCTGATAGCCTGTAAGGGATATCCTGTCAGAAGGAATTTCTACTACATCTCTGCTGAGAAGTCAAGAGCAGAGGATGGGTTTTGTGGCTGTAAAACTCTGCTTCAGTCTTGAGACATAGGAGAGATTGCTTGGGGTTTTCCCCCACTCCTTAACAATTACTGGTTATTTAAGTTTGTATACATCTGCCTGCTGAAGTTTTAGAAACTGCTCCAAGACTTGTTTTCCTTATCACGAAATCTCTGCTTACCAGAATCTCTGAACTGTGACCACGCATTGTAACAGCAGAGGGCTTTAAATCTGCTGCAGGCATTGAAACGATCAATATCCATCAAAATAAATGTGTTTCCAAGGTATAAATTCTAAGGAAGAAAAAATGTTGAGTGCTTAGAATCTTCCCTGCTTCAGTGTATGTTTTGCTGTTTTCTAGCATTACTGGAGAAAAAAATACCTCCTTTTCATAGGCTGTGTAGCCCCTGTGGATTAGAGCCCTTCCTTCCCGAGAGCCTGAAAAGGGCTGAAAAAAACCTATGACTTCTAATAAAATAAGTAAATAAGTGCCCACACTCAACATTGCAGTTGGCTTTAAAATCTTGTTCATTCCAGATGGTTCATGCCTACAGGCACCAGTGAGATTTGGAAACTTGTTTTTTTCCTCATTCTTCCTTTCCCTTGGAGATGTCAGCGTCCGTGGAATGCTCCTGAAGTTTTAATTCTGATTTAAGTAGATTTGCTGTTTGGCATGGCTTGTGTGGAAGCTTGTAGGAAATATTTCTTCCCTGGAGTGAATTAAGTGTCTTGGGCTGTGGTGCCTCATCTTGATAGTTCAGAAAAGTGGTTTTCTATCTGCAAACATTTTCTTGCCACTCCCCAAAAAAGATAAATAATTGTATCCACTCTTGGTTTTCTCTGTGCACTTGTACAGATGTTAAAGTGGATATGATAGCTTCATTAGAATGACAAGCATTCCTGATTAGACACGCTGAACTCTGCTTTACTTGACGAGCCTTCCTCTGCACAAAGCTCTGGATCGCAGTGTCCTTGGGCATGCGATATTTCTGCATTGATTATTGGATACTGAGCAAGCTCTTTTATGTTGGCTACTTAGACACAACGTGTGCCTTGCTGTGTTTTCCCTCACTAACTTGCCATTCAGTAAGCATTTATCCTGATCTTGTATCAGGATAAATCATATATATAGGATAATTCATCCTGATCTTGTATCATTCTCTCTGTTCACATCTCCCTGTATCTTATTGGGCTATACCCATTCAAGGCTGCTCTGTTCCTTCCTTATGGAGGGAGTTTTCCATTTCTGTTTCAAGAACATTTTCCCCAAGACAGCTTGTTTTGGTTTGTGGCCAGGTAACTCTAATTACAGAAGGTATTTCAGCGACTATAACTGAGGGCAGGATTGGATCTATTATGTTTTCCTCCAAGTTTAGAGAAAGGAAATGAGATTTGAACACAACAGGATATTGTTCTGCTTTGATTTTAAAGGATTTAAGCAATGAGACAACCAATAAATTCACTGCAAGACTGTTTCCTAGCACGCTTTGTTGAAGCACTGCCAAGCTTTTTCAGACACTCACCCCAAGTTTTATAGTGCTTACTCTGGTGTCATTACCTGTTTAATTCCTTTTTATTAATCACCTTTTTTGATATAGCTTCTTATCCAGATGGGTTGATGGTTTCTGTGTCTCATCTTCTTCTCAGGGTGATAGGTTCCTAGGCATTTTCTTCCCTATTCACCTCTGTATTTTGGATTTTTTTTTGCTCTAGTGATTAGCTGTGTAGCTTGAATTGTTATTTGTGTGTTCTCATTTGATTTGTGTCCCATTTACGTGGTTTGTTACAGCTTTGCCCTCTTGTTTTGCTAACAGCCACCAGAGAAGTGTCTGTTTTTTAAACCCTGTATTGTTGATTCTACTTTTTCACATTACTAAGGACTTTATGAAACCAGACCTACCGCTGATCAGTGTTCAGCCTCTGGACATTTTGTGTGGTTCAGCTTTCAAATTTAAAGAAACCCTGATATTTTAAGCTGACCTCAGTTTATTTCTGTCTGAACTTTTTTGCTGATTAGTTTTTCCAATTATGAAAAATCTGAGTTTAAAACTTCATTAAATGCTTCACTAATAACCAGATGCAGTAATTCAGATATACTGCTGTTCCTCTACTTATTAATTTGATAAGGTTGTCTGACTAGTGTGAATTTTTGCCCTTACTGATCATTGAGAGAACTGCTAAAATGGAGGAACTACTGATGATTTCTGCCCATGGTGTGTAAATGGTGGTTGGTACTCAGATTTTGATGTATCTGCAGATCCTGACCTGAGGCCTGAGAGTCTTTGCCATCCTCACTGTGTTTTCTAAAACAAAGCAGCACTAAGATAACTGGGGTGAAGTCTAGTAACCCACTTGTGGGGTTGGGTCTTTTCAGTCTGGGCTGAGCTCATACTGTGTTTTCTCCTTGTGATGACTTTGCCACTAAGAGTGGCAAGGAGTGGACAGTGCAACGGGACAATCCTGTCCTGGCCTGGTTTGAAAAACTAAATACAGCAGAAACTCCAGTTACCCTATAGCAATGTAGTAGTAGAACCTGTGTCTGGAAAGCCAAGCAAGTTTCAGCATCACTTGGATGCAAATGGTGCAAGTGCCACCAGAGCAGCTCTGGCATGTTGTGTCCCACACAGTGTGAATTTTATGTAAATTCATCTTGTGAGCATCTCTGCTGGTTCACAAAGCTAGAGAGCAGACAGTAGCTAATGTGTGCCCAGTGTCAAGAGACACACCAGGATTCTATGCATCCTACTCCATGAGATGTTAATACCTAATGAGCTGTAAATTGCAGTGCTTGTTTGTGAGAGAGAATTCCCAATGGGACACGATTTACAGATCTCTCACTGGATTATCAAGTATCTGCTTTGCTTGTTGGATTCTTATCTGCAAATTGAGAGGATTGCTCAGTTATGTGGGATTACAGCAAATGTGATTATTGTTACAGATTGCATTGTAATAAACCTGATTTCAATGCCAGACAAAATACTACCGCAATTCTGTGCTGCTGACTGGGAGATACAAGGTGCCAATTAATTGTCTCACTTCCTTTTTGTTTGTTTTCTTTTTTACTTTAATAACATCTCTTGGCACAATCGTGCTTTCCAGTTACATTATAACTGAGTGGCTAACAGCATGGGTGTAAACAAATGGAAAGCACTATGAAGTTTGCAAATATACAGATATAAATGTTTAAGATCCATGTGACCTAACCTGTTTACTGTGGACAAGCAAATGGATATTTTAATTGTCGTACAGATCATCCACAAATTTTAAGGGACAAGTGAAGGCTGTTGTTAAAGTTGCAAGAATGAAATGCAAAGAAAAGTGTTCACATACGTTGTGTTTTCTGCTGTCTGCTATGCTTCTCTTGTTTTCCATCCCAAGACTTTTCCTGGGGCACTGGAAGACTCCTAGGAGCAGGCTGGGCAGAGCGTAGGAAAATTAAGTAGCTGCACATTCAGCATACCTGCCAAAATAAGGGGATGAAGTTTAGATCAAGCAGTTGTTTGAGAAGTTAGCTGCACTTTTATTAAATCTCCCCCAGACTCCTGCACTGCTGGTGTTTTGGTCTTGACCCTGGACCTCTGCAGAGGGCACTGAACTTCAGGAGAAGCTTCTTTAGGAATCTTGACCCTGCTTTGAACCCTGATGTCTTTTAACAGGTGTTGAGTGAACAGGGCTCATGTTGAGGATCTGGCAAGCTCCCAGGGACACAGGAGCATTTCCATGTCCAGGGCAACATGCTGGTCATGGTGGCTGCTAAAGGGCTTGGGAAAGCAGGATCTTGTCAAGTACCCTGTGTCTTATTAGGCAGTGGGAGAAGGATTTCTCTGTCAAAAGCAACCTGTGCTTTTTACAGCCCTGGAAACTGCATGGGAACAGTTTTCCATGAGGCTGTCTCCTGTGTCTGCCCTAGCACTGTCACAGGCCCCACAGGAGAAATGTGCCCAGTTCTCTGGATATGGTCAAACAGGACTAAGAAGAGTCTTGTGATAACACAGTAAGTTTTCAAACAGAGGAGCCTCTGAGAAGTATATTCACCAAGTACAGTCCATCCTGTCAACCATTTCAGCTGGCTGGAATTCCTGCTTCATGGCAAATGTGTGATCACCATCTCCCAGGGATGGGGATATTCCAGATCTTAGGAGCTACAGAAGAAAATATTTTGATTGATGAATGTTGACAAGATCTAAAAACCATAGAAAAGAGGATTCACATAATTACCCCTGGAAATTCTGTGAATTTTCGATAGATCATTTGCCAGAAGTGTGTCACCTGCCTGAAGATTGATGCCAGGAAAAAGGATCTGGGATAATAGAAGTAGCTTCTGTTGTATTTAAAGCAGACAAATCGTGACTAGAAAGGAGCCTTGATACTTGATACTTGTGGAGTTACTTTTTTATGTGGTTTTCTCTTAATCAGGAATGTTAATGTATTTAATCAATTGTACTAGATCTTGAAAGGTATGGGATCATGTAGCTGGAGTTAATAAGGAATTATTGTGAAACGCATAGAAATTGCCACTTAATTTGTGCTTTCATTTTTCTTTTTCCCTCCCTTGTAACTATTTAGGAGCAATTAGGTGGAGCCAGGGATGCAGAAAAAGATCAAGCTGCACAAACACTTCCCGTGTTTCATACAATGAAGCTGATCACAATCAGGAAATTCAATAGAACTTCTCAACATATTCCTCTTCTAGTAGGAAATTACTTCTCCTTCCTATAAAATTGTAATGAAAAATTGCCAGATTCTGTTGACTTCACTTGGTTCCCAGTATGGTGGTTCTTTTTTAATCCCTGCATCAATTCCACCATGCTGAAGGCTGCATGGAGCAGCAGTTTGAGGTGTTCTGTGGAACAATTCACTAAGAAACTGCTTCACATATTTCTGCATGAGTTAACAAATACAGAGAGAGGCATAGAGAGACATTTCCAGACTTTGCAGTGCCTTTCCAAACTCTTGGAAGTTTTTAATTTGGGTACATTTATAGAGTTAGATCAAAGTCTAGATAATCTTTATGCAAGTGTGCAACTACACATTTCTAATTTTGCAGTATTGGGAATGTCTATGACTAAGAAAACAATAGACACTTTTGTATTTCTCCTCCACACTTGTTCTTATATTTTCAGACCTGTTCCAGTGCACAATAAAAACATTAAAATGGATCTGTTATTTGCTTGGCTGGCACTAAACTTTAGCTGGCCACTTATGCGTGCTTTGGGAATCAAGTCAAAAATATGCAAAGTGTGAGGTGAAAAGTGTGAAATGTGAGGGGAAAATGCGCAAAGTATAAGGGGAAAAAGTGCAAAGTGTGAGGGGAAAAGTGCAAAATATGAGGAGGAAAAGTGGAAGATGTGAGGGAAAAAGCAAAGTGAGAGGGGAAAAATGTGAAGAGTGCAAAAGGGCAAAAGTGCAGAAAGAAGTGTAAAGTGAGGGGGAAAGTGCACAATGTGAGGGGAAGAAGTACTAAATGTGAGGGGAAAATGGGCAAAGTGTGAGGGGAAAAGTGTGAAGCGTGAGGAAAAAAGGACAAATTGAGGCAGGAAAAGTGCAGTGTAAGGGGAAAAGTGCAAAATGTCAAGGAAAAATGGAAAGTGTAAGGGGAAATAGGGCAAAGTGTGAAGGGAAAAACTCAAATGGAAAAGTGCAAAATAGGAGGAAAAGTGGAAAGTGTGAGGGAAAAACAGCAAAGTGTGAGGGGGGAAAAGGGTCTAAGAGTGAGGGGCAAAATGCAGTGAGGGGAGATGTGCCATGTGTGAAGGGGAAATGTGAAAAGTATGAGAGGAAAATGTGCAGAGTGTGAGGGAAGGAGGACAGAGTGAGAGGGGAAGATGAGGAAGCTCTTGCCCTCTTCAGCAGGAGGTGTCTCAGTGGCACTGAGTGACTTGTGTTGAACATTTCAATTGGCCAGGTACCTTAGGAAAAAGGAGGCATTTTTATGTTTGTGCTCGTTTTAAGTGTTTTAGTAAAGCACTACTGAGTGACCCCATAGGGAGGAAAATTGTAATTAATCAGGTAAATTAGAGAAGAGGCATTTGAAGGGGAAGAAAAATAAATTTCTTGTGCTGGCAAGAAACAGCACAAGAAGCTTACAGAAGGGTCTCGCTGAGGGCTGTAGCTGCTGACATGGCTTCTGCTGTGGTTACACAGATGTGAGTTCCATCTGAAGAAGACATCAGATCAAATTTAACATGGCAGTGGTGAGAGAAAAAGACAAGCCAATTAACTCTACAGCACAATAGATATGTCTTGAAGTTTCATCAAAATTTTAGGGCTAAGATAATTTTAATAAAAAAAGCCAGAAAAAGAAAAAATGTGAATCTGTCATGTTTCTGTTCTCTTTGCATTATGGGTTTCTTGTCTCTCTAACTTTTTATACCTAAGCATACTATTAAATCTTTCTGTTATAAATCCAAAGATAAAAGATGACAACTGTAATCGAAACAACTGAGCACATATTATTTTTTCTTGCCAGTGTCTGTGTAAAGGTGTAATATGTTTAAGGAAACAGAGAAGAAATCTTACCACTTCATTGATACTAATTTTTTTGGATGACTTCCACCAAATATCGTCCTCTCTGTCATTGGCCTCAGAATATTATTGACATTGGTCACAAACAATCTACTCTTTACTATACAGGACACAAAGCCCCTTTGACATCTGCCATCTCCATTCTGCAGAAAGACTCTCGCTAGTGCAGTATTGGCTGTAATTGAATTTGCAAATTGCTTCACTTTCTGCAATGCTGGCTGTTTAATTGTGATAGGGGAAATGGCGTTCTAGAGCCGTGAGCTCAGACAAGTGCATAACTCAGGGGCTGCCTCATTATATGTGGCAATAATGCTCACTGTGATGTGTGTTAACACCAGCAGCAATGCACAGGAGGACCACTCCCTCTGAACATCAAGGCCCCTGTTTGTCAGGTGCACTCTCAGGATTAGAACATTAAGATCACTTTGAAAACTACATGTGCACAAACCAACCTATCTGTGTAACAAAATGTGAGTGGCAGCTATCCCATTCGGATCTTAACTGTTTTTCCCTCTATTATTTCACTTGGTATGCATACACAACATATTTTCTACCTATAACCCAGTAAACTTGGTGCAGAGTGATCTCTTAGGTGGATTTTAGGTCAAGCTAACTCCATGATGGCACCTAGTACTGCTGGCATTCTCTGGTAGATTGAGGCAGTGGAAAGCTTGTTCCTAAACCTTTAGTTTCATGAAAAATCTCAGTGGTGTTTTTTTTTTCCCTGATTGTCACCTTCTTACATTTTTTCTTCTGGAAAGAAAAGTATATGGGACTCCATCTCTGGATGATTACTTACCCTATAACAAAGCAGCTGTGGAGCCTGACAGGATTGCACTCAGATTACAGCCTTAAAATAGGGGATGGACTTGATGTTTTTCTTTCCAGCCACTTAAAGTTGTTGTCATAAGAATGAATGACAATTGCATTGCTCTATATTGTTACTGCATTTCTTCTCTTATGAATAAGTCTGTTTAATGCTACCAGTCCTGGGTTGTTATGAAAATAAGGATATGCACTTAATGCACATGTTTACAGCTGTTTTATCTTTTCCTCTCTGAGCAAGAGCCAAATCAGGTCCAAACACAAATTTTAAGTAAATTCTTTACATTTTTACAAGATGCAGTATTTGCATCATGTGGTTCTTAGCTTTTAAAAGAAAGGAAAAAAAAAAAAGAAAAAGGCAGTTTTGTCTGCTCCTTAGCATTCTAGAAAAATATGTATAAGTTTATATATTTTAGTATTAAAAGGGTTTGGTCCTGAAAGGAAGAGACTAGCAAAGTCAGGAGTAGAACTGAAATCTTTAAATTTTCAATGCTATCAACAGGCAAATGAGATTTTTCTTTAACAGACTGTGCAGAATATTTTGGGTTGGGCACAAGAGGTAAGAATTTCTCATTGTTGGGAGTCACCAAACATGTAGTTCAGAGGTACAGAACACCTGTTTTAGGTGCTGAAATAACTGAAGATATGTGGTTGAGTAAACAGATGAAATTCAGATAAAATAGAAAAAAATACCAGGCAAAGAAAAATGTCTCAAATTTGTTCAATTAAGCAATAATCTTCACTTTTAGACTACTGCATTTCTTTTTAGTCTAAATGTACAATTCGACACCCTAAAGTCACCTTTATGCAGAACGCCTGATAGCCAAATTCCTCCTGATGTAGTAAGAATAGCTCCACTGAGATGAATGGGGATATTTGAGCTGAGGAGAGGACTCAGCTTTCTAATTTGACAGCAGCATATGAAATGTTCATTTATGTTGGCACTGCAGTGAGATATCATTTAGAAGACAAATATAAAAATTACAAAATAAAGCTTAGTTCCCACATGAAAGGTAGTTCATACACACATTGAACCAAACTCCAAAGAGGCCAGAGTTACCTGTGTCTGTAGAAGGCTTCTTGGTTTCTCCTGGAAAGTGTGCTTTGTTTTGTCCCCCAAAGACCCCTTAATGGGCTTAAATCTATTTTCACTGTAACTCTGGTCAGCCCATGCTCTTGATTTTATGTAGATGCTGATTATGAAGTGATTTGTCTTTGTTACAGGTAAGGGGATGTGTGTTACCAGCGACTTGTATGACTGAAAATGAGGTAGTAATAATAAAAGAATATTGGATAACTAGGTGAAAGCCAGGCTGATGGTTATGTAGTCTTACACACTTTTGTGTAAGTCTATATTGAATTTATCTGCATGTCACAGAATCTGTAGTTTAAATTAATTGGTGCTTTCCCTGGGTATGTGTTTCTCTCAGGACAGATATCCGTGGATGGATTTATGCGGTATCTGAGTGGAGAAGAGAACGGTGTCGTTCCACCTGAGAAACTGGATTTAAATGAAGACATGTCTCAACCACTGTCACACTATTTCATCAACTCCTCACACAACACCTACCTCACAGGTACTGAAATGTTGGACAGATCTAATGTCTTACCTTGCAAAAATTCCAAGTGGATTTTCAGTGGTAACAAAAAATACACTAAAATCATTGGCATTAAACAGATGATGGAGTTCGGTCACCACGGAAGCAAGAGTGGCATTTGACTTTTTTTGCAGCTGCAACACATATGCATCAAATATACCTTTATTAACACGTGAGTGAGCAGCAGTTTTGTTGCTCAGATAAGGCCTGGTCAGAAACCCAGTGAAGTCCCTGGAAAGTTTCCCTCAAACGGGATTTCAGATTAAGGCCCATCTTTAGGGAGGAGAATGAACATTTTACTTTTTATGGCAACAAAGATAGCAAGGCAAGTGTGCAAAGCAGAATATGGGAAACATCTCTGTAGCTCATAAATTTGCCCCTAAACATTAAATCTGGTAGCTTTCTGTGCTCCATGAAATTCACTTTGATTCAGAGATTAGGGAGGTTCCAACGTGGCACATAACTTTTTGACAGCCCATAAATGTAAGGAGGAGCGATCTGTTCCCTGACAATATCTAATATCTGAGCTGAAACTTTTAGGTGCTGTCATGTTTTTAAAAAGGCTGAGCACCCAGAAGCTCCTGTTAATTAGAGTTACAGTCTGAATTGTATTGTTTGCACAGCAAAGTCAACAATGCTTTAAGACTCAGAAAAAGCTAAGGCTGTTTAGGAATTCAACTTGGCATTCGTTTTCTAATCCAAGGTTCTGTTAACTTGTGAGAAAATAACTGTAAATTTACTATTTTAGTTTGGTTTACGTAGGAACAAATGTTTTGGGCAAGCAGATGTACACAGGGGGTTCTCTCCTGTTTGATTTGATGTTTGCTTTGTCCTGTCGTTTGCTATGTTTAACTTAAAAAAATTATGCTGCACTGAATGCTAAATATGTGGTTCTTACTGCTATTAACAGACTGGCCTTAACTGATCAACTCCTTCAGAATGCCAGTATGCCAAAACATAAACAGCCCCGGACAGTAGTAATGCCCACTTCAAACAGACCTCATGGGAGTTATTGTCATCTGCTTTATGTTTGTTACAGCTCTTTCTCCAGCACCTTCGCCAGCTTTCATAGAGTTAATGAGCTGCCATTGTTTCCATTAGACAACATTTTTCAAGGGTTTATATCTCTGCTGTAAAACGTGTTTTGTGCTAGAACTTGTCACATAAGTATTTATTTTGACTGCAATTTTCTTTCTCTGAATTAAAAGAAACAAAAATCAGTGTGGCCACTTTTAAGTTATGATTCCAATATGCAGAAATTTATGCTCTTTGATGGAGCGAAGACATGGCCAAAGCAAAAGCAATTTTTAACGATGATGTTTTGCAGACCTCTACCTCTATTATGGACTTTGTTCTGTCACTGAGGATTAGTTGATGCTTAAGCCAAATGCTGCAGCTTTATACAGGTATTCTGGAAGAGAACAGTAAATTTGTAGTACCAAGTGAGAAGCACAGGCCCACAGGAGGTTTAAAGACCATGCAATTTAAGGTTGATCTGAAGAGATAAAATACTGCTCTTCCCCCTACCAGTAGGAATTTATAGCCAGGTCCATACCACAGATTTTTATCAGGGCTGGTCAGGACAGAGATGTGTTCCAAAACTTTAGAGGTACAAAAGCCAAAACCCAAAGAATTAAGGATGGGAATTTATGATTAGTCCAACCTACTCAAATTTTTTAACTGCATTACAAGTAACCTCACATATTTAATTATTTACCTTGACACTTGCTACATTTGCTTTGACTTGTATGTGAAAGTCTGCAGATCATCTCAGATTGCATTTACTGGTTTCTTTGCCTGCATTTCCAAGTAACTTCAGAGGTTATATTTGGAAACATGATCTTCAGTCTTAATTTGACAAAATATTCCTAGCTTAGTAAACTGGGGAGAGTAAATCAGGATAAACCCAGGGGATAGTGCAAGAGAAGTCTGAAACTCTTTCAAATTTCTGTTCAGAGTGCATGAAAAGGAATTTCATATTTATGGGCACTAAACACAAGCCCTTCCCTTTTATTGGGATCATTATGTTCACTGAATGTGTGGCAGCTGGCTGACAATGGAATTAATTATTTGATTTTTATCTGTGCATTACAAAAACCAACAGCCTGGGATTTTGCTCTGAACCTACATTGACCACAGCAATCATATTCCCACTTGCTTTCTTCCAACAAGGAAATAATATTAATAAAATTAATGGCGACAGGCTATTTCTTTTCCCAAAAAGAGCTTAAAGGATCTGTTCAACTGCTCATGGCTTTGGAAGGGAAACCTTGGAAGCACCTTTGCCCTGACTGAGGCCATGAAATAGCAACTAGTCATGTAATAATTATTCGGACAATAAGAAAATCATTCAGCCTGGCATTACTTTATGATTACTGAGCTTAATGCCCTGCCAATTATCTCTCCCTTTGTTAGTTTTTTTTTTAACCCAGAAAAAGCATGCACAAAGAAACATTATAACATAAAAAGCATCATATGCAAACTCCAAATTTATTTTAATTATGCTAATCATTTTCCTAGCCTTTAATATAAACCCTTGGCAGTACATCAAGTCCTGATTATTTATTTAGAAGTGTTACTGCTTTCTTTTTTCTTAGGGATATGTAATTTTTAAGAACAAAGGTAAAAACCCATGAAGAAAGAAGTGATTTGCAGTGAATGTAGGCTAACTTAAAGAAATGTCATCTTTGAGAAACTTTTTTTACTGTCTCATCTTTTTTTCTCGCTGGTATCATAATTATTTCTTTATTCCTTTGAACCCTTAAAGTGAACCCTGCTTTTTCCTGGAGTCTCACCTCAGGTTTCTTCCATGGGCACAGTGGGGAGTGATTTTGCAACGGTTCTTTCAGCAGCAGCCAAAGTCAGAGACAAATGATGACATTTCACACTCAGCTTTGCATGTTTTGAGGCTGGGCAACTTACTGTTGTTTATGGGAAATACAAAATACTAAAATCACACGCCTTCAACACATGTTTTGGCTAAAAGGAACAATAATCTCAGCAATAGGTTGCTGAGATATCAGCTGAGCACCTGTGGCCCATGTGGGACTATCCCATCCACCCTCAGCCTCTGCTTTCCTGCTTACAATTTGGCATTTCAGATGTTCCTAGAAAAATGTCTCATGAAGGGCAGTTCTCTTTTCTTTTGCTGCCTGTGACCTTTCATCTACCATGCTCCAGCTCTTCTGTTCTCAGTGCTTCCTCAGTCCTCACTGTTGCTGCTTATTATCTGCATTCAGCACTTCCTTGAAACCTTCTTCACCTTCAAAGCCTCCAGAAGAGTTTCCAAGCTGACAGCACCATACGGAAGGGGTGGAAAGCTGGGTGACACCTTCCTGCTGCTGGCCTCACATCCTGCTGTGGTCCAGTGTGAAATGTTAAAAACAACAGGCGAGGCTGAGAGCCTGATTCTGGCTGACATACAAGCAGGAGCAGAGTGTGTCACAGTGTAGGGTCTGATCCACTTGTCCTGCGCATGGTGAAATAGCTCAGGAGGAAAATTAATTCAGATAAATGGGCTGTGTCTAAAAAAACCTCAGCTGCCAGCACCTTCTGTGGCTGCTGGAGTGAGGAGCCAGGCTCCCAGCAGTGTGGGGCTCTGAGTTTGCACACTGCAAACCCCAGTGTGTGATCCAGGGCACCGAATGCTTCTCCAGGACTTGTCTGGAGAGAGGAGATGTAGCAATTCATGTTCGTGCCCAGCAAAGGATACAGGCACCTTATGCTGGGAGAAACTGTTGGAAGACAGGGAAGAAGCAGCCTCTGATTCTAGAATAGTGAAAAGTCAGGTGATTCCAAATAGATGGATCCCAAAATCTCCCAGTTTGGGGAGGAAAGATGTCTTAAATAGATAGCAACCACATTTTAACTCCATATATTGCAAATAATTTTCACTTGGAAAAACAGTGGTGGATGAACCCAGTGAGGATGCACTTCCTGAGAAATGAGCAGCTTAAAGTTACAGAAGTGTGGAAGTGGTCTGTGTGGGAAACCTAGATCATATCCTCAGCTTAGATCAGTCAGCACTGGCTCATTTTTCATAATATCCTGTCAAGTATTATTTAGCTGATGACATTTTTCAGAAAAGTGAATTTTTTGTCAAAATCCATTTCTCCTTACCCCACATAGGGTGATGGGATGCAAATATTATGCATGGAATTACTGTAGACGCTACTTATATTGTAGAAGGGAATACATAATGCTTTCAATTTACAGTATTGAAAAATTGAACTGTATCAGGCTATTAAAAATATATTGGAAGTTTTCCCTTTAGTGTCTGTGTTATAACATGCATTTTAGAATGCAAAAGGGGTATTTTAAACTAAATGCAAACAGGGACTCGCACAATAGAAATTTCTAAATAATGTATGCAAAACCTCCACATTTGGGAGAACATTTCACATATCTGTATTTCAGAAAAATGAGCTGTTGGAACTATTAAAACATGTGCTAGCATTTTACACTCTGCCTGGGGGTCTTTCTGAAGGTTGTATGGTTTGGAGGTTGAATATCCTCTTATCCTTTGCAGGAATCCTTCCAAAACGTCTGAGCCTTACTAATATAATAAGGTGGTGTGGGAAGTGTCATATGGCAAGTGATGCATGTCATTATTTACTTAAGTACTTTGGAAGGTGAAGGGATCTTGTAGCCCAAAACACTTAGCACCAGCAGTCTCTTGGGAAACAGAGTTTGTTTATCCAAACTCTTAAGTGCTCTGAGGGAAAAGGAAGACAACATTAGAACAGTTTTCTATGTGAAAGTGGGTTTTTTTAGGCAGTAGAGTTCAGTGGTTCCCTATGAGAGCCAAGATTTCATAAGGAGATGCTTAGGGATAAGTACATGAAAATGTGAGTTGTTATTCCCTGATCCATACTTTTGCTTGTTTGCATCCTGCAAAGAAAAAGAACCACTACTTAACTCAGATATTGGAATTGCACCAAAAAGGTTTTTGTGTGAGGAAAGATAATCTGCCATAATCAAAGGTGAAACAGGGAAAAGCTAATTTCCAAAAGAAAAAGAAAAAAAGAGACATGTTGTCACTTTGCTGACTCCATTTGGATTTTCAGAGCTTTCCAGCCCTGGCTAATTTCTTCTGTTATTAACAGATATTTCTCACTGGTTTCAGCAGGAACTGAGAATTCTTATGGATTTCAACAGGAGTAATGTTAATACCTTGTGGAGTATTTATGATTGTTCCACCTCATGTATCAGACAGAAACTGTAAACAGGGATTTTCAAGTAAGCGGTTCTGTTACACAGTTTTTAGTGCAAGGTAAAAAAAGAGCAAAAGCAGACAATGCCGTTTTGTGAAGCAAATCCCAAAATGGGTATTTCCCAGCATAAAACCTAAACACAGAATCACAGAGACAATAAAATGAGAATTCATCTGCATTGTAGTATATGCCAGTCTAGATGAAGTATTTATATGTCCCCAGTCAGCAAAGAATCTTCACTGTAAATGAACTCACTGCCTCCTTAAAAAGAAAATTAATTTCCTTCAAGAAATCCAGGAAGATCTCAGCAAGTCTGCTAGAAAGCAGGAAACTGCATCCATTTTCTTTGCATGTAAAAGAGGCAAAAATCTATTCTTCCATTACTGTTACCTCTCTGCTGCAAGAGATTTGTATCTGAATGACTGGAATCAAACCTGTTGCAGCAGACGAAGACAACCTGGTTGGATATCCTTCCCTGATCCAACTGGACTTCTTTGTTGGCTTGGGTTGGAAATTTTTTTTGTGCGTTTCTTTTTTAATACTTCACAAGTTTTGAAAAAATTAGTTTTTCCTTCCTAATTTTTAGATTTATATTATCTCATTATTGGAAAAGGACAGTTTAATTGAATTTCTCCCTGCATAATACAGTATCACATCAGGAAATTTAACTGACCAACTCATTGCAGTGGTTAGCATATTAAATATTGATTTGAGATCTAATGGTGGTGCCATTAGTGACTGCAGGGGTTTTTTTCATCTTGTACTAAACCACACTGCATGTTGTGAGAAAATGTGGTCTTGGTCTCCTGAGTCTGAATTTCACATTGCTGGTCAAGAGATAACAAAATCTCATAGACCTAAGTAGTTGTTATTATTTTTATTTTATTTTATTTTATTTTATTTTATTTTATTTTATTTTATTTTATTTTATTTTATTTTATTTTATTTTATTTTATTTTATTTTATTTTATTTTATGTATTTGATGCTGCCCATCAGAAGCTTTTGAGCTGGCTTCAGCTGGGTTATTTCTCTGTTTGACTGAGGGCAGGATCCAAATCATGACATTAACTGTGCCAAAGGGATTTTGGTTGCGTTCTTATGCTTTTTGTATTCTTTGGAGTGTTATTCCTTCCTGCCGAGGGCAAAAGCTGCCGTTAACTCTGATTATTGTTAGATCAGTTGAATCCATTCCTGAGGCCCAGAATGACTTCCCTTTCTCTGTGTTCTGTCCCAGCTGGACAGCTGGCTGGCAACTCCTCGGTGGAGATGTACCGGCAGGTGCTCCTGTCGGGCTGCCGCTGCGTGGAGCTGGACTGCTGGAAGGGACGGACAGCGGAGGAGGAGCCGGTCATCACTCATGGATTCACCATGACAACTGAGATATCCTTCAAGGTACAGCTCTGGGGGTAGCTGCTTTTCCTGGGGAGGGTTCTTTTTGTGCAAAACCTTCACAGATGCATCGCTGACAAGGTGGGAGGGCAGAAATGTGAGGGCAAAAAGCTGCTGGAGGATGAAATTATGGAGCAGCTGCAGAATTGCTGGAGGAGAAGAGTTGCAGCATTTGGACCTTGCATGGGGAGAGGCTCCTGGTGGTCATGGCAGTGTGAGGAAAAGGGATTATGTGGTGTGACAGCAGTGCCATCTGGGGACTGGGCTCCGTGCCCAGGTCCATGCTCCTGTGCACGTCCCTGCAGCAGATCTCACAGGGAGAGAAGCAGGCAAGGCCACAGCCACGGCTGAAGGACCAGGCACAGCCACCACAACTGGCTCTGCGCAGAGACAAATGGCAATGTGAAGGCACTGGGAGAAACAACTGGTTAGGTTACAGCTCCAGGGGGCAGAACTGGAGGCCACAGGATTTGGTCAGCAGTAACCAGCACATCAGTTCACTCCTTTTCTCCTCTCTGCCTGGTCACTGGCAGTGGAAGGCAAAAGTCCTGAACTGAGACAGGAAGTAGCAGCTAGATCTCAACATTTGCAAGCCTTTAAATTCCTGTGAGAAGAGAATATGCTGCTCATGGCCAGATGGGGAGGCTCCATGCACAGGACCCAGACACTTGGTATATATATTTGTGTGCAGTGTTATCCCTGATATTTGGGACCAGACCCAAACCACTGGAGGGTGAAAAAGAAAAATTAGTATCTTTAGAGGTTGTGAAGGAATATTTGTGCCATTCAAACCCCAAACATATGATCTTTATTATTGAATTTTGTCTTCCATTTCCTTTTCTACAGTATAAGGTAGAGACCATATCCTTAGCAATAACCTTCAATTGTTATCTTCTTGTTCTTCTTAAAGATGTTTTTGATCTGAGGTGTTAGAGGAGCATAATGGAGGTGTTTGCCTGTAGTATTAGGATTGGTAGTCAGCAGTTTATAATGGTACCTCAGGAAATCATTTTTGAAGTGTGAAGAAATAATTCTTCTTTATCTGAGACACTAACTCACCATAGAAATACATTTCTAGCCTTAGCTGTGTGCAAGAATATGTGGAAAAATGTTCATTACTGACTTTGATTGTGTTCCAGAGATTACATGTGGCTACAGCTTTGAGAAGTTTCTCCCATACTTGAAACCTGTTGTTGGGTGGGGTCCTTTTGTCTCCTAGTGATTTTCCTTAGGGAAAAAAGCAAACAGGTCTGCCACAGACAGAACACTAAGTTTCACTTGTACCAGAACAGTCCTTTTTCTCCGGTCTGCTTTCTCTAATTCTTCCCTGATTGATTTAATCATAGAAGCACGTAAAACAACCTTCTTGCACGTTTGTTATTAGCTTTCCTGTTATGTTTATGGGAAGCCAATTATGTTTATAGGCATGGGGTTTGATTGCTGGAAGTCTTTTAATTGAGGAAGATGGCTCTCGACTGCTTTGGTCATGAGCAGGAATTTAAAACAAAGTTAATCTGATTTTTAAAAGGATCATTAGCAGGAACAAGGATTATCCCTGGATATTTAGATGTTCAACCCTTGGCATTGTGCTGGCAGGAGAGCTATTGGAAGGTATTTTAAACCTACTCAAGAGTATTTCATTGGTCATTTCAGGGCAGGCATTTTTTTTATCCACCCAAAAAAACGTGAAGAACATCTCGACTTCTTTTCAACACTCAAAATGTGCTGTTCAGCTGGGGAGGAGCAAAATGGCAGTGAAGTAATGTGTCAGGAGTGCGAGAATCAATTCATGTCTTGAATTCTGAACCATGTATCAGCTCATGCTTTGCTGTGACCACGGCACAGGGATTCTGCTCAGTCTGCCGGCTTTCACAGTCTCAGACAGACTTCCTGAAGTGCAGAGGCAGCAGAGCTGTGCACTCCCATCCTTATGTTCCTGGGCTGTTTGGTTCCTTGGTTTTCCCCTTGCTTCGTGACTCAGAAATCCGTAAGGTTTTTCTCTGCTGCGGGTTGTGAGCCACTGCCAGGGTGGGATCCTATAGGGAGCAGCCATGGATGTCATGCCATAACTAGAGATCTCTGTATGTAACCATGTTTACACCTTGGACAGCTGATCCAGGTGAGTCATTCTGCAGCTGGAGCCAAGTGTGGAACATGCCAGCTTCTTTCTCTCTGACCATGGAGCATTTGCCTTCACTGAATCGGTCGCTGAGCTTTTCATCCTCACATCTCATCATCAATCCTAATTTTACTCTCCAAATTATTTTCCCCATTCATGCAGGATTCCATCCCCTTTTGCATCAAGAAGGCAGTTGAAGACAAGTGGGCCAGAAGAATGTACCAGGAAGCTCAGCTTTTCTTTTAGGGAGTGGATTTCTTACTGTTATGCTTCTCAGTTGAGCCTCTAAAAGTGTAGAAAATGAACAGGAGGAATCCCCAGATAAAGCTGTTTAACTTAAATACATCTTTTAGGTTTTAGTCATCCTTATGATTTAGTGTGACAGAGACTTATGAGCTCTTAGAAACTCCAGAGTTTGCCAGCATATGAAAAGCCTTCAGTGTTTTCTGTGTTCTTCTGGAGGAGAGATTTGTTCCAAGAGGGAAACATTTAATAATTTGTAATGATGAGTGCATTTATTGTGCACCTCACTAAAATCATCATTGTCAAATGAAATCTCCACTGATTTAGGGTTTCTGTAGGGTTGACAGGAACAACTCCACACCAAAACCAAGCTTTATATTTAAGCTATTGATTTTGGCAGACATAAGTCATTTCTTGAGAAATGTGGTGCTTGATACTCATCAGACATTTTGGAGATTCAATTATAGTTCAGGTTGAAAAATTTGGTTGTGGCAAGAGCACATCCAGAGCTTTCTGGGATGTTTAGAAAGTAAGGTCTGATCTCAGGGAATGATTTCAGAGTTGTTGGATCTTTTCTGTCTTCAAAGGCTAAAACTCTGCTTCTTTAGAGAGTTAAATTTGTAACTGTGTGTATTTTGATTCTTTAGGAAGTAATAGAAGCTATTGCTGAATGTGCATTTAAGACATCACCCTTTCCAATCCTCCTTTCCTTTGAAAATCATGTGGATTCGTAAGTAATTACCACATTTTTCTTGTCTGATGTTTCATTTTTTATAAGGTCTATGCATGGAATTGTGAGCGTGCTTGTGACCCAAACAACAGCTCTTCTCCAAAAATGAATTGGGCCTGTTCTTGAAAACCTCTCTGAATCAGAATCCTTTGTATGAGAGCAGAAGTTTGATTGTGAGAGGGATTTTGTTAACTTTTCACTCTCAGTATGACCTGCTGGAATGCAGCAATACTCCAAAGAAAATGAGACAGTATTTCACTTGCTGGTGACCCTATTCTGTGCTGTAAACACATTCAGGATTTGGTCTGTCTCTCATGTTGGAAGCAGAGGCCAGAACTGTGGACTTCTAGGACTGCAAAATAGGTGGTGTGGATGGTCAGAAACTGTTAATTTCTGCCAAAAAAGTAACAGTTTGCCTAAGTTTATTTCATTTCCTTTTTTTTTTTTAGTTACAAGGAAATAACAATTTTTCTGTTTAAGAAAAGAAAAAATAAATGAGAACACTTCTAGCTTCGTCCCAGTGATCTATTTTATTTTTATAGTTCAGATTTTTTTTTTAACATTAACCTCACTTTTGAATGCAGAGACCTCGTGATTCAAAGTGGGGTGACATTGATACAGAACATGTGCCTTAACTTGAATTGCCTTTTCCCCTTTTGTGTATTTTTTTTTTTTTTGCTCTGAAAACATTTCCAACATTTCTGGGGGCAGTGTGGACTTAGAAACTAATTTTTGGATTTGCTTTTGGTTTTTGGGGTTTTTTCTAATGTAAAATAAAAATATTCTTGTGGCCAGCTGTGAATGTTTTAACACAAATCTGAAATTATGTTGGCACTTTTGTTTCTGAAAGAGGAAAAGGGTGAGGGCTAACTGCTTTTCCATTTTTTTCGGAGGAACATTCTTGTCTAAGGGAAGGAACTGGTAGAAGAAGCTATGTAAGAATGTTTTTAAAGAATAGATGTGACAATACTGATCAGAAATTATGTAGGTAGAAGAATTTAAAATCAAGAGGACTGAGCTCCACTACTTGAATGCCTCAGAGTATAAATTTACCTCTTGTGGGCAAATATGTGTTTACTCTGCACACATTTCAAGGCCACATGGTTGTGATTCAAACAGCTGCCTCTTAAATCCTGCTTAGTTATTCCTGTCTTCTTCTGAAAGACCACACAGAGGCTGTGTTTAATTGCCTTTTCTAATGGCCTTCTCTTTTTGGTGTACATTGTGTCCCTTTGGGCTTGCACTCACCTACTCCTGTAGGTTTGAACTCACAGTGCTTCCAAATGCAGCCTCTGGCCTTTAAGAAAGATATCAACCATCGTTTTTGAAAGTATTATATTTTGTACTCATTCTTCTGGATTTATTCTAATATACATTTGCTCTGTTAACATGAGGCAGAGGAAAAGCAACAGCTAAATTATTTTAACCACAAGAGCTACATTTTTCTTCCTTTAAAGTCATCACGACTTAAGTCTTCAGCTCTTCCAGGGTGATCTATTCTATTTTAGGAAGGTGAAAGAATAAAAAGATTTATGAAATAAACTCCTGTCAGATGTAAGTTATATACAAAAGTGGCTTTAAAGTTCTAAGATGAACCAGTGTCAGAATTGAAGGCAGTGTGAGACTGCAGGAATGTGACTGAAAGGGGCCAGAGTTCCTGCTGCATTACTCTGTTATTTACAGTTTGGAAGGCGTTGGACCTCTCTCTCCAGAAACCTCCAGCCATGGAATAAGGAATTAACCTGATTTGTATTCTCTGATATCCTTTTCCATACATTGCTAAGACACAGGTTTTTAGCAAAACAAGTTTGCAAACCCATGACCAAATATTGTCTCTTTCTGAGGCTTTCCTGCTAGTGATTATTTTTGTTATAATAAATAATCAGATTCAGTGTGTGTGTGTTTTCTCATTCTGCTTTGCCTGCAAATAGTTTCTAGTTATTTTACTAACTTCAATTACCCCTTAATTTCTTCACTAGTTGCTGGAGAAATCTGCAATTAGTCATGTCACTCACAGAAAAGTTCACCTAATTTCATGGAACGCTCCTTTTCTCTTTTCATTTACTTGGAATATTGTTTTTCTCCAAGATCTTAATTAAAGCTGGGCTTTGCCCTAAATGTTAACAAAAAGTGCCAGTGTTTTTTTTAGAATTCCTCTCAAACAAAACCTGTTTCATCCATTCCTACTTCTTGGGGACTAAATATTTTTTCTGTTTTTCAAGTTGTGAGAGTTGTTTGTGAAATTCTGGTCCCCTAGAAATTTTGGCATTGGCTTAAGCAAAAATATGGGTTTAGCCTTTGTTCATGGATTTTAAACACACTGCAATTATCAGAGCTAAATAAGTTTCACATCATTACCATAGATATGACAGTGTTAATCAGCACCAGACTTAAAATGTAACTTTTCTTTCTTGTGGTCTATGCTTATGGGAATATTATTGACACTTTTTGTCCACCTAGGGGAAATATCACTTTTTAGCACATTGTGTAAATCATCTAATTTGCTTTCCTTTGATGTGTCTCCTAGAAGGGCTCCTCTCCAATATCTTCGTAGCATATGAAGAATTTTTATTTTCTTTACTATAACTCCACTATTAGTGTATTTTTTGTTGCCTGTTTGTATGCAATAAAAAGTTAAGAAAAAGAGGCAAGCATGTAACTTTTAGAATGACATAAAATATTATGTGTGCCATCACTTACAGTGAAGTCAAAGCATGCCTACTGAAAAAAGGACCACTAAAACAATCTGTGCTTCTGTCAAAAAAGCACAGGAGCGCCCTGGAAATGTTGAAAAGACCTCAAGGAGACCTTGGCGTTTGAAATGGGGCTTGCAAGCCGATAAGCAATCTGCAAATCTGAAAGCAGACACTCTATAATTAGAAATGCACTGAAGACATAGCAAAAAGGTTAAGTGATCCTTGAGCAGTATCCATATAAGATTGCTTCCAAGATTAAATTTAATTACAGTTATTCATACTGCTGGTTTCTGGCTGGAATTGTTGCTTCAAATATTAACAGGATTTTTATCACTTTTTCATCCCACACTTTGAATTATTTTAGACTCTTCTGGGAAGCATCTGTGCCTTTGTCTTATGCAGCAGTGATAAAAATGTAATGTTGGGAGCAGTAGTTGTGTCAGGGAGCCTCTGTGGTTGACCTTCATGATAGGCATGACACAAACACAGTAAAACAAAGTGCAGGCAATACAATAATGGTAATGAAAACATTTCTTATCCTTCTTTATATTTCCAGGTATCTCCGGGTATCATGATCCTACTTTATGTCCCCTCACCCTGGCACTTTGTGAGGGCACTTATAACAAGTCTGTGTGCTACCTATCCATGTCTGCACAGTAAAAATCATAAAACAGATAAAGTCAGCTCTTTTCAGACAATCAATTTTCACTGCAATGCACGAATGCTGGGAGAGTTTCCAGTAAGAGGAGATGTGGACCAAGAAACACCTGGGTTTTGACTTCATAAAAAAATTGGGGGAAGATACCGATTTAGTAAATTTGGTGTTTCTGTTGCTCTGGCTCATAATTTTCAAAGAATAGAAAATAAAGATAAACCAGTTTTCCAACTTCACAAAATACTTAAATAGGAATATGTAATCTGCTATTCCTAATGATCTTTCTTTTGCAGCAGTATATACATAGATATGTATGTTAGGGAGAGAGGGAACACAAAGATCTACCACAGAGTTAAATGCTCTCCTAAATTTTTTCTATCCCCTCTTAGGAGCTTTTAAAAATATTTGTACACATAGTCTAGTTCACAAAGACAAGTAATTTTGTAGTGTCAAGATTTTCTTGTTTGACCTTGTTTACTACCTCAAGGGTTTTTTGTGGTATTAAAACCTATTAGTTTTTCACATAATTTTCCTACTTTCTGCCTCTGGGATGCAGTGACATTGGAATTTTTATACTGAACCAACATAATGTTGCATTGCATTTTTCTCATTTGCAAAAATAAAAGTTCCCACTGTGCTTTCTTTGAGGAAAACATGTAATTAAACACAGAATATCAGAAAAATTTGTTCTAGCTGTGGTGGTGACTGGGACTTTATTACATTTAACTCTTGCTTTTTATTTTTTTAATTCCTATGGAGAGTTCTTTTTGGAGTTGTGCCCATTTATGAATGATGATGATGTCATATCTAATTACTCTAGTTTCAATAAATGCCCTCTTTTTATTCAAGGAGTTGTCCTTTGAACTTCCTGGGTTTTGAGAATATGGATCTGTTCAGAACACATGCTGGTGGAGTAGACTGAAAAACTCAATCTAATAACCCCTGGATTTAGGGCACATGCACATTCTGCTGGAGTGGTACCTTTATTTCCCTTGGTAGCTGAGGGTTGGAAATACCCAATGCAATGTCCCAGCCTGATCTGTTCTTCCATCATCTTTTCCGGTGTGGGTTCTTTGTTCTGCTGCCTTGCCTGTCTTTAGCTTGATTTTCCATCCTCAGCTAAAAGTGCTTTTTAGCTTCTGTGCAGAATTGGCTGCATGCAAAACACAGCATTTGTGAAATGCTGTAGGGATTTAAACTGCATGCAGCTTTTGCTTTGGGGAATAATTTAAAGCCTCCTGGCAGTACTTTTTGTCAGTGACTGAGCTAATGACTGCTTTACCCACTATCTGCTTGCAGGGGTAGCCAGGATACTGATCCCAGGGAAATTACATTTTCTGATTGAAATGTCATTTGGCCACCCAGCCTTTTTCTCAGCTCCGGTTTGGCTACACTGACCCTGGGAGTTGGTAACCACTGACCAACTGGGTGCAGGCAGGGTTGAAGTCCTGGTATGCAAGAGAAAAATGAGCATTTTTTCCTTTTTTTTCCTTTATACCCAGCTCTATTTTGTCATGAAAAGTAGCTCCATGGTAACATAACAGCTTATAGCATCCCTGTCTCTTCCATGATATGCAGATCCTAATTAGCAGGAGCTGAGGAAGTTATATTAAGCCATATAAACCTGTCCTTTAATCGAGGCTTCCCAGCAGAGTGTCAGAAAAGGAAACTTTGAAAGATGCCTCAGCTCAGATGCTACGCATTTTAAACAGGCACATGTAACAAAAATCCCCAGTTTTCTAAAATTAGAAAGTGACTGTGGTACTGAGCTGCATTTTGAGATGATTGGAGTAATGTTTCTGAGCCACAAAACTTATCTTCAATCCTAAAACTTCCATCACTGGCATGCAGGAATTATTTAATCTTTTGTTTGCACTTTGGGAGAATTGGTTATAGGTAGAGTTTAATGAGGTTCAGTTTATTTATAGAGGATGTTGTGAGAACTGCTGTAGTGCAAGAAAAATGCCAGGCACGTGTGTAAAGTAACACAAGGGGGAAAATACTTATATTTTGAATAAAAGTATTGCCTGAAAGAGGTAAATTCATGTCATGGTTGTTTCACTGTTATTCTATTGACTTATGCTTTTATTTTGTGTATGTTCCCTTTGAAAAACTCCATCAGAGGAATTGAAATAATTGCATGATATATGTAGGTCTCGCTGAAAAATTCACAGATACTGGATCAGGAAATTGCAACTAGTTTAGGGCTATTAGGTACTCCATTACTACAGCTTTCACTTTGGAGCATTAGTAGGACTCATTTCTTTCTTTCTTTTCTTCCCTTCAGCCCTAAACAGCAGGCAAAAATGGCAGAGTACTGCAGATTAATATTTGGAGATGCACTGCTTATGGATCCATTGGAAAAGTACCCGGTAATGTGCCTTGGTGTTCATCACAACACAAATGTCTGTTCGAATTCTTACTAAAGTGTCTCAGTCCTGTCTAATTCTTCATATAAAGCCTTTCAGTCTAAAGGAGGGAGTTAAGCAACGTGAGCTGTTGGTGACTTAAGCATCATTTCTGATGCAGAGATTGCCCTGATAGAGTGAATTGTGATCTTTTAAATGCAATTGGTCCTCATAGCTGCTATTTTAAAATGTAGAGTCTCATATCTGAGCTAGTACTTATTTTGGTTATTACTGCAGACATTTCATAAAGCATTTTTCTTTTTAAGTGCCCTCAGTGGCCCTTTTTCATTTAATGTTGACATTGCTTCTTGTGCAAAATCCATTTAATTTTAACAGGGCTTACAGAGGTTACAGAACTGTCTTGTACCACATGGTCCCTAAGAAACTACCATAAGCTTGTTTCTTCTGCTATTCTAACAAATCTCTCCTCCTTCTTCCTGGAAGCTGGAAGCTGGGGTTCCTCTCCCAAGCCCTATGGATTTAATGTACAAAATCCTGGTGAAGAATAAGAAGAAGTCTCATAAGTCAGCAGATGGAAGTGCAAAGAAGAAGCTGTCGGAGCAAGCTTCCAACACTTGCAGTGACACATCCAGTATGTTTGAGCCTTCCTCCCCTGGAGCAGGTAGGACTTGGGTCTACTGATATTCTTCTCCCTCAAGCACAAATGCAGCTCCAATCCCATCCATTTGCAGTGCTCCAGCAAGGTCATGGTGCACCAGTGTGGGTTGCTCAGCAGGCAACAAGACTTGAAGTGTCATTGATCCTGGAGTCTGTTCTGTGAGGAGTTCTCATGGAATGACCCAGGGCTCAGTGATGTGTGCTAACATTTCTCTGCACTGCTTATTAAGGACAGGCAGCAGCCAACTCCTCCACCCTTGGCTGCCTTTCCTGTGTGCCCAAGCCCAATATTAAATATAAATGTTTTCTTTTCCTTGTTGCCTCTGGGCCTGCCTGCCATTATTTCATGCCCTTTCAGACAGAACCCGTTCCTCAGGGGAGCTGCAGAGCGCCTGCAGTGCTTCAGGGTTTAGGATAAAGGGATGAGATCCCTGTTCCTCAGGCAGGGAAGGCTCAACCTGCTGTTGTCCTGCATTAGTTGGGAACATGTCATGGACCTCTGTTTAAACTGCTATAAGAAGATGTTCTTCTCTTACAGAGATGGAAACAGGCAGAAATAATTAAGTCTCTGTATCCTGATTCCCAGCCCAGTGTCTGTTCCCTGCACTGAAATTTCTTCTTCTATAAAGACTGAAATTTTGTGTTTTTATAAGCACAGACATTTATGCCCCAGCAGTAGAAAACCTATATTGAAAGCTCTGCTGAAATATAATATAAGTTCATTACCATTTGCCATTTAAAAACTTTCCCCCATTGTTTGTAGTTTTTTCTAAACTCCAATTAACTGAGCTGAAAATTTTTGTGCTGGCAGTATGCCCCAAGCTGAATTAACGAGCAAGAAATCCTGCTTCATTTGTGGATAGCATTGTTTATCCTATTAGCAGCAAAGAAAGCATTTTCAACTGATGGTTTTAAGAAATTATGAAAAGGGCATGCCTTGGAGTATGCTTTGGAGATTTCAAAGGAAGATTCATCCTGGTGTCAGGGATGACTTAATACTATTTTCTTGATTTGCTTTAGACAAATCCCAAGCAGGAGAAAAGTAAGGATGTGTTCCAGCTGCCTCCTCTCCAGCATTTGAAATCAGCCCTGTGTTCCTAACTCTCCATTTTTGTGGCCAGCACAGGGTAAGGACAGTGGCAAAGAACTTGGCCTTGGCTTTCTGAGGGCCTGGGCTGCACAGAGGGCAACAGCCCTTTCTTTCAGGAGCCTCTCTAGGAGCTTTCCTAGGAAAAAGACCTAGGCTGTGAGTAAAGATGATGATGATGCCAGGCAGAAGGGTCAATCCCGTAACAGGGTGTGTAATTTTACAAATTAACTGTGACTATTATGCCTGTACTACCTTTGAAACAGCTTCTGATTATGAACATGAGCACTTACAAATTAAAAAATGCTGGAACTGAGACTGCAAAATTGCTGTGGTCACTTGGTTCATCCGTGAGTGCCAAAACATATTGCTTGTAGTCCTTGTGTCAGCCTCTGCTTCTCCTTTAGGATTTGTACCTCTGTCTGAGAATGCAATTAGTCAATATTTTTTCCTCTCTCTGTCATTCAGTACTTGATCCTAGATAGAGCATCATCAGTGAGTTTCTGTGGGGGTATCCAGGCTGCCTGCGAGCTCCTGACAAACAGCACTGAATTTATCTGAACGAGACCTGCGGGAAGTGCAATATCATTAAACCAATTTTATCTGAGGACAGATGAATCTGACAGAACTTAAGAACACTTTAGGGATGACTGATGAAGAACACCCAGAATGTCATTTTTCTAGAGTACTTTGAATTTTTAAATATTCAGAGCTCCAGAGACTACAGCTACAGCTTACAGCTATGAGAATGCAGCATTTCTGTAAATCAGGTGCCAGCTTTTCTGTCTGTAGACAGTTTAAAAAAAATTATTCACCATTTTATAAGAACATTGTGGTAGTGAAGAGTTTCCACATGGCAGAGCCCAAGAGTCAGCATGACACCCTTCTCACATCTCCATATTGGCAGTGTGTCATCCTGGAGCTCTGCAAGCCTTGTGCTCCTCTGCACCCAATACCAGTTTCTTTCTGGAGTAATGCAATTAATCAGAAGTCTGATTCTTAATGTCTCTCAACATTAACTGTTTCAGTACACCAACTTTAATATAATCTTGACATTTAGCAACTTGGACATATTATTCAAACTACTCTGATGGGTTTTATAGCTCCTGTCAGAATTGCTGCTGATGTCCAGGAGAAAGTTGTGCTGATTTAGCTTTCTGGGGATCCTAAATAAGTTTTTTCATAGCAGTGCAAAACAAAGTGGAAATTCATACTGGAGTTGATATCAAGATTCGCTGTTTCTTACACTGCTTAAGGTCAGATTTAAACTCAAGTAAACCCACATTTTTGATGTGTTATAAGACCATATAAAAGTGTAGTACTAGTGAAATAGTAGCAATAATTAAAGAAAGAATTCTGAGCTTTGTAGGATGCCTTGCAGGATGCCCATGAAATTGATGTAGGAAGTGACTTCAATCCATGTCAGTGGAAGAAACTTTTTCTAAATGTTAGAGCAAAGCTGACAAAGCAGCAGAAGAATTTCTGAGATAACCCTTGTGAGATAGATTGCAATTTTGGTAAACAAGCATCCTAGAGCTGGCTGGTCTTGTATAATGAACAGAAGTAAGCCAGCAAGATTTCCAGAGAAGTTCTGTCACAGTGTAGAAGGAGCAGTGGCAGTTCTGCAGGGACCTGCATTTCACCAAAAGCAGGCTCATACTGAAAGGAGCTAAAGCTTCCTAATGGAGCAGTATTTAAATACTGTTAAGTAAGCAAAGCGTTAGTTTCTTGTATCTTGATAGGATGATGGTTTTGTCAGAGCAGTGTGTGCTGCAAGGAAGGACTCATGGAATACAGAGATAGAGGGCAGAATTGGCTCCATGGTTTCATTATGCCTAAATGGAAAACTGGATCAAAGGTTTTAGGCTCAGTGTATGTAACTGCTGCTGATGCCAGCTGAGACCATGACCCATTGTTACAAAGCAAAATGCTTTATCAAACTGAATAAAGTTTATTTTTCCCTTTTTAAAAATCAGCAAGTGCTGAGGTACAATGGAAAAATCCCAAAAGGTGGTTGCCTCCTGGGATGCTAGTGGCTGCCTAAATGTTGCAGAGTTAACAAGCTGCACCAGCAAGAACCACATTCATAATTCATCCTGGCCATTGTTTGAAAGGGTCTGAGAAAGCAGATTACCAGATTCCTCTGAATTTCAAGCACTGTCTAGCCTTTGGTTTTATTAGGCTGTCAGTATCTGTCAGGATGATGAAAATGGGTAATGTTTAGCACACTGCTTCCTCGACCCAGTGATTTGGCTTGTCATTCTCAGCTCTCCTGATCATCCTCCATTCAGTATTACTGTGTTGAACCCCTCTGCCTATAAGCTGGGTTTCAGCCTCCTTTGCCCACTCATTTTTCCCAAGGAGTACTTTTATATCTCTTCCACACTGCCCCACTCAGTAGGGATAGCTCCCTGAAAACATCCTTCAAGCTGCCCTTGGAGACTTCTGTGCCCTTCTGCCTGTGAGTGGTTGACAGTACCTGTGTTTTAACTTGTGGTAGGGAGCAGCATCCTCTAATTTCTTTATATTCTTCTGTCTGCCTCTGTCCATGGGCAGGCTTTTGTTTGGCTTCCTTGGAGAACGACTATTTTCACTGTATTTATGTGCCACGGAGCACTGAAGAGGTCCTGTGCTGACCTGGGTTTGCAGTCCCTTCTAAATGCAGACAGTAATACAGCTAATTGTCCCTTAGACAGTCTCAGCATGGCTTTGTGTCCCTGCCATGAATCAGAGAGAGAGGGATGGCTGTGAGCATAGGGCCGTGCTGCTGGGGGGAAGGCAATGCAGATGCACCACACCTCCTGAAACACTCATTTTGATTCCGTGCTGGCAGTCCCATGTGTTACTTGTCCTGGTTTTGCTGTCTGATGCAGAACCGGAAAATGAGATTTGATCTCCTTGGGAGTATTTGTGTTAAATGTTTTTAAATAAACGAACCATGTGCTGTGTACTTTATTTTCTGGACACTTCCAGCAAGAACAGGCTATCATGTACCTTCTTGCCTCAGAGGTGCAAGCTGGCCAAAGCCTTCCCACCTCCCCTTTCCTGTGTTCTGTGCAGAGGGTTTTTTTGCCAGTCTGGTTAAATCAATTGAGAGCTCCCCATCCAAAGATTGTCAGTGCAAATCCTTTGAGAGTTTGGCTGGCCCTCTGCATTGTGCTAGGTCTCCCTGAGCCATTCCCTGAGCCTGTTGAGCAATCATGTTATTTTCTTCAATGAAACACTCAGGAAGAAATGTGTTGATGAATAAAAGCCTGACATTTTAACATCTGGAAGGAAATGCAGGCTGGGTAGTCATCGTTAGGTTGTGAAAGGCACACTCATGTGTGCTCCCAGTGCTCAGAAGGGGCCCACTGGGCCAGACTGGAGGCCTGCTGGAGCAAAGAGGAGCTTTTTTATTGACTCAATGTACTTGGGATTAGGCCCCAAACTCACAAGAGGAAGTAAGACTGAATTATCATTCTCTGGAGGATTTGGGAATGCTGCACAGTAGTTAGATTTTTTTGTGCTGCCACTGCTGAAGAAAGCTGGAAGGTTTGTGGAATAAAGTCTTCAGGGAGAGCTGTCATTCTTACAGATGTGGATAGGTGACTGCATCTTCCTTTTTGGAGTCTTAAGATGCACAGGGTTCACTTTATGACAGACAGGCCCACAGGAGGAGTTTCTAAAGGTAAAGATAAACTTGATATTCCTTAATGATTTAATTTCTGGTGCAACCAATCAAAACATTTTGAAGGCGAGGGGAGGCCTTCGTTAATTAACATTAAAGAATTTACATCTTGCCCGTGGAAATTTGATGAGTGCCCTGCAATGAGGAGTGAAGTAATAAGTGTTTTACTTGGTGCCATTTGCTCCAGTTCTCAGGGAAGGATGAGCCTTGAGCATCTCCTGCCATTGTTTGGTTCGCACTGCCCCCAGCTGGCGCGGCTCAGCTCTGCTCCAGAGCTCTGCCAAGCACCCAGAGTGCCCTGCCGAGGGAATTGCTGGGAGCTCCTGCACTTGGCTTCTGTGCCAGGCCCTGCCAGCTGTGGCAGGCCCAGAACAGATGGGTTCTGCTGAGCAGCCCTCGGTAGCACAGCACAGCCAAAGCTCATGGATTTTCAGTGATTTCTTCACCCCATGCAGGCTGCTGCTTCCCACAGAGGGTGAGGCACTCCCTGGAGGTCCTGCCTGGATCCTGCAACAGCAGGAGGTTGAACTCACATCTCCAAACCCTGGGGCTGTGTCCCAAACTCGGGAATATCTCAGAACAGTGTTTGAAACTACTCACACAGTGAGCACACTGCACTCTTGTGTCAGTGCCAATTGCCAAAGAATAAGCATCAAGCAGCTGCAAAGAGTTCCTGTTTGGCTGGGCAATAAGAACTGAAATCAATGCTGAAGATGGATGAGTCCCTCGGGACCAGTTCTGGGTTTGACTGGTGCTGGGACAAAAAGCACATGCACAGTGCAGGCTGCTCTGAGCAGCGCTACCTGCACATCTTTCTTGGATTTGTCACTGGCAATTGTCACTGTTGCCTCAGCCAGTCATTATCTTCTGCTTGAAACTTTTCAGGAGAAGCAGAGATGGAGAGTGACGATGACGATGACTACGATGACGACTGTAAGAAGTCGTCGATGGATGAAGTAAGGGTGGATATGTGTTTTTGGGGATGGGGTTGGTGCGTGTTACCAGGAGTGGAGCTGCCATCCAGTGGAGAAAGGGAGGCAGAGCACCGGGAAGCACAGCACCAGCTTTCCCAGCTAACTTGGTTGTTGGTTGGTTTGGAAGCACATCTTTGTTTTGTTTACACTTTTATTTTCTCAAGATTAAGAACAAACAGCACCACAGCAGATCTGTTTGAGGCAGCTCCCTGTGGTGTGTTTGGCATTGTTGGATGAAAAACCTGACATCAAAAACTGAGAACTTTATTATTTAGGAGTATTAATGCATGTGCTCAGCACTGTGCAGTTCCTTCCCTGGGAGCCATGTAAAAAGAATAAATAGTAAATATTTGCATCTTCCAGCCCATTTTGTTCTTTCCTATGTGACATTCCCTACGTGAAGCATTGCCTTCTCTAGCCAGGGGCAGTGAAAGACACTACAATTGATAGAAAACTGGGCTTTGGTATTGTGGCCTCTGATGGACAGACCAGACTACAGCATTTCCCCTTCTCTTCCCTAGGGTACTGCTGGAAGTGAGGCTATGGCCACGGAAGAGATGTCTAACTTGGTAAACTACATTCAGCCTGTGAAGTTTGAGTCATTTGAAGTATCAAAAAGTAAGTAAGAAACATGTTATACTTAAAATTACCTGGCAAGTGTTTGGCAGAGTTCTGCAGAAATGCTGCTTGGCTTCCTCTCAGTTAGATACAGGAACACAAGGAGAAAATGTTCCCTTGGTATCCAGCCAAATAAATCCATTTGTGTTTTGAAACTTCTTTTAGTCTAAATATCCAACTTCATCAACAGTAAACATACTGACATTTCAAAAACAGTTTTGAAAATTATGTGCTTACATTGTCTTTGCTGCCCATGACTGAAGCAGTTTGAGAAAGGTGGTCATAAATATCCCTACTTTTATTTTGCCTCTGGTATTTCTGTAGAAGATTCAGGGCAAGCAGAGTCTGCCCTTCCCCACATGCAAATTCACTTTCCTGCCTCTGTGTGGTGTAAAGAAAGGGCCATAATTTCACCCTCTGCTGGCTTTTACAGAAGATGCCTTGCTAGGAATGCACTCAGTGACATCCTCAGTAAACACTACAGCATCTCTGCCTTCCTAGATGCACCCCACCCGCCCCCACTGTTTGCCTGCCCTTTTTCACTTTGTTTTGATAGGTTTTAATATGCTTTTGGAGCTTTTTAGTTAAAGAAGTGTACAGCACTTTAATTTATTCCGGATTTGTGGTGTCCTTGGCAAAGGGCAGGTAATTGTTGCCTAAGTCCATGTCTCTGTACAAGATTTGGCACTTGCTTGTGAGGAATAATAAACATGTAAGAAGTTCCCAACTGTTCATTTGTATGTGGGTATTTATACGGATACCACACACGAGCAGTCACAAAATCATGCAGGGAGCTGTGCTTGTTCCCTGCAGTAGTGTCCCTTTGGGTGTTTATAATCTCCTCCAGCTCTAATGAGAGTTACAAGAACACAGTGGGAAGGAGATGTGCCTTCTGGAAAGGAAGCCATGTGAATCCTAGCACTACAAGTTGATGCAGCTGTTACAGAATTGTCTCATGTAGGTTTTTTTTTTTTCTCTGTTCACATGCCTTTGCCTTTTTGAGTTTTGCTTTTTGTAAAGACTTGCTGATGCCAGATTTTTCTCCTAAGTCCTGATGTGACCTAGACTTTCAGTAAACTCATCTTGTTAAGGAATTAAATTGTCGGTGTTCGTGTCAAAAAAATCATTATGTGATAAATATGGCCCTAGGTGGTAAATGTTGCTGGCTGGCTAAGGAACATCTTGGGTGTTCTAGTCTTAGTCTTGGCCTGGACTCACTGCTGGATCTTCATTAAATGAGCTGAATAAAGAAATGATTAAATGAAGATTGCTTTTCAGTTGGCTATCTATCCAGCTGTTTCCCAAAAATTTTACTTTTGTTCACTTGACCTCACATTCTCAAGTATAGAGATCCGTACTTTTCTATTATACAGTTTTATAGTTTCAATGTTCAGCACTTGTCTAATTTATTATGTTTTATTCAGAGTTTGTTTGGATTTGTGATCCAGACCTCTGTGGTGACAACACTACCTCACCTCTTCTGTCATTCAGACATTTAAAAAGTGCATTTTCTGGTCTTGCATCCAAGTTGGTAACAAAAATATTGAATAGCAGTGGATCTGTACCAGTCCCCTGAATGCCCTCACTAGAAAGGTTCCATCTTCTTTGGCAGCAAGTAGCTGTAAGTGTATTTTTCCACATTTTCCAGACAGTTTTCAAGGAGTTATTTGTTCACTCTGCAGTAATTTGCTCCTGATAAGACAGCACAGTGTAATGTATAAAAGAGAAATGTCTGTCCTGCCAGTCTTTTCTTCAAAGGGCAGGTCCCTTAATCCTCTCCAGATACCACAAGGAAATAATTGTTCTTATTTTAATTATGAGTCTGATTAAGCTCTGGACAGTTGGTAACCAAATCCTTTAACAGCTAGTAGCTCTGGTTTCCTACAAATGCTCTACTTAAAGACAAGGCTGGGAAATAAGAGTTTATTACTACAATTCTACAAATTCTAGCACCTTGTCAACCAAAACCACTACACACCTACATTCTAAATAGGATAAAACCAGTACATGTGTGTTGCTAGTGCTATGCTATCAGTAGGGGGTAGCTGGAATAAGAATAATCTCAGTGTCTTTATGAGAAGCTGAGATGGAGGTGAGCCAGCTGGAGAAGGAAAGGATATTGTGTGGTAGAAAGGAAGAAGGAGTGGTAGGAGAGCAGGAATTTTTCCACCATTAGGAGATAACAGGTGTGAATAACAGCTGTAGCTGATGGTTGCTGATTAGAAATAGGGATCACCATAAAGGGTGAGTGCCAGCTCTCCTAGAGGCAGAGAATTACTTTTGGAAACCCGCGTTCATTCTCTGACTCTTCAGCATAGTCTGAGAATGGTTTGTAGTTCCCAGTCTGGCAGCACATTTTCCTCTCAGAGTGGCCCTAACAATTTCCTTGGATCCACTGGTTCCTTTTTGGTTCCCTATGAGGACAGTGCCCACCTGTTTCTGTTCTGCTCCTCTGTGCTTGTTTTTCAGTTTTATCCTTCCCCTGCAGTTTGGCAGTTTGACTTTGGGGAGCTGGCCAGCCCTGCCTCCTGGTTGTCCCTGGATTGCTGCAGCACAGTTACAGCAGTTTCTAAACCTGGATGAGTCCAGGCCTTTTCCCTGCCTTACTGTTTGTTTTCAATAAAGTGGTGAGGCTGGAGATGTCTTGCTCCAACACAGGCACTGATCCCCTCATTTTTAAACACATCAGAGCTGAGTGAGTTAATGGGTTTGACCTCCAGAGCTGTGGCCCTTCCAGGCAACCACAGGGCTGGTTGGGATGAAGTGGGAAGCTGTTACTTCACAGAAACCCTTTCCTCTGAACAGAAGTGAAGGTATTGAAGCTAGCAGGGCCTTGACTTAGGCTCTCTGCTGCATCCTGGTGCCCGAGGCCATTAAAAGGCTGTGCCCACATCAGGCAAAGGTGAGTGACAAGCGATGCACAAATTAATGTTTACTCCTACTGGCTCAGACATGGAGGAGGAGCTGTTCACCACTGGAGGATCAGAAAGTTTGACCAAATTAAAGAGATCATAAAAGCCTGAAATCAGTTGGGGATTAGGTCTGAATTCCTGATGGGGCACAGGAGTGCACCTTCAGGGATGGTTGGATAGAGGTGTTTGGTGGCTTTGACAGCTGTGGCCTTGCCCCTGATGTACCAAGAGCCTCTGCAGGCACAGCACTGCTCACTTTAATCTGACATGGACATCGGTTATTACAGCTCCAAGTGCCCTCCCAGCCCTCACATCAGCCTACAGAGACAAGCCAGAGGTCCAGCAGTGCTCAAAGCAAGCTGCTGCAGCCCCTCTGTGTCACAGATGTGATCTCTGGGCTCACCCTCTCAAGTACACTTACACAGTGCTTTGCTCACACTGTTGCCTGCAGCTGGTCCAGCATCAGCCTTGGGCAGCACCAGTGCCCTTCATTTGGGCACTGCTGATGGAGCTCTGAGTATGTGCAGAGCAAGGTCATTGCTGTCAGCAAACCTGTGTGTAAATTCCTTGGGATCAGGGTGAGAGGAGCTGGTAAGCTGTGGGTGGGGTAAGGGGGCTGGGACTAAACCACGCTAGTTTGTGCTTGACCTGTTTTGTCACTGGTTTTATCTCCCCTCTAAACCTGCAGAACGCAACAAAAGCTTTGAAATGTCTTCCTTTGTGGAAACCAAAGGGCTTGAGCAACTTACAAAGTCTCCTGTGGAATTTGTGGAGTATCCTTGACTTTCATAAAGTGGCTTCCTAAGTCTTTCTATATCTGAGATCTGCTACAGAGCTTTATTGGAATTCAGAGACAGGAGCTGGAGAAATAGGGAACCCAAATGAAATTTGTAGATTAGATTTTATTCCTTCTAAAGATTTTAGTTTTCTATATGAATTAATTGGCCTGAGTTCTGATGAGCTAATTTAAAAACTGGCATGAGTCCTCGTGCTGTGGGCTAGGACTAGAGGGAATAGGCATAAATGACATAGTGAAGACCTAATTCTGATTGTTAAATTTATCATCCTTTATGGAGTTGTAAGAGTTATGGTGAGCAAATTGTCAAAATGTGGCTGACTTCTTTGTAAAGTCACATGAGAACACTCGCTTTGCCATCATACCTCTACTGATTTATTGCCACACAATTTCTCAGATTTTCTGATTTTTATGACTTCTAAAGAAAAGTTAAGGAACATACTGGTTACACCTTTTGATGTTTCTCAGTAGCTCTCCTCATGGTTGCAGTTAAGAATGAATGAAGTAAAATAAACAGATGAAACAGTGCCTCAAAGAAGATTAATGGAAAGCTCCTTTCAACGATTGCCTGCAGCACATTCTCATATCCAAAATTTGTACTCAACCATAAGATGTGTACATTTGTTATTTCTGTCCATGTAGAGGCCAAGTCTAATCTCATTCCAGAAAACCACTTTTTAACTGAACACCTCTCCCTGCTCCAGAGGAATATTCACTGGTTACAACCAACTGGCCTCTGTAAATGTAATCCTAAGGAAATCCCAAAATAGGAAACCATTAAGATAAATGGAATTTTATGAATGTGATCTTCCTAATGCATCTGCCTATGCTCTTTCCTTGCTTGCTCTGAGTACTCTGTGCAGGAACAATCAGCACCTTTAATTGCCCCCTATTTATCATATCTCCTACAAAACTGTGACATCTGGAAGCATGATGGTTGCAGAAATCCAACAAGGATCCCATGGCCATTCTGTAAAGAATTACCTGTGTTTAACCCTGCAGCTGCAATTCTCCCTTGCCAGGTGATTCTTGTCACATGTTCTGCACCTTAACTACTCTCTGACCAGATACAACAAAATGCAGCTGAGCCGGATTTACCCAAAGGGAACACGAGTAGACTCTTCCAACTACATGCCACAAGTCTTTTGGAATGCTGGCTGCCAGATGGTCGCCCTCAACTTCCAAACCGTAGGTAAGTCCTGCTGTTCTCTGGCTTTGGAAAGCTGTACATGTCCTCTTCTCTCATAGACTTGCTGATTCATAGGTAGGAAAGGTTGTATTTGTCCAAAATTATCTAGGAATTAAAGTATACTAAAGAGATGGTAATTACAAGTATTTAACCCAGGCTTGTACTGTTTCTGTTACAGTAAATATTAAATTACAGTGATTTTTTTAAAAAAATATTGCTTTCTGAAATTATTATCTGTCCAGAAGATAACTCTTACCAATATTTTTCACATCCAGATTTGTCTATGCAAATAAACATGGGAATGTACGAGTACAATGGCAAAAGTGGCTACAGGTTAAAGCCAGAATTCATGAGAAGGCCAGACAAGCACTTTGATCCGTTTACTGAGGGAATAGTGGATGGAATAGTGGCCAACACTCTGTCTGTCAAGGTATGTATGTAGCTGGTGGAAGTGCTCTCATGGCAATGCCAGGGTATGGATATATTTATATTTCTGTGGTGCAGGGGCCTTGAAAATGACTATACTAAGCCAAGAAAATAAAATTAATTTAATTTCATAAAGTGCCATTTAATTTTAAAATTCTGCCTCACATTTCACATTGTAGGAGAAATCAATATATTTTTATTGCATTATTCTTCTCCATAGAAGTAATTAAAGAATCAAAGAACTGGGAAGTGTATGGATTTAGGAACAGTTTGGCTGTGTTTTTAGAAACAAAGTGCTGGATTTAAAACAGGCTGTTGTGAAGTGGGAGGTTGGACTGGAATAGCAAGAACACCACATGCTTAGTATAAATAAATTTTTCTGGTTTTCTGAAAGTTCTCCAGAAGAACTGTGGAACAATAAATGCCAGCTGCAATTCGTTGCCAACTTGTTTATCCTTGTTCCTTTGTAAGGACCTCTGATGAAGTTTAGGGACTGCCAGGAATCTGCAGGTTGAGAATTACCTGCATAAGTGTTCAAGGGGATAGATTGCATTGGCTATGATGGGGACAAATTCACTTGGTGTCTCTCCAGCTATAAAACCATAAACTTTCTGGAGTCCTGCTGCTCCTCTAATGGACTCATCCCTTAGAACAGCCTCTGTATTATAGAGTCCATCTGCAAAATATCCTCCTGTTTCCACAGAGGGAAAACAAGTGTTTTCCTGCAGGCAGGAGTGCAGCAGAGCCTGCTGGGAGGGATGTGGATAAAGGAATAATCTGGTGATATGCATAGTAATAGAGGAGGATGTGTGGGGTGACCTGGATGGTGACCTGCAATCATGGACACTTTCAGGCCCCTCCTGTAGGTTTAGAGGTACTTTCTTCTGCAATTAGAGCAAATGGAGGTGGAAGTCACTCAGCAGCTGTTAGGAGATGCTCAGTTTTGGAATGGGGATGAGCATGCAGGAGTCAGGAGACAGCTGTCAGAAGGCAGCTGCCTCTGCCTGCCCAGGGAGGGATCTGCTGGTCACAGTGTCACTGTTCACACAGGCACGCTGGAACTGGATTAAGATTTACTTTAGGCAAGCCTCAGTTTGTTAAGGTACAGTGACACTGCTGCACACTCCTGTGCCTCTTCATCTTTCTGATGTAATTCCAGACCCTTCTTTCACTTTTTCAAGCTGAGAGCTGTGATGCCTATTAAAAATAAGAACTGGAAAAGATCAGCTATTTTACAATTTTATTTTCATATTAAAACTGCTCTGTCAAGAGCCTTCATTAGAACACGAACTTTTAAGATTGTTTTCTCCCTCACAGCTAAAAGCATATATATAATTTCTCTGCCATTTAAGCCTCTGTTTTTTCAAGCATTTTTTGAACCTGTTGTTGGGACTAGGCAGAACTTAAGAGTTCTCAGGAACTAGACATGCAGATTGAGGAGGAGATCCAAATGAGTATTACTGCTGAGGGATGGCCAGCAGCCTGATCTCAACCACATTATTGCTCATAGGGGAATTCAGCATCACAGGGTGACAGGAAACCAGGCCTCACAAGTTGTTTTTCTATGTCTGCAGTTAAATATTGGGGTTTTTTTCTGTTTATTGTGAGCTTAGTGTTGTTTTGGTTCTATTTTAAATGCCCACTGTCTGATCATTAATGAGAGCTATGCATCTGCATTGCAGCCACTTATTTCCTAATCCGCTTCTTATGATGCTTTTGTTCATTTGCTTTAGATTATTTCAGGTCAGTTCCTTTCTGACAAAAAAGTCGGTACCTATGTGGAAGTGGACATGTTTGGCCTGCCTGTGGACACCAGGAGAAAAGCTCTGAAGACCAAGACTTCTCAAGGCAACGCAGTGAATCCAGTCTGGGAAGAGGAAGCCATAGTGTTTAAGAAGGTTGGTGTAACACTTGCTTCCCAAAAAGGAGTTGTGCTTTTTTTTAATCCCTGTCCAGTGGGGACATGGCTTCCTGAAACATTGCACTTGTTAGAAAGCAGGAAAAGAGATTCTGAGTAGTTGTTTCACAGTTGAGCTGCTTCTGCTGAGCTTTGGCTGCTCCAGTTGTGGCAGCTGCTGCTAAAAGAAGTGAGTCTGAAGTCCTCTTGGTTGTTTGGGTGGCACAGCTGGAAGCAGCAGCTGTGTGGATGGAATGGGCAGCAAGCACAGATCCCAGCAGCAATGTGCCCTGGCTGAGCAGCCCTCCTGGGAACCTGGGAGCAGCAGGACAATGGAAATGCAGCTTCATGGGCCTGGCTGGCTGAGCTGGCACAGCCAAAGCAGTCTGCTGGCCCTGCTAGATTGGGCTATAAAGTCACTGCCTCGATGGTGAAGACAAATCCCATCCACCTGAGATAAGACTTTAACTTCTGAGCTGCTCATGCAGCTGAGAATTACTGAGTATTGCTCAGACTCAATTCTCTACACTTCTAAGGTGGCAGAAAACACTGAGCACCATGCAATGTGGATGTTTTATTGCACTTTGCAACATACCTGCAGCCAATATTTGAACAGAACCTCTGGGTTTTGCTCACTGAGCACCTTGGTTAAGTATATCCTCAGTCCAGGTGCTTGTAAAACAGTTTATTTCAGATTTCCCTCAGCAAGTGTAGCTCACAAGGATGTTTAGACACTTGGTACTTGCAGCAGAGCTCTTTTCCCTGAGTAATTTGGCCTTCTGATTGGCTTTCCTTTGGCAGCCTGCCAGAGCTTAAGTTTGGAAACATCACTAGTATTTTTCTTCTGTAATGAACTTCTAATTAGTGTACTTTGTTTCTCTATTTAGTTAACGATTGTGCCTGACTGCCCCTGTGCTCAGAGAAGCACAGGCTACTATTTTTAGAAGTCAAAAATAAATCAGAGAAGCTTTTTTCATTGGTTTTTTTGGTTGTTTTTTTCCTTCCAATGACTAGGTAAATTTTAGCATGTGATCTTTGCAGCCTATGGAAGGAGCTCGTTCAGAGCTGAAAGTTAGTAATGCAGTAATATTGCCTTGCAGGTGGTTTTGCCTTCCCTGGCCTGTTTAAGGTTAGCAGTGTATGAAGAAGGAGGGAAATTCATTGGCCATCGGATATTGCCAGTCTCAGCAATCCGACCAGGTAAAAGCTTTTTCCCCATCCAGACAGACATTGTGTGGTGAAAAGAGACAGCCAGGCAGAATCTCAACTGCTCCAAATCAGCAGTCTCATAGCAAATGAGGACTTGAAAAACAAAAATGTAATATTTCATCAAAAACTTAAATTTTTGACCATCCAGGAAAATCAATGGAATTAAAGCACTGGAGGCATAGTTGGCATTTCCTTATCTCCAGTACACCAATTTCATGCTCACAGGTTTGGGCTAAAAAGTGCATTGGCACACTTTTAATAGAAAAGAGAGCAGTGACAGCTAATTTTGATGTCATCTTTGTGAGAATGGGACGTGGCTGGGAATGAAAGTCAAACCTGCTCCTTTTAATGTAATTTCTGGCATGCAGGTCAGTCACATGAAAGACTGACCTGTATGCCAGCTGTCATATCTCTGTAATACCGTTAAATCAATCCAAAATTACTTTTATCCTCATTGCTGAAAATTAAAAGAAAAATATAATTATTGGCCTCTTCTAATTTCTACTATAATTAGTGTCCACTTAAATGAAAATTACCTTGTGTGACAACCCTAGCCACATTTTCCAGGCTAGAGCTCCCAGCTTTACTCACTGGAAAAGGAAGACTTATCTCTATCTACCTTGTGCCTTATCCAACACAAAACTCATGTGTCCCCACATCTGACAGTTGGCCAAATTACTCCTGAGGAATAATCCCCACACCTTTTTCAAGAGCAAATTTAGTTTGTCAGTCCAGCAGACGCCTTTTTTATGCCAGCTGCATTTTCTGCTGGCTTAATGGATGTAGCTGTCTCCTGGAAGATCTGCTGAGTGCCAGAGGAAGGTAGGTGGGTGACTGGAGAGGAGAAAGGGGATGGGAAGGATTTCCCTCTTCTGGCAAGTGAAATCTTGCCAGAGCTGTTCCCCCCAGGCCCATTCTCTGTGCTTTTGGCTCCAGCAGTCATAAGTTTACAGCATATGATGGAGAGCAGCCTGTTGATCTGAGTTTGTGTCCATGCTGAAAACTGGCTGGAGGAGGTTGAGAGAACTGAGAAGCCTTTGTAATATTTAATTTCTCTCTTTTCTGAGATGCTACTGAAAATTATATCATGCTGTCACATAAATCCACAGACTTGTCACTATTCCCAAAACAAGGATTTAGCCATTACTTGGAGAGCGAGTTGCTTACATCAGCCAGGTGTGGATTACCCCATATAAATGCATCCTGCTTCTGACTTGGATCCTGATACCTCTCACATGTGTGGCTCCCAAACTGGACATGCACTCAGTGCCACAAGGTGATCAGTCAAAGGTTGGACAGCCAGCTTTCAAAACAGCCTGGAATTTCTCTTTTTACAGATGTATTCCTGAGGATGCTTACATAATAGGATTTATACATACAAACACAGTCTGTGGCTATCATGCCACGTTGTGTATTTTTTAAATTAGATGCTGTGTGTGGATGGGCTGTTACATCTCGGTTTACTTTGGCTGTTCAGGTTGCTGAGTACTACCAGGGTCACTTTTGAAAATAAGATGTACTAAACTAAAAAAATCCAGACATAGATACTAAAATAGAATGCATGAAAAATTTAAATAAATTACTATTTTTAGCATCAATCACATATGTAAGAATAAACAGAAGATATCATTTTGAGCAGCAGTGCCACATGCCTTTCCAGCAGTCTGTACACTTATCGCTGAAGCCCTTCAGGTAAACCTTCCCCTCCCAGAAGTCCCTGGAGCTGCCTGCTCAGTTGGCATCAAACAGTAAATAACAAATATAACAGAGATGCATTGGAAATGCCTGTGGAAGGGTTTATGCTGTGAACCGGTTGTTTCTTACTCTGCAGGCTATCACTACATCTGCTTGAGGAACGAGAGGAACCAGCCTCTGACACTGCCAGCTCTCTTTGTGTACATCGAGGTCAAAGACTATGTCCCTGACACTTACGCAGGTAACTCAGAATTCTACAGGGAATTGTCTTGCTGGGGAATATAAAGGTTAAGTGAAACACAAAGTCCATGGGGTGTGACTGACTTGCCAGGCTGGGATAAGTCCTGTGAGCAAAGATCTGCATCTGGTGGATCAGTGTGTCTCCTCACTCCTAGGAGATGGCCTGATTTTACAGCACCTTGCCTGAGGCTTAGGATTAGGGCCAACTCATATTTTCAGCAGACTCTAAAGGAGGAAGTACTCCAGGCACTTGCTACTGGAATACAAATGAAACTTTGCATGCAGGACACACAAGGATGTAATTGTTCCCTGGGCAAAGTGCCATGCTCAAGGGAGGGAACTGTGTTTTGGCATTGGCTTCAAACAGGGGTGGGTTTAAATGCCATGCAGTGAAACACCATCTTCAGGGAAAAACACTGTTCTACCTGTTCCTAAAACCCCGAGTGCTGGAGCCATAACACCAGGGCTTTGAAACTGAGGTGTTTGCCTTTTTCCTAGATGTGATTGAGGCCTTATCCAACCCAATCAGATATGTAAACTTGATGGAGCAGAGAGCTAAGCAGCTGGCTGCACTGACTCTGGAAGATGAGGAAGAGGTCAAGAAAGAGGTAAGGGAGGTTTCTGAGTCTCTGGGAATCATGCTATAGTATTTAAAAGCACCTACTTTGCTTAGGAAGGCAAACACTGAAATCTCTGGGAATTGTGTGTGTTGATTACATGAACACCTGTAAACATCTCACCCTGAGGAAGGCTGAGGCACAGGACACCCCGGCAGCACTGCACTGAGTGTGCTTTCACTAAAAGCAGCATGGTGTGCACTGAACAGATTGGTGTTCAAAGGTGAAAGACAGGAAGAACTGTGTTATTTGATGCACAGCTTTGCTCTGGAGCATCTGAAATCTTTGTGGGTCAATGCCCATTTTTTTCCAGTGTGCTGCTGGTTCCCCTTGCAAAAAAAGACAGCTCTTTGTCAAGAGTTTTTCCTGAAAATATTACAAATTGCAGAGAATTTCAGACTGTCTCATTCTGCTGAGAAACATTTGTGTATCTCAGATTACAAATCTCTATAGATTCTCTGTGAGCAAACATGTCCTGAAGAGACACAAGGTAATTGGACAATAATTCAAGTGGGATGGGGGTCTCTGAAATTCAGCCCTTCATAGATGTTAGACAAATGAAGAGGGAGGAGACCATGGAATAAATAAATAGGCCTATAGTAGCTGAGCTGAAAGCTATGGGAGCCCCAATTTTAGTTGTTAGTTATCTGGAGATATATATATGGTTACCTACAGACTAACCTGTGAAGCTTTTTTTCTGTATAATTGAAGGTGTTTTGCACTCAAATGCACAGATGTTGTTTTGAGTATTACTGAGAGTTCAGCTATGATTACTGATGGACTCTGCATGTTCAAACATTCAGTCTCTCTGTTCCAGACACTGGCAGTGGGGCTTCTAGCAGTGTTTGGGAACATCAGCTTTGTCTGTCAGAGGTGCCTGTGCCAGGTGTTGCGCACATTGAGTGATCAAAAGGCTCTCAGCACAGTCTCCTTCAAAGACAGATAAATGCTTTTCAATCCTAATCTGCCCTCTGCTCTGGTGTTTGCCATCTTCAATTCTCAGATGTGCAAAACCTCACTGAACTAGATTTTGTAACCAAGAATACATTCTCAAAGCAGACCAGATGAGTTAAAGTCATTACAATTCAGTAGCCAACATTTCACTCTGTGTGCAGTGTCACTAGTTCTGCTGAATGAGGACACTGTGAAATGCTCAATAGTATCTTAGACATTTATCTAGGACACACTACACATGAGATTCTATATTAATAGCAAAGCCTTTTTTTAACATAATTCTTTAAATACCTTAGAGGTCATTTTTACTTTTGAAAAACTACAGATTTTCCTGGTATATACAGGCTTATTTGTTAGTTAGAAAAATTCTTGTCATTGAGTATCTTCTGCAGCAAATGGAAGAAGGAGGGATGTCTGTCAAGGAGCTTGGAAGCTCAGAGAATAAAAGAGGGTTTTTTTGGAGAAGCACAGAAATATTTTGTAAAAGAAAACTGTTAAAAACTGCTAAAAATGTGTAATGGTTGAGTTAGCTGCAGCACCAAGGGACAGGGACAAAACTGTCAATCTGAGTTCACCATGGTTATCTTCTATTTTAAAGGCAGTTTTTGGGAAAGGTATTTTGGTCTGTACTTGGAAATCTTGAATTCCCTGACCATGTTTTGTGATGCTAAGATTTGCCTCATCTGTTAGTCGGTTTTCTTCACTTCTATTGGCCCACAACAATCACACCAAATCATAATTGCAAGTACATTTACTGGCAACACAGCTGAACAATCCCAAGTGTGTTTGCCAGAAATGAACACTTGATTGCACCTGGGTTCACATTCCCAATGCCCAGTTTCAGGCTTACACACTATAACTGATTAATTGTGTGCAAAGCTGAGCTGTCTCCCAGCGCAGATTCCACTCCCCACACCTCTTTCCTTGCCCCCACACACATTTCTGATCTGAACAGCTGTGAGAGGAAAACTGAGAGGTTTTTGCTTTGCTCTCCTTGCTGTAGAAGTTCAAACCAAACCTCTGTAGGAAGTTCCACAGGCTTCTCACAGAAGAACAGTGAACTAAGCTACCCAGCAGTGAATTGTTTTAAACAAAGAAATCAGCCTTTCTTCCTGCTTCACATTACCCCTTGTCTGTTAATGGTCAGTGCAGTCACATAAGCAAAGAATGCTGAAGAACTGCCTGAGGTTGCAGCATCTTTTCTGGATTTATTTATAAAGTTCCCATCGTGAATATGGTAGGAGTTTCTACCTTTACTTTCCTTGGTCAGCTCTTGCTTTCCAGCCTGGGCTGAGAAGAGCTGTTTTTGGGGAAAGGAATGCCCTGCAGTGTGAGTTTTGCACCTTTCAGTGAACACATTGTAAATCTCTAAGAGCATACAGGTAGTGAGGGTTGCCCTGTCTTCCCCTGCCAAGTGTCCTCTACAGACAGGAAAAAAAACACAAAGGAATTTGCAGAGAATTCCTTGGTAAAAGCTAATCCCAGCCTGAAGCAGCTCCTTTTCTCTGTAGAAATAAAAATAGACCAGATAGTCTTCTATGGGTATGTATCTGTCTACTTAGTAAATGCACTATGTTGCAATAGACATGGCAATGTGAAATAGAAACCAGTTTATGTTAATATTAAAACTGTAAATTAAAAGGCTGGATTACATCATGTTTTAAAAACAGCCTAAAAGGAAAAATCTTTTTTTAAAGGAAAAATCCTGTTTATTTTAGCATTCTTCTAGCACAGTATGATGAATTATGGGAAGAGAAAGTGTTTTTTAATGAGATTAGATTGCTTGATGTAGTGAAAATTATTCGTTATTCACTTCATGGTCCTGCCTCACATTTCTGCTTCAGTTTCTGGAAACAGATGTTTTATATCCCAAAGTGACAGGTTATATTAATAGTTCCTCAACAAAGTGTGATGCAGCATTTCACAACAAATAAAAAACAGGTCTCAAAAGAAGATAATACCCATTTCCCATGCAGTGGGGCACAGATACGCCAGAAGTTAAGAATTCTAGCTTTATTGCATTAAATGTTGAGGATCTGTGTAGGAAACATTTTTATTAAACTAATGAAGTGCAGCCTGAGGAGAGCTGTGAGGATAGCCACATTCTGTGTGTGTTTATCACAGCTACAGCTTTTGCCTGCCACATTGTTCCTCTGTTAGAAATGTTGGCTAAATGAGGTTTTTCCCTATTTTACTGCAGTCACTCCTGCTTGGTATAAATGAAGTTGTTGGCACTGGTTTGTAATTGCATCATGCTTCTGCCTACAGTATCTCTCTCCTGTAATTCCAGTAGGAATAGGCTGTTGAGACAGGAATTGTTTTGCAATGTAGTGTCAGGGCCAGACTGAAGGAAGCCCAGCAGCAGGAGCAGCAAAAAACAGTTGGATCAAAATCCATTTTGCCTTTGTTGATGCAGCACAGGCTGATGTTTTGCAAGCATGAAGTAGTCATAGGGCAAAAAAAAAACAACCCAAAATACCAACTGTGGTATCCTGCCTCTTCATGTAATGTGATTACCATCAAAGAAGGAGATGGAAGCAGCTGAAGGAACAAATCCAAAACGTCCCTGAGACACCATGGCAACTGGCCCCTTGCAGGGACAGCAGGAAGCGGAAAAATTTCAAAAGCATTTCAAAATAAAAATTGCTGTGAATTGACCTTCTGTTTGCTGAGTGCTGGGTGCCTGCTTAAAACCTGATGGTCACAGAGACAATTTCCGGTGGTCAGTGTGTAGTGCAGTGCATGCTGCAAGCCTGAGCCTTTAGGAGACTGGAGAGAAGGAAAATATTCTGGAAAATGCTTAAATATTTGGATACCACAGATGTGTTCATGCAGCAGAATGGAGGTACGGTTTACATATTACCCTTGGAGTGTAGTTACAGGAATGTAGGATCTTGGGAGTCAGAAGGATGTTCCTGTTCTGTGAGAATGGTGAATAATGGTAGTGCTGTGTGTACCTATGAAATTTAGAAGTAATCTTGTGTACACGTTTTGTTCACAGCAGGGACTTAAGAAGCATTCTCCTGGCAGCACCTACATTATTTCTAGAAAGATTTTATGTCTCTTCACTGCAAAACAGCCTTCACATCTGGTGCAGCTAATATATGTTGCACTAAAAAATGTCCCTGATGAGTTATATCTGCTTAAAATACTTTTTCAGAATAATGCACGCTCCATTTCTTCTGCACAAATGAGCCACCTGTGTTACAACGGCTCTTAAGGATGTCTTCTTTTGCTGTTTTATTTTAGAATGATTTTTAGATACAACATTTGCAGAATTTTGCATTTAAAAAACAGGCTAAACTGGACCTGCAAATAAATTAAGTCTCTTAGTTGGGAAGAATAATGTGAATTAACATGTGATTTCAGATTGACCACGGGGATGCACCATCTGAAGCTAACAATGAACCCAGGCCAACACCAGCAGAAAATGGAGTAAATTTCACTGCCTCCCTCACACCGAAACCAGCAACTCAGGTTGTTCACAGCCAGCCAGCACCAGGTAAAAAATAACAAACAACAAAACAAAGGAAAAGAAAAAAAAAGTCCCATGTTTTCTAAATTAGCCTAGATAATAATTTTTCAAGTGCTTTGTGTTTAAAGGACAAAGGTGGGAAGTTGTGTGTGTTTGTTTTTTTTGTTTGTCTAAAATAGGTAGAAATTTCCCACCGCTTTTCTCTGCTTCAAATATACAAATATCTTCTACTTAACAGTTGCATTGGTGGTGCAACTGAAATTCATTACAAGCAAGAAAATGTGCTGGGTTTTTTTGTTATTGCTGCAAGTGCAGGAATCTCTTGGAATTGTTTTTACAACTATGCCTAATTCATGCGCGTAGTGACATCTTATTCCACACACAAAACACAGTCTTAGGCACTTCTGTGCTTTGTATTGACACATCCCCTATAGCAAATGGTTGTTAAACACAGTGTTTATAGTTTTATGGCTGCAGTCTCTATAGGCAGGATCTGACTGATTTCCAAGGAGCTGGATTCATCCTGTGTGCAGGAATTCTGCACTGCCATCATATTATGTAATATGGTTGTACTGTCAGCCTAATGCCACTCAAATTACTCAGATGAGTGGTGTCAGGGAGTTCCTCCTCCTTATCAGTAACACAACACAGCTCAGGTGGATTTTTGGAAGGTCGTCTTTGTCTTGGGCCAGAGGGTTGGTGTTTTCATGTTGCTCCTCTTCTGCTGAAAAGATGGGGTTTTTCTAATGATTAAGAACTGCCCATGTCAGGGTGTGTCTTGTATCACCTGCCATGTTTTAGCACTAGGCTAAGCAGCACAGTCATGGCTGTTGTTTTAAAAGAATTGGAATTAAACATCTCTTTTACCTCTAGGTTCTGTGAAAGCACCTGCAAAGACAGAAGACCTTATACAGAGTGTCCTCACAGGTAATAAATGCATAGATCACACTGCATGAATGATAAGCTTTCTTGTCAAGAAAAGCTTCTTTTTTATTAAATAGGCCATCTGGCTTAGGCATTTCTTCCAGTGTTTAGAACTGCAGTAACTCCTAGAAAATATACATGCCAAGTGTTCTTACTCAGGGTTGAAGTAAACAATGTTTGGGCACATCTCATGAGATGGGGTGCCAACAGGAAACTTTTTAGAAATTGTTGTAGTTTCATGACCAGCAAGTTACCATGTAACCCAGAAAAAAGAGCAGCATTATTGTGAGAACAGAGGCTAAATTTGTTCTGAATGTAGTGAATAGTAGTGGAACTATTTTATCACAGTGCTTTCAAGCCAATTAGCTTATTTCAGGTAAAACTACTCAGTTTATGCTGTATTTCCTTTATCCACAGTAAACAAGCAGGGTTTGTTCCATTCCTGCTCATGGCAATCCCTGGCTCCTCTGACTGAAATCCTGCACTGCTGGAAAGTTGAAATGCCTTTTGTTATCATTGCAGAAGTGGAAGCACAGACCATTGAGGAGCTAAAACAGCAGAAGTCCTTTGTTAAACTTCAGAAGAAGCACTACAAGGAGATGAAGGACCTGGTGAAGAGGCATCACAAGAAAACCACCGACCTTATCAAAGAGCACACGGCAAAGTACAACGAGATCCAGAACGACTACCTGCGGCGGAGAGCGGTGCTGGAGAAAACTGCCAAAAGGGACAGCAAGAAAAGGTGGGTGAAACACAGCCTGCCTCAGCAGTGGGCTGCTGGACACCTTTACTCAGAGACCTTTACTTCTTATATGGTAGAGAAATCATACGGAGGTGGCAGAGCCCAAAAAAAAAACCAAAGCAGCATGTTCCTGGTTAATGGGGGAGATGAGAACCATGGCTCCATGTTAGAGCCTTGGAAAAACTCAGACCACAGTATAAGGCATCAGGTGGAAAATTAGGGGAAAGAAGTACCTGGAGATCATAAACATCTGACTGCTGTTTAAATCATGATCGATCCAGAACACCTGGGAATGTCTTAATGACTGCCTGGCTTTGCCTCTGCAGGAACATCCCTTCTGTGCTTTCTCTTTCCAAAGCCTTGCACCACCCTATCTCTTTCTCTGTCCTGATACAATTTTTGTATTATTTAGTTACTAAATATTAATATCAATTTAAATGCAAATAAACTGCAATGAATTCTTACTAACCCTTCCACAATTATTGCCTTGTTCTTATGGTAAGCAACTGTATGGTAATAAAGATCAATTCATAACTCCTGGCAAAGTATATACACACATAGAGCCAATCAGTGTCAGAGACTCTTGCAAATGAACTTTTATTTCTCCCATTGGTGCATCCTTTTTGTCTTAACATCATTTATTTTTTGAAGTAACTAGATAAGCACTACTTTTACATGAAATTGATGTCGCTGCAGTTCTTAAATATGATGATATTGAACAAACTTTAAAGAAAATTACTTTTTGGTAGGAGATGATCAGAGAAAAAAGCTGCAAGCCTGCTCTGACTGCCAGCCTTGATGATAGTACCTCTAAATGTAAGTGACTGGGACTCAGGCCATAACTTGTCCCTGGGCAGGAGCTTATTAATTTCTGCTTTCCTGATGACAGAATGTCATTGGCCTTAATAAGAGCTTGACACTCACAATATATCTGTATTCTGCTGGCCTTCACTGTTGCCGGTTTTCTGGCTTCCAGGTTCTGTACTTGAGTTTAACAAACTCACTTTAATGACTGGCTGTCAACTGCAAGCCCAGGGAGATTTTAGCTGCAGTGTTTTCTACCACCAAAGTGTGTGACAGACAGTGGCAGGCAAAACAACAGCATATTTCTGGCTTTCTTCCTATTCACATTTAAGCAGAAAATCAAGCTGAATAAATAAAATGACTCATTTGTTTTTGAGCAAAAAAGGATTTGAGTTTTTGTACTGTGTTGTGATCTGACTGCAAACCACTGATGTCAGACAGCAAAACCCTGCAGTCTCCTACGTGGAGCTGCCACGTAGGAGCTGTCAGTGGTGTGGAGTTTTATGTGCAGATACAGATAAGTCTGGAGGTTACATTTTTAAAAAGGCACAAATATGTTTTCAGGGATTTTCAAGCTTGCAACTACATATTATCTCAAGCAGCAGACTTTAAATATAGCACTGCATCCCAAGGAGGAGAAAGGGGATTTTTATAATTTTAAATTATTGCTAACACTATTCGCCTGTAACTGCAAAGTATAAATCACTACTTCACAAGAGTCCCTGTATCAGATGGCCATAAAATATCTTGTCTATGGTCAGGAGCAATCTCTGCTTTTTTCCCTTGTCTAAAATTGAGGCAAGATTCAGTAAAGCCCTTGTCTACAGGAAGTTTGAAATATTTATTTATACACGTGCACAAGTGTTTTGTTGGTGTTGCTCTGAAGTTTCTTTAATGATCACATCCCATAAAAAGCAGCCAGTATTTTAGCCAGTGTTTAGAAATAGGCCTTTTTTAGGATTTCTTTTCCCCAAAAATACATGAGAAATGTCAGCTTTATATTGTCTAATGGCATAATATGCTGACTGTAATATTCATTACTGCTGTCTTCTGGCTCTGTAATGTTTAAATTACCTTCACCCATCACTTAACCTCTTAGCAAAATATTCAAATACAATAAAAACACAAGAAATAAAAGGAGGCTACCTTGGCATTCGTGTCCTCGGAGGGATGAAAGCAGGATCACATTATTTCAGGTGAAGTAACTCTTAAGTGACAGCAGCTGCACACTTGAACCTGGGAGAGAGAAGAGAGGCAGAGCCAGTTCTCTGCATTGTAATCTCAGCACATTTCTGAGGAGCAAACTCATTTTTCTCCCCACATTAGCCCTCCCTGTTCAAGGTTTTGTTGTTTCGTCCATCTCCTGCACCGTTCTGACGTTTCCCAGGCAACTGATTTAGCACCTGAGCATGGCAGTAAACACAGCAGCAGAGCAGGGACACAGCATAATCTTATTTTTTTTAATGTATTTTCCTTGGGTTTAGTTTAGTGCTGGCCTGAAGAGTGATACTGGATTTGCTGCTTATTTTTCTCTTAGGCAGTTTAATGTCACTATATATATTTTCACAGTTACATCTATCCTTCCTTCTGTCTTAAGAAAGAGTAAAACAGACCCAAACTGTTGCTTAGTGTTGCTTTTTAGCTTCCTTATTGTGTTTTTTCCCTTGCTCCTGAGAGCTGCCTGTCTGAGGTTTGCTCACTCTGGGGTGTGAGCTTCTCTTCTGAAGCCAGCAGCCCATGGAGCACTTTCCTCTGTGTGCTATGCATGTCATTTCCTGAAGGGGGAAGAAAACACCAAATAAAGGGATGTTCCTACCGTGTGAAGCATTTGATAAATGCAGATGTAATGTTAAGCTTTTTAATTTATTGCTGAGTGCATGCAGGGATGACTTTGTTTCCAAAATACTCAGGATTCACCCTTTCTCCTGAAGGCTCTGCAGCTTTGAAGTTCAAGTTATGTCTGGAAGTGTATAAACAAGCTCTATGGGAAGTCTTGGCAGTTGCCTTTATAGCTCACTTATACCAAGTCTGGTTGCCACCACCCTGGTGGATCAGTGAAATGAGGTTTAAAAGCTGTAGCCGTCCCATTAATAAATCTTAATAATTTCTTTTAAACTAAATCCTTGAACTTACTAGAGATAAAATTACCTATCCTATTGCTCTGTGTGTGGTGCTGAGAAACTTATTAACAGGCTACTTATAAATATCTGACTTCAAAAGGCAAATTTTTAAGCAAATGAAGACAGGGTGTGGATGCCTGGTGACCAAGACCCCTTGGGGTGTGCTGTGTCCTTGCAGGTCTGAGACGAGTAGCCCCGACCACAGCTCTTCCACCATTGAGCAGGAGCTGGCTGCACTTGACTCTGAGATGACCCAGAAGCTGGTGGAGCTGAAGGAGAAGCAGCAGCAGCAGCTGCTGAACCTCAGGCAGGAGCAGTATTACAGTGAGAAGTACCAGAAACGGGAGCACATCAAGCTGGTAGGTTTGTGGTGTCGAGCTCAGAGTGAGCACTGGTGGCACCAGGACAAATTCTGATCACCTGGGGCTTTCTTGTACTTGGGGTCCCTTCCAGAGCTCCACTTCCCTCTGCTCTGCTGCAGCTTCAAGAGGCTCTTGTGTCACTTGGTCACTGACGCTTCCAACAGCTTGGAAGGCTTTGGGTGGAAGGCACAAAGGCAACAGGATTGTTGATACCTCTGGTTACATAACTCTCATTTTACTGCAGCTTTTGGATGATGTTCCTGTTTTGTTCTGCCATTTTTTCAAGCCTGCAATGCACAAGGAAGCAGAATTAGCCAGAAAATAAATTGAAACAGCATGAAAATAGATTCAAGCATTCCCCAGCACAGAGGGTTGTGCCAAAGAGTGTTCCTGTGGCAGATGAACACTTTGAGGGGATGCAGGACATATTCTGTATATGCTGAAGAAATATTTTGCATTCATTGGTCCAAGTCAGCTTTGTTTTTACAGCTGGAGTTTGGCTGACAACTGCAGCAGGATCATAGGCCCTCTGAGCTGAAATAGAGGAGTTGGGCAGATAGAAGCTGATGCTAATGGATATTAGGCAGAAATGAACATTTTAAAGGGTGTTATGGGAGTACAAGCTGTTTCTCAACTCCAGACAACCCCCTCTTGCAATTTTTTCTATTACCTGATGTTTGGCCTCACTCCTGTTGGATGAAGTGATTTGTCTCCTCTGCCCTGCCAGCCGAGAAGAGCAGGGAAGAAGAGTGATTTGTGTGTGGGTACTGCTCAGCAATGCCCCTGCACAGATTAATCTCCATGATCACAGCACAGAGCTGTAATGTTTATCCCCATCCCTGTGTGAGTCACAGCTGCTCCAGGGGGAGTGTATGGGCACAGTGACCTGCACCACAGGGGGACAGTCCCCATCCCAGTAACAGCTGGTGGCTGCTTCTCAGACATTTGAATTTTTATAAAAAAGAACCATTCTAGACCCACATAGTTGGGCTTAGCTCATGAGGTAACTCGTTTCTCATTCCAAATTGGGAAATGGCATTTCTCAAAGAAAAGTTACATTTTTGGCATTATCCTATTAGGTGGTGGCACAATACATTCATTTTTTAGCACAGAACTTTTGTACAGTTTTCCCTCTGAGTTGTGCAGGAGTTAATATTCCAATTCAAACTTGCCTTTCAGCTGAGAGATTCTTTCTGATGGCTTGCTTTTAGAAGGAAGCCTATTGTTGGTACCTTTCTACTTTTATCTAAGGAATGAAAAGTTGGAGCAGACCAGCTATGCCTTGTTATACACTCCTGGTTTATCACCTTGAGAAGGTGATTTTACAAAATCAGACTTAACCTAGAAGGGTGATCAAACCAAATGGGTCCCTTTTCTCACTTTATTCCCTGTTCCTTGAACTGGCACCCACGACTCCTCTCCTGTCAGCATCCCACCACAGCCATGCCTTTTGTTACTGGTTTGGGCACCAAGGAGAATGAATCCACAACAGATTTCAAACCAGTGACTCAGAGCTTTTTCTTTCTGTGACCAAAATTCAGGTTATGCTTCTCTGTGCTTGGCTTTCACAGCTGTCATGCCTGATTTTCAACATCCCCCTGACCACCCCAAAATCCAAAACATTCCGTGTAATAATCCTCATTACAGGAGGAACATTTTCAGCCCTTACATTAAAACCTGGATGTTCAGTGACACAGGCATTCAGTTGGCAATTAGCATTGTATAAATTCAATTTGTGACCCATTACATTTTTTCACAGGTGTTTTCATTCCTAGCAAAGGTAAAATACTTGAAATATATTTTGGGTTTACATTTAATATTGTGAAAGTGTATCACCTTGATGTACAGAGAAGCAGCAGTTTCTGTGTGAGTTGGATGTGCACCATTCTGGCTGAACTCCACAAGTTAATAATGTGTTTACACTGATAATGATGTTTACTGGCTTTTGATCGTTGGTACTTCATCTGGGAATGGCATAACACTTTTGTGTCTGCTGCAGACTTTTGAGGAAATTTAGCTGCCTCTATGATGTTTAGCTGAAAATACATGTTTTTATTTTTGGGATTTTTTTTTAATAGCTAATTCAGAAGCTGACAGATGTAGCAGAGGAGTGTCAGAACAACCAGCTAAAGAAACTGAAAGAAACATGTGAGAAGTAAGTGCTGTTCCCTTTACCATTGATTGCTGCTCCTTGTAGGATTTGTTTAGATACTTTTTGTACTTCCCTTTATTTTTAATGTTTTAGAGAAAAGAAAGAACTGAAGAAAAAAATGGACAAGAAGAGGCAGGAGAAGATCACAGAAGCAAAGTCCAAGGATAAAAATCAAATGGAAGAGTAAGTATATCCCTAGATACATATCACTGTACAAGATTTTTCACACCTGGTAAATCAAAGGAAGGTCTTGACCCTAAATCCAAGGCAGCCTTCAGTCAGACCTCCCCAGAGTCCTTTCCCTGATAATAATTTGATTTCCTGGGGCTAATCCAATCTCCTGTTCTGTGAGCAGGACAAGCCTGGGCCAGCAGCAGAGGTGCTGCTCTGTGGAGGGGTTTGTTCCTGGGAGCACCTCATGGAGCAGTTCCCCAAAAAGCTGTTCATCCAGGCACTGTTCATCTGAGTGCAAATAGTCTCACCTGCTCCTGCAGGCTGGGCTTTCATTCTGACTTGGGTTTGTATTTGTGAGTTCTCTTGTCTTCTTCACTCTATTCAAACTGCTCTCCAGAAGAAATGGCTGCACCACACTGGGAGGTTCACTCTGCTTTTGGGATGAACTCCCCTCAAGCTGTGCCCATGACCCTCCACCAGTGACAGTGACACCTGGGGGGACATGAGGGAAAGCTGAGCTCCCAGGGTGCAGTGTCCCTAGGCAGGCACAGCAATCCTAATTCCATTTATGCACCCCCAGACAGCACAAACTGCAGTTGTGCAAGCTGATTGTGTTCTTCCCATGGGCACAGTACCTAGGTTTGTTTGTACTCCTTCATTTGTTTTGGCAAGCAGCTCAAAAAGAAAATGGAGCATTTTAATCTTGCACTGCTATTCTTGTTACCAGTCTTTACTTTAGAGCAGTTAAAAATACAAGAGGAGCAACCAAAACAAAAAAAAGAAACCCTCTAATGTTTGAGTTTTACCATGTAACAAAGGTACAACTGTGTTAGGTTTTCTGCAGGTGAAAGGGTTTACACAGGTTTTGGAGCTTCCGAAGAGAGAATCTGTATTTGTTAACCCTGAAAGGAAATCACAGACACACACAGTGAAGTGTTTCAGGTAGTTTCAGAATCAGCACATTAAAAATTTCAAAAAACATCCTATTAAAAATAGATTATAATAATTTATTATGAAAAAGAGGGAGAAATACTTAACATAGAGCTGTTCAGAGGGCATGGAATTAATATTAGAAAAAAGCAGCTGGCTATTACAGAAATGCTGCAGCAGTAAAAATCAATTGCAGTGGGAAATGATTTACTGAGAGGCACTAGTGAGAAAGGCTTAGGGACAGACAAGTTAGCAGTTCTTTTCTCGTTCCCCTTCATTTTTTTTTCTCATTTTTCCCAAGGACTTTCCTCTGTCAGGCTTTTCAAAGAGTCCTTGAGAGAGGTGAGAGAGGAGCCCTATTGAAAGTCAGCTTTCCCCTGTCTGTGACACAGCTTGTCCTCACTTTGGGAGTAGGGCAGAGAGGTGTGAGACCTTCCTTCTGGTGATTCCCTTTTGAGTCACTCTGGCTCCACTGCAGTTGATCTAAAGCTTTTGCATACATTTGGGAAGGAATATTACACAGATTCACCGTTTTAATTGTTTTTATTTAATTTTTTTGACACCCACCCATGGCTTGCCTAAATCCTCCTGATTTTAGTGCCACCTGAGGAGTAGAGCAGTTTACTGGTCTTGGCTGAGGCAATCAGGATTTGGAGTAACTGTCCTGAAACAGATCAACTGTAGTAGCCACAAATTGTTGTTGTAATTTACCCCTCTGGGTGTTCTTGTTTTCAGCCTTTGACTGATGGTTACCAAATAACTCTGAGTGTGCCATAAAGCTCAGTTTGCCCCGAGTCCAGCTCTGTGTGGGGCCAGGCCATGCCTGCCCTGCTCCCCTGGGAGCTTGGTGCCCGGTGTCAGCAGCAGTGCCTGCCCTGGCAGAGGCTGCTCCTCTGCCACAGCGTGGCACTGTGCCTCTGCTCGCAGCTCTGCAGCTCCCAGGGACACTGGGGACTCTGGGAGCACCAGCAGCACCCGGGAGACAGGGCATCATCTCGTGGGGAAAGCCTGCTGGGGAGGAGCAGGGGGGTGGTGTGCAGGTCATGGGGAATTCTGAGCCCTTGGTGCCATAAAGGTGCAACCTGGCACGAGGATACATTCAGGGAGTGCAAAAAAGTTAATTAGGCAGGTCCTTAAACATGGCCATGGTTAGGCAGAGAGCTGCAGGGAGGTGAAATCCATCAGTGTGCCCTTGCTGACTCCAATAACTGCTGGAATGCTTCCCCCAGGGAGAAGACGGAAATGATCCGGTCCTACATCCAGGAGGTGGTGCAGTACATAAAGAGGGTATGTCAAGCTTCTGCTGCATCTGGGGCCATGAAATGTCACCTTTCCCCTTTTAGCTTATAATCTACTGCAGGTTCTAGGCTTCAGCATAAAGATTCTGCGCCTGCTGACTTTTAGCAGGTGCAGGGTAGGCTCTGCTTCACATTCCAGTTAAAAGAAAGCTGGGATTTCAGACACCTTCTCATTAATTGTTAGTCAGCATTTGGGGGATGGTGCTGAGGAGGGAAGATTTTAATACAATTTCATGTTTGAATATCCTGTGTGAATCCATGGAAAATGCACCCATTTTTTAAATGGGCTTGCTGGCTCACAAATGCAAAGATTGCATAAGGAAAGTCAATGAACATTTAATTACAGGTATATCTTAACTTTAATTGCATTTGTATAGTTACTGAAATGTAAAAAGCTTCTGTGAGTTCTGTAAACACAAATTAAAGAATTCTATTACAGTTGTTAGCTTTTCTGAAGCTACAGGTGGTTCACACCAGACTGAAATCATGCACTGCAGTGCTTTGGGGTGTAAAATCACTATGGAATGTGTGCAGCCTTTGAATTCTTCTCTTAATTTCAATGTAAAGATTGTTAGGTTCTAAAGTTGGCCCATTTTTGCTTAGCAGAGCCTTGATTTAGGAAGCAGCCTAAACAATTAGCAAATTAAGTAGGTTTTATTTCTGGGGGCATTATTAAGTGAAACCCAAAATTTATCATTTAATAACATCAGGAGTCTGCAGTAAGTCCTTTAGATGTTTCTGATCCTGAATCTTACCTGTGAAATCTGATGTTTCATATCCACACCTGACTGTTGAACAGTTGTGCTCAGGGATGCTCAGGCAGTGGTGTGTAATTTATGTAATTTTAGATTGGAATTGTTCATAGTTTTGATGACAGTGTTTCAGTTTTGATGGGTGGAATGTTTGTTGGGGAGGAGGTGGGAGAGTGAGGGTGTGCAATCCATGAAAAAAGATTCTCTGCTCTTTTCTGACAGCTAGAAGATGCTCAGAGTAAAAGGCAGGAGAAACTTGTAGAAAAACACAAGGAGATTCGCCAGCAAATACTGGATGAAAAGCCTAAGGTAAAGAGTTTTTGAACACATGTTACACTGCTAAAATTGTCCTTCAGGAGAGAAGGAGCTCTGGCAGCAGGTAGGCTGATGTTTAAGCATGAGAGCACTCAGTGACAGCATCAGAGCCACCCACACTGACACTCAGGGTGAGAGGAGCCAAGAGCAGCCTGGTGTGGGCACCACCTCGGTGCAGATGTTGTGGCATGAGGGTTATATTTCAGCACCCAGGGTGTTCAAAAGCTGTCGGTGTAAAAGGTGCTGTGACCAGCAGAGTGTGCCCTTCCCTCCCCTGTGCCATAGCTGCACAGAAGCAAAACACAGTTCTTATTGAAAGGAAAAAGAGATATCTCCTTAGCATGCTGCCCCCAGGTCCTGGTGGCATCCATCAGGACAGATTTCTGTGGGAAACAATGAGCTTTTTTACAATAACAGGGCTTTATAGTCTACATTGCTTTGCTGGATTGCCTCTGTTTGATTTTATGCACTGCATCTACATATGACATTTTGAAATGCATGTTTTGGTCCTTAGGCCTGGGGGTTCATTCTTGTTCCAAGTGGAGCTGGTGGCAGTTCAGTTCTTCTTCAGTGGAGAAGGCTCAGAGAACTGCACTTGTACCTGATTTTCCTGTAGGAAGACCTAGGCACAGTCGAACTTCCACATGGAGGGGGGACTTGTTTTCAGCAGGGTTCATATCCAAGTGTAATTCTTCACAGCCCACTGTGTCATGTCTGCTTTCATTTTTTTCTGCTCTTGCTCAAACATGTGTCCTTGACATCAGTTCTCATTCCTTGTCTGTGTCCACAGTCCCAATGTTTCTGTGCCTGTGTTACAGCTTGAGTTCTAGCACTGGATGCGAGTTAATCAGTGTTGTCATGTCATCTCCTATGAAGTAGACAGAGAATAAGTTAGGATAAGGGCTGAATAGCCAGAAGCCTACAATAGTTTGGGAAAATAAAAATGTTTGCATTTCCAGTTTTCTATTCATCTTTTTTAAATCATCTTTATAAACAAGCTAGAACGTTTTGGTGTTGTGGGCATCTTGTGGGTGTAAAAAGTACACGTATTTTTATGTTTGGTGCTGTATGATCATGAGTTTATCAAGCTTGTGAACTGGAATTTAAACACTGGAATTTAAAATGCCGAAGAATAATCAGTTAGCGCTTCTAACACTGGCTTTTCCTGGATTCTTGGGCACTCTATTCTATTTGGTTGTGTCCTTCCTTCTTTTTTTCCCTTTATTTTTTATTTTTAATTGATTGAGGTACTGAGGAATAGCATAAAGCACTGGAAATTTGTCACTGAGGACTTGAGCTGAATTTTGAAGGGTTCTGGGTGGGGATAGTCACATTTGACTCTTTCACCAGTCCCCTCTCTACCCAGGGTTGGGTCCTGGCACAGAGCAGCTCCAGCTCCCTGTCCCCCCTGCCTCTGGCCACAGTGGCAGCTCCCCAGCCTGGCTGCCCATCCCTCCTGGCAGGGATGTGCTCACAGGGCCTGGCTCCAGGGCTTTTCCTTTTCCCACACTCTGAAACGGGCACCGTGCTGAATTGATGATGGTATGTGCCTCCTGCTTGCATGAGAGGCTTTAGGGAAAACATAATTACTCATTTTATTAAGTCTCTTTTTATGTTTTGCTCTGTGTCCATATTTCATTCCCATATTTGCCTCCTCAGTGACTGGGTAGATGATATAAAATAGATCAAATTATTTCCCAGCTGAGCAGAGTTGATGTGTTTTCTGCAGGCTGCAGCCTTTCTGAGGGCTGCTTTTTCAACAAGCCAGCCTCTCCTACTTCAAACACCCACTGAAATTTATGCTGCCTGTGTTAAAAGGCTTTTTTGGCAGCATCAACTCAGCCCCAAACAAAGACTTTAATATATTAAGAGGGAAAGAATTTTCAGTATTCTCACCAATAATTCTGCTGGAGTCAGATCTGCTGTCATCCATCAGTGCTGTTTGGTTATTTATTAGTGCCTCACAATTTGTTGTGCTCTGACTCTGCTCAGAGCTCTTTCCCAGCCAGGGAGGATATCGTGACACTGAGTGTTGCCAGCACACTGCCACAGCCTCTCCCATTTTGTTGGCTTTTCTCAAAGTATGAGTTAGCAGCTTCCTCTCTTGTGGTGTGTGTAGGGCACCAGGAGAAAATTTGCCTTTGAGTGCTGTTGTTTTAGGCAACAGGTTTTAGAAACTGCACAAATTGGATGCAGAGTAGTTCTCTGTCCTGGAGGCTGTTTTGTTTTGTTTTGTTTAAAATATCACAGGGTTAGCTGAAAATGCTTAACTCAGGACTGATTTATACCCCTAAGCTCTGCCTCTCCCTCACATATATCATTTCTTTCTAGTGTTTGGATGTGAGACTGTTTTGCAGCTCTCATTTGCAGGGCTATTGTATAAGGAAAAACTTTTTTGCTTCTATGAGACTTGGAGACTTCCTGAACTGGTACTTTTAGGCAAAAGGCTGGAAACAGCTTCTTGTGGTCCTGCAGAAGTCAGGGCAGGCCTTGGCTTTAGGGAGCCCAAAATGTGGCTCTGTGTCTGTGTGGGTGATGTCAATATCTTTGTGACAAACTGATCTGTGACACTGCACAAACCCGGTGTTACAGTCAGGTCTGGGTGTGTGGAACCAGGCCAGCCCCTCCCACAGACATGCTCGGGAATGGAGACTGTCACCTGTTAAGAAGCCAAATGCTGATTTGCCTCTGGGTAAAAACTCCCTACTTGCCATTTTAGTGAAATCATATGGGAAACAAAGCTGATTCCCTCCTGCTGGCTTTTCTTAGCAGCACCATTACCAAGTGAGGCCATATTGTATTTTCTTTTCTCTCACTCCTTGTTTTTCCTTTCATTATCTCCTGGCAGCTCTATTATCAGCAGCAACTTGTATTTTCTTTCTCTCCCATCCTACTGCTTTGTCTCCTCCTCTTAGCCACTGATACACATGGAGCTTGTTCTGTCCTTATCTTCTTCCCCCTGGGCATCTCTCCTGCCTGCTGTGCAGGCTGCTGCAGCAGCCAGCTCCGTGCAGTGCATCATGTCAGAGTAGGGTGTGATTTGGGATCCTGCATGTCTGGCATGTGACATCTGAGCACTGAGAGCACCTAGGATGGGCATGGCCATGGCACCTCAATTGCTCTGTCCCTGACAGCTTGTGCATCAAATTAAACACAAGTCAAGTGCTTTTCCTTCCCCCTGCACCCTTGCCTCCAATTCCATTGTAATTACAAAAATCAATACACATGAGACATGACAAGGAATTAATTATTTTTCTGTTACAGACTCGGTTACAGTAAATAGACCCAAGCCTCCTCTAATTGGAGTCAGTGGGACTTTTGTTACCCATGCTCATGGGTCAGAGCCACCCTTAAATCTCAGCATAACACTGACATCCTGAGCTCTTGCACTCAGCTCCTCTAGGATTTTTCTGGCTCCCCTGGGCCATGTTTTTGCAGCCCCAGGTGTCAAGGAAGGTGTAACTCATGTGGTTCCTCAGCTTGCAGCCAGAGAATATACAGCCTTAAGGTATGAAATTCCTTTTTCTCCTCAAAAAGTGTAATGAAAACAATTTTTTTAAATTATAAATCTGTTCTTGTAAATGGAAAATGCAAGCACCTGATGCATACTAACTTGCTTTCCTACATTTATTATCTCCCATTTTGGCACATGTTATTAATTGGGAGTTGACACTTCCACATCCAATCAAAAATTAATATTAACAGTGTACCTGAAAAATTCATGGAGGCACAGAATTATACATATTCATGTTGCAGAGCCAAATTAACAAGGTGCTGATCCTTTACAGTAGTAGAGCTTCTCATACCTCCAGGGCTGCTGCTTCGGTGCTTTGGGTGAAACTCTGTGGTCACCTGGTGCAGGTGATGCTCTTAAGTGAAGCTGTTCCCTGCAGGTGGGCCAAACAGCAGATGTGTCCTGCAGCACTTCTAGAAGGTATTTCAGCTGCCCTCAGAGCCACTCTCTGCCCATGTGGAAGGGAGCAGCCCTGAGGAACTTTGATGAGTATTCCAGTGAACTCAGCTCCCTATGAACTCCCAACAACAATGCTCTGGCCACTACAATCCCCTTTTTATCCTTGACACCTCTGCAGGAAGCCAAACTGGCTTTTGGGAAGGCTGCACTTAATTCAAACACTTCCAAGATGCATTCCAGTTCAACCACAGGCAGCCCTCCAAGAATTTTGGGGAAGGAGTTTGGAGGAAAAGGTTATTTCAGTTTACTGGGATTCATGGGACTTGTCTGGCTTTGGATTGGACAGGGGAAAGTTGTCCTCCCAAAAAAATTAGTATTCAGACTCATGGCAAAAAAAAAAAAAAAAACATAAAAATGATCTGATAGCCAGTATAATATTTGAAAAGTTCTTATTTTATTTTTCCCTGTTTGGGTAAAAATTTCTTCCATTAATTCATTCAATTTTAACATTTCCAAAGTTTAAAAATAAATCTGTCTTCAATCTGTGGCTGCTAAGCTAAAATGACTTATGGCATTATCTGCCAAAAAAGCAGGGTGTTAAGAGGATTGAAATAATTTACTATTTGTTTCACTGTTCAACTCTGGGCTTTGGTGCTTGTGTACTTATCAGAGGGGAATAGTAAAATGTTTCTTTACCTCATTAAGTGGGCAACAGCATGGAGAAATGAATGGAATTTTCATAGCCTCAGTGACCAAGAAATATTTTAAAGGAATATTTAAAGAAAAAAAATACAGAGTGAGATTTACAAATCTTCCTGTGACTTGATTTGGTATCTTCCCACTTCTGGATGGGAGCTTGTGGTTAAATTTTGGGATGCAGTACTTATGGCCCATTCCTGGAAGGATCTTGCTCTTTGCTCAGCACCTCTCAGCATCCAGCCCCAAGTGACAGTCAGCCCAAACTTTGAACAGCCAAATCCTGGTGGAATTTAAATCTGGTATTGGTGCAGTTGCTAAGCTGTCCCCAATTGCAGAGTATTATTTTGGGGAAGTTAGGGTGGTCCCTTTTTTCTGTTTCTCCCAGTGGATAAATACTGCAAAATGCACTTTCAGCCTGTGAACTGAGTAGTAAATAATCTCACTTCACTCTTTAAAAATAAACAGACTGGCCTTTATCCTATGCCAGTTTTATACCAATAAAACTTCCTTAAGTTCACTGAAGCGACTGACACATCCCAGGCTTGAGATCAACAAAATTCAGTCCAGTAACAGGATGCTCAAAGGACCATTGTCAGTTTGGGCCTTACTTGTTTACATTTTCCTTCATAAATCTATGTTTTAAAGGGTTTTGGTTTTTTTTTTCCCAGCAGAATAAATATTGCAGTGTGAGAAATGGATATCAGGTCACAAAAGATACATGTAACAATTTGAGGTGATATTTATTGTGTTAATTGAATGTCTTTAGTGTAACTCTTACAAGTCCTTGGAAACATTCCTTTTAAATCAACAGCATCACATATCCAGTGTGAATATGCAAAATGCTTTTTAAATTTTTTATTAAATTCTGATATTGCTTTCTTTTAAATAATGTCACAAACTCTTTGTACAAAGAATGTAAATGTAAAAAAATACTTTGAATTGGACACGTGAAAAAATATGATAAATATAAACTGGAGTTTATTGACAGAGGAAGGGAGATATTTTTCACACATGGGTCATTCTACTGGAAGCCAGAGAAAATCATGGATTGGATCTGGAGCTGCAATAAAAGGGGAAATAAATTACTTGAAAGGGCAAACTTTTCAATTTTGCAATAGTGTAAATCAGAAGGAACATTATCAAGTTACCTGTGTCGCTGGTGATTTAAAGATATTAGTGAGGTCCGTAATGGAGGGCATGTGGCAGCCAGACCTGATTTGTGAAGCTTACTGAGATCTTCCTGGATAACATGTTAATAAATTTAGAACTGTGAGGAGGATGGTGGTATTGGTTTGTTTGGTTGGGGTTTTTTTGAGAATAGTGATTTTAGAATCCAGCTGGTCTCTGTGTACAAAAGAGCTCACAGAATTTTTTTTTTTAAAAAGGCACAAATGTCAGAATTCTTCTTGCAAAAAAAGAAATTTCACTGATTTGGGTTTTTTCCCGATTTGCAAAGTGAATCTGTTCTGTCTTCTACCTGTCTCAGGTAAGGGCATTTCTCATGTCCCGGCCTACTCTGATTAGTTGGTTAATTGGCCTTCCTGATGCAGAAAAGGTGGAATCCTCACTACCCCTGGTGCTGGATGGCAGCACAGATAAGGCACACTGGTGTGTGACCGGTGAGCAATAGAGGGGCTGTCATTTACCATTATGCAGATGAACAAGGTGGCCCAGTGCTGCCAGGATCCATCAGCCTGAGGGAACAAACCGTGCTTGCTTGGAGCTGGGGGAGCCACCAGCAACCAGAATAGCCCCACGTGTAGACACACGCAGTTGTTAAAAGCTTCTAAATTAATTGCTTCATTTATTGGGTTACAGATTTTACTATACTGCACTGCTCCTCTAATTCTTTATTTAAGTCAGAAAGCAGATCAATTAAAGGGAGAAAAGAGAAGAACTGAATTTCTATTAAAATTATCAGCTGTGTAGCAAACACCAAATTTTTCCTTTGTAGCGCAGAATAATAGATGGTTTGGGTTGGAAGGTTCCTTAAAGACCATCTCATTCCAACCTTCTGCTGTGGGCAGGGACAACTTCCCCTATCCCAGGTTGCTCAGAGCTCCATCAAGCCTGGCTTTGGACACCTCCAGGGATGGGGCAGCCACAGCTTCACTGGGCAAAAGCAATTTCCATAAGCAAACCTAGCTTCTAATTTTAACATTTGTGAATAGTTGATCCCTCTGAAAACAAGTGAACTTTCTATGCAGAGAGGAGTGCAGTGTGTTTCTCCACAGACTGAAGATAAAACTGGGGAAAGGGTGTGAAAAATCAATAGGTAGCTTCTTTCTACAAGGTCACATTCAGGATGATGACATTCTAGAGAGGGAATGTTCTCTCTGCAGAAGATGCTTCTCTAAGCACTGTGGGTGGTTAAGAATGACAAGGAAATTCCACCCTGGAGTGAGCAGTGGAACACTTCAAGGCCCTTAGCTGTTCCCTGTGGTCTCTCAAACACTTCCCTCTGCTGTCCCATTCCCTGCCCAGCTCCAGAGCTCCTCTGTTGGGGTTAGGGCTGTCCCTCAGCCCCTGCCTCCCTGTGAGCCCCTCCTGTACTCCCTGTGTTTTTATTAAAAAAAAAATTTATTGCTTTCCATGGCAAACATTCCCAGAGCAGGACAGTTGACCAGCCAGGTAGAACTGCCTGTGAGAGGAGAGAGCACAGAGCTAACTGGTGTGTTAACCTTGTGGTCTCTGAGGAGAAAAAAAAAAGTTATGCTAAAAAATTGAAGAAGCCAGGGACTGCAAAGGTTTTGTGTCAGGATGTTTGGCTTAGGCTGTGCAATATTTAAACCTGCCCAGAGAGGTCTGTGCTGTGGAAATGTTTGTGATTCTGCAAAGGCAAGTGCTTTGCATGCTAAATCTCAGGGAGCAACAGGGCACCACAAGCTGTTGACTCCCCTTCTCCTCCTCACAAGCTGGGCTGGCACTCCAGGAAAATGCATGATGAAGCACAGGCTGAATTATGCATGGGGTGTGCCCAGACAGAACATTTGTAATGCACGGCAGCACACAGAGACATCTCACAGTGCACACATAGCACCCTGCACACACTCATGGCTCCCAGGCTGAGCCACAAACACCACAGAGGCACAACTAAATACTCCTGTACAGCTGTGCCCATCACTACAGCAACAGCAGCAATGGATTTCTTAATTATCAGCCCCTCAGTGCAGCATGACAAATGACATGAGATTCAGTTTGACACAGCTAATGGAAAAGTGTTGAAAGAAATATTAATGCCTAGTATGTGAACTCGTTAGAGAGATGCTTTAAAATGCATGAAATGGGGGGAAAATGTGTTCTTTAATGAACAGAGAAATAAAATCAGTAGTCTTGCAAAGCTTGTAGTGTATGGAGGGTTTTGTGTGTGCAAGTCATTAGTCAGGAGAGTGACAATGTTTTTGTGCAGAATCACCTGGCAAAGCAGAGGCACTGATAGAAACAATGCTGGGTGTCTGCACAGGAGGGACTGCTGCAAGCTGCTTTAACTGTACAGTCATGACAAGGTGGGTGAGGGGGTCATCTCACACTGACACTTTATAGGATGAGAAATACACTGTTAGGAAGGGTAACAGAAATAAAAAGCTAGTGTTAGAGTTTCAAAACTATACCTGATTTAAAGGGTGTATTAAAAATCATGTGTAGCTTGTCTCGGGGGTGGACTTTTCTTTCTAGAAACAACAAAAATCGGAAGAAAATGCTGTTGTTTTGAGATGCAGTCTTTTCCCCGGGAGGTTGAGAATACTGAGCTTGGTAGGAGATGAAAACCCTGCACATCCAGAAGGGAGAGAAAGTGGCAGGGAAACCTTCCAGCCCCATTCCCACATTGTTTCCAGTGCTGCGTGGGGGAGCTTTCAAGGGTCTGGCAGCCCTCTGGAGTCAGTAGCAGAATAGCTGGGAATGATGTTCCCTGGAAAGATTACTTTTCATTGACTATCCCCTGTGATTCACTTGCAACAAATCAGCATTTTCCAACAGAGGAGTTCCACAGGGTTGCTGCAGTTGCATAATCCAAGAGCAGTGGGTGATGACAATCCATAGGTGGGACTGGAATGACTCAGTAAATTCCCATTATTTAGCCCTTGTTTGGAAGGAGGTTTTGCCAAGAGAATGTGGAGTGTGACTAAGCAACTGAACTGCAGCTCTGTACCTGAAAATTATCTCTTTTGTGGAGTCTAGAGATCTGCAGGCTTTGCGTGGCATAAATGGATGTGCCTGGGAAGGGCAGGACTAATCCAGATATGGTTTGATACAGAGCCTGGCTCTAGGATGGTCAAGGCAAAATTTAAACTTTTTAACATTATCTTTTAACATGGGAACCTAGTTTTGTAACATTGAGTTTTCCAGTCATGAGGGTGGTGAAAGTTCACGTTTTTTGTCCTTTTTCCATTGCTCCCTAAAAAAAATAAGAAAGAAAAAGCAGTTTTGATGTTCTTGTGATAGAAAAATCCTTCTTTTTAAACCTGCTGAGTATAGGGCAAGAAATCTCAGTTTTGGTTCATTCCATCAACTTCCCAGCTCTGCAGTCTGGCCCATGGTTTATAGAAATGAAGTCATTCACTAAAGGAAGTTATCAGGCATAATATTACCCTGCTGATAATGGAAGGAGGTCTCTCAGCCTTTTTTATTTCTCTTTTTTTCTGTATCCCCATTTTCCCCCATTTCACCTTCTCTCCTACTTGTCCTTCTCCACCTTTCATCAAGTCCTTTTCACAGTATGTGGTTTCTTTCTCCTGCTCTTTCTATAGCCCTTATTTACTTACACTTCTTATACTCCTTCCTCTTTGCCATCACTTGCTGCTATTAAATTTCAAGGAGTACCTACAAGTACCTGTGGGAAGGGTGTCTCTTTCAGATGAAGCAGCACTTTGAAGGAGCAGCCTGAAGGGGAGAGGTGTTAAAGAGCTGCCATGACGTGCTCTGCATGTTTGTGAGCTCGGCTGGGAATGTGGAATGCCTTCCCAATCCCTCCATTAGCTAGGAGAGGTGATGCACAGGTTATAGAGATGTGTGGAAAACACTCCAGGTGTGGAGCAGTTCCAGTTCCAGAGCTAGGAGCTCTCTGGTGCAGATCAGCCCATTTGAGAGCCTGGGCCACCTTCCCACTGCAGAGGAGGAGGCTGAGTCTCCTTGGGCAGAGCCCAGGCTGAGCATCCTGGGCACAGGAGCACTGGGAAATGGGCCCCTCTGCTGTGCTTTGGTTCTGAGAGGGCCAAACACACCGGGTTAAGGATTAAAGATTGAATTCCATTGAATACAAATGTTTTTAGCTTATATTTTCAGCATGCCTAAAACTAAACATATTTCTTCCAAAACCCTTCGCTATCTATTTCCCTTTCAGACCTCATCAGCTGTTTACACAGCCCTGTTCATTGTCAAAGACAGTTTCCAGTAATATTCTACATTTCCTTTGATTTATTTCACATTTCTTAAAGCAAGGTGACTGCTGACAAGCAATTACATGCCAGTTTTAGTGTAACAAACACTCTTGATTTATACATCAAGGAAACCCAGACCTCACTTGGCAACAGAAACAGCCCTCGATTAGGATGAGATAAAACAAGGAAGGTTGATTTCTGTGATGCCATAATATCACCCACTTTGTTTCTCTTGCAAAAGGTGCTCTGTAAGTTTATGTTATAGAACAGACAAAATGTATGTAGGCATGTGAGGATACCCTAAAGCGCATCACAACAGCAGTGTTTTACAGTGCATCTGATAGCCAGGTACACTAAGAATTGCATCTTCAAAGATGCTGAATGGGCCCACAGGTTTGTGATCCAAGACATTGGTCCCCACAGGGCTTCTTCTGACATCTGAAGACTCATAAATGGAGCATTACTTAGGAGCCAAGATGTTACCTGTAACCTCACTAAGCTGGCCAGCATGAATTTTAATCACAGTATAAGGAAGTGGAGTAGATATAATCCATTTGTTTGCATTGATGAATAAATGTGCTTTTCTATATGTCATAGTAAATATTTGACTATGTGTGCATAGGCACACATGCTCACTAGCTATATTAAGAACATGCATATGCTATAATTTTAGAGATTTAGTTTGATGCATGCACATTTTGGATGCATCTGTTAAATTACAGTTATTCACAGCCTTGCAGGATACAAAATTCACTATCATAAAATTCTGTTAGTGATTTTCAAACTGGCATGATCACCATGTTAATTACTATACAATTAAAATTTTTTTTTTTTTACTTTCTTTTCTCCCCCTGTCCTTTGAAATTGCCTGCTTAACATTCTGCTTCTCTTCTGGAAGGACAATAAATGGGGAAAAATTTTGCCTGCCCACTGGGAGCCTTCCTTGGCTGTGAGCACAGCAAAATGGCACAAAGGAAAGGGACCTCAGGCAACTGATGGGAATGAAAGGTTTGGTCAAGAGAAGGCAACACAGAGCACTGAACATGCTTTTCAGAGCTCAGGAAGAGCTGTGCTAGAGCACGTCTGGGGTAGCAGCTGATCAGTGATTCATGGACTCATCTCCTTCCTTTCACCCTGTAGAAAACACAGAGTATCTATGTACCAACCTTCTAGCTCCAGTAACAGGAATTCCATCATCCCTGATTAGCTCTGATGGAAGTGCCCTACTGCTCCTTGAATTGTATTAGGGATTTGTTAGGTTAAGCACTTGGGAGATTTTGAGGTATTTAGATAATAAAGGATATATAAATGCAAATTAGACATTAAATGTAAGGAGGAAGTCATGGAGGGTTTCACTGAGAATTATCTGCTAGATAAATTCTCTTCTCAGCAAACCTGCAGTGGCTCTTCCCTCCTAGGAGAGGCTCTTTGCAGTGCTTAACAGGTACCTGCTTCTCAGAAAGAGCCCAAACAGATTTATCTTCTCAGCCCAGAGATTAACACATCATCAGGTGTGACAGACTGCAAAATCAGAAAGATGGATTGGCAGGGGAGAAGACAAGTGAAGCATCAAAATGTCATCCTGCATTCATTATGTCTGTGGCTTCCCAATTAATGCACAGAATCTCTCCTCTTCATGGAATCCTCACCTCTAGAGCTGCATAAACCATTCTGCCCAACACCGTTTTTTTTTTCCCCTCCTGTTCATTGTGAAAGCCTAGTTGGATGGCTGGAAAACAAATGTTTCCTTTCTCCCCATCACTTTCCTCTTTCATTTTTCTGACTGGAAATTACGTTTTTAATTTTTCTTCATGATTATTATTCCAGCATTCCTCCTTGCTGGGATTATCTACATGACTTTGCCTCCCCACCTGGTGTGGGGGATAGGGAAAGTTCCATCACTGAGAGCTTCTTGTACCTAAATTGAGATTAACAGTGATAGTTCCACAGTCCCACACTCTTTGTTGTGTTGATGCAGTAATGAAACACATTTTCTGTTTCTGCACTGAGTTTTCTGCTGTATTCTGGTGTATCCTGGTAGGCAATGCCTACAGGCAAGATGAACTGACTCCTTATTGCCAAAATTGAGTAATTATCCTGTATTCACCATCCCTTGCTCAGCTGTGGAGCTGTGCAAGTACATTTAGGGACCGATCAACACCCTCCAGTGATTCGAATTCCTGGGTTTTCCTTTGATCTTTATCTTTTGCTGAAAGGCATCATCCAAACATTTTTGTCTTCTTTACACATGAAGTACAAAAGCATTGGAATGATCACCTTGACTGTAATGCTGCTGTGTCAGTGCTCCCCCAGTCACCCTTCCCTCACCCATTTCAATCAGATTCACTCGCTGTTCATTGTATCATAAAAAAATAATGTGACTTTTTAGCTCAGAAAAAATCTCTTATTTGGAGCTGGTAACATATTGTGAGAAAATACATTTTGTATTGGTTTGTTGAGCTCATTGTCTGCCTCGCTTGCAGATGATGTCACTGAGCAGAGGGCACTTAGGAATGTCCTTTCTGTCCTGACTTGCTGATTGTTTTTCACCAAAAGCTGTGCTCTCCAGTAACTTTCGTGGTGGCTTTTCAGGTCAAGGCTTCTTTCTGTTTCTTCCTTGGAGAGCTGGGCAGTTATTGTCTGGTGCACAGGCCTGTGACAAGATGCAATATTAATAACACAGAAGTGAAAATCAGAAATGTATTATTCATGTCATGGGAAGAGTTACAGCTTGGCCTACGTTTTCTGTGAAAAGCCTTCAGAGCAGTAACTGATCCCACTCCATCTTTTGCCTTACTAGAGTTACATTTTCCTGAGCAAGTATTTGGATAAGATGATCTCTGCTATCCCATACTCTGTGCAACTCACTCTTGTTGTAGTGTGTGAACCACAAATTCCTCTTACTTAACAAGAGTTCTCCAGTTTCCCTCTCAGCAGACACACGAGTCCACAGTATTTCTCAGCTGCCCCTCTCAGTCCTATTTGGAGCTCTTGCTGCTCTTCCTGTCACTCACACTTAAGTCCTTCATCCTGAATCCAGAATTTTCCTGAGTCCTGTGCAGCCCTGGCTCGTTAGTTACCCCGAGGGAGGCTCCTGAGACACCAGCTCTCAGGGGAGCCTCCCCACCATCCTGTCAGCTTCCCATCCAGCTCAGGAGAAAGGGCAGTGATGTCCAGCAGCACTTACACAGGGTCTGTTTCTCACTCATTTCACAGAATGGTTTTTAGAAATGTTTTCAACACTCAGCAGCTTCTGGTTCAGATATGGAGGTCTTTAATATGCAAGTGGATGCAGAATTTTGGGGTTTGGTCTCCTGACCTGTTAATTGGTAAAGAAACAACATTTCTAACCCATTTTTAAGTGCCTCTATTAGCTGCCTCTTAGCCAGCTTTTAACCCACAAGTGAATCATGTCTCCCCTCTTTCTTTTTTTTACCCTGGGTGTTGCACTTCCATCTTTGATGCAGAATACAATGTTGGAATTCACACCAAAATGTTGCCCTTGACCTCTTTGTGACTCCTTAATTCCACTGAAATTGCTTACTTGTTGTTGCTGGGTTTCAGTTTCTGTTTTCCACCCATAAAAACTTAGTATTCATTTCCCTGGAAGTGACATTGAGGGATTATTTCTGTGGAGTTCTGTTCAGTTATGGCATTGATCACTGGCAGTTCATTGCACATTGCAATATTAATGTTTGGGATCAGCTGGTGGCCTGAATAGAAAGCAGTCCTTTCTGGGGCTCACCACTGAGACAGAAGGTGGTTATTTCCCTCTGTCCTTTACCTGCTCTGCAGGCATTTCTTTTCCAGTGCATTTTCCTGAAGGATTTTCTATCTGTGGCTTCCTCGGGACACTTGCTCAGAGGCAGTGGATGGCCCCAGCGAAGCTGCTGTGCCTCGTTCCCAGAGAAATCTGAGCCTTCCCTGGATCTCAGCCCATCAGAGGAAGCAGATTCCCCTCTGAGCTGCCAGCAGTCAGGCTTTCCCAGTTTCCACTTTTTCCTCGTCCTTCCCCAATTTGTACTTTTTCACTGCCAAGCTCTCTTGGCAGCTCGAGGTGAAGTGCTGTTGAAACACTCTCTGTTGTTACAGGCCCCATGGAGTGGTTTGGTTTTTTCCTCTGTCACAGTTTCACAGCAGAAAAGTTTCAATCATTTTTGGGGTGTTCTTGACCCCTGCAGCTGGTGCTTCCTGCCATGCAGGGACATCAGAACAGGCTACAGGGATTTCTCTAATAACAGCCAGGGAGGTGCCACAGCACAAGCAATGTGAGCTGTGAAAAGCTGCTGGAACAAGGAGAGCAGATAAACTGCTCATAAATGGCAACAAGTTCTTCTGGTTTTTCTATTTCTACCTTGACTATTTGATGGAGGGGTGTTAATTTTTTATTATTAATAATATTTGGAGATGGAAGTTTTCATTATTATAAATCACTGATTAAGTCAAATAACTTTCAATGTGGCATCTTTTTAATATAGTGAACTTTCATATTTGTTGGTTTTTGTCAGAATCTGTGGTATTGATGATTCCGAGATTGTAGAAAGTCTCTGTCAGCCCCACTTTCAAAGAAGAAGCCATAAATTGTCTGTGCTGTTTTCAATGTTGTTTATTCTTGCTTATCTCTAACATGTTCTGCTGCCCTGCCTCAGGTCCTGCAGGGCAGCGTGTGGGGCTCTGCCCTCAGTGGGATGTTACAAACATTAAATACCAGAAACTACCTGTGCTATATTTACAATAATGTGCCAGTATCTATCACCTATGTGTGTCCCCAGCCTAAACCAACAGAAAAATGCCAACACTACAGTGAAACATGGAGGGCATGAAGAAGAAAAAGGACAAGACACACCCAATTTCCTCCATCTTGTGCCCTTTGAACCCCTAATCTAGAAACCTAAAATTTTACTTTTGTACCCATGCCACACTTAATTATTACTTATATCAAACACTCAGAGCTTGTAATTCATCCTGTAAGATTGAAAACTCTTTTCCATGGACAGAGATCAGAGACAGTGTCTCTGGGGGCTCTGTACAGGGGGTTCCTGACCCCCTGCCTGGGTCCCAGACCCTCCAGGGCAGCCAGAGGGAAGCTCTGGATTCCCACAGGTTTTCGCTACTGTGCTTTAAAAACATGCAACACATCAAATCAGTCTTTTAGAATAATTGGGTATTTGGGCTTATTTAGGCTGAAATTTTGATTTCTAATACCATTAACTAAAGAATATGGTGCATAGTTCACCATGTAGATCATTATGTGGTCAGAAGTGCTTTGTTTTCATAATGAATCCATCATAGCATAGAGACCTGTAGAGTTCCTGAACAGAGAAAGGTAAAATTCTAAATTCAGTCACCATCTCTGAAGTACTTCAGTGAGTTATGCCCTTTTGCAAATATTACCACAATGACATCCAGATTCTCCATCTGCTGTTATCCCATATAGGTTACTGGATGTTGAATATTCACCCTTTTTATAATTTCAAGTTCATCTGGTGTCATAAACAGCAGAAAACTGTGGGCTGTAATCATCCTATTCTACACTTCTGGAAGGTTTTATTTCATTTTAGTTAGTGGCTGAAATGCCATCCTCTTTTTCTCTGAGTTGCTTTTTTGTTGGTGGCTTTCTTGGGGCATTGATAGACATCATCAGTCTTTGAAGAAAATTGCTGTTACTTAACCTGGTTTTCTGTGCCAGGGATTTCTCCAGCTTCTTTTCATGAAAAAAAAGACTGTTGCAACATCAGAGATAGACTGAGTTTTGGTATAAAGATAATATTTCACTGCTTTGTGGGGTTTTTGAGTCTCAGTCTCACAATTACACAGAAGTGTAGAGTGTTCTGCAGCTCATCTGTTAAAGTTTAATGCTGCTGCTAACTGGCAGTGAAAGAGTATTTTCATCCTGGGAATGTTTCACCCTTTTCACCTTTTCCTGTGTTGATATGGATTTGTGCAAATGTGATGAGTGCCAGCTGAAGAACTGGTCAAGTGGGATGCTCTAATTGCATTTCCTGAGATTTTGCATTTCTAGCATTTTTATCTTTCCACACTGCTGCACTGTTTAATTAACTTGAATTAAATGATGAGTCCTAAAGTGAATTTTTATGCATTAAAAGGGCCATGAAATAAAGGAGTTGAAGAAAAGCAAGAATGGGGGTAAGGCTCATCTCCTCTGAATTTAGACACCCACAAGAAACCTGAGTAGGTCTCAAATCCTCCAAGGGAAGGAAATGCTAGGAAGCACTTCCAATAACCCATTTTTTGTGCCTCCTCTGCAAGACCAGCACAGAACTCACAGAGATTCCAGTAGGACCTATGGCACGTATTTTGATTAAAAATTAGACTGAGTGTGAGGGGTTTAAATGGTGTCAGCAGAACTGGCTTGAGCCCCTCTAATGAAAGAGACAGGCATTACATTTCTGAAGCAAAGGATGAATCAAGATTAACTCTTCTGACAGGTGTGACACTTTCTTGATGCATGTGAAAACAAATATGGGATACCCTTCAAATTGTTGCACTTGTTTTTTGTCTGTGAAATGGATCTCTATAGGAGAATAATTCTTGTGGTTTAGATCAGCTGTCAAAGATGATTCTTAAATGGCCCTTTACAACAAAAAAAGTGATTTATCCTGGCTATTTTTGTATCGCTAAATGAATATAGTGCCACTAGATTGCAGTACTTTCAAGCTTTTCAATAAACCCCACTAAGTCTTGTACAAGGACTCTTTGGAGTCTGAACCTGCCCCCAGACTGTGAATGAGGCCCAGTGTGTGTCCTCAGGGAATTTCCTGTCTTTTAACATGGGTGGGCAGCAAGCACAGCTCTTTGCTCAAACAGGGTTTTAATCCTGTCCAAGAAACAAAGGAAGATAAATATTTAAAAAAAAATACATTAGTTCTATTAGTATTCTTCAGCTCCCAGGGAAAAGGAAACATTGAGAATAGGAAGGAAGGAAGTGCATCAGAGAATGAGGATATGGACAGTTTGTAGGTGATGTTGAGAAGAGTTATTGGAGAGATGCAGAAGGGAGGTGGAAATTAGGAGGCAAATTTTGATGTGCCTGGCAATACAAAGCAGTGCCAAGATGCTGTGGTACAGGCTGTTCCCAGGTAGCTGCAATTACCCCAAAGTGGTGAATCTAAAGTTTAAATAAGATTTATGAGTTGCATTGTGTGTCTTCAAATCAAAAGGAATAATTCTTTTACTGTTGTGTTCATTACAGATAGACATATATCATTATATACATATTTAATAACAAAAAGCAAGGAAAATTTGTTAGTTAGGACTAAATGTTCTACATTTACATTTCATTAATTCAGGAATTTTAGCTTTTGGAGAAACTAAAATTTTAAAAGAGAAATTCAGACTGTAATCATGGTGTTAAGTTAAAGTCAACCCTCTTATAAAGAGTGAGAATTGACATTCCAGTAACCACTCATCTGCAGAGACAAGAAATTAATTTTACCTTGCATGCCATCAGATTAGATATTTTATTTTGTAAGAATTACTGTGAGCACAAAAGGCTCTTGCACATATTGAGGTGGTTCCTCACAGACAGAGGTTTGTACTACAGAAGTGTTTTATTTGCTCTCACCTGAGCTTTGCTGATGGCCATTTATACTGCATTCCTTTAGCATGGAGCAGCTCCGTGTTTTGATTAGTCAGATATGTCTACTAAGATTTTTTTATCTAAAATTTGAAGAGTAACTAAGTAAGGGAGAGGTAGGTTTTATTGTCAAGAAGAAAGACAGGTTGTATTTCATCTGTGATTTTGCCTGTGAAAACAAGTTAAAGCTAGGTATAAATTTGAGTTTTGCTTTTTAATGCTGTATGAGCAAAATTTAGTTTCTGCTGCTCATTGTCTGCTTCACCTACAAACTGTTTGAAGGAGCTTTTACTCCCCCAAAAAGAAAAGAAACTCAGGAAAGTATCAACTGCCTTTGCTGCTAATCCGTGGAAAATCGGGTGGCACTGCTTTAGTGGCAAAGCAAAGAGCAAGGCTGGGATATGGAAGTGTAAAATGGCACATGGAAAACTGATCCCCAGAGCTCAGAGCTGCAGTTTGCAAGCAGCAGAGCAGGTGCATCCCTGGCAAGAGCTGTGCTGCAGCCTGGCTGGTACATTGGACAGCTCTGGCAGTGCCTCTGGCTCTGCAAAGATCCAGATCAAGGCTGTTCTCCTTGGCTTGTGGAGAGAAACATTCCCTGCTTCCCTGAGGAGAGGAAGTGTTCTGTGATAAGGGGTGGAACCTGCCTGGCACCAGTGCGTGCAGGGACACGGTCACAGTGCTGTCAGTCCCCTGGGAACAGCAGAGGGACAAACCCAGAGGAATCTTAAAGTAGTGCTTATGACTTGAAAAAATCACATGGTAGACAGGTCATGTCTTTTATTACAGAGAGAGGAAAAATCTTCTGTTGATCTTCCCCACTTGCCTTTAGCCTTCACTAGCCTGTTGTTTTTAAGGATTTTTTGTAGGCTCATTAAACTCTGCTTTCTCCAGGCACATGCTTCCAGACACTGGGCTTGATTGTGTCCTTGTTCTCAGCCATTTCCAAATTGGGAACTGTTTGAAATTCCTGCTACTCGGCTGTGGGACTTTGGGCATGTTTTCTTCCCCTTCTGGCTTACTCTTCTTTACAGCCCTAAAAGCACACTCAAACTTGTGGTCAAGGGAGCAGTTCTGAGCAGAGCTGGCATCGGGAATGACAGCTCTGGAGCAGTTGTCAGGAGTCAGGGATCTGGGAAGAGCTGTTTGTCTCCAGGGTGATGCCATGGACTGCATGCCCAAGCAAACATTTTGAATACCATAAATTTTTTTGCTCCTATGACTTAATTGAGCCATTCCATGGGGCACTTTAAAATAAAGAATTCCCTATTGTGCCATTATGGAAACAGAGTTTCTTTTGGCCTTTGCCCAGTGTTATACCAAGGGATCACTTTTAAGGACATCTATTGTAGCCGTTGCCTAGAAAAAGCAGTTCAGCCATAATAGGTTGCTTGTGTACACTTTCAGCAAACCTTTAAATATTTATACTTTCTAATTTATGGTACGTGCTCCCTTCCTTAAATAAAGACCTCTCCTGAATATTATCCATCTAACTCTTCCAAAAACACAAACCGGAGCACTAACCCAAACAAAACTCTTCAATTGTATTGTTGTTCTTAGTTTACCCCAGTTCCATACTATTTAAGAGAATTTTTTCCCTTTTGTGATTGTTAAGTGCAGGCTAAGCAGTTGCAGACTCATGTTATAGAGGGATCTAAAGAGCAAGCAAGGATGAGTTTTACTAAATTTCTCTCTTTCCTTTGGAAGACAGACTTGCCCCCAAAAGGACCTTTTTCTTCAAAGTACTATTAACATGACAGTAGCAACCTGTATGAAAGATTGAAAGATAATTAATTTTTAAGTTGAACCAAAGAGAAAAAAAAAAAAAAAAAAAAAAACCAAAACAGTGGATTTGACAGCAGAAGGATCAGGGGATGTAACTTCTAATGAAGCATCTCTGTTTACTTTGTACTCACTAAGGAGACTCTCTTCACTTACGTTTGTTTTTTGTGGCATCTTGCTTATAAACTGCAGAGCAAACAGTTTCCTAGCACAGCACAGTGTCACAGACACCTTGGCCCCTTTCCACACAAGAGCAAATGAAGCAGACTGAATCTGTCCCCTGCACAGATTTTTAAGTCCAAAAGCAATCGGAGCCAGCAGAGGAGGGGGTGTTCTCTGCTGAGCAGCTCAGGAGAGCCTCTTTGATTCACTTCAGGCCTGGGTTCTGTTTGTGAGGCCACTGCTCAGCCCCCATGGGCTCAAGGCACTGGAAGTTTTAATGCAGTAAAATGTTATGTATCCCTGCAATAGCACTGTTCCTGCATGGTCAGGTCATCTCTGCTGCTTTGGGCAGGCTCTGTCTCTGCAAAGCTGGGGGAGCTTCACTGTGGGGTGAGGGCAGAAAGGACCTGAAATGTGTAACAGGGCTGCTGCCCAAACCAGGCTCCAGATTGGTGCCTGCAATGAAGATGATCTCTGCAAAAAGGGTGACTGTGGAACAGGAGCTGTGGAATCAGGGCCTCCGGATGGACACAGTGACAGTTTCCACTTGTGCCATGAGGATCAGCTTTTCCCAGAGTCTGAGGCTGAGGTACTGCTCAGGACAAAGACACTTGACACAGTACACTTAATATTATATTAAACTTCACACAAATACTTCATACAAGTTATTGTTCTATGGATAGTAAAAGCTCCAATTTATGCATAAAGGCTTGGCTTAAAATCTATGTTTGAGCTTCCTTCAGTCTAAAAGGAAAAAGGTATTTCTCTGATTTTTCTTTTTAAAAAGTGTTGCTTGGTATTTTTTCCAGAACTGTTGTGCTTTCCTCAATAATGACATAAACACTGTTTTTTGCTACTCCTTTGGTTTATTTTCTCTCTCCAAACTGAATTTATGGCAAAGGAACAGAACTTTAGGACATATTGCTTTCCCATGTAGATCTTTTCTATAAGGCATAAAAGAGATACAAACTCATGAGTTTCTTTTTTCTGTTTGATTGTTTTAATTATAAAATATTCCTGTTTTCTCTTCCATCCACAACTGGAATATCCTTCCTAGTCATCTTCCCAGTCCTGGGAACTTCTTGCTGAAGATAACACCATGTGTGGCCCACAGATAATGTAATGATATATCCTTAGTGTAGCCATGCAAATCTTTATTCAGTAATAAAATATTTGGTTTGCTGATAAATTTTTGTTTTAGGCAACATCCTGCCAATTATTTTCATTTACTCTGCCACCTATAAGCACCTCATTAGCAGTGTCTACACTATGATACAACTGCTTCTCCCTGTGTTTGTCCTTCCCTTCTCATTTTCCCCAAATAAACAGTATTAATATGTGATGGGATGGTTTCCAACCAGGATCTGTCACCTCCTCCTCAGTGTAAAATGGAGTGTCAGACTTGTTTTTCTGCAGGCTTTTTGGGTTCTGTGTTCTCATGGCCTGAAGGATTTGTGTTTTAACAAGCATTCTGTTTCCATTTAGGAGAGTTATTGAGTTGTGTGTGCTCACATTCACACACCATTGAACTCTCTGGTGGTGAGCTTTCACTAGAGGAGCTGCTGAACACTTGAGACTTTTAGCAGTTCCACTTCATTTATTGGTGCCAAACCCTTGAAAAATCTGTCAAAAAATGAGGAGATTCAAAATGGGATTGGAGACCACTTCAGGAATTGAATGTTTTCAGCACTGAAATTTCTTTGATACTTTGACAGGAACTAAAACTTTACTAAAACTTGAACTGCAGGACTTAGGCCAGTGCTTGAGAGATGAACTGCAGGACTTAGGCCAGTGCTTGAGAGATGAACTGCAGGACTTAGGCCAGTGCTTGAGAGAACAGGACCAGGAAGGTGTGCTCGAAGGTGGGAATTGTTTTATCTGTCTGCTCTCAAACTCTTTTTCCTTTGGACAGCACCTAGTACCAGCCAAGGGCAGAGGCAGAGCACAGGTCTCAGTCAGCTGTGGTCTGAGCCAGCCTGGCAGTCATGGCAATCCTAAAGCCCTGAGCAATTTGGGGAATCTGGCCTCCAGTGATGGCCAGATGTCACTTCCATTATTTTCACATACCTTCACTCTGGAGTTCATTATTGCAGAAATTCTCTGGTCCTGCTGATCCTGTAAATGTATCTGTGACTTTGATACAGGGACAGTTTCCCCATGACCTTCCATGGGAATCCTACATGAGTTTTGTCTGTGTTGTGTCTCGATTCTCCTTCTCTGGAACAGACACATGACTGTCATCACTCTTTCTTTATGTGGTGCCAGCAGGAGGGTGCCTGGCTCCTCATTAGCTGTCCATATGTATACCAATAAGTTGTAATTATTTCTGAGAGTGCCTTTAGGAAACAAGGAAGTGACACTTACACATTCACAGGCCCTGCTTCACAAGGAAGTGGGACGCATCACGCAACTGCCCTGCTAGAGCAGATGTGGCTGGGATGCAAAATGTACATGCCACATGTGGGCCAGCTATGAAACAGAATTACAATTTTAATCAAAGTCTCCATGCATTTCCCAAGTATTAGGCAGCAGAGTGTTGGGAGTGTAAGTAGGTCACATGTTGTGTTGAGCTATTGTGCTTTGTCCTTTGCCATCTGGCATCATGAATCAACGTCAGCTGGATGCAAACAGAGCTCTGCAAAGGTGACCTTGGCAGCAGGAGTCCCTGGGCAGGGACTGCAGGAGGCTCACCTGCAGTCACAGCAATCCTGGCAGGGAAAACCCAAAGGGAAGAGGGATGGGAGTCTGGGAGCCCTTATGGCCAGCACTGCCGATTTGGGAGTCAGCTGTTTGTCGGTGTAGCCCATGGAGTTTCATTGCTTTCATCTCTCTGTGGATACCCACATCTCAGTGAATGGCCAAGGATCCACTGGAGTTCAGAGCAGGCATAAATGAGATGGAGGATACCAAAAAACCCCTGCTCATTCTGGCCAATTGTTCCAAGCAAGAGAGATTCCAGTTATTTATTACTCTAGGATATGTTTTTGAGGAAACCTAGCTGTTGAAGCAGTCTGCTTTTAAAGGTCTCTGAAGCTTAACCTAGCAAATAGAATTGGTATATATAGAAGGTATAGATACAAATAGAAGGTATTTGTAGCTCACTTGAAATGACACTGTCAAGACAAATTTAGCTGTGAGTTTTAAATATGTGGGTCTGGGAAAAAAAAATCAATAGACAACTCCAAAAAGGAAAATTATGTGTGATAAACCTTCCTTGTGGTGCTTCCAACTCAAACCAGTACAGTGGTTTTTGTGTATTGAAGGCTTTGCTTGGTTAACTTGCATTTTGCTGCCTTACTTTAGGTGTCAATATTTGAAATCTTTAGCTTAAGCATCTTTCGGAGTGAATTATCCACAAGACATAATTAGAATCCAGGTCTGATGGTTCCCAGTCCTGTTTTGAAACCACCAATCCCAGAAAGGAGTTTTGTGGTCTACTCAAATTTTCCTAGTTGACTGCGTTGATAATGAAGTCAGAGTTTCCCCTGTATGGAAAACAAGAAAGGGGAAAGGCAGATTTATGGATTCCCAGATTCCCTGCTATCTGCAAGATGGATTTAATACACACCAAACCTACAGCAGGGAGGTTCCCTCGTGCCTCGTGCTGAACAGAAGCAGCATTTTTCCTCTGACACAAGGAAGTGCTATGGAGCATGGAAGCCCATCAGATTTGCTCAGCTGCCTTCCCAAGTTGTGACTCATGTGGTTAAAAACACCACTACAAAATCAGAATACAATGCTGCTGCCTGCACACAAGCACACTGATTTAAAATATGTGGGCACTAATTGTCTTCAAAATCCAGAATCATTTGGTTTCTCCAGTTACAGCCAGGCCCTACTGGAGTTTACAGCTTCTTTTGTTGTTACTTTTATTATTATTAGCATTATTGTTTTGGAAAGCATTTTATGGGAACATAGAAATTACTCTTTTTGCAAAGCAAATACATCAAAGCACTTTTATCTGTTTCTCCAGTACTAAACCAGGGAAAGTGCTGCTTTAAAGTGTATATGAAGCTGTTGTAAGATGGTCAGGATGTGAGCAGGAGGTAGCTAGGTGTTTATATCTGCCAAATATATGGGAAATATATTGCCATGTATTTTCAATATATGAGAAAAAAATGATATTTTTAGTACTGAAACTGCTAAGAAGTACATTATCTAAATTAGTGTATCTCAGAGAAAGTTTGCCATAAATCATGGCATATGTCCACGATATATGGAGCAAGTAGAACATCTAATTTTGCTTTAAGCTTACTTTATTTTATTTTACGTAAGTATTATAAATTGATCTGTGACTCCAGGCTGCCTTGGGTATATCTAGATTTGTGATCAGTGCACAGTGTAAGTTATTTTTAGATGTGAAATGCTCTTGCATCCACAAAGAGTGTGGTTATTCACTGCCATTAATGCGCTGGGGAAATAAGTAATTTCAGGGCTTTAAAGTGGTTTGCAACCATCTTCTTTGGCTTTATTGGATTTAAATATTTTCCCAGTTCTCTTGAGCTGTTCAGTAGGGTGAGTCTGTTTCTAATTGATCACCCAGTCAGACATGACAATGAGATCTCCAGGTTCCAATTCCTGTGTCTGGTTGAAGTTCAAGGACAGAATTTGAAAGCCTTACACAAACTTCATTAAGGGGACTCAAGACAAAATCGTGGTCACTGCTGAAATTGTGAATTTTTCCTGAAGTTCTCAGTGTGAATGGCAGAGGTTGGAATCAGTGCAGCAGCAGGCATTTCCTGGGATATTACTGGATTCTTGCAGAAACCCATGGAATTGGATCATGGTGAGGACTCTTGGTACAGCTTCATATTCAGAGCAGAGCTCAAAACTCACTAATGCCCATAGCTGAAGTGCAAACTTCCATGTGAGCATTGTCTAACAGGAGCCAAAGGGAGCAGAATTCCCTAATAATGTTACAGACTTTGAGAGCAAATGTCATTGTTTCCAAACCAGGCAGGAAAGGAGCAGAGGTTCAGAATGCCAGACAAGGTCTGAAACACCTGGAGAGGGAAGATGGGGAGCATTTCTCATCCTGCTTGTGTAGGTGTATTCGCAGTCATTTCCCAGAATCTATTCATTTGGGGGGGGGGGGGGGGGTGGTACATAATGCCATTTACAAACCAATTTGGTCTAACTTTTACTTTTAATTAGGAAAGTTAATTGGAAAATGTCCTTAAAAATTAGGTTTCTCCCTTGACATGCTGTAAATAAATAAGTTATGTTGGAAAACAAGATGAAGATAAACAAAGGGTTGTTTCAAGCTAGCAGAAAAAAGGAGCAGCTTATTTCTCTGAACAACAAAACTGCATTTCATCATCTAAATAACAATGCATTAATATTTATATTTATCATTAATAATTTGATTGCATTCTTTTAGTAAGAAACACAGATAGAGTAAGTGTTATTGCAAATATTTGCTTGCCTTCATATCACTTCCCATGATTTCTGCATGTTGTCAGTGGTTTGGGCTGCTGAGCAGCTTGGAAGTGACCCCAGCTGGGGCAGCTCCCCAGAGCCTGGGGGAAGCTGTCACTAAACAGCTTCAGACTTCCAGCCCTTCTCCAGCAGGGCTCAGATTTGCCCAGGGTGGGAGAACTGCCCCTGTCACTTCATAATTCCCTTTTTGACAGTATCAGCACTGCTGGTTTTATCAGCTTGCCAGGCAGGTTGAACTTCTGGAATGAATGAGACTGAAAGGAACCAAAATGTTGCTTTTTTGGTCGGAAGTGAGCAGCAATCTGTGGGCTCTGGTTCTTTGATCCTCAGAGAATTGTGTCCCAAGGGAGCTGGGTCCAGCACTCACCTCAGCTTTCTGCCCTTCCCTCCCCTGCAGTGAGATAAGTAACCCCAACTTTCTTCCTTATTTGTGGTCCTGCCTGATAATGTAAGTTCCACTTGGCAGCAGATTAGATCCATGCACTTAATTAATTTAAGCTACAGCAGCTAACAAGCAGCTGCAGAATTTGTTCAGCCATGCCTGCGAGAATGGAATCATCCTGGGGAGAGAAGAGGAGGGATGCTAAGGATGCTGTCTGATTTAGCTACACCACTTTAAGTCATCCATCAATTTGAACTGAAGTCCTCCATCTGTAAAAAATCTGGGCCCTGAGTCAATTTGAAATATGAGAGCATTTCAGCCTCCTTGTATTAGTAGGACTCCATCTCTTCAGGAAATTATAATGTTCATGAATTTGAAGGAGCTTAGTGCAGGAACAGAGACCCTAAAACCCTTGGCTGGTTCTGCAGGGGCCTCTCACAGACAGTCCCTGCCCAGTAGCTTCTTAAACACAGTTTCCAACCAAAAGAATTATAGAAGTATTTGAGCAGGAATTAGACACTTGTACAAAGAAAAACAACTTGAAGTACTTCTCACTTATTAAAAGTAGTGAATATACACTCAACACAATTATTTAATTAATTATACACCTATTCTATTTTTTGCCATGCTGTTACTATCACCAAGCACTGTTTAAAAAAAAAAAATCTACCTAAGAAATTAATAAAAGACCGACTGGGAAAGCTGTTTGAGTAAGTATTTTTGGAGTGTCAAAAAAAAGTCAAACACTAATAATTGCTTTTGAATGTTACCTCTAGACAAGATCTTCCAGAATGACCCTTGGCATCTTTCAAAAAACTGAAAAACAAAGGATAACAGTGACAAAAATTAGTGCTATTTTTTCATAGCTATTAATGGTTGGAATTCTAAACTGTCCATATGTGCACTGCTCAGGCAACTAACTTATCTAGGGGTCTGAAATGAAACTGTAAAGGAGGTGTATCTCTGTTTCACTGTGGATTTGGTTGCATTTGTTGGCACCTGGCTGGACAAAGTTCTGGAGGTCTGCAGGGCTCCTTCCTAGAGAGCTGTCTATGTCACTTTTGCCATGGTGTCCTAAACTCACAGTTTGGGGTAGAAATGAGGTCCAGGCTGCTGTGATTGATGAAATCAACCAAGATGAGCCTGAGCAGGTTTTAGGCTTTTGGTGTGGGAATAAGGCAAAGATTTTTGGAGGAAAAAAAGAAAAAGAAGAAGGGTTGATTTATTAATAGGCATTTTCCTGCTGTAAGTGCATCTTCTGTCAGTTTATGTGGATTAAGGAGACAGGGATGGCACAGCACTTCTCTGTACCCTCTGGAAGTTTGGTATCATCACAATGGAGCCCAGCAGGTGCTGCTTTCCTGGGACCTCAGCAGTTCAGACAGTCTCAAATCTCAGGGATGTGAATGCTCTGGGCAATGCACTGAAAGCACTGGGCAGGATCATCTTTAATTCAGGACCACTCCAATATTTCCATTTGTCATGGCTGTTCCCAAGCTTGTGTGTTTTCCTGGCTGAACTGTGTTCCAGAAGAGAAAGAACTGACCTGTTTGTGCCCAGCACAATCAGCTGAAAACATTTTTGTATGGACCTGACAAGAGAAGTGTGGGTGGATAAGGTTAAGCCCAGATGGCACTGCAGATATCCCCTTGGCACACAGCTGGAGTATTATTCTCTCCAAGGCCAGAAAGGGCTGCAGTTGAGGCAGAAAGGCTCAGCTTTAATGTGCCAAGGGAAACTTCCAGTCTGTGTGCTCTTGGTACCTCAGGCTGGGGAGAAAAGCACAGCTGAGCCATTCTGCACTCCTTAACCTTGAGAAGACAAATCTCAGCGCTTGCCTCCTGGTTTCCCTCCACACCTGACCTCCCTCTGCCTGATTTGTCGTGCCTGAGAGTAGCTGCTCTTATAAACCTTGGAATGAGGTGGTAAATCTAGATCTGATGCCCCAGCTGAGTCAATAGCACACTGGGTTGCAGCTAATTTTTCAGGCTTATATGCTGTTTGGAACAGGAAATCCGTGATTTTAATTAGCAATAAATAGGAAATAGTCTGCTGAGAATTGATCTTAAACAGGTACTGCTGTACTAAATTAATTCAAAATACGCAAGATTTTCCATTCAGCAAATTGATGTTAAGACATCTTGAGTTTATTGGCAGCAGCTCCATTATCTGTCTGAGGCTAACTTTGGTTTCAGAAAGGAATGAAGCTGAAAATCTGTTCTTATACACAAACAAATGAGCTTATCATAAAGTACAGAGCATTGGGACAGAGAGGATTTCCCCATGTAGTCATTTGAAGAACTAATTGTCATATGTATTCTGTCTTAGCTAGCAAATGGCACTAGTAACAATTCGTCAAAAAAAATCAACATTTTTTGTTTGTTAATTCACAGTCAGTTAATGTTTAATGAAATTTTGGAAGATGGCATTTTCTTGATGTGTTTGTGAAGAAAATCCTTTCATCTGACACCTCATTAGGGAAAGGATTTGGATTTTGAATGTTCTTAGGAAATAAATCTCCTTTTACTGCAGAGAAAACTGCAATCTGCTCTATTTAATATAGACAAGGCCCTAAAATTGCCTAAGCTATCATGCTAGTCTGTAAGACAAGACCATGCCATTGCTTTCCACTTCAAATAGTATTAAAATCTGAGTCAGTAACTTGTGTTTTATGCAGTCTTGCAGATGGGAGAGTTGAGACCTTGGCAGTGAAATGAGTTGGGTAAAGTTGCAAAGGAAATCAGTTTGTGGGATAAGTAAACTGTTTCATTTGTACAAGGCACTGAATCAGTGGGATGTCCATTCTCAGCCTGATGCTTTCAGTTTCTCTGGCATTTGCACATAATGCTTCCAGAGGTGTTACTGGAATCTCTTAATGTAGGTACTGGTGTGATTTAGAACAACATTTTGGGATAGAATGAGACTTTTTTTTAATTAGTAGTCTTCCCATTTTGAGTATCATTTCCAGAAAGGCAATTTCTGAGACAAGGAGCTTCTGGAGAGGGTCCAGCGGAGGCCACAAAGATGATGAGGGGTCTGTTTTGAGGAGAGACTGGGGACTGTTTAGTCTGGAGAAAAGAGGACTGAGAGGGGATCATATGAATCCACATAAATATCTCAAAGAGGTGCCAAGGAAGGTGCCAGACCCTTTTCAGCGGTGCCAGTGACAGGATGAGGAGCAATGGCCATGAACTGAAACACAGGAGGTTCCACCTTAACATGAGGAAGAAGTTCTTTACATTGATGGTGGCAGAGCACTGGAGCAGCTGCCCAGAGGGGCTGTGGAGTCTCCCTCTCTGGAGGCATCCCACATACATCCATGGGATGGGGAGTGAACTTTTGTTGTGCTCTAACTGGTATCAATAGCAAAATTCATCTGACTTCAGTGGAGTAAACCTGTCTCCTAAATGAGTAAACCTTTGAGACTTCCAATTAATGTCCTGCCATGAGATATTCACAAAAATCTGGTGGCCTCATAACCACAGGGCATTAACTCTTCCTGCTTGACCAGAGGAACATGAACTATGGGTCAGAGTCCCAGATTGGACTTTCTCTGTCTAACATTCACTGTATTAACGGAAATATATTCCTGAGAAATAAAGTCCATTCTCTTGATCTCTGTCTAGCTTACAAGTTATGTAATGCCACAAATGGTAAAGGTGATAAATAAGATGTTTTGTACAGAGAGGATTTCAGTGATGCTCTGCTTGGACCTTGTATTGAGGTTTGAGAGTTTTGTTTTGGGCTGAAAGGTGCATATTCTGACTTAATCTTCTGAGATTTATGGAACTTCTGTATAATTGCAGTGGATTTTTTTTGTAAGGTTAAAACTAAAGTAGTCAATATGAAGCAGGAAGGAGAATGTTCTTTACCCAGGATGAGAAACAGGAGTGCATCAAAAGACTGTTCCTGCTGCAGCTGGGTTCTGTGTATGTAACTGAAGGGTGGAATTGCATAGGGGTGGGTTCCACACATACTGCTGTTAAACCAGACATTTTCACTGACACGCAGTAGAATTAGTCTGAATATTTTTTTTTTTGTTTCACTGAGTGAGATCAAAGCCAGGACCAAGCTCTTCCTCCTGCATTTTTTCCTCTGCCTGCTACACAGTCAGTCTTGGATCATTGATAAACAAACCTAAATCCATGCTGTCTCTGTGATAGGGATGTGAAGGATCTTTTCTGGTGTGGGAAAGATGAGAATATAACTGGGTTTCACAGCTTGTAAAACAAGTTGAATACAAGTTGCTGCCTTAAATGTTTTATGCTGTTGCTGTGTTGCCATGAGGTAGATTTAGTTCTAAGTGTCTGTTTGTGCCAGCTGGCTGTGGATGACACCCATGGGAAAGCACATCCCCTGCCCCTGGCTTTTCTGTTTTCTTGGTTTGGCAATTCACCTTCTGTTAGTAGATACCTACAGAAAAAGAGCCTAAAGCACATCTGACACATTATATTGAAGATGAACTCCACACACAGAACATAACTGGAAACAAAGTTTGAAAAGGAGTCATGGGTTAGGAATTTAGGCCAGGGCTGCTTCTATAAAGAGCAAGAAAGTTTTTCTTGGTCCTTGGAGAGAATGTGCTGTTTTCCAGAGGGCTTGGGCTTTCCCCCAGCTTAGTGACCAGTGAGCACTGCTTGCTTTCTTTCAGCTGGCCAGAGTTTCAGAAGAGTTGCCCCCAGAGAGGAAGTGTCATGTCCTTTAGTCAGCAGGACCCTTGCTGAGAGCAGCAGAGTGCAGAAAAAGGACAAGGCACTAGGCAGGAATGTTTCATTTCTAAAAATCTTAAGTCACTTTGATTGTACCATTGCTTCAAATGTTTACATTTCCCCTCAAACTGCTCTTAGAAATCTTCCCTGCTCTCTTCAGTGTGGTGGCTTTGTGCTGCTGTGGTCTCAGAAAACCCTGCAAGTGTCTGCCAAAGGCAGGGCCAGCAGCAGCACATGTGAGTCCATGAACAGCTGAGAGGTGTGGGAATTATTGAGGGAACTAAACTGTGTGCTGTGAGGCAGCTCTTGTGGACAAGCACTGTTTCCTTTTTCTTCTCCCTGAGACACATTTCTTCATTGTGGTTTTAAAAGTTAATTAATGGATAATTGTGAAGAACAGTCCTGTTAACAAGAGCTGACTGGAGGTCTTATATCAGCACAATTTATTGTGGGGCCTGACAAGATTCTATATGCCAGCAAGAAGAGAAATCCTGACTAATTATGGCAGTAGTTCTTTACAGTAATGGCACAATAATTGAGAACACAACACAGCTTTTCAGGACAGCTTAGAAACCAGAAATATAAAGTGCAGCTTTTTTTGGTGGCCCTTTGCACAGGTGAGGACACATCCAGGACCATCAGATAAACCAGATTATATTCAGCTTCAATATTTTAAAAGCTTAAACATTTACTGGATTTATTTCTGAACTTTCTGTTGTCTCCAGAAAGCTTCTGGGAAAGCAGCTTTAGGTAGGCAGTGACTGTGAATGGCAGATAGTGTTTTAACACTTCCCCTTGTCATCAGTGTTCTTCTACAGTCTGGTTTCTGTGTGTGTCTTCCCTAAAATGTTGTCTCAGCACTAACAAAAGCAACAGATACATGGCTGCTTTATGATTTGGGAAAGTGTATGTATTTTCTGTGTTTTATTACCTCTGTGTTAGACATTTCACCAAGAGCTGCTTGTATAATGTCTGTACAAACACAATGGTTCAGCTCATGCTGCAGTCAAGAAGTTGCTGAGGCATTTTAAAAACCAGGCAATTTTGCAAGTAGTCATGATCATCAGAACATAAAAGAGCTTGAAAAATCCTGTTTCTCTCTGACTTTCTCTTTCTTATGTTGCAAGGCCATGTCTGGACCTCCCAAACTAGCTGTGGTAAATATCTGATCTATGTCTGCTGCACTACCAGCTCTTGGATCAGGAGCATCCCAGTGGAGCAAGTACACAGACTATATTGTTAAAAGCTCAATAAAAAATAGAGGTTTTGAGTGGTGCATACCCTAATCACAGCTCAACGATTATATTTGGTAACCCTGTGGTTTCCTCTGCCTGTGGAATTCATGCTACCCAGATATCTCTTATTTTTGTTACTTTCCATGGACTGTGTTTTGATAAATAATCAAAGGGAAAATTCCTCAGTTTGGTTAAGTAGAGGGAGGTTTGTTACCATTTTTGAATGTTGCTTTTTGTTGAAATGTTTACTTATTCCTGATGTTTATCCTGCAGGTAGGTAAAGTCTGGATATTGGCAAATGTATGCCTCCTTTGCACACTCAAATCCTGGTGTGTGAGCATGACACACAAAGTACACAGACCTTTTCCTAAAGCAAAATGCGCTCTTTAAACAGGGAGGCTGGCTAAAAATGGTGCCAAAAGAAAGGAAAAGTATTCATGTTGCACAAACTAAGAAATTTAGCAAGAGGATGCCTAGTAGTGTTTTACAAGACTGGTTTTAAGGGAATTTTTAATCAAATCTTAATCTGCTTTCAGTAGATACAAACCTCACTGAAGTAACATCCAACATCTCCAGCAACAAAATATTTTTGTGCTGCAAACGTACATGTAATTTAATAAAAATTGCCCATTTTCTTTGAGTTGCTTTATCTGATTTGTCTGTCAATGGAAGTACAGAACCCGTGAAGTACATAGATCAAAGGGGCAGAAAAATGAAGTGCATCAGGAGGAGCGATAAGGAAGTGTGCAAAACAAAGTAGCTTTCTTATTTCACTTTACATTTCACCTTCTTTGCTGCTACAAACTGTCACCTTGTGCTTCCTCAGCTAATATTTTAGGTTCATTTTGCATGTCAAGATCGTGCAAGCTGCCACAGCCAATGGCACACATATTCTGAGCATCCTATGCCCCACATGTATCTCCTAACACCCTTTTTGTCAGTGTTAATGCCATAGCTTTACAGCCCACTGCTGCCACGGTGAGAAAGACTGCAAGGAGAAAATAAACAAAATTAATTTCATTCATTTGCTGCAAATTAACATAAGAAGGTGGCATAGGTTCTCTCACACAGCATTTCAATCAAATCCAGCCAGTTGTTAGCTAATGGTATTTTCTGCCTGCATTGTGACTCAATTAGAAGGGATTTATGAATCTGCATGGAAGTAAAATGAGGACACAGTGCTCAGACATATTGTTCTGCTTCTTCACCCATTACCAAGGAAGTGACTCAATAATTGTATTCAGTTTAAGAAAATGCTTTGAGAGGAAATGTTTTGTAACAAATATTAAAAGTGCTACCTTGGTTTCTAAGCTATTTTATCTTTGCATTTTAAATGAGAAGCTTTATTTTGTGTTATTTGCCTGTTTTTATTTCTTTTTAAAAGTTTCCATCTTCAGTTTCATTCATAACAAACCTGACACCTAAGACAAAGCACAGGTTACCTCAGTGAGCTCACATGCAATTGTTCCCTGGCTGGCTGTCACCTGCATGTCACCTGTGTGTGACAGGGAATGCCACTGTAGCTCTGGCTCCTGAACAATGCAGATACAAAACTGTCCAGAATACATGATAAAGTATATGATGTGGGAAGTGTCAAGATTTTGGTGGCACCAACCCTGTTATGACAGAGCTGTGATTTAACTTCTGCAAACAGAACCAAGTTCAGTGATAGATTCATGCAATTGCTACCATATGGAGCAGCAAATCACTTATTGCTGAAGTAATGCTGATTTTTAGAGTAAGACAAGACAGTCGCCACCATAACATTCTCAACAGAGAAGGCAACACGCTGCAGCCACTTGAAAATGGCAGGGCAGTGCTGTTTAAGGATTGCGCTTAGCAACAACCAAAAAGTCACCCACTTTTTTCACTTCCTGGCTATAATTTCATAGCCATCTTCTAGTAACTGCAAGAACTAAAGAACAAACTTGTGTCTCTTTGGTTGCTGCTGGATTACCTTCAGGACTTCTCTGCTTCAGTTCTTGGATCTCTCCAAGAGAGAGAGTTTGAGTTTAGGGTGATCAGAGTGGTGTGGGATGCGGTGAGTCTGCTCCAAGCAGCTTGGAGCACACCAGGGCCTTTGGGACAATCTGACAGTCCTGCTGCTCCTTGAGCTGCCAAACCCAAGGTTCAGCTCCAGAGATACACAGCAGTTGGATATTAAGGTGAAAGAGCAGTAGTAGCAGCTCTATGAGCAGCATGTCCCACACATTTCCTACAAGACTGACTCCAGGGAAATAGGCTGGAGCAGCACCACTCCTGTAAGCACTTGGGGATGTCCCTGGGGGTGTTCCATGCAAACTGTCCTGAGTTCATGGCATTAGGCATGATCACAATCTAAGGGTATCTCTTCTAGCACATACTTCAGGTGCATGGCTGATGCTCATTTTTCCCTTCAGACACACTTCCTTCCCTCTCCCAGAGGAAAAGTGACATTTCTTGCAACCTGCGTAAGCTGCAACTTCAACTAAAGCTGGATCTCCCTCATAACACAGTTGGAATATTGTCCTCTTGTAGCATGGAGTGACAGGTTGTGATAAATAGACTGTTTCTCTGACTAATGTGTACCTAGTCAAATATTAATGAGCCGGCACACAGAAGCATGAAGTAATCTTTTGTTTTTCATTAAGTGCATAGATTAAAGAGATGTTGCTTTACTGTAATGCACAGAATTATGTCATTTCAGCTTAGAGTAATTGCTAATCACCTCAAATTGAAATGATCCTTGGTTTTGTTTTAAAGAGCATAGAAGAACAAGAAGTAGAGGAAAAACAGAAGTAGAAATGGAATATGAGACTATAGTGAAAGTGAGTGAAAAATTCCCCTTTTTCTCCAGTAATGCTGATGTTGTTTCCATTTTACATGTCAAAACCAAGTCAGGATCATCCACAATTAACTGCCTGATGGTTTTTCTGAAATCTTTGAGCAGTTCCAGCCCTGATTATTACCTGCTAGCTGCATAACATGAGCTGCCACTGACCATTACATCCCTTCAAGACCACGCAAGAGATTTGTGCCTTCTTCGGGTCATACCCCACCCCATTGTCTCCCTGCCTGTTTTATTTATTGCTGCGTCTGCCCCACCTCAGTGCAGCCATCAGGGGCTGTGTGTAACAGCATGACTGTCCCAGCTTTCTTGCCACAGCCCTTTGGGTCATGGGAATATCCTCTGTTCTCTGCTCACAGTAGCTGCAGTACTGCCAGATCAGAACACCAGGCACTGTGCAATTTCTCTCTGAAGAGGTAAAGGAGATTGATTTATTTATGTGGGGGTAGGAACTGAGAGCATTGAATGTAGAAGTGGGAGGTGGAGAAAGGTGTTGAAGTAGGAATTCTGGGTACCTCTGAAGATTAAGTTTACCAAGTAGATAAATTAAGGATTTGTCATCTGGGACAACAGAGTACGGGATAAAGATGGGATTAACCAGGGCATCACAGCAGAAGGAAGAATTGGGGTACAAAGAGAAAGAACTGATGAATGGGGATCAGTAAAACAGGATTACTGAAGCCTAAAGGGGAAAATTAAAAAGTAAGAAGGTGAATTTTTCAGGGAGAAGGAAGAGAACAGAAGACAATTGAGGAAGGGCAGGCAAAGGCTGGAAGAAAGATGAACATAGATTAAAGTAAGGGAATTTTCTTCATTGCTTTATGGAAGGGCTAATGATGACAAGATGGGGATGGAATGAAGTATTATTTCAGGTATGTTCATCAGGAAACATGATTATGTGTAAGCAAACTTCCTGCATCCTCCTGCAAACACAGCCATGCTAGGAGGGATGGGTTTTCACTTCAAGGGGGTAGTAATCAGCCACAACTTTGTCACTAAATCAGGGAATCCCACTTGCTTTGTATTTTTATTTACTATTTCACTCCTACTGCTTTCTCCTGGCTTGCTTTGATATGCTTTACTTGTCTGGGGAGAGAACTGCCATGGTTCTCAGTGTATTTGTTCTCTCAGCCTGTCTGGGGGTGTTGTTTGGGTTTTCACTGATCACATCCCTTCCTATGGACATGCACTGGCAAGGAAGAGGGAACCAGCTCTGGGAGTTTGATCTGTGCCTTGCATAACACAGATTGAGTCCTGTGCTTTGCAGAAAGGCAAGTGCTACGTTTGATTTATGAAGTGACTGTAAATTTGATTTGTCAGGCTTTTCTTTATGTGAATCACCTGTCTCTGCTCACACAGACCCCAACATATTCTTCATGTGTTGATTCACATCATTACAGTTTATTTAAAGGTTTTTACTGTTGCATAATAAGTGAACATTTTTCTCAAATGCTTGTTAAAGATAACATAATTGAAAGTATTGTTTAGCTCTTTTATTGTGGCAGGGTTAGAGATTAAAACTGTTAGGTGGGGACTTGATTTCATGAGTGCTGTTTTCCTCTTGGACACAGGCGAGGGAACTAAATGTGTATTTCCTGAGCACAGAGGTTGTGACAAAAGAAAGCAGAGCCCATAATGAATATGTTGGCACCTCCACAGTATTCAAAGGAGTGACTTACTGAAGATGGCAAGATTAAACTGGCAATTGCTCACTAGGGGACTGGGATTTCTTTGTTGCTTGTGTTTAAGTGTCAGAAGAATATTGATTTCTGTTCCTGAGGGATGTGCTGTCTTCCTTTCCTGAAAAGCAGGAGGATGGGAATAGAGATGAGCTGCCTTGAAACAGCTCAATGAACATTTGAAAAAAACAGAAGAACTTGTTTTAACTCCATTCTTGTCATACATCACATTTTAAATAATATGAGGCCAAGCTCATATCACCTGCCTGGGTCAAGTTAGGATATCTTAGGAGGATGCTGGGAACCCAGACAAATCCAATTGCTCCTGCACAGTTAAAAGGAAATCAGGCCCCAGAGAAAAACCTCCTCTAGTGAAAGTAACTTCTCATTACACCACTGGAGTTACTCTTTCCTTCATCCTGCTCTAAGGACTTCAGCCTCATAGACTGTGTAAAGGATCAGGAGAAGCTGGGAAACAAAGTGCGTTGGCACTGAGTACTCAGGGAGCTCCAAAATAGGGAGAAGGAATCCATCACACCAAAGCAAACATGAGAATGACGTGATGTGAAGAAACATTTTTTTCCACCCCTTTCTGTTCTAAGCTCTCACTCTTACATACACAGGACAAGGCATTTGAGATGCTGTGAAGTACCAGGATAAGGGAGGGAAGGCAGGGCAGAAGAAGGGAGTAAATATTTCCTGCAGGCCAGAAAGGAATATCTCAGCTCCTGCTCTGGTGGAGTAAACCAGTGGCTTTGGGCTGAACAAAACTGATCACCTTAGAGAATATTTCTGTGCAGGAGGGGCCCAGAATCCTTCTAAGACATGCTAATAGCTATGCAGAAATCTAGAGAAATTACCTAAATTAGAGCTTCATTCAGGAACTGTTTGAATCCTCTAGTGATTGAATGTTAGACAGCAATAGGAAGAACTCCCAGTTCACAATTTTGTTTGTCAGCAGTAGATAAAATTTTGCAACAGAAAGAAAAAAGAATTTAGACTTGCAAGCCTGGTCTGAACCTGCAGCCTTTTTTTTTAATCTATGCTTTTGCACTAGGATTTTTTTTGGTTTTGGGAAGTCTAAAAAGTGGGATCTAAAAGCTACTGCTGCACTTTTCTTGTTCTTTAAGCTGTGTTTCAAATGGACACTTAAGTGCATGAGAGAGTTTTTCAGTGAGGCTTCAGCCATGTGCAAGTGTTGTCTAGGTTCAGCTTTTTCCTAAACCTGGAATTTTGTAAGTCTTTTGGTAGCTGCTGCACACATGCAGAATTCTGCACAGTACAATTTCAGCCTCCAGGTTCAGCTACTGCATGGCCTGTGGGCATGATACTGCTCTGTGCTGCCTCTTCTCCTGACAACTTTATTTTCACTAAGTAGGTATTCATGCCTGAATAAAACATATGGTGTGGAGCTTACAGGGCAAATTATTTCACAGCCTGCTGATACTTAAGGTTATCATTTTTAGAAACAGCTTATAGTCACTCATCTGTGGTCCTCCTTGAGATAATTCCTATTAGTGAATGTAGAAGTGTCTGTTGGGATCAAGTTTATTCTGCAGGGTGTTATATATGTCAGTGAGATCTCAGTGTAGTATTTCTGCTCTCAAAATGCTCCTCTCTGCTGAAAATTTTGCAGCTTCAGTTTCCAGAGCAGAGGTCAAGTTTCAGAAATTGGTATTCCTGATGGGATTGACTTGCAGCAATTAAATGCTTCCCTGTTATTTTAGTAATCCAGTTTACACCATGCAGCTTGGATGCTGCTGGAGGTGGGAGAGAGCAGCCTGTAATGCCAAGAGCATGGGAACTGTAGGAGCTGCTGGGAATGAGCCCTCACTGTCAGTCTGCCTGTCAAGGGATGGCTGTAATGCTGAGCAGGGGCTCGTGCTTTCCATGCCATGAAGGAATCAATTCTGCAATGACTTCTCCCCAGTTCCATGGAAGTGTTCACGCCTCCTCTTGGCCTGGAGTACCCTTCATTCCCATTTGTATTCAGACAGGCACTACTGCAACTCCCTCTTGAAAATGCTAATTAGTTGAAAATGAATTCCAATTTTTAAATTATTGCTTAGCTTTTTTACTTTTGAAGTGATCTCTTTTTCTAAGACTGGAGTTAATTTCTTGTAATATCATCTGCCATGTAATGGTTGTAACTCATAAGCAGATTTAATTCAGTGACATAAACCATGTTTGAGGATTTACGTGGGCTAGGGTCCTCTCTGTTGGCTACTGCAGGAATTGATTTAATCTGGAAAAGCAGTAATCTTGCTCACAGGTTTACATCCCTCATGGGAAGAGATGTCTGTTTTCCCAGCCAATCACCAGTAGAGCGGACATACTGTCAATATGGATGTTGCCTGCTCAGAAGTTTAAATATTCTGTACCCTCCTGAAATCCTTTTTGAAAAGTTTTCTGGGCAAGTAAGTAAAGCTTCACCACCCAATCATCTGTCAGAGTGCCCACAGAGTGCTTTCATGTCCAATTCTGTCATTGCCCAGAGACCCTGAGCAGGTCCCTCTCCACAGTGTGCTGGAGATCACAAAAAAAAAAAGTGGATCTTTGATAAATATCTCACCAAAGATCCTCTTTGTACCTGTCCTCCCTGAACAAACTGCATCTTTTGTATTAATATTTCAGTAACATGATTTTTTTTCCTCAACAAAACCCATGTTTGTACCAGTGGAGTCATTATATTGATGTACTTAAAAATATTCAGATGTCTTCCCTTTTTTTATGTGTGTGTCTATGCATCCACAAGCACACAGACCTGTCACAAGAGGAATGACTCACCCTTGTTTCCTCCCTATAGCTCATTAATATTGGTAGGAGGATGCTCTGCCTTTCCTTATTTAAAAGTACAATTAACCATAGGATGCAGGAGACAGGGAACTGCTGGTGGAGCAGGCAGAGGCTGACAGGGAGTGAGCTTCAGTGGCTGCTCTGATTTAAAGAAGTTTCTTTCCCAGGTATGGTTCCCTCCATCAGAACATTTCAGCAGCTTTTATTCTAGTTTCTGTGACAGGAAGATGCCATTCCCAAGATCTCTGAAACAGCTCTTTGATTCATCTGCACTGCAGGCATGAAGGATTTGAGAAAATAACACCTGCCAAGGAATGGCTGCACTTTTTAAACTCCCTTCCTGGTCAGTGCTGCTGTGGCAGTCCCTGCCGTGCCTCTGACAGGTGCCAGCAGGAACCAGCCCAGAGGGAATGAGACAAATGCCAAAGTGTAGCTTCAGTCTATCTGTGAAGCCAAATATGAGCAGACAGGAGGAGTTCAGCTGTCCTTAGATCTGCTCTGCAAAGACAGGAAGACTTAAAAGCATGGGTTGGAGGCTTCTTGGAGAGCTTCAAGCCGTAACAGCAGAAATGAAAATTGGTGTCTTCTCCTCGTGTATGGACCAGCTATTCCTCTGCAAACAGCTTCCCCCTGCCTTCTGAAGGAGTTACTTAACCCTTTAAATCTCCCATCCCTTGGGTTTCTAATGATCCCATGCAGAATGTCCTGGAGCAACTCTCCTGTTCTGAGTGGTGCTGCCTTTCCTTTGCATTAGTCCTGGGAGCTCTTCTCCCTTTGCCTGGGAGCAGTCATGCCAGGCAATGGGAAAATGGACTGGGAAATGTTCTGGGAAAGCAGCCCTGCAGCTTCAACATGGGGTTCTTACCTTGTGCCTTCCACAGCCCGTGTCAGCCTGTGCCAGGAGGGAGCTGTAAAGTGAGAAAGAGTTCTCCTGTGGATTCAGTGCCCCCATTCTCTCTCCTGCTCTATCCGAAGGGCTGAGGAAATCTTTTTTGTTAGCCAAGACAGCTTGGTGCTTCAGCTTAATTTTCATTGCATAATTTTAAATACAGATCGTGCCAACAGTGCTGCAATTAATAGATAGCCTAAAGACTTATTATTTCAAACTAATTGATATGTAAGAAAGTTTAAATAACATAAGTGATAAGAGTTTTTTAGGAATAACTTCTGTAACTAATTCAGAATAATCTTTTTACTGTTATTTAGAGTAGTAGATGACTTTATTATTCACTCACCATCACTAAATCTAATGCCTGTATTTCTCTAATACTAAACAAATTTCCACAAGATGGGGAAAATATGACATTTCATAGTCATTGTTCTAAAAGGTGTTTTTGCAAGTTAATAATCTCATTCATTTCTGATACTCGTTTGCTATCATTTGAAGTAAATACTCCCCAAGTTCCAGATGAATTTATGTTGCAGAGATGTCCAGTCTTAACATTTTTAATATAGGGCTCTAAAGCGAGAAACACATGTTTTTAAAGTACTCTTTTGCTTTTTCAAATCACTTGATCACTTATGAAAGGTCTTTATTTTTCTAGTGTTCATTAAACTTATCTTCAGCTAGACTGTGATCGGAATTGGTATCAGAGAATGTACTGTAAAGCTGTAAGACCTCTCAAGAACTTTTTAATGCTTTTGGAAGATGTCAAGTACCAAAATAATAATAAAACACTGATAGAGCATTAAAAAGATAAGTTCTTGTAATGGAAAGAGGTTTTGTTATATTGCTAGTGTTTTTTCTCTTAAATAAGGTTTTGCATGGTGCAAAACCTTTCCAAGAGAGAAGCTACCAATAGTGATACACATAAATGAAATCAGATTAAAAACAAAGTGGAGCTCTAGGGGGATCATGTTAGGCATTTTGATGGCATGCCTCTCAGTGGAAAAAAAAGCAAAGGGCTTAGTGAAGTTCCATGAGATTCATCTCAGTTCAGGCTTGACCCTCTGGTGAACTGAGCTTTGATGAACTGTATTAACCTCAGGAGGAGAGAAGCCAGGACCAGATCCAGCTCACAGTGAGAAGCTCACAGTTCCTGCAGTGGACTCAAGGAGTGAGGGAGCCCCAGAGTGACCTTCTCGTGGCCACTGAGCTCAGTGGGGACAGGAGGCACCAGAGGAACGGATCCTCAGTTGTGGTGTCCCTTATCCTCCTGCCTCTGCTGGCTTCTAAGGAGCTAGTGTGTCCCTTTTCCTGGCAACAGCAAGGTCTGAGCCCACAGCTCAATGGCAAGCTCTTTAAGTGATGTGTTCAAGAGCACTTTCAGATCCAGGGGAAGTGTTCCATGGCACAGACCCACACACAGGCCCTGTGACACCCATTTTCTGTCACAGCTCCTCACTGGACATATCCCACCACACCTGAGACCAGGCTGTGAGGCTGCTTGGGCTGCAGCATGAGCAGGGTGGCAGTTCCTCACCCAGAATAAGCATCAGGAGGGAGAAACAGCCTCAGCAGCAGTTTCCGTTCCTCAAGGAGCTCAGGTGCTGGAGGGAAACCCAGATGGGGCAGTACACAGAGAGAGTGAGGTCTGGAGGTGAGAAAGGCATCTGCCCTTCTCTGTGGGAGGTTGTCTCTTGTCTGTTGGCGCAGGCTTGGATTTTAAGCAGCAACCTGGTTCCTTTTTCCTAAACTCCTTCACACTTTGCAGTTTGCTTGCATTGAAAATGGGAGTGATTTTCAGGTGAAAACTCTGAGCCACTGAAACACAACTTTTGCACCTCTCCTTTGTGAGGCAGATTACGATTACCCCCAGATCCCTGCTGGGTCAGGAGCAAGCATTTCATGCCCTTTAGTGCCAGCAGTTCCTTCACTTTATCTGGTCTGTTTGCACCTGTACTTGGTGGTTGGAGATACAAATTGTAGATCCAAATCCCATTAAAGCCAATCACTGTCCTGTACACTGGAGTGAACTTTGGGTCTGTGCTTTACAAGGCAGGAGTTCAAGCTGCTCTGGGCAGCTTTGATCTGGGTTGATGAAATTACCTTATTTGTCAATTTTTGCATTGTGGGATGCTTGCTGAACATCACTGAAATAAAGTTTTCTGCATGGGTCATTTAAACTTTATAGGTAATTAGAGAGTTGCCTAAGCTTGCAGCAGTCAGCATTAATATGAACTTTGGAGAAAATGTTTAAATTAAAAACAACTGAACTGAAATATTAATCCCTTGAACCTAATCATGAGGATGGCTCGGTCAACCTCCTAGTGCATAGTGCTGCTTAATCCAGTAACAGCAGTACAGACAGCAAGAGGAGGGTTTTTTTCCTTTAAAGCTCACTGTAGTATTAGGAAGTAAAAACCTTCAGGCTATTTTTAATTAGGCTGAACCACTGGGCAGTGTTGCTTTTATATTAAGCTCTAAAGTTTTTAGTGGTAGCAGTTAAAATTCTGCACTAATTTTGCTTCTCAAGTTAAAAAAAAAAACAAAAAACCCAAGTGTGCTGTGTAGTACAGCATGAAATGATGAGAAGTGTGGATATATGGATGAACTCATGGTGGAAGTAGAGGGATGTGAAGATAATCAGAGTATATAAACACGGAGCAGCCCCTAAACTCGGCAGCCTCAGTCCCCAGTAGCAATGATACATCTCCATTTGATGGCCATTAGATAATGATGAACATATACATTAGCACGTAAGTTTGAACCTGGTCCCAGCTTTTTCTCATTGTTAAACCCAGCCTCAAAACTTCCCTGACACTAAACAGAACTACTATCCCTTCTCTTCCATTTCTGGAAGATGGAAGAGGAGGGATAGTGGCTCTGTTTCCACTGTTAAACTTCTGCCAGGTTCTGAATGGATTTTTTTTCATTAGCCTGTTATGTTAAAAAATAATGGGTCTGTCACTAAATTGGCTTATTATATGGGGAGAGTCAATGCAAAAGTCTCTGCTAATAGTAAAGAGGAAGCCACATTCATGTTGTTGATGAGTTAGGAACTATTTTGGAATAGCCTTCACTATTACAAGGAATTATAGAACTGCAACTATTTGAAAAGGTTTTTGAAGAAACTTTGAAGGCTTTGATCTTTATTCAGAGTGTGCTTGCTTTCCAGTCTAGAAACATTCGTTTTTAACAAGATATTAGGAGAAGGACTGACTGCTCAGTACTTTTCCAAGAAGACTTTTCAGTGGGGCTCCCTCTTGCAGAGGCTCTCTGGCATGGAGATCTACAGCCAGAGCAAGGTAAACTTCAAAGTGCAGCAGAGGATTTATCGGTGTGATTATTTCTTAGGTAATGATGGCTTGCTTCTAAACCTCCACCCAGCTCCCTGACAATTGCCAGGGACATGGAAGTTTCAGTGAGTGTGTATCTAAGAAAGGTGCTGTCTCAAGATGCACAGCCCTCAGTGTGTGTTTGGAGCTCTTATTCCTCAAAGCAGGCTGGAGAGTTGGGCAGAGCAGGGTATGGCAGTGAAAGGAGGTGCCAGACTTAATCAAAGGGTGAGCTGTTCGTTTTGCTTTGAGGAGCACAGTGATGCCGGTGGAGAGAGACAGAGATTATTTATTTCCTTTTCATTGTTGTATTGGAAGAGAAAAAAATATCTGCTCTCAGAGGGAATTTTCTGTGACACTGATGGGGCCTGTTAGAGATGTCCTGCCAAGAGGCAGACACAGGCAACACTGTAATTATCTATTAGCAATGTGGATATAAGAGAATGGAAAGTGCTTTGTTAAACTGAATCCAGAGTTCAATTTAGGTGAGAATCCAAAAGCTGTGCTGTGGATTCCACCACCTTTTTTCCAGATCTGAACTCCAGCAGCTCCTGAGCCCTCATACAAGAGGCCTTAAGCACCTGAAACTTTCTTTTCTTGTCTCCCCTCTTTCAAAAATTGCCAAAATCTCTCACTTTGTGGGACAACACCACTCTCAGGCAAAACACAGTAAATATTAAGTGCCCTGCAGATTCCATGGCCCGCTGGGGACGTGCTGCTCTGCGGCCGTGCTGCTGCTGAGTCCCACATTCTCTGCTAAGTCCACCCGGGGTTTGGAATATTTCTGGAATATATTGTTGCTGTTGTAACCTCAAGATGTCATTTAAAATGAGTTTCCAAGGGACTGTCATGACCTCTTGAGATGAAGATTACAATATTGCTACTCTTGGAAGGCCTATACTGTTTGCAGGCTGCCTTGGAGGCATCGTGGAAGTGGTAAAACATCATTTATTAGAAGGTAATGGCTGCATTTATACTTTTGTTATTTGTTTTGCAGTATCCAAAATATGGACAAAACTTTAAAAAAGGAACAGCTTTCAGGGAGAGTTTTTAAGCTCTTTTTGAGCTCTGTCACTTGAGTTATTTACCCTGGATCCACCCCAATAAACTAAGGGCAGTATCTGCTGATAGATGAGACTTCAGGGTAGTTTCTCTGGATTTACTGCATTGAAACTGAGCAGATTCTCCTTTGCTTACAGTGAAGATAGCTTACTCTAGTGATGATGAAAAAGAACAGAATCTCAGAATCTACCCTTAAAATGCCCATAGAAAGGGGATTTTTTTCCTATTCATTCTAGCTCAAATTATTTTTATTCATATGCATCATGAGGTGCATAGGTCATGCTTTTATGGAGTTTTCTAAGAGCCACTTGACAGCTTAAGAAAGCATTTTATCCACAAAAGCAAAGTGTTACATGAAATAATCATCAGAAAGAGGAGTAATTCCAAGTATGCAGCTTACAGAGGCACAGAGCAGGGCTTTGTATGAGAATAAACTGCCGGACTTTTAAGAAACAGGAAACGAGTTACTGTGAAGAAAATCCTCCCACAGAATTCAATACAAGCTATTTCTTTAAATAATGTATTTAAAGAAAATGCAAGAGATCTGAAATTGCTGCTAATAATACAATTGCCAGTAGGAAAAGATCACCAGTTTAGGCTTTTGCTGTAAGAACCTTCTCTAATCCAGAAGGTCTCAGCAGAGCTATTGTACAGGTGTACGTGTGTTAAATATGTGTATAACCTGGGCAGCACTGATGGGCAATCTCACCACCCAGACACTGATTTTTAATCAGTTATTGGAGCAAATGTTGGTTTACTACACAGAACGTAGATATGAGTTGCCTGATAAACATTAAAACCCAGGAGCCAAGCTTCCATTGGTTTAATGGAGGTTGAAGTTAATAAAGGCAGAGACACAGATTGATGGAGGCCCCAAGGTTACAGTCTAGTGAGTTGACACAGCAGATATTAGAGGGACTCATTTATTTGAGGACTTGTACCCTCAGGGAGGCAGAACACATCACCTTTGCTTCAGCAGGAAGAGGCACTGAGCTGAAACATGGCAGATAAGGGAGGCAGTGGGAGGGGCAGTGTCTGTACAAAAGCACATAACACAGTGTGTGTTACCCACTACATGGCTTCTGATGTGCTTCAAGTGACTGCTGGTGATTTTTGCCAAGGAGAGAGTCTGGCCTGTGCAGCCTGTTGGCATGGGGAGGCAGAGGGGCCATAGTGGAGCAGTCAAAAGTGGAGCTGAGCCAGCAGCCCTGGTCTGAGGGAAGCAGCATGGAGACTTTGTGGGGTGGCAAGGTCGGCCTGATGACCTTGTGTGAAGGACTAGGGGAGCATCACCTTCAAGTAGGGAGGCAGAGAAGGGGTCTGGGAATTGGTGTGCCTGATGTCTCTCATGGTCTGGAAACTAACCATTGTTTGAAAATGCAGAGATGTCCTTGTCTGAGGACAGGACGCATCAACAGGAGCTTTCCAGTCAGCATGAAGACATTTCCTGCTGTTGTTTACCTGTGCCACCTCAGATACCAAGTGCCCTTAGGCTTCCCTTGATGATTCCACACTCCCACATCTTCTAAGGGAAAACCTCATCTACCTGAATAGTTTCATCTCAGGATTGCAGTGTTGTCCTTAAATTGTATTAAGCCCAAATGTGAATATGGTTGGCATGTCCTTTGTGCATTTCCCTGGGATGTCACTGGGAGAAAAAACGAGCCTTTAGGTGCTCTCTGCACACAAAGAGTTAACTCATTTCCCAAGCCTGGGCAAACAGCTTCCCAAGAACCTGCTGTTTCCAGCTGCTGCCTTAGAGCCATTCTGAGGGGACATAGAGGTCTCCAGCCGAGTACTGCAGAGGGACTGTGGCCTTGAGGCATGAGAACATCTGAGTAGTGGTTACTCCTTTGCCTTCCCAGCAGAAATCTGCTTAGTGGAGAGAATAACATGGTCCTTAATAAGAAGCTCCTACTGTTTCCAATTAAACAAAAATTGCTGCCTATAAATCACTTGATCACTGAGCTCTGTTCCTCAATTTCACTCTCCCTGTTACTGAGCCTCCATCTGCTTTTAACAGTTCTTGCTACTCATATGTCTTTTGACGCTGTATCCCTCTAGAATGGCTCTCTAATTGAGTAAGCTCTGAAAATGAAAAGCAGAGGAACAGCAGCCTTCTTGCTCTCTGTACCCTTAATCTGGGAGTCCTCTATGTGCTATTTTGGAAGCTAAATTGAGGTCACTGACATTATGTATATTTGTTGTCTGATGCAGGCTTAAAAGCCCCAAATCCTCTATTTAAAAGTATCTTAAGCCACACAGGTCAAATATTTGCAGGAAGAAAAATAAGTATTTGTAGCTTTAGCGGATTTGGAGAAGGAGGGGAGGAGTGAGAAAGGGGCCTCAATCCCAGCCCAGTGTTGCTGTTACAATATGGCAACACTGACCACTGAAATAATCAGTGTTGCTGGTGTTAACAAAATAAACATTTCCAATGGCACGTGATAAGGAAAACGGAAGCTTTGCTAAACAGAAATTCCCTGGAGAGGTTGCAACCCCACTTTGATTACAAATGATGCAGAAGCCAGTTACAGCCTGTTCTCAAAATACATTCTGCTGAAATTGCACAGAAGAAACAAATACAGTTGAGTTTCTCATCAGTAAAACAAAAAGAACAGGCACTGTCTATGTGGTATTAAATAATATCCTGCATGTGGGCAGTGCCACCGTAATTATGGATACAAATGAGTATCACACTTCAACTGGTGAGTAAATGCAACAATCAAATACCAAAAGAGTAATTTTTTACATATTTTGCTGTACTCTGCCTCAAGGAGAAACAACACAACTTTAAAATGTTTCACATTTGAAATCTTAATTCAAAAATGGTGAAAAAAACTTAAGAATAAAGAGTTTACTGTTGGAAATGTCAGAGATTGTTGGAGATACTGAACTATTTAGTCCTTGGAGTCTATTTTTACCTAAATTGTTGAGCTAGGATATTTGAATAATTTTCCATTCATAATTTACTGCATCATTCAGGGAAATAAAGTCACCAGGAAAACAAAATAAAATTAATTTAAAAGGAGATAGAACAGAAACACAAACTCAAAAAGCTGCTCTTAGAGAAAAATTCTCAGCGGAATGGAAAAACCTGAGACTTTAAAAAGTGACTTATTTGGAGTAATATGAAATCTTTCCAGTTGAAGAATTTCATCAAACCAAATATGGCCATAATTAATGTTTTTGTTTCAACAAAACTGTGTTTTGGTGGGGTTTTTTCACCAAAATGTGCAATTGTTGTATTTCATACATAACTTTCTCAAAACGTTTTTAGCTGATGATTAATTCTCGAGATGCTTGTTAAGTAGTGACCCTTGTGTTATTTTTGAGACGCAGATATATTTTAAGAACGCGTGTGATCTGGAATGAATGGCAGTGCGGGTGGGTTGGTTTTGCATCAGCGGAGATGTGACAGCAGGAGAAGGATGCTGCAAGGTCACAGGCCAAGCCTGCGGTGTCCCAAGGCAGGATGAGGAGAGGGGAAACGCTTTGGGAAGCCCTTGCAGCAGGGACTTCCGAAAGGCTAGTCACCCTCAGGGTACAGGGGAAGGAGCAGCAGTTATCACATTCAGGACTTCAGAGGGACTGCAGGAAGAGACACGGGCTGAGTATGTTTCCCCCCAGTTCCCCTTTCCCTTGGGCTGCTGGAGTGCAGCAGGAGGTGAGGTGGAAGCAGGGCTGTGTGGCCAGCTGTGCCCACCTCTGGCCACTTGTGCTGGCAGCACAGCGCCTGTCCCACATGACCACTCTCTTTTGGCTCTTGGTGGAAACAGGGGTTCATTAGATCACTTTGCAAACATGCAGGAGTCTACAAGGGCTTGGTCAGGAGTGCCTAAACCCTCAACCTCTGTTTCTGTAATCCTTTATTGATCACAGTCACTGCTTCTACTGCTGTTCATGCTGTTCATTTGGGAGTTCTAATAATAACAGCAAGGTACAAACATGAATGCAAATAATTTTAATAATACCATCTGCTTTCTTTCCTGAGTGTTTTTCCCTTGATTTAAGTTGAGCAACCATAATAATTGTCCCCTCCCACATTCCAAGGAAGGGCTGCAAGGCCTTTCCCTGACTGATGACCCTTTTTGGAAAGTGGTCGCAGCCAAGGATGCTGAAGAGCCCTTTGAATTGGGAGGGAACATGAGCCCATGAGCTGGGCAGCTGGCTGGCTGCCAGGAGCTCTGCTCACCTGTAAAGCCATCCTTGTGTCCTGTCCCTAAGCTCAGAGCTGTGTCAGTTGGATTCGAGGTGCGGATGGTGCTGTTTGTCCAGGGCAGTTTTTGTGTAAATCTGAGGTGTGCATCAGCTGGCATTGTTTAACTTGCATTGTTGGGTTAAAAAAAATAAAGGTAGCAGATGGAAGCACACATTCAAGAGCTTCTGGCCACAGCCATCAGAAGGGACTAATACATCCATCCCCTGTCCCCGAGGACCCCATTGCCAACACCTAATGATGGCTCTGAATTTTAAACTTTTAACTCATTGCCTGTCAGTAAAGTACATGGGAGTGAGATCTACCTGAACAAGAAATAGTGTCCAACTGTGGGACACTAAAGCTACATGGGGGTGACATTTGTGTTGTTGTTGTTGTGCCTTAAGGAGAGGACAGAAGATCTGTAAAAAGGCAGGTAGTGAGATAACAGAAGGAAGAAGGTTGTTACATGCTAATGAGGACAGTGGTCCAGATAATGATCTGCCCATCCAATCATTGGTCTCATTCCCCCCCCCCTCCCCCTTGTCTGACTCCAAAATCCTAGCAGCAAGTGTAGGTCACCTTGTTTAGTAGCTAGAGAGCAGAGAAATTGGGGTAGGTAGACTTGTGATGGGAAACAACCCAAAGGAACAGCAAACTGAGTGGGAAGGCTCCCCTGGGTGGAGTCTGGTAAGGCTTTGGTCGAGCAGAGAGGTTTTTATTCACACAGTAATGTGGCACTTTGTCTTGCCATCAGCCAGCCAAATGAGAGGTGTGTGTGGCTACTGCTGCTGCTGAGAGGGCAGCTTTCTATTCATTGCCATGAACTGTAATATCCCTGTAAAACTTCTGAACACATAGAAGGACACTGAGGCTTTTAAGAGAAAAACAGCTGGACTTCTTTAGGCCAGCTGGTTTTAAGCAGGCAACTTGTTTCTTTAACCTTGTGTGGCTCAAGGGCCAGAGAATTGGTGGGATCTGAGGAGTTTGTCGGACACTGAGCAAGGGGAAGAACTGACAATGCCTTCAGAGTCAGAAAGAAAAACTAATTTTTACTGATTCAGTTTTAATCAACTGTCCTTGTCTGCTGTCTGCTCCTTCTCAACTAACTTCAACCTTCTCATGATTAGATATCTATATAGACTGTCTCTGGAGGCAGAGAGGTGGCTCCAGATTCATGTCATTTCTATTAAGCACTCGACTTAGGGGGGATTAGCCACTGGAGGCGCTTTAGGAGAATATTAGATACAATTGTTATCTAACAACATGCTTATGGCTGCACTGGGTTCAGATAATGTTCAGTTTCTGAGGGATTTCAAATATTTCTTTTGCTTTTAAATCTAATTAAGCAAATAGAGGTTCTGAAGGAAGATGGGAGCCAGGAGACTTTCCCCTGACTTATGATACTACACACCTTCTTCTATACCTGAGGTGCCCAAAATTCACAAATGCCATGTGCGACAATGAGGTGGGGGAAATGCAGCAGCTCATCTCTGGTTGGGACACTCGTGTGTTTTTCACAGTGCAGGTATTTAGCCATGAACTGTAACCCCAAGCACAATTGCACCATGAAGGAAGACCCTTTGCCCAGAATTTAATCTTTGTTTTTGCAGTGTGACCTACGTGAGTGCCATGCTGCCGAGACTCCAGCCAGGGCAGATATGATCTCTCAGGAGCTGAGGAGCTCCCTTGGAAGCAGGAGAGGAGTCCTGGGGCTGTGGATAGCAGTGCAGAGAGGGAGGATCATTTTCCAGTTTTCTTCACCAGCCACCTTAAGGCACTGTTCCACTGATGATACCTATACTTGTGGAAGTGTTTGCAAAATGGAGACATAAAGCCAGAAGATAAAGGGGTGAAGGAAATGAAGAAGGGTGTTAGGGTAATGATTAACTACCACAGTGACAAGTATCTATTTCTAGTTGATAGAAATATATATTTTAGAGGCAGGGTGTGTTTTAATGGAAGCATTTGTGCCTCAGACTTGGTTTTTATCTGAGGTGGAAAACAGAGGCCAGGACATCAGGGAAATTGCCAGAAAGAATGCAGGAAAAGAGCTTTAGCAAGGAAACCAAAAGGAAAAAGAACATATCTTAGATCTTAAGGAAGGAAAGCTGAAGAATTTCTCTAATTAAGGAATGTAGAACTAGATCGGGTGAACTAAGGACATTGATTTGCACGTCAGGAGAAAGGAGAAGAGGCCTCACAAAAATAAAGCCAGAGAGATGCAGAATGAAAACCAGGACAGAAGCATGGGGAATGAGATTGGAAGGACTCAGAGGGAGGGGTAGTGGTAGAGTCACATGGTTTGTGTGGACAGGTTAAGAATGGTAAGACTAGGATAGGACCTAATGTTCAAGTGAAAATTTGCATTGCCTGTTGAGAGCTGTTGCAGTGGGGTGAAGGAGACCTGAAACTGCACAGGACAGACTCAGGCCTAGAACTGAAGGATCAGAGTTCCTAGCACCTTTATCCTGGAAATCCTGAGAAAATATTTAGCTGAAAACACAATTGCCTAAGAAACTATTGCAAAACTGCTGCAGCTACAGTTAGCAGAACCTGATTCCCTCTTTTTAAGAAGGTGGGTGGATGGATGGATGGGTGGATGGATGGATGGATGGATGGATGGATGGATGGATGGATGGATGGATGGATGGAGCGGATCTGGCTTTGGAACTCACCCCTTTGCTTCCTGCTGTGCTCATATTGGTCATAATGAAAAAATTGGCTTTGTCTTCAGTTGAAACTGATACACATTAATGTTTTTTAAATAATGGATCATGCAGATCATAATATGGGCACTAAAAACAAAGGCTGTACTAATAAATACTGGGAAAGGACCCACTGCTTCCTGAAGACTGATAGCCAGATTTCTTTCTGCATGCCTTTTGCATCCTGTTGATGATATGACACTTTTTCCCCAGTAATGTCCAAGACACATTCTGCATTAATCTGATAATGTAACTTTTCATGATCTAGCCAAACAAAATGTAATTTAACTTGTTTTCCCTCCCTCTCTGACTCCCTTTGACAACTGACTTTTTCCTAATGGTTTCTCCAACCCAAGAAATCTGGCAAAAGTTATTTTATTGTTCTCAGAGCAATGTTTGTGGTGTGTTTAATGTGTGATTAACTACCTGAAGCTCAGTGAAGGCCTTGCTCTTTCAAAGGCTTATCTGTGATCCATACTACACCTGAATGGGGTCTTGTCAAAGCCAGTGGGAGTATGGACACCACTACAGTTAAATCCACATGTATTTGAAGGATTTGGGTACCCAAGGATGGTACCCAAAACCAGCCTTATGACTGCACGTTCCTCCAGCTTTGCAATGACTGCATGGAAATTGATAGGCACTGTGGATGCGTGGTGCTAATACGGGAAAGAAGGGAATACGGTCTTGAATTGTGCAATAATGCTTTGTTAATTCCCCTCCTGCCTGGTGTGGTACTTTCCCCATCCTGTAGCACTGGTCACATCAGATACACCTGAAGACAGCTTGTCTCTTTTGTTGTAGTTGCAGGTGGAACTTGATCAGGAATATCAAGACAAATTCAAAAGACTGCCTTTGGAAATTCTGGAGTTCGTACAGGAAGCCATGAAAGGGAAAATCAGTGAGGATGGAGACCACAGTTCTGCCCCCTCTTCCCTGGCATCTGACAGTGGAAAATCAAATCATAAACCTCCACAAAGTGAGGAGGAATTGGAAGAAGATAACCAAGAAAAAGTGTTTGATACTACTTTTTAACTGCCCAAGAAACAATCAGTGCACCGGGGAGCACCATTCCCAACTGCCCGTCTCCAGTCTCCCGGGGTGAGCTGCCGCTGGAGTGCTTCGGGAGGCAGGAGGAATCTGCATTCAAGTGCACATTTCCCCAAAGGAATATTTTATAAAAAGTATTCTGCAAAGGTCTTCATTCTCATTCTTCATCTGATTATTGTTCTAAAGCTTAGTGCAGTTGTAATGGGAAAATTAATATGTTAACCTCCCTCTTTTTTTTTTTTTTTTTTGGGACAGTTTACAATGGGTAATTTTCTGGCCATTTTCACTGCTAAGAATGTTTCATGAAGACCAGTGTATTGTATAGAGAAAAGTGTGTGCAGATTTCCTTTTGGAGTGCCAGAGCAAACTGCTCCAAACTAATAGAGATCCTGGCAAATATTACAACAGTATTTAATCATATTTGTTTCCTTCTTTATAACTGCACCTTGACAGCTGTACCATCCTTTTACATTTGCACTGAAACCTTGGATCCTTTTTAGCTCTGCAAGCACTGGTGGCTTGCTGTCTTGATATTATGTTTATCCCATGGAGAGACATATATTTGCTGCTGAAAATTCTTGGAACTGTGGGGACGAGAGGAAAACAGAGAGAAGAACCCGCGTGGAGATTATCGGTGTCTGTGTCTGTCTGTGTTTGTTACACCATGTGAGTGCATATATGTTTGTGTGTGTGTATATATATATATATATATATATATATATATATATATATATATATGCACACACATCTGTCTATATACACACACAGCATGTTTCTTTTTGAAGTTGATGTGGTCTCTCGGCCAAATGAAATGTTTCAGGGATCCGTGAGTAGGGAGAATCTTTCTGAGATCTAACATCTGGGTTATACTGCTATAGAATAATCATAAAATCATAGAATTCTTTTTGTGGTGTTAGTGGTGTAAATCAAAGTAGCTTTAGAATATAAATTTGATATATATTTTGCAGACTCAAAAGTATTGATTTTAAGTATCATATTTTAAGCTTACTGGATTTGATAGGATTATAAAATGTTTAGGACTACAGTATTTGAAATCTGACAGAATCTTCCATTATTTTTAAGACTGAGGTGCAGTTTTACTAAGGTCTAAAATTTAAAAGCAAAGTATAAAAACCTGACCACTGTTATTTTAAAATGTATATTAATCTGTTTAACTGACTTGTTAAAATAAGAACAATCAAAGCTAGCGTACTGTATGATAAGCATGAGAGAAGTAACAGCACATTCTGGGAAATTTCTATCAGATGACAGAGACACATTATGAAAGTCAGGATATTTGAAAAGGTAAAGAAATGCTGTTCTCTGGATTCATAGCCTAGCAGAAATCAGAATCATGAAACAGACAGATTGGGATTTGTACCTGAGCCAGTGCGTGATTCTTCTCCTGCCGGTGGAGGTGCTTTGGGGCAAGCTCAGAAGCCCCAGATTGGCCTCAAGACACTTGATCCTGCAGAGTTGTGTTCTCCTGCACCACTGGGCTCAGGAGCTGGGCTGGGAAGAACATTTACATTCATGTTTGCAAGATCAGGGCCTTACTTGGGTTAAAGAGCAATCGGCAATCGGAGAAAGCAATCAATTAATAGGGAGGCATTTTAACGCATCGTAACAGTTAAGTTACCTTACTTACATTCCCTCAGGATTTCAGTACTTAAAGTAACTTATTTTATTTAAATTTAAGCAATAAAATACAAATCAATTTAAGTTTTCAGTTAAATAATGGTGTGTATATATATAAGTTCAATCTTGGAAAACCAACAGTGTTTTGATGTTTCCTTTTTAAACATAGAGCAGAAAGAAAGAAAAATTGCACATTGTTTGGAGATCATATTTTGAATTAAACTGTTCTGGTTTATGATGATGAAATCAGTGCATATGAAATTCAAAAATCTGGCTTTCATCTTAACGCTAGGAAAGGTGACTCCTCTGCTAATCCTAGTTTTGCACTTTGAAATCAATCTTAATCACTCATTGAAAATGTAGAGTCGAGATTTAATGCTGCATTTTATAAAGTTAAAATGGTGTGTTGTCTGAATTATTACAAGAATAAACTGATAGCAGTGTTCATACTAAAACCGAAACGATTGCATTATAGAACCATTGTACAGTGCAGACTTTTTGGGAAACTCCTGGCTCCTCTGAACCTCAGCACGACGTTCCCATGTTCTTCAGGGGAGCCAGGACTTCGCCACAGTCTTTGAAGAAACTTGGGCAAATGCCAATTAACCTTTTATTTATATTTAATAAGAAATAAATAGACTGGTTGGGTTAAATATACTATCAGCTGTAGTCATTTTACAGTACGTTTGTATTTGACCATTTCCTGTACTCACATTTTTTTATATCTGTACAGTGCCACTTTCTGCAGGTGTAAGGTAGTGTGTAATCCTGTACATCTTGCATCATTCAAACTATTTCAGTGAAACCGATATCATTTAATATTGATATTACTTGAACTAGAATAAGATAATGAAAAAAGGGTCTTTATGATGTGCAAGTCTTGTGCCTTTTATGTATTTGCCTTGTTCCGTGTTGAATGTGTGGAAATGCTGTATTGTGGACTTTCTGCTGTATAGAATAGAGCTGTCTATATTAAACTAGGTCGTGCACTTCAGATATCTTTACACTACTGAAAATAGCTTGGTTTTGGCAGTATAAACAGAATTTTAAAAATTCTAATGAAGGCCAGACATTTTAGACTTAACATGTTCATAATTATGTTAATTAATGCTCATGTATTAGCTAAACATTCACTGACAGATAACTAAAGGGACATCATTGCTTGCCTTTCTTTGAAATCAGTGTTGCTCTTGTACATTGTATTAATAGTGTCTGTGATTGATTAGTCCTTGATGATTTGCTTTCAGAGTAGAATGAAATATTCCAGTTAACATGTACATATTTTTTCATTTCCTCAATCTATGATTGTTTCAGAGGCATAATTCACATTTTTGTAAAAATTCTATGCAATTTTGTGGCATGATGTTTCTTCCACTTGTAATTTTATGTGCTTACATTACAGATCCAAAGGACAAATAAAAATTTCTTAACACAAGCCCCATTTTCTCTGTTCATTGACTCATGAACCTCAGTTGACTCAGGAGCCCTTTGCTGATGGGGACAGTGCCAGGAGAAGGCAGGGAAATTTCCCTGCAGGCTTTTGTTTTCACACCAAGAACAAGAAATTGCACATGCCTGTGCTTCCAGCCCCTGCCCATTCCAGCACAATGAGCAATTGCTGCTACTCTGAAACAATGGGAAACAACAAGCAGTTTGCAGGAGCCAATGAACTGGTAAGAAAATGTGTTGGTTTACAGGAAGGCTTTTGCAGGAGAGCTGGGATGTGATTTCCAGCCATACCAATAAACTGTCTCAACAAATTACAGCACCTTTACTTGTGTTCCACTGTTCCAGCTGTTTCACTCATCACCTATTCAATTATATATGTGCTGTGAAATACACCTTTTCAGGGCCTTCCACTGAGAGCATTGAAAACGAAATCTATTCCTTTGGCTTTTGACTTCTCTCCCCCTATTTAATTTACAATGTAAAAAATTATCTCTGGGAGGAGATAAGCAGGTATATGAGTGCAGTGTACTGAGGGATGTGCCTGCTAAAATAAATAGTCTCTGAGGCAACTGGAGTCAAATGGCTCACTAGGAAGGAAATGGGGTCTGACACATGGGATGGACACGGCACGGGATGAGGCCAGGCAAGGAAGGGAGGAACAGAGCTGAAAGCAGAGCTGTGAGCCTGACAGACAGGAATAAGACTGGGATGGAAAAGGGGAAGTAGGGGGAAATCAAAAGAAAAAAAATGGATACATCTCCTTTTCCAAAGAGGAGCAGTGGGGTGTGAAATCAAGAGTGTTGAACAGTTGAATCAAACTGACTGTTTGCCAGTCCCACCGTGAAGTGACACAGGTGAGAGGAGGCAAATGGAACCACAGGGCAGGAGGGCAGCCTGGCTCCAAGAAATCTGGGGACAAGGTGGAGGTGGTGATGGTGAGCACAGAGGGAAAAGCCAGGAGGCCATGGGAAGGATTGGGAAACAACCCTTGGCTCCTGCAGGGCTCGGTGAGGCAGGATTCTCACAGCCAGGTGAGCAGGTGACCTTGGTGCTTGTGCTTGGGCCACAGAAGACTGACTTGGCTGCTGGGGAGAGAGAGGAGCAGGTTGGAATGTGTGGAAAAGCTGTTTGCAGGCCAAGCAAAGGGAGGCTGGTGTTGCAGAGGCCAGGCAGTGGGACCTGAGCTGCTTTGAGAAGCCCAGTGGGTTGTTGAGCTTCAGGTGGGTTCTGCAAATGCTCCTGGTGATGGCCAGAAGAAAACAATCCCACCACAGGAGCTTCCTGAGCCTTACACTGTTTCCTTCGCTATAGGGCAGCTTCTAAGATGCAGCTGAGATGTTGGGATGAGCACTGGGGAACATTGCTGAGTGGGGCAGAAAGAGTCTGGAGTGGATGAGCAGGCTGAAGGGCTGGACGGCCAGGCCCCCTAAAACATTTGAACCCAAGGAAGTAATTTTGAGATAAGCAGCTGTGCATTTGAAAGATATGAGTGGGAGTTTAAACCCCCAAGGACTATATCATACCCTTGGATGTTGGGAGAGCTCTGTGTGCAGGAGCTGCACATCAAATCTGCCAGCCTAAGCTCACAAAGAGCAGGATTCTCTTGTCTATCATCAGACCTGATCCCTCCCTGCCCTTTTTTTCCAGGGCTCAGCAGAAGGAAGAGCTGCTCAGCAAAAGGGCCAATGCAGGAAATCAAAGGTACATTCAAAAAGCAGCAGGTGATGGTCACTAGAGAAATTAAGGAAGCCAACAGCAACAAGGAATTCTGGGCCTAAAAATGGTCCTGAGAGAGAGGGTGTCTGCTGGACACAGTTGGAAAGACTTGGGGCTTCTGCTGCTTTCCCAAGCATAGTTCCATTGTACTATTGCTCAGTGGGAGGATGAAGAGGCTCAGTATACAGGTTCCTCAGGATCAGTATCATGCGGATAACAAAATCAAAAGAAGGATCTGAAGGAAAAAACACTGAAAAAATGAGAAACACAAGTGTTCAGCCTGCAGACAGCAAGGAAGAAAATACTGGAGGTAATCTATTAACAACTTTATAATTCATATGATTTTATAGGGCTGGGGTTTTTGGAATTGTGGGCTGCAAAACACAGTGGGAAGATTGTGGTGAGAGGTGCTAATCTTTATGGCTGGATTCCCCTCCAGGTAGAAGGGCTTTAAGTAGCAGTGGGGAAGCCAAGCTCTAATTCAAGAACAAATTGCAGCCAAGCTGATGAATGTGAAGAGAAGAAATGTAAAGCCTGCTGCTGTATCAATGGAGGAAGCCTGCCTGATGAGCAGGAGAGCTTGGCAACTTCCACTGCTGAGAACTGTAATGTAATTAGTTTCATGAGCTGCTGTGGGATAATTGGCCTGTTCAAATAAGTGATTATGGGCTGGGTAAGGGGGATAAAATAATTTTAAAAGTGGAAAAAATAGGGGCAGGGGGAGGGGTGAATCAAACTTTGCACTGTTGTTGGGAAAGGTGAAATTTAGCTGGCATGTGTTGCTGCACTAATCTGATGGCAAGGCAGGTGAGTTGCCTTCAGCTGGGAAAGATGTTACAGCTGGGAAACACCAGCCTGTCCAGGTTTTGTACCACATTTTCAGGAAAATGCAGAGAAAAACTGGCCCTGTGCAGTCCCTGGGCTATAGACCAATAGCCGAAAGCTGGGCTTCACAGAAAAACCACCAGAGGCTGGTGGAAAGGCAAAACACCAGCTGCCAGATGGAAGCTGGAGGCAAGTGAGTTAGAAACACACCAAAATCGTATTTATTTTCTTTCTGCATACACACAGCAAATATGATGGATTGTAAGCAGTGATAGGAAGAGGGGATGATGCACTGCATGGGATGGTGCCACAGCAGGTACTTGCACCATGCAGTTGGTGTGATGCAGCAGAGGGGACTCTGATGGACAGTCCAGACCAGATGATCTCACATCTCATGGCATTAAGAGCTGTTGCTCTTAGTATAAGGTTCCTTTCTTCGAGGGTTTTTTCCCCACAGGAGAGCATTTTCACATGTGATCACCCCAAGGCTTTCTCATGTGATTCCCCTTGGAAAGGCTTTCTAATGTTCTCTTAATTGCCAGGGTCAGTAAAGTAACCCTGAATTCAGCCATATGGGATGTCTCCCAGAAAACGAGTCACCTCTCTCCAAGGGTGTAAATCAGTAAAACTGTGGCACCCCTGGAGCCCTCAGCAATAAATAAACTCAACCCAAGTGCTCTTGCAGCTCGCCACCAGCTGAGCAGAGCAGATGAGCTCCCTGGCGGGAAGCAGAGCCAGGCTGTGAAGCCTGTGCTAAGATCATCTCTGACTCACTGGATGCAGCCTGGGGGAACAGCTGTAGACAGAGCTCCAGAGAGGAGGAGGCCCTGGCTGTGGCATGCACGATTTCCATCCAAGAGTGCAACGATCTCAGCAGAGAGCTGTGTTCCTCAAGCTAGGTGAAAAGCCTCTCCTGATGAGAAGGGATTTGTAGAAGTAGGAAGCTGCCTTTCAGTATTCCTGAATACGGTATACACTGTATATACTGTATATACTGTATTCCTTTCAGTAAAGAAATATGACAGCTTTCGCTTTGCTGCCGCAGAGCGCTCCCTCTGATCGTTAAGCCCGAGACCGCAGCCCAGCCGCCAGCAGGGCTGTTTGCTGCCCTGATTTATGGGCTGGAAGCAACCACAGAGCCCCTTCATGCCACTGCTGTCTTCTGTGCCGTGTTCAGAACCTGCTGGCAGCTGCCAGGCCTGGCTGGAGAGGAAGGGAGGGAGAGAAGTCCTTTCCTGCTCCCCAGGAGGAGTTTTCCTACACCTGTGGAAGCGCTGGGGTTGAGGACCCCTGAGGAGGTTTGGGGGGGTGCAGGGTGGCACAAGCTGTCCCGTGTCACCTGTGCTGGTACCACACGTGGAGTGGTGCCATGAAATGCCACTGTGCTGGGGCAGCCCAGGCCTGTGCTCTGCACTGCTGAGAAACCCGATTTAGCACGGTGCATTAGAGCATTCACCAGTGCGTGGCTCCCACATCTTGCTGCTATTAGCTGATTTTATTGTATTAGGGCTCTAGAAATAGGAAGAAAACACCCTGGTATTGCCTTGGTAGCAACAAAGTAATTGCTCTGCTTTCTCCAAGGAAATCCAGCTTTAGGCATTCGCTCTCCCTTTCCATAGAAAGCAACTATTTTATACTGCCATAATTTAAACCTGTATCTGTTTTAAAATTCCTGTTCCCTCAGACCAGTGACAGACTGGGGAGCTGTGATAACTTTCTTGTGTCAAGGTAACTGATGAGAGGGAAATTATCTTGCTCTCCATGGAAATGTGCTGTTCTCAACTGTTGAAAGCTGCAGCTCCTCACCAGTACATTCATACTGGACTAGCTGTGGACAGGGGATGCCAGTGGTGCCAGAAGGGGTCCAGGGCACAGGAACAGGCATTTGCTGATGTTACACACAGTGGTAAAAATCTTGTCCTTTAATTGGCCCTGCTTCAGTATGCATTAAGGTGAATTAGACACAATTACCATTATCTTGCTTCATGGAGCTAATAGAGTTAAATACCTCTTCTCACCATATTCACTGAGATCGTTGCAGCAAAGCCCTCTTTGTCAAAACACAGCACTACCTTAAAAACAGTTGTATGAAAACCAGCACATGACCTGCATGTGAAATGAGGAGTTTGTTGCTATACAGACGGATTGCTCCTGCAGGTTGCTGCCTTCCCCTCGGGTTGCACTTTCGTTTTCCCAGCCTTTCCCATCTGCTGGCACTAGCTGCCGCTCTGCAGCAGCCTCGGCAGACACCAGACTGGAGGGAACGAGGGGCAGCCTGGTTGTCCCCAGCAGAGGACAGTCGTCAGGCAGGGCCAGGCAGATCCAGATGCCACTCGTGCCCTCTTCCAGAGCGGCTGTTTTCAGCTCAATCCCAAAATGCATGAGAACTGTCTGATGTTTGATCTCCTCTGTTTGCAATGCCGATGCACACTGCACATCCTGTTTCTTCCCTGCTCACTTGGTTTCTCAGCACTCTGGAGCATTGCCAAAAGTAAAGAGGCAGCTCCACAAAATAACACAGCTTTTTGTTCCAGAAGGCAAGTTCTACAATATTTCTTAAAGAAATACAAAGGGTATTTCATGAGTAGTCTGTCTAATCCAATGCACGTATCATAGTGCTCTTGATCCCATTGTTAGCTCCACAGCAATTAGTACCCAGTGTTCTGAGCTCTTTGTGCCAAAAACTTCTTCAAGTGTCAGAATTCACTAGCTAGGTATTAATATTGATTTTTAGCCTATGTGGAATCAAGAGTGAAAAATCCAATACTGTTTTTTATGAAGAGCCATTTCATACTTTCACATTAGATATCATAAAATTCCATCAATTACTGGGGTCTCTTCAGGGGACCTAATTATTGTGCTATGCATACCTAGTCTGAAAACTTAATAAGATCTCCAGATGCCGCCAAAAGTCCTTTGGAGGTCTTCCATTCCACAAGGGAACCCTCTGCTCTGTTTGGTTTTATTCTTTCTTTTAAATGAACTATCAAATGTTCAGTGAGGGAGATGAACTGGAAAGTCTGCATTCACACAAATTCAGGGTGGTATTGTTCCTGTAAGGCAGGGAGGGAGAGGGGGTATTTATTTTATTTTTTAATAATTAGATCATCTGGGATTTGCCTTAGGTCAACTATTTAATGGTGACTGCCCAGTGTCACATGCTCAAGGAACTGCAGTTAGATCCCTCCATTGCTGTAGGAATTGTCAGCGCTGTAGCAATTAATGGGCAGCTTTGGGGTTGCTTTTTTGGGGGGAGAGGTTATCCTAGCAGAAGGTGAATGCCAACAGAGGCAAAGCTGTTTTAGTGACTCCTTGTGTGAAAGCAACAAGATCCATCAGGAGCACTGGGAATTTTATACATGGACTGGTTGACAAATGCCCAACAGAGCAGCAGGTTCCACCCCAGCACAGAAGCATTCTGGATGATTGTGATCACACTGGATGAGGTGTTCCTGGAGTTGTTTCCCCTCTTTTAGACCTCCAGGCACCAAGGCCTGTTACAGTCTATGGTACTGTGTGTCCGAGAGAAACAGGAGTGATGCAAGCTCCCAGCACAAAAGGTGATATGTGGCCCATGGGAAGACAAACCAGAGCCATAGAACAAGATCCCATCTTCCCATTTTCACATCCAGATGGTGGTTATGAAACAAAGAAATATGATGTGCCTGAGTCTGTCTGAGAAGACAAAACCACGCTGGTGGAGCATGCTAATGCCTTCATGTCTGAACCCCAACTCCTCTTGGGTGCATTACTCATCCTGTGGCCCTCCAGAGAACCAAATTTTCCTTTAGATGTCTGATTTTGCTGAAAGATCTGAGAAATGCTCAAGGGCATAAATTATTCTTTTCATAGCCTGTGATAATGTGTGATTCTTAAATTGCCACCAGATCTGCCTCCTTCAGATAGTGGAATGAAAATAATGCTGCGCTTGCCCGAGCCAGGAGGAGGATCTGGTCCAAACCACGTCGTCTTTCAGCAGCTCAGCAGCATCATGGATGCAGATGGTGGGGATGCCGGGACAAATGCAAGGGTAGGAGGTTCAGAATTCAATATCAGCCACTGAAATTAATTTCTTATAACAGTCCTCAGAATTGGGACCAGGTTTGTAGGGAAGCTAAGTCTGTCAGCATTGTGTAAATCAGTGTGATGTGTACACTGCGAGGTGATGGAGCACTGGTGTCCAGTAGGACAGGAGGTGGTTTCTTCCTCTGTACTATCACCCACTGAAAACCCAAACTGAGACATTCATAAAGCTTCCTTTAAATAAAAACTTCATTTTCATTTGTAATTATAATAATTATCTCCACTAATATTACTGGTGCTTAGAGCAGTTACCAGTTGCATGCTTGCAACCTTCCTTGACCAGCAGCAGATGTGGGACTACTCCTGAGCTGTGAAATGGAAACTGTTTTCACATGACTCAGAGAGATGATACTTCAAAAAAAAAAAATCAATAAACACCATAGCACCTGCAGTAAAATCAGAGTCAGAAACCCTAAATCAGTGAAGGCCACAAAAACCACCAACACAGGGAGCTATAGAAGACAGGTAATTGATTTAAAGCATGCAGTACTTATACAAAATGGGGGGGAAAACAGTTGGAGGATGTTTCTATACAACCATTTTGGGTTTTCTGCCTAGCATTCCTCACCAGCAGAAATACAGGCATCAACCAGCAGCGCCTGATCCTGCTTTTCCTGGCAAAATTGCAATTTGCCACAAGTTATAGCGGGAGCGGACTCGTCTTGCAATAAAACACATCCATTTCCCAGGCAGCTTTCTATGGGAGCCACACTGTGGCTTTGATTGCAGATGGAGCCCATCCAGGCACACTGACAGCCAGGCACTCGTGATCTGGTGCATGCATCCGGGCTAAATCCCTGCTCTCCCTACAGGAGACTTGTAAGGCAAGAAGCACAGGAATCAACACACAGTTTAGGCACAGGTCTGCCAAGACCCTTCCTATTGCCACAAGGATATTTCTGCCATATGTGAGCCAAAAAAAGAAAAAAAAAAGAAAAAAACCCATATTAATTTAATAGTGGAGGAGACATTCTACCACATTCATTTATTGTAACTGATAAAAAGGCTGTAATGCAAATTGTTGTGCCAAGTTGCCTGTGCTAGCCAACATTTTGGCATGTTACATTCCTATCTAGGCAGCTTTTAATTATTAATCATTTCAAGTGTTTTGAGAGTTGGATTTCTGTGGATTTTAACTGATGGGTTATCATGGATATTAAACACTGAGCCCACGTATCAATGTGAGGGTGTTGGCGGTGATCTCGCACCGTTGCTTCTGGCTGTGGGTGGCTGCAGAGGATGACAGCTGAAACTGCAAATGTGAGAAGTTCTCAAATGGGTATCAAATGAGATAGGCCCTGTGGGTTGACATTTTTGCATTGCTATCCATTACAGTAATTGATTCTTAGCCAGTGTCTAGGTTAAAACAAAACTACAGCTTCTGCTTTTCTCACATTCACTTGTAGAGGTTTTGGGATGTGTGTGATCATTTCCAAGAGTTTATTGTTGTTGGCCAAGTAGGACTATCCATGGATAAGAGAAGATACAACTGGAAACAGGGAGCTCCTCGTTCAACACTGATTCCAATCATGTGGGATAATTTCAAATGGATCTTAGTGTGAGTGAGCCAACGATCACATGCCCATACATTGAGACAGTGACTGATCTGAAAAATGATACATCCATGTAACCTTGGGATCATAAGTATTTGCTTCTTATATTTTCAACTACTTGCCAAAGCTGAACAAGGGACTAGCTCTGGAAACTATTGATAGAATATGATCATTTCAAAAGAGAAAGATTTTGCAAGTCTTTTATACATGCATTAATATTAAATCCTCTGGAAAATTTTAAAATATGACTTTGCACCAAGTCCCCTGTGACAGGACATCACCCATGAGAAAGAATGAGAGGGGAGAATGTAGCTCAGCAAAGCTGACAGTTTAAACATCCCCAGAGAAAAATATAACCAAGGAAATTATTTTTGTGTATGTGCCAGGTTTGGGGGAGGAAGCTGGGTTTGTTTTATTAAGCAAATGACCCATGGCACTTATGCAAGGAAAAAGGCAGATTTTAGACAGCAAAACTGTGTGTCTCACTTGGAAACAATGGTCTATGAAGACTGTTGGAAGTTACCACTTTTAAAAGATGCCTTCGTCCTGTGTTCAGTCCAGCTAAACAACTTGGGCAGTCAACCCTGGGACTTTAATGGATGGATGGATGTCATCAGGAAGAAAAGAGCCTGGATTTATCTACAGAGACTTGGAACATTTGGGGCTAATGTTCCAAATTAAGAAAGAAAACATTCCATGATTTACGTCAAAACTATAAAAATAAGCATTTTGCACAGCTCATGCTCTGACCAAAGTCAGCATCCAAAACATGCAAGAATTACTTTTAATTACTCCAGCTCATGACAAATTGAATTCTTCTTGGTGTTCCACAGCTGAAATATTTGTCTTGTTCTGATTTTTTCCTGTAGCCATTCCCAGACACAAGAGGTGCCGTGAAGAGGTTCAGAACAATGCCATGACATCCATGACAGAGGACACAGGAGAGGGGGAAGGGAGAAAGCAAAAGGCATTATTTGTAGTTCTTACAATATTAATATAGTAATATTAATATTAATATATACTATGAGCCTCCCACAAAGTTCCAGCTAAGCCTCTGGCCCTAGAGGAATGATGCTGCCTTAGAAATACGTGGACAAAAAAGGCAAGTAAGACCCGTGATAACGTCCACACTGCTGTGTGGTTTTTAAATAAATGAGGGTACAAATTAATTAAATTGTGTTTTGTTTAAACTCAAATCACATTTTGCTGGCATCCAGAGTTGCTACAGGATGATGCAATATTACTTCCTATACCTGATTTTCTGTGTGTTTTGTGGAATCATTGGTTTGTAAAGGGATGGAAGAGGGGGGTTTTGTCAGTCTATGTGGTACTTACAGCTCCTCTAATCTGCCAGTGAGGATTCTCCTGCCAGCAGCACTTGGGTGCTCCTCAGGCTGAAAACTTTCCTTTTGCTGCAAGGGCTCCTCTACAAGAAATGCCAGGTGCAGAGTGAAGCCCTTGAGTGCATTCCTTTGACAGAAGGATGATGCTGATTGGGAGTATAGTACCAGTTTGCAGTGTACTGCCGAAGAGAAAAGGCACTTCAGCTGGGGAATAATTTGCAGTTATGAGGGTGAAAACTAAACTTTGCAGCACAGCTCTTGTCAAACAAAAACGTACCAAAGTCACAGTGAGCTTCTGGAATACCTGACAGGCATTTCTTCTGGGTAGGGCTCCATAACACACACTCACTTCACAAGCCATTTGTTTTGCCTTACAAACTGTCACTGTGGAGCTGATGCCACCAGAAGTTGGAAGGAAATGTGACTGGAGCTCCTCCATCCTAATTTCCTTCCCCAATGTAGGAGGAGTGGCACATAGAAAACTTGCATGTGTGTGTCTCTATGGAGAACGCCAACGAGGCAACACAAATGAGCAGGATTGTTTATGCTGAGTTATCAGATGGTGTTGCTACCAAGTACTATGTGTGATTAGAAGAGGAAAAAAAAAAAAGAAACCTTATACTGAATTTTTGGTGCTAGAGTGGTTGGGTGTATATGCTCTTGGGGTGTTGTTGGATTAGCAAGATGCACTCCTATCACCCAAGGTGTGCAGGGCAAAAACCTCTCCTGGTGACCAAGCCCTGCAGGTGATGCTGTAGGCTCCTGAAGGAGCAGAGCAGTGGGAACACACGGCTGGGGTCCCAGCAGGGCTGTACTGCTGCAGCTTGTACCAGGCTGAGTGCACGACTCTATTTGCTGAATCAGAGGTGACTCCAGAAGTCTCATGCTCTTCTGCGGGCTGCTGGGTTTTCATATGAGGTAAACCTTGGTTTGTACAGGATCTGACACTTCATTACACCAAGAAATGCACCTGCATTCCCAAAAGCCCTCAGTGAAATCCTGGTCCTGGTATGGACATGTACAGCAGCCAGCAGTTTGGATTTTGTGTCACTGGCCCCTGGGGCAGGAAATCACTGTGGTATCTCCAGGATCTGTACTGCTTTTGTGTGGATGCAGAGTCACACCTTAACTCTGAGAACAGCTAGTGATTCCTGGGATAAGCTCTATCTTTTCCCTAAGAAAGGCAGCTGGAGAGAGGGCTCCTCATCCTTTCACCTCAGATGGGCTGAGATCTTCATGCTTGCATGAAAAATGAATTAATATTCTGGGGGAAAGGGCTGCTATGAAATAAACACCAGATGTGAAAACCACAGAGACTTGAGGAGAAATAGTGGTTTGGGGGTGAACAATAACCAACTATGGCCAAAGAAAGAGCCAGAACCCATTGTGGATCTTCACTGGCATCCCATCCTCTTCTGCAGTGAAAGCTGGCATATTGCAGGACAGATGATTTCCCTGCCTGTTTTTTTTATAGTGCTTTACACTTCCCAGGAGTGTTTCTATATGACTGTAATAGAGCTGTCAAAATAACAGCTTGTGGTGGAGGATGCAGTTGCACCTCTTGGCGCTGTGCTGCCTTTCTCCTGCAGCACCTGCTTCCAATGAATGCCTGGAGGATGAGGCCAAATGAAGGTGACACTGGCTGTGAGCGCAGGACATGGCTCAGTGCTCATTTGGCTGCCCTTCCCAGCAGAACCATGGCCTCAGGACTCTCCAGCCTTTTGCACTGTAAGCCTGGTCCCAAAGATGGTCTCCTTTGCCCCATGACTTGAATAAGGTATTTTGCACCTTCCAGCCTCAAGTTCTGCATCCTGCCCTTCCTGCCCAGCATTTTGATCCAAGCACACTGTGGAGGCAACACATGGAGCACAGTCACAGCCAGCCAGCTGATGATTTGGGGTTTTGGCAAGTATTATTCTACTGCAGCTTGACAGGACAATGAGGGTGGACAGGGACAAGATCTAATCCTTATCCACTGTAAAATGGCTATTGGGTAGGCTATGGAATATATCTCAAGGAGGAATAGCCTCAGGACTACCTGGCAATGACTGCGTGGAACGAGGCAGCATCTTGGTGCTGGGGTAATGATGGCTCTCCCATGCTTGGGGAAAAGAGTGTTAGGAAGTGTCCAAGCCTGCACCATCTGGGCATAATTGTGTAAAGTCAAATGGGTGGCAATATCAGAGCAAAACATTAATGAAGGGACTGGAGTCCATCTGCCCATGTCCATGGGGGATGGATGGATGCCTCCATTTTTGGAGGCATCAGGCCTTTTCTCCCTTCTTTTATCAGACATCTTTGGTGCCCTACAGATGCCTGCTTGCAAGGTCAGCATTTCCTATCATGACAGCAGTGGCTCTGCTGAAGATGAAGGCTGCATAGATCCAATGTACCAGCTCAATCAGGTATTTAAGTATCTCTGCAGGAATGATCTCTGTCATTTAATTTGCTGATTAGTGTTGTCATATCTATTTGTAGAATACAGTATAATTTATGGTGAGATCCCTGGAGGATCTTCAGCAAATGCTACAAGTAATTGAATCTGCTGATTTCTAAAGGTCAGGTGAAAACTGAACATTATTATAAAACAGATGAGGTGATGATGACACCAGGTAGCTTCATATTTCAAATGTACAAACTTGTACTTACTGATCATTGCTGTATGCCATCACTGTGGAAGATGAGTGAATAAGACAATCAACCATAATGTCCATTTTCAAGCCTGTCAGTAAAGCAATGCAGTTTCTGAAGAGAAGAAAAAAGGATTTCCTTTTCCAAATCAATGGCTGCGGGGGGGAAAGAATTTCAGAGAGGCGTGAATAGGGAAGCATCAGGAAATTGTTTGGGTGATTTTACTGAAGAAGTGGCTCACTGATGAACTCTGAGGCTGAGTGCTGCTATTTCCAGTAGAAATAGCAGCCCCTGAGCTGGCACAGCTACTTTCCATCTCTCTTCCAGTAAACAAGTGGATTTCCCTTATCAGCAAAACTAATTTTGTCTGGTTGACAAGTTATAAAAATTTAGTCTTTTAATTTGGATTGTACAGTCTGGAGTTCACAGAAATGAGGGAGAAACGTAAGGCAGGTGGTCTGGAAAGTGGCAGGGACAATCAGCTTTTGAGGGCACCAGACTAGAGCAGCTCACTGAAGAAATGGTTCCAGATTTGTCCATGGAACAAATCTGATGGAGGGTACCAGCAACACAGAGCTCAAGCTGGGGTGCTAGTTTGCACTAAAAAATCTGCATGCTGATTATAAGTTGAGATTTTTTCCCCAAAAAACCAAACATTTTTTTGTTTAAAGAAGAAAAGTATTTCTTCAGGACTAAGCTTTTGTTGTCAAACTTGTCTGGGCCCATTAGAAACTCCCCCAGCCTTCTGGAATACCACTAGTTCCCATCTGCTTCCCTCAAAGTAACCAAGTCAGTGGAGATCTTGGCAGTAACCAAATTGGCAAGACAAGAAGTAGGTTGAAACGGTGACTAAATGTGGGATGTGTCTATCCCTATGAAGCTAACCCCAGCACACTGTATGGTGTCTAACAGGCATTTATAGGCCATGCACCACTGACTTCTCCTGCAACACCTCCTGCGTACAGGTGCTCTGCTCAGGGCAAAACTGTGCTGAGCTCATAAATTTTGTGGCTGAAAAGCCTAATAAAAAGGGCAAATGCATGTTTGCTTGTAAAAGCCCTTCCCCAGAATGGATTAAACAAGTTATCCTGTGCTTTTTCACTGCAGAAATATGTGTATGCTGCAAACTTTCTTCTTTAACTGCTCTGTAAATCATCAACCTAGAGCACTGCAGGCTACAAGAGCTGCCAGGACAAAACCCTGAAGATTTAAGCCCAGGAAAGGCTTAAATATCCACCTTACTTTACATAACCTGGTGACAATATGGATATACCTAAGGCTGAGTGCTCCCATGCTCCAATGGATCAGGGTCTAAATACACATGGACACTTCAAACAGAGGCATCTGTCTGCAAAAACTTCCTCTCCTTGGGAGGAGGCTTCTCTCATAGCTCCTGCGTGGGTGTCAGGGCACATAAATCCCCCAGACTTTGTTGCTCTGCCAGCAAGCAGGACAGAAGAACAGTAAAAACCTGCCAGGTCAGTTAGAAACCAGCTGAGTCACAATGCTGCAACAGGGTCACCTGAAAATAAACAGGCCAACAATAAAAGCCGCACAGGGGCCAAGTCAGAAGCCTGACTCTCTGGGTGGGTGCAGGTTTGACTGCTGCAGTGGCCCTGGAACTGTGGATGCTCCCTGCTGCTTCCCTGCATGCTTCCCTTTGTGCAAACCCAGGGCACTGGCAGAGCTGGGTACCCCATCACCTGCTGTGTAGTGCACAAGTGGAGTTGAGTATTTGGAAAAACAACATCAGAGCAAGGATCCTATATGATACCTTCAGCAGGAACACTTTTTCTCTGTCCCCAGCATCCTTCCCCTTAGGGTGACAGTGGGCACCACTGATTACAAGGGTATGCCAGCCCACATGTGCCAAACGGGGACCTGTTAGGTTATTTCGGTGCTCTCTGGGGAGAAAGCGAGGGCACGCAAACATGGATAAATAACCGCTCCCGGTTCTGGGTCTCTTATATAAGGTGATGATTATAGAAACTGTGGTGTACGAGGGGGTGGAAAGGGCTGCAAAGATCAGAGTTTTTAAAGGAAAGTAGGTCTGGGTGTTGAAGGGGGAAATGGAAATTACCAGCCTTCCTTGAGGTTTGATAAAACCAAAGAAGGTGATGCTGTATTGTAGCAATGTCCTGGCTGCAGACAAGACACAAGCATCTTGTGCTGGGGAAGAACTGCTCAAAAACTTTATATAGATCTCTTCTGGATGAGCTGATGTATGGGACTGTCAGCTGAGCACAGTGCTGGGAATATTTAATAGCACAAATGGTTTCCAAAGAGAGCTGGGAGAGTATTGTCCCAAAGTAACCAACACTTCATGTTCTTTCGCAAGCACAAATGATAATTGAATTATTGCAGACATGTAGAAAGCAATTTTGTAGCCATCCTGACACTAATGTTGGTTGGTTGATTGGTTAGTGAAGAATTTTTCACTATATATTTTCCTTTCTTTTAAGCTTACAGAAGAATGCAGGATTAATATTCAGGATACTTTTTAATTCTAATCAGAAACTAAGCTGCTTACAAACTAGGTTTAAGCATCTTTAAATCCTTATCACAGAGGAGCTGGGTATGGGCTGCATTAAGACAAGCTGCTACTTTATTCAGAAGTGTTTAGAGAAAAATAGAGGAGAGTTTCATAAAGCACTAAACATTACACACAGATATTTGCTATCTCCTCCTCTTTTAAACACGGAGTGTAACTTGCCAGTTCCCTAAGCTGCAATTTATTTTATTATAGCCAGGTTGTGAAAGCGGTGGGAATGGAAGTGATCCATTGTTCTAATCTGTACTGAGAGTACCAAACTCCTCTATGTCTTCAGCCTGACTGTGGTGGCAATGTGTGCATTTCCAGATTCACTGGTGAGTGCCTGGAGGTTACTCTTCATTGCCTGCTCTTTATGATCTGATCAGAGTCATACGCTAAAGAGCAGATGTCTTGCAGCAATGTAATTCTGAGTTACACTGCCTGAGCTGCATTTCTCTCCCTGTTGGGCTTCTGATTGCTGTACCAGAAGCAGCATCACAACTTCTTTCATGAAGTGGGTCTTGGTGCATGGTCACTGGAAAGCCTCCTTTGGAAATATCGTTGTGCTAATGCAAGACACTGGTTTGGAGCAGGGCAGAAACACAGGGGGATGGATCTGGGATGTTAATCAGTCTACTCCATGCTAAGGATATTGCCATTTAAGCTTCTGTATCTCTCATTCCTAGTATACATCTATGTTTGGCGTGTACTCCACAGGTGAATTCACACAAGGACACAGAGAGAATCCTCTTGGATGTTTTTGGTACCTCCCTTCCTTGGGGCCAAGTCTGCTCTCACTGCAATTAGCAGGAGCTTGTGTTGCAGTTCTTGTGCATAAGCCTTGCTCAGCTGAGCAGTCTCCCTGACCTCAGCAGGCTCCTTGTGTGCCTAATTTAGGGCTGGAATTTGCCAGTGGGCTGGCACCCACTGGGATGCTGGTAAGACCTACTCAGTCTATAGACCTGCTGTTTTAGATCATCCCAAAGACTGTTCCTGGTGGGCATTGCCAGAGGGAGCCCACAACACAGATGGGAGCCAGATCTGCTGGATTGTCCCAGCCATGTGGTGTGCCCCAGTCTGTGGGTATTTAATGGGTTAAAGGGGTACTCATGCTTCTAGTAACAGCACATAATGACAGAGAGATGAACACGTGTTTATGGCACAGCATTTTCATGAGGCAGGAATGAAAAATGAGAAGCAAAAGTGTCTCTGGGGCACAGGCAAAGGTGCACTGACACTGGTTTTATAGGTTCTGGGTTGCAAGGACCCTGATTGCCACCATTCCCTCCTACAAGGCTGCAAAAGGAAGAGCTAAAGCAGCAAATCCTGCTCTTGTTTTGGCTTCCTTCACGTGCCTGCTAAGGCACTGCTATGTGAAAATCCTGGCAGGGGGTGGGAAATGCTGTGTCTGTTGGAGCTGAACAAGTTCCTGTGTGTTTAGCAGTTGTGGTGTCCTTGTTTGCTCTTTCTTGCAAGGCATGTGAATGGAGTTCTTTGTATATCAGGACATGTGGTAGTGCCCAGGTACTCCTTGCATATAAAGGAATATTTGTGCAGTGGCAGCTGAACCATGGAGATGATAGAAGCAGGTGTCTTGTCTACATTTCATAGGAAAATGGAGTATGTTTTATTGAATAAATCAAGGCTTTGTTAGCTAGGCCACCTTATTCCTGCAGGGAATCCGTAGGAAGGATTTATATTAAGTGTTCTCTGATTATAATGATGCTTTTAAAATAGAATTCAGAATATTATGCCACCTAAATCTTGATAGCCCATTCCTTTAGCTCAGAAATACTAATGCAAGGTGTATCTTGTACTCCATACTTTATGGCTGTTCCAATTTCTCTTCTTTTTGAGCTACATCTTAATGTGGAGTTAGAGGCTTTATCTCCACAACTACACAGTCCCCCTCACAAAGCCTCTCCAGACATGCAATTTAGCAAAAAAAAAAAAAAAAAAAAAAAAAAAAAAAAAAAAAGCTTTGCTTTGTTCCTCAACATTATATGGTATAATCAAGATAATGAATAGAGATGCCAGAAAGATTTATGACTATTTCTGACTTAATTTTTTTCAGAGATGAAGAGGACAACTAATACACAATATTGATTTCATGAGAAACTGGGGATCCTCACATCAGAGAAGCATTTTTTTTTAATATCCATTCCAGAAATATGACCCTAAATGAAGTGGGGTTTTTGAGAAACTAAAGGATGAATAGGAAATGTTTTCAAGATGGAGTGTTTTTTTCTTTTCCAAAACATGAAGATATGCTTCTATAATCTAGAATGCAGCAGGATTTGGCACTCACTGGCATTTGGCATCCTATCCACTGTTAATCCAACCTTCAGAAAACGTGCCATAACCTCACTACTCCTGCATCATTAGCACATTAGCATCATTTCACTGAAAATGTTTATTTTTTTAAAATCACCTAAGAGTGCAGCATTTATGGACATTCATGAAATAAACCAGAACACAGCATTTCAGTTTCAAATCAAACTCTCATCTGATTTAAACTCTCTCTTTCAAAAGTGCAACTGAATACAATTTTGTCTTTTTAAGTATCCTAAATAGAAATGCAACCACTTAGTGACATCTTTTTTTTTTTCTTTTTTTTTTTTTTTTTTTTTTTTGGCTGGGTTTATATTTCTTGAGATCAGCTTTTGTTGCTTCCAAAGGGGTGGTGAGCTACTCTGCTCCCACCTCTGAGATACTGATCTTGAAGTCTAATTATGCTCTTTGCTTCTTTCTTGGTTGTTCCCTGCTACAGTGATGACAAATTTAGCAAAAAACTTCCAGCTGTGCTGAGACTGTGGAAGGAGTTGAGGTTGTGGTTAGAGCTTGAATTGTATGTAACCTCTTATTTCCTACCCTGTCTGGCTTTGAATGACAGCTATGCAAATTATATGCATACACTTTTTACTCTGGGTTGGCTTTACGGGGGCTTTCACTGCAGTAGATGGACTTTAAGCAAATAATTTTAAGCTGGTAACTTTAATCAATGTAATTTTTTAATATATTTTTCCTTGCAAAACCAGGTTCTTCAATGTCACTTGTAATTCAGCACTAGTTAAATACTGCCAGTTTCCTAGGGAAGACATGCTATTGTTTAAATCAGAAATGTGAATACAAATGTAATGCAATATCCTGTCTACCAAACCTGTGGGACCTGCCGATGAACAACTCCTAATCAAGCTGCAAATGCAACCTAGCTTCCATTCTTCCTCCAATTCCTGAAAAGAAAGATTTGCACAAAGAATGGGGCTCTTAAAACCTTGTCTGAAACCAGTTGTAATGAAAGTCAGCTACTGTAGCTCTATAGCTCTGGACCTCTGTGCCTTCAGAAATTACAAGCCCCATTCCTACTGACTTTTTAAAATTAATATTTAATAGTAGTAAAAGCATGATTTCCATGCAAGAAAGAACCCTCAGAAGAGGGTTTCTTCCTAACAAACTCTTTATTTTGAGATAATTCAGAGCACTTGTCTGTCACTGTTGGATGCTGCCCAGAGCCATGGCCAGACCATAGCACCCTATAGCATCTCTTGGTTTCTGGAGTCAAGTGAACCCCTTGTTCTCTCCCTGGTGTGTGTGTCCTGCACATCCCTTATCCAGCTTCATATCCCAAACCCCGGGGGCACCCAGCACCATAGAGTGAACCAAAACACCTTTGTCTCCCAGTCCAAGCACAACTGTAATAATTTCTGTGGTTTATACTTACCTTCTAAAAGCATAAATAACTGCTGTCAGCGCCTGGGTCTGTGAGGCAGTACAGCAGAGTGCTAATGAGACCTGCTCCTTGCTGCCAGCTCTGTGTGGGCCAATAGGTGTTAACCTGAGTTCTAATCTGCTGGCAATGAACACCTTATTATATAGCTGTGCCTAAGGGCTCGGCAGGTTTGTGCACCAACAGCATGCTCAGGTAGAAGCTGAACTTGTAGGTGAGCATTTAGGAGAGAAAAAACAGTTCTCAGTTTCTGCTGATTGCCACTATCTACACATAGATGTACTACTACTGTTCTTGCTGGGATGAGCTGGAGGATATTTCTGTTTGGATGGAGAAGTGGAAAGAAAAAGAGAGAAAAGAAGTATCAGCCCCCAAAATGTGCTTCATAAAAATGTGCATACACCACACATTAGATGCTTGTACCACAAACTGGTTTGGTACTGATCCTGTCAGCTCTCCTTTGCTATTCCAAGGATATTAGTATGAAAGGAAGATACAAGGGACACAAATCTTTCATTTTGTTGCTTTTATCAGGCCTATTTTAATCTGCTTGCCTAAATTAGCCACAGGTGCTGTTAGTCAGCAGCACAATATCAATTGCTGTGAGCAGGGCATGGAGGCTTTAAGTCCTGTATCTGAAGAAAGGCACATTAGCATGAGAGATACAGGGAGTTTATTAGATACTGATACTCCAGCTCTATTAGTAATCTAGTCACCAGCTCCTGTGTTCTCCCCTTGTTCTACAATTTCACACACTCCTGCTATTGTGTCTGTTGCACCTCTGATTCACAGATCTTCTCCTTTCAACTTCAAATTACCTTCACAGAGTAACTCCTGGTAAGAAAATCTTTTAAACCTATTTAATAAGACTATGGCCAGTGCAAGTGGGGGGCAACTGATGTTTAAGGGTAAAGGAATAAAGGAAATTTTAGTATAAAGAGAACACATGAAAACTCTTAAAAAGAAATTGCTAAAGATGTTGCACAAGTGACTTACTGCACACATCTGTGGTTTTTTAAATTGTCTTTTACATTTTCCAACAGTATTTTAATTAAAGGCTTTATTAGCAAGTGTCTCATTATGAAAGACTGATATTTTTTATTATTTTCCATTTCATAATTTTTACAAGTGACTTTCTACAAATGTTTTGCTCTAAAAGTTATTCTGGGAGAAAGCAAGAAGGAAGTAACAGTGTTAAATCAGTCATGCAAAAGGTGTGATGTGAGGCATAGCTTGTTTTAATGAATTTCGTTCACTAAGTGAGTCTAATTTCTGGTCACAATTTTGGTGTATTGATTTCCAGCCCCACACTTGCCTGGTAAACAAGATCTCATCACAGACCCTGGTTTGTGTCAGTAAGTCCTTTCTGCTCAGGCAAATCAAATATTTTACTCTCCAGGTCCTCACAGCTTTCGTGCTCAATTGCATGCAAGCCTCTAAAGGAAGAGGCTCACAGCTGCAGGGCAGGGCAGAGCCTGAAGTGGCTCCTGTCCCCATCGGCGCTCCTGAGATGTGGCTCCTTTTCCCAGGTCCCTGTGCCAGCTGTCTGCAGCTGCACAGCTTCTCTCTGCACCTGCACAGTGTCAGCCTTGATTTGTTCTTGGGCTGTAGCACAAGGGGGCACGAGGAAGGCTGGCTGCAGCAGAAGGATGCTCAGGGCAAGCCAAGCTGTGTTCTGGTTCCCAGGCTGCTCTAAGGATGTCTCTCAGCTCACTCTGTGCTCACACCTAGGCTGCTGGGTTGATGGAGATCTAGCCTTTGCTTTTCCACAATGCTCTGAAGATGTTATATAATTTTCAGCTGTAGCAATCAAGCCACTGAGCAACTGGACCCAACATTTTAAATTTAGATCTGATGGGGAAGACAAAGTTCTGAATACAAAGTGACTGCTGCTGCTCAGTTGCTTGTGGACTTAGACTGCTGCCTTTAGGTGCCTTTGCAGGTTGCTTGAAAAGTAACATAAGCTATAAGAAAAATCTCCATACAACCTCAAAAATAAGAATAAGCTCCTGTTCCCACCAGTTTAGCCCATCAGTCACTGCTCTTCATCATTCTTGTGGCCAGCTGTCCCAATGACTATACTGTGTGTACTGAGCCAGTGCTGATGTCTCAGCTGTAAGTAACACCCAGCAAGGGAGCACTGCATATATTTAAAGTGTGTAAGGACCCAGCAGATATTGTGCCAAGATTGGATTTTTGTGCCTATCTGAGATCTCCTCCTTGGAGGATTTGTTCTTGAGTGTTGTATAACACCTTCCTTCTGCACTGACCTCTGAGATAATGTGCATCAGGAACGTCATATTGTCAAGAGACCCAGGCAGCGGCTTGGGAGTTAGTACAAGGGCACAAGAATAATGGCATTATTTCCAATCAGAAAATTTCTAAATTTAAGTAATTCTATTACTGAATCCAACAGAACACTGTGCAGCTTGGCACCTTATGCAGGGTGTGCACCTACATAAGATTCTGTTCATAATAGGAATCAATAAGGTTCAAAGAAAAAGCTGGAAAAAATCTCCATGAGCATGTGGAAGGGAATACTAAATGTTTAGTGATATTTTTAGGTGATCTCTTGATTTCAAAGTTCTTTTTACTCTACATATCCTTCCCTAACAAAGTGAAATAGTAAGTGACAACCTGAAAAAAACCCACAGGTATGGGAAAAATTTATACAACATGATGATACTAGATCCACAGACTATAATACAAAGGGACACAGTCCTTGATTTAAAACTAAGCCCTCCCTGTGAGGCTGTCGGTGTGAGCACCAGAATGTGGAGCAATTGTGTGCAGCTGAACATAAAAGAAGTCCTTAAAATAATCCTTTCTCACACAACTGCCACCAAAAGTACTGTCAACAAAGGAAACTGCTCTGCTGAGTGGGATGGTTCCTTCTTCCAGCCTCTGTAAGTAAATGTGGCATCAGTGGGTCTGTTGTAAGCAAGCCTGTCAGTACCTGCAAGGTGACTGTCTGTGCCTTAGAACACAGAAGTAAAAGCCTGCAAAATTAAGACAGAGTAAATTCTAACATTTCCCAGGAGTGTCTGGCTTTGCAGCTTTAGCAGTGCTGGTACAGGGCAGGGCTTTTTTTCTTTTATGGTAATAAATTTGATTCAGCATTTACAATCAGGAAGTTCTAAAAGTAAGGATGCCAAGTCACTCCCAGAAAAAAAAAATTAAATCGGGTTTTCCTATCCAAACAACAGGAAGATAAGCCAAAACTAATAATGGCAGTGGTGGTTTCTGTCTTGTGTTTCTATGGTCAAAAACGGGAAACTGTTTGACATTGATAAAACTGCTCTTGAAAAGTTGTCATCAAAGGTCTAAATTATTCATTTGAAAGCACCGTTACTAAATGCATACTAAACAGGAGCCAGGCTCTTAAAAGACAGGCAAAGAAATACTGGGTTTGCATGTTTTCTCTTTGTTGATTTTTTCTACAGTGGAAAGAGAAAGAGTAATGATGTGCTGGTTTTTACACTGCATTAACTAATCATAGACATTAAAGGCAAAATAACCTATTATTTTATTTAAGTCTTCCCCTAGCTGTTGTCATGGCTGACAAATCCAGCTCTTTTTAAACACAGTTTTGCAAACTGCTCTTTCCTTGTACAAGCATGCATCACAGCACAAAACCACCGTAAAATAATGAGTAACAGAATTCCCTTACCTGTCTAGGCCATGTGTCCTTGCAACATCAAAGGTCATGTTGAGTTGAGAGATCCTCTGTGAGGGATGCTTTTATTTACTGTAAATGCAATTTTCTCTCGCTCTCATCCGCAAGCCCCTCTCCATCAGGCTTCTCCCGTAGTGTCTGCAAAACACAATGCATCCAGTGTGAGCACATGCTGTGTTGCAAAGGTAGAATCACATGGAGTCACCTGGATTTTATTAAAACAGGAGTCCAAGTAGACTCACTGTGATAGAACGCTGCATGTGTGAATGTTTTTGCTTTCGTACTTTACACACCGTGCCAATATTGGGGGGTGGGAGGTGACAAGTAATATATTTTTCACTATCCCCAACTGTTTTAGCTCTAAAGGGAAATCATGAAAAAAGCAGACTAGCAGAAGTCACTCATTGCATGAATTATACTTAATCACATCATGAAGAAAGGGCTTTTTATATGCTAAAATCAAAAGAGGATTTGATCTCAGTCTAGGGTGATGAAATGTGAGCACAGATCTAACTTAATAACTGAGACCACCAATATGTGCCCATTTATATGTTCTTAGGACACCTATGACCTGATTCCTGCTTTGTATTCCTTCCCTGAGGAAGCAGGACAAGGTTGCTGAGAGCACCCAGGTGACCCAAGGCAGCAAGGGAGATGATCTCTCAGCTGATGGGATTAAAACTTGACTGAGAGAAGGGTGACATCAACTATTTCCCAGTCCCCCTCTTCCTTTTTGAGTCCCAGAGGATGACTTTCTTTCCAAGGGTCAAAAACACCCTGAGACCAGTTCAGACAAAAAACCTAAGCTTACAACTCACATAGCCTGGGGACTCATTTTTCATTTTGAAGTGTCAATGTGACCTTTTGCATCCACCACTTTGGGCAAGGAAGGGCAGAGATTCACCCTGTAACTGAAGCACCCCACTGCTGGCAGCTTTCAGGACTAAAAGCAGGGAGCACGTACAGAACTCTCCAATAAATGCAAACAGACTGCTCTTCTCTGATGGGAAAAAGAAATCTCTGAAGTATTGCTGCACCTGAGGTTCCTGAAAACACTTCTTAAAACTACTTACTTGGGCAAACATTTGCTTACTTAAGTGAAAATGACACATCAAAGCCTAATTCTGTCAGCTCTTGATTTTCTAGTACCTAAGAACCCAGGATGAATTAATACTGTAGTAGAGGAATATGACTTCTACACTTCTATGTTTCATTATGTTAGCATAGCATTCAAAGGAATTATTTTCTGGGTTTAATTTTGTGTGTATTCCCTTGCTCCCATGTAAACATGAGGCACAATTGCACCATTTAATGGCTAAGAAAAGAAAGGCAACACCAGGAAAGCTGGTTTCTCACCTATGTCTGATTGCCTGGAGTTCTAAATTAATTATCTCACTTAAGGGAAAATGGATGTTGAATGGGGAATAAAGCACAGCTGTTGAAGCAGGAAAAGGTTTTAGAGGGGGGAAAAAAAAGGTGCACTTTGGGGTAAACAGATTTGTAAGGCAGCATTGCCCTTGCATTTGGACTATTGGGATAAATTCAGCACTGACATAGTGGACATATCAGAGCTTGGGGGAGATGCCATGGGTCAACCCTGCTCTGCAGCCCATGGGATTTCAGAGAGCAATACCCCATATAAACATATTTATGTGTTTAGACAAACCATTTGATAATATTCTTAGACAACGCTTCTGGCACTGTACTGCTCCTGTTTAATCTCAGTCAGCACCAACCACTTAAAAAGTCTGCATAGTTTACCTGAACTGAATTAAAACAGGCCTTTTTCATTCTGGGAAAATAATTTTTGTTTCTCTCTCCGTGTCTCATAGTCACAGCATCTGAATCACCACTTGAAAAGAGAATCAAATGTAGGCCAAGTGATTAGCAGAGCAGAGCAATGATGGATTCTTCAATTTATGGCTCCCCAGATATGATAAAAGGAGAGGGGAAGTCTCACAAAAAGGGGAAAAACAATTTTTTTTGTTAAGCATGCAAAGTTTGGAAAAAAAAAATCTTTTAAGGCTTACAATTCCTGTGAATATTGTAGCACTGAGTTTCATGCTAACTTTTGAAGCAAAGAGTTTTCAAAACTGGAAAAGTTCACATTACTAAGATACAAGTGTGTTCCTTCCTCTCTGCCTCTCCAATGTTTGTTAATCTATTACCCACCTTAAAGAAAGATTCCTGTTCCTCCTTGGATCTGAGCAGAAAATCAATTAACTATAGTATTAATGAGGCCTTATTACAGGTTCTCCCCTGCCTGTGGTTGTCTTCACCGCCCTTTTCTGCCATTATTTAACTAGGCATATGAAAAATCTTATCTATTCCTTTCTTTCATCAAACATTGCTGATTAGAGCTCCTGCTTTTTATGACTTTCCTGATACACATAATTTTAGATTAGAGTGTTTGGAACAGGCCAGCTTAATGAGGAACTGCTGGGACACAATCTCATACTAGCATTGTCAGTGCTCTTTAATGGTATTCATTCAGGATTATTTGTGATGGAGATAGATTTTAGATTCAGGGGGTTCCTTCTTCATTACGGGCATCCAAAACATCTTCAGTGATATTCCTTCATGGGATATGTGAAGAAGGATGAGATTTCTCTCCTCAGTGTCTTATAAATCCAGCACAACTCAAAGTCATCTCCTGGGGTCAGACATCCAAGTAATTCTTTTACTCCAAAACTTTGCCTTTCAGTGCCAGACTGGGAGTCTTGTTGGCACCTGCTTGGGAGGGAGCTGGCCAAGGCTGCAGCCTGTGCTCGGGATCAGGGCTTTGTAGCTGGGATAAGGCTTTGCACCTTGATACAACTCTCCAGCTGCTCCACCTGCTTCAGGCTGTCATGGATCAGCTACAGCTGAGTTACATTCGTGGCTCAGGAGGTGCAAATCTCATTGCTTGACCTCAGGTCTGGCATCTGGACAGGAAATTGTCTCCCACGTAGAAGATCGTATTGGGATGATTTGAGTTATCTATCCTAATATACAGCTCCCAGCCTGACTAATATGAATTATCCCCACTTTATGCCTCTGGCAGTCTTTCTTCTGCTGAAGGCACAACAGAGTGCTGGCAGATCTATACAGGTTGATCAATAAAGGCTTTTGGCACATGAACAGGCTCTGGAGAAAGAAAAGAGAGTATTTGTGCTCTAGGCAAAGCCTCCTTTTCCAAGCTTTGTGTATGAAACCAGGTCTTTGACTGGAATATTGCTAAAACCTGGACTAACCGGAGGTATTAGAACAGATTGGGACCCTAAAATTTAGATTTTTGGAAGAGCTGAATGAAGCATGAAGAGGAGCAGTGATGGAGAAGGAAGGGGGCAGAGGAATATGTACAAGTACATGAGGATTTTGGGGAGGCCAGCCAAAGGAAGCAAGCCAAGCCTGCCTGCTCCTGCTTCTGGATTGTGAGCTCAAAATCCATGGCATGTCCAAGGCCTCAGGCTGGAAAAGGGTGGTTACAGGACAGAAGAAAACCCCAGTGGGAGGAGTATTCTTCTGACTTTTTGGAACAGGGGCATCTTTCAAGGCTGTAATACTGTCACTATTCCAGAATTGATGCAAAGGGCAAGGAAATAGGGAAAAATCAGAAACCAGGAATGCTGGAAGAGGAGGCTGAAGTCTGATGCAGCAAGACTGCAGCACAGGGAATTGAGCTGGGAGAGCTCACTGTGGGCAGGAATTACAAGACGTCCATGCACTTCAGAGAACAAATAAACACAATTGCCATCACCCATGAACACATGCATTTTTTTTCTTCCCACGTGGTATAAAGACCTTTTGTAACTATTTAATTTAAACCAGTGAAATTGGAGCAACATAAAATTTATTTCTCTGGGTCCTGCTCTGTAAGCATCAATTATAATGTCTAATCTACATGAAGTGCTGCTAAGTTTAGTAACCAGCTCTTTATTATGCAGCACCCAAAAGCATTCAAATATATTCACATTAAGATGTAAGATCACACAAATGTTAATTGTAGAAACATCCAAGTGCTAACAGTTGTTTTTTTGCCTCCTAAGGCTATAAACAGCTATTTTGATCGGATTGCCACGTTCCTCTAAAATACACACTTTCAAAGAGAAATTTCTCAGTCGGACAGTGAGCACAAAGCAATGTACTGTCAGGAAGGAGAGAAAGCTTAGAGGCATAGCCTTTATTTATGACAATGACACTGGAATTCAAGGTTTGATGCTTGCTGTGAAAGAAATTCGCTTGGTGGCAGAGGAAGGAGGGATGCATTGCTGTGAACATGTAAATCATTTATGCACTCAATTAAAAATTTACTCAACACCTCCAGTTTTTGCCTGAGATGTGATTGGGAAAAAAAAGCTGAAAACTGCTGCCTCTCCTCCAAGGTCATGGATCTTGTAATTTGAAGGATTATTTGATTTTATTCTATATTTGACACTTTATTGGCCTCTCAATTGGTTTTGGAATAAAATTGTGTGTCCTTTTGACTTCCTTTTCAGTTTTCTCTGCAGCCTAATGTTTTTTCCCCCTATAGCAGATTATTTTGTACCTCTTTCCTCAGTATTACAATTTTTGACACCTCTTACCTTTTATTGTGTCTTCTCTTTCTCTCTTATTATTTGTTCCTCTGTGTCCATTCATTCCTTTGCTTGTGCTGATTTCCCCCAAAAGTAATCATTGCTGTCATAGCTCACTTATTAGTCTCTCTCTTTCTTCACTTTAATTCATGTTCAATTCTCCTGACTATTTTCTTGTTTAGGGGGCCTTAAAAGGACCACTGAAACAAATCATAAAAACAAAAAACACCATCCAGAAAACGAAAGGAATAATATGGTACATAAACTCATTTCAGCAAGGATAAATAATTAAAAAAATAAAGTGTGAATATGAAAGAGATAATCTTATCACTTAAAGCAGTTTTGATTTTGTATGAAAGAAGAGCTGACACATATTGTAATACATAATCTCATAAGGTACAGTGCACCTCAGCTAGAATCACAGCATATTGCAAAGGATGTTTTCTGAAGGCATTTTGTATCGCTATCTCTTTTTCTTTTGATGATTTGACCTTTTAATAGGTCATGGCTAGGGAGGCTGTTTCTGTCCCTTCTTTTGTACCCTAAGTTTATGACCCTACCCCTCTCTTACAGCTTGGAGGCAAAAGAAAAATGACATTACAAGAAACTATTATGCAAAGAGCATCAGGAAGTAATGGGTTTTAACAGTATGGACCACACCTTGGCATAACCACAAACCTCATTCATGATTCAGGAGTCACTTACTTTTCATAGTGGTGAATTATCCCTGCTTGAATTGTACCTTCATCTCTTAGTTAAAACTCATATTGTAACCTAAAAACTTTAAAATTAAATAAATAACTAAATTACCCTTACAGTACTAGAATAGCTGAATTGCAAACAAACAAATGAGCAAAAAAAGACTCCAAAGCTTTCCAGATGGCTGGTTCCCACTGATGTACATTTTTTCTCTGGAGCTTCAAAACATGTTTAAATTATGAAATTTGGTGTGATTACAAGAACCTGACAAACACTCATTAAGGTTTTAGTCTGAGGAGTGATACTACAGAGCTGGAGAACAGGAGATGAGCAGTTGTGGAGCTGTATGGCTGTTCTTGTGCATGCACAGACTCGTCAGTGTGGCTTGTGGAGTTCAGCTTGCTGGTCCCCAGGGTCTGACTTTTTCATGTGCTGCCCTCCTGCTGTTTCCTTGGGCCAAATCCATCCTCAGCAGAGCTGGTGGAACTGGTGAAATTGCATCAATAATTTACTTGATTTCATTTGCTCAGAACTGCTTGCTTGTTATGCCCTGTGCTCTGTCCCAGCCTCTGCTGAGCCCAGGTGACTTGGTACCCATTTCTGCTCCTCACAGCCAGTGAGTGCCTGGTCTTGCTGCTGCAAATCCCTGTGTGCTGCTGGGGCAGAACCACTGCTCCACAGGGAGAGCCTCTGCCTTTGCTAGGAGAGCAGAATGTGGGGAAAGGCTTGTGGGAGGCAGCAGCAGCAACAGATATGGGAAGGAAAGTGAGGGGGAGTGGAGGATGACAGGAAAAGAAAGACAGAAAAAATATATTTACTATCTGTTTTGAGTATGTTCTGAGGCTGGCAATGATGAATTATAATGAGTGTATCCTACCCTCCAGCCTGGGGTCAAGCTGACAAGCAAGATCAGGTCTTGTGCTCCATGTGCAGGGGAAACACACCCCAGTGGGGCAATGGTGGGGATGAAGACTGGTGAAGATTTTGCCTCTCCCAGCAATTCGTACTTGAGGCAAGTGGGAACCTCCCTTTGCATGTCAGGTACTCCTGGCTGCAATCACAAAGCCCCTTTCCAGTTTCTTCAAGCCCATCCACTGTCAGCTCTTTAGGGCCCTGTCACAGCCTGAGGGAGGAGAAATCCAGCACCTCCCTATTGCATGCCTGAACAAGGCTGCTAGTGAGGACACCACCTTGTTTTTCTGATGCAGCCTGTTGTCCAGGTGATGTCAGAAGAAATTTCTTTACCAGCCTGATATTGGAGACTGTTCCCCTCTTCATGGCAAGGGCAGGTTGGTCACTGATACCTCAAGATCCACAGCTGTGGGCAGTATTAGCACAGAGAAGGGAGGAAGCACAAACCAAACAGACAAAGAAAGCTCCAAAGGTGGCTTCGTAGTAAAAAAAAAATTACCCTTAGAGTTAGCAAGAATATTATATTACAGCATTGTTGTGTATTGTGTGTTGCTGCAGACAGTCATCCCCTGCTCAGCACCAGACAATAGACAGTCTGAATAGACTCTGAATAGACTCTGAATTATTCAGCTGTAGTTTAATTATGGATGTGGCAACAATTCATGTTGGGAGGCAGAGGGTAACTGCAGTTCCCCTGTGCTAACCTGGTGGACCTTTTGTGATCCTCACCTCCCCAGGGACTGCTTCGGCAGGGCACTAATGTTGCATTGGTGCTGCCTGAGTAAGTACATGCCCTGCAGCAAGCAGGTACATAAGCATTCAAGAGACCAACCTGCTCTGTACCTATCAAAGTGTGGTTTGCTGTCTGCTCCTCCAATTTATTGTCAAAAGACAGTTCCTTTGGGGCTCAACCAGCTGCTATCTTATGCATTTGTGGACTCCTGCCATGTGTCACTGTCAGTATAGGAATTAAAAACAAATGCTGGGAAGTACAGGGAAGAGATAAATAACAGCATAGCAGGAGGAGATGTGCTTAAGCCCACGCAGTGGACTTGGTGTGACTCCATTCTAATAACTGACTGTCCGTCAAGTCATGTAATAACCCGCAGATGGCTCAGCAGTGGGCGGCATTAATATCCTTGGGCCCCTGTGGCACACAGGTGCCCTGCCCTGTCCTTCCACCCTCTCCTTTCACCAGCAGACAGCCTTGCCCCTGGCTGCTGTCAGGTGAAGTGCACAGCAGGAACTCGCTGTCACACTAAACACGGCTGACTAGCTCCCAGGGGGCTTGTCCCCCTCCCCTGGGTGGGGAGCAAAGACAGGCCAGGTCACCTGACTTTTTGCAATGGTACCAGAGCTGAAACATAACAAGTGGCAGAAGAATTGAAATATCACAGCTATTCAGACAGTGTGCTGACATGATTTCTTTTGTTTATTCACTGTTCTATCCAGGATCGTGGTCTGACTACACACAATGCCATTTTCAAGGGCCATCTCTGATGTCAAAGCAGTATGGAAAGCCTCTGGATATTCCATAAGCACTTGAACTTGCATTGTACAAATACAGACTCAGGGGACATCCAAACGCTTTCTGCACCTTAGTAATCCAACCACATCATCCAACAACTCAGAGAAGTGTTAAGTGAAAACAACCTGAGCCCTAGAAAAGGAAAAACAGGAACATGTCTATAGGAGGGGAAACAATAATGTTATTGGTTAAGATACTTCTCCTGGAAGATCTAATGGCAAGTACAGAGAAGCAGATACAGGAAATGTATACAGACATCTGGAAGGGACCCTCCTCTGCAAGCACTGTGTCATATAATCCACGATAAAAACACAAACCCCACAAGCTGAAAAGTCTCCCTAGACTTCACTGTTTACATTGGAGGGCTAATGCAAAAACTTGCTGCTGATGTTCGAGAGCAACTTTGGAACTGAAATTCACTGATAGTGAATTTTTTTCTATCATAAACAAATCACAAGTGGTTAGATACTAGGAAAATGGGTTTTGAAAAGCATCTGATGGAATTGAAAAGAAAGGGCTGTCAACTACAGAACTAAAAGTCACACAGGAAGGTTCATGGGTTGGACTGCTTTTGTCTTCTGCAACTTCTTTAAAGTCTTTCTTTAGACAGAAAACTCATGAACTGAAAAGTTCTTGCATTTTGCATTAATATTTAAAGCAGAGTACTTCTGAGTGAGCACAGATTTGTTGCAGTTTATTAATAAGTTTTCCTTTATGATTTTCAAAGAGCATTTTTTGCATAACCTGCTTGTCTTTCTGTGCTTCGTTTACAGCATTGAGTGCTGTTGTTTCAGCCTGGTTGTGCCAATACTCTCACGATTTTCTTGCAGGCAATGCCAACCCCCTTCAGCTCTCCTGAACACTTAGGCAAAAGTCAACTTGATTTGCACCCCTGCAGACACTCAGCTGAGGAGGGGGAGCAGAAGCAGGTTTGAAAGCTCAGCAGGCAGGCTGAGTCTTATTTGCCATGCAAATACACAGAGGGTGAGACTGGAGGTGAAATGCACTCTCTCATTGCACTGGCAGTGGAGCTTTGTTCTTCTACACTTAGGAATGAGGAATGAGCACTCAAAAGTGAGAAAGCAGCCCCAGGGCTCCCTCCTTGGGCTGCTGAACCTGGCACATAGCAAAGGCTGGCAGCAACAAAACTTGTTCAGGTCATGGTGGATGGGGACAGGGATGCTGATGAAGGACAGAGTCCCTTGAATTGCACACATAAACCCTGACTGGATCCTTGTCTGAAAGGCTGAATAGTACTGTGCTATTTTTGATACTGATGCCATTTCTTTGGAAGGTGGAGATACCTTACTGGTACCTTAAAAGATACAAAAAGTATTGTTCCATGTTAAATTAAATTTCTTGTCATTAAATCAGGCAAAGAAATGCAACCCTTTTCTTCCCCTTACATCCAAACGGAAAAACACAATCTTATTAGAAGCATTACCCTGAAAGCTCTGTTTCCCTCCCTGCTGCATTATAAAGCTTCTGAAGGAACTCCTCTCAAGCCCCGTGTTTCTGTAGTGCTGCATTCAGAAGACCTGGAGCACAAGCCTGAAGATAAATATATCCCAGCCCAATGAAGAGCCTAATTAGCATCCTGAATAGATCCACTATGGCACACTTGATTAGTAATATACACTCCTTTTAATAAGAAAGACCTCAAAAATAATAATTGCAATGTCTGTCACTAATATTATATTGTGGGCAGAGGAAAAACATTCCCTTTGTTCCCACTCATTCCTATTATATCAATCTTTGTATGTGTAGCTCCCTGAAAAGCCCAGAAGGAAGCTAACAGTCTTTTTGAAAAAATGATCACAGATAATTTTATTTTATAATAAATCAAAGATCTGATACTGAAGGAAATTTTGCTTCTTCAGAGAGCCAGCCTTCAGTAAAGTAACCTCAGCTTTTTCTAAATCAAAGCATTTGATGGGATATGGGTGCACAACACAAAGGGATCACAGATGATACAAATTATAGGGACCATGAAGGTCTGGAACAGGATGGTATTTACAGATGTGAAAAGTTCTCAACAAATTTGAGGAAAAAAAATACAAAAAAGGACAGCTTCAAGACTAAAATATTTTTCATTTTGCTGTGTCCTGCCTAACCAAAATATTTGTGTAGCTGAACATTTTGCAAGGGAGAGCTGGTAGAGACATCTACAGTTAAACTGCCAAGACTTCCAGTATTTTGCCAAAATTTTAACTACCAGACTAAAATATTCCAAGCTTGCTGTCTGCCTCAAGCTGCAACAAAATGGCCCAGCAATGTTCACAAAAACATATGAAAAAAAATCAAAAGTATTTTTAGTCAAAGTTATTCACTCCAGCTCTTTTTTTGGAAGTAGACCTGAAATTGTCTGCCTACTTCAGCCTGCAATTTGCCCCTCGACTGACCATTTGATCACCCTTTTTTGCATTGCAGATGCTCAGACCTGGCTGCAGTGTGAGACCTGGAAAATCACTGTCCTAAGTGGATGCTTTGCTATCGACTCTGCGGAGCCAGTGTTTTCCCCATCAATACCAACCGCAGCACCATTAGCGGCAGATGATAACACATCCAGCAGAGCCTTGTGGCAGCAGGGGCAGCAGCCAAGCTCTCTCTAGGGAGAGTGGGGATGTAAATATGCAGCTACATGCACCCGAGCTGCTGTGTGCAGCACTGAGGCCAGGTTAATAAACCACACTTCTAATGGCAATTAATTGTGCACGTGAAACTACCCTTAGCATTTAGTGCCAACATATTTAGCTAGAACCATCCATGTTGAGAAATGAAATAATCAATGGCCTGACCAAGAGGTGGCATAAATTAGTGAGGAGCACACACAGGTAGTATCAACACAGGATCTGTCAGAGATTCTCTGTGAACTAATGGCATAGAGCCACCCTCTGAATTTTGCAGGTTCAGACTCCAATACCCACCATGTTTATATGCCTATTGCCTGCATTCAATCGCTGCACATGCTAAAAGCTGAGGAAGATTTTGCCTTACACAGCCCAAAAACAAACTACTGAGAATAAATTCTTTTGTGTGGATATTCTAAGACCTAGTGGGGCTGTGATTATAAAACATCCTGTACCCTTGTATCAGAGAAGAAATAACACTGGAAGATCATATTACTTTACCAAAATTTCAATGTTTTTGGAAAAATATTTTTCACTCTGAATATGCTGCAGCTTGAGTGGGTTCCTGTGAAGGCAGCTGTAGTTTTTTGCTGACTATAATCAGGTGAGGTGGCACTGTACCTTCATGAGGCAGCCATCTTAGATGCACCAGGTTTCAGATAATTGCTGCAGAGGTTAGGACTGTTCTGCTGTGTTCCCTGAGACATATTGTTTCCACCTGATATGAATTGCTGGCATAGTTCATCTTTCCCTACATGTTTTTGCTAACTGATGAGGGTGAAATCTTTAGCATTTGCATATGTTTATATTTATTGCTCCTAACGCTGTAACTACCAAATGTTGTCCTGTTGGTAGAACATTAAACAGGACACCTGTATGCTGTCCACAGCGAGGCAGCAAGGCAGCCTAAGAACTAGCTGGAGTTTCAGAGGTTCTCGGATTCACTCCTTACTTATCCCTAACAAGCCAAGTCACACTGACTGCTGAAGTCAGGAGGGAATCAGTTCAGAAACCAAGATGAAACTGTTGTCATCAGTTGTGCTGTGTTTACATGTCCAAGTCTGTAAACAGAGTTGGACCACAACAAAATTCGCGGAAGTGGGAATTAATCTTGATATGGGGGCCTGGCCCAGCCATTTGCAACTGTGTGGAGAGTTTCAGATCTTTCATATGGCCTCACTTTCTATGACTTTAAACACCTTTTAGTGTGGAGAACCCTTACTGTTTAAAACTGACATTGTCAGTACCTCTTTTTCCTCGCAGACCTGGGGTCCTGACATGGGTTCCTTGGCTGACTGCCCTTCTTTCTGTGAACAAGCCAGGTCAGGGGGTGACAGTGGAAGGGGAAGTAGTGTTTGGGAAAGAACGAAGAGCAGCTTTTTCTAAAGAAACTATACTTCCACTAATTCTGAGATGCCACTACTTGCCTGCATTTCATGCTGTTACCTAAATGTTTCAGGTCCCTACATTTTGCTAAACCTGTTTTAAGAACAACAATAATGAAGATAATAGGCCTAGTATTACCCTGAAATAAAATCTCCCTGCACAGGCAAGCAGCCATGACCTGTAGTCATGTAGAAGCCATTTTTGTGGAAAAGTAGATAAGAAATCATGGGAAAAGCCAGATAGAGTTATTGACCAGAATAACAATGTCAGTGCTTACAGACTCTGGCCGCTCTAGAGAGCTGAAGAGAAACCACGCAAGGATTCCTAAGGAGAATCTAATACTGTTTACTAGTGAGCAACTGGTTATGCCTCACTGGAATTAAAATACTTTTTTGTTACTACTTATATAATAATGTACTTAATTTACATACAGCCCAATGGCAAAAAGAAAAAAACATATCAAAGGAAAAGAAAGCAATGAAAAGGACATGGAGCACTTCATTTGTGTACATACAAATGCATCCATCTCCCATTCATTTAGAAACAAACACTTTGAAACCACAAGCAAAGAAACCTCTTCACTAACCCCCGTCCATTTGACATTCAGGCTGATACCCTCCATTTTTAATGGCTATAATTGCTGCTCCCATATCCTGTTAACTAGATCCCTTTAGCCCTGCCAGCAGTACTGGCCTTCCTCCAGCTCACGTGCTTTTCATCCAGGTTCCTTTGTTATTTCCTTCCTGCACCTCCTTTGGCGTGTGATACGCCCGCCTCAGCCCTGGCTGCAGCCTTGCTGCCCTTCGTGGATTTCTACAGCCCTGCCTCTGTCACCCTGCCCATGAGGAATTTCTAACTGAGGATACTTCAGCAAACACAAACATCTGCTTAACGCAGCACTTGCCTCGGCTAAAGGAACCCCTCAGACCGCAGGTCTGCTCTGCTGACAGGCTGGCCCTGGAATCGTGTGTCAGCTCTGCCCTTGTTCTCAGTCCCCCCTTTGCTTACTTCTTTGATAGGAGCACGGTGGCAGCTTTTGAAGGTAGAATATTTTCTTAATCACATCCTAGCACTAGTGTCGGGATGGGGGCTCTCATGCCGAGCTTGGATTTGTGCAGTGTATGTTATAGGATAACATAGTCTGAGATCTTGGCTACCACATTACTGGCTCTATTAGTTCATAACAATGCAACGCCCTTTTTGTGACTAGCAAAACTATTTCAGATTTTCCTGCACTGTTTCCTCAACTCACCCTGGATAACTTTATATCTGTAGCTGGCTTCTTCTCCCGACACCAGCTCTCGGTACCAGTGTCCCCTCGGAGCAGTCCCACACGTCCAAGCTCCACAGTTCACTAACGAAGTCTAAGAGGGCGGGCTGCAGGTGAACAGGAATGGAGAACCTGCTTCGCCTGTAAAGCTCAGCAATTTGTTTGGTTTTGTGGGCGTTTCACGTTTTATTTTTCTCGACGCAGGAGAAAATGTTTCTCGTGAAATCATGAGGAGATAGGGAAAGCTGAGACCGGGCACATGGAGACAGAAAGAGGGGAGCACAGGGAGGGCACAAGGGCAGCCCATGGCAGTGGTTTGGACAGTCATGAGCTGTGAAAGGGCTGGCCAGGGGATATGGGAAGAGGGAATCCCGCTCCAGAGCGCCCGTGCTGCCTGTGCGCTAAGCTCCGCCAAGGCTTACTCCAAATAAACCTCAAGGAGTCCAACTGTAATTTTGAGACTGCGAGATTTTGGGAACTCTCCAGCAGCCTCCGCAACACCCCCTTTCTCCCTTTGGCAGCGTGGAGAGCAGCAGGCCTGGCGGGAGCCCGGAGCCCACGGCGGAAGGGGGATTTCCTCCTCTCCCTTTTCCAATACGTGTAGCGAGCAAAGGCGCGCCGGCGCGGGCATCCTCCGGGGGCACGTGTGCGGTACCTGCGGGTGCCGGGCAGCGCCGCGGAGCCTCCGCGCCCGGGGCCGTGCGGGCGGAGCTCCGCGCCCGCGGCCCCGCCGCCCACTTGCCATGCGCTGCCCGCAGCCCTGCGCGGCGGCGGGGGGAGCCGGCGGCGGCCCGGCCCGGCCCGGCCAGCGCAGGCGGCGGCCGCCCTGGGGTTTCCCCCGTCCCTGCCGCGTCTCTTGGCGCTGCGGGGGTTGAGGAGGGCGCGGCGGCGGGGGAGGAGGGAGGGGAAGGGAAGGGAGGGGGGAAGGAGGAGCCGCCGCCGCTGTGGGGCGGGCGGGTCGCACACACACACGGACACACACACAGACAGTGGCACAGCGTGAGGAGGAGGAGGAGGAAGCAGCCTCGGCGCTTGAGGTAAGGGCGGCGGGAGCGGCCACCATGGAGGCGGGGGGAGCGGGGGGCGGCCGTGGCTCTGTCCGCGGCTTCGCGCCCTTGGCGGGGAGCGGCGCTGGCCGAGCTCCCCCCGCGCCGGGCCGTAACCTTGGGCTCCCCCGGCCGCGAGGGAGGGGCGCGAGCGTGGGGGGTGCCACAAACCTGTGGGGCTGTCACAAACCTGTGGGGCTGTCACCTGTGAGGGTCTGTCGCGGTGTGGGTGCCTTACACCCCTGTGGGGCTGTCGGACATGTGGGGCTGTCACCTGCGAGGGTCTCTCACCCCGGTGTGGGTCCCTCAGCCCCGTGTGGGGCTGCCGTACGTGTGTGTCTGTCACACATGTGGGTCTGTGGTACATGGGTGTGTGTCACGTAGGTCTGACACATGTCTGTGTGCCACACACGCCTGTGTGCGACAGGCACGCAGGGCTGTGCGCACACGCGTGTGCCTGCGTGTCACCTTCACGCGTGTCTGTGTGTGGATCCGTGTGTAGATCCCTCTGTGTGTGCGCCTGGCGGCTGGAGTCCTCCCCTCATCCTTGCTGCTGTAGTTTCTGAGTGGATCCGGATTTTGTCAGTGCTGGGCGGTGTGACAAATGTTTCTGTGTAGTTAAGTATAACTTTCTTGCAGTGGGTTTTTTTTCTTCCTTTTTTTCCTTTTTTTTTGTTTCCTTTTTTTTTTTTTTTTTTCCTTCTCTTCCTCCCCCCTCTCCCCCCCGCAGGCTTACCTTTGAAGATTGTTTTCTTTCATATATATCCAAAGGTCTCTGGGGATACAAGTGCTCCTGTTGCCTCTGTGTGGTTGTAATTTACAAGATATTTGTAAATCACACACTGGCGATTTTCAAAGCAAGGTGCTAAAGCAATATTTCCATTTCCATTCCATAGCCATTCCAAGGCTATGCACTGTATTCCATGCATGACTTTGAATTATGTGCAGTCAGACACCTGTTACTTAATCCTGTTTATGCTTTCCAGTTACAGTTATCCAGCCTTGTCTTTTTTTTTTTTTTAATATCTCAAAATAAAACACAAATATTCTTTTATGCTAGTAGCATCTAGTAGAAACCCAGGGATCTAATGGGCTTGTGAGGTATTTAATGTGTGTTTGTTAGGTAATACTTTCCCAAAGGGGGATGATTTTAGAAAGTTATAGAATAATCATTATCTCAGGGGGAGGTTATATAATGTTAAAGTGTCCATGGGGATCTATCTCTAGGAAAGGTGGATTTGACGTGGACTCAAAATCTTACACAGTATAAATCTTCAGTAAAGAGTGCATCATCCTCTATTAATATGTAAATAATGTTTGTGTTTCTCAAACTTCGCTTGCTGTTGCACCATGGAGTTTTCAGTTTAATAATTGGTGTTAACGAGGGTCCTGGGGAAAACATCGCATTTTGGATCCTGCGAGGGGATGGAGCAGATGCTTCCATTACACGCTTGTGTTCAGGACTGTATTCTGGAGTTTACCTGAGCAGTGTTAGCAAGCTGATACTACTCACTTTGGGTTAATTTCCTTCCAACTTCTGGAAGTGTTATGGCCACAGTACTTGCAGGCTTTCACCAGATCAAGGGTACCTAATAGTGTCATGTACTACAAAACAATTATTGTTATATGCAGACAAGCAGTTTTGTATTGTGCAGAGACAGTTCCTAAATATGAGTTGATTATTTCTCCCTGCAACTGGTAACATCATGAAGTAGTTAAATTACAGAGCTCTGGGATGAGAATTCTCTTCCACAGCCATTAGTACCAGTGCCTTCATGTTGTCAGTTTTGATTCATCTCTTGATGATATTGCTAAAAATCGGGTATTGATAGAAAAGTCAAACCCCTGGTGAAAATATAACTGCATGGCTGTCAAAATAGAATGTGAGGATCTGACTTGATTTCTGGCTGTGGATATGCACTTGGGAGAGTAACAATGCCTTTTATTTTAAAGACATGCACCCACGCACAGGAGCTTTGTTCTAAAATACTGTTTTCTGTCATGAATTTATGCATAACCTACACTCTGCTTTTTCTTAGAATGCAGGGAAGACAGAACCTTGAAGGGGAAGAGAGAAAGACCAAAAGGGGCAGGAAAGAGAAGTCATTTGAATTTCCCCTACTGACAGAGGAAATACTTCCCTGTTATGTTTCACACAAAATATTGTGTTGTTTTCACCTTTTAAAAAAACAATGGCAAGTTGTTTGGGCTTGATATGCACTGCTGACTTCTGTTGCAGACTTTGGGCATTTGTTCCAGTAATATCTGGCTGTGATGGTGAGCTTGGGGCTGTGCTGGAAGTCTGTCAAGTATTTGTTACAGCTGTGTAGGAACTGATGGCTTCATTTTCACTTAGGTATGCTGTGTTGAAAACAAAACTTGTAGGGATATAAGTTTTATCTTATATCTTGTGCTTACCAAGATGACTTGTATTTCTGTTTAATTTTTTATCTTGTCATTTTTTGGGCTTTTAAAATTGTTTGGTGGCTTGCTTTCCTTGGTGGTTTAAACAGCTCAATTGCTATTCCCTCCTCTCCATAATTTGCCAGATACTGAAGTCTGAAACTGCTGTTTTAATATTTTCCTTAAAATTGAATTAATCCCTTTTCTAGAGGAAAGGGAGGAAGGGACAGAGGAGTACTTGTGAGAATTTTAGAAATGAGAACCAAAACTTAATGCAGGCATCTTACCTAAGAGAGACTACTTACAAAAGTTGTACCTCATTGATTTCGGAGAAGGCTGGTTTCCTCTGTAGTTTCAATAATCTGTCCCATTAGATTTTGGGAAGTGTTGTAAATTGGTTTAGAAGTGAAATTTTCCAAGTCATAAAATCTCTGGTTGGTTGTTAGTGGAAATCATTATGAAGGGTTGCATAAGCATTATTTGTACGATGGCTAATCAGCAGCCTGGGCTTAGTTCCATTCTCTAATAAATAGATGCATTGTGCTACTTCAAAAATTGCAAAATTGATGGCTTGAGTACATTTACTAATTTTGCAAGATATGTAATGCATCTGGTTTGGGGAAGACTCTTTGATGTCTGGAGACCTTGCACACAGTGGAGGTGTTTATGGTCCAGCCTGTTAATTCTTCAAAAGTTTTTTGATTATACTGTTTAGGACATCTTATTCTTATGAAAGATTCATGCATAGCATCACATCAAAATTACCTATGTGCACGCATCAAAGGCTCAGGTAAATTTTTATTTGGCAGGACTTTCTGGGAGCAGGTTTTGTGGTCCTCTTGCTTCTGCAGAAAAAGAATGTGATTTTTGGACTTTGTATTCCAAAAAGCTGACCTGTAGAGGGTTAGAATATATGGGATATCTCTGCTATAAATACCAAAGGTACTGTGCTTTGGCATTAGACATCCTGCTTTGCTTACATCTTGCCCTTTGAACACTAAGTTATGAAAATTTATCTTGCTGGTCCTCACCGATCTTATGGTGGTAGTGCTTTCTGGAAGTTTAGTTAATATGGCTGAAGACGCTCGTGAAACTGTGGAAGAAGACAGGTTCCCAGCCATTCTGGAATGAAATAATTAGGCCTAGTAGTAAGTTCCTTGTTCCAGAAGGACATGGTAAAGTATCTGAGTGCCTGGAACAGGGTGCCACAAAACGGGAAGCAGCATCAGAACAGCCCCTCCGCCACTGTCTTCAGGGTGCTGATGCCCGGAACCTGCAGTTTTCAGGGCAAGATGCTCCCAAGTGGCTTCTGCAAGTCACAGAAATAGATGGTGCAGCTCAGCTGTGGCTTTAGAGATTCCTCTCCAGCAGACTTCTGAGTGATGGGCTGCTGATGTCTTCCTGCAGGGATCTTGGAGGGAAATCAATACTTGCATCCCCTCCTTGTGAAGACCAACATCAGCTTGTGCAAGGTAGTGAAGTGCTGTGGCTTCTTCTGTCAGGCTGCCTTACAAGTCATTCTACATGTCATCCACTGAAAGAAGTACTTGTTAAAGTTGTACCTGTGCAACAGCAAAAGAATCTTGATTTTTGGAGAAGAATGAGAATGAGACAAAACCTTCATCTTGCTCTCCTCTGAAGAGCCTCCCAGCCTAATATGAAGTTTCCCTTGTTACTAGTTTTGGATAAATGGTATTTGTGAATGATTAAAATGTTTCATTTCACCGTTAGAGTTCTTAGAGGCACTAGTCAGTCTTCCTATGGGAGAGAGCCTGTTCCTAGGGAGCAGTGCGGGTGTCACTGAGAGGTTGCTTAACGTGGTGTATCTGGTCATGAAAAGGGAGAAGTACAAAGTATCGAGCTTTTAAGGCTACTTGCCTTTTGCATGGTGTAGTTTCTGTGGCAGATGGGGCTGTTACTTGGATCTCTTTGTGGTTTCCTGTTCTTTTCCATTGCCAGTCAGTGTTGTTAAGCTCAGTCATGATCCTGTCCCACCTGTGGCTCATAGCTGGTCATGGGTGAAACAGACCATGGATACAGCATGGAGCATCCCTTGTCTTCCCCTGTTTCGTGACCACCTTGCAGGTGAATCCATAATCTGACTTTATGCAATTGCTCCATGCTGCCTGATAAAAAAAATCTGTTCTATAACCGATAGGTGCTCTTAATTCCTCATAGTGGGTCTCTCACCTTTCTGTATGCAATAGCCAGTGATCAAAGTGAAGGTTAAGAAGTTGGTTGGCAGCTGTCGTACATCCAAAACTAGGGCCTTGCTTTCCATTTTATATAGGATGTATAATTGTACCACCATGAGGCCCTGCTCCTGGAGAGCTAAGAGTCCCTTGTCTGACCTTTCCTCAAAGTAAGAGTCTGTTCTTTCCCCAGTAACAATAACTGGGAGATTTAGGCAAATGAGGGGAGACAGCCTGTTTGGAATGTGCTCTGTTGTAAAGGCTGTTTGTGGACTGGCTGAAGTTGGTGTTGCTGAAGTAACAAAGTGCCTTTGCCCTCTCAATTGTAAAGAAAATGGTTCTGTTCAGTTGACTCTGGGGCTCTCAAATTGAAATGTCCTTTGTGAGCCAAGCTTGCTACCTAGAAGACCTTGAGCAGATGTGTTACATTACAGAAACTGGATTTAAAAGGGACGGTTCAAACTAAATCCTCTACATGGTTCATTCTCAGATTTTGAACCAATAGACCATTTACTTGAAAAGTCTTAATCTAGTCTTGGTGTTTGTATTATGTTGTTTTTATGTGCAGCATCATCTGAAATTATGAAGATAAAAAATTTACAAATGTCATCAAGCTATCAAATAGTTGCATAGAAGTAATTTATGTTTGCAGTTCATCTAGCAATATGCCAGCCAAGAGGGAATACTAAGCTACAGAAATTTTGGGTGCACTTTAGTATGGAGGAAATGGGTATGAAAAAGGTATTAAAGAGCAGGCTCTTTATTCTTTAAGTTACAGATAAATTTCCCTTTCTAACAATTTTTACATTCAGCCTGAGCACACACATTCCTGCAGACTGGAAGTAATCAGCCAGGAGGTCAGTGACTAATAAAGGGGGCAAAAGAGAATAAGGACTTGAAAAGTTAATAAGGAGCATCTCTTGGATTCCAATGATCGAGAATGTCTGTGATCCTGTGAACACTGATGATGTGGAGTTCTCTGAGATGTAAGCTGTGGTCTTGAATGAGATAGGTCAGATGAAAGAACTTCTCATACCAAAGTGGCATTTTTTTCCTCCTTTATCTTGCAGACCATTCCAAAACTCTATGGGTTTTTCTGCTCTCATTTTTCTACTCCCTGAATGTATTTATTTCCCATGCCTAAATTGCCATGTCTCCCACATTTGCCCTTTGGTTTTCTTCTCTGGGGATGTGCACTGTTGATGTTGCTGCATGTGCTGTACTTGTTGCATGTACAGATGTTCTGTACTCCCAGCCGAGGCTGTGCACTGGATCCAGGGTGTTTGACTCCATCTCTGCCATCAGACTGCTGCTGCCACTGCTGAAAGGAAACAGAGGGAAGAAAGGAATTTATAGCTGCAGTGAGAGCCTGTTTATTTTGAAATACACAAATTAGGATAATTCATACAGAATTCTTCTTGGTGAAGTATGTGTTGAAATGGGATATGAATGCCTTATTGGGAAGTAGGAAATTGAGCCATGGAGTGGTTTCTTTGGCAAGGCTAACGTGATCTGTTGAACCCAACAGAATTGGTATAATTTTTTCTGTGAAGGACCATGATCATGGAAAGAAAAGCATTTCTGAAGAAGGTGGGGAGAGGCTGATGTATTCTCTGTAGGCTTGTATGCAGTGATGAGAACGAAGCTCAGATGTGTTAAAGGAGAGGTTGGGTGGCATGATGTGGTGTCTGCAAGGCAAGGCAGAGACTGTTGGATGATTTGATTTTACTACTTGTTTTTCAGACATAGTTCTTGAGGATTAGTGCAGATTAATTGGGTGCTCTGGTGGATTTGGAGAGCTGTATTGCATGTCTGATATCAGCAAAGAATAGACTGAGTAATTATTGCTTTCTGGTCTTTCAGCCTGTGTTATTTGTTTACTGCTTCCCTAGCAAAATACGCTTAGAAATAGTGGTCACACAGTAAATGACAAGGGAAGATGGAATGTGGTTGCAGATATATCCGTGCAGATTGCAAATGGGGTGCTGCAGTCTGGCATAGGAGCCATGAGTTGCAGATAACGTGGATACTTTGGCACCCCTGCTTGGCTTGTCGTTTTCACACTGGAAATCTCCTGTGTCCGTGGATGCTGCAGGTGCGGCGGAGCTCTCGGAAATTCCCCTCAGCGTGTCTGCCATCCCTCACATGATGCGCTTATCTGCTTTGATTGGAGAATCCCCGGGCTGGAGGAGAAGGTGGGGGCTTCGCGGGGCGGGGAGCGATGTGACCTGGGAGAACAACAGAGGGCTCAAATAGGGCAGCCCGGGCGGGAGGAGGCTCAGCTGCGGCTCGATGTCCCGGGGTGCTGCCGGTGCCACATTCCCCCAGGCACGGCAGCTGGGGCTCGGGGACCCTGTCGGCCTCCTCTGCTCAGTCTGGGGCTGGCAGGAGCAGCCCCCGCTGTGCCTCTGCGTTTGCCCGGGGGAAGGTCCTGGAATCTCTGCTGCGACTGAACTGATACGGAGACTCATTTCCTTTTCCCCCAAGCCCTTCAAATCTGGCAGTACGTAGTAAAGTCTGGCTGTTCTTTTTGCTGATGCTCTCGGTTTTGGCTATGATGTACAGAGTGGCTTTTTGATGACCTGTGACTGTACCAGGTGGCTGGGAAGAGAAATAACTTCTGAGAAGACCTTGGCCCAGGTGAGGACAAACTGGGCAAAGTTTCTTTAGTTGTACAAGTTGCTGCTTTTCTGCATTCACATGTCACTGGTATAGTTTTGCTTCTCTCAAGCAGACTCCTATCTACTTGGATATGTCCTAAAGTATTGTGTGTGTTTGGCTCTGCATGCTTTTAATTTTTTGTTTGTTTTTCTTTACACACTGAGAAAGTACTGGAATTGGCATATGTGCCAAGCCTGGTAAACAGATGTTGATAAAATGGTCTCCTTTGAGATATCCTAATGAGAGCATGAGCATAACTAGAAGAGCCATATAAAAATAGTTACTGTGCCATTTCATCTGTGTGTCTTTATACAAGAAAATGCCTTAAATTAGTCTTTGCGTCAGGTAACAGAAGTATTTGCACTGCTTTTATGGGAGTAATATCATCTCTTCCCTGTGGAATTAGTAAAGATGACACCTTGGAGGAAGCATGTGGTACTTAACTGGGAGAGTTAATAAGTTGGTGTGGTGCTGGTGAGCTCTGTAACCTGGATGGACGTAAGGGTTGTGTACTTGGCAGAGAGAACCCCCAAAGGCACTCCAGTGACCTCAGATGCTGCTGATGGTCACAGAGCTGTGTGGATCCAGCAGCGAGCAAAGGTGCACAGAGCCTTGGAAGGATAGGAAAGGGTAACAGCAGGATCAGTCCTCTGCATTCTTCTTTTACCTCTATAGAGAGCTGGGTGAGCATTACTGTGGAGAAATGATAGGTGTTGTTCCTATGGAATGTTTCTGTTTGCTGGGTATAGAAGGGATAAAAATCTTCAGCTCCTCTGCTCTGATTGAGTTCATTCAGAATAATTCTTACTAGTGAAGTTTGTAGTGCAGAGCTATGGTCCCTGTGTGGACAGAAGAATGACAGCTTGTTTGGACCTTTATCTGTAGTCTAAATTATGTAAAAAACCTTCATATTCTCTGCTGCATCTTCATTTCCAGTGCTAAATCTAAAGATGATCTGTTGGGTTTTGACTATGGTGGTAGTCTACCAGTTGACTGATTTAGGGTTTTGGGGGACTTTTTTTTTTTTTTAAGACCTAAAAAATGCTCTTAAACATTCTTAACATTCTTAAAAAAAAGTTGTTGTTCTTATTTGTAATGACTTGTTTGTTTTGTGTGGATTCCTGTGTGTTAGTTTCTTACAGCTTTCCTGTGATGAACTAAAAGCCTCATGTAAGCTAACAGCATTTCCAGATGTGGGGAAATCAAAAGAATATGTTTGCAGTAATTCTTTGCTATACAAACACATGAATTTATTTTGTAAATGCTTCTTGTATTTTAAAACACATGAGGTGAAAGCAATACTTTACAGGAGTAGCTGTGAATTGGCATGAAATCAGTTACTTCTGAAAAAAAAAATAGCTTTATTGTTTTGTTTTTTTTAATGAAGTCTGTGGCACTTTAGTTTTCAAAACTGAATCAATATACCAAGAAATGCATGCTCTGATTTGTATACCTCTGATTTAGTTATGCTCAGTTTATAAGCAGTGACTGGTAATTTTCCCTGATCTCATCCTGCTTTTATTTTTAATTTACAACTGAAAAGACACTGCTCACTTTAATCTGGAATAACCACCTCCTCTCCCTACAGTAGAACGAATTGATAATAATATTGTGAAAACAACGATCTAAGTGCAGCTCTTGGGTATCTGACACGTTAAAAACATCAATTGAACTGATCTGAAATTATGTGGGGAAACATACAGGTAGTTTTTCAGGTAATTTTGAATCATCAAATGATTGATTCTGTGAGTGGTTTTCCTTTTCCATGATTCAGGTGCTGAGCAATGTGGTGATACTCCGAGGCTTTTGAAAGCTGGAAAACAGTTTTTGATCCTCACAGGTAGAAATGGCAGAGGAAATTGCATTGCTGTGTTGTTACATTGTTTGGTTTTAAGGAATTGGTTCCATCCCACTGTAGTTTAGTGTCAGAATGTTTGCTGGGTATTTTTATTCTTGCTTTTAAGTGCAATTGCTTTCTTTACAAAAGACAATAATACTACAAGATATTTTTTTTTTGCTAGACTTTTTGGGGGTTTAGTTTTTGAATTATTTAATTTTCACAGAATCAGTCAGGTTGGAAAAGGCCTCTGAAGCCAATCTGTGACCCAACATCACTGTGGCTCTGAGAGCCACATCCAGATTTTCCTTTAGCACCTGCAGGGTTGGTGATTCCACCTTGATCTGGGCAGCCCATTGCAATGTCTAACCAACCTTGCTGTGCCTAAACCTCCCCTAGTGCAGGCTGAGACCTTGTCCCCTTGTCCTGTCACTGGTTTCCTGGGAGGAGAGACTGACCCTCACCTTGTTACAACCTTCTGTCAGGGAGTTGTACTCCCTCAATAAAGGGATACATCTAAAAGAATAGTCTGAACCTTTAGCAGCATTTAAATGCTCATGAAGACGTTCATGAATAATTTGAAATTTTAACCAAAACTTGTGTTGCTTCACCTGGTTAATTTGAAAGATCTGTGGAAGCATTTCTTCAAAGCATTAGTGGAAGTAATTATCAGAGTAAGGTGTTGGTTTTGTGTTTGTTTTTTTGCTTTTCTTTTTAGGAGCTATAAAACTATATATGTAAATATTTCAAATTTGTAGACTTAGGGTATTTATTCAGGTGAGCTACATCTCTTCCTTAACAACTGACTAGTAATTTAAATTATAACCACTTTTCTGGTGATATTTCTTGATTTCATAAACCATTACCTGAAATCTCTCAGTTGCTGAAAAGCCAACTTATAGTTTCAATTAAAAAGTGCTTCTATGTACATGAATATCACATTAATTACACAAATAAATTTCTGTCTGCCTTTCCTTTTGTAGAAGTTGATGAAAAGATAATGCTTCTCAGTTAGTTTTAAATCATTTAAAGGGAGGCTTATTTAAACATGACTGAAAGTGGATTAATCCTTTTCTTCCTTCCATCTCTTCCTGCTATCATCACATCTTGGGTTTTAGAAACTTAAGGAATGTTGTCTAAAGGGCTGTGGCAGGGAATGTTTTGCTTATCTCAGTTGTCTTCAGTCCAGCTGGTAATTAGCACTTCTTTTAGTGACTGAAACATAATTTTAGCAAGATTTGGCTCTTGCTTTCAACGCTGCCTATTGACAGAGCGTGGGTGTTGCAAGCAAGTAACCTGAGTCCATTTGAGTCTTGCATCTCAGAATTCAATTCAAAATCATCCTGCCTCATCTAAGAAGCCTTTTGGATGGTTATTGAAATTTATCTTTTCTCCCTTACTGCGATACTGTTGTGACTGGGTTTGTGCATCTGCAGTTTTATCAGGGATGATTCATAGGCCAAAATGGTGTTTGTCCACTCAATGCTTCATTCCTTTCCCCTTTCAAAGGGAAAATAATGGGAAAAAAAAGGCTATTATATCTGAAAGATAATAGCTTCTCTTTTATTGTTTGGCAGTGTGGTTTTCTTTTTTTTTTTCTTTTTTTTAATATTGAAATTTGACCTAATGAAAGAAAGGTAACGAGAATCCAAATAGTGTCAGGACTTGGCTTAGGGATTTGCCTTGTATGAGGAAAAAAACTGACCTGAGTATAGCACACTGCAGGTGCACAAACCCAGCCCTCCAGAGCTGGAGTTTGATTAAATCAGTCTGTGGTTTTTGCAGGTGAAATAGTTTGAGGCCTTAATTTCAGAGCTTTATTTGTTCCCTGTGGTCCCCACATCTGATGAGACTGTTTATCCCTTCCAAAGCAAAGTGTATATCCACAAAGCTGGCTCCAGCCTTCTCATTTGTAAGATCAGATGTCAAAAGCATTCACTTTTTAAGGGTGGAGAGATACTGGTGGAATTTTAGATGGCTGTGTTGAGACTGATATAATTTCAGAACTAATTTTTAGCTCAATTTCAGCCAAACAAGGAGTGGCAGTCAGGACACTTGGTCCTGTAGGAGGAGTGGTGATATTCCTGGGTTAGGACAGGTAACCTTTGTGACACAGGAGGAGAGGGGCACAGGCAGAAAGCTGTTTGTTGCTTGGTATTGTTTTGGTAATTCCACCACCTAGTACTCTTTCCCTGTCTTTTGTGTATGGGCATAGCTAGTCACACTTTAAAAATTAGATTTCTTTGATCTAAAGACCTGGGTTACATATGGTGTGATGCACACCCTCACCTACAGTGTTCTGATTAGGTATTTTTCAATATCTATCTTAAAAGTCATGATAATGCCTGACAAGAAGGGTCACTGTCTTGTGAAACATGAGATCCAGAGCAGATTTCAGCAGTGCACATCAGAACAAGTGCATAGTTCCAGCCCTGAAAGTATGAAGTACAGCACAATGTAAATGTCAGCTCAAGAATGTGAGGTAGGTTTGGTATGATCCCTTAAGGATTCTTTGTTCCTGACCTAAATTGCAAGGTTTCTGGGGCAGGGACTATCCTTGCATTATTTATTTTATGGCATTTATTCCAATGCATTCATTGTTATTTTTTAATTAATCTGCTTGGTGCCCATTTCCTGATACCTCAGATGAGAGAATACACTGCAGTACAGTGTTTTTAATTAGAATATATTTACAGAAGTGATATATGCAGGTTAAAAAGAATGGCATTCATGCTGTTCTGTTCAACATGCTGAAGTATCAGCTTTCAGACTGTTTCTTCTCTTTATATTCCAGTTGTTGAGACATTTTTTAATGTGGCAAGATGACTTCCCCAAAGCCTGCAGCCCAAGAGTGTTAGCAACAGGGTTCCTGGTAAATTACTTCTTGACCTTGACTTGGAAATCAAAATGTAGCAAATCAGGGACATGGCCATGCTCTACCAGTCCAACTCCCAGGGGTGCAGGGTAATGTATGGAGGAAGGCATTGCTTACACTGCTCACATTCATGTGCCATGCAGTATTAGAGGCCATTATCTTTAATACCTTTGTTATGCAACAGATCCAGTTTTGATTTGCAGCCCAGAAAGAGGAAAGTTTCAGTTTTAGAAGCACAGTCTGTTATAGTATATTTATCAAGCAGTCTTTTTGTAAATGGACATTGAAAGCAGTCTTTTTGTATATGGACTTTGACAGCAGCCTTGCAGCAGCAATGACAATGTTCTTCTTGGTGTTGTTTCTAAGTTTGAGGATTCCCTGTGTAAATCTTTTAAGTCGGAACATAATTCAGGAGCACTTTTTCTTTTTTGTTTTATTGCTTTGGCAATAAAAAGAGTATGGACATAGTCTGAATCAGCAAAGCTGGCTTAAAGGGACACTCAAGTGAAAACCATATGTATGTATAAAAAGGAATTTTCTTATTTTCTTTTGTAAAGGATCAAAGTAGTTGTGGACATCAGGCCTACCACTGAACATTTTAAAACTAATTTATATGTTTATTTCTGTTTCTTCTCTCTTTCTTTGTGTTCTGTGAAAGGCAGCAAACAGCAAACCCTGAACAAGCTCAAATGCACAGCTGGATGAGAAAAGAAATGGAAGGGGCTGGGCAGAAACTGCAATCTTACAAAGCATAGATCTAGAAAGCTGTTTCAGCTATGCTAAAAATTATTTATACTTTGCAGTCTTGCAGTTCTCAGTGATCTAATAGTGGTTCTGGAATCTCTCTTTTAGGCGTTGTACATATTTGTTAAAAATGCTCCTTCACCCAAAGAATTTATTGCACTGGAATAGGAGGAGCCTAGAGCTGAACACAGTTTTTTGGTATATAAGCAACAGAATAGAAGTGTGAAACATTTCCAGCTACATGTGTTTAAGATCAGCCTAAAAATTCAAGCTGCGTGTTTTAATAATTTTTGATCAAGTGGAACTTCAAAGATTTGGACTTCCCTTTAAAGTGTAAATTTTTGCATTGGACAATGTAGCACAAACCAGCACTAGCTGCCATCAGATGAGATTTGCTTCAGTGCAGCTGGCAGCATCAGGCCCAGGATGTTTGCACAATGAGGCTTTGTAAACCTCCTCTGCAGAACTGCAATGCTTTGATCTGTTTACTGGACAAATCAAAATTAAACTGATGTCTTTTTTATTTTTTTTTTTTCCTTAGGAGAAACTAGCATTCAGGAAATCTGGCTGGCCATATCAGATTTTGCCCCAAGAAATTGCATTAGTTTAAAAAAGAGGCATTGTACTCCCAGCTTAATGTTTAAACTTGGTGTCAAAACGTTAGGGCAAAATAATGCACACAGATAATGCAAATGGTTTTCTTGGGTGAATTTCAACTCCTGTGCTAGTATCTGGGAGAATATGTTTACTTTCTTGCATTAAAATACCATGCTATTTCCATCACAGTAATGCGACTTGCAGATAGCTGGTTGCAGCCAGGTTCAGCGATAAGAAATCAAAACTGTTTTTAAATGTATCTCTGTTTATTACAATGTAACTTTTCTTTTATACTTCATATTATCCAGTGACTAAACATGTTTACTTTAAACGGGCTGTGTGTTCCAGGTGGGTAGAAGCAAAACAGAAGTGCGTTTGAACCAGTTGTAATTAAATTTCAGCTCTGTACATTTTGTCAAGACAAGAAAAGCTGCTGGCATTTAAACCTTGCAATGCATTATGGAGTGACTACCAGTCAGATCTTCCTATGGAATTAAAACAAATTGGAAAGCAGAGTGAGGAAGGGGAAGAGAGATTTGTGTGAATTAAATGACTACGGCCTGTGGTTTGCCAGGCTCTCCTGCTTTTGTTGATGATGTCTGGTTATGTAAACTTCTTCCCACCACTTTCTTCTTGAACTTGCAGCAAAGCAGTTTTGAGTGGTGTAACATCTGCTGGCATAAAAGTGTTTGTAAATAAAAAAATCTTTACTGTGCAGCCCAGTAGGAAGGAAAGAAAGGATAGAAAGGAGCGTTCTCTAGAAACACAGATGGCTTTAGTCATTAATAATGTTTTATGAAATAATTTTTAAAATATGATTGCCAAAAGAAGGGATTATATGAAGAAGCAATCTGAGTGCATCTACTTGGTACATTTGGAAGAATTTGCTGTTAAACTTTCCTAGAGTAGCATGCCCAACGTGATCAGCCATGTACTCTTCCAAGAGTGATGGGACCAAGAGGCTTCCATAAAATGACAGGCCCATTCTGTGTTATTTTGCACTGTGCAAAATAATCTTGTGTTATAGTATAGTATGTAATTGTCTCAGAAAATATTCAGGGGGAAAAATAATGCTGCTTAATCCCTTTCTCTTGCTATTGTGGAGGATTGGGATAAAAAAGCGTAGATCACAACATGCCACGTTAGAGCTGCTGGCCTACATTTCAGAGTGAGGTTGGCAAGGAGCAAGTTCCCAGTTTCTGAAACACTGAGTACATCCCAAAGAGAACTATTAGGCTGCAGTAGGATTCATGTGAGGATGCTGAGCTTTCCCTGGAGACAACAACTTTATCTTGGTGATATGATGTGCTGGCAGCTGCTGGCTTGCTGGCCTGAAAGGAGTATCCATCCTCTTCCCACCTTGTCACCTGCTGCATGTTCCCCAATGCCTACATTAGCTGCCCACTTTCCATGTTGGAGTCCAGGCCTGTTCCTTCCTTTGTGTTCTCTTTAAATATGATGAGACACCCTTTAACTTTACTCTTGGTTGGAGTGCAGATTTTTATGATAATAATTAATTTCATTGGCCCAAGCTGAGTAAAAGCATTTACCCATAATTAACCTGGATTCTTTGTAATGCTGTATATGAAGTCTTGGATTGTTAATGCTTTCATCAGCAGAGAGTAATTTCATAGATTGAAAACCCCTTAAACTGCAGCATGATGATTTTGATTCCAGAGAATTACTAGAGGTGACTAAAAATTGACAATTCCCCCAGAAAAAAAAAAAAAAGCTAAAAAAACCCCCAAAAACTTTCCTAAACCATAGGTAAAATTCTCTGCGGGAGCCATAGGATAAGACATCCAAGACACACTGAAATTCTCCGAGTCAAATTGCAGATTGTGTATTTTGGTGCTATTACATTTGCATACTGATAAGAGTTTGTAGTAACTGTTGTATATTGCACAAATGCTGCTGTTGTTTATTGCTTGGCTTAAATTATTTGGGGTTTATCATATAAATATAATTCATTCTCTGTAGAAAAAGGTCTAAAAGATTCTATTATCTACACATCATTTTGGAGGGTGTACTTTATTATCAATTGATATGCGTTTCATGAAATGGAATCTCTGGCCTCCAAGTACTTGACATCTCTGTGAAAACAGTCTGCCTGTTTGAGGGAGGCAGTGCCCTGAGTCTTGCTCAGCAAACATCAAGGATCGATTGTATCTTTCAATTTAGTTATATGCACATTGATCCCGAGTTGAGAGCTCTCTTGACTCAGGATTTCATGTCTGGAGGCAGGCTTTAGGACTTACGGGGTGGGTTGGGTGTGGTACTGGTAGGAGGCTGTGTGCTGTCTTTGGTTAATAAGTTCCTGATTTAGTAAAGCTGAATGCAACAGCCCTTGATAGAATTCTATGGTTTACGGAAGTGATTTCCATCATGGTATTCCTATGACCAGATTTAAATTGTGTTTAACTGTGTGGTTACCTGCTTCTTTTGTCTCTTTTGGGAGTCATACTGTCAAGTTTTTATTTACTTGGGATGAACAACCATCTGTGCCTGTAGTCCGTGCCATCCAGATCAGAATCAGTGCAGAAATGGTGCAGAGCTATCTGGTAGCTGAAGATGCTGCTGATCCTCTGGGTGAGCACACAAAATGTTCCAGAAGGATATGCCAGAGGCTCAAATTATGTAATGCCTTGAGCAGGAAGCCACCGAATTATGTGTGGAGCATGTCAGCAGCAACAGCCTGATGTCCCTGGCAAGGCTCCACTCCAGGAAGGAGCTGGGCTTTCTCAGAAGCCTCACAGGAGAGTGAGCGATGTGCAGTGAGGCCCTGCTGGAGGAGCCTGGCCCGTGGGAGGCAGGAGCTGCTGACACCACATCGCTCACTGTGCTTTCCTGCCCCCAAGTGTGAGAATGACAGGGAATTTTTCACATTTTCCTTTTGCCTTGTGTGTTTGCCTCTTCTCTTGCTTTGGTGCTTCCGCTCTGCCCCCCCCCCCCCCCCCTTACTCCTAGATCCTGAAAAAAAAAAAAAAGAAAGAAAGGACTGTTTTAGAAGCTATGCATCTAGATTAGGGATATACAGGCAATTCATGTCTGAAAAATGTTAACAGTTGTGTGTCTAAAATTAACTAATGAGCTATGGTTGAAGTTCCTTTTCAGCACAAAATGAGAGAAGGTTTGGTAGGTAATGATCATTTCAGTATATTGACAGACTAAAATTGTCATGTTTAAATTAAGTCTCTAATGGTCTTTTCTAAATTGGGTACTTGTACTTTGTGTTTAATTAGAATGAGGCAAAAGGTCCTTATTGGAATTCTAAAGTTATATTCTGGGTGACTCAAGGAGGTGATTATCTGTAACCAAGTGTCCATCAATGGGAATGTCTTGCAGAAGTGTGTACTTGTCAGGTTATTTTCTCTGAGCATTTCAGAGTGACAGGTGAAAAAGAGCCTTGAATGATGGATCCCTGTGGATGAAAACTTGTTTTCTGCTCAAAACTAAAAATAAAAGAAAAAAAATCTGTTAACAAGCCCAGAGTCTTGATGAATGTTGCCCATCCTTTTGAAGGAGCTTTATGATTTAGCTGGGTATTTTGCAAAAGTAAGTCTTTTCCTTGTAAGTTATAAGGGGGTTAGGTCAAGAAGAACTCACGAGGTATATTTAAGGTGACAGGAAAGGCCAGGTGACAAGCGAAGAAACACGTTGTGCCTTACTGGACAGTAGTTAAGAAATTTGTGTTGTGGCCAGAATGAACACTGGGTACATCAGAATTTGATGCTTCTACACCTGCCTTGGTGTTCCAGTTCAGCTGGAATCCTGTGATATCTAGTTAGGTGTTCAGGAAGTGAGGAACATCAAAGTAAAGATCCTTTACAAAAAAAAACAAAAACAAAACAGCAGGCACCAAGGTACTTAAGACCAACTTACTCACTTAAAAAATATTTATTTTTCTTTAGAGCATGAGAAAAATGAAAATTGTGGTTTTTTTTTTTTATTTTAGCCTTTACACCCAGCTCTGGAATGAAGGGCAAACCTGAGACTGCAGCAACTGTCTGTTTCTCCATCAGCTGTCCTGTTACTGTGAATTACAAGCTGCTCAGTGTTTCTGGAAGTGAGACTTTACTCTGGCTCTAAGTGTTTCCCTCAAAGAATTTACAGTCTCACTGAAAGGGCCACTGGAGATTTTGGACACAAACAAGCTTCTGAAGAAGTACTTAACTGGTGGAAAGACAGAGAGAGAGATTTTTGGTATTTGCATAGCTAAAAAGAAACTGATTTTCTTCATTAAATTTATGAGGTTGTACTCATGTGTTTACATGGAACATGAGAAATTTCAGGGCCCTGTGACAGTTGTGCCCAGAAAGCTGTGGATGATTAAAACCAGTGGGAAAGCAGGTTCTGTTTCTGGTATGTGCAATAGGGATGCTGGGATGCTCCTGGTTCCAGGGGAGCTGGGCTGGATCTCACACTGATGTAACCCTGCTGAAATCTGACTGCAGTCTGCAAGGGAACAAAAATGGCTGAAGTGTATCTCTCACTGCAGACTAACAGAGCAGTTTGTATGCTTGAAAATAATCTTGTCATGTCTTTGTTTTCCCAGCACAGGCATGTTTTGGACAGGGAGTTTATTTTAGCATGAAGCTGGCTCCAGTTGACCCAGAAGTTAAGTGTAAGGATGCTTTTGTGTGAAGCTGCGAAGTACTGGAGACCCAGTGATATCTTGTCATGTAATTACGAGCTGCTGAGGTCAGTCTGAAAGTGCACCAGCAAAATGAAAGAGTTTGAGGCATTAAAAAAATAATTTAAAAAAATTTAAATCACTGTGCAGTCTCTTACTAGATGAGCGTGCTGTCAATATTTAATGAGAACAAAGTATGTAGCCATCATCCTCTCAGCATTGCTATTTATGATTTGAAACAACTTCTGTTTTAATAGATGTTTTTGGCAACTTTGGGAGGATTCAACAGAGGACGCAGCTATTTTTTTTAACTGCCCTTATTGCTGTAATTGTGATTGCTGTAGTTCTCGGTCCCTCTGGTCTCATACTCGGGGTGTTTTATGTACCATGAGTTCTCAAAGCAAATGCTAGACCCACAACATGCTCTGGCTTCCCTTGGCTGAGACACTTGTTTTCTGCAATCTGTTTCTAATACTGAGAATTTTTTCTTCTTCTCATAAAACTTAAACCTCATAAAACTGAAGAGTATCAGGTCAAATTTAATTCTGTTTATGCACCTAGTGGATATTGAGATGTTCTCAACTTTAGACTTCAATTTATTTTTTCTATAAAGGAAGAAAGAAGAAGCTTGATGGAAGAGAGAAAAATACAGCTTCTGACCTAATGTGCAGGAGCTCTTGATAGAAATTAATTTGAAAAAGCAGTAGTCAATTTCATGTTATTTTCAGTAATGCTGAAGACATGTGCTTTCTTTTAATAAAATACTGTCTCCTATAAAACATGGATTTCTAATCTGAATTTGGATTTGATTTTGCTGTTGAGCACTCTTGTTATTTTCATTCCTGTTTGTGTAAACCTGCTACTTTACTTGCTGAAGGGCTGTTGTGCTCATGTCCATTTTAAGGTCTCACACTTGGGTCTTACAGATGGAAATCAATTGGATTTGTGCATTTGAAAAAAAGAGGAGTGAAAAGTAACACCACCAAAGCAGCCCTGGCAACTTGTATTGCTCAGAGGTATAGAAGTGTTGGGTGGTCCTGTACTGCCTTTTCCCCCCCAAAGATGGGGAAAGACTGAAGAAGTGGATACCTTCATCCTTCCGAATTGTTGGCAAAAGCAATAGAGGGAATGCCTTCTAGCACTAATAACAGTGGCATAATTTACTTTTTACCCAAAGCTGGGATGATAAAGAGACCTGATTATATGTCTCAAAATAAAATACTTTATTTTCCCTGCTCCTGACACACTGCTCCATCCTTAGTCTCCATTGTGTTGCTTTCTAGTTTTAAATGCTTGGAAAAATCGGTGCCATGTGTTCCTGTCACCTGCAGCTATGATGCTTCTTCTTAAATAACAGGAATTTCAAAATAAAATGAACTTAAAATGAAAACTCACTCAGTATTTGTTTGCTACAGTGTAAATATTCTGATCCATAAGGAGAAATTATTTCTGGAGGAAAAAGGTCTTTAAGTAGTTTACTGGGATTTTATTAGGTAATTAAATATGAATTAAGGCTTTTTTTTTTCTTTTAAGGGAAAGGAAGACGTTTTCTACAATGTGATTTTCTACAGAACAATTTCTGATTTTCAAAAGGTATGCATTTTCTATTCTTTTAGTATTTTAATTTTGTTTTTTACTGGATTATCTACTTCCTGTTTAAAACATGGTTTATGATTGCAGTGCTGCACTGTGCATGTCAGTAGAATGAAAAATGTGTTCTGAAAAAGCAATGGTTGAGGTTCATGAGAGGAGAGACGTTATTAGAAATTTAGATCATAACTGCAAATTCAGAGGATGTCGTGTTCTCATGAAACTAGATATCCTCACATGAAGGAAGTGTACATGTGAGGTTGATCAGACACAGGCAGATGAGGGTATTCACAGTTCTCAGAGGCCTTATCTTTTTGAAGTGTAACATTCTGGACAGTTTGGATGAGTAGAAATTGTTCTTTTGTGCTCCCCCTCAGGGCCAATAAACTCCGTTGATAACCATTCCTAAACAGCTGCAAAGTCAATTTAAGTTCTGGAGTCTCTGTGTTCCAGCAGATTCTTCTCACCTTATGTTTGTGGAGAACAAGGTTTTTACTTTCTTTTAGTACTCAGGGATGCATACCAATTCATATTCTCTTCCTAGTCTGAGTAAAGTTTTATCTATCCCACTGGCATAAAGGATTCTTACACTTTTGGTTTCTGCTGCCTGAAAACGACTTTTCCACCAGAAGCACCAAGCTGGCACAAAATTCCAATTGCTTTAGCAGTTCAGGCCTTGAGCAGGCTCAAAAAGTTGTGGCGAATGTTAGTTTCTGGCTGATCCTAACTGAGACCTCAATCTTAGCTTGGATGTGTTCTTTGATTCCTGTTCTACTGCACAGGTGCAGAGCAGGGCGCAGACTTCACGCATGAAATTTTTGAAGTGATAATGATGAGATGGTGCATTTGCTTTTAATTGTTATTCTAAAACCACATTTTGTCTGAAATGAAATCATGGGAGAAATCGCAGATGAGGATTCCAGTTGCTGGTGGATCTGCTCTAAAGGGATCTTTAATAGGAGAATTTCATTGCAGAAAAAGTCATTGACACCAAAGATGTGGTTGAGGTGTTTATATAGAATTGTAGAATTGGAAGTAACGGTACAAAGGTGGTAGGAGAGCTCTACCTATCCTACTTGGCATTAGTGATTAAAACAGACTTGTTTTCCCTGTTTTTCACTCCTGGATTGTTGGTTTATCCATGTAGTCTGTGCTACAAACATTTGGGAATCTGTTGCACTGTGACCTGGTGTTCTGTCACAGCTGGTTTGTTTATTTGTAACTGATAAAAATAATTCTTCTGTGGGCACAAGTACAGTTTAAAAGAATTGAAAAAGAAAAAATAAACCTACATTGGCCAGAAATAGCTTTCTTGGAAAGTAAAAACTTCTGTAAATATCTTTGTAGAGCAATGGTCTGAAAATACAGATAGGGCTGTCTTCTCATACAGGTGCAACAGTAGAAATCTTACTAGCAAGAGTAGCAAGAGACTTAGAATGAATTCCCATTAATGGCAGAACTAGAAGTGATGAAGGAATAGGAGATGCATGAGTTTACCTAGAGTGTCTGTTACATTTGATACTTTCAAAATAAGAGTAGGTAGGAAAAGCCCCTTGGAGTTAGTGAAGGAAATTAGGCATGTTGCTTTTAATTTTCCACTGGATCCTCTTTTTGACCATTTTAAGATAGCATGAAGAAGGATATTCCATAGGCTTTACACAGCATCCCGGAAGTCAAAGACCTCAAAAACTTTGTGGAAAAAGGAACAACAAATTTCAAAACTCCTGACTTTTTGCATCAAGTAAATATGAAGAGAACTTGGCTCTATAACAAAACAAAAGTAGCCACAGGCAGTCACAATTTGTACAGCCAGTTTTAGGGTCTGTGAACAGCATGCTGCAGTTAATATTGTTTGCACTGAGGATGCCTGGGAGAGGTTTTCTGGGTAGAAGCCTGTTAAAATATCATATTGTTAAAGATTAAATGGGGCCATTCTGTGCTGTTGTGTGTTTCATTACAGTGTGATCCCAGGCAGTATTTCTTCAGGAGATGAGGTCAGGCAGTGCATCCTTAAAGGTTTATTCTGTTTACATAGTGGTGGGTGGGAGGACAGACCTGTGCAAATGGGAGATGGTGCCTTTATCACAACACATCATTTACCTGTAATCATGTTCCCTTTAGGAGAGCATTAGTCATGTTATTGAATAATCAGGAGCTGCAGGAACTTTGACCCTGCTCCTAGTCTGAAAGAGATTGAGCTGAAGAGAAAACTAGCCAGAGAAAACACTTTAAATAAAAGGTGGTTTTCAACACTGTGGAAAGGAGAGAGGGCTGAATCCCTGTTCAAGTTTGTAGTGTAAAACTTGAAAAGTGGGCATGATGTTCACTGGGCATTCCTGATTGGAATAATAATTAAAACAATATACTGTTCCTCGCAGTTAGCTCATTGATTTTATTCATCAACACTTCACAGTTGATTTTTATGGAGGTGAAATAAGATCCCTGTGGTATATTTACAGAATTGCAGACCTTTTTATGTGAAGGACAGAGTCTGAATATTTGGCATGTGCACTTTTGATTAAATTACCTGTGCTCCTTTGGGTACTTATGTGTCATTATATCTCTGAGACGAGGAGCTGAGAGCAGCATTCCTTGGCCAAACCTTGGTGAAGTTCCCTCTGTGTAATCTGCCTGCTGCAATCACAGAAACATTTTGCACTTGTTTTTCTTGTGCCAGGGTGGAAGTCTCACACCTACTGAGCATAATTTAGGATGAGTTTTAGTCCCAAACTATTTGCTGCCTGTTCATTATAAGGGGCATGGTAACTGGTCCCAAATGGAAGTGAAACTTTATAGGAGAGAGAATAAAGAAAAGTTGCCCTTCTTGTTAGGGACCAAAGCCATTTGCTCAGATTGCTGTTGTCAAAATAAAGAGGTTTTCATGCCTAGCTTTAGGCTGTGTCTCCACTGGATATCTTTTTACTGTTCCTGAAAACACAGCAATTACCGTATTTTGTGGGGGTATTTTCTACTCAAGCTGGATTTTGCATCCATTTTAGCCATGAATCCCCCAATTGTTCTCTTAATCAGGTACATTGAATCCTACAGCCTATCTGATTCTTTATCTGTCTTATCTCTGTCTACTGGAAATTGAGTCCTTATTGGTCTGAAAACTCATCTGCTGTTCAGAAGCAACATGCATAGCTCACTAAGGTGGGGTATACACTGAGTTTCCCTTCAGATGGCCAGTGTTTTCTTTATAATAAAGTTCTCTTATTCTTAGCACATTTCTAGGTCAGGAATGCTTAAAATATCTTTGGTCATTAAAACTTGGAGTCAACAGTATAAAACAAAAATAGAGAGGCAAAAGAAAAATAAATGAAGCTTACTGCATTCAGATGAAGTATTGTTTTCCAAATATTCCCTGCTGCTTGTGATCATGTTGTTGTCTTCGTGCTTTCCTTTGGAAGACTGTTCTGCCTAATTACAGCAAAATCCAGCATTATGCAGACATTTATGTGAGAGACGTGAGCATGAAAGGGGCAGAAAACAAGGATCTTGGCCTGAGAAAGATTGTTGGTTTGGAGATGAGGCAGAGCTCTGGGAGCTAAAAAGCAAGTGATAACAAAAGCATACTGATAATTTATGGCAGGTGTGACTGTCTCGGTTGTCATCATCTCTGTAGTTTCATGTACATTTAAACTGACACTTGTGATAAAGAAAATAGAGGCTGGGAGTGAGAATGGAGACTAATTTCTTGTCCCTGGATGCTTGTTCATACCAAAAGCCTGTGTGAGGAGTGAATCAAGGACTGAGCTGGCCCAAAAGCAGACCTGATAAGTAACATTCTAAAAGGTTGTTTCTGATCTGGAGGAGAAAAGGCTCTAGGGGGATCTTATTGCCACCTTTCAATATTTAAGAGGGTCTTAAAGATGAAGAAAAACTTTTTAGTAGAGTATTGTGACAGGATAAGGGGTAATAGCTTTGAACTGAAACTGAGTATATTTAGGGGGGACATAAGGGAGAAATTTTTTACAATGAGGATGGTGAAAAAATTGAAACAGGTTTCCCAGTTAGATTGTGGGTGTCCCATTCCTGGAAAAACTCAAGGTTAGATTGGGTTGGTCTCTGAGCAACCTGGTCTAGCTGAAGATGTCTGCTCATTGCAGGACTAGATGATATTGAAAGGCTCTTTCCAATCAAAAGTATTCCGTAATTCTGTGATTTTGTTTTTTTAATCTGAGTCAGTTTTCATTTTTCTGCCAGAGCAAAAGTTAATGGTGAAAGAATGAGTGACTGGTAGACTTCTGGAGAGGATTCCAAAGTTTACCAGACTGCTGCCTCAAATTAGTCTGTGGTAGGTCTGTCTGAAACCTGAATCATCAGACATTCTAATGCAGAAAAAGGGAGAAAACAAATCTTGGCTCCTGTAAATTTTAGTTGTTTATGATAAGAGTTGTCTTAGGCTGAGAAAGGTTGTTTTCTTTGCGTATTTCTTTATATGAATGCCTTGTAAAACTGTGCTGAAAGATTTATCTTCCATTCCCCAGGAAGGAAAGACTATTTGCTGTTTCTTGAAAAGATTATACAAAGAACTAAGTCGTAGCACTGTTTTATTCAAAATTTCTATTTCATCAGTCCCTGAAGTTAAACCTTCTTCTTTTAAAATGTGTGAAGACCTGATTTTATATCCAAAAGTGCAGAGTATGGGAAGAACAATTCAGAAAACACAGAGAGACATCAAGTGGCATCATGTACTGTTTGGCCTCAGTAAAACCTGAAGGAAGTTAGGTTCTTGCAAACCATTTTGTTCTGTGTAGGTTCAGCTCTCTCAGGCATATTTGGGCTCTTTATGGCTTCCCCTCTCCCCCTTCTTTTCTTTTTTCTGGTTGTTTTCTTAGTGCATTGTATTGGATCCAGGAGCAAACCAGAGCACAAGAGTCTGCAGTAGTTATCCAGCAGGAATGTGTGAAATTGAGAGAGTGTAGTAGAAGGGAGTGGAGGAAGGAAACTCTTCCCTTTCATGTTTCTCAGCCTACCCAAAGCTGGCACGATTCAGTGCCAAAGCTGGAGGGCAGAGACATGAGTGACATTTCTGCGTTCCCAAGGGATACCACTGTGGACACATTCATGGGATTTTTGCCACTGTCTTCAACTGAGGCCAATTATGAGAGAAGTGGAGAGTGAAAGAATTAGCAGGATGATCTGAAAAGTATGGGGAGAGCTGTGCGATAAAAGGAAGCAAGGTAGCAAAAGTGGGAAATATCATCATAAAACTGTCAGATAATGGAAATACCTATGTGGTGGGAAAGAAAGTGAGAGGTCGTGCACAGCTGAGTTTGGACAAAATGTTTTATTCATTTCTGACTCTCTTCTGTTGAAACTATCTGCCAAGACCTACTATTGATACAGCAAGATTACTGGCCTGTTGGATTCTCTCTTTTAAACTCATGTGTCTCCTCCTGTCACATGAATAGTGCATTCATCTTTAACCCTTACTGTTTTTTGGCAAAGCCAAAAACGAAAACTACTAAATTACTGCCAAAACCTGCATTGTATTTTGAAAGGATTTTTCTTTTCATCCAGTATTTTCAACTACTTTAAACTGTACAGTTATGGAAAATTTCAGAGGAATATTTGCTCTAATTGCTTTTGTGGCTTGATATGGAGGAGCAGTATTTGGTTGAACATAAAAAATAATCTGTAAACAGATGCTAATCAAAGGCAAAACTTCTTAGTATTTTCAGGCTTTCCCAGAGCTTGCTTTTGTTCTACTGTTCATATCTTATCTGTTGTAATTTTGCTCTTAAAAGGAATATTGCAGCAGAGAACAGGGAGGTGTGTGTGTGTGTTGTGGAGTCTGCCCCACTGCAGCTGCTTACCCAAACTAATCCCTTTTGATCACAGTACCTGTAAAAACTACAGGCTTAGAAGGTGGCATGTGCTGTTCCACATCAGAATGATTTCTTGGAGGCAATGGAAATACCTGTGGCAAATTGAATTGACATTCAAAACTTAATTTATAATTGTGGCTATTATGATTTCCTCTTTCTCTGTGTACATATTTGGGATCTACTAAATGTAAATTTTCCAGGCTTGACAGAAAAGCCAGAAAAGTAGGAAATAACTCCCAGAAGAGCTGCTGCCAGATCTCTGAAGCACGTATTGAGCCGTTTGATCTGAAACACAGTGTGTAAGAGGTGCTGTGCCAAGTTTTGAAAGGTACAGTCTGTGGAGTGATGAGACTGCTGTCTAGTTATTTTCTGTACCCAAAGGGTGGAGACAGACAAACAGGGAATGTCGTTTAGTGCTTAACAACACACACACCACTTTTCAGGTTTATCTTTTAGCTGTTGTTTCTTCCCCTCAAAACTAATGAGACTTTTAAATATTAGAATGAGAAGTAGCAAGCAAATGTACTTAGATTTCATAGCTGCACTTTTTGCTCTGTGATCGGTACCAGACTGAGAACTCAGATTGGAAACACGATCATTTGCAGTTAGCAAACGGGAGGACATCTCTGGAGCTACTGTAGATACTGCTGGTATTTCTTGTGTTGATGTATGAACTGCTTTTTCAAGATCTGCAGCACCCCTTTCTTGGGCTTTTGTACATTTTTGTACACTTGGAAGACTTTGACCATTTATGCTGGTTTTGCAGTGGGTATTTTTATAAATGACTGATGATCCTCCCTTACAAAGGAAGCAGTCCCTCACTTACCTCATTATATCAGATGGTCATATGTGTGTATCCAGCTCCTGGTTGTGAACATTTGGCCATACAAGTCCAACTGCCTGAAAACTACTAGGGTTCCTTTTTTCTCTGCAGGCCTTTATGGTCTGCTTTTGTGCCAAGGATGTAGGAAGCAACTAGCTAAATATTCTGAAAAGTCCAAAAAATAAACTTCTGTGGTTTAAAATTATTTTTCTTTTGGCCCTTTTCTACATATCTTAATAGAACAATTTGTTGCCTGGATTCTATAGAATCTTTCTTCTTGTTGTGTTTAAACACAGTTGGTGAACTGGGAAGCTTGCCCTTTTAAAATGTTAAGCAGTTAGAGGCTGTTTCCAGTAGAATATTTTGAAGGAAATCAGAGGCTTTCCTCTGCTCATCACTGATTTATCAGCATGGAGACTCTTCTATTGTCACATATAATCTGGAGTCAGTTTTTCATTAATAATGCTCCTCTTTTCAGTGTTAATTTGCACTGTATTTGCTGTGGAAGTGATGGTATATTGGTGGGAGAGCAGTTGTTGTGTCCTCTGCCCAGTAAGTGTGTTCAGCAGTTTTGGCTTGGCTGTGCTTTCCGCATCCTGTCTTTTCTTGGCAGTTTACAGGAGCTGGCAGCAGGTGACACGAGAGCGGGAGATGATGCCATTGAAGCCACTGCCTGTTGTACTTGTGGCTGCAGCAGAAGGTGCTGGAGTCAATATTATAAACCCAAACCCAAGCTCTTTGACAGTTTATTGCTTATCTTTCCTGTGCCTTTTTTTTTTCCCCCCTTTAAGAACTGTGTCCAGAACATGAGGTTTGTTTCCTTATCTTGAGTATTTTTGTTAGCACTTGATGTGAACTTAATATAAACAATGTGAATTCGAGTCGAGTGGTTAAATGTTAAAACAGCTTCCCACATGTATTGGTTTACTGCCAGGGAAAGAAATACAGCAGAAATGCTGTATTTAACCACTAATCAAACATTTATTATTGTTGAAAGAATGATCTGACAAGTATAGAGCTGGACTAAAATGTACAAGTTGTATTTCATGGAAGGGAAAAGCTTTATTAATATTTGAAGACTGGCTTTAATTAGTATGACTGTTGGTAGGTGTGTTCATTTTCTCAATGTACATCTGATATAGCATTTTTCACCAACTTATAATTGGCAGTTTCCCATAGGAAATAATCATTATTGGTATTATAAAAGCACTTTGTATCTATCACATTTGGGAAATGAAAGTTTTGCAAAGGTCAGAATAATGTGTGCCCCCAATTATGCTAATAACTCATACCACAAATGATCCACTAGAAGGTTTAATAGCTTGGTAGTCCTCTTCAGATTTTCTGAGAACAGGAAGAATTAATATTACATTTTGACATTTTACAGAAAGGTGAAAAAAGTAATCTTCCTTCTCTCTAGCTTTAGAAGTTTGTACCTGAACTCTCTTAGTTGCTTGAGGACCTTAAAATGTTGGGTGGGTTTCAGTCAGGATTTGTTGGGCTTTTTATTAAGAATTATTTTTAAAAGCATTTTGTTCCTCTTCACACACAGTGTCTTCTTTTTTAATGCTGCCATGGTTGCATGGTATGTAGCATGTTTTGACATTTAGAGTTATCTGTAAGTTTTATTTGGAATTTGACAATGAAGTATAATAGACTGATTATTTTGCTAGATTGCTGAAGTAACTAAAATTAGTAACTTGATAAGAAGTGATAAAAGTTATTTTAAAAAAAACTCTTCAAAATGAAAATTTTACTGCACACTAAATTTTAATTTTGTTTTCCACCTGGCAAAAAAAAAAAAAAAAAAAAAAATCCGTAGTTTCCTTTGAGGGGTATTGCACATCTGCATCAGCAGCAAACATTGGAGTAACTAAACCATCCAGAAGTTTTCCAAATGTCACAACAAATATTCAGGATATAATTAGTTAGAAATTGTTGCATACTGGGTTTTCTTGTGTAACATATCCACCAGAAAGATTTCCTTAGGGCCAGGAGTCTGTGTTGCTTGAAATGGCTTTTTCTGTTTGTCGTTTTGAGGCTGAAACATTACTAAAAGGCTAGATGGAATGATTTACTCCTGAGAGTGATTATCCTAATACTTCTACAGTTCCTGAGCATATCCTGAGTTGTTAAAGAACCCATCAGGAGAGCAGTCTGAAAGCTAACATTTGCAAATGTCTGCAAATTGAATTATAAATGTCTCTGGTAAACAAAATGTTTGCTGCACTGTGTCAGCTCCACTTCGAGGTCTGGCTGTACCAGGTGCCTGGGGTTTGTAAGATACTCTGGGAAAATATAAAAGGCAATTAAATAAATAGCTCAGATTCATTCGCCTCTCAGGGTTTTTTAAATGTGTATAAATGTATTTTTTCCTTGCATTTTTTTACTTGAAACTATTGTCTCTTTTCCTGTGTTTTCTGTAAGCTTTATTTAAACAGAGATGCAGATGGTTTATTGCTCCTTTTAGAGGGGCTATAAATGGGGAATATTGACAAGTCGGGCACTGAAATAGGAGGCTGTTAGAAATTTACTTACTCTGATTTGGTGTGTAAGGCTGCAGTAGGAAAGGAGCTGCTTCTTCTTTACTGAAGGTGTTGTTTTGCTGCTTGCAGCGATTAGGGCTGTAGCAAGACCGCCTTCATAAAATGTCTCTTACAGAAATGTTCCTTTAGGACAATTTTTCAAACACCATTGCCAGCAAGGCCTTTCTTGCACAAACATTTCTGTATTGAGCGTGTTCTGGTAAAGTTGACCACATGTATAAATAAAGAGAAGGATGGGAGTAGGCTGTTGGTAGACTTTAAACTTCAGTCTTGGTTTTGTCCTCCTGGGAATAGTTTTTTCTGTTCTGGCATTTCTTTATTTTTCCATTGTTAGCTGTGATTAATGTGTGATGCTAAGTGGAAAGACTCTTCATCTTGGCTGGTTTTTTATACTCAAGTTCTCTCCACAGGCAAATTACTTTTCATCAGCTTGAACACCTCAGTTCAGTGAGGGGACATTATTAACTCCAGTCAATCTGTTTTTACCTAGAAGATTTTCTGTGCAAATGTTGTGAAGAAGGGATAAAGGCAGATTTGTCAAAGCTAGCTGGTGAAACTCATACACATGTCATTCCATGAAGGATTCTGCTTTTTGTAGCCTACTACAATACTGCATGGTACAGTCCAAAACACATTTTTCGGAGCAAATCCTAAGTTTTGAGCATGGGGCACACAACAGAAGGTAAAATTAGGATCCAAAAGTAGTTTTACTCAGCATATGCAGTGAAGTACATGGCAGTATTTACATTTGATTAGGTGTGCACTGCACTCCTTACTGGGCTATGGTTTCATTAAACATTCAAAACGGTGTGGATTTTATTCTGTAGCTGTGTCAACAATTAAATCCTCTGAAATTTTTCTGACTGTCCTAATTTATTTTTTTTTCCAATCTGAAGCTTTGCTAATGCAGGTCTCATCACTGCTCACTATGCCAGAGAGTCAGGTATGTCTCCTGATGGTACTTGTGCTTTTAGACCAATGGGGACAAAGTGATCCAGTTTTTCCTTCCTTCCAGGTACAATTATGGGTCTCAATATAATAAAAATAAAATGATTGAATATCTACAGAGGTTCATATGGCATATTTTCCATTTATTTTAAGTTGGGAAGCTAAAATATCTTAATTGACAATCCCATAAGGTTTATTTTTTATGAGCTCTCTTTTCTCTCTGCGGTTTTACATTTTCAGGGTATTGCTAATTCTGTAAATTTAGCTATCAGAGTATTGTAATTTAAGGCCAAATCCTTCTCACAGTTGAAAGAAAAAAATGAATTGGTTTTATTGGAGTAGAATCAGATTTAAGGGGTAGAGCCTGAATAGTTTTTAATTATTCTAATCCCTGGACAGCTTTTCAGCCAGGACACTTCACAGGCACTAATAACATTTTATATCAGTTGAGTTTCCCCTGATGTAAAATATAGAGATCATGAGTTGCTGTATAGCCTGCTAATATCAGTGGGACCAGTTTTTTGAGTTGCATGAACAGGCTCTAAGAAAGCAGCTGTATAAATTTGTATTGTGGTGCATTTGTGGAGTTTTTTTTTTTCTCATTGTTTTTCTTTTGACCTTTCTTTCCCATGAGTCACTTCAATTTATTAACTTAGTTGGCAGCTGTTGATAGGACCAGGTCTTTTCACAAAGTCTCACAGCTCCTGTGGCAGGTTGTGGTTGAAATGCTTTATTTTGGTGCTTGAGTGTCTCATGTTCATATCTTGTAAAAGATATGAAGGAAAGCATGAAGGATAGATATAAAAGGAAAGCAGAGTATCAGAAAAGTGATACTGGTCGATCACAGTGATGATTTTCTTCTTAACAAGCAGTTAATTCTTTAAACAGGCAAGTGTTGCCATTCCCACTCCAGTTGTACTCAGCAATTTCAAAAAGTGCCAAAGTTTTATTTGTCAATCAGCAAACAAATATGAAAAGAAAAACTGTGGTGGAACACAGGTCTGTGGTTCTAACATGCCAAATTAATATTTCCATTTCTTGATTAATATAAAGAAATGTGTCTCAGGATCTTACCTTGAATTTAGCATGGTTGCAGATAGTTTTGCTTGTATGAGAAGAAATATATATAGTCTGCTTTTGCTTAAGAGAACCCTTAATTTGCTCTGTAACACAAAACACCAGTAATGGAGGAAGCTGGTTTAGGTCCTCTCATTAGGTGGCAGAGGAGATTTTGTCCCTTTCCATGCATGTGCAGAAGGACAAGGAGAAGTTCCTCCCCTGTGGCTTCTCTAATGAGCTCTAACACAAAGCTAAGCAGGTTAGAATTTCTATACCCTGTTGAGCCAAGCAAATCATGTGGTCACTTCTTTTTTTACCCTATTCTACTTTTAGCAGGAGGTACAAAAGTGAATAAATGTATTTATTTGCTACTGTGACAACAGATGAAATTCCTGATCTTCCTTTAACATGAATGGGAACATTGCTCTCCTAGTTTGAGATGCCAGGATTTCACCAGCTGTTCCTACTGGCTGCATAATTAAAAGCTAATTCTGGTTTACCACTGGACTGATGCTGCTGGAAGTAGTTCCTGGCCATGGATAATGTGCTTTCCATCACAAGTGGATACTTCTCTCTTGTTTTTACTGCCCATGTGCAGTCCACTGCTGCTACACGGTGGCTGTTCAGCCCTTTTGCAGTGAAGTGCTTTCCCATACTGTATCAATTTGCTTTTTGAATTATGGGAGACGTTACAGGCCACTCCCAGGGGGCAGTGAATTAAAGCATTCCTGCAGAACTGCTGAATAACAGGGTAGAGCAGTGTGTAGATAAACATCTTTTGGAGTCGCTGGGGTAGATGTGTTGGACCACAACAGTCAGTGTTCAGAAATAAATTAAAGGTCAGCAAAGCACAGAGTTCCTTGAAAAGTCTGAAGCACCATGTGTGTCTGAATATGTTTTGTTCCTGGAGACATAAAAAGAGATATGTTCCACACCCAGAAAAGTAGCAAAGAATCAGCATTTGCCATGCCAGCTAAAAGGTGTGAAAGGGAAACCGATGTATCTTATACTCCTTATTTTGACTTTTGTGCCGATATTCAACATACAAGTGGTTATGGATGTAAAATCTAACCATGGCATGGACCATTTTATGCAGAGGAATTATTTTTTTACTGATAAGATTAATATTTCTTAAAAATAACTCAAACCAGGACACATCAAACCTAAAATGGTGAGCTTTGAATCTCTGCATGGGCTGTCTCAAGTCCATCTCCTGTCTCGCAGTAGGCCCATATACATGTGAGTATGGCAAGTAAGGAAGGGCTGAAAATTAAATTCCTGCATCCTTCTTGATGAAAGGAATAAGTTCTGGTCTTCAAAGACTCTTTAGCAAGAAAGATGTTAGATGTTTTTAAGTGTATATATATATATATCTTCATAAATGTGTTTGTGACCCATGATCAGTTTTTTCCTCAAGTCCACAACATCTCAGATGTGCATCTGAGTTTTGTGTGTGTAAGGGCCCTGGGGGTTATTGTGATGCTCCTACTATTTGTTTTGCTCTTTCTCTCTTTGCTCTTTCCTCTTCCCTCAGTTTCCCCTTTTTCCTACAGCATCATCAAAGAACAGGATGTGCTCTTTCCACAGAGGCTCCTTGGATAATGTGAAGTTGAAGGATATTTAGTAACCAAAAAGGAAAAGCTGGAAAGCTTTACTTCAAATAGTCTTTGGCTAATATGGAAGAAAATGTGCAGTGCAGGCTTACCTAACAGATGGAGCTGTGGCTGGTCAGTTGTTAGCATAAAGGGAGTGTGACTCAGTGGCTGATGGTTTCCCCAGTATTTCACTAGTTGCAAGGTATGATTTCTTAAGAGCTACATTTGGCAGCGCTTAAAAATTCTCCCTTATAATGCAGGAGAAGACAAAAGCCTCCTGAAAGTTGGCCATAAGGTTTGTTGTACACTTTTCATTTAGAAAGAAATGTAAATTCATCTGATACTATAAAAATCAACTTTGTGTCATGTAAGCTGCTCCCTGTTTGGTGTGGATGGAAAATTCTCAGTCAGTGGCAGGTAAGGTCAGCATGAACACAGCCTGCTCCCTAAATAATTTATCATTGATGTGGTGTTTAGTTCTGTACTAAAAAATAAACAGGCACATTCCTTTTTTGTTTACATAGAGATTTAGAAATAGTTATATTGCCTCCATTTTTCTAGGTTTTATTAGAAGAGACATAGAAGACAAATAGAACAGTGACAAAGCTAATAATAGGCCTTTTATGGAATGTGACTTATTTGCCAAACTAAAGCATTTTTACATCCTTGTGCTTGTAGGCTAACTTTTCTGTAAAAGGGGAGAAAAGGGCAGTACAGAGATTTGATTTAGATTTTATTTCAGTCATTTCAGCTGAGTCAGAGTTTTGTTGTTTTCTGTGAGCTGCATGTATATTTTTTATTGCATTTTTATATTACTCTTTTTTTAGAATTGAGATGAACTGCTGTTTCTGCTTTTCCTTCATGTCATGAAACATCCCTAGAGATGTTCTGTCCAGTTTGCATATTTGCTTTCTCAGTGTTTGTGCTTGAATATGTGTATGTACTCACCTGCAGTTGTAGTTCTCAAGTCAGGTGTCAAAATGGACTTGGGCATCCTGTAAAACAACAGGCAAAATGCTGGAGCCTCAGGAGCTGGGAATGGGGCCCACTAGTGCATGTTGCTTTACCCTACCAGGTTTGGTTTATTTGGTTTTTATCCTCACTTGCATGATGCTCACATTGTGTGTATGAGGGATTTCACACACAAGTATTTGCCCAAGTAATAATTAAGACAGAGCACTTCCAAGGGCAGCATGGCAGCTCTTATCTTGAGTCCCTCCAGTGCTCCTGGCATAACAGGAACATGGAGCTGGCTATGAATAACTGAATGTTAGCAATTAGAACTGTTATTAAAATAGGAAGCTACTGTGCTCATGTCTGACAACTGAAGGCTGAATCTCTCTTGCATCCCTTTGGTATTGTATTTCATCCCACACAGTAGTGGCAGCCCATGAATGATAATTGCTATAGGTAGAAATCGTCTACAGCAATAATAAGCACCAAAACACCCATCCCCAGCCTGTACAGCTCTTTGGAAGTCCTTGCAGTGTGGTTCTGTATTGCCTTCCTCATCCTCTCATGAAGGAGGGATTCACCTTTTCAAATATAGAGCAGTAACCTTCTTCTCCCTCCTCCCACTTCTCTCAATTATCAGGTGTGCACTATATCTAATTTTAAATTAACTTGTCACCCTACATCCCATCTGTAGGGGTTTACAATTTTAAACCAATTGCCTTTGAGGTGACTTTATATACTGTTCCATTAACATATACATATCAATTCTAGGGCACTTAGAGACTACAGAATAAAATATCCTCTCAAGCAACACATCTTCAGGGAAAATAAGTAGCTTGCACTTGATTTGCTGTCAAATGAGAGCTGCGATATGTCAAAACTTAACACTGAGCATGACTGCGATATGTCAAAACTTAACACTGAGCAAGAATGACTTGAGTAATTGTTAGACTAAGTAAAAGTTTTTTGTTTTTTTTCTTATCTTGGTAGTGTTCCATTATCCATGGATGTTGTAGTACAATGTAGGAGAGAGTGAAACTGTACATGCCTGAATTTGTGAGTATATGCATGACCACGGAAGGTATTGAGCTGTCCATGAAATTTGATTACAAAATTACATAAATAAAATGGTGGGAGCTTAGATTGCATATGGGACCATTAAACCCCTCAATTTTGTGTTGAGTATCACGTTGTTATCAGTGGCATGATTCAGAGTGTGACGCTGTGGGAAGGGCACTATTCCCACTTGGCTCATGGTCCAGAGGCTGCTGTTACCTCGGGCAGGAAGGAGCCTTCTGTGTCTGGAAAGAGCACTGTTCCATTTTATACTGCAGTCCAAAGTCTGTGCTTCATTTCTTATCCTGAGGAAAACAGCGCTAGTGGTGTGATACAGAAAAGTCACTTTCCTTGGGAAAAGACATTTTTCTTCCCTTTTCATGCTGCTACAGCTGTATTCCTGCCAGCAAAGATGAAGTGATTCTGCTTTCCAGAGGTTGTGACATAACTGATGGTTTCTTTTAGAAAAAGGAGACCCTCCCTTGCACTGTGACATGAGTAACTTGAGCACCAAAAATCGGCAGGTCTCTAGCCCAGTGCCATTAGCCTGCAGGCAGCTGCCCCTGCAGGCTCCCTTTCATAATAATAATAAAGGAAAGGCAGCTCAGAGCTGAGGGGTCACTTGAAAACGAAACCAGGAATCAAGAACTGCAACAGAGACCAGGAAAAGGTGGTCGAGAGGGAAGGCAGGGAGGAGATAAAAGAGGCTGGCAGAGTGAAGGCAATGGATGATGGAAGCTGTGTCAAATACCTGTGTGTTTGGGCAAGAAGACGACTAGGGATTATTTACCCCAAAGTAGCTCCAAGGAGCTGATTGCAGATCAGCTGTAATTTGAACATAATTTTCAGGAATTTATTATTCAGGCCTTATATTCAAAGATAAATACAGGCAAACACTGTATCTTGGGTTCAAAGTGAGCAAAGTGCAGTGAAATGTCAGGTTATTGTCTCAGAGAGCCTGAGCCTCTTGAGGCAGCCAGACCACACAATGTGCCAGCGGCAAACCTGCAGAATGAACTCAGGGAAACTCTTTATCTCAGTGGCAGTGGAATCTTTTCCACAGCTGTGCTGTATTAGCTGGATTGGATTTTATTTTGTGAAGGGGTAAAAAGGCAACCAGGAGGTGGCAAAAAGAAATGTAATAAAATTGGTAGATGAAATGAGGCTGAACCATTTTAGAACTCAATCTTTTTTTTCTCTCTTTTCTCATTTTAATTTTTTTTTTTTTTACATTTCAAAATATAAATCAAAATATTATTTCAGTTAATTGCAGCGTGTATCACCCAGCTCTGCCTAGGGAAGGGTAGAAGTCTGATAAAACTTTGTCTTATTGGCTCAGCTCTCTTTGCTGCTTCCTACCTGACTGCTTGCTGCAGTCACTAAAAGCTTTGTCTAAAAATCCTTTCTCATGCTATTTCTTTGCTAATGGCTTAAGGAAAGTAAAATCTCTAACCAGCCAAATGTGCTCCACATTAATCCGGTGTGCACAGTGAAGGCAGTCAGTGAGAGAGAAGCCTTGTGTTCTGGTATTTACTTATTTTTAAGTAAATGCATCCATTGGACTGACATTCACCTTTATGCTTGTGCATACAAGCAAAAATGCCATCTCTTCCATGTAACACACAAATGTCTGTAATACTTAGACCAGTCAAATACCAAAGCCAACAAAATGTTCCGGACTATATTTTGCTGCAATATACTTTTTAATCCTTAATGTCACTCTATCTCAGAAAAACCTCAGCAATGAAACACATGCTATACATTGGAAAAAAGGTTCTAAAAAGTAAGTAACTCCCACCTTGGTTTGATTTCCTGCTCCACCACCTTGAGTTGGATAAATAGTATGTTGCCCAGATGAATTACAAATGCTTCATTCTAGGAGGGAGAAGGAAAAATATACAGAACATTTTGTTATATCTACCTGTATCATCTCTGTGTATATCTTATCTGCAAACAGCACCCATCCCTATGGGTATATAGAATATATAACTGTAAATAATAGATTCAAAAATATTTATAAAATAAAATTATAAAAACTTAAATAAAATTAAAATTACGCATGGAGACTTGCATATAGTTATGTGCATGCACCCTTCTGGAATACAGGAAAACCCAGTCTTTAGGCAAGAGGGAACAAGAATGAAAAACCCACCAAAATATCCAAACAGAAAATAAGTAGCTGTTCCATTTTAGAACAAAAGTAGTCTGAGGAGAATGTAATGCAATAATTCCAGTGTTTATTTTGAATAGTTTCAAGCTGGAGTTCTCCATGCTCAGGAACTGAGGGTACTCTCCCTTGAGGAGTTGCTGAGTCCAGCTTGGGACTGGGAGGATGTGCTTGTCTTAGGCTGAGGCACTACTGGAAGTGCTTGCTGGCTGCTGGATGACACTGGGCAGGTTTGCTTCCATGGGAAATTGGTTGTTAGGCAGATGAAAACTGGGCTTGAGGGAAAACTTGCTGGCGTTGGCTTTTCTCTATAACACACTTTGGTTTCGCAGGAATTGCCAAGTGACTTTGGAAAAGTGTCCTGGTCACAACATGTTGTGTGGATTCCATGTGGAGCCTCACTGGCTGGATGGGCTGAGACAGACATGACCTAGCCATGGTTTTCCTCAGCTGCTGCAAAACCTAGGAAGCCAGTCATGTTTCAGACCAAACTGATGAAAACTTTTATTTCTCCTCAGTAACATTTAACACACTGTAAGTCACCTTCCAACTGGTAGCTTTCAACCTTTGCCCTTTATGTTTATCAGAAGGTGATCACAAAATAAACAGTGGTATTTTTTCTGTCTTTGCCCAGTTTACTTTGTGCATTAGACAGCACTCTGTAAATTATAGCTCCACTTTTTCTCTTGAATAGTCAGTCAGGCGTGTTCCCGTTTCACTTGTGCTGGAGATCTGTTTAAAGGTTACCCAGTCCTAGGAGAGAGAAGTATGCTTTAAAAAAAACAGAAAAATGAAATAGCAAAATTAAATGAATTGCTGAGGGAAGAATAGGGAGAGCACAGTAAAAATAAGTTTCTTGGATTTTTTTGTTACTTGCTTTGAGGTTGCTAAATGTTCTTGTTTCTGATATTTTATCCGTGTCATGTACAGCTTCTTGAAAAATCATGATGAAAATAACATTACTTTTATATCTATATCTAAATGTAAGAAAATGCCTCCTTACCAGAATAGCAGTTTGAATTCAGTTTTTGGGGTGTGAGGTTAATTAAATTGGCTCCTAAAAATACGATGTCCTGCTGTCTTAGTGTGATGCACTTTTTGTGTCCTATTTCTTTGTGTTCTTGCCCTTCCTGTTCTATTGGGGTGTGGAACTGGGAAAGCAACTGAACTGAATGAAGCTTGGTGATAACTTTTTGGTAGGAAATGGAAAACAAAAAGCTGCAATAGAGATGTGTTACCTCAGGATAATGTGAGAAATTTTATTTTTAAAGGTGGGTTTCCCCAGGTGCCAGAAGATGGTTTGGGAGGGGTGGGAAATAGCTCAGTGCAAGGAGAGGATAATTCTGTACATTCTGCACATTTGTAATGATTTATGAGTAGTTTTTCTTTTTAATGAGCATAATTGAATCCTAGAGAAAGAAGAGAAAATGGATATGGGAGGGAGCAGCATATTCCAGCACAGGAAGATGTTTTGAGGTGTTAGCAAATATTAAACCTCTTATTCCTGGTGTTACCACACAGCTTTATGTAAGGAACAGCTTTGATTTTTCACTGTTCCAGTAAATTATAGTGCAGGCTTTAAAGGATAGTTTTTTGGTCACGACCTGTAACATTTTTTACTGTAAAACTGAATATAATTTTGGTTTATTGTGTGTTACTTCTTTTTGTTTGTTTGTTTTCATATTAGTAGTTTAAATTTTGGAAAGTTGAGAGAGCATGGCAGTTTGCCAGCATTAATGACATACACTTTTCTGTTTCAGTTTGGGAACTCAGCAGGGGCGATTCATGGAAAAAATTGTTTTATAAGTATGAATAGTGACTGGTTTCCTGCTGCCCAGCTCAATTAAGTACTCAAATAATAGAATTAACAGTAGATTTATGGAGGAAAATTTGCTAATTTTAAATATATAAACTTGTATAAAAATGAAAATACACATCTTTGAGACATACTTTATATTAACTGGAAAACCACATAAGTTTAACATTATATTTATTTGTTTTCTTTATTAAAATTTGCTGCAGATTTCTTTGTACTAAGATGTTTCTGTTCTATACATCAGCTCTTTTCATCTTTTCTGAGTAAAAAAAAATTACCTTTCTGATAGCATGCTAATAGATGATTATCTTTTTGATTTATGAACACCTCTACTGTCAATTTAAGGTTTAAAAGCGAACAGTTATCAAGGTTTGTGACAGGTATATGCAGCTGTGTAGTTTCGCTCCTTGTAAACTCTGTACTGCAGCACAAATGCTGTATGAATATTTATTAGGGCATTGTTCAAGCTTGCCCAGCTATATTCCTACACTTTCCTTATTTGTAGGCTATAGGAAAAGAGGACAAAAAGATCTTTCTCAATCCATTTCTTCAGTAATGGAGTTACTTAACTCAAGTTGATGAATGTTTAGTTTTCAGCTCTTCAGGAGAAACATTGCTTTTCCCAGATTAGAGTTCACAGTAGTTTATTGTTTTTTTAAATAAATAAATACTAATTAATCTTGCTAACAGCAAAAATAAAGTATTTCATTCCCCTCAGAGGTTTTAAAATAGGCCTTTAAATGTATTTTGTTCAATGGATGATTTTACAGGGAGAGGATTTGATTTGTTAAATGTCAAGCAGTGTTATTTGTGGGACTGTTTTCATTAATAGCAGTGTGAATAACAGCTTTCCTGAATTTATTCCTGTGTTTGCTTTTACTGAATCAGAATTTAATAAGCTCACTGTGTGGAAAACTGTTGTCAGTCTCATTTTTGGGCTTTGTTAAGGAGCCTGTGCTTATGAAAATAGAGATAAACCTTCTGTTAGTCAATGAGGAACATTTGGGAAATGAAGGAGAATGCAGCAATTTTCATCTGTTCTTTTAACTATGAGCTAAATTATAAAGTAGAATAGCTCTGAAAAAGCTTTTAAGTTATATCTTCTAGAAAGACTACCGCATCTTCCATCTTCTCTCACCTTTGCTCCAGTGAGTCTGTGTATTTTGTTGTTTAATTTAAAATGCGATATATGATGGATTGTTTTTCTTTATGCCTCCCTTTCCTGCTGTGAAGGGAGGGTTTGGTTTTGGTTTTTTTGCTTTGGTTTTTAAACCTTGATCTTTAGCATTTAAATTCTGCCTTATGTTTTAAAAATAATGCTACACAAAGGTGGAAATTCAGTGATAAACTGATATACCATAGTTTATACCAGTAAGAAATAGAAATGTGAACTGTAATTGCAGTCATCAAGTGGTCATTGCTATTGTAGAGGGGGAAGAGCTGGCACAGCCTTTGCTGAGGAGCTCCCACAGCTCCTGACAAAAGGCTTTTCCAGAGGCAGGGAATGTTTGTTCTGTGGCTCAGGTCACTCAGCTGTTCCTTCTCAGCGATTAACTCAGCTCCAGGCACTGCCGAGGAAGTTGATTGAGAACTGCAGAATGTACCTTGTTTGACCTTTGTGTTCCTCTGGATGAGAGGGAGGCTCCAGGAGAGAACTGAAGTTCCACAGCTGAAGTTGTGCAGAGCACAGTAAACAAAGCCATCGTGTTCAGTTCCTTCACTTCAAGTAGTATCTTTCTTTTAGAGAAATCAGCTACATCTCGAGTACAGATTAGAATATCTGCTGCAAAATTAGAGTATCTGCTAAAATCGGTAGTTCCTGCTGGCTCCCCCAAAACAGAGATGAAAACCAGATACTGAATTTCTCTCTCAGTTCTGAACTCAGCCCTTTTTTTGTTTGGTTGGGTTTTTTTTAAAAGAAATGGAGCTCATTTGCCATGATTACGAACACACCTATGAAGATCAGCCTTTGCCAGGTTCTACCCATGCAGTCTGACATATGGGATATAATTTTGTGCCTGCTCATGAGGAGGAAGCTCTGTGCAAAGCCCAGGCAAACCTGCCTTTGGTTCATCAAGCTGCCCTTGGTGTCAGGACAGCAGCTGTGCAGTGGGACCAGCAAAAGGCATTTTTGAAATGCTTTCCTCGGCCCAGTGAAAAGGAAGGTGGTTTCAGCTCTTTTGTACATGCTTAATGGCAGGAATGCTTGAGGAAATGCTGTGTGACCAGGCAGGTAGTAGCTTGAGAGCAATGAATTGTTCTCTTATTTACATCTAATATTGTTGCAAGTCCTTGCATTGCTGTAATACTCAAGTAGGTCACTTCTTACACCAACACTGCTTAACAGCCTTTTTAGGGTCAAGTCACATTGGTTAATGTAATGCAAAATTACAGCTTTCTTGGTTTAAAACAATAATGAGAATATTAATATTTTAAAAAGAATTTGGTTATTAAGGATATATTCCTTAATACAGGAATGTGTCCTTAATATACAGACTTCTTTAAAGTCTGTACTTTTCTCCCTCCCCTTAAAGCAGAAAAATGTTAGCCCATAAACTTCAGCAAAATTTCTAGTCTTCACCAGACATGCATCTGTTCTTTCCCCTTTTCCTACTTATGAGGGAAGATATTTATTCTAGCTGTGCTCTTGTATAATTACGTTTTCCTGGTATTCACTGGGTAACAACAGCTGCCAATGTTCTGATCACTTCTAGTCATAAAATGTTCCACATGAGTTAATTTCTGTAGTTAACTTACACGGTGATTTGGAAGTAATTCAAAACCATATACTGTTTGCTGGTTTTATTTTCATTTACTTTAGAAATTGTCTTTTCATCTCTACTTTTGGTTGAATTGAAGAATAGTACATTAAGGGAACATAATCATAAGAGGTTAAAAAAAGCCCTCATTCTCCACTCTCCTGAGTCTTCTGTATTTCTCTCCCCACATTTTTGTACTACTTAGAAAAGAGCTGTGACTGATACTAAGCTTTTTATGATTAGTGGCATTCTCAAGTACTCATTGCTGCACTGATTGTATTTTGTACTGTATTTGCCTTCCAGTAAAATTCAATATTTCTAATGATTTTATAATTTATTACATTGGGGAAATGAGGTGAAACTTTGCTAGAACAAGTTAATTAACATGCATAAAGAAAAGCTCACATTTCTTTTTTGGATGTAGAAGTTTTTCATTTTGTAAGTAATCTTACAATGCAGTGGATGTCTCCAGATGTTTTTAAGAATCGTTTCAGTTCAAGGAGTATATTCTAAACAAGATTTCCACAATTTTAAAACCCAAAAGAACCCAAAAAAACATCAGGAGTGGCAAGAGAGAAATGGGAGAGAAGATGTTTGCAGAAGGTGTCATAAAAGCAGTTGGTTGGTGCATGAGTTAAGCAGAAATGAAGTATTAACTTGCCATCCAGAAGAAAGGGCACATAAATGGCAATGTTTATGTGCCCAGAGAAATTTAGATACAGTTTTAGGAGATAATGTTGTCTAGCTCTATAGGTAGGATTTATCGTGCCTGGCATTGGCTGCCTAAAACAAGTCATCTGTTTAAGCTGTTCTTTTGCTTGTGAAGTCACAGGAGAGAAGGCGGCATTTTAGGGGGAATGATTCATCTGCCTTGTCTCAGACAAATACTCTAGGAGGTTGTGACATGTCCTCTGGAGGTGTGACATTGTGCATTGATTATCAAGCCAAACAGGTAACTCAGCTGGGGCACACAGCTGAGGTGGGGAGGACATTCCAGTTGCATTAAAGTCCTCTTCCACCTCTCATTTTCTCTATGAAGTTAAGGGGATTTGTAGTTCTTCATTTTTACAGTTACCACATGTGCTGTTGCCCAGGATTTACAGGTTTGGTCATAATCATTTTCCCCTTGTGTTGTTTTAGTTCAAGTCGTTGCTTTTACAATTGTCAAGTGCACGAAAAACAGTTACTTATATTGAGGTGATGGTAGTGTATGATCTGTTATTGAATTTTGTTCAACATTATATAAATTAACACCTTATTCAATAAGGTGGCTTATATAATTAACAAATAGGAATAGTAGGTATTTATTTTAATTCTAGAATAGCTGGACAAGTCTCTATTTGATTTGGTTTTTTTCCAGACAAGCAGATAAAAGTTAACTGAAAATCATACTAACACAGCTTTGTTCCCCAGTGACAGTGTCTGCAAAAATATCCATTTGGTCTTTATCTTCAAACATCAAAATATCATCTGAGACTATTCACTCATCTGTGGCCTACATAAATACTGTAACAATGAAGGGGAGAGAGGTCTCTGTAATGTTCCTAATGGATTAAGAATTTGATCTCAGTTTTCTGATGAGAAAGGTCGTGATTACTCAGATTGAACAGAAAGTCATTCTAAAGGTTACAGAATGAGAATCAAGTCTCAGGAATGACACAATGCTCTCTTTGGCCTTTACATAGTCTGTAATCAGACACTGCTTATTGACCTTTGCAGATTAAATTTTATTTTAAGTCCCAAAATTAATACCTTCTTTTTATTATATGAAACTGTCATAAATAGAAGATGGCACAAGTGTTAAGCTTCTCACACAGTGCTGATACTGAAGGAAGCTTTCTTATCCCTCCATCCTGCTGCTCTGCAGGCAGCTGTCAGGTTGTGGTTGGTCTGCTGAAGCCTTTCAGTCTCAGCTGGGTGGGAGCAGGCCTCTGCTCTGTTCCACTGGCTGACTGCTGCTCTGTGTTCAGCCCATCTTCCATGATCTCCATCCCATATTCCTCTGCATCATCCCTTGTCTTCAGAGTGCCACACTGGCACAGGAACAGAGAACTGAAGGCTGTGTGTTTTCAGCTCCTCCTAACACCTTGCTCTCTGTGAGGAGCCTGGTCCATGTGCTCTAAGATCCCCATGGGTGCTGCTGCAGCTGCTGTGGGAGTCCCTCAAGCCACCCTTTCTGAAGGCAGATGAGCCCTGCTGCCGAAGTCTCTGCCCCCGGGGAAAGGATATTATCCCTGCCAGTCTCGGGGCTTGTGCTGGGCTAGCTGCAGCTGGTCCAAGCCTTCCCTGAGTGCTGTCCCAGGTATGGCCTAACAAGCACTGACTGAGCAGGAGGAGGTGAAATCCCTGCCCTGCCCTTCAGCTGAGGCCAGGCTGCTGCTGCTGCTCTCTCTGACAGAGCACGCTGCTGGCTCGTGCTCTGCTTGCTGTTTGCTGCCAGGAAGGACCCTTGGTCTTTTCTGGGAACTGCTGAGCCCAACCACCTCGTTGTTTACCCACCTAATTGGCCACTTCTCCAGATGTAACACCCCAACTGGATAGAAGGAGTGGACCAGCCTGTTCATTAACTAATAAACTTTAATTTGTTTTCCCATATTAGCATTAAGCCCTTTTATCTGACAGTTGAAACATCGTTCTTGCTTGTTCATCATTCCATGGTAAATGGCTGCAGTAACCCCCAGTTACAGGCAATTTGCTGATACTCCCACAGCCTCCTGACTCCCATGAGAATATGATACAGGTGTTTATGGTCTTTCCATATATCCACAGCCTGCTGTAGACATAGGATTTTCTCGTGCTCTGACAAGAGTGGATGAAAACTTTGCTTCTCAGCAAGAAGCTTTGTCTCAGTGTATGTTGATCATCACATTCCTGTCAGCAAAGTGAAGTCAATGAGAATCCTCAATAATTTTGGTAAATCTCACTGAAAGAGATTTAAAAACTGATTTTTCAGTCTTTGGTATTTGAGATTTGAAGTGGAAAAGCAGTTATTTGCATATTGAGAGGGTGCAGCATTTAACTATAAATGGAAAGGAATGAATTGCTGATGATCGCTGCTAGCATTTTCAGCTGTATTTTTGTGTTGAAAGAAGACTATGCTCATAACAGAAAAGCTGAACTCAAAGCACTTTGCTTTCTCTTGAAATACAATGCTGAATAATAATATCGTGGGGGTTTTTTGTCTAACTTTCTCATTTGATTTTTTGAAACTTCAGAGACTCTCATAACTGGGGGAATTTATTAAATAGAGCATTCTGTACTGAGGATTTTAGTGCACTGCTGCATGTCCATATTGGTGTCATCTAGGAGGCAATAGATAGGTGGGATTGTAAAATGCAATAATTGCAGTAGCTTATAATAAAGCTATTATTTTGTGAAATAAGTAAGTATAAGTAAGAGCTGTATAACTTTCATGTGAAAATCAAGTCCCAAAGGTTGATTAGAGGTAATATGGAGGCAGCCCCATCTCCTTCCCCATCTATCACCAGAAGCCTTTTTTGGAAGGGAAGGATGGCAATTCCAAAAGAGAAGCATTTTTTATACAGCCACTTGCTCCTTTTGCAGAGAAATGTTACCCTCTTTCATCTAGAGGTGAAACTATTTTAAGCCCTCTGCTTGTATCTATTTTTTAGCCAAGGGATTCTCCAGAAGTATTGAAAACTCTTAAAATTTTGTCCAGTGCTTGTTAGATTTACTGGAGCATTTAGATACGAACACTTTTCCTCTGTGGGCCAGTCACAGGTTCCTGTGTCACAGAGTCTGAGATAATTTGGATAGTTTGCACAATCTTTTGTATGTTTGTGTGCCCTCATGGGTTTTACATACGTGGCGTAGTCTGGTATTTAATGGGATTGCCTGCTAAAGGCTGTAAATTACAGGAGTTATGGATGAGAGTTGTAATAGTGCCTTAGAGCAGAGGAAGCTGAGGTCCTTTGTGAGCAGTAAGTAATTAAAGCTCAAACCAGTCCCATGAGATGGCACTATCCCCTGTTTTACAGATGGTGGAACACAAAGGATGAGTGTATTGTTTAAGGGTGGGTAGCCAGGTGTTGTCAGATCAGAGATTAAACCCCAGACCTCTTTTTTATAGGGCCATGTTCTAATCCACTTCATGTTTCCAGTGCTTTGAAATTTGCTGATACTTATTCTGTAAAGCAACTTTTTCATCTCATTTGATCTTTGCTGTATGAGATGATCTTTGAGAAAAAGCAGGGTATTCCATCGATCGGCTTTTGTTGTAAGTCTCCAAAAGGGATTAGGTTACAAATTCTGTCTCTTTAGTACTGTCCAGACTGACTCAAAATGTAAGCACATCCTCTTCTCTCAGATCACTGTATTTTATGCTGGTACTTTGCCTGTAAGAACTAGAACAAGATTATAATACCACCTTTTCTTCCTGGCATGGCCATTAGCGGTGGGGTGGGAGTGGGTGTTCTGCTGCTCATATAGAGACACCATCAGTGGGGAAAGATGGGATGAGAAAGACCTTTGAGCAGTTCAAGTGTCATTTTAAGAAATGTTGCTACTTAAAACTTCTGCTCGTGGTTGTATAAAGAGTTCCTCCTGTTGGAGGTTGAATGATGTCAAAGACTTTATCTGTGTTTTGGCATGTGGTATCACACAGCAGCTGAGGCTCTTTGGTCTGTGGGATTTTTCCAAGTGAAGAGGGAGCACATGTTCCAGTAGGAATTTCGGCACTGGCGTGTGTTTCCTCTGGAGGTGATGAGGATGTCACGTTGCGTCCGGAAGGCAATCTGGAATGCTGCCCTCATTGAATTTCTTTGTATGTCTCCGTGAAGGAAATCATCTGCTCTCTGTCAAAAGATCTGAGGGGAAGGAAGAAAGATTTTTATTTTTTTTTTTGAGTAACAAAGTGCTGTGTAGTAAACTCATTGACAAAATCCTTCTTTGGCTTTGTACTTGTTTTAAAAGCATTCCTAAAAACCTAATCTCTGAAGTAGTCGGCAGTAGGTTAAAGTATATTAAAGTATACTTCTGTGTAAAACTCTTCTAATTAACTGAGTTTGCTGACAACTCTTAGTCTAGTGCATCCATGAAACCAAAATAGCATCACTCCTGAGAATTCCACTGAGTGAGATAAGTCAATAGGATCATCTGTGTTTTGCTCTTTTTGGGAAATAAAAACATTTGACAGATTTCCTTAAGCATTTGTCTTTGGTTGTTAGGAATCAACCTGAGGACTACTGAAGCTGGTAGTTTCTGCTTTAGTGTAATTTACTGCATTTTATATTACTTTTATGCACATCCATTTTTGCAGAGTGTCTCAGTTGGGTGGAGTGGAAAACAGCTGTGGTGATAGACTTGAGAAAACCTTTCACATGGATGGATGCAGGGTTTGAGGTGCCAAGCAGACAGGCACAAGATGCAGAGTCCTCACCCAGAAATATGTGAAACTACAGCTCAGCACAACTCCATTTCAGAAAAAAAAGGTGGGGTGATAATATCAGTCTGATGATGACAGATTATTAATTAATTATAATCACTGAAGAGAATGGGTGTCAGGCAAAATTTAATGTAATCAAATGCATGTTTCCATAAAATCTCAGTTTTGAGTGGAAAACTTTAAACCAGCCCTATTAATAATCTGTGTCAAAATTAGAAAAATTTGAGCAAGGAAGAAACTATGCACAGAGAAAGTGAATTTAGTTTCTTTTGTGCTGTCTGCTGGTTTTCAGCAATTTATTAACTTTTGAAGGTAGTATGATCAATACTGTTGTTTTGAGGAGTGAAGAGTGAAAAAGATGAGTGGCAGAGAAAGAAAGAAAGTGCATTGGAGTGTGTAATAACAAAACGCTAATGAGGTAGCATGGACACTGAGTAAGAGATCAAGGACTTTCCTGAAAGTTGTGGCAGCTTGCTGGTAAAAACAGGTATGTAACTTGTATTGCTTGCTCTGCCATGCAAAATGAAGATTGGAAAGGTATGGCAGGGCATTTCCCATGTGCTTGGAAGTGTAAGGGAAGGCTCATATTCACCATTGCTTTGGTAGTGTTGGTCCCTGCCCCGTGCCTCTCCTTGCTGTGATGCTTCTCCTGTCACGTAAGTCTTCCCCTCTGCTGAGACAGGGACAAAGCTGGGAACAGCAGGAGGTTTTCTTTCTGGGCCCTGTGTCTGGAATGATTCTGCTCAGCTGCACACTACTGTGCTCCGATGAATCATGTCCCTTTCTTCTGAGATGACAGCTTGCTTTACAGAGTAGGTTTCCTATTACAGAGCAGAGATGAGTGGAGGTGAGGGAATGAGCAGCTCTGTTGCTGGGATCCTGATGGTCCTGACTCTGCCTGTTGCTTACCCATGCTGATTTCAGAAACTGGCTGTTCCACCCTTCCCACTCTGCATGTGCATCACCTAACTCCTGAAACGAGTCATGTCTCCCCTTCTTTCTTTAGCTTTCATTTTTGCACCATGTTCCCATAACTACACATTGTTTATCTTCCCAACCCTCCATGAGCTCCACCCTGAGATATACCCTTCTCCTTGTGCTCCCTACCTCCTTCACCTCCATACACACACCTTTCCCTGTATACCCTAGGACCTTTTACCTGTCATCTCCAAATTTCCTGCTCCACAGCCACACATTGCCACAGCCCTGAGCAGAGAGGCTGGCTCCTGCCTCTGGCTGGCACAGTGCCTGCAGCAGGGGGAGACCAAGTGGCTTCAGAGGGCTGAGCTGCCAGCTTCCATTTTCACATGAGGGTGTAGCAGCAGCAGCAGCTCTAGACCTTGGTTTATGTGTAGGATGTCACAGGGGGCAATATGCTCTTTGTGATTCCCTGTTACATTTTGTGTTTGGAAAACTCAGGAGCAGCCTTCACTGAAAATTATCAATGTACCACTCTAAGAAAGCTTACCTATCAGATTTTACCAAAGCTTGGTTTGATAATGATAATAATTGCCTTTTCTGAACCTGTCTTAAATGAGCACCGGAAGTATCAGATTGCAAACTGGTTTAAATCCTTTCTCTTCATATTTTTTTTCTTTTTATTTTTCCTCTTGAGTGACTAAGTTCAGTTTTCATGAAGGGGTAAAATTCTTGAAGTGTTTCAAGTCACTGATGCAGGGACTATCATGTTGGCCAGACACAAGAGATGGGCAGCATTTTGCCCCCCAGATCTGCTACTGAATATTCAGAGGCACACTAGGAGTCCTTGTGGTATTAAACACACAATTCATGCTCTGTGGAAGTTAACTGCTTGTACTGATTCCTCACACAAGATGTTTAAACTTACCTGAGACTGGCTTTTGCTTGATTGCCTGTTAAACAAATTTGTTACTTAAAAATTTGTATTAATATTCCTTTTTTTCCCCTGATACTATACAAAAATAAAACACAAGCATTGTTTTTTCTTGTGTTCTGCTGAAATGGCTCGGCACCAGAATTAAAATTCTTCTAGGTCTTGGGCTTTGAAAGTTGAGACATAAGATTTGTCAGAATTTCTCAGTTCTTGGCTCTTCCCTCATAAGTAGTTGGTGAGATTCTGAGAAGCTTCCTGGTCCCTGGTCAAACAAATCCCATATTTTCTGGACTCTTACGTATCTAACAGTTCTCACTACAGACAATCAAATTTTTGAATAGTGTTGCAACCATTTTAACGATTGAGTCATGTAGTTGCTAGAATTTCACAATAGGTATTTAGTTCTCAAACCATTAACAGGCAATGCCTGGAAATGAAACCAGCCTTCCCTTTTTGTTGTATAGAATACTTTTTGAAAAGAGTATATGTAAAGCCTTCTGATTTTTAGTTTAAATGTTAACTTGAATATGTTATGAAAGGTGAACACAATTATCTGTTGCCATATTGCCTTTCTAAGATCAATAGTGTCTTTGTGCTTTTGCACTTCACTGCTAAAATTCATTCTTATTAAAGAAAATTAGTATGAGCAGTATATTAGCAATGGTGATAACTTGCATGTGACAGGAGTAACCTGAGCACAGACAAGCCACTGGATTTGCTGCCTGACATGACCCAGGGAGTGCATAACTCTTTGAGAGATACAAGTCCAAGGTATAACTTGAATTGGATATGAAGAACTGAGACAAAACCCTGTTATTGCAATGATGAAGAGAAACCATAAAGCTTGAAATGCCCTGTAAAAACAACAACAAAACTCCCAAGGCCCCAAACTCTTCACTTATCTTAGGTTCTATTTTGCCAGTTCAGTTTTCCCTACAGAGCAGGAGCAGAAGTTATTCTCAAGGTGTTGCTTTTCCAGCTGTTACTGACACTCTGTTCTGCTAAAATGTGTGTGTCAAGTTTGTGAAACATGAATTGTTAGTTAACATGGGGCTTTCTGGTTTTTCCCATTAGTGAAGGGTAGTGTATTTGGATCTCTTTATATGGAAAAGAATCCATGTTCTATTTACAGCCATCTACTAAAGACTCATGAAGACAAAATTGAATGCTGGTTAGCCAGAAAGATTTAATTAAAGGACATGATATAAAATTAATGCAGCCCATCTTCAGATTCCTTGCAATCTGAATAGCTGTAAACAAGGGGCTCTGACTGGCTGTGCCAGTGGGCTCAGGGAATCAGTGTGTTCTGTATGTTTTCCAAGTATTGACTGAGTTTGGAATTATGTGTCCAGATAGTCTAATGAGAGCTGTTCCCATGCCTGAGGGCTAGAAGACTGGAATTCTTTTTTTCTTCCAATTTGCAGTGCCCTTTGGGGCCCACACACACTCATAATATTCTTAGTATTTTGGTTGTTTTTCAGTGGTGCTTATCTCTGAGCACAACAGTAAATTGAGACATCTCTAACTAATTTCAAGGGAAGTATAATGTTGAATTCATCTTATTTTGGGGGGCTGGCAGTGGCCATTTCTCTGTAGTAGCAAAGGGATAGTGGTGTCACAACTGCAGATTCTTGCCCTTGGTATGTGAAAGTACTGGGGTGACCTTGGTTTTACTTGGTTTAGTTTGGAACCAGGGCTTTGCTTTCTCCTCAGGGTTTTCATGTCAATGGGGCCTGTGTGGGAAACATTTTAACTCAGGTTTACTATGTACCAAAGGGACTACTTCAGCCTTTTATCAGTAGAAGCACTGCACATCAGGCTTATTGAAGGCCTGTATTGAAATTTGTTTTCGTTCAAGGTTTGTTTTTTTTTCCTGGTAGCACAGACTACACCCACATTTACACCTTTCAAATGCTATTTGCAAGGCTGGTTATTTGGGTTTTTTTAATCTTAAAGCTTTTACTGCTTTGTTAACTTTTAAAAGCTGTGTGTCATTCTGTTTGACAACTCTTTAGTCTCTGTGTGTCACCAAATACTCTTTGAGTAGTAAATGATGGCTACAAATGTAAAAGCTTCAAATTAATGACTAGTGTGAAACAGCAGAATGATATAAAAATGTATCTTCTATTGTCAAGAAGTGATTAAAGAAGTAGCTGAAATTATGACCAAACCTGAAATGAGGTGGAATAATTTGTTAGTGGTCTATTCCCTGCTCAAAAATTGAACTTCTCTCAGCCTAATGAGTCAGGGATATCCTGGGTACTCTGTTTTTAGTAGCAGTGCCTCACTTGAAGTGATACGCAACTTGGGGTAGTTAAGAAGTGGGTATGTATTGCCAGCACCTGGCACAAGTGAGATCGCTCTCCAAACTTGTGCCCCAATCCTTTGTCTGACCCACACTTTTATTTAGAAAGGTGTTCCATATGCAGTACATCGCACAACTTTTCCATGCGTAGTCAACCCCTGGCCCTGCCTGTCCTCGCCTCCCATGCTAAATAGGTCCACGCCCTTCTGGACATGCGTGGTTTGCCGTGGTGGTCTTGCGGAGGTCTCTGGTGGTCTCTTGAGGCTGAAGATCGTGGTCTTCTTCATGGTTGAACTTTTCTCCTTCACGCGTGAGCCTATGGTCCTTTGGTGCTTACCTGACTCTGTCAGTCTCGGTAAGCTTAGGGACAGAGGAGCCTCTTTATCTGGGTTCTTTGCATCTTTGGTCCTTTCTGGTATTGTTCTTTATGCAAGAAGCTTCAGAAATTTGCATTTTCTTATGCCCTTTTGTACCATGGCAGAGGTTTCTTAAGTAAAAGGTTAAAATTCTACACATAACTCTACAAACTAGAATATAAATGCTTAATTAATTTTGTTAACTTAAGTGAACTCCAAAAATCTCTGCTTCACACTGATAAGGGTTATTCCCCATTTGTTTTGGTTTAAGTAAAGGCTAAAGCTGGCTGAGTATAAACTGGCTGTGGGATGCTGATTTTCACTCCACCCTCAGCCCAAAGGCTGAGCTGTCAGCCAGGATCTGTGGTGAATGTCAGCATTTCAGGAGAAGTTCCATCCTGGTGACAGGTGTGCTGTCACCAGAACCTGCTCTTGGTGAGCACAAGGGTTTCATGATGTGTGTGCTCACCACCCCTGAAAAGTGGAGATTTTTGGGTGTCTGAGTGGATCTGATTCCACTTATGGGCACATGGTGTGACTTCATCTGCTGTCCTGTTAGACACATTAATACAAGTCTATGTAGAAAGCTGAATATATTTTATCTGACAATTAAAAGAATCAGTTATGTTTGGCCTTATTTATGGTGTTTTTTTATGAGCTAGAGCTTTTCTTTTGCAACTTAGTCATCTCACCTCACTTTTGTATTGCAGCTATAATGAATCCTTTCAATTGAATTTCTGTCTTCATTTTAAGCAAATGCAAGCATATTTCAACGTTTATGATTTGTTGAAGCAGACAATTGGCAGAGGGAGATTGAAGTTTTGGGCATAAGTTACAGGAAGTTGGCAAGCAAAATGCTCCAGTGCAGAACCCAAAGCTGCAGTAGAGGTAAATAAATATTCACAGAAAAATGTAAATCGATTGTTTGCTACTCTTCCACGACATCAGTAAAGATTTAATCAGCTTCAGGTGGGATTTTATCCATGATAGTTGTATAGTAGTGGCTTAAGTAATCAGGCAGGGCTGAAAATGAGATTTTAAACCTTTGATACTATACAATACTTCAGCCTTCCAGGCACAACATTTAATTATAGCAGCCAGCGTTTGCTTTGGCTTTAATGAACAGTTGTGTCTGTGTAGTGCAGTTGGGTTTAAAGAAGACAATTCACACAACTGCCCCAAGCTGGAAGAGCACCTTCCATGGGAAAAAGTATTTCGCCTCTGCGGCCTGCTGTGCAGCCTGTGACTGCAAATCCTTTGTGTGAGGGACAGGAGCAAGTCATGTGGTGGTTCTGAGGTGTGACCTGGGGTGGGGTGTGGGAGGGAACCTCTCTGCTGCTGTCTGCTGAGTGCCCTGTAGCACCAGAGCCCTTTGGTGACCTTTAGCAAATCACATAATCTGTCTGTATCTTGTCTTCTGTGCAAGAAGAATTTGTCTTCTTCACAGTAGTGTTTTGAGACCTAATTAAGATTTTCCATGTGCTTCCAGAATCTCAGATGAAAGGCGTGCACAGAAAACATTATAATTAACAGGAGCTTATCAGCTGAGCTTTGCAGAATTAATTCTCATAAATATAAAACTAAATGCTTTGTAAGAAGCTTTTCTCTACATTCCATCCCTAAAAAGCATCATTTGTGGATATGATATTTTAAGATGAGTAGAAAGAAATGTTTATTTTCTTGTACTGGGATATTTTTCTGAGTGTTCTCATGCCTTATTGTGTTAGGGATCTTGAGATTTGGGAATGTGTGCATTGCTCCAGGATATATCCACATAAGGAGAAAAATTGATTAGACTGTTGGCAGATAGTTTCCCACTTCTGCTATAAACATAGGATTGTTTTCAAATTATTTTCTATTTCTCGAAGACAAAAAAAAAAACCTCAACAAGTGAAAAATTAATCAACTTTACTGCCATTTCCTGTGGATTTTCTTTTTCTGCATTTGGCATATTCAAGTACTGCTGCTGCCAGAGGGAGAGGTGGAGCTGCTATGACTTTTAAGGCCATTTTGCATACTTCATCTGTATGGTAAACACAGGGTGACTGGACCTGCATCAGAATCAGGATGGCAGCATGACTGGTGTTGGAAGGAAGCTGTGGCTGGTGCTGTGCCAGGAGTCTGCTGCCAGTACTGGGTAGTTACAGCAAAAAACAAAGCAAGGAACAGGAGTGGTGGGTGCAGTCCCACTGCTCCATAGTGCACACAGATGAGTACTGAGTGTTGGGCATCAGTGAGTTCATAGTGATTCTTGTCCTTACTTTAATATCAGCACAAGGCCCAGTTCCTGCCCTAGACAAACACAGAATTTTATAGATTAGGCCCATTATGTGACAACTGTGATTAGGTTTATTTACTGTCCGGAATTTAAACCATAAAAATTTTGCTTCCAGAATGGATCTGATCTGCAAGTGTTTTCAGAGAGCATGCAATAGAATCATGTTCAATGATCTGGGTGGTCTGCTGGGCAGAGCTGGTTTGTGTTTGTCTATAAAATCTGTCACCAGGCATTCTTCCACAGTAGTCTGTTGTCTGGTAGGAAATGTATGTCAAGCAGAATTAATATTATTATTCCTTTTGGCTTGTCTCTGCTTTTAAGGATAACTGGAAAAGAGTCTGTGTGGTGGGGCACTGAGACTGTTTGTCACAATGCTTTTATTGTCCTGCTCAGCTGCAGTGCAACATTCATTTAGTGTTCTCAGAGTGTGGCATTTCCGTTTGCAATGCAGCACAAGGGAATTCTGATTTCATTTCCTAGAAGATTTTGGCAAAATTAGAAGACAAGTAACTTATCTTTGTCATGTTTTGGCTGGATGTTTTCTCTTCTGTTTTCTATTTTTTTTTTCCTCTTGGATCAGCAAAATGGAAAACAACTGCAGAGGCAGCACTGGGTAATTTGCTTTCTAGGTTAGGTGATGTTCAGGAGCAACAGGCAGTGATGATCCAGTGTCATGATGATTTTGTAAGGATGCAGACACAGGTATTTATTCACATTATGCAGTGATTTATCACAGTATTTATCACTTGTTTATCTGTATTGAATTGAGCACTTTGCTTGCAGATTTTAGACATGGCTTAGCCTGTCTTAAATGCAGACACTATGCCTGGTTAAAGCACTACTTTCTTTCTTAAAAATGAGTGGAGAGATGTAGAGAGGGAGAGGGTTAGTGTGGTAGAATGGCAGGTGCTTGCAGTCATTTCCCAGGGGTGCAGCCAGTGCTAGCAGCATGTCAGGAGGATGGATGGGATGGGTAAGGAATGCCCTCTGTGCCCAAGGCTCAGTCCCAGCCAGAGCAGGGCCTGGCACTGGATGCACAGGTGGAGTTCCTCAGTGAGAGAGGCTGAGGCGCTGCGGCCTGAGTGGTGCCTGGCTGGAAGGGCAAGGTCTCTGGGAGGCCAAGAGCAATGGAGTTCTCTTCTTTCCCTTCCTCTCTGCTCAGGACAAGGCCTTCTGGCTTAATGATCTGGTAGTGCCCAGCAGTCCAGGCTGAGACAGCTGCATCCTCAGCTGGAGGAGTTGGTTTCCCCTGGGAGAGCAGCACCATCAGAGCTCTACCCTCGCTGTGGGTGAGTCGTGTCCATCCCACAGCATCAGGAGCTGTGTTTGAAGTGGTCAGCACTGGGGTGAACAAACAAGCAAACCTTTACTTAGCCAAGCACTAATTCATATAATTGATGGTTCAATACATTGCTTTGTGCAACTCAAGACTTGTTTGGATAAGAAATATTCTTTCAAATTTAGATTCTGGTAGGTTTTAATAGGTATCAACTCTCACCTGAATTCTAAGTGCGTTGATTCTGATTTTGCCAGTTAATATTGTAACACGTTCATTTATTTTACTGGCTAATGCAATTGAACCAGTACAAGCCCAAGGGTGAAAGCAGCCATCTTAGTAAAAATTGATTTATCTACTCTACAACAGGATATGTTCTTTGTATCTCAATGATGCAAAACTGATAGAGCTAAGGTAAATCAATCTTCCACTGCAGGCTAGGCCTCAGGGTGGAAAAAACTATAATATTTGTGAAATAAAAGCAGCAAAGGAATATTTACCTTCTTTGAATAAGTATTTTAACATTTATGACACTTTCCTTGTTATCAGACTCTTTTTGTCCTTTAGAATATCTGAGGTATGTCAAAGGTTATAAGGTTGTTTCCAGCACTCCTGGACTTGCATTAATGCACTGAAATTGAAACACAGCAGAAAAGAAAGCTCCCAGTGAAATACAGATTTTTACCTTCACAGTGGTTAACATTATTTTTAAGGTCTCCTTTATGCATTCAGTAACTTAGGACCTGTCAGCACATCCTTTATGTGCAGTTTCATGGTGTGAAGCTGCACTCTTGGTCACTTTTATTTTTGTTATTTATTTGTCTGATTTATTTTTAACTGGAGAACATTTATGGAAGTGACAGACAAGTGGAATTTTCTTTCACTCGCACAGTAGCATGCAGGAGCAGCACAAGACATTGGAAAATAAATGCAATAAAATCATAAGAATCACCCAGCAGTGCATAGGTTGAAGCTATAATGATGGGACTGTTATTGTTTTATTTGAAATGCATCAGATTCTAAGTCAGTGATATCCTCGTGAATTAACAGCCTTTTTAATTAAGGGAGAAGGGTTAAGTCATGATCGTGGTTCATTGACTTAGAGGCAGCCTGCATGATTTATGTTAAATTATGGGGAGTGCAACTGAGGCACGTGCAAGACATTTTCCTTTCAAAACAAGTGAAATAAACTGTTTACTAGTTCAGTTGTGTTCATCAGTTGTGAACCATTTGTTTATTCAGTTCTGTTTTGTAGCACTGCAAATAGGATGGGTACACATACACAAATAAGGCAAAACTAGCCTAACACACAGTGATTCATATACAGCACCATTTAAATTTAAAAGTGCATTGGGTGATGTCTTACATGTCAGATAGTAGCTTGCATTATCTTTTTAATTGATGATGCACCTAATAAGTTCTGACTTTTTGGCAGAGGATTTGTTGGTTTTCTTTGCCACACACTTATGCCACAGCCTATTACAGTGTAGAAAATTGGAATACTGAAGGATTTAAGAGGCTTGTTTTCTGTAAATTCTTACTCTTCATTGCTGAAAAAAAAAAAAGCCATAAAACTGCACAGACTGTCAGAAATGCTGTCAAATACAACAAAATTGAATTTTTTTTTTTTAACTTATGATTTAAAAAACATATTATTATTTTAACTTAACCTTAGAATTAAAATAATCATAGAGTGTCCTGAGTGGGAAGGACCTTACAGATCATCTTGTTCCAGCCCCTCTGCCATGGGTGGGGAAACCTTCCACTAGACTAGGTTGATCAGGGCTCAATTCAACCTGGTTTTAAACAATTCTGGGGATGGGGCATCCACAGCTTCCCTGGGCTACTTGTTCCAGTGGCTCACAGTCCTCTTAAAATGAGCAGTATGGTTCAAATACCTACAGAAAAGTTATGAGATATTGAAGAACCTTTTAATAAATGTCAAGAACAGAAACTTTACATCCAAAGCATGTAGCTGCAACAGAATCTGGTAAAGCATACCCTCTTCAAAATTTCTTGTTCAAAATTTCCTGGAAGCAAACCCTAGAGATTTGTTTGAGTGGGAAGAGATATCCCAAGAGTGGGGAGTTCCTCTGTGAGGAACCTCCACTGTAAATGGACATTTAAGTCTCTGGTGTAGAGAAGGCTATCCCATGGAGTCTGTAAATCCAGGCAGGCTCCACTGTGCACTGGGATTAAATCTGCTGCTGAGCCTACATGTTGGCCATCTCAGACCTGCCTAGGTGAAGTCTCATGCTGACCAGGAAGCTGTGGATGTCTAGTGTGGGATTCTCAGGTCTAGTCCTGTGGGTAATTCCCTTTTCTTCTCTTTCAAAGCTCTTTAAAAGCATCTTTCCTTTCCCCAGTGTAGGAAGGAGAGTTGTGTTTGCTGCCTCTATGCATGTGGGTCAATGTATTCATGATCAGATGCTTTCAGCCAACAAGCTCTGTCTTCAAATTGTCAAAAATCCATTCTTCGTGTAATTTCCTGTCACTCCTATTTCCAGACTTCATCAAGTCATCATTTTGACAACCTGACACCAGCCAGATACACTGGGGAAAATTTATACATAGGAATGTTCCTGGTTTTGCATGGTGAAACAACTTATTAGACTTGCATGCCTTTTAATTTTATGTTTTTTCTAACAAAAATGGTCTTTTATAGGGAATTGACAATAACTGAGCCGGAGTTTATAGCAGACAAATTTAGTAAATATGGTGAATCAGGAAGCTTCTAGACAATTTTCTGGTTCTTTCAACAGTCAGACTGTATTTCACATCACAGTTTACATTACAGATAATGTTAAATAGCATATGGTTACATTCTTTGGATTAAATCCTAGTTCTTCCTAAGATAGTGATAGAATTCACATCTATTTCAAAATCATACTCGTTGCCTGATTCTTAAGGATTATTCTTCCAAAAAGATGGTATCCTTGGGAGAAATTTCAGCCTGAAAAAAGCAGGAATGCAAGTTGTCACTAGAGTCTTGTGGAGTCTGGGGGAAAGCAGAGAGTGATCAAGTATTAACCATTTCCTGCTGGGCAGTTTACCATGGCCACTAGAAGCTCAGAGCTCAGTTCTGAAAAGCTGGTTATGATTCTGCAGCTCAGCTGTGGTTTTTAAGCTCTCACCATCCATCTGTTTCAAACAGTGACAAATATGAATTCATTGCTTTCTTGTGCTGTATTCTTAATTTTTGGCATACATAGGAGATCAGAGGGAGATTTGGTTGGCTTTAAACAAGCAAACTGATGCAACTGGGTTTGTGATGCTCTCGAAGCACAGCATAACAGTGCTGTGAATTATTTAATGTGTTTTCCCTGAGCTCATTCCATCCAGCTTTGTAATCAGGGGTGTGAGGACCAAGTGCAGGCCAGATGAAATTACTTGCATTCCACCTGCCTGCACTGGAGCAGACTTTGGACTATATATAATATGTGGGAGTAAGTGATAAGATCACCATGAATAGTCCCTCTGTTCAGTAATGATTATGGGGAATTCTAAGAATGTCTGAAGAGACCCATCTTTCTTTCGGAAGGAATTTATTCATAGCTTTAGGAGATTTAGGTTTCAAGGAGGTTATAAAGTGCCCATGCAGGCTATTGCCTGCATTTTTACAAGTAAAATAAAAACCCAAATTGTTGCTGTCAAGTTGTTTCAAGTGGAGAATATTTTTCCTCGGAATGATAGCAAGTTTCCTTTGAAAAGTATACAATTTTTCCTTACAATTTTTCCATGGCAAACCTCACTGAAGTGAGCATAATCACAGGACTAAATATGTGCAAGATGAAAAGATCAAGGCCTCTCTGTATTGGGGTGCAACTTTACACAACCTCCAAGTGGTCTTGCTGGAAGTCCTAAGTGAAATTCTTGTATAAGGCTTTGTTTTGAGAACACACTGAACTGACAACATAATTTCAATAAGGATGCTCTGAAATGATCTTTTTTTTTTTTTCAAATTTTTCCAGTGTCAGTTAGAAAGAAGTAGTTGACACTCTACCTTTTTTAAATTATTATTTTGTTGGGTAATCTTTAATATAAAACTCCACAGAAAAATCACGTAAATAAGAATTATCCATGAAGTTTTATGTGATGTTTTATGAGAACACATTACAAAATTATATATTACAAAATATGATATATTACAAAATAACCTGTTGGGTTAGCATAAAATTTGAGTGGGACTTAATTTATACACTAAAATTGATTATAAGATTTAGGTGATGCATTAAAGTCTTTGCCAAAACTGTCTTATTAAATGAAATTTGAATTTCAACTGTTTACTCATATAGTCCAGCCACTTGGATGAAGGTATTTGCTTGTCTCTGCAAATTTGCATATTACTTTTACACATTATTCCTCTTTGTTTATTTAGTATTATTATCTATTACATCTCTAAATACACCAAACTGAAAATGTCATTATTGTTTTTATTGTTTACACTGGAAATGCTTAACTTGATACTTTTAACATTGGAATTTCTTTAATCCAGTCCTGTGTTAAATGTCTGTATATGTTTTTATTCAGTTCTAACTAGGATCACTTGACCATGGTGAGATCATGAATATTTGTGTGTATTCATGAACTTTTCTCTGGATAAAAATTTTCCAGTGCTGAAACCATTACCATTCAAATGATGTGAAAATATTCAAAGCTTATCTATCATGTATAAGCTCCAACAGGAATGCTTTTTAAAATGGGAAACAGCATTAAGTTTAGTGAGTTCCATGAGTCCTGTGTTGCTACAGATGCATTTTGGACCAACTGAGTTAAAATAAAAATATAAATAGGACAGCATTACATGCCTGTACATGCACAATTGTGGATTTTCCTGGCACTGCTGACCCTCCAGCACTGAGCCAGCAACAAACTTCAAGTTGACTTAAATAAATCATCACCTAAGTAGTCTAAAGGACAAGAATGGACACATGCAATACTCCAAAATCCTTTATTATGCTTCAAACCCATTGTAATGAGAGTCACTGTGTTCTTTTTTAATTTATATCAGTGGTGAAAAGGATATGGAGGAGAAAATCTGTTTTGATCAGAGTTTTATGAAGAAAAAGGAAATAAAGAGACACTAAATGTAAAATACGCTACTTATTTTATTGACAATATGTTATTTTGCCTTGACTTTATTACATTGATTATGTCACAACCTTTTTATACTGCCAAACTGTTCCCAACAAAAAAAACTTCATCAATTATTCTATTGCCATGCTGAGGCCACCATTTTCAGGTTTCAGGTTTAATCCTTAAGAGCACAAGATGAAAGGTTTGGGAATCATCACTTGTTATTTCTCCTTGTTATTTTTTATTTTCAGTCCTTCACAGAATTGTACTACTCGGAGCGTGCAGCCCTCACCAAGTATCAATAAATTTCTCTTTTCTATTTCTGTTCTGTTTTCACTGCTTGCAGACTAGCTAGGGTTTAGCAGTTAACTTCTGTTCCATGTATTTATTTCCTACCTTTTGAGCTCACAGCTTGGGTCCCCTTGCAGGGAGCTCCGTGTGTGTTGCTCTTTCCCACTTTCCTTGGTGCGGCACACTGGGAGGGATATCACCGAGCCCTGCTGTGCTTGAGAGCCATGGAGAAGGGCTCAGTCTGAGTGTGGAGAAGGCAGTAACAGGCCAGTTTTAATCCCCTCTGGGCTGATTGTTTTGCTGCAGTGATTTCAGTGCTCCTGCTCTGCAGTGAAAGGTTTTCATCCCTCCTGAGTCAGTGGGGAAGGAACCAGTGATGCCTCAGAAGCAAACAGTGGATTCCACCAGGGTGAATGAGGCAGTTACTGCTGTGACCAAAGTATTTTCTTATGTTTTCCCTCTGTTCCTGCCACGGCCTGTTTTACAGAAAGTTTTTGTCTGTTTTCTGTGGCAAGCTTAGGCTTCTGTTAGAGCATTTTGCACATCTTTGCAGCTGGGGTGTGGGTATATATTGATTTTTTTTTCCTTTATGAAATGGCTTTGTGGGTTTAGAAATCTTCCTTTAATATTCCAGCTTGAACAGAGGAAATACTATAAAGATTGAATGCTGTGGGAAGTAGGAGTGAAGTATAACTGACATTTCAACACACAATCAAAATCTTATCAGATACGGAATTTCAAAATTTGGAATACTCTCTTCCCCACATCAACCTGGACATGGTATTTGCTAGTCCTCTTACAACCCTCTATTGATAACAATGTTCCTTACAAAGGCAGTTGTAGTCACAGCCCTTACATTCCTTAAAACATTAATCCCTAGTTCCAACACGTTGTCAAATGTCAGCTGCTTGTTAGCATGATGCAATTAATGTCAGCTGCTTGTTAGCATGATGCACACATAAGGCAGCAATGAAGAAAAAAATTTTCTGGCCTGCACGAAATAAAAGTGTGAGGATGCAGGTCCCTGCTGTATTGCTCTGGGTATGAAGTTTTCATAGCTAAGTTTGTTATTCCCTCAGCTGTGCTCATGTTTCTGCTTGTCAATCCAAACCTTAGCCCTGATCACTGAACCCATAAGAAAAAAGAAGGAAAGAGGCAGGCTTTGGTTGGGGCTTTTTTTCCCTGTTAAATTAAAACAAAGACGCTGTAAAATATGTTTGCCACTGGGAAATTGCAATGGAAATTTCAATCAGCTTAAACTATAGTCCCTGTGTAATTTCTGCATTCTTTGTGTGATCCATGTATATGGTTTGAAGGCCCTAATGCAGGTGTTTGCACTTGGATGGACAAACAGCTCACTTCCCCTATGCTTTTTGCTGTGGAACTTTTAGGAATGTCTCTAAGAACATGTCTTCTTCCTGCTGCCAGAATTAGGACAAATTGATCCACGTGATTTGGCCAGATGCACTACCAAGACAGCTCTCCAAGAAAAAAACAACAGTATTGCTCTTCCCTCTCCCTCTTTGCTATATCCCCAGGTGAATGTTGGCCTTCTTATTTCTCTTCCAAGTAGTCTAGCAGTCCTTGTATTGAGGGAGAAATTACTGCTCTGCCTGGAATTCTACTGCAGTGCTTCCAGTCACAATTTTTTTTTTTTTTTTTTTTGCTACAGCAAGAATAAAATATTTCAACTTTTAGCATACTGTACAGCTGACTACCCACACTGGACACCAGAGAGATTCTGTATTGTTGGCTTTGGCAGTTGCTAGATCTAAATACTGCTCCATTATATTTCTATTGTGTTCTCTTATAGCAATTGAGTGTTTGAGCTTTTAAAAACAAACAGAAAATGTTTGCTGTTCCCTCCCTGGGGGTTCCTTTCCCTGGCGGTACCCCTGCAGTGCCATTCAGGTGCCAGCTGTGTGTGCAGAGAACCCCTTTGTTGTTGTGGTCCCTCTGTTGCCCAGGCTCCAGGAGCAAGGTTCACTGAGTGCACAGGTGCAGGGGCTGTGCTGGGAGCAGGACATCTCAGGGGCAGCTGTGCATCTGCTCATGGTGGATTTTTAACTTGGCTTCAGCTTTGGGTCAGAGGTAGACAAGTAGGATCAAAGCAGAGGTGTGCTTGTTGTCCCTGGTACAGCAGTGGTGAGAGGGGATTTATTCTGTGCCTGTCAGGGCTGGGTAGCTGGAGTGCAGGCTCAGCTGGGACAGGATGGATACTGTGCTGTCTCATCCCCTCTGTTACTCAGCTGCCACACTGCATGCAGTATCTGGCAGGGTTTTGGTTTTTTTTCCCTTGTTATCAACATGATTGTTGGTGCCATTTGTGACTTTGCTATGATGCTGATTTGAAAAAGATAATATGTAAAATTGTTTTAAATAACGAAGGACTTGAACAGCTCTTCCATGTTGTAATTTACATCTAGCTATATGTTATTATCAAGTTCAACTAATTAGCATATATTTTAATAGTCTGAAGGGCCTGAGAACCATTCTGTGGTTTCCACTGTGTCTGGAAATTAGTTGAGTCCTGGCATGCATGGTGGAATTGGCAGGTTTCAGTGTGGTGATTTATAAATTACACAACGTGGTTTAAAGATCAGCTTCACAAAACTAAGAGAAATTGATTGCCTGGTGTGCAGCAGGTCAGCTGTGTGACTGTACATTCATTTTTGTGGCTGCAAACTGAAACTCACCCTGTGCTTCAAGCCTGTTATTGTTGATAAAATTAATCATATACTTCCACATATTATCCTGTAAGTATGCACAGAATTCCCATTTGGCAGTCCATTTGATAGCTTAAGGAGGCCCTAGACTCCAATTAGCACCATGTGATAGAGTTAGGCCTCAGTGCCACCCTTTGTGAATTGTTAGTGTATGTTGCCAATCAGCTGCTTATATAAAAAATATAAAATATTCCTTTTTTTTTTTTCCTAAGTTAAGAAACAAGACTGGTAAAAGCAGATGGTATCTTTTATCAGAATGACTGCTGAGACCAGCTATTAAGCTTTTGGACATAGGCTCTTTTCCAGGATTCTGAAAAATAGCTCTGATAATGTCACTTCATCGTCTGTGTGGTCTTGCTCCAAAAAGATATGCAGCATTGTGTTGGAGGTTCCAGGTCTTTCCTTGTAAAAAGGTGACTGGAGATGACTTGTAAAGCTGTGGGAGGAAAAAAGAATTAAAGTTTATATGAAATGTCCCTTTTGTTGCTTGTTCTCACAGGAATGTTACTGGAATATTTTCTTCTGTGAACAAGGCTAGAAGCTGTTCCATTTTTGTGCCTTAATTTCATGTAAGCTTGAACTTGCTTCTTCAGATGATGTTCACGGAGGAATGAGATGTAAAAGCCCGTCCTACAACAGTTCTTAGATCCCTACAAATTAAGCTGTTCTTATGCTTGACAGTGTCACTGCATGTTGCCTAATACAGGAATCCATTTTATGCAGGACTAGAGTTCGGTTTCTTCGTGTTTACCGGAAAGTTTCAGGTAAAATTCATGGTTCCACCTGGAGTAACTGGAGTTGTCCAGCTTTATTTGGAATCTGGATATGAGGTAGGGCTTGTATTGGTGAAGTCCATTTACAGACTTCCTTATGGCAATGAGTGATACCAGTTGTCTCTGCAGATCTTTTGATATATCACTAGTGTTCCTTAGCCCTTATCTTAAAGTATTGTTTGTTCTTCCCAGAGATCAAGAGGCTTCTGATGGTTAATTCCATTTAAAAAAAAACCACAAAAAACAGAAAACAGTATAAATTTTTTGTCTGTGCTTCTGTGAAACAGTTTCAGGTCGTGTTAGAATGTAAAGCAGAATCTAAAGCATGGAGAATGGGAGCAACCCCTCAATGAGATTGTTAGATCAGGTTGAGTTTGTCTTTGCCTAGTGCTCGGCTGATCTTGGCAGATAGTTGGCAGCAAACTGGCAGGGATGTAACCTGTGCTAGTGTGGGCAGTGTTGTCGTATCTAAGGGCAGGAAAAAGAGTGACAAGGTGTGGCAGCTCCTTCTGTCATACTCCTCCAGACTCAGCTCTGGTGGCTTGTCTGTCATGGCTTTACATGAAGAAAGGGTTTTATGCCTTCATTTTCAGAATTGCTATTTTAATTGGCCCTTTATAGTTTTTTTTTTCCTCTTATCTCACAGCTCCATCTACTGTTGGTGCACTTGGTGATGTTTAATCTCCAGTTTTCTCCAAACTCGCACACACTGCAAACAGCTGTTTTCACCTTTTGTGCACTCTTGGACCGCAGTATTTTCTTTGTCCTCCTTGGTCTCCCCCAAACTTCTCTGCTGCTTTCCTCTTGTCCATGATTTACTGTGAGTGCTGTGAGCATCCCCAGGACACTTCTCTGAGTGACAATTTTATTTGTTACTCGGCTCTCTTTGGGTCACAGACTGAAGACTGCTGCGTGAGGCGATTGCATGGCAGATGGGGAACATCTGCTGGAAAGTGTTCTTATCTGTGGACACATCTAATTGTTATGTTCCTGTTACTGTAGCAAACTTGCCTTGATAATTGCTTACTTCGCTTCACCAAGTTGAAATGGTTTCTTGGATTTTAGCCTCTGTCTCTCTTGGCTCCTTGTACATCAAACATCAGCATTCCTTTTGTACTTCAGGTCTCTTCAGGTCTCTTCACCATGATTCCTGTCTCCCTTGCTCTGTATCTCTTGCTAATAAGTAACATACTCTCACCCCTGACCAATCCAGGGCCCAGCCTTTTGTTGATCATTTTTTTCAATTCTCCATTCAAGACCTTTTTACTCTTTAAGTGGCCTCTTGCAGCAAAAGATGGCACCAAAACACCTGACAAGCTGCCTCATTATCCTTCTTCAGTGCCTCATGTCAAGTCTCTTTCCTACAAGCAAGGCCCAGTTTTGAAGCTCTTGTGCAGAAAGTATTTCCTCACTGCTTCCAAGGAGCCCCCAGTTTAGCTCTTTAGGGTGTGGAATAACTTTGGCTCTGTTTTGGTACAATGCCAGACAGAATGGTACGTAGCCTGGCAGTGGTACTAACATGTCCTTGCTAAACATCTGAGCAGGGTGCAGCCTGGCCACGTGGTAGGTGGCATGTTTAGAAACCTTAGGAATGGATGTGCAGGGGGATCATTATCCTTGTATTTTATAGCTCTCATGCTGTACTCCTGTGATAGCACTCCTCTGTTACTGGAGCTTGTCTGTTACTCATTCTGGAATGAAATTGTCCCAAGTTTATGTTGCTCATCTAAGGAAGACATGAAACACAATTAAAATCAGCTAGCATTTATTCTGGGAAGATATAAATGTGACAGCACTGTTCAGCTGCTCCTTTGTGATGATTATTAATCATTCAGGATGCTTTATGAATGTTAAAAGCTGTCCTGGCGTGCTGCAGTGGGGAATGGGATGCTTAATCCAGAGCTTCCAATGCTTCCAGCTACAGCCCATCCTTCTCTGTGCAAAACATTTCCCAGGAAGGATTTAGCAATGGTGGAACCAAATCCTATTCTGCAGTGTTTGTTTGGATACTGTACTTTTGTGAACCATGGGAGGGGTGTTTTTGCAATAGCAAGATCTAGCAGATAACACCAGGTCTCATACTGACCATCTTGTTTTGTTGCTTCACAGTAGGAAGAGTTTCCCAGCACAGCAGTCTAATTAGACCACTGTTTATCCACCTAGTCCAGAACTCCTTTGTAAGTTGCTCACTCATAAAGTAGAAATCACAGTTGAGTAGCTTTTGCAAATGTGGTGCTGATGGAGCCTGTCCCTCTCTCAATGCATCAGCTTAAACTCTCAGTCCACTATGTGTGCGCACACACACATATATATATAGGGACATCATTTCATATATTATCCTGTACTTAATATGATGAAACCTTTCAGGAGTATCAAAGCAACTTACTTCAGCATGTAGGTTGTAGGGCTTATGTGTTTCACAGCAGTATTAGCTTACAGAGTGTTATAATGTCAGCCTAGCACTGTTTGCACTGCTTTCTGTGAAATGTCAGGCTGTGAACCTCATCAGGAGCCAATTTTGTCCTTAAGAACAAAGAGAAAGACACATTTTTTGTACTGTGGTGTAGTCACTGCTGGAGTATCTTGGCTGTTGGAGAGACAGGAACGACTTACTGGTGTTGGAGGGGAGGTCAGGGAGCTGGGAGTGCCACTGAAGTCTTTGTTACCTGATCCCATGGCCTAAGACAGCCAGGACCCAAAAGAAGCACCTTTATAACTGAGGAGAAAGCTTGGGGAACAGTGGGGAGCATGGGTTGTTGCTGCTGAGAAACTGGTGTTTAGTAAATTTGGAAATAGTGGCATTATTCCCACAATCAGAGCCTGCTCAGTTTGTCAGGGAACAGTCAGGGGTGGTGAGATATAAATGACCAGTTTATGAAGAACTTTGGGGAGTAGCAGTTAGAAACTGCTTCTGTACAGCAAGGCTGCCTCAGCAGCTCTAGGATTTTAGAAGTACAGCTAGGATTTCCCAAAGTGCAGCTTAACAAAGCCTTTTGGACTTGCCTAGCTCTGATTTGGTCCATGCCAACCCCAGTAATTGTCATGGCAAAGCCAGGCCAACAAAAAGATCAGTGAAATGTTCCATCTAGTTCTTGTTCTCACTAAATGGGAGACGTCTTCATGACTGAATTCTGAGATCTTTGCCATGGATGAATGTCACACATCATTGGCAACTGTTGAAACTGCTGCAAAGCCTGCAAAGTGATAACAAATATTGGAATCAGTTGCCCACACTTAGAAGTACTTGTTTTTCATCCAGAAAATACAATTTTTCAAGCCCAGTGGAAAGGAACTATTCCCATAAACAATTCCTCGTGGTACACCTCTGGATGTCTTGCTCCTTAGTGCCTCTCTGTGTGCTGTGGGTCTCTAATCTGTTGAATTCTCCTGGGGAAATGAGGGTGAGTTTCAATGATAAACTGTGACAATCACTACTGGGTGGTCAGTCTGGCTAAAAGCTGTCATCTCCTGGACCAGTGTCACCAGGGGCTCTGGATGACCCAAGGGAATCTCAGAGGGAAGATGAGAATGTTTCAGTCTTTTTCTCTGCAGTCTGTACTATACAGAAAAATCTTCACACAGAAAGCAGTGAGGGCGAAGGGAGTACTACCTTGTACAGGGATTACCTGGAATTGCCTTTGTCACCCATCAAATGGGTTTAGCTCCAGGCCATACAACTCCCACTCTCATCTCACATTCCCAGCTCCATATTCTCCATGGATATACCAGAGATGTGTACAGATATTGCTGTATCTTGTCTTTCCCCTTTGTCCTAGCTTGTCATTCAAGTGACACTGATTATCCCTAAATGGAATCTGTTTGTTACTAGTAATAACCAGTGATTAGAATACTTGAAAAATACTACTGTTTTCCTGAAAATAAAGCTAGTGCTGGGCAGAACTTACTAATGCAAATTGAGAAATTGTGAGTGGATTTTTTTTATTCTCAGAGGTTTTTTTTTAATTTAACAATACTATTTTTTATTTAACAATACTATTTTTTATTTAAATAGTTTTTCTATTTAACAATAGTATTTTTTATTTAACAATAGTTGACAATAGCATGGCAACTGACAAACAGCAACACAAATAATTTTTGGCATTCATATGAGGCCAAGGAGAATACGTGCTGCTCGGAAATCAAGTGCGTAATGAAGTATTTGGCTATGACAGAACAATAATATCCAGACTGCCCTGGAGTTCACAAAGCATTTGAAATGTTACAGAGCTGCAGTGGTGGATTGTTGCACATGGATGCTTGTGTGTGTGTGTGTGTGTGTATCCTAAAAGAAAATGAGTTGCTAGTCATTTAAGCTTCAAAATGCCAAAAATTATTAGCTTAGTTTTAAGGTGCTCTTTAAGAAGTATAAATAAGGATGAATTTTAAACCAATCCAAACTTCAGCACCGGAGTTCACTGTAGGACCCGTAACAAGATTCTGTGACCCATGAAGGCTCATCTTCATCAACTGCATTTGCTTTCTGTAATTAAGACTTATGATGGCCTTGCTGACTTTCCATATTTCATATATATATAGCTTGGAAGCTTGTTTGATTCTCTCGTAGAGTCCAGTTTTTCTCACAGCAGTCCTTAAAGTAAAAGCTGCACTTGAGGTCCTTGAAATGACAGGTATTAGAGAACTTTCTCGTGTTTAATTAAGTACACAATGTTGCACAGTGGATGCGATCTGTTTAGCACAGGAACTTGCTGGAAATACTGGGAGTAAGAGCTCATATTTAATAAGCAATTTCTAAAAAATTTGGGCTTCATTTAAAACATTTCAGCTGCTGTTGTGCCTGGTGCTTTTTGTATAATAAAATAACCCAGTGGCTTTACAGCAATTAATAAACTCCTTGTTTTGATACTTGCTGGTGCTTCAGTGGGAGCTGCTTTGCAACGTCAGGCTGCTGGTACAGCATGAGCTTTTGCGTCTCAAGGATAATAAGTCACCTTTGTCAGATGTTGCCTCTTTTGGTCCTCAATCTGTTTCATAAATGCTTGGAAGTTCAGCTGTCTTTTGTGGATTTCTTTCTTTCTTTCCATTTTGTCCCTGCTGCTTCTGTTTGTTAGAGTTAATTGTTCTAAGACCAGAAGGAGACACATTGTGGAGAACATGAATAACAGAAGCAACCAGGACATCTTGTCTTTTACAAAAACTTGAGGGCCACCTTTGTGAAACTTAACATCAATTTAAAAAAAAAAAGAAATTACTTGCCTTGTCATTTTGTTCTTCAAGTATTTTATACCTTGATGTTCTCTGCTACGGGCAGTGCTTTGTATTCTGTTTGCTGAGCTGGTGAAGTCTGAATGTTTCATAAAAGACTCTTTGGGAGAAAGAACCAAGCAATTTCCCCTTCATGCGAGCAGCAGGATTATTAGGGCTTCATAACTTCTTACTCTCAGAGGCAGGAGCCAGAGAAAAAGAAGGTGGGCCAGGCTTTCTGAATTCAGGAGAAAAATCCCCCACAAGCAGCAATTTATTGCTTTAGCTGTAAGCTGATTTAGAGTCACTGTTGTTTGGTTTAAAGGTTTGGTGTTCTCATGTTGCACGGTGATTCCATAGTTCTGAGGCCATCATAAAAGTAGACACCTGGAAGAAAATGCACAGAGACAGGCGTGGGCAGCAATCCTGCTGTCTCTCCTTGGACACCCATGCCTGGGTTCCAGGGGTGGAATTTTAGTCAGAGTGAGCAGATTAGATTAGGTATCTGTCAGCTTGGTTTCCTATTATTTCGAGCTTGCTCCTACAAATTTAACAAGTTGATGATACAATGAAACCATATCAAAAAAAGCATTTAACACCAAAATACTGCTTATGGCTCAAAACTCCTGAGAAAAAAAGTGCAGAAGAATATTCTGACAACAGTGTAGTTATTTATATGCTTGGTCTGATCAGGTCTGGTCCCCTGGGTCTCACCTCGTGGCTAGAAGAGTCTTCTTCAAGAGTTAAAATCCAGTGTTTGTTGCTTCCCTTCTTTTTGAGGACACAATCCAAACTGTGCAGGTGCTGTTCCATTGTTAGCAAGTGAGTGCAGGCACAGCACGTGCCAAACTACAAGGAGCTCACAGTGGGAGCAAAAGATGTCAAGCATTTGATTTCCTCTCTTGTTGTATCAGACAGGCTCTGCTTGTTGACTCTATGCCTGTAATAAACAGTGAGCACAAAGGGGAGTGTGTTTTGCTTCCCCACAGTGAGAGAAAGGTGAGAGCCTGCTATGCCATGTGCTTGTAAAGCTGACACCATTCAGGCTTTGGATTCAGATGAATTTGAATGCAGTGATCAATCATCTCTTCCCCTGGAATTCAGTAACAAGGATGCCACCATGCAGCTGCCTTGTTAATTCTGCCTGGTGCTTGGAGAAGGGTCCAAATAAGAGTGTTTGGCTTTGAACATGTCAGGTACTGCCTGAAGGGCCCAGTCAAGGGGAATATTTGTATCCCTTTAGGAGCTGATGTGGACTTCTCTGCACTGTGGACCTCTGCAGTTTCACTTAGCAGCTTACCCATTAACAAATGAACTCCTATATTCAGGGTAGATGGTATCAGTAAATCCCCAGCCAAGTTCAGTCAGTTCTGCCTAACACACATCTATATGCTGCTGAGATAAAACAAGCAATCAAACAAAAAAACCCAGACTCAACAGTGTACCTGGGTGATGCTTGCCATCAGCAGTGTTGCTGAAGCTGGTGACACTGTCAGCAACTTCATGCTAAGAAATTTCTGTTCTACCATATGACAGCAGTAGCTAAAATAACCCAGCCATACAGAGAGCCCCAGGACTTTATTAGCTTTGAAAGTGGACAAATATGCAATAAAAGAAGGTTTCTGCTGGAATAGAAATAAATTGTGATCATGGAATGGCATGTAAGAGTTAAGGTTGGGAAGATCAGACCTGAGGAATTAAAGATATCTTTCTTTTTCCTTTTTATTTTCTTTTTTTTTTTATATAATTCTAATTTATTTTTATTTTTCTGGGAATATCTTTATCTCTTGCACCTGTAGGTGGAGGCAACTCTTTTCAAAAGTGTTGAAAATTAATAAATACAAATATTCTTATACTATTTTAATTCCCCCCTTGTTTGCTTTTGCCTCTTTATTTCTTGCATCTCAGAAAAAAATATACAGCATTTTGTTAATTAGCTCTAGAAATGCATAGCAATGACTGAATTACATTCAATAATGCCAGTTTTAGTGCAGTGTGACACAATTGTGCAAGTCTTAAATTCCTTCTTTCTAGATTACTTTCTTAGTTTTGGTCTACAAGAGGCCAAATTATTTACATGTCTGTATAACATACTATGCATTTGTAGACAGCCAGGCAGCATGGTTTCCTTGTAGAACCAATTTGTGTACAGGGCTTCTTGCCAAGAAAACAGCTTTCCTGACATTTAGTGAATCTTTGAGTCAGTTCAGCTCAGCACAAAACTCATTTGCAGAGGACCTGTTAGCTGGGTAGAACATCTCTGAGGAACTTTCCTGACTCCATGATGGAGACAATAATCACAGAGAGAGGGTTGGTTGGTATGGAGAAAGAAAAAGAAAAACCCAACATGACCCATCTGGTTGCACTCCACTTGAAGCAGACATTTAAAATAGACAGTTTCTCTCAAAAGGAAATTTTAATCAATACCTTCAGAAAAATCTCTTGGCTTTGCCCGGCTCCCTTCTTGTAAGGGGATAATGCTGCACAGAGATCTAGAGGATTTTTAGGAGCCTAGCTTTAATCTTCTTGTAAAATTCCATTTAGACACATCATTTAGGGTTTTTTTCAAGTCTATATCTTACTGTAGAAATAGGTAATCTTTGAATCTCTGTATCTCAGCCTCAGCTGGAAAAATAGTTCACTTTATGTATGTTCTGACTGTTAGGAATGAAAGCTCTATTTCCAAGTGGCTGCAGGAATTGTAACTCTTCAGCTGTGCTGGTAAGAATGTACAGCCAAAAAACTGAGATATAAGATCTTCTGCTGGACTACTTTTGAGTTGATCTGGGATGACAGAACCTATTTCAGGCCAACAGTTATTCTAAGGTTTCCACGGAGATTAATGATGTCACAGGAGCAACATCTGAGTGCAGTTTGCTAGAAAACAAGGCTATAATGCTGTAGTGGAGAAGGCAAGTCTTTGCATTTTTGTAAACTCACAGAAGAGTGAAGCCCATTTTCCCAATGAATTGCAGTTTGCTTGTGTTTTGTGCTGAATGTGAGCTGCAGTCATGCTTCCAGTGTGGTGTAAGGGATGATTTCAGGACTGCCTCATACACAGATTGTTACAGCTCCTGCTGCTGTTCTCTCCTGCATATTGTAGGCATTCTTGTGCTACTTTATGAAACCCTGGCATTTTTTGTCTGCTCTCAATTGCCTTAAGGGTGATGCCCAGGTTTCCTTGTGAGTGTATTTGCAATGGATGAGTATTAAAACTGCAATAAGTTGCATCTCTGCTGAGTTTTCTGAAATGTAGGAGCTGCTGCAAAGGACAGCAGGGGGAAGACTGTGGAGAAGTGGCAAAGCAGGAGAATACAAAAGGTTAACAGAGGCATAATTTAAAGCTAAAATATGACCCTTAGGAATTTGAAAATTGTTATCATTACTTACAGTTTTATAGAGACTTAAACTCCACTCCACTGCAGAGAGATTGCTGCCCAAGGACCTGAATGTGTTAATAATGAAGGCATTGTGTTTTTGCACAGGGCTTTTGCTTAGGAGACCCAAAGGTACCTCAATACCACTGAAATTCCATAGCTTTTTAGCAATTCCTGATTGGGAAGCAGGCTCTGCAAGAACTGCTGCTTCCCTGTTATTACCTAGTATGTGTTTTATTTCCACACCTGTGGTTTTGCTATTCATTGTTTAAGGGATCTTTACAAAGATGTTTGACAAAGTAGAAGTCAAGAAGCAGTACTTGAATCTGACAGAGTATGGGGGAATAAAGACTTTTTCAAAATAAGGTAAATGAAGGGAAAAAGTTTTAAGATTTTTATGCATAAGTTGAATTCAGTTTTGTGACTAAAGCTCTTGTTGCCTCTATGAAAGCAGCTGCCTGTAGAAAGGAGTTCATGTCTATTGAAGAACAGTCAGAATAACAGTAATGATGGTAAACAATGTCAAGTCTCTGCTTCCCCTGGTTTTGTCAGGAGATTAAGCAGAAAACAGTCTTTCCTGGAGCATCCACTGTGCTTCAGTCAGCAAACTTGGCTCTTGTTTCTTAACTGTAATTGTAACAGAAACTTTTGTGTAGAAGGGAGTGCCAGACTATGGAAACGCTCTTTTCTGACTTGCACAAGTTTTCAAAATGTACTCACATTTCAGAGAATTTAGTTTTTTTGTTTTAGAAAGCAAAGCACCTCTGAGCTCAGATCCTTTCATGTCTGAGTTCAGCAGGAAAGGACTTCTATTTTCCCCCAGGCCAGTTTCTGAATTCCTGAAATGCAAAGATTTTGCAGCAAGAGAATGGCCTACTCTGATACAAACTGAGTGACAGCTCCTCCTGAAAATCAGGACAAGTTAATACATTCCACATGTTCTCTGCCCCAGTTCTGCAAATTGATTATTTTGAAAAGCTAAGTAAGCCTATCTTTATTTTGCAGGAAATGTTTGGTGCCATTAGGCAGCAACGCTGTTGAAAAGAACAAAGCTGGAACAGCTTTTGATAATGTCCTCAGAGAAATGGCCAATTGCTGTACAAGTGATACAAACAGGACTGTTTGTTCTCACTGGGTGCTGAGTACTTGAAAGTTCACACACTTCATCATGAGGCTGAAAAGGAGTGAAATTCTTTTGAAGTCTTAATATTGGGCCAGTTTGAAAGTCTGCCTGTGTCTGTAATCTGCCCCTGTGTGACTGTTCTACAATAATGCAGTTCTAAGTGCTTCATGATTACCTGGAGGGTGGCAGCTCTTGTGTATTACTTGATTTCAAAAAAGGGGAATATTTGTTATGGGATTACGTCCTATGAAGCAACAGAGTCTTTTTGCAGGTCTGGGCATAGCAGGTTAGCAAGTTTCATACACGGATAGCAGGAGTTATCTAAGTGTGGGAAGTGAGGCCTGGGTGTATCAACTGCAGGCTGTGATCTTGTTCTTGCTATTTCCTGTGAGAGATTAAGGTTTAATGAAATGTTCTCTAGTCCACAGCAGTGCTGAAGCACCTTTGTGTTTGTTAAATGGGCAGAGAAAGTTTGGAGTGGAGGGAATTTACTGAGAAATATTATTGTTCCATATGTTTTTAAGCACATTCCTTCAGGAGAATAATCTTTCACATCTACTGAGTCATGCAGATGGTTGCATAATTGATTGATGTGTTGTATGCAAGTATCCTCCCATCCATCTAAATTTCTCCCTTCAAACAATGCCTTTTGACTGGGTTCTGTTACTTTCTAACCATGTTTGGCAATGTTTTGGTATGCTGAGTTTACTTGACCAAATACAAAGTTTACTTAACCAAATATAAAGCAACTGCCTGACAAACACAGAGATAAGAATCCCGAAGCTTGCAGCAGTGCATAACATCTTTTTTAATATTGCTGGGGGGCTTTATACCTTGCTGTAAAAAAAGAAAAGTTAGATGTCTGCTTCTACCTCCTTATCTTCTGATGATCTGTCACTCCTACTCTTTGCCCATTGTGCCAGTGGTTTTGGCAATGAAAGAGCCTTTTGTAGGTACAGGCCTCCACCTGTGGGCTGTTCACTAATGGGAGGCCACACCTACTGTTGGGAGCAGCTGATCTTGGGCAGAAAAAGAAGAAAAGAGAGGGAACCCTGTACCCAGGTCATACTGAGCAAGTCCTTCAATGCTGCTTCTTGTTTTTAACTGATTTCTCTTTCCCCCAAAACTGGAAAGGCAGATGCATAAAGCACAAAGGAATGTCAGACCACTTGCCATGAATGTGTTGCCATGTCATATCTTGGTTGGAAGGAATAATTGGTCTAGGAATGAAGGCTGAGACTTCTACTGCTGGCTGTGTCACAGTTTGGGGCTCATCATTTCAGTTTTTCACTGCAGGGACATTGTCATGGCTTTGACATGGGAGGAATTTAGGGAAGTGGTACAAAAACTTCTTGTGTAATTGGCAATCTGTTGAACCGCAGAGAAGCTGGACACACCTCTGTGAAAGACACATGTTAAAGACAAAAGAAGAATGTTAGAGAAATCTCCATAAGATTAACAAGAAGGAGTTCTCTCCTTAAGAAAGCAAAAGAAAAACTATTTTAGAGGTGATAAACTGACTGGAAATTTTAGGTTTTGTTTCTTTACATTATCAGTAGGAAAAAAAAGTTGCAGAGGGAGGAGAAATATTCTAAAATGTTTGTTTTGACTCTTACTACTTTTTCTCTTTTATTTACAGTTAATAAAATTTTCATTATACCCTTTTAAAATTTTGAGCCTCCTTTGCCTTTCTCCTAATCCTATCTCACAGCAGGAAATGAGTGCACTGGTAATTGGCCAGCAACAAAACCTACCACACTCTTTAGTACATCAGACTAGAAAGTCTTAAAATTAAGAAAATCTCAAATTGGTAAACCAAAACCACTACAGACATGAATGTTCTGCAGTGTTGTGCCCTTCAAGCCCTTAATTTCTGCACGGAAGTGGATGTTTGGGAATGCACAGGCTGCAAATAGCTGCATGGCTGACTCCTTGTTCATCCCCAGCAGGAACGACTGCCTGCAGACTCCTGCAGGTGCAGCCACCACACAGGCATTTTTCCCATGCTCTGCAGCCATCCCATCATTTTAGAGCAGGGCCCTCTAAGTTGATATCTGATACTTTGAAGTTTGGGGTTTTTTAAAATCTATTCTGTTTGCCACCATCACACTCCTCATTCACTGCAGGAGTTTTCACTTTTAGGATCACATAAATCAGTTGGTCCAAGATTTTTGTATTGCCTATGTCACAGACAAAGTTTTTTAGCAAAGGCTAAAAAAATTGCCAGTTCTTTACATATTCTTAAGAAAGGACTGGTTTTAATTGTGCTGTTTCATTTGCATTTTGATGTAGCAACATAAAACATCCCAATATGCCTGTGTGTTCTTCAGTTTATAAAAATGAGTGGTTTGCTTCTACATGGGAAAAAACCCTAAAGTTAGTAAAAAAGTGACTGCTATAATTCTTTTGGTGTTAAGGGCCTTGAAGGTGCTTTATATTATGCAGACAGAAAGGGAGGAGAGGGAGATGTTTGTGGGGAGATGCATCACAGCAGAGGGAGATGTTTGGGGGGAGAGCACCAGGGGCTTATACACACAAAGCTTGGGAGGAGGAGAGAAGAGCTGCCTAATCTATTGATAGTTAATAATAATGATTTGAAATTAGTTTTCCACAAGTTGGATTGGTGGTTAATCAGAGAAGAAGTTAAGCCAGAGCATTCTTCTGTGCATCTTGTTTTTGATGCTCTGGAGAATTGCTTCTTTCTTCCCTGGGACTTTGGGGGGGTGGCTGCAAATGTTGTCAGAAAGATCAGAAGATCAAGGGGAAAAAAAACTCTCTTTAGCTTCAACTTCGCTATTTTTGTTTCAGTCCTAAAACCATGGCTCTGTGTCCAAAGCTTGTCTGTTTTCAGCTCTTCTCATTTAGTTACTGGGTGATTAATAACTGTAAACTTGTCTCACCTAAGGTGCTGTCCTAGTTTTATCAGTGAAACTTATCCATAAAATCTGGGACCTTAAAAACTGGTAGAAATATATAGCTTTTTTCTGTCTGCAGTGCATGTTTTTTTATTTATTTAAAATCCCTGTGTAGGTGCTTTTTTTTTTTTTTGACTCTATGGGAAAACTGAAGAAAACAACAGGGCCACATGAGGGAATTCCATATTTGCTCTTGGCATTTAATTTCCATAAAGAGGAGGATCCTGTTGATGTATAAATAACATTTCTTTTTTTCTTTTTTTCCAGCTTGCAAATGTTATGAAAGCATTAAAAGTTAGTTCCTTGTTGTCAGGGTTCCAAGATAGATGTTTGCATAGTAGATTAGATGTAATATTTGTGGAGCTTTGAAAACAGCTTTTGGGCTGGTGTTTCATTAGCAGGATATGAAGCTGTATCATCATAAAGGGCATTAATTCTCAAATGCATATTTCCTAAACAAAATTGATGAGATTATACAGAGATAATGTTCCATAGTGATTGCAGAGCCATGAGCAGATCATGAGTGGTGTAAAAGCAGAGGAATGTGCAGTTATAACTTGTTCTCTGTGTTAAATATGGTTCATTGTACCTCAGATCTTGCCACTTTTTATCATAACAAACTTTGGAACAAGATGGCTTAAAACTGGAGAATTGATGTTTGGGAAGATAAAATATCATATACAGGGGAAGTATTATTTCAAAATAAAACCCTGACCTCCACTATCTGAAAACCTGTACAGGTAACATCTATCTCTTGCAGGAAGTCCCCTCACAGCATCCCTAGAGCCTCCGTGCTGCTCCGTGGCACTGAAAACTTTGCCTGCCCTGGTGCTTCTGCTGGTCCCAGTCCCAAGGATAGCTGGCTAAACCCAGGAATAATGTCTGTTTTCCTACAGAGATATTGAACTGAGGGCTGCATTCGTTGCCTCTCCTGATACAGCTTTTGCAGTCCACTTAAATGGGACAGTGATTAGACTCTTTGTGAGGAAATTACATATTTAACTGTCAAATTGCAGAGATGGAGCTATTTTCAGGCATTCAACTGCCTATCCTTGTGCAGCTAAAAATGGCTTGTCTTGCCTCAGACGGATGGTAGGATGTGCAGGCCAACGAGCCAGTCGGGCCAGGCTGTCTTGCCCCTTCAAGATTGTACTGCTGGAATTCTTTTAAATACTCTTCAGCACAGAGTTCATGTAAATTAGCTAATTACCAGCCTCTGCTTGGGCTTCCATGAGTGCTGAGTAGTGGAACAGAATGATTTAATTTCCCTAACATATTCTCTTGGCACTTTTGCATGCGGAATATGTTGCTCTAAAGCATCCCTTGATACCAGATCCTTGGCTGTGCTCCAGAAGGAGTTCAAGTTAAAAAGTATTCAGCGTAATTCCAGGGTTGGCAAACCTAGAGTTGTCACCTTCCCTGCTTCCTATAATTTTGCTGTCTGTAATGCGGGTTTTCCTCTTCTCTCACAGAAGATGATCTTGCATAAGTGTTTAAACTGTGAATCAGGGATTACAGCTGGCACTGCTTATGCATATGTTATTCTCTTGGGAGAGTAATTAAGCTGAGGTGAAGTGATCACATGAATCTTAATATTTGCAAATTCATTACACTTAAAAAAGGACTGTAGAGTTCTTGGTTACATTGGCAAATGAGTGTGATTGCCTCCCACTGTAATTTTCATCTTTGCCTATGCTTACTTTGAAATGTTTGCTGCTGTCAGAGACAGGAGTAGTATATTTTAATTTGCCATTGAAATTCTTATGAAAGTGTTTGTATGTAGGGTACAGGAACATTTTGACTGGCTGAGTGTAAATTATTTAAATCCCAAAAAGTTTTGGGATGTGGCCAGAGTTAAGCTAACAGGAAAAGGAATTTAGTCGAGGTCCTGTTTCTCCTCAGCAGTTGGGTCCAAATCCTGGAAACACTCTCAGTATGTGTTCACTCATTAATTTTACTGCCAACTATCAAATAAATCTAAATATAGACATAAGTACTGGCAGGTATTAGCCAGCTAGTTCTATTAATTGAAACATACTGATGTCACTGAAGAGTCCTTTAATGGTAGCTGCATTCTTTAGCTGTGGATACTATTAAAAAACAAAACATGTTTTAATCTTCAGACAGGAGGAGTAGTGTCTACATGTTATTTATATAAGCTTTGGCAATCAAGAGAAAGTTGTAGATCTACTAATTATGTGTTGTTAATTGCCTGTCTCTCATCTTACTCCAGTGTTTCAATGGCCAGAGAGATCACAATTTCCAACTGAGAAAATGGATTTAATTTTCATGATGCTTAATAATTAGACAATAGTGTTTTCCCCCCATAAAATGGCAATCATAGAACAAAATTGTGCATTGGAAGGTCTGAAGATCAGTGTGTGGTATGTGTTCCCTTGCTCAGCAGAGATTCCTTTTGCCATGTCTTTCCAAAAGCACAGATTGAAGCTCCATTTTGATTTATTTCAACAGCATCAGTCTCACAAGTAGCAGAGGACACCCTCTTGCAAGGCACAGAGTGGGTGCTGAGTGAAGCCAGCTGTAGTCATTAACCCTTTGTAGGTGGTGGCAGATCACAGTATTGATGTTACTGTTGGACCATGCTACTCACATCTTTTTCCAGATGGGACAGCATAAAAATCTGCCTCAGAAAGCCATGTTGTTCACATTCTTCCTTCAGTCCTTGCATCTTTTAAATCCAGGATTAGAAGAAGCTGGATTGAAAATTTTAAGTAGTAAATCTCATGCAAGTACTATAATTTGTTTCAGTGTCCTAAACATGGTAATAAGGATTGTGTAGAAAAGTGCTTTGGTCCCTCATTTATTTTCTATTTTAAGCAGCTAAAAGCATCAGTCTGGCATGAAGATAAAATCCAGTTTATTTTGCAGCCCTTAAAGATTTGTGTTCCTACCTAGTGGGCATCCTTATTTTTGTAATAATTAATTTTTAAATATCCTAAATTTAAAGAGGAGAAGTGTTTCAGAATTGTGTAAACTGGAAACTATGTAGCAAAAATATTTACCACTTTTCTTTGAAACTTTCAATGGCTTGTTCTTTAAGCAGCATATTCCCAGCCAAGTTGCACCAGTTGGGATATTTTCAGGATCACTTCTGCCCTCTGGCTCGTCATGGGCTGGTATTTCATCTATCATATCATGCAGTTTTGTATATGTGTCAGAGTCTACACACCTAAATTCCTGATTATAGATCATACTGGAAATCAGTATTTTTAATTACTGCTTTTATTTCAGGGAAAAAAAATAATTTAAACCACTGAACTTGCCAGAATTTTTAAATTAGTATCTACTGCTGGGTTTTCAAAAAGCCTAAAGCTAGCTCCTCTAGAAGGTAGCTTCGCTAGGCATCTTCAAGAAATTCATTGAGAGTTTAATGTAAGTCCATCACTACAGCTAAGTCATACCTGAGTGGTTTTGCTTTGGGCTGGGTTTTTTTACTGTAGTCCTCTCCATGGCTTCTGAAGGAATGGTAATTGCTGATGTTGGTGTGCTTCCTACTTGTTTATGGTAACAAAAAGCTGGGAAGGGTTTGGAGCACAGAACCTCAAAAAAAATCATGGTCCCTGCACCACCTGGTCTGTCATTAATTATCTTTTACAGCAGATCATTTCATCAGTTGAGGGAGCTTTTAGACAGATTACAGTCTCCAGAACTGATACTTGGAAAACTGATCATGGCTTAACTGTGGCTTTAAAATATTTGATATGTTTCTGCAAAGAGAAAAGGGAAAATGCATGTGCTGTGGTGTCTGGGGTAAGAAATATGGAAATCTTTGAAGTAAAGTTTTTTAGAGCTGAAAAAGCTTTTCCAGGGCAAAGGACAGTGCAACCTTTGACTAGGCTGCCTGCAAAACTGGTTTCCTCTGGAGCAATAAAGGTGAAAATTTGTCACATCTATCAGAGTGGAATGCATTTGGCCCTTCCAGGGTATGAATAATGGAGTACTTGACTTCTATGAGAGTGGTTGTCTTGTATTTAGGATTTTATAGTTGTTTTTTGGGTTGATTTTGGTTTGCTTGGTGTTTTTATCCTTAAAGATGCACAGACCTTTTATAAACATCTTTCATAAAGCTAATGTCATTATTTAATTTACTAAAAAAGTGTTGAAGTTATTCTACATTAACATTCAAAACTGCCTGAAATCAGACACTGATTTATTGGGATTTAGTCTTTCAATAATTTATTAAATCTAACATTTATGTCCCTCTGCACAAAACTTGTAACCTTTGAATCATTTAGAAGCAATTAAACTTTGCACAAAAAATTTAAATGTGTTTAGCTAACAATGAATTATCTCAAAGCAGTCTCTGTGCATTGAAAAAATCATGTTTTATATATATACATACACATATATGTGTATATATATATAAAAACTTTGTGTGTGTGTGTTTGTGCACTTATATTTAAAATCTCAAAAACTGCTGTTAAGGCACAGGTTATTTTGAATGAGATTGGCAGCACATCAGAAGATTAAATCTTCTAGTTACTTTGGATCTTATAGTCACTAAACATTGAATTTAGAATAGTCTGCTCATTTTGTGGAGAGAAATAATTTGAAATAGAGCTAACCAAAAGGCAAGATCTTATCTAGTAGCAAAAGCTGTGCTTGTTAGTATTTCCAAGCACGTAGAGCACAGCTGAAAAAAATCAGATTAAAATGAAGCCACTATTTATTCTTAAGTGGAGTTTACCTGATGCCCTAAGTTTTGGCTTTCATATTATCCAAATTCTGTATGACATTGATGTGTAAATCTGAAATTCATATAAAGTGTTAGCAAGTTCTCTTCACAATCCTTTTCCAGCCCGAGAACTTTCAGCTTCAGGCCCAAAAAGTACAAACAACAGCGAATTGAGGAGAGCAAACTGGGAGGGTGGGACTTCATAACCTGAAGCTGTAATTGGGCAATTAACCCCAATATGGAAATGGACCAAAACTTATAAAAGTGTGAAAACTTGTGACATGCCCAAGGTGTATCCTTTGAGGCCTTTTAATAAATCCTTACTTTATTCTTTAACTCTGTCCAGCCTGTTCCAGGCAGCCTCTCTAGGCATCACACCACTAGTCACATTTTCTGCAGCTGATAGTCACTTTGATGTGTTACTATACTTGATGACATCTTCATATTCATTTTAATCCATCCTTTTTAATCTGCCCAATCTATTTGTATTGTTTCCCTTCTCTTGAGGGATCACTGCAAGTAAGAGTCTTGGTGTCTTTAATGTGGCTGAAGTCATACTTTACAAGAAATGACCATTCTGGTAAAGCACTTACATTAAGAGCATCTAATAAAAGTGATTTAATAGAGGGAATTACAAAATTAAGCAAAGTTTAAGTCTTATTATAAATTTCAGATTCCTCTGCAGCATTTAGTTTGTGAATATTTGGAATGTACCTCAGGGAAAATGGTTTTGGATCCAAGCATATTCAAAACATGGAATAAGAACAAAAAGCTTGTAAATGAACTGAAAATCTTGCAGATCCTACATGATGAGGTGCTGAATTTTACTTTGGCTCAACTATTAGGAATGACTATTAGAAATATTGCCACCTCTGATTGAGGAGCACCAAAATTAAGTAGAAGCAGGGTGCTTATAGCATCATTAGCTTGTGTGGTAATGGAAATCTGTTAGAGGCTTCTGTGGGGATAATTCTCAAAGTGAATTGGGATAAATCCTGTGATGACAAGAAGCAAAAATGCATGTCTGTCCTGGAATCATTCCATAGTGGCTGTGGCAGTGTGTGACTGACTATCAGAAAGTTGACCTTATAAACAAGTCAAAAGCCATAGAGAAATAATGAGTGAGCATTTGTGATGTTCAGAGGAGTGGACTGGGAGATGCAAGGAGAATTGTGACCCCAGACTTGGAGGGACTGAGCTGTGCTTCGACGTCACAAGTTATTTGGACTCAATTTGCAAATGTATTTAAAGATTAAAACATTTAAATGATTCTCTGGAGCTCAGAGAAGTGTGTGAGCTGAATCCTACAGGTGTTTCTGGCCACATCACTGAACATATATATTATCATTATAATTGTTATTATATCCCCTCCTGCTCCTGTGGAGTGTCCCTGGATTTGGAGTAGCTGTGTCCATCCAGCTGATCAAAGTTCTGCCATCCCACCCAGTTAGGATGCTAAAGCACAAGTGTAGTCATTGTGCAATGTCAGATTAGAAATTCTGGTGAAAATTGTCCTTTGATATATAAAATGAATATCACTGCTCATCTACAGAGTGAGAAATGCAATTAGTCTCCTAGGTCATCTCTGTTTTCTGTCATTCATAGCCTTTTCCTTGTCTGTGAGAGGGGTCTGTTTTCCTGGGGAGCTTTCCAATCATCTGATGAACAATGCTGTTCACAGCCAAGTGTATTACTATACTAGAATTTGATTTCTAATCCCAAAGAAATGTAAAGAGAAATTTTTCCCTTGTACCTCTTTTTTTTTTTTTTTCTTTTTAAAGAACAGTTGACTATATATACAATATGGAGGAAATCAAGGTCAAAATATCAAACAGTCCTCTCTTAATTCAAGTTCATTGGTTCCTCCAGATGTATACAAAACTTTTAACTTCAAGAAGCTGATTAGCTGCATACCAGCATATATTAAAGAAAAATAAGATTATCAGTCTGTGAAAAGTTAAAACCGTACTATTTATTATAAGATTTCACTGGAGAAAATGTCTTCTAAGTCACTAATGCTGTCTAATATTTTCCCTTCAATTTAGTTTTGGGGTTTGATTTTTTTTTTTCTTTACCCCTTTCTGCCATTGACTGTCCATCAGAAATCTATTCATTGTTTTTTCAGTAAACAACACAAGACTTAAGGACAGATTTTGTTACTATACACTGCTGTGAAGCAGAAGATTGTTACAGTTCTTATTCAGGAGTAGGAAATGAAACAAGCTGCCTTTCGTTTTCCTCCCTGCTTTCTGTCCTAGTTGTGTACAATGCACAGAAACCTTCCTTAAGTATTCTCACTTCCAGTTGATTCCACCTGTATTCCTCACTGTTCCTCTGGTTTTCTGCCTATTTAAGTGATTAATGTTGCTATTAGCAACATCTGTACCTGTTGCATACTCTCGACAAGAAAATAGCCCCCAAGGTTGTATGTAGCAGAAATGGAATCATTAGGGTCTTTATGCTTTGAGGTAACATTCTTTTGCATTCATGCTGCACAAAACAATTTAGAAAGACTTGCTAATGAACATAAATTCTAATTCATTAGGCAGGTGGGACTGCCCTGGAAGAAAAATCAAAAGTTAGACCAGATCACCTGGTTCTTCATCAAGGTGTATGTCCTCTGGGTTTGTAGTTTCTGTTCAAATTGTTTGCTTGTCATACTTGGGTTCAGCACCAGAACACTATTATTTTTAAAGTGTTTATATGTTTGAAACCATGCAAAGACCTTTAGAAAGGGTGTATAATTAATAGTTGAGCCAAATGCTTACAGCCAGACAAATTATATTGGCTAATCTAAACCCAAAGATTCCCTAGGTTAGTGATTCTGGATCCAGCATCCCTCTGTCCTGACTAGATCTCTGTTTTTTAAAAATTATTTTTCTTTTTTAACCTATAAACTGTCTCCTATGGAATTAATTCTGCAGCCATCTCAAATGTTTGACAAGCACCTCTTTTTTCCTCCTTCTCCAGCAGAAGATGAATAAGATACAATTCTGCTGGTGCTTCAGGTGGTTTATATCACTTGAGACAGGCGAGGTGCCTCTGAGTTCATTACACTGATGGGAAACAGCTGCTGCTGCTACAGCTTCAAACTCTTCCTGCAGCCAGGGCTGCCTGAAACTGTGCACACTGACTGCCCAAGGAGTGTCCAGAAGGAGCAACTTGTGTGCTTGCATGCAGTTATTTGTCTCTGCTCCTAACTATGTTTTAGAGACAGCCAAGTCGCATTTCTAGGTTTTATTTGTGTCTCAAGCTGTGCCAGGGGAGGTTCAGGTTGGACATGAGGAGAAATTTCTTTACAGAAAAAATGAGTAGACATTGGGAAGGCTCACCTAGAACAGAAGCTAGACAGAGCTAAAGAATAAAGTAGGAATTTATTAGGAGGCCTCAATGGATACACCTTGGGCAGCACAAGAGCTCAGCCAGGGCTACACCCAAGATGAACCCAAAATGGATGCCCAGTTGCAGAGTCTCTCACTTTTATAAATGAAATTTAGAGATTTAGAGTCAATCACTTTTATAAGTTCTTCTCCATTTGCATATTGGAGCTAATTGTCCAATTACAGCTTTAGGTTTTAAAGTCCCATCCTTCTTGTTTTTTTCTTTTCAGTCCACGTTGTTTATGCTCTTGGGCCTGGGATCTGGATCATCTGTCCTTGGTCCCCAGTTAGAGAAGGAATTGCTTTGCCTCCCTACTCTATGAAGAGAGCTCACCATCCCCTAATATGAAGCCCAGACCCACACACTAAAGCAGCACAGAATCTGAAAAATATACAAGCTAAGGCCTGAGGCATCAATTGGAAATGGGCTGTCCAGGGAGGTGATGGAGTCACCCTGGAGGTATTCCATTAAAGACTGGATGTGGCACTCAGTGCCGTGGTCTGGTTGACACAGTGGTGTTCAGTCAAACATTGGGCTCAGTAATCCCACAGATCTTTTCCAGTGGAATTTATTCTGTGATTCTGCATGGAAGATGGATGTAAAGGTTCCTGTTTAACTGTGTGCTGTCAAGGGCTTTGGGAGAACCAGAAAGAAGTTGTGAAAATTGTGATGAGCATTTGTGTCTCACACTGTCTGATTCTCTGCCAGCAGAACACCTGGAACTTGCATCCTTTGCATCTCCCAGGTGTCCCGCCATCCCACTTCTCTCCCGCACTGTTCACAGCAGAGGCACTGGGCTCCTCCCTGAAGGCAACAGAGCAGTTCTGTGTCATCTCTCTATGTTCACCTCCACCATTTGTCATTGTTTGCTTAGGTCTTTTACAGAATAAGAACAAAATAGGTTTGATGTACCATTCAAGGTGTTCTTGAGATGGGTCACTTGACTCTGGCCAGTGGATGGTTTACATTGAAGCACTGCTTTCTAATTCTTGCAAATGTTTGTGGGATTCTCTTGGATCCTTCCTAAGCAGTGCTGTGTGAGCTGAGCACAGGTTAGAGTCAGTGGGGGAAAATGCCTATTTGTCCTGGTTCAATTTGCTTCAGTTTCCTGAGTTTCAGTCACAACTTAATCCTTAAACAATGGATTTGTTGAAGAAAATTTTCAATTTTAAAGGCTGGAACACAAACCTGGGGTTTGAATTTCATCCATGCTTTGGCTGTAGTAATCTTAGCTTGCAGTGCTCATACCTGGAGGGGCTCATAGCTGGAAGACAGAAATCTCTTGGAGAGCTGTGTTTTCAGTGTCTTGCTATGTAGTCATCTTCACAACACATAATCAGTATTAGAGCAACACTGCTCATACAGAGTGATTTATGGAGGTTTCAGTATCTGCAGGCTGTTCTTCTGAAGAAATATGAAAGCTACTGGAGAGTTTTGGAGAATATTACTGCAGTCTAGAATCACCTCTCATTGCTTTATGATAGTAGAAGGCTTTCAGCCAGCCTGTTTTGGGTAGCTGTGGATGCACCGCAAAGCAGCAGTCACAGGAGTGGTTCAGCAGAAGGTATGGCTGCCCTACACACCGTAATGGGTAGAAATTCCCAGGATCCCTGCAGCACTATAAAGCAGCTGGGAGCAGCCTGGCTGTAGTAACAGGGAGCTGTGTGTGGCTGAGGAGCTGACTGAACCAGGCAGCACAGCAAGGTGGGTCTAGCACCCCAGAGAGCAGGTGAAGCACAGCCAGCTCGGAGCCTACTCGCACGTCTGCACGGCATAAATATGCCTGCTAAAGGCTTGGGTAGAGCATTCCCGAGCTGCTGCTTCCCTGCTACCAGCTGTATCTCACCTACACCTGGTCTTTGACCAGAGTGGGCACTCGGGAACTGCTTCGTTCCAGCTGGAAACATCCCTTAATTCGTGCCAGAGGATTTCTGTGTGTCAACAGAAGGGTGGATTGAGGCATCACATTCTCCAAGAATTCTCTGTACTCTTGATGCAGGAAAAAAAAGGGAAGTATCTCAATACCCATGTATGAAAAGCAAACAAAACAAAAAAACCCTTAATTTTTACATATTTTTTTGTTTTTCTTGTTTAAAACATTGACTGAAACTTTAAAGACGTAGTGCATGGGGTTTTTTTTAAGAATATTTTTGTAAACAATCTTGAGTACGCTGGTAAAGCATGTCTGTGTGGACATGTCTTCATGACTGCAGCTGCAGGTTTGATTGCAGAGTGGGTGGCTTTGCTCTGCAATCTAGTATTGCTGGTGGGATTGCCTGATGGAGCTCAAGTTCAGTTTGTGGCACATGCAGTCAGAGGGGTTCAGGGAGCATGGCTGGAGCTCCTATCTACAGCTGTGCCTTTTTGTTAGCTTTGGATCGGGTAGCTTTTATCTTGGTGTATCAACCTGGTTTCTTTCCTGGTTTTCTACTTCTACTCCAAAACACAGCCACACCTGAGAAAGGCAGGTTTGGATAGAGATAATGTTATCTTGTGCCTGTCAGGCCCGGGTGTGAAAGCAAAAGGAAGTTTGATTTCTTTAATTGTAATGGAGTACTGTCTGTTACACAGCTTGAAAAGAGCAGTCTTTGTTTCCTAGATCTGATAGTTCTGCCACAGTGATAGGTTTGGCTGAGTAACTTATTCCTCCTTATCTTGTGTGTGAATTTGGATTTCCAAGGAAAAGCAGGGTTTCCCTTCTTATCACATCCAGCACCTGCAGGTTCTTGTATTCAACCTGATTTTCAATTATTGCCATCCTGAACTTTAAGATCAGGTAGTTGTTTGACCACAGCTTCAGAAACAAACTAGGAATAAATTTTTCTGCTTCATAGTTCTGCTGTTTCTTTGTGTTAAATTTCTTAATAAATAATGGATTTATTAATAAATAAATAGGCACTTGAAATGTTTCAGCTTACCAGCTATGGTACCTGTTGGCTGTGGGTTTGCTTTTTAACATTACATTAAGCAAGTTCCTGAATGGCTTTGTAACCAGCTCTTAAAGCCAAGTTTTCAGTACGTTGTAAAATTTAAGAAGTGGCAAACTTGCTTTAGGATTGGGTGATTAGACCAAGAGTCCTGGCAAAATGGCCTGCAGAGTATCAAAGGTGAGAGGAATTTTTCTCAAAGTCAGCCAGTTTTCAAAATCCTAGTGGTCTTTCCCATCAGTGTGTGTGAAATGCAATTTGCTGCCACCTGGAATTTGCTGCTCTTGGCTCTGTCTGTACTCCAGTCTGTCCTTGGTGCTGTCTCGACCTGGCTCCTATGTGACTTGGTCACTGCAGAAAAACAGCAGAAAAGAACAAGAGCTTTACACCCGTGTCTGGCTGTGACCCGCTTGTGATGGGGTCACTCAGGCTGGCAGGAATGGGATCAACACAAAGGAAGCAGGAGCAGGGGGTTAGGAGTGCTCTTCTCGGGGAGAGGGAGTTGGTTTGGTTCCTTTTCTGGCCCCTGATGGCTCCAAGGGGCTCAGTTCTGCTGGCATTCTATGCAGGTAGCTGCATGCCGTTTGTGCTGGGGTTTCTGCAGGGAGGTGACTCTGGCTGCTCTGATCAGGGATGGCCTCCAGCACACACTGGTACCAGCTTGGGGACAAGGGTGTCCCCTACCCTGCCTGTTTACAGAGCTAATCCATGGTTAATCAGGAACATTCAGGGGTAGGCTCAGTTAGTTCACACTTTCTCACACACAGATCTTTATGCAGGTTAGTTTGGATACAGCAATGAGCATTACTATTCATTAACCCTTAACGAGCCCATGCTATTGAGATTTTGAGAAAACAGCAGCATTACAACCCAGGAAGGGAAAGCTTGATCACTTTATTTATGAAATCTGTTATTTCTGTTTTCATGTCAGCCACTTCTGTTTCAGGAGAAGCAGTAGCCTCTCCCTTCCCTGTGCTGCTTTTATCTCCCATCCAAAAAAGCATTGCCAACAACCTGGCATGTCAGCAAGCACAGCCTGGCTGCCTGCCTTCAGGAGGTTGCTGCCAGCTGCTCAGCTTAAAACACTTGCAGACCACTCTCAGTGTTCCTGGGGATGGCAAGAGAAACACCACCTGGACCTAGTCCCTTTTCCCTCCGTATGCCATTTCACTCAGATGCCCAAAGACAAGCATACATGGAGCAAAAAATTCAGCTGTGCCATGACTGTGCAAAGCACCCTATGACATGGACATGGACTGTACAGATACCAACACTGCAGGAGAGTGTGCTGATAGAAGGAAAGATTTATTGATGATCTAAACCCTATATTAAGCAAGCAAGCAAACAACAAACCCACAGTGTGCGATTTTCCTGGTGCAAACTTTTAATTTCTATATGTAGTTATTTCACAAAAGATTAATTTTAGACAGTGACATCTTGCTTGGTCTGTTCTTCACTGAACTGTGTAGTTGTATAGTATCCAAGTGCTCCAAAACCAATAATATCACCTTCCACGGTGATGCTGAAAAAACACATTCTTGCTTTTAACAGAGGGGAATATTCTGACCTGCTCAGGAGAAATGGTATCTTAAGGAGAATGGAAACGAATTTCTGGCTTGGTGGAGGGTCTATACCTCTACTGTATAAATTCTTTTGCCTGTGGTTCTTTGATGTGGAAAAACTGCCATTTTCTTCCCTTTTAAACAACCTTCCCATAGGTATTCCCAGACTCCTGCAGCGTGTGCTCTGTTATTTCTTTTTCAACTCCTTTGACTGGCAGTGCATTTTATGGTCCAATCACAAAGAACAAGAGTTAATTAGGGTTTTGGAGGGGGATTAAGAGCATTTTAAACAAAAAATCCTCCTCAGGAGGTTAGGACTGCTTTGGGAAGAAATAGGGTACAGGAAGGTGGGAAGTGGGACTTTGATTTGTGATTTGACAGTCCAGTTATGACCGGACCAGAGTGATGTTCCTGTCACATTATGTTGTCCATTAATTCTTTTGCAAGTTTTATCTCCTACATGAGTCAGCCACGAGGAGTGGTGTCCAGGGATAGTGTTTCTTCTCAGGTTTTTTCCATGGTATGCAGCTGATCTTCCAGCATGCAAATCACCCATGCTCACAAGAATCAGATGCACCTGTTCCCTGACCACAGCCCACTCCACAGATGCAGATTAAAAGCCCCTAAAAAGAAAGGCGTGAAGGGTGTGGACTAGTTGAGCTAGGTAATTTCACTGCCAGAGGTATTTTTAGTATAAACTGTGTGCTCGCATCTAAGTTTAGAGTGATTGTAATTATGTTAGAAGTTTTGTTACACAAAAATAAACAGCTGCTGGAGACTGAGGGCAGCTCGGGACCACAAAGCATTGAATGCACTGACTCACATGTGGCAGCGCTTTTCCTAATGTGCCCATTGGGATTCCTTGCCTCAGCTCTACTGCCTGCTTCAGCAAAGTGGTTTGCTCTTCATCAATTTCAGGAGAATATTTTTGGTTCTTTTTTGGGGGATTTTGTTAACTAGGTTGTGAGAGGTGCTGTCATCTCCTTCTCCTCAGCAATGCCTGTACTTTGATTATAAACTGCAGACTTTTCCTTGCAAAGAAACATCATATTTACATATATACTATATTTTACCTATATGCCTGACATTTTCCCTGGGCTGGTCTATCAGATCTCAAGACTTTTGAAGATTCCTGCAATGGATTTATGGATGTATGCAGAAAGTGTGGGCTGCAGAAGGACAGCGTTCACATTATTGTGCTTACAAGGGGTTTGCTAGCCAAGGGCAAAGAACACTCTTCCTTAAGCTTTCAGTCAAAAACCAGTCTAGACATTTTTATCACATTAAACAGTCTGAAGCATTTAATAGGTATGTGACAGGAAAAAAAAAGCAGTCTGAACTAGCTGACCAGTTTTCTTATGGGAAAAGCCTACTGGGCTCAAGTTTTTATTCTTTGCAATGGTAATTATTATGCTGGAAATGCTTAACAGTGATGAAGACAAAGCTGGTTTTAGACACGTAAAAAAATGTTACCTTCACTTTCTAAGGGGTCTGCTGTGCTTTGGATGTGATGCTGCTCTTTGTTTTGATGGGTTGTGCCTTTGCTGAGCCTGTGTGCCACTTGTTACTGAGCTGTAGGAGGCCAGAGGGGATGGTGGCAGCTGTAGCTAAGCACCACTTGAGAACACTTCAGTTCATCCAGCCAGTGCAAATGGCAAAACATTTTCTCTCTGTCTCTGCAAGGGTCCCTTTATCAATTTTTATGATGTAACTGGTTAATATCTGTTGATTTCCACTGCATTTGATGGCTTCCAAACAGACTGAACTTTCTTTGACCTCCACCCTCACATCTAGAATCAGTTCTTTCACCTTTCCAGGCTTCTTCCCCATTCATCTGTTGGTCTGTCTGCAGCATGGGGCAATACTGAGCTCCTCCCCTCCAGGAGCCCTGCCATCCCCCTTCCTGAGCTGTCACAGTAAGTGACCCCCTCTGCCCTTGCCTGGAATGTTGGTAGTGTTCCTGCCACTTCTCATTTTCACCCCCACACACAACATCAGCATTGTTTTTCTTTTGGTCTTTCTTAGTTTATATTCCACCCAGTTCCTTCCTTTCCAGCTATATTGCAGTTACGCAGCTTCATACTTGGAATAATCTCTAAAAATAGCCTTGCTTGTACTATCCCTAATAATTCCCATTTCAACTTTCCCAAACTATCTGCTGTTCTTTTCTAGCATGGTGAAAGTGTGGCCATCTCGGGTACTTTGTCATGCTGCCTCAGCCCACATCAGTGCCAGACACCCCATCTTTGCTTCCTGTAGTTTTTCCTGTCATTAGTTCCTTCCTCCTCTTTTCAATTCTTATGATCTTCCCCACATATTTCACTTCTCTCAGCCCTGATGGCTGTCTGGAGTCAGGAATGTCCTCATGGTATTCGTGCTCTCACCTTTCCAGGGTGAGAGGAGAAGGTGCTGCTCATCTCCCTGCCTGTGTGGGTGTGCTCCCCATGTACCTGTGAGGGCAGAGCTGTCCTCTGCTTGAACTATGTGTCCCTTTCCTCCTCAGCACAAGGGGGGTCACAGCAGCAGGTGGCAAGAAAGAACAGTGATGATGATGAAGAGGAGGAGCTCAGAGAGGGATCAGCTCCCACTCTCGTGGCTGCTTGACACTGAATTTACATCCTGAAGTTAGGAATTTGGAGCAATTGAGTCCCCTGACTCTGGTGTCACCAGCTGGTCCAGAAAAATCTGAATAAACGGGGTTTCTCAGCATGCTGTAGATCTTGCTGTGTATTAGGAGCTGTCAAAGAAGTGTTCCAAAGGGGCTGTGTGGACCAGCAGGCCATACCAGCACTCCTGACTGGCAGGCTGGCCCTCCTTTCTGTCTCCATACAGGACAAATAGGTTACATACCAACACTTTTATTTTTATCCCTTTAGGAATACTCTGTCAAATCATCCACTTGGAGCAAGGAAAAATTGAGATGCCTTTCCTTCAGAAATGTCATAATCTATATTATGAATAGCTGAACAAGCCAAAATGCATCCAGCAGGAAATTCAGAGAGGCTGGTGGCTTGGAGCACTCCCCCACCCTGCTCTTTAACAGCTGACATGCCTGGTTTTACCCCATTTCTTCAACAAGCCATACATTCATATTCAAATGTTAGTGACTTTTGAGGGTGGTGTTTTGATGTCATGTAAACAGCTGAATGCCTCAATAATGACTGTATTAGCACTGTGAAATATTCTGTCAGATGAAGTTCTGAGCAGCTCAGGCAGCCTCCCTTCACCCCACAGAGACAACAGCTGTCAGTTTGGTGGCCACTGCAGAGTCAGGAAACAGCACAATGTCAAGAGAGTTGTTTTAATATTTGATTAGTAGAAATGAATATGCAGATTGCACAAATTCTCTGAGGCAGGGATTAGTGAGAGAGACTGTGATGCCATGTTTTATGCATTCCCATTTTTTGCTTATGGTTAACTACAAGCTTACCAGCTAAAGGATTTGGGATATTTTTTCTTTATCCTTGGCCACATTTTCTGCACAATCTTTCCTATTGTATTCAGAGCTTCTGGGCAGTGGCACAACAACTATTTAAAAAGAAATGTGGCTGAAACAAATTGACAAGAAATGCTTACTCTGCCACCTACCTACCATAATGAAGGAACAGTAACTAAAAGTTCAGAACCACTTGCTTTTCCTCTTGCTTCTCTGTGAAATTAAAGATATAAATAAGTGATAATCTGGTGTATCTCCAGCGTGGCTGTCTGTATTTATCCTGCTGGAAAGAGGGCTTCTGGATTTCCAAGTGTTGGGCAGCAGTTTATTTTCAGCTTTGCCTAGTTGTGATACACTCTGTTTAAAACCAGGGCAATCTCATCTTCAGCAAAATGCCCACTTTGTTAATGAGTTAGCACTGTGTGTTATTGGTGATGAAAGGGGTACTTAGCATTGCTAATTCTGTAAGACAAGTCTTGCTAGCCTCATTCTTTAGAGGGAGGAAGAGGAAAATGGGAAACAGTAAAATGTCCATCTAGGATTCCAGAACTGTCTGGCTCACACCCAGCTGCAGCCTGGATCCTTTGACTCCTACCTACCCCAAAGGGGATGTGTTTTTCCTGAGTAATTGATGATGAGTGCTGGTTTTGCATACAACAGGCAGAGTGACTGCTGAGGGGTGAGAAAAACAAACAAGCTGAACCTCTGCAACAGGGTTTAGGCCAGGCAGTTATTATTATTTTTTCTCCATCTGTTAAATGTCATTGTAATTCCCAGATCTGCTTTTTGCACAGGAGTGTTGAAGCACACGCTGTAAGCCCATGTAGTTTCTTTTCCTGATATTGACTGGGAGATTTTCTGTGATGTGAACTTGAAATCTTGGCAGAAAACATCATCACGTGCTATAGCAATTCAGAAAAGATAATTTCCATTCCAACCAGCTGATAATGACCTGCCTGCATCCCCCTACCTTTGAGATGTGACTCCAGGGTGATGATAAAGGGAGATAGAAAAGGGAGGGAGGGAAAGTGTTGAGATGGAATCTGAGCAGCATTACATCTTCTGAGATAGATACCAAAATCTTGCTGATGTCATGGATTAAACTGCATAATGACAATCTTAAAAGTATAAACACCCTGTGTATTTCCATGGTGACTAGTTTCTAGGCTTTATCCAGGGTACCAAGAAATTTGTAATTAGTTTAAACTCCCAACAAATACCTACTCTTAACACACTGCCAATTGTCAAATAATGAACATGGCTTTTTGATATTAATGCATTTTAGACTGCTGGAGCAACTGCCAAAGATCACCTTACCTTTGTCTGAAATTTTAAGCCAGCAATGTGGATCACTCTTGTTTTCTCAGAAATCATCCAGAAAACCAGCAAATTATAATGTCACTTTCCTAATTTTAGATTTTAAAGTAACATTTATGTTCCTCACAGCTTATTAATTTTTAATATATCTGTATATTTTGAAAAAGATCCTAATAAATCATGTCCAAACTTTATTAAAGTTTGGTTTGAACTAAAGTACCTGACCATAGGCAGGATTATTTCAAACAAGCAGGGGTTTAGAAGTTATTACAAAAATATGATCTTGACCTTTCAGTGCATTTTATTAATACGAAGCTGAGTTTGTGTCAGTGTTTGGAAACAGACAACTGTGTCCTCAGGATGTGGTCACGGAGCAGCTGATAGTTGTAGTTTGTTTTATTTTTGAGGTACTACATGTGTTCTTTCCAAAACTTTTCCTTGCACTTAGAAAGGAAAGACTGCTGATATTAATGTAGTTTGGAAGTTTGTTTTTCATGGTATTTGTAGTTAATAATTCGGTCTTAGGATCTTGCAGTTGTTTTATGTCCTTGGATCCCTGAACTCCTACATTTGTAGTTGGAGTGATGCTTACTTACAGTTGTTTGGTGTTTATCCATTCTCCCACCTGAGCTCTTTCTAGAATTTTTATTTCAAACTTTTATTCCTGTCTTCCTATCACATTAAAGTACTGGAACCACTTCTGCTTCTGATCTTTTAGAGCTAAACACACCAGAATAAATCTAAAAAGAAGAAACTGAAGTTCTAAATGTCAAAATCGCCCATGATTTTAATTCAAATAATTTGCACAAACACTTTGTACAGGTATACCTAAAAGTGAGTAACACTACTCACTGACTTAAGATGTGTTACCTGTCAGCTGATTAAACAACAGTAGAAATTAAGTATGGTATTAATTGTCCAAACACCATATTGAAAATGTGTTTTTCTTAAATCGGAGAAATCCTATTCCTTTAGGCTGTAATTTGCTGCTGTATTGATGCAAGGTGTTTACAAAACTGTATAGAAAGAGTCTGGGCCTCAGACTCAGTAAATCAGGAAATACTTGAGATGTTTCGCAAGTACTAATTGTTGGTTGGTTGGTTTGTTTGTTTTATTATTCCATGAGGTAGCCTTTGTTTTAACACTGCCTTCCATTGACAGACACAAAGTGAGGTAATTAAACTTAATAAAAGTCACTGCTGGTTAAATCCAGACCCACTGTATACATCTATCACATGCTATAGCAATTCAGAAAGGATCTTGGCAGCAATTACACAAACCATTTTTTCCATCAAAGTCCAGTTTGCTCTCTATTGCTAGATGGAGAGATGGAAATGGGACACTTGATATTATACTAAATCAATCTTCAGCATCTTTAAGACTTCTGCATGACTAAAGATTAAAATGTAGCATCTTCCACATTTTTAGACAAAATTTTGTATGGTTGGTGTTATTGGAGTGAGAGAAAACAGGGAAGGTTCTGAGGAATGGTTCCTCATCACATGCTCACATGAAAGAAAGTTCACTTGACAGATCTAACACAAAATGTTACTGTTAGATGCATACTGAATAATATGTGTAAATGAAAATCAATTGTCATTTATGGTCTTTTGATGAATCAGATTGTTAAATCCTCTGTACAATTCACAGCATTCTGAGCATTTTCCCTCCTGAAATAATCCCTTGGGGAGATCTGTGCCTTTCCTTTTTGCTCTCATCTTTGCTGTTACAAATTTGAGAATATTAACACCAAATTTCCTATTACCAGAAGGAAAGAACAGTAAATGCAACTTTACTTATTCCATGAGGTTTTCTATGTCTAGTTCAGTATTTTTTAACACCTATGTTTTTAGTAATGTCCAGTTCTGATAGCTCTGTGCATTTTAGCTCACTATTCAAGTCATAACTTTTTCTAGGAATATGTGTAGATTCTCTTATTGCTTTAGGAGTGTTTCTGAAAATTAGTAAAATATTACCTTTTCTTTGAACACTTTGATGTCACAATTGCAGCTTTATTTTTGTTTTTCCAGGCATTTCAAGTGACATCTATCCAAAGGCTCATTTTGGTCAGCAAGTGAAACCAGTAAAGCTGGTTTTACAATGGTTGCACACAAGGACTGATTCCAATGTGTGATGAGTCCAGATTACTTTGGTGATCAATTCAAAAGAGAAACTCTACTCCAGTGGCTCTGTATTGCTGCTAAGCAGAGAAATAATTTGCCTTCTTGGCTCTACAAATGTCTGTAATTTCAAAGTTTGTGAGGAATTAGACCTGAGTGAATCGTCTGAGAAGCTTTCCACAATGGCTTGATTTAAATGTATTTCTAATTGTCAGAATGGAGTTTTGTTATACTGTTGGAAATACACCAGAATAAGTTTATTTACAAAACTAGCATGTCTCTTTGTACACCATTCACTTCTCATAAAGGCAAATGCTTTCCCCCTCAAAGAGGATTTGTGGTCAGCACTTATGTAAAAAAATGAGAATTTTCAAATGAGTAGAAAGGCTGGGGAAAACTCTAGATATGAACAAACTAGGAAGCCATTAGGACAAGAAGAAAAATATGTGAGGAAACTGGGGGGTGATGTTTGAGTCCTGTGTTTTATCCTAGGAATTCCACTTGTTAGAACCAGTGGCTGTCATCAGAGGTGGTGACTAAGGCACAGCTGTGACCTGAAGGCAGGGCCAGGAGCAGGTACTCATTGTGAGCTCTGCCCTGGGCAGCCTCACTGTCCTGGGAGAAATGTTCAGCAGAGCAGCTCAGAACAGGCCCGTTCTTGTTGTGGTCTAAGCCCTCAGCTGCCCCTGCATGCCAGTGCATTCTAGCCATTTAAAGGGAATGGAAAATGAGACAAAATGGAAATGGAGAGCAGTGCTAGGCTATGTGTGCTCAGGCGCCTGTTGTGTGTCTGGTGTTCTTCCTGGACCTTGTTTTGGGGAGAACTGGTTTCAGTTGCTTGCATTAGCTGTGAGAATAATGTGTTTAAAAATAGCCTGCTGAAAAATTAATCTTGGAAAAAAAAGGGGAAAAAAAACCCCAGCAAAATTTAACTATGGAACAGCTTGGAGAGCTGGGAAGTCTTGGAATTGTCTTATAGTATAGAGTGGACACTGCAGAAATTCAGCAGCATGGACCTGTTAATTTTACATAGAATTCACACCTTAGTGGCTTTTATTTTCTTAAAACTTACTTTGAATTTTAAGTTCTAGAGTTGAAACCAAGGTTTCATATTTAAAGGACATGAAACTGCATTTTGCTTTTTTTCATTTTCCCTGTCTGCATTTTGCTTACGTTAATGTCAGTACCTTTATGACCAAATTAATTTGCCATTGAGGAGTAAACACATGAAGTTCTGACTTTCTTCAAGTTTCTAGAAACATTTACAGTATTTGAATATGAAAGTACTTCAAAGCCTCATTAAAAAAATGAAAGGGGCATTTTTAAAAGAATTTCAGTTCTGCACTGCCTGTTTGGTCATGGACAGTTGGATTTTCACTCTAGTTCACAGCTTTGCAGGGAGACTTGCTGGACTGGGATAAACTCCATTAAAAAAACCCCAAAGTTAGAGAAATATGCAGATCTAGATCTGGTTGTCTTTGTAATGAAGAATCTTGTTTACCAAACAGGAGAGATGCTGAAGGTTATATTATATATACTTCAAGGTGAGGAGATGTCCTAGGGTGACTAGGAATGGGAAAAAAATTCATTTTTGGGTGTTTTTTAATTGCTTCCTCATATCTGTAAGAAAAACATCCTGGGCAAGATTTCTAAACTCAGCATAGTGCTGGGTAGGCGATGCACTTGAAACCCACAGAAACAGTAAATGGGGCAAATTTAGGGTATGTCATTCCAAGAGGTAAGTGGTGAAATGACAAACACAGAGTGTGGAGCCTCCTCACCTCTCACTCAGCAAATAGGGATTCATTCCAGAAGCAAAAATAATAATGACTAAAAAAAATTGACAAGTCCCGTTAGGATACTCAGGGCTAAGCAAAGTGCGGAAATTGTATTTCTGTGTTTGAAACTGTGGGGGTCAGCTTTGAGGAACTCTACTGTCCTTTCCAGCAGTGTCTCAACATTGACAGGATGTTTATGGGATGTGAGGAGTATCCTATCCATCATGCTAGCCAGCCCTGTGGATTATTTTAGAATATCACCTCTTTCTCCAAACATTTGTCTCCTTTGTATTAACAGAATCCTTTCCTCCTCCTGTTCAGCCACACCTTGTCCTTCTTTTGGTCACAGAATGAAAAACCTAGGGTTTATAGCCCACACACCTCAGATTTAGCTTAGTACAGACAAGCTTACAGAAGACCAAGACTTTTGTGTTAATTCATGCGCTTCTGAATATGGTTCGTTTTGTGTTTGTATGGTTACTCTCTGGGTACTCCAGGTGAATTTCATGTCATCCAAATCATGCCTTCAGGCATAAATCAGTGTTGGAAGAAAGGGATACTGCAAGATACTTCCACTATCTACTACTATACTACTGCAGTATCTACTGTCTAACTACTGCACTTCACCCACCTCTCCCTTGTAGTCATTAATTAACTCCTGAGGTGTATTTATATGAGTGTTCTTTCTACTTTTGTGAATGGCATGTATTCAGAGGAGTTGTTATACTTTGAGAACTCTTAAGTCAGTAAGAAGATTTGATTTTGGTTTTTAAAGGCGGTATAAAAGTTTTCAAATTAAAATATTGCTGCCTTTAAATTTAGTTCCTTTGCCTTCTATGTCTCCCGGTTGAATTTTCACACATTTCATTGTTATTTAATTTCTCTGAAGAGGGTAATTCTTGATTCTCATCATAGTGAGGATATATGCATGCATATATTTGCAGCCATATGAATGCTACAATGTCATGTTTGTTCGGGTTTGCTGGTTGGGATTGGTGTTGTTTTTCACTGTCTTTGAACTGCTAAAAAAAAATGATGAAGATTTACAGAGGTCCAAAGAGTGACAAGGGAAAATTTTGTATTTTAGTTTGGTGATCTTAAAAGCTAACAGGGTTAAGAAAAAAATGGATTGTTGAGAGGAGCGTAAGAAATGTGAGAGACTGAAAAGAGCTTTTCTAAAGGTGGTGAGAATTTTCTTCACTTTCTGCACAGCTGCCAAAGCATAAGGCTTAAAAATGTTGTTTGTTACGATTCTTCCAACTCCTTGCTGCATGTACTCAAGCTGTCTTTCCCTCACACTTCATCTGTCTCTGTTCATCTGTAAACTGAAGTGACCTATGAGAGCAGAGCTAGAGAAGGGGCTGGGAAGGTGGGAAATAACAATGAGGTAGAGTCCCCGAGACAGAGGTTGGTTGCTGGATGAATTGTGAACAGTCAGGCATGTTTTCTTGCCACTAAATGTGAGGTTATGCAAATAAGATGAAGGATTGTAATCCTGGTTCCTGTGTCAGGGGGTGGTGCTGGGTTACTGGTCCTGGTCCAGACCCCTGACTTCAGAAAGGCAGCAGGGAAAGTGGAGAGGGCTCAGGCTGACTGCAAGGTTTGAGAAATGTGCATTGCAGCACACAAACTGAGGAGCTCCTTCTGTGTAATGTCTCAGCGATGAAGTAACGGGTTCATCAGACTGTGTGAGTACCCAGATGGAGGAGAGGACCTCTGCGGAGGAGGCTTTTCCAGAGCTGTGTTTCTGGGACTGGATGATGAACTTGGCTGTGCTGACCCGGTGCATGTGTGTAGTGTTAAGGTGGTGAGTCTTTCTGTGAGTTAAGTGTGTGCTCTGACACTCTTTATGTCCAGGCTTCAGAGTGCCAGATGTGGATGTGGCTTACACAGCAGTTCAGAGCACTTGCAGAACTTTTAAATCTGGTTTTGTTTGGGGTTCAGCACCAGTATAAAAGGGGAAAAAGCCATTTCTACAGTCTTGGGACTGTGGAGTAATATTCTTCACAGCCTTAAAAGTGCCATCACATTTCTGGTGTTTTAGCACAGAATGTGTCGGCTTTTCCCAGAAGGATGGGAGCATTTATTGCTGCACAAACTACCTGTTGTATTTGGAGACTATTCTGATAATAGAAGACATTTCAATAGATAGGGGAACAGCCACCATGCCATAAAAATAGTGGTTATCGCCTCAGGTGTGTATGTTTTAGGTTTCCTTTGCCCTAAGAACAACCACTAAGTTTCCAATTTGTTGTGATTAATCTGAGCTGCTGTGTGAAGTCCATGAGCTGCAAAGAGCATGGCCCCATGGTGCTGCTGCAATGGGGTGGCTATTCTGATATCCAGCTTCCCTCATGAAATGAAGGAAAAGCAGCTCTAGGCTGATCTGAATTGGAAGAGACATGAGAATTATATGTATTTTCAAAAACAAAAATAAAAATTGGCACTTTACTTGAAAGGATCTCAAACCATCTCATAATCCTCATGAATAAGATAATATTCCTTGTTTACAATGTAGAAGAACCAAATGCACAGGAGTGGCTAAAAGAAAAGGGGGCTTTTGATAAGATATTGGGTATAGATAATCTATTTTCTTCAAACTTCTCTTCACTGGGAGAAAAAAGGTACAGACTAATAGTTTAAATATCATTTAGCCTTTTTTAAAGATTGGGAAATAGAGACCTATTATTTTGAATTTTTATCCTGTTTTCAATAAAAATGAACACTTAACGGTGACATGTATATATAACTTTCAAACTGTATTTTTGATTTCTGTATGAACGACCAAGAAAGGGTAGGAGATGAGTTAACATGAAAATGTACTTTGAATGTTTTAAGTAGCAGGGTTATTTTTTCAGTAGAAAATTACCAAAATAACTGTTCTTAAAGCAAATGTTGGACAGAATCTTTTAAAAGTTCTTTTGTTCTCATTCTTTTTCTTGTTAAAAGATGTTTTATGTGAATGAAAGCAAGACAAGGGGAATACTACAAAGTTCTTAGGCTCTTTTAATCACTTGCATTTATTCTGGGTTTAAAATTCAGTTAGAGAAAAGACATCTCTGTGTGCATGGATTGCCCAGGCTGTCATGCTCTCCCTGGAGTTTTATGTGACTCTTTATTCTTCTCACTTGGACAAATGTTCCCGGGTCTTGTGCCTGTGCTGCAGCAGATCCAGATCTGGCTACCCTTAACCCGTGTGGTGCCTCTGGGGGCAGTCAGGAGTGGCTGAGCATCCCCAGCTGTCACTGCAGGGATGGGCAGGACAGGGTGAGGTCAGTGGGGTGACCCTGTCCTGCTGTCACCCTCCATGTCCCCTCTCACAGCACAATTCCCTGACATCCAGCACTCAGCTCACTTGGCTTTGTTGCTACCAAGGGCATTTCCACTCTTTGTGCTCCAGTGGATAAAGGGATGATCAGGATGCTGTGTGACCTGGATCGCATTTGGAAGCAGGAGCAACCACTTCAGATGAAAAGAACTTAAATGAAATCTCAGAGTATTTAGTTGGGGCATTTTCTGCCCCATTTTCTGCCCCTTCCAGTGAAACCTGGAAGGCATTGGAAAGGTTGCTGGATAATTTGCTGTCTTTATTGTACCGTCCATACAATATGACTTCTGGGTTTTATTTTAAATTGACAATTTTGTTCACATTTGTTCTCTTGCAGAAGCACACAATACAACTACCTAGTTTTATTTAATGGCCTATATTGCTAAACAGTATTTTCCCTATGAATTTTGACATATACATTATTCACATCTTGAATTATGGATGAAATATGATTGAAAATACCCAGAAATTTATTTAACATAAATGAAATTTGAAACAGAAAAATGTATTTTGTGTCTGTAGCATACAGTTTAGGATGTTAAGAAAAAATTTAATCTGTCTCTGTAGCAGCTGGTTTCCAGTAAAAAAAAGAAGTATTTGTCTGCATTACAGGTTGTGGTATTTGGTCACTGAGAGCTAGGTTAATCCCAGCCTCATTGTACTCTAGAAGTTACAGTGTAAGTGTTTTTCAAATAATTAAGTTCATGCACACATTTTACAAGTATTTTCCATTTTAAAGATATGAAACAAAATTACTCCTAGGAGGAAAGCTCTTGATTTGGAAATGCACTGTGACTTTTTAGTACTTCTGTATGAAAGCAAAAGCTAAAAGTCACTTTTTTTCCTGCTTGGCCTTTGAAATACTCCTTTTGAAGGACAGTAATTGAATTGTGCTTTTCCATTCCATTTCAGGTTTTTCTTCTGTAATCATGGCAAAACCTTATGAATTTAACTGGCAGAAGCCAGTTCCCTCTTTTATGCAAGATGGAGCTGTGTTTGATAGATATGAAGAGGTAAGAGGCCAGCTGCCTTTCATTTTCTATTCTCTTTTAAATATGCAGAAGTTCCAGAATATTTCATGTTTTGCTTTCACTATACACAAAGAAACTTTAATTTTTTTGGTAATACTCTCAGAAAAAATAGAAAAATAATTATCAGAAAACCCTTGTCTGTGGGGAGGCAATACCAACAGACTTTATTGCTACATAGGGGTTTTTTGCTTTTAAAAGAAATAGCTTTAAAATATATTTAATCCCTCTGATTTGACATAAGCCCTGAGGAAAAGAAAGGGAGAATTGGACCAAAATATCTGTAACATGTATAAAACTCTCATCTTTGCAGATTCATAAAGCACGTTATTAAACAAAGTGAATTGTTCAATTTTTTGTACTATCTATCAAATGGAAGGAGGAAGAATATTGCCTTTTTTTAAAATATATAAACTGAGGACCTGCCTATTACAAGGGAAAGTCAGAGAACACAGAAAATTCATTTTCTGATTCAAATGCATCATTTCAGAACTGGAGTGGTTTTATCTACTTTAGAAAATCAATCTGCACTCTATCTGAAATATGATTACTATGATCCTGCTTTCAGCTATGCTTTAATCCACATTTATTAAAGGAATGCAAAACAGGACATTTCACACAGGCAGCTGAAGTAAAGTACTAAGAAGTTTACCCAATACTCAGCATTGATATGCTGGTAAGAATAATTTTATCAGGGGCTATTTTTAATCTTGTTTGAACAGGAGATCTCTAGAAGTTGTAGGTAAATGCCTTCAGGGATATTAGTATTTTCTCATCTTTTGAAATGTAAGTAAAAAGGTATTTTTTTGTCACAAGGCCTGCAAAGATAGGGATAGTTGGTTTGCCCTGGGTTTCCAGATTCGGGGCCAGACAAATGAAGTAGATAGTGGTGGACATGAGGAAAAAAAGCTTTCTTTTCCTGCAGCAAACTCTGCTGCAGAAACAGCCTGTGAGGAGCTGAGTGAGAGGCACAGCCCCTGGTTGTTACTTCACCTTTCAACAAGGAACAGAGAGTGGGCAGCTACAGCAGAGAGTTCCAAGTGCTCCAGTTTGGGTGTGATGGCAGAGACACTGCCAGGCACCTGGGTGTCACCACTTGGATGTGGTGGCAGGGACAGTATCAGGCACAACTGTTCTGTTCTCAGCAGGCACCTCTGGGACTCTCCACAGCTCTGGGCACACGTGGGGCGAGAGCTGGCACCGAGCTCCTGCTCCTTGCACCTGAATTTCCTGCTCCCCAAAACCTTCCTGTGGAAAGGGGGTCCTGCTTTCCCCCCATGGAGCAGAAGGCTTTTTGCCCATCCTGTGATACCCTCCTGCTCCCAGTTGCTGCAGTTTGTTCCAGGTTTTCTGTGGCACACTTGGGAGCCTGCTTTGTTTCCTCACAGAGGGCTCTTCCCACAAATTCACCTCACTATTCAATTAAGGAAGTCAGGAAGTTCTGGATCCTCTTTTTCTGGAAGAAGTAATTGATTCTGCACACTGTTTTCCTGCATTTTAGCTTAACTTACGATGTTCTAATTGAAGCTGGAGGTGTGTGGAGGAAATTTCTTTTTAAATTCAGCTAATCTGATTTTTTGTCTTGCCCAGTCTCTCTGGAATGCCATCCGTTCCTGATTTCTTCTACAAATCAATATCCTTCAAGCTCTGCTTGTCATTTACTCTGGCTGCAAAGCACTCACAGCATGTACACTGCCATAGTGCAACAGAAAAGTGCTTGCCAGATTCTGCACGTTAAAAGGAAATGTGGCTATTTGATCCTGAAGGTGGCATTGGATTTATATATTTTTTACCTTAAAGCATTTAATTTTTAATACATTTCTTGAAGTTCTCTTTATTAAGATTTTTTTATTAGGTAAGAATCATTCCTTATATTAAATAAAGCATCTCCATTTAGTTGCAGTGAGGTAGGAAAATATTAATTATGTGCATTCCAGTATCTCAAGTGTCAACAATAAGACACAAATCATTAAAAGTGATCTCTTTTTTAAAAGCCTACGTCCCTTGTTTCTGTTTTTTGGAAACAGCAAATTCTGCAGGAGGGTCTTTGGGAAGAAACAGAACAATCCTTTATTTTTGAATGATAAAAAATTGATATTTGTCAAACTGACTAAAATGATGGTCTGTATTTTCTTTTCTATAGGAATCTTTTGTCTTTGAAAGCAACTGTCTCTTCCAAGTGGACGAATTTGGTTTTTTTCTGAGCTGGAAAAGTGAAGGAAAGGTATATTGCAATTATGTCAGGAATGTGTATTAAATGTTATTGCACTTTATGTATATTCTGGTTTTTAAAAATCTAAAATACTGTGTTAGTTTATTTACAAAACTTGTCCTCATCTTATTCTTTGTAGAACTGACAGAAGTGAAGAATTTAAGAGGGAACCAACAGATATTAAAGGGGAATATACTGCTTAGTCTTTGTTAACAGAGTTTGCAATAAAATTCACTGTTTATTTTTGCTGAAATTCCCAGTGGAACCATGTCTCAGCAGACCTTTGAACTTGTACTCTTTTTGTCCTTTCAGGAGGGACAGGTATTAGAATGCTCCCTGATCAACAGTGTTCGTTTTGGAGCTGTACCAAAGGTACTCTATGCCTACTTTATACTTCCATTTAAACAAAGAATATTTAAGCTGAAGGTGAAATGCAGAGAGTGGCATTCATTTCTTGAAATAATACCAGTAACACAGCTTTTATGTTGCAATCATAGCCTCAATTTTGAAGTTTTGCAGTGATTTATTGTGATTGCAGTGGGCATGTTCAGTCATTTGGTCTTTCTGATGTACTGCAGGATTCAGGATGCGCTGAAAGCTGTATAGACATTAAGAGCACATAGCAGGAGATTTTAATTATCTTGTAACAGTTTATTGTGTTACTTGTTTTAGGGATCTGAAAAAATGTTTCGTTTTGTTCTGATCTGTTTGAATTTATTTTATCTTCTCACTCCATTGGTATAAACTGTAGAAAGATTTGTTTGCATCCTTCTTTATGCATTTAGGTGGCCAGAGAGGGCAGCTGGTCACAGTCTGCCTTTTTAAAGAGTATCAGCAGAAGTACTAGCTAGGAGTTCTGGAGAACCCCAAACCTTTGGAAATATGCTCAGTAATATTCAGAAGGAATATGCAGGATTTTCTGCACTGAGTTGTGACTCTCCTTCCAGCAGGCCTTCAGGTTAGAAGATTTGTTGTGAACCCTGCATTTCCACTTTCACATGTTAAGTGGTTTTGTGTTGCCTGTAGGTAACTCTGTCTTTGAAATCCTCTTGGGAATCCATAGGCCAAGATCTCTGCCCCACAGAGAAGGGGCAAGAGATGTGGTGATGCAGACAGCCCCATCCTCCCCGTGCTCACAGCCACACCAGTGTGCTTCAGACTTCAGCTCTGTCATTAAAAAAGTATGCCCATTAAATCTCCAGCAGCAGGGACAGCAGCTCGTGTGACGTGTTGCTAAGAAACAGCCAAGGAGTCACAGAGATTGTGACTCTCAGGAACTATGGACTTAACTAGATTGGAATAATTAACTTAGAGATTAGTACTGATCCTCTGTTTCCAGTCCTTGGAGTGATTACTTTTTCTTCTTCATGATAAAAATATGAATTCTCACAATTGTGTTCCTAACTGTTAGAATATATTGGTTTTTCAGGTTTGCACACAATGTTTCTGAGTGAAAGCACTCATTTAAGATGACTGGCAAATGTTTAAAGATGTAAATGTATAAGGAGGTGAAAATGCATTTTTACTGTAGGACCTTGCATAGCAGAAGTGCTGCAAATGTAACAAGTTTTTATTCTGTTTCACAGGATCCGAAAATACTAACTGCACTTGAGGCTGTTGGAAAATCAGAAAATGAGTTGGAAGGACGGATAGTGTGTGTTTGCAGTGGCACAGATCTGGTGAACATCAGCTTCACTTTCATGGTAGCAGAAAACACAGAAATTGCCAAGGTATTTCACAATTAAACAGTGCATGGGAGTTGAAAGAAAAGGTCATCAGCAGTGCTCAGTTGTTTTTCCTAAGTCTGCCTGCATGGCTGACTGAAATACCTGGGTCAGTGTCTGCTGCCTCCTTCTTCCAGAGGACAGCAAATATACATGTGGAGCATGTCTGTGTGCCATGGTGAGAGGAAACAGTGATTCCCTCAGCCTGTACATGCACAGTGGGTCATCAAAATTCAACAAGTGAGACCATTGTGTATAGCACAGGGCATTCCCTGAGCTGGTCAGTGTCTCTGTGTGGGGCTGGCTCAGCAGATGAGGTGGTGATGCTGGGTCTGTGACAGAGATGCTGAAGGGAAGTGCAATTGCTGCCATTTTCCTGGTGGGTGGAGTTCAGCCCTTCAAAATTCTGTTCTGATAGCCCAATTGTATCATGTGGTTCATATTATTTAAAAAAACAAAAGCAGGAAAGGACGCTCTTTGAGTTATGGGGATCCCAGTGTAGCCAGGTTCTTTTCTGCTTCCCGTTGACATGGAACAGCCCTAAGGAAACAATGGTGCTTTTTTACACGTCTTCCTTCCTGAGAGCTAGAGACTGCAATTCTCATGCAAGCCTGGCCTCCACCTGCCCTGGTATTGAGCTGTAAACTGCTCTGAGAAACCTGCTCAGGGTGCTGATAGTACACTGCTAGCTGAGATCCAGACATTCATGGGAGTTTAAAATACACACTCTTTGCTCTTCTTCTCTGTATGTATTATAATCTCTGTCTGTGAGATAAATATTAAATAGTGATCAGTATCACACACCTGGTAAATCCCCTCCTTTAAAACTGTTTGCTGCATGCAACATCACTAAATCCCTTGCCAGACCTGGTTTATTTTTCATTGCTTTGGATCTATACCTTTGGAAACACTGGCAATGCTGAGTAAATTCCTTTATGGGGAAACACTTGTATGATTTAGAGAGGTACACTACATTGATTTTACTGTGTGTATTTTCAGCAGGCCTTAAGGGAAATAACGTGTCAGAGTTATGTTTTGAAAGCATTTGAAAAAAGAAGTAAAGCAAAGGAGATGTTGGCAGCAGTCACTTTAATACTCAACCCAGCAGCATCTCCGATTTATTCTGAAAGCAGCAGTTAAGTTTCTCAGCCACCTTGGATCTCAATAACCTGTATTTGACTAATTGGTTTGTGAGAATGTTGGCCCATTACAGAGGCTGTCACAAGAGATGAGCTAATTATTCTGTAGAAAAGATCTACTGCACATTAACAGCCAAGCTTTACAGAAATGGTGTGTCATGCTGCAGTGGACAGGTTCTGAGAGGCCCATGGAAACCAGACTCTGCATTTGGGAGCCTTTCCATCAAAATATATATCTAGAACTGTCAGCAGTGATGATCCACCTCATCAGATATGATATGTGAGAGCATAAAGTAGATCAAGCCAAAAAAATCAACGGCAGAGCTTTCTAAGTTGCCTTTGCTGGAGAAGTTGGCCTGTACTGTGTTGACCCTTGTATATGGTAAATACATCAACTTGCTATTGCACTTCTGTACTAAAATGGAATTTTCTAGGAGTTACCTGCACATACAAATGCTCCTGCTTAATTCTTCTTGTTGTGTTCAGGAGAAAACATCTTTCTTGTGGGACACAGTAAGTCCCTTCCAGAAGAACCAAGCCTTCTTATGGCATTAAGTAGCTGTGCAGCTGCTATCTGCAGCTTAAAATAGGACTCAAATTAATCCATGTTCAAAGCCCCTCCTTTGAAATGACACAGGCAGGAGTTTGGAGGAGAAGGGGCAATGACTGAAGCTTAAACTGCCCAGATATGTGTGAGGGTTGTAAAACGTGAGTACAAAACCTGTGGTTTCTGCTGTACCCGCTGGTGCTGTGAGGAGCAGAGCCTTGGTCTGTATCTGACTGGGATACTTTAAAATGAGAGAATTGAGTGGCAGATTCAAGCACAAAAGCTCAGAACCTTTCTGCCCAGAAAGGCTTCTGTAGGTGATAATTTACAATTGGAAAAGAAGCAATTGTAACTCACTGAAGGCTGAGTTAGAATGGGACTAGCTAACTGGGACAAAGAAAATTGGTGGAAGTTCCTGGCATCTTCAGCCTATCCATGCAAGGAGTGGTACCACTGGGAAGCAGGTTCTGCAAGGTCCCTGGCACAGAGTGGCAGAGTGGGACAGTCCCTGAGGGTTGCTGGGGGTGCTCCAGCTGTGGAAGCTGGGCTGGTGCCTGCTGTGGGCAGTGCTGGACCCTCCCCTCTGGTCCCATCCCGCCTGGCTGTTGTCACCTGTCCTCACCTGTGCCCTGTGTGCCCCTGATGCTTAGCAGGGCTGGCCAAGGCATTGCTGGGCTCAAAGTATAGCTACTCCAGCAACAAGAGTGTGTTTATTGTCTCTCCACTTGTCTCCAAGCTCCAGCTCTGGTATTTACATTCTATCTACTTAAATTTTATTGGTGTTTTCAGCTGAGAAATTGGTTTTCATTTCCACTCTTAAAACAGCCACAAAATAGGGTGTACTCTGTCTCTGATTGCAAGCAGCTGTCATGGTCCACTCCTAAAACAGCTCCACTGTGGTAGTAGAGAGTGACTGTAAACGGTGGAATTTAAAACCTGATGTTTGGAATCCTGATTAAATCAGTTTATATAAATTATGTTGAGCTAAAATTAACACACACATACACACACATATATTAGAGATGAGAGCATATGTGTGTATTTTTCTTTTTTACTTCCCAGATGGACTTTCTGTGCCCCAGTAATTGCACAATCTGTTTTCCTCAGTCTAGGACAGTTGAAAAGGCCAGTGAGTATTTGGGGGTGAATTTCCTTGGGGCAGAAGTGATCTAGTGCTGGTGTGAGGCTTCAGCCCTTGGCACATGGGCTGCCTATCCAACACTGGCATTAGTCCAGTAAAGCTGTTGTATTTCAGCCACCCAAAATCTGGACTTTTTGTCTTCTTTGCTCATCCACCCTGGCAGTGCATTTAGAAGTTTCGCTTAAAAGGTTAATCTACGTCAGCTTCTTTAACATTACTTAGCGCATATCAGGGGTGAATTTGCCCTGGTGGTTGTTCTTTCCCAGCTCCAGCTGTTTCCTTGGAAAGGACCATCTCTCCACCTCAGAGATTTTGTCCTTCTCTTGAAAGTACTGTTCTCCATGCCCTGCTGGCAGAGGAGTTCAGTGAATACTCCTAACTCAATTCAAGGAAGAGCCTTAATGTTAAAATAATGGTTATAGGCAAAGCTCCCACCAGTGTTTTAAGATAATTTGGCTTTGGGAAGTGCTGATGCATTTCTCTGGCAGTGCATCCGGGATGTGAACAGCCATGGTGGCGACAGGGTGGGAAGGAGAGTGGAACAACCTTTTACACTGATTTAACACCTTTAGTTGGATTTGATGGAAAATAGATGTATTCTACCTGTGTGCCACTGAGACAGTGATTCACACTTTGGTGGCTTAACCTGTGAGGCACCAGAATGAACAGAATGGGTTAAAACGCTTCATTACTCACACAAAATATAGGTAAATGCAAGCTTTATCACACAGCTAAAAATATTCATGGAAATCAATGCAGTTGAAAGCATTTCATTTTGATATTCTTAAATTTCTCAGCTGGGATGAGATTTTTTTTTTTTTTTTAGTTTAAAGTGGTCATGACAAGAAAAAGCACTTCAGGTTGATCGCTTTTGTTGGTGTTTCTACTAATCAAACTCCTTGATTTACAAAAGAATTCTTTTTCATAGAATCATAGAACAGTTTGGGTTGGAAGGGACCTAAAAGACCATCCAGTTCCAACTCCCCTACCATGGGCAGGGACACCTTCCATGAGATCAGGCTGCCCATCCAGCCCACCCCAATTGACCCTACCTTTTTTCCCTCGCTTTGAAACAAGCTGTTAAACTTTAGCCCAAATCATATTGTTTAGAGGGCAGATAGAAAGTAGCAGAAGATTCCCATGGGAATGTTCCACAAATATATTACAGAAAAATTCTGTTTTCCCAAAGCTTTGTTTGTTTTGATGTTTCAAAGCAAAGCTTTTCAAGGAACCTGCAAAACACTCTTGAACAGATCTCTAGAAGCCTCCTGCTGTTCTCTGTGTCCCAGTGTGGAAGTATGTGGCTTACATCTCATAGCCAATGTGATAAACTTTTATAACTCATGACTGCTTTGAATATATGACCACAGCTTACCTGTGTATGTTATTCCATATGTTATTCCATGTTCTCTAGAGAAATCTCCATCTCCCAGCCTGCAGTTGACTATTGGTGTTTTGCATGTGCTTTTCTGCTTTCCATAGACATTCTTGGCTGTACCACTGTGGAATTATCAGTAAATTGGCAACTTTAGCCCTGGTTGTCCATAGCCAGGAGGTTGATTTCACTGTGAAAACTCCACTGTGTTTCTCTTAGTTTGCATACAAGAACAGCCAAAGTGGCTCTTCCAGCTCCTTTCAGAGCAGACCCCTTCAAGGCTGGAAAAGCCACTCCAGGGTAGGAAGCTTAGCTGAAGTGTGGCAGCAGTCTGGACACATCGGGCAGCTTCCAGTACAGAGCCTGTGAGCCTCAGCTTTCCTGCTGGAATACATGAAGGTCAGAAGGATCCCTTTCATCTCTGTGAAAATCCTTGCAGTGTTTTCACAGTGATGTTCTGCAAAAATCAGTGCTGCGGTTGGTCAGGGCAGGGGGAAGGTTTGGCACGGTCATTCCTCAGGTCTCCTTGCTGTGGCTGCCTGGGTAATTTTCCTGGAGCAGAGAGGAGTCGTGAGATATTTGCATTGAGGGAATGGGGACATCTGCTGGCTGAGGGCAAGTGCCAGGGATTCCTGCCGGCCCACGTGTGGCCTGGGAGAGGTGGGAAACAATTCTCTGCGGGCTTCCTGAGCCTTCAGGCTATGGAGCCCTTGGCAGGCAGTCCCAGACCCTGAACACCAAAATCAGAGGGCAATGCCTCCCTCTCTTTCCTAATGCCTGGAATAAGTGGAGTGTAACCCTGGAGAGAATGCACTGGAAAAGGGAAGGTAAAATCTCAAGAGGTCTGGTAATACTCACCCCATCAGTCAGTAAGCCGTGCATGGCCTTGTCTGGAATTTCATGAGCTGTAGGCTATGGTTTTTAACCTTTCATAGTTCTTGTCCTTTTTAACCCTGACTAAATGAAATGTTGATGGTTAAAATAGAGCTGAAAGGCCAAACTTATTTGTGCACCCTGCCAGTTGTGCCCATGTTTCATCAGTGAACCTCAGCTAACACAGGGTCACTAAGTGCCTCAGAAGCATTTCAGTGTGACAGCAAAAGCTAAGAGAGTGCTTCTTTGATTGATTTTTCTTGCCCCTTCTCCTTCTAGAGATGTTTGACAGTGTTTGATCTTGTCAAAGAAAAACAACACAGTGCTTGTTCCAGCCTGCAGTGTAGATTTTGGCCTCTTGTACCAGCCTAAGGGGGTCTGAGCTTAAGGTGCACTGGTATTTGGTTATGTTTCTTTTCATGACTGTTCATTTTCTAGGATTAAATATCAGGGTCCAGATCCCTCTATGAATCTGGAATAATATTTGTATATAGGGAGCCATTCAGGAGTTACCTCAACAGATTAAAGGTACTGAATCATATTTTGAAAATTGGAAAATATCCAGCACTAGCATCAGTAAGAATCCAATGTACCCTGATTTCTATCAAAGATATTTTTTTTCCTAAGACCAAGGTTTCCTATATACCTAATTTCAGAATTCCACTTGTTGTAGGATTTTCGTCCTTTGAACAGATAGTGACTTGAAAATGCTAAGGATAAAAGAAGAGAACTGAGGATCTCTATCCCTGTTACCTAGGTAGATGTACAGGTCTTTCAGCTTCATCTGTAAAATAAGGGCTGCTGTCATAGAATACAAACAAGGCTGCTGTTGTATTTGCCTGTGTGTTAGCTGAGAAAAAACGGAGCCCTTCTTTCATCCCCTCTGCAAGGTCATCAGACAAGTGTACATTTAATCTGCAAATGGTTTGTTGTCAGGAAAGCAATATACTACCAGCTTGATATTGAATTTTGTGAGTATCTGTGCAAGCAAGTATGAAGGTAGTATTTAATTGGAGACTATTCTGACTCAGAGGGACAAAAAGTCTGACTGTGTTGAATGTGTTGTTGAATTTGGTTTTTCTTTGTATTCCTGGTTAATGTGGGGCTAGCTGATGACCATGGGCAGCATCTGATGTGACACTGCAGAAGCTGCTCTGGCCCCAAAGTGAGGGGCAGGAAGTCAGGTGCTGCTCTGTGAGGTGGAACAGATGGGCAGGCGTGGCTCTGGAGCTGCCACCTCCTGCCCAGGGCACATCACACCAAGATGAAGATGGTTTGGAGCTGGAGCTGGACAGAGGCTCTTGAGTCCCTCCTTTGCTTGCTGCCAGCAGCAATGTGATGCTTTTGTGGCTCATCAGTGTTTGGCTGGAGGTTAGTGCTATTTTGCTCCGAGGGAGTGCAATTCCTGACTTGGCATTGCTGTCAGGGAACGACATTAACACTGAAAAAAGGACAGGGAGACCTCCAAAGTGGGAGCCATCAAGACAACTCCTGCAAAAAAATCACTTGGGAAGTGCTTAGTGTATTGATTTCTCTCTTCACTTATGTTTTTTTCTAGCAGTGTTTCTTTTTGGCAGCTTTTCTAGATGAGTAGGAGTAACTCCAGAGCTGAGTGCTGGCCAGCCTTGCTTTTAAATATTAGTTTTTGTTATAGCTGGTGTAGCCATAATCCATTGCCTTCAAATCAGAATGGATCTGTAGTGTTAGCTCCAAATGAAATGCTGATATGGTCAGTACTGCACCAGTGGTGGTTTCTTGGCAGAAAAAAAATGGCAGAATACCTGCAGCTTATTCCCAACATGCATTTGGTGTAATTTAATTTTTGCAAGGGCTTTTTGTTTGCAGTGAATATGCCATTGAGTGGCTGGGTCAGTGTTGGAAGTCTGAGGAGTTTTGAAGGGCTGCAGACCAATGCAGATCATAAAAGGATAAATGTTTGTGTAGCTGTGACAGTGTTAATGCAGCAGGAATGTTACATTTAATTGATTTAAACAGCAATAAAAACAAACACCCAACCAAACAAGCCAAAAACCCCCCAAACCCAAAACAAACAAACAAAAACCCCAAACTCTTACAAACCACAAATCCCAAACGTAGGCAGTTGGCGATAGTTGAATTTCAACAGTTCTAGGAAATAGAATTCTGTGTAAGATTTGTTCAGGCATTTACCCTGGAATTATCACAAGCACCATTCCTTTATCATCAGAGGTGAGAGAACATTTGTAGGAAAACATAAATGTTTCCTAAATCTGTCAGTAGTTTCTAGTTATATCAGTTCTAATAAGTAATATTTTCTTGCCCCATGAACCTTGCTTGCTTTATCTTCCTTGGCAGTCCCTTCAGCCTATGACTACAAAATCATCTTACTCATGCAGCTGGAAAAAGGGAGATGGGAGGGCAGACTCTTACTGAGGGGTTGTTTTCAAGCCCAAAAAGACACCTAAGAAAACCCCAAATGCCACCTTTTTTTCATAAGTGATAGTTCTGTTTTTCAAATTACTCTCAGACACACACTTGATTTCTTTAAATGAATATTTTATGCAGTACTTATTTAAAAGATAACTTTAAAAAGAACACTTAAGTATTAACACATATCTTAGTAAGTGACTACTTTTCCTAAAGCAAAACAGATTTAATATTTCATGAGTACAGGGGTCTCAAGTGTGCTGCTTATCTGTTGAATTGACACCTCAGACCTTGTTTTAACCCCAGGGATTTTCTGCCTGCGGTTTACAATATGCCATTTCCCAAAGAGGTTAGTGCTCCTCCAATATAAATCATTATTTTTTAAATCTGTCTTGCAGATGTACAGTACTCATTCATGAAAAGAAAAATACACTCATCTGCATCTATTTATGAGTGTCATATTCTGGATCCTGCCCAAGTCAACTCAAGCTGCATGCACAGCATTTGGCCAGAAGCAAAAAGCTCCTTTATTCCCAAGGTTAATGTTTAGCAGTGGACCAAATCCCATCTCAATTCCACCAGTGTAAATTACCAGTTGAGTAATCCTAGTGTTACAATGGCATAATTGAGATGGAACTTGGCTTGAAGCACTGCCATTTTTTTCCTCTTGCCATGGCTTTTTCCTGCCAGGATTCTTGCTGAAATCAGTGAGAGTTCATGTCAGGGTGTAAGCCTTAAGCTGCTTCTCTGCAGCTCTGCAAAGCTGGGGTGCAGGCTACAGCAGAAAAATAGTTCCCTGATAGAGGAATTACAGAAGTAAGTGCTGTAATGCTGCTGTTGGCTGAAAGTCATCCCAGGGATTATTTGGAATGCTATGCATTGTAAGGATGGAAACAAGCAGGGCTTGAATATATAACAGGATGTTAGAACAGTTGTTGTGCCTCCTCTAGCATATTGATCTTTTATTTCATTCCTTTTCTAAGCTGAACCAGTGAAATATTGCCAGGAGGCAATATCAGCTCTTGCTGAGCACATTTTATGATGGTGCTCAGCAAGAGTTGATACTGCCTCCTGCCACCAAAAGGGAGGCCAATGTTCATTAGGATATAAATGGAGGCCTCAGCATAAATAAATATTAGCTCAGCAAGAGCTGATATTGCCTCCTGTCACCAAAAGGGAGGCCAGTGTTCATACAGGATATAAATGGAGGCCTTAATAAATCAGTCAGTGGATCACTTACCTTGGCTGGCAATAAACTCATTTATTGGCAATGCTGAAACTACATGTAGCATTTGGAAGAATGGAAAGCACAGTCCCTTTGATTAGTGGAGGATGAGTAGTGATGGGTAAAATTGATGAAATGGGGCTGGGCTTTTCTGTGGTATGGGCTGTGACATGGGCAATTTTTTCCTCAGCACAGGTTATTAACATTATGCATGGCTTCAAGGAGGAGCCTTCCCCCATGCCAGACTTTCCTATTTTTTCCCTCTTCAGTTTTGCTAATTTGGTGTTACGATGGTTTTGTGTTTTTCAGCAATGGGTAGAAGGGCTTGGATCCATCATACATAACTTTAGAGCTAACAATGTCAGTCCAATGACGTGTCTCAAGAAACAGTAAGTTACTTTCTTTCCTCCTGTCTCCTTTATTTTTCTGTCCTTGTTGTTTTCTGTCCTATGTTTTTCTTGTTGTAATTGGGGAAAAAAGTGCTTCTCATAGTTTGACATTTACAAAACAGTGTCAGAAAGAAAATGGTGTTAAATATGTTAAGAGTTTGTCTTTTATTGAGACTAAAGATGTCTCCAGGCTATATCTGGCACCTGCCCAGGAGAAATTACAGGAGAATCTGTAACTGTTCATTTGATTTATTGTAGTGTATGTTCTAATTATTGGCTGGTTTGTTTTTTCCTTGATGCATATGCAAAGAAAAGCCCGTGAGACTTTCTCATCTTCATGCTGGTGTTAATTGCTGTACTGATTTATTTGGGCTGCTTTTTGCCTTTACAGTTACAGAACTGCCCTGCCTCAAGCATTGAAATGTTTTTATTGCAGAACAATTATTTGTTTGTACTCATTTAGCAGACATGGCAACAAGTTAAACCTAAGTGTCTAGACCCCAATTTTAATAAATAATATTTTTAAAATATTTCATTCCTAATTTCAGCTGGATGAAGCTGGCCTTTCTAACAAACACAAATGGGAAAATTCCAGTTCGGAGGTAAGCACATTAGGGAGCTCTATGTTTTTTCACGTCCTAGTTCTGTGTGGCTTAATAACAGAATATAATATTAATTTTATTACTAATACATATGTAAGAGTAAGTACAGAACTAGATATTCTTATCTGCCCTCCTTGGTAAGCTAGGCAGAACTTCTTACCAGCCTAGTAATTTTTTTTTTTTTTTTTTTTTTTTTTACAATCCATTGTAATGAAGACATGAGTTCTTCTAATAGTTTTCAAAGTCACTTAGAGCTAAGAGCATCAGATTTCTCAGCCTAACATTCTTCAAACCCTGGGATGAGTTTTTCAGTTGTAAAATTTGAGAAAGTACTTTAAAAAATGAGCCATAAAAGCTTGCAGACCAGTTAAGTAGAGGACAAAAAGATACTTTTAAACTGCAGTTCCTTGTAAAAGAGATATATGCATCTGCCAAAAATGCTCCTGCTTTTATAGGAACCCCCAGGATAATATTTTGTTTTGTCCACATGGTAAATGAACTTGTTGGGTTATTGTTGTTGGGAACAGGAAAGCCAGAACAGCATCTTTCCTTCTGTGCAGCTGTTAACTATGACAAGTTACTGTTTTTCAGTCCTCTCTGGCTAGGCAATAGCACTCCCCCCTCCTGCTCTATGACTACATTCTTGCCCAGACACTGAGCTGCTTTTCTCTTCATAAAGTACATGCAAACCAGATTTTTGGGGCATGCTGGTTTTTCATAAAGAGAATCTCACCGAAGGGAGGAAGAAAGAGGACTTTGTAAGATAAGCCCCACACAACAGATTTTCTTTTCAAGGGAGGAAAAGAGGATTTTGCATCTATACAGTAAGCAAAAAGACAAAGGGCCTGCCATGCTGCTTTCCAGGTTTCTTTAGCTTCATGACTCAGGTGACACCTTGACAGTGTTAAAGCTGCTTCAGTGTGTTCATCTTCCAGTTCTCACATGGCCAAGTCTCTGCTTATTCCTCAACCTCAGCTGCCATGAAGTACCTCCTGTGCAGGAGTCCCATGAGGACTTTCATCAGCTGGAGGGTAATGACAAGGGAACAATACCACAGGGACAAATCAATTTTCAGGACTTTACAGCTTTATGCCTGTGCTTGAACACAGAACCCTATTCCACAGTAGGAATTTATAGTGTGCTAGCTTGTCTGAAATGGTTTCTGCCTTTAAATATTTTACATCACATTTAGTGAGGCATAAATCTCTCTGTTGGGCTGCAGCATACTAATTTGTGTATGAAGACTGTCTGTTGCTTAAAAATCCAGTTCACTGGGTCCAGTGTATTAAATCTTTACATTTGAATTTGCACTATTTACAGGTTAGCATAGACCAGTCCCTAACAGTTTAATTTATTGTAATAGCAGGTTGCTTGTGAATTCATTAGAGATCTACTATTCCATGGAGTTGAATCTCCTTTGCATCTGGACACTCCAAGGAATGTGCTATCTTGGTCTGAATAAAATGTGGCAAATTTCTGGGGCTTACACAGGAAGTGGGGTGTCACCCACTCAAAGGATGAGGAGACATGTCCGTGAGAAGAGCAGTATGAATGGAGGAGAGGAAAAACCAATGTGCTCTGCAGAGCTGCATAGAAAAGAAGGGGAGCCAGGGCCCTGATGTGGGATGGCAAGGCCATGGGATTGGCCTGATCTAGCAGGAGCTGCTGATCCTGGAGTGGGACACCCAGGGGTCAGCCTGGGATGGGGGCAGAGGTGCATTTCACTGCCTCCCCCTTCTTCGTGCAGAGAGAGGGAGAGATCAAGAGGAGACAGGAGGAGGGAGATGCATGAGGAAGGGATGTGTGTCTGAGGAAGGCAGGCCAGGAAGCCCTGGGAAATGTGAGCTGAGTGCCTCTGCCTTGCAAGGGGCACCTAAGTTTCACATTTGCCCCACAAGCTTCCCGCAGTACCTCTTGCACTGGTTTAAACCACTGGTGCTTCTCCTCCAGGTGACCTGTTTTAAATCCACTGTTATTTATTCAGCCCTGCTTCCTCCTCCTCCTCCTGCTGCTGCCAGGGGCTCCTGTAGCAATTGCTGCAGCTCTGGGGATACAGATGGGAAGTTTTCTCTCCCAGAAACAGAACCCCCAGCAGGTCAGTTCTGCCATAGGAATGTGTATCACAAGACCCACCTGTATTTCATTTTTACACAGAAGTGCTGTAAAACACCAAGAGAAAAAAAAAATCCTCACCTGCAGAATCAGAGCTCCTTGAATTTCCTCCCAAGTTTGAAACAACTTTTGCAACTGTCACAATCCCCATAAGGAATGATGAGCCATGAGGAGGTGACACTCCTCAGGCTGTTGGTAGATGCCATAAATATTCTCCTGACTCCTTGTCTGTGCAGTTGGGAGTTGCAAAGTCACAAAAATTTTTCTCAAGCTGCTTTTGGATTTTAATGGATTCTGGGGCATAGGTCTGTTGCTATTGAAGTGCTGTGTTTGGGAGAGAAGAAATTCTGATGGTTAGCAGTGTCTTGCAAAGACATGGCATTTGTAAATTATTTTATATGTTCAGATTTTAACACTACTGTAACAGATGAGCAAACAGGTCAGCATTTGTAAAGAAAAAAAAATCTACTTGGTTTCTTCAACTGTGCAGGCAGAAAATATATTTTCTATGTGAGTGAGTTGCATCTGCGCATCTGGAGCCTGGTTAGAAATTAGGTTTGCTCAGACTGTGCTTCTCGCTTTGTATCACTACATTTAAAAGGATTCAAGCAAGTTTAGGTTCTAACTATGAAAATACATAGTAAAAAAAGAAGGGGCTAAACTATGACAAACGAACCTTAAATCTGTTATTCACTAGTTTAATTAAGTTAATTTGAAAGTAGAGTTTTTAAAAGTGTGTTTAATTTCAATTACTCCAGAGCGTCTGGAAGAAATCTGTTGCAATACTTCAGTGTTGGTTGGAAATCAAATTTAGATAATTTCTTGTACAGCGTAGGCAGGTCAAGCCAAGCTGATAAATTCACTGGAGCCATGGCAGAAGATTGATTTCCATAGGTTGTGGTGGCTTGATTTTTGAGGTGATGGTTGGGAAGTGGTGAAGGTCTGAAGTAACCAAGTGATTTAATCCACCAACAAGCACAATAGAGCCATATTGTTCAGTTCCAGAGTTGGGAAGTATTTTAAATATTTATGAGGAAGTACATTGGCATATTAGCATGAACCCTGAACCACTGTAGGTGGAAAAAGAGGAGTAAACACCTGTAGGTGTCAAGATGAATGTAAATCTGCTAGGAAGAAGTCTCTTCTGATAGAAGGAAAAACAGTTTTATTTGCAATAGCCTTGGCAAAATGAACATGTCATGCTGTATTTTTACAATCTTTTTTGATTCATGCAATCTTCTCTACACTGCTGTGTCATTACAAGTTACTGCTGTGTTTGCTGTCAGCTTTTGTGAAATAAAAAAATACATTTGGCATCAAAATTAAGTTCCCTGCGGCCATGGAATCTTGGCACACATCTGATTAATTGCTTACACCAATATTGCATGTTTTACAGGACATTTATTATTGGAGTCCAATTCATTATAAAAGACATAGAAATTTACAGGGCTGGAAATAGGTTGTAAATTGTATGGCTAACATTACTCTGTGGTTTAGAATTAGCAGAAAAAATAGATGCCTTAAGATTTTTTTTAAGAAACAAGTGCCTGGAGTTAAACTCAGTCTATATTTTAGTGAAATTATCTTGGTATTTGTCAGCTTTGGAAACTTAAATAGCTAACTTAGATGCCTAAATAGGGACATATAAATCTAACTGTTGTAAGGACCCAGTAAGAAGAAAAACATGGCTATGTTTTGTTAAAATATTTTTTTATCATTTAGATATTTTCACTTCCTGATCTTAATTTTATTAGTATGAAAATATTTACATAGGCAGTTTAGAGTGTTTTGGAGAATAAAACAACCATGAATTGCTATGGCAACAAATAGCAGCCACAATTTGTTTCATGTCTCTTGCCAAGTGAAATTATTTATTATGCATGAGATTAACTAAAAGTCTCAGCAAATGTTTGTCTCACTTGATGATAAAGAACAGCACATTCTTACCAGCAGTCATCAAGTGTTTCCCACTGTTCAGCTTTTGTTAGAAACACATCTTGGATGCAGAATTCAGTTTCTCTCTCCAGATGAAGACACCAAAATCAAGGGGTTGTGGGTCACAGCATTCCAGCTCAAGCCTAAACAGAAGGCAGGAAAGCTATCAGGTTTGGATCCCCCTTTCCAGACCCAGGGATTATTCTGACTCTTCTCAAATGGAAAGAGAAATATACCACTTTCCTATTAATCATACCAAATAGCTGCATTTCTGTGGGATTTATCTCATTCCAAGTGAAACCAGTTTGTCATTTGTATGCATGGTGAAGTCATGCTTTGGGAAGGAGCAGGATGGTTATCAGTTTGGTGGAAATATTCCAGTGGCAGCTGAGAGGATCTCTGTGCAGCATGGCTGGGATAGGGTATTTATTCTCCCTGGCTGTGAGGTGAGAGAGCATCCAGAGGGAACACTGCAGCAGGGAATGGGATTTGGTATGTGGCTGGTAGTCTCTTGGTAGCAGCAGCTGCTTGAAAAGGAAAGAGGAAGGAAGCTGCCTTTAGGAACAGCCCACTCTACCTTGTGGAGGCTCAGTTTAATGCCTGGGATAGAAGGGAAGTCACCACAATCAGGAATGATCAGACATGAGTCTCCTCCCTCGGAGAATCTGCTGCTTTCTAAACAGTAATTTGTACCAGCACACAGCTTAAAAGAGCAAACAAAAGAGTGCTTTGCATGGCTCTGTACCCCAGTGTACTGGGGGGATAAACCCTCTTTTGTTCTGTTTCAGTTCATTATTTTGATGTATTTTCTGATGGCTGGATTGCAGTCAGAGCAGTGCTGCTCTCTGGAGCTCAAAGCACTTCTTCAGCTGCACTCTTACTTGGAAACTGTTTACATGCATCAATTGAAGCCAGAGGAAAATGTTGGCAGTGAAAGCAAGAGAGAGAAAACTGATTGCTTAAAAAGTTACTAACATTTCTGTGTTTGTTTGTTTTTTTTTTTTCCCTCTCTACTGTTTTTTGTTTTAGCATAACCAGGACCTTTGCATCAGGTAAAACAGAAAAAGTGATCTTTCAGGCACTGAAGGAATTGGGTCTTCCCAGTGGAAAGGTATTTAGTGGTTGTGAATAACTGGTTTTGTTTACTAATAAGGTAATGACTCATTCACATTTGTAGCTGTAATCGAAGTCATTTGCATCACAAAAAGTGTGCCTATTGCGTGATACTTACTAATCACTGGAGGTTGTTTACTAAAGCCAAAATGTAATTAAATCTGTATGACACAGAGGTCCTTAAACCTCTTAGAGGAGGCTTCCCTTCTTTTCTGTCACAAACTACCTTTTGTTCATTTATGCTAAGTATATGAGCACAAAATATGCATGTAATTGATTTTTTTGTTGAATTTCTTGGACTCCTCCTGCTCTTTGCTCCCCTCCTTTGGAGAGCTGCTCTCCAGCTCTGTCCCACTTGCAGTGGGAGCCCCTGCCAGCAGCCCCAGAGAGGTGATGGCTTGAACTTTTTTGGGTTTGGGTTGGTTTTTTTTTTAAGCTTCAGAAGAAAAATAAATTGTTTTCCAGCTCTGTGTTTATGTAGAATTATTGTTACTGTGAGGTTGGAATGCAGTCACATTAAACAAATCTATGATAAAGATGAAGTTAGAATAACTTTGAGAGTACAAAAGAAACCAGGTAATTTTACACTTGGGAAGGAGCTAAACCAGTTCTCAGTTGCTTTTTTTTCTGATATAAGATATTCTCTTGGGAAAAAAGCACGTAAGCTCTCTTGTCTGGATAAATGTACCTTTGCATTTCATTGCAGAATGATGAAATTGAGCCTGCAGCTTTTACTTATGAGAAATTTTATGAGCTTACCCAAAAGATATGTCCCCGAACTGACATAGAGGACCTCTTTAAGAAGATGTAAGTTCAATTTTAATATAATCTTGCTTTAAAGATATTTTGTTGTATTTTTAGTCCATAACTAATAGTGACAGAACACTGTAAAATTTGTCTACCCTTGGATCCTAGTAGCATCAGCAGTACTTAAGACCAAGCTCCAGTCTATGTTTTACTCCTTCCTCCCTTCTGAGACTATTAATGTAAAAGTTCACTCTGTATTTTAGAGCAACTTTTACATGAGTTAGAGGAAACACCCAGAATTTTTTTTTTTTTTTGCATTGGCTTTACTAACTACTGTAATTTTTAACTTGCTCTTTAGATGATTAACACAGTATGTGAACTAATTAAATTAAGTAAGAAATTCGAAGTTTGAAAAGTTTCTTCACCCAATTTATTCTCAGCTGGAGGACTTACATGTTGTTTTATGATGTAATGTTTGTTCAGGGATAGGAAGAGATGTTGTGGGAGATATACTGTGCCAAGCATAGACAATTAGTATGTTTTCTGTGACTGTTCATTTTGAGATTATAGAGCTACATTCAAGTAGCAAATAGTAGGTGGTTTTAAAAGTATCAACAATGTCAACATGTAAATCATACCTACTGTAGCATCGTGTACAAAAACTCACATTCTTTAATAAATTCCTTTTCAGCAATGGAGACAAAACTGATTATTTAACGGTAGACCAATTAGTGAGCTTTCTAAATGAAGTAAGCTTTTTCATACATTAACTACCATAAAGTCTGTCTGCAGTGGCTTGCTTCTTCCAATCTTCCCATTGCATGCCCCGTGCCGTTATTTGCTGTGCTTTCCATTGTGGGAACATCAGGTGCAAAAATCAGCTCCAGCCCTGTGTTCTGCTTTCTACATGTTGGCCTTGCAGCTGCATTTGTTGGTTACTTGTTGCTGTGCTGTGGTGTGTGTCCTGTGTGTTTAATACTTTTTTAATTGTTCCATTCTACTAAAATACACCCAGTATTCGATTGCAGGCAGTTATTTTACCTGTAGGCCCCAGATAAATATATCTACTAGTCCTTCTAAGATAGTAGAAAAACTGAAGTATGTGTTTATAAACAAGGATTTGATTCTCGTCAGCAGTAGTATTTCAATCTGTTACAAATGTAAGAGCTAAGAGGATATTTTAAGAGTTTGCATATGATTTTTAAAATACCATGTGTGCAGAATAGGAGGAAATATTTTTATTGCTGTATTTCCAAAATGCAGTTGTTGGCAGAAGTATTTAGTATTTCTTAAAAGCATCATGAGTGTGTGAAGTAGTTCAATAAACAGTGTGGGCTTGGCTCTTTTCTATTCCTAAAGCACAGTAAGTTATAGAAAACTGCCTCGTTTGCAATTCCAGCAATAAATGCAGCATGTGGATTTGACAAGAGCACACCCATGGAAAACAGACACATACTACTTGGTAGTTCAATTTTATATATGTTTATATACATATGTGTGTGTGTGTGTGTTTATTTATTGGATACTTCAGCCTGAAGATCCAAGCTGTAAAACTCCCTATATATCCAATTTGGAATATTATTTTATTTTTCAGCACTGAACGTGTGCCTTACTCTTCACTGAACCTGAATTACTTGTAAAAAGGGTACTCAAAAAGAAAAGAGAGAGAGAAGATTAACAGTTTGCATAATTAGGATTACACAGGCTTAATCTTACTGCTGTGAGACTTCTTTATATCACAGCTATTTCCACAATTCAGTGTCTGAATGTTTGTAGGGCTAGGGTCAGAGCTAAGGTTTGTCATCTTTGCTTCTGCTTTGGGGAGAGAAAGGACAGTGTTGTGATTTAAATTATAAATTATAAATTATCCCTTTTAAAGCACCTCAGTCCCCAGTTCACCTGCAGTGCTAGGTACATTTTACTGCTTGAAGCTCATGGCCCTAACCCCACTTTAAACCATGTTAGCTTCTGATTTCTTTAGCATCCCTCTTCATTTTCAGGTACATGACTGTTTTATCATTATTTTTAAATTGATCTCTAATTGTTTTAGTTTAAAGTGTAGTTCCTTGGAGACTAAACTTCTGAAGAAAAGCTGCCAGCATTTGTAAGAACCCCCTATCTCCAGTAACTAATTGAAAAATAAAGATTGAGTTGCTGTGCTCTCAATTTTGTGTGACTTTAGCAGTTCTTTATACAGAATTAGAAACATTATTTTATGTAGGTAAATATAGGTAATATGGGGAAAAATGCATCTTGTTGACCACATTCATATTGACAAAATACATTTTGCAGTTGGAAATCCTGTGGTTGGCCCCTTTGCCTCAGGACCAGAGCTGGGGAAAATTACTCAAGTGTTTTTTCTAGGGTAGGACATTTATTCTGGTGACTGAAACCAATTCCTTTGGTCTGTGTTGGAGGTCTTCTGGTCTCCAAACTGAGTTTAAAGTTTTTGTCAGAATTTGAAAGGCACAAAATTACCCAGAATGTGCCTCCTGAAAGGATCTTTTCTGTCCCCTTGGCTGCTGGCCAACACTGCAATTAGCAGTGGTGTCTAATGCTGGCAAATATAAAAAGGTTATTGTCATTACATAGGAGAGGCGAGCTACTTGGCAGAGCAACTCTTCATGAGACTCTTTAATTTAAATTATTTTGAAGTAACCTCCAAGGCATGCTGCAGAAGCTCTAAGTGTTATGGGTTTTTAAGAGAGCATGAGGATATGTTACCGGGTATGAGAGGAGAGTGAGCAGCTTTCCTGGAGTTTTTCCAAACTCCTATCTCTATTTGACTTTTAAATGCTGCTGGCTGACAGATGATTTAATTGTACTTCGGTATTAAAGCTTCTGGGAAGTTTTTAGAAATTTAATTGTTGTCATGCACTGAGTATTTTGTCTAGATCTCCTACTTTTAAAGTCAAATTTTGGAAAAAAATAAAAAAGGAAAGATAGCAGAAAAGGGACTGAAATCACTACCACTGAGAGTTACTCCTGCAGTTCATTTACAGCAATAAAATAAGAAGACAAGTAATGGTCTAAATGGAATTTTCAGTAGTCTGACCAGCACTCATCCATTCTTTTGGGAGGCGGGTATGGGGAGATCCTTTCCTATTCCCAATTCCTTGCTCTTCCTCCCTGTCTCTCCCCTTCCTTTTTCTTCCTCCTTCCTTCCCACTCCCTCTTTCCATCCCCCAGCTGTTCATCTCCCCAGAGGGTCTCACCACTTGCAGGGCAAATGCTGGTTTTAGGCAGAACTGGTTTGAGCATTTTGAGCTGCTGTGTCTCAGTCTGTACCCACTCTGAGGTGCTGGAGGCAGGCTGGGGAGGCTGAATGAGCTTTTCTCTCTTTGCAAAACCCTCTAGGCACCCTTTCTTCCCATGTTTGTAGTCAGTTCACCCTCACCTGGCTGGGAGTGCCTGGTGTAAGGGTGCTCTGTCTGGTAGGGTAACCAGAACAATCAAACACACCTTTGTTGCACACACACAGTTAATCCTGGGGCATGTTATCTTTTGAGATGAAATTTCACACTTTAAGTTTTGGTCTGCTTTTGAGTCACAAGTTCCCTGTGCCATCAAGCTTCATGGTGCAGAATGTTTCCCCAAAAGACACTAGAGAACATTATCACTTTTTAAAAGCAGATCTTTATCAGTTGCCAAGTTTGTTTTTTTTAAACAAAGTGAACATAGGGATACACTTCTGTTCTACTGGAGGATCGATGATGAGCAATGATCACTGCTACTGGAAGAATATTTGCTCTCTGCTCCTTCTGATTACTCTGGGACTTTTTCTCAAGAGGAGACTTTCTGCTTTGTCCCATTTATTTTCTTCTGTTTGCTCATTACTAACTGTAGAAGCGAGTAGGGAAGAGCCCTTTTCCTGAGCAAAGAACCTTCCCTACTATTTCTGACCATTTTTGGAGGTGGTGTATTGTCACTAAGGGTATAAATATATACCTTGTCCTTTGTCACTGTGGAACTGTTGCATGACATGTTGTGGTGTTGTTGGTGTGTGCTGCTGAGCAAGTCGTGTCCTGCATCCATCTGTTCCCATGTGCTCTTTGATCTGAGTGTTCCTGGGCATCCCAACAGCCCCTCTGGCCTGGACAAACCTGCTGTGTTTAGATGCTGCAGACTACCAGTAGCATTACTTGAAACATCCCTCCCTAACTGCATGATTGAGTTGGCATTGGTTGTAATTTCTTGGAGTTAATTAAGCACATAAACAACCGATGGATTGGTTGTAAGAAAAGAGATTGGATTGGATAATACTTTTGTTACAGGAAAAAAAGAAAAAATTGTTTAAAAAGTTTCCATATAAGGAATTACAGCAAATGCTGATAGTGCTGTGTAAGCCATGTCAACACCATCCTGTCCACTCCAAATTACTGACTGCCAACTGGGGGTGGCCTGTTACATTTCTGAATTCTGCTGAAACTAAAGCTTGGAAACTGTGCACCTTTTGGGGTAAAAGAGTGTTTTCACAGTCATATTTATTTCTTTTTTTTTGTTGCATCTATTTACATGCCACTACTCCATCAATTCCAGTTTTAATTTTCTTTTAATGGAGAATCAGGCACACAGTGTGCAGCTCTAATCCAGCATGGAGGAAAAAACCAAAGTTACATAGCATACTATAAAGTGAAAACATACAAATTCTGAATTTTATTAGTCTATTAGAAATCACTGCTAAATTGTACCTAAATGTGACATATATTATGAAATCCTAATATTGTAAATTATTGTGAATTAAGTGATGATGCTGTGAAATTCCTGTGTATATTTATTCCAAGAACCTATGCTGGTTTTTGAATAGTTAAAAATATGATGTTTCCATGATTCACAAATAATCATCCAGTACTTGCATATTTCTAAACTCAAATTTCAAATTTTATATTTACAGTATATTTTTTTTTTACTTTTTTGCTTTAGCTGTAGATATTGTGTAAGACTTGCATTTTTGCAGAGGTGATTACAGTGCCACCAGTCAAGTCTGTCACTTTTGCAAAAAGAAGAATGAGAGAGAATTTTCAAAGGGACATTTAGCTCTTTATTTTCAACATCTCATTTGCACAGATTCCATGTGCAGTCATAATTTTCATGAATAAGCAAGAGTAAGACCAGTTATATGATTGCACTGGATTTTTCTTTTTTAAAAATATTTTTGTGATCAAACTGCCTAGGTTTCTTATGAAAGATAATATTCTACCTAATGCTGAAAATGCTGTTAAACAGTCTGTAAATTTTAGGGCTGCGCTTTTTTTCTTTTTTTTTTTAATGTCCACTTCTTTCTTTCTCATCTGCAGTAATGAAATGCTCTTGGATGATAGCCATGCACTATATTGTTTTGCTGAATTCTGTTGTTTTCACACCTTAGCATCAACGAGATCCTCGGCTCAATGAAATTTTATTTCCCTTTTATGACACAAAAAGAGCAATGCGGATAATTGAGACATATGAGCCAGATGAAGACTTGAAGAGGAAAGGTAAATGGGGGAGGGAATTCAGAATTCACTGGGTTTGGGCATTTGGGGAATCTATTCTGAAGCATTCAGACTTTTAAGAGGGAGTTTACAGTCCCAGTGGTCTGGGGACAAGCACTTGTATAGGGTGCTGGACCAGGAAACTGCTCTGCTGAAAAAAATACCTCCCCTTCAAAATAATATTTTTTTAGAAGGATTATGACCCTGATCCAGGTTAGAGTGTGGCTGTAAATCCTGATAGGAAAGGGAGACTCTGGGATTGAGTAAATACAGAACAACAGCTCCTTGCAGCAGCAAGTCAACGTGTACATGTCTGTGGTCAGGGTCTCAGAGAGACTGCGTAGCTCTGCAAAATATAGATTGTACATATTGTGCAAAAATAAAAAAGAAATTGCCATATGCATCCACCTTCTTATAATATATTCCCTCTAGTGCCTGAGGGCAGCAGCCTGGCTCAGAATAGGGTATTTTATGTGGGTGATCTGAAAAATGTTCTTTCCGAGCAAGGCTGCAGGAAGTACCTGCAAGGCATTCTTGGGCTGCTCATGTCCTGAGCTGCTGTGAGTGTGGGAGGTGTCAGGGGCTGAACTCAGTTCCCAGTTCTTACTCATTTTGCTGCAGCAGCTGTGTTGGGAGCAGCTGCAGAAATGAAACATGTTGCTTTCCCTGCCCTTTTCGCTGGGCTGCTGTTGTGACAAGTAGAGAGGAGACTGCAGCTTTGTAAAGCCCATCCTAACAAATGTCTCTTGCACAGACATTTAGGCTCATGGATCAAGGCAGAAGTATTTATATATCTTGCAGTGCCTTGTGGTGAGGGATGTGCAAACCAAGCAACAGGAGGAGGCAGCATCTAATCCTGCCCCAATAAAGCCTTAGGCTTTCTCTCCATGTCTAAATGAATAAACTCTCAAAGTATTAATTGATTTTTGTCATCTCTATCCCAATTGATTTATAATTTTTAAAGACACTCATCTTTGATTCTTGGTGCTAGTGTATGCTATTTTAAATATTTTCCAACACTAGGAAGGTGTGCTAATGAGGCTGCCACCTGTTTAGAATGGAAGGTTTAAAAACACGTTTTCTGAAGGTGGAAATAAATCTAAAATTGGAAAAAAGAAATTCAACCATGGCTAATTATTTAGCCTCTTTAATTGATTTTTATTTCTGTTAGGTTTTCAATAAATGTGGAAAACCTTTTGCATGGGTTTAATGAATATAACAACAAAACAGTAAAAGTCCCCTCTGGGTGCTCCTCCAGGGATATCAGCAGGGACTGTTCTCTTCAACTTCTTTCCCCTTCTTAGATAAAACTGTGCCGTTGAGCAAAATATAGAGGACAACCTTTCTTTTCCTTTGTTTTGGTGGTGGTTTTTTGGTTTTGGGGTTTTTTTTTGGTTTTTTTTTTTTGTTTTGTTTTTGTTTTGGTTTTTTTGTTTGTTTGGTTTTTTTTGGTTTTTTTGGGTTTTTTTTGTTTTTTTGCTAAATGAGTGGTAATAAGGCAGTGGTAATAAGCAGCTGACTCCTCCTCAGTTACATTTCAGTTTCAGCAGTGAGTAAAGCTGAACAACTTAATGCTGGGCAGTTCAGTAACTGGAGTCTGCTCAGGAACACTACAAACCCCAACAACCTTGGTGAGAAATACAAAGCCTGAGCTGCTGAACACACAGAGCTCTGTTAGGTTGCTGAGGTTTCACCTGTGTTCTGTCTAGAACATCCATCCAGCTGTGACATTTTTCCACAAGATGATACACTAGGAGTGTGTATTATCTGAGATATGCTGTGCTGCAGCTTTAATGTACTTGGTGATAACAAAATGAAACCATTCTTCAAGTTGAAAAGTCCCTTTTTCCCCCTTTCTTTCATACTCAGGATCAGCTGAGAGGATTTGAGTAAAACATTCTGGAGCATTCACCTCTGGCTGACACCAAGCACAGAAAATTTAATCTCCAGTACAGGATTTTTTCAGAAAATTACAAGTAGAATGGAAACTGGGATCACTCCACTTCCCTGTATAAGAGAAAAATAGACTTAAAGAAAATAAAAATAGAACTGCTGCAACCTTGTCTTAGCAATAGCGGAGTGTTCATAAATTACTTCAGAGAAAGCAAAGTCAAAATTAGTGCCAGGTAACCATTCTCTGCAGCAGCTCTTTGTAAGTAATCCCTTCTTCCCGATCACAGATAATTTTCATTTTTCAGACTCTTAGCCTCTTTAAAACTGATATTGTCATACTAATTATTCCTAATTTGGTTTCAGTAAAAAATACTCCATGATTTGTATTTTTTATACTTTATTGAAGCATAGGCCAGCAGACAGATAAGAGGGAGGTGTTATGAATTCTGTGTTCTGAATTCCTGTATTTCTTGTCATTGTAGATTTCTGTCTTCATTTACAAAGGTATAAACATGTATTTCAAACAGTAAACTGGAAGGTATTTTAGATTTTCCTGATGTTTTGTAAATGAAGCACTGCAGAGATTTTCAGGTACATGTCCCCGTGTTTCTGTCAGTGGGGAGGAGTCTCTGCACAAACTGGTTGACAGTGATGTAGCACAGGACTAAATATGAAAGGGAGAAGGAAAGGGCCACAAAAGCCTGCTCCATGCCAGCTCACAGTGTCTGACTTTAAAAGTCCCAGAGATCAAAGCTGTTAGGACTGTTCTGAAGAGATGTCACTACCTATTTGCCTTCTTCACCTCCTTTTGCTGCCTTAGTTCTATTGATGGTGAGTGCTGGACCTCAGGTGGGCACCTGGTTTTTAATTTGGTTATCTGGGAGCGTAATGGCACATTTTGCATCAGCTGCTGGGCAGCCTGGAGTGCAGGAAGGGGAGAGCTGCTTGCTTGCAGAAATCTGTGTAAAAAATAGGTTCTGTGCTAGAATTCCTGCTCTATGAGGTGGTTTGAGTCCTGTGGACTCTAAATTCCTGGTAGTGATTCATCATGCCTTCTTCTTCCTTCTAGGTGTCATATCCAGTGATGGGTTTTGCAGATACTTGATGTCAGATGAAAATGCTCCTGTTTTCTTAGACCGTTTGGAATTGTATCAAGAGATGGACCATCCTCTGGCTCATTACTTCATCAGCTCCTCTCACAATACCTATTTAACAGGCAGGCAGTTTGGGGGCAAGTCTTCAGTGGAGATGTACAGACAAGTGCTTTTGGCTGGATGCAGGTTGGAAGCAGAAGATAATCCATATTTGTGAATCTAATACTTTAAAAATAATGTACCTTGGTGTTGATATCTTGTACAAGTGAATGTGTAAATATGTTAGTGTGGCAAATGAAAACACGTGTTTGTTTAAGAATCTTATTTTTCTGACAGAAGTAATTCCAGTCAGAGGAATGTAGAAATCAATAAGGAGAGAGTGCGAGAAAGTTAACAGAAGTTTGGTCTCAGAACGACAGCTGAAGAATTTCAGAGGGCTTTCTGCTTTATAATGGCAAAATTTATATGTTAATGAGAATCAGAAAATTTATGATTTCCTGCTTATTTCTTGACTTAGTAGAATGAGAATAAGAGTGGCACAGTGCTAAAGACATTATTGCCCAGATGAAAATACACTGACTCACACATGCCATATTTAAGGTGGCATATCCAAAGTTATAGAAGTAACACATGTACAGCTTAGAAAGAGTTGTGCAATGCCCAAAACTGATTTGCAACTTACTGCTCTGACTATCACTGCTAAAATATGTCCCAGGTAGCTCACCTGTAATAAAACACTAAGTTTATTTTCCTTGGATCTTCAGGTGTGTCGAGCTGGACTGTTGGGATGGCAAAGGTGAAGACCAAGAACCAATAATAACCCACGGAAAAGCAATGTGCACAGACATCCTTTTCAAGGTAAATGCCTGGCCTCTACATGTGGCAGCAAAGGCCAGGAGAATCCAAGCAGGGCAGCCTGTCCTCCTCATTACTGGAATGCTGCTCCTGTGGGATGCACTGACATGGGCTGGGTTTCTGTCCCAGACTTTGGGGCTCATTCCTGACTTGCACCACCCACCCCTGTGCTCTGTCTGCCTTCCCACAGAACCTGCAGGAAGCAGGCTTGCTGCTTTTGCCCCACTTCTTCACATCCTGGGGCTCTTCGCACCACAGAATGAATATCTTTGTTGTCTGAGAAGCTCCTTAGCTGTGGAAAAAGCCTGAAGATGCAGGAGTTTCTGTGGGAGTAGGAATTCTCCCATTGATGGCTGTGGGTGAAGATGCCATGCTGCTGCAGGTGCAGGGAGGTTGTAGGGGGGCATCAAGAGCACAGGGTTTTTTCTGCCTCTCTCTTCATTTGCACATTTAAGACATCCCTGTGTTTCTCAGGGTGGAGTGGATAATAAAAAAACCCCTTTTATTATGTTTTTAATTTGATCCATTTTGACTTGTATCCTATTGTTGCTTTTTTGCAGGATGTAATTCAAGCCATTAAGGAAACAGCATTTGTTACATCAGAGTACCCTGTCATTCTTTCATTTGAGAATCACTGCAGGTACATAGTGCCAATTTTTAATTCTTAAATTGTGCATTGTCTGAGAGAGATGATATAGTTTAAAATATTATTATATGATACTTGGAAACTGGGATGGGGTAATGCAGGCATACTGAATATCACTTAATATACCATTAATATACTAATCAATCTTTATGTAGCTTAATAATGGCAATATTTTTATCTGTGATAAAGCTCTGAAATGTGTTTGAATGTTCCATTAGCTGTATGAGATTCAGTTACTCTATTTTCTCAGTCGTGTTAAATTCATATATGTCAAATAATAGACTTTTATTGACAGTATAATTACAGTAAAGTAATACTTCTCAGTTGATGCAAAATGGGCAGTATAATATTTGGGATGTCTGCATTACTTAGCAGTGATAGTGATAGTGATTTCTTTTTTATATTTAAAAATTAACTGGCATAATCTTTTCCAGCAAATATCAACAGTACAAGATGTCAAAATACTGTGAAGATCTTTTTGGAGATCTCCTGTTGAAGCAGCCTCTAGAAACACATCCAGTATGTTATATTGTGCCAGTCTGTCTATTTTTTGGTTTTTTTTGTTTTATTTAAAAGAGATTATAAACTGAGGTCATATCACCTTTAGTGCTGTTCACTGCCAGTTCTGTGCTTTCAGAAATGACTAGTGGTTTTGGGTGGCTGTGCTTTTTGGTACAAATTGTTTTTATCTGATTTGTTTAATCTCTTCTGTACAGGGCTCTGGCAAGCAGCCTGGGGAAATCCCCCCCTTGATGTGGGACATAATATCAGCACCTACATAAAACACACCACATGCATTGTCTTTGCAGGTCATACCTCTCTCTGAAATTGCCACTCACTGTTTAAAAATAGTTAATTATAACAGTTACTTAAAAATTGCATGGTCTCAGCTAAAGAAACCTCTTCTTTCAGCTGCATGTTGCATGTTTCATGCTCTGGGTCAGATCCTGCAGTCTAGGTGGCCCCACTGGTGCATTAAGAATTAAATTAAGCACCAAGAGTTCCCTGCAGTCCCACTTGGGCTGTAGGGTGGACTGTAGCAGGCATGCACTTCACTTTCCTGCATGGCAGGAGGAAACAACAGACACTCCTTCACAAACACAGCCTTTGAGACTTTACAGCTTGTTACACGGTGCTTGCTGCTCCTCCTCCAGACTGTCCTTGCTCCTTAACATGGGTGCTCTGTGTGCCAGCCATCACCCAGAGCCTGCAGAGGCTCCCTGGTGCTCTGGGGGACCACAGCAAGAAGGACCCTGCCTTACCTTTCAGTAAGGAGGGGGTCTTGGCATTGGCACCCCTGAAGCTTTGCTTTTCCTGGCTTTCCCTGCACGTTGCAGGAGCAGCTGCACACAGGGCTTGGTCAATGTTTGACCTTATCACTCTACAACTTCCCGAAGGGTAGCTGTAGGCAGGTGGGGTTGGTCTCTTTCTCCAGGCAGCACTGACAGAACTAGAGGACAAAAGCTGCACCAAAGGAAGTATAGGTTGGATATTAAGAAAAAGTTTTTCACTGAAAGAGTCTGGAATGGCCTGCCTAGAGAGGTGGTGGAGTTACCATCCCTGGATGTGTTTAAAAAAAGCGTGGATGTGGCACTCAGTGCTATGGTTTAGTTGAGGTGTTGGAGCTGGGTTGGGCTTGATGATCTTGAAGGTCTCTTCCAACCCAGTGATCCTGTGAGAATTCTGTGAAGAGTGCATCCCAAAGAACTAAATCAGTGATGTTCACAGGATGCTGACACACCCCTCACTAAAAGCTCCCAGCAGCTCCCTGGGAAGCCTAAACCAGAGCTGGCCAGAGGCTGCCGTGCCTCAGGGCCCAGTTTAGCCTCAGCTGTCTGTGCTCCATGGCACTGCTGAGCTTTCTGCATTCTGTGTCCTCTCCTCGTGGGCGAGTTCAGTCCTCAGCTGCTCACAAACAAGAGGCAAACACTGGAACTGAACCTGGGCCAGTGCCTGAGGGAGGCAGACTTAGCAGAAACATGGCACTTGGCTGGAGTAGATTTGGTTTGAAGTAAAAGCAAATAATCAAGTGTGGCCTTGTTTGGGAATGCAGCCTGGCAGGCATGAGCTCTGCAACACTGACATCTGGTGGAGTTACAGCCCCAGTGCTGTCAGGAGCAAGTGTGATCATCCAGCCTGCTCAAACTCCCTGCCTGGGTGGCGTGCAAGACCCTCACCCTCCCACGAGGAGGTTTCCACCCATTCTTCTGGAGCTGGGTTGATATGGTGGGGTGGTTATTTTTTTGTTTTGCCCTTTTTTTTTTTTCTTCTGTGTTGTTATTTGTCACCTCTACTGCTTTTATTTGGTTTCAATTTGTGGTGCTTTGGTCTTATGGAGTGCTGCTTCTCTCTAGCTTAGATTTGGATTAAGAGATAAGAATATCTGAATAGTTCTTCTAAGAATTGTCACTATTTATGGAAATGCCTTCTACTCCTGTATCATTTAGGCTTCACTGTTATGGTGCACCATAGGCTTCACCAGTCTATTATGGTGCTAAGAATGACAAGTTGTGGGTTCAATCTCTGTATGGGCCATTCACTTGAGAGTTGGACTCCATGGTCCTTGTGGGTCCCTTCCAACTCAGAATATTCTGTGATTATACCAGCAACTCCCTGAATAATATTCTTAGCAAGCCTGAGGTGTGGAGGGTGCTAATTACCCAATCTTTGTTTCTTATCCTCAATGATGCAATAGGGCTTAAATCAGAGGATTTCATACTTTTCCTCTTTTCTGAATATTATTTTTTCTCCTTCCAAAACTGGAACTTTTATTAATACTTCTTTGTGTGTGTATGTGTGTGTCCCTTTTGCCTTTGAGAAATACTGAATTTGTGACCCTAGTGGCAAAACCAGTCCCCACTACCTAGCTGAGGACTGGGTAGTTTTCCATGCCCAGTGTCAGTCCATTTCCACTCTCCAGGTGGGTTACTGCAGATCAAAGGGACCATAAAAGGTGACTTATTTAGAGATCAAATGATAATAGGCTGAGCTGTGGCTTGGGCAGTGTGAGCCACAGAGAGGAAAAGCAGGAATTCCTCTGAGAGAAGGTGCAGGTCACATCCACACCCCTTGCTAGGCAGGAGAAATGGGAAAATGTTCAGAGCAGTGCAGCTGAGGCTGGCACATGCTGGAGACCTGAGTGCTGGCTTCATCCATCAGCTTTACCTGAGCACAGCTTCCCCCTAGGACAGGGAAGAAGGAGAGCAGACTGTGAAACTGCGGTCACACAACCTCCTGGGGTTGTGCCTGAGGTGCCTCTTGGTGTGGCTGTCCCAAAATCCAAATCCCAAACAGGGGCAGAGAGGCCAAATGGCTGTTGTTATTATTGAGCATTTTCTTTGAATTGTTTTACAGCTTGAACAAGGTAAAGCCTTACCATCTCCTAATGACCTCAAAAGAAAGATTCTCATAAAGAATAAAAGGCTGAAACCTGAAGTAGAAAAGAGTAAGTAACATTTGTCAAATACTAAATAAACAAAAGTCCAGATTGCTACAAACAGACTTTGTTACCAAAGTTTCCAGATTGTTTGCACTTTAATTTTGGAAGAATGGGAATTATATATAAAGAGTATTTGGTTTGCCCTTGTGTTTCATGTGAGTGCCAGCCTAGGCCTTGTTATCAGCATGCTGCACAGGCACAGACAGACCCAGAAATGTAATCCTGGGACTTTTATCAGACTGCTGGTTGAGCTAAAATGTAAGGCAGATAGAATCTCTTGTCAACTCTGCCGACACCAGTCTGTTTGCATTGCTGTGTTCTTCCAGGATAAGCATGAAATGAAATGGAATTTCAAATTGTTCTTCTTGCTGTTGTTGCCAGTTCTGATATTTATCTTGTTTCAGTAAAAATAATGTTGCTGTATTAGTTCCTAGTATGGCTGTAATGATAAACCCTGGTCCTTCTCCATTCAAAGATAAGCACCCATACCTTGCACTGTCTTCAGTCATACATGGCTGTGCCCCTCCTGTCTAACTGAAGTGCACATGGAAACAGTTGAAAATCCAAGCACTTTGCCTTCATTTGCAGGGATCAAGCACTAAAGAGGTAGCTGTCTGTTTATCCTGTGAGGAAGTCATGTGCTTACTCCAAAGACCTTTGTAGTCTATGGAAATTTAGGGGGAATTTCTTCACAGCAGGGGTGATTAGACATTGGAATGGGCTGCCCAGGGAGGTAGGGGAGTCACTGTCCCTGGAGGAGTTTAAGGAAAGACTGGATGTGGCACTCAACCACTCTGGTTGACAAAGGTGTAGTTCAGTCAGAGGATCATGCAGTCTCAGACGCCTTTTTCAACCTGATTCTGTGCTTCTGTGAAATATTTTCCTTAACTTCAGTGAGCTTTGGACACAGCCTTTACTGACCACTTTTCAGATCTAATAACAGTCTGGGTTTATTGGTGCTATTTACCCTGTAAAAATGTATTGCTTGCTGAAAAGTCAGAGGACTAATTAAACAGAATGATCTGAGGATCAGGGAATAATTTGTGATGGTTCTCTTGTATTTCTTTGTGCTACAAACTGTTTATGTCATGACTAATTTAATTTCGTTTTTCATATTAACAGAACAGCTTGATGCTCTGAAGAAGATGATGGAGGCTGGGGAAACTTCTGCTCCTGTAAACATCCTGGAGGATGATAATGAAGAGGAAATAGAAAGCGGTGAGTGTTTCCTGGAGAAGGGCTCTCAGACTTGCCTGTGGCAGATACGAGGGCTGGCTGCTCCTTTCCCACATGCCTGTGCTCTGTGGCAGCAGCAGCAGCAGCTCTGGGCTCAGTGCAGGACCATCTGTCCAGACCCCAGCCTTGCCACGTCACCCCAGACAATTTAAATTTCCATTTACTGGTCAGAAGTTGTGTTAGAGCACCAACCAAATCAGATTTTCATTCTGTCTGGGAGAGAGAGACTAAGAAGTTGTGATCTTTGTTTTGAAAACACATATTGTCACTGTGTTTAACACTTGTCTCAACATCAGAGGGGATTGCTGCATTATACTTCATAAGGATAAAATGAGGGGTAGGATTTTTCTTACCAAACCTCAGTTATCCTCAGTGTAATTGTGCGGCTCTGAGTCAGTGATGTGGCCAGCAGGGAAATTTAGTGTGTGATCCACCCTGTCTGTTTTAAATGTCCACCTTTAGAAGATATAAATCACACCCCTGTCTGAACCAAGGGACTGGCCTGTGCCGTGTCACAGTGAATGTCCCAGCTTTAGCCTACCACCTGCTCCTCTCATTTATTTGACTTCTTTTTTCATTTACTTTTTAGCTTTGAGTACTGTAAGTTCTATTGAAAATCACCTTAAAAGCAAATAAAAACAATTCCCTATAGTGAGGGCACACAAGGAGCCTGACAATGCACTCAGGAAGCCTGGCCACTGGCATTCTTCTTAGATCTTTATTTAAAGAACTCTGTCATCAGTGTTGTTATTTCCCACGGCTATTGGTTTGGGTTTTTTTTTTTACACCTTTGCTAGGCAAAATACTGATTACTTCAAAAATACAGCAAATAAAATTTTCTTACTAACCATCTCAGGCCTTAGCTGTAATTTACTGCACTGGGAAACATTTAACTAACTCTTAGAAATATAATACCCTGGATTTTATTCCTGTTTTTAAAAAATTTCAAACCCAAACCTCTGAATTAAACTGTCGTTTGTTTCATGCCTTTCAAAGAAAACAGCAGCTGCTGTGGTTTTTGCACTGATCCTTTTTGTTTTCTGTGCAGCTGACCAGGAAGAGGAAGCTCATCCTGAGTATAAATTTGGAAGTGACCTTACTGTAGATGATTACAGTCAAAAAGAAGCTGTTGCCATCAGTGTCAAAAAGGTGGGATTGCTTCTTTCATATATATATTTTTACAAAAACTTTCCATGGAGGTTGTTGCAAAAGCTTTGTGGAAACATCAGATCACTTGTTGGAAGGTTCAAACCCAAGATCTTCACCAGGTGCCCCTTACCTTTAGGTTCATGAGAACACAAAGCTTTGTAGACAAAAATAGTCTCCTCTTGTTCAGGTGGGATATGTACTCATTGAACAAACAGAATCAGTATGCAGGGAACAATATACAAGTGGAGGATTTAATCAGAAATACTAATTAAAGGTAGCAAACAGTTTCCTTCTCCAGCTTCTGGTGTTTTACTTTGCATCTCAGGTGCAGAATCCTAATAAGAGGTGGAACATCAGCTTTCTTGCTCAGCAGTATTTTTGCAGGGCTGCACTCAGTGTCTTCACTGCAGGGTTTTCCTACATAATTTTTCATGCTTAACCCTTAGGGTAGGTTCTCTCTTCCACCTACAGCAGGGAAGGCAAAACAGGACAATAATTCCCAGTGGGTGATGTGGCAGGGGGACTCTGGCAGACAGGGAAAAGGTTCTCTTTATTCCACTCATACCTGACCATTACAGTTTATCTGTAGCTTGAATAATTAGATGGTAATAAGATACAGAATAATGGAATTCAGAACTAAGTTGTTCTAGCACTGAAGGCACTAGTGCTGCTTGCTACAGAGAAAAGCCCACATATGAGGGCTAAGATACCTTAGTAGATTATGCTCTTCTGCCACTCAAGTATTTTGGCTACTTCTTCCCTCCTCCTTGGTTTTCTTTGGATCTTTCTCCAGACAGAATTATAGGTGTGGAAAATAGCAGTATGTCTGTAGCAGTACCAGGGACATCAAGACCTGCCTTCTGTGTATCCCTTCAAGTCATCAACTTTGCTTCCTCAGGACTTTTATGGATCCTCCCATCGAAGTATCATTTCACTTCTTTGCATTTTCTAAGTCCCTGGTCCTTAACTACCTGAATAGTTTGGGGTGTCTTGTTTGGATGGGTTTGGTTTTTTGTTGTTATTGTTATTGTTTTGAGGATTTTTGTTTGTTTGTTTCCAGATTAGTTGCTTATCCTCAGCACATGTCCTTGGGTAACTTCTCTGCTTTTTTGCTGATCAGTGACTTGACCTTTATTCTGCAGGAATGTGTATTCAGTACCAAGATAGCATTTATCTGAGATTCTCAGGATTGGTAGGTTTTAGTTGAAGGCAGACACCAGACTGCTGCATTGCAAATAACATCTTGAGACAGGCCTTCTCCATGTGGACATTTCAAGCACAGTTTACAGCCCTCTTAACCCTCAGTTTTCAGTGCCTGGCAGTTTGCACATCCAGATCAGATGATCTTTGTTGTGGTATCTTTATCTGGGTGTGTTATTCTTTCATTCTTCTCTGAAGCTTCCTGTCCCCAGCATCTAGTGATAGCTCTGGTTTAGGCTTAACTGTCTGGCATCCTTCATCCTATTCCCATGGCTGAGTTTCAGATCTTGTGTACTCAAATTTGGAATAGACTACAAATTTTTGAAAGTGTATAGAACAGATGAGCCTTGCAGGAAGATGGAAAAGGGTTTACTTTTTGCTAAATGCATTCGTTTTTTGAGGATTTTTTTCTCCTTATTGTGTTTCCTATTGTTTTTTCTTTGGGTAATGTATATATATTTTTTTTTTCCCTCAGGCTGTTGAAGATTCTGAGCAAGAAAACAATAAAAAGGTGACACAGGATGTAATGTAGTTTATTTTACTGCTTAATATATAACATGCATATTACTTACCATGCATTCTTAGTGGTTTAACAATTTTATGCTCAGTTTTACCACACCTATTTTTGAAAGTGACTCTACCTCCCTTTGGTCCTCTAGGGTTCTTCTGCTATACTTTTAGACTGGGGTCAGGGCTGTCAGAAAATCTGGGGACAGACAGGAGTGCATGACCTTTGCCTGCTTAGAAGTATTTGATCTCATGCACTGGGAAACCTGTACTCTGAATGGTGTTGAGATGTATTATCCCTGCTTTATTTTTCCTTCTGCCCTTACCCTGACTGCACTTTGTTTTCCTCTCTCTTCCTTTTGCTTTCCCTTGGGACTTCTGCATTTATCTTCCCCCAGGAATCCCTTCTGTAAGACTCTTCCCATCTCTTTCCACTCTCCTTCTCCTCCTCTTCTCTCATTCAAGCTGCTCCTGTTCATAACCACACTTTGTTTCAGTCTGTGTTGTTTTCTAAGTGAGTTCTGCTTCTTTTCTTGAGGGGTGGGGAGGTGCAAATAACATGCAGATCAACTTTCCCCCTTGTCTTCTCTATCTCCTAAAAGGCTCATGTGCTGTTGTAACCATTCCTTTGTTTCTTCAGACTTTAGGAAACATTCCATCCTTGACCCATTCTTAACTCATAGTTTTAAAGTTGTGAACACTGCAGAGTGTAGCCCTATTCTAAAAATTAAGGGTCTGCAAGGGAATAAGATAAAACCAGGGGCTAGTACATTGTGTTTGAGCCAAAGTGTCACTAATGCAGTCACAGGGCTGTACCTGCAGGGTGCCATTGCCTGGGCACTGAGGCATTACAATCCCTTTTGACCCCCTTTTCACTGTGGTTCCTTTAGCTGTAGGTGTGGATGGATCAAGATAGTCAAATATGATTAGCTGTTCTGAGCAGTCAACAGCAGGCACTTTAAAGAACCCTGGGTTTTAGAAGATGAGTGGGTCGGTTCTTCTGAGTTAATGGCCTTTCAAAAGTTAGGATACTGAAAAGAACTGGTTTCATTAAGTACATTTTGCCTGAATTTGACCTAAGCTCTCTTAACAGCTATTGACCTAGTAACAACAACAAAGAAAAAAGCGTGTTTTCCTGTTTTCTACTAACACAGGGATGTGCTGTTGGCATATCTTGGGATCAGATCTGTGAAACCTCAATGTGCACATTTTTGAAAAGCAGTTTGGTTGAGCCCTGATGATCAGCATTAAAATATGGTGTCAATTTGATTTTATGGGCTGCTGGAAGTTTAATTCAGTCCAGAATGCACATACAACATTGTGTACCTGGACTCATTCTGCTAACTCAGTCATTCTGTGCAGTCAGAAAATTGTGTCCCTTGTGTGACTATAATCATCTCATACCAAGGCATAAATGATTCCAGTTCACATGGTTTTCATTCTTTGAGATGTGTCTGCACTGCCTAGCAGGCAGAGATGCCATAATTCTGGTAAGTGGGTTCACTTTTCCTTTACTCTCCCACTTCAGGGAGTAAATGGGTTTCAGTACTGTAGGTTCTGTGAACTGCATTTTCCTCCAAGCCCAGAAAGGGCTTGGTATTGCTTCCTCTTCCTGACTATTTCCTGGGCCAGTAATGAGGGAGAACTTCTCACAAACAAGCTGCAGTCTGAATGTTTGAATACACTGTACTTCCCAGCAGAAGATCACTGTCAGCCTACAGGCAGATTTTTTGGTAGGAGAGCAACCAAAAATGCATGTGTGGGAAAAACATGATGAATTTGCAGAGATTGCTTAGCTTGACAGAAATTTTTTTTTTTTCTTTTTTTTTCATTTCAGTGAAAAGAATGTGTTTCAAACTGGTTTAGGGAAAGGCAAATATTGGACAGGTAGAGCTCATTCAGAAGTGCTTCCTGATGTGGGTTTCTAGCAGATGAGATACTTGTAGAAAACTCTAAGTTTAGTTATAAATAAAATGCATATTTGTATAGGTGATGGATTCAGGTTTTTATCAGTTGAAGTGGATAAGAATATGAATTTGGTACTGTGTCTCTTGTCAGTTTTGTGACATCTTTTTGTCCAATGAAGGCTGTGGTTCCTACATGTCTGAGATTGAAAAGCAAGATGTTTTCTAGAATACTACATTTTTGTTTGTTTCTGTTAGGAAAGATTAATAGTAGAACCCGTTTGTGTTTTGATGGTGAGGAAGTTCTACTGAAAGCCAAGTATACACAGTGTCTGTCAGAAAATGCATATTAAATCACAGTTTTTGGAATTTATTTGACAAAGATGGATCATTATTTCCCAGCATTGTTCAGGCTGTTTGAATATTTATCTTTTATCCCAGTGTTATCCTACTAACTTAATGTAATATTTACCCACTGCTTAGGAGATTTTCTATCATCAGCCCTGTTGCATGCATCCTGTAACACTGAGAGTCTTATATCAGCAAGAAAACAAAGTTTAACTTGTGACACTAAACTTCTACTTTTCTTGTATTAATTTGCACTGTCTATGACCTTCTGCAGATTTGGCTATAATTTTGTACCACCCCTGAAAAACCCAGCAGCAGTGTTTGCACACAGAAATGGTGATTGTTCTTTTTAATGTTTTTCCAGGGTTTAGTAACTGTGGAAGATGAGCAAGCGTGGATGGCATCTTACAAATATGTAGGTGCCACAACCAATATACATCCATATTTATCAACAATGGTCAACTATGCTCAACCTGTAAAATTTCAAGGTTTCGATGTAGCAGAAGGTAACATAAAAGGTTGAATGAAATACAAGTATTTGCTTAACCTAGGTAGTTTTTTAATCTCTACATTTCCTGAATTTAGAAATAAGTGTAAGATTTTTGTAGTTTAATGACCATCATCAGTATGTTTTTGGACCTGTTTCCTTGAATGTGAAGTTAGCATGTTATTCCATTAGTCACCCACATGGAGTCACTAAATTACTGGGAGAACATGAAGCTGTTGAGGTTGGTTCTATTCCATGGGCCTTTCCAACTGAAATGCTTTTTTTTAGTTCATTTCTCTCTGCAGTAAGGTGGGCACATCTGTCACAGTGGGCAGCAGTGAGCTGATACTGTACACCAGGCAATTTATCACGTTGGTTTGCCTTATCTATCACACAACGCAGGCTCTGAGTAGCAATGTTGTCCTAAACAAAAAAGGAAAATTTTGTTGATTTCCCAAGGAGTGAAACAGGAAAGTGAGTCAGAAATACTATGAAATTTCTCATCACTGTAATTTGATTCTATGAAATTTCTGATCACTATAATTTGATTCTATGAGTAATAGATAATGGGGAAAGAGACCAAAAACTGTGTCCTGCTGTTATAGTGCATGATTTTGAGTTGTGATTTGTCATTACAGAAGTGTGTTAAAATGTCTTGTCTTTTCTTTCTAGAACGTAACATTCATCATAACATGTCCTCTTTCAACGAATCAGTTGGACTAGGGTATTTGAAGACTCATGCCATTGAGTTTGTCAAGTATCCTTTCACCTCCTCATCCCACTTTTCTACCAGTCCTAAAATAAAGCAGTGCACCTTTCTAGATTTAGTGTTGCATGTCTACAAAGGAGAAGGGGAAGTACCTCACGGAAGGAGAAATAGTGAGATTAACAGAAGAGGAGTGTTTTAATGTTGAAATGGTGAAGGTACCAGGCCGTGTCTCTACATTTCTGTGATGGTTTTGTTTGATTTTCCTTGATGAATTCTCTAGTTACAATAAGCGACAAATGAGTCGGATATACCCAAAGGGAGGCCGTGTGGATTCCAGTAATTACATGCCTCAAATTTTCTGGAACGCTGGCTGCCAGATGGTCTCACTGAACTATCAGACCCCAGGTAGGCAGCAATGACCAATGAACCTCAATCCTAAAGAATGGCTTGGGCAGAAACTCTCAGACAGATGCCATGGATTTGCTCCTGGCATTTCTGGAGGAAACAGACATATGGCTAAATAATACAGTGGGGTGGAATCACAGGAGCATAAGACAAGGAGCAATAAAAACAGCCATGCACAGAAGGAAAATTCAGTCCTCTTTTATGGAAAAATAATGGAGTACTGCATCTTCCCACAGAAATGGTTTTTATTAATAAAAAGTGTTAATTACAGGGAAATCAGTGCTTGCACAAAACACAGCTCTGGCACAGTTGGGTGCATGTCTGCAGAGCAAAGATGGAGTGCACAGATTAAGATGGTAAAAAGTAATGACTGTGTGACAAATGCATTTCTAGACCAGTTGTTGTGAAGTGTTAGGAGTCATGTGCTCAGGTCTGAGATCCCAGCTGAGAGAATGATGCCAGGGAATGGAAATGCCTCTCTGCAGGGTGATCTGAGAGGAGATGTACTGTTCCTGTTCAGTGAAGGTGTGAGTATAGCAGGGCAGGCTTTTTGTTGTTTCAGTTGGGTTTTTTAATTCATCTGGGAATGTCTTCAGTCATATATATAACAGACCCATTTCCCATTGCCTTTTTCTGGCTGTGGCAGTGCTTTGTGCTTTCTTCCCCCTCCCTGAACAGTGTCTTTGGTACTGCAGACACTCCTCTTGGTCATCCCCTGAGTTCTGTCCTGCAAAGCTGTGCCCCAGGTTCACCAGCTGAGGAAGCAAGAGAAGGGATACACTGGAATATGCTGCTTGTACAGCACTCCACTGGACATGCCAGGGAGGTTGGAGCAGAAATGCAAGCCTCACTCTGCTCCCAGCACTGCCTCTGCCCACTACATGTCATTCCCAACCCCTTCATATTCCATATTAAGAGTAGTAGTTGTCTAAGTGGAAGTGAGCAACTTTCCTGTGTTCCTCTTCTGTAATCCAGCTGTGTTGTCAAGATGAAGATGATTGAGTAAATAAAAGTTACAGCTGCCCAGTAAATCCAGTAATACTGGCATGGGCATATGATAATCTTGTATTTTGTATATAGAGCACTAGCAGAATAGAATTTGTTCCCTTTGAACAAAAAGTGAGTTGGGCAAGAGAAATACCTGTTTTGTGCTAAACCAGGAGATTATGTTCATGTGTAAGTAGAAAGCTGCAGGAAAACATTTCATTTTTCCACAAAGTTTGGGGGAGGGTTGGATGAGAAGGAGGTTGTTACATGTTTCTGCTATGTCTTCCCATACAAGTGCTGTAACAGTACACTCACTAAAACTCACATGCTTTTAAATGTTGAAACTAAGCAATGCTGCTGTGATCTTTTTGGTTTCTTTGTGTGGTATTTTATTCAACTAAGTCCACAGGAAACCAGTGGGATATGCACCTCACCTTCTTTGAGACATCAGGCTACAGACAGCTTCATCAGAAAGTGGTTGTCATTGTGATGGAATACATTCTTCAAGTATATTTTTTATTCTCTAGTATATTTTTTATTCTCAGGTTATTTGCACTGTTAAAACTCCTGCATACCTCTGTTATTCAAAGTGATCTGCAGAAATGTGGACATCTGCACTGTAGATATCAAAAGTTAGATTATGGAAATCCCATCCCAGGCTCTTGGCATGTCCACAGTTGTTACTTCCCTGCCAGCCAATTGTGTTTGAATTCAAGGAAAGGCTTTTTCCTAAGCACAGCATGGACTTCAGCGTGCTTGGTAAAGCTGTTACTCCTGTGAAAAAATATGAAGTTTTCCTGTTGCTTCCTTTTATTTCTTAGAAGTGGGGTTTATATATGCATTATATTAAATTTTTGTTTAAACCTATTATTCTGGAAAAATAGTCTTATTTTTTGATCCAGTTCATGATCTGCATTATTCAGCAGGAAAATTAATAAATTTTCTCTCTTGGCAGATTTAGCAATGCAGTTGAATCAAGGAAAATTTGAGTACAATGGATCGTGCGGGTAAGTGTTATGATTTAAACTGTTGTCACTGTGTATCAGAGTCCTTTACTGAGGTTTTAATAAGATTTTGTCACTGTTAATTATGTGTTACAAAAGGAAAATGGGATGCTAGGTGAAGAATAGAAATCAGCAGAGTTCAGGGAGAATTATCCCCCAAAAGAGGCATTCTAATTATTATGCTTTTAATTTTGCCCAGTTTTTAAATGAGATCCAAGAGGCATTGTGTTCATATTATGAAGATCATGAATACTGTACACAGTTATTCAAGTACATCTCCACCTTCTGTTCTCAGCCTTTTTTTGAAGATATGCCTCAGAATGGAGATTCATTGCACAGTTCACAGAATTGCCAAATTTCCTTGGACAAGTGGTATCTGAATACATAGGGTACATATTTTAAATCTGTGCATTCTTAATTGGAGCACAGATTTCACAGAGAATCCTGAAGTGTTTCATCTAAGTTCCTGCTCATGATTTTTGCATGACAAAGGATGTTCAAGGGATACCGATAGATTTTTCTCAAATGCTGAGCATAGACCTTAATAGGATAGACTGATCATTAGCACCAGGAGAGAAGGAGAAGTTTAATGAACCACAGGAAATGGTAGTCCAGAAAAATGTCATAATCTGCACTCTTCTTGGGAAGGAACTACTCTTTTACTGCTGCAGATCTTACTCAGAACGAAAGTCTGAGTAGATGGAGCTTGGTAAAATTGCTCATTTGCAGAATGGGCACAGTGCTTGGCCATTCCGTGCCTTTATTGCAGCTGTGAGCACTCTAGAAGAGGCTCTTGGCTTTGACAAAGGTGCACTCTCTGCAATTTCAATCAAAACAAGAATAGAAGAAAACCAAAGCTTTCTTATGGCAAAGAAACCAAAGCTTTCCTTTGGTTCCTTTCTTGTTGGACCCACCAGCTTAGTAAAAGTGTGCCTGCTTACTTTTGCCAAATTCTTTGAAGGACACACAAAATTATCATTTAAATTCCTGGATTCTTATATCAGTGTTTTGATAATAATGTAGTGGGAATGCATAGTAATGTTTTGATATACACTGTAAATGTGGTGGTGTTTCAATCACTGAAGGGAAATGAAAAACTGAGCATTTCCTCCTGCCTGTGCTCCTATTTTCTCAGATTTGCAGATTTCATGCTGATGAAACCAGATCATTTCAGCATTTTTTATTTCAGCAGGCGGAAAACAGAGGCTAAGGATAGTTAGTTCCCTTCTGCCCCCAACCTGCTTTAACAAAATATTAAGCAATCACTTTTCTAATGGAAGAAAAACATTTTCAATGGAAGAAAAATTAGTAATATTACTTCCAAACAGAAACAATTTTATTTAAAAATGGGTGAAAACATTGACATTCTTTCCACTAAAATTTTTCTAGTATTTTTTAACCTTTGAATTCTGTCTAGGCCTTTATCATATTGTATATCAGTGACTGACTAGAGAAGCTAAGGGTGGATAAAAATTCATTTTCTAACAGCTTTGTCTGTCAGGGTTGCAGAATTAGCAAGATTTTTCTAGTTCCACATTTTCTTCTATCAGTGGAAGAGAATGTCTGTAATGTGCAGCCTTTCTGCAGTGATCAACTGCTGTTTCATTTTGATGGCAGAATCCTTGGGTTTTGGTGCACCAGAGCACAAATTGGCTTCATTGATATGTTGATGCAGGGTGAGGTCCTCAGGGAGGCATTGTGAGTGTTATTGTGGTGGTACCTTTCATGCTGCTATAATTAACAATCTGTCAGCACTGACATTATCAGTTGTTTCCCCCAAGGTTTCATAACCACAATGAAAAAATCATCTTCAAGCTGAAATTTAGTGTATAAGTCTTGAACAGTAAGGAACTGTTTCATCTGGAAAAATAAAATTGAAAAATCCCTCTGTGCTTTTCCAGAGTGTTAAAGTATTAAAACAAATGAGAGCATCTGTGTTTTATTACATGGTAACTCCCTGTATTTTTAAACTATATTATTCAGTTGTTTTGAAATGTCCTTGATTATATTACATTTATTTTTATCTCAAAATCCCAGATTGATTTCATCTCTCAGAAGCTGGCAATTCAAAATTAAAATTAGTGTTTATCTCTGTTCCAGACAACTGTAATACTTTCTTTTACTGCCTCACACTTGCAGCTGGAATGAGTCTGTATTTTACATTGCTGTAGGAGAGCTCATTGTTTAAAGGCAGAACATCCATTTCATATGTATTTAATACAATTTTAATTTCCAATCAAGAATAATTTTCTCTTTTTTTTTTTCCCTTGCAATAAGGTATCTACTAAAGCCAGATTTCATGCGACGACCAGACAGGACGTTTGACCCGTTCTCTGAAACTCCTGTAGATGGTGTTATTGCTGCAACGTGTTCTGTACAGGTAAAACAGCAACAGACAGCTGGCATCACATCCAAAAGCACATTTAAAATCGCCAGAAAATTTGATATATGCACTAAATGTGCTTGGACTGGGTAGACTTCAGCAAATTATTTCCTTCTTTTTCCTTTTTTAATATTGGTGGCTAAGATGCCTTTGTTTCCTTGATCTGAGTGGGATATGATAGAATTGGAAATTATGTGTTATTGCACACGGTGTTGTTCTGACAACCTTGGTGGTCTTTTTGAAATACACAAGCCCACACAAATTGATAAAGGAGGGAACTTCCTTCCCATGCACAGTATGAAATTGGACAGCATCACATGGAGCAGGGAGGAGTCTGGGACAGGATATTTTCAAAATGAATGGAGAAAAATGGTTGGTGTGAGGCATGCCCTTACTTTGGAGTTATCCATGAGTAACAAAGTCCATAAAACTCCTGTTGTAACAACATAGTTGGGTACCAAGTTCTGGGAGAGCCTGATGATTGTAAAACCTGTTTGGTGACCAAAAGGCTTCAGCTTTAATATAGCATTTTCCATGGGCTGAATTTAAATTTCACGCCCCTGCTGCCCAAGCATTCCTCATGCATTTTAGATGTTGAACAAGTTCCATTTGCATGTCTAAGTAGAATAAGTATGTTTTATTTAAGTTGTTTTTCTTAAATGGTAATCAAAGTACAGTTCGTCCAAGAAGGAGGTTGCTAAGTCATGTATTTTGACAGTTAATTTCTTTTGTGACTAAAACTAGTAGAAAATTACATACAGATTTTGTAATTAAGGAGTTGAGTGGAGCAAAATCCAGCAATGATACCCCTCAGCCACATAACTTTTTAGATCTGTTAGCCAGAGTGTTCCCCAGAAGGATGTTAGGTCATGGATTTAGAATGAGCTTGGGTCTGTGAAATGTTTCAGGTTTTTTTTTCCCTCCTTGATTGTAGTAATGAAAACATTAGCTGTATTGTTAAGTAATAGATCATCTTGTTGAAATAAAAATTTTCCCTGGAGTTATCACCTGCTGTGGCTAGATTCACCTTGACTTGGAGTGAAATGGCAACAAATCTTCATATCTCTAACGATACTGAGGAATCATGTGGGATTTTGGTTTTTTCACTTTTTAAGCATCCTGCACTTTCCAGACATGTAATACAGAGTCAGACCGGCACATGATTAGTTTCAGTCCTTCACCTAAGTGAAAGCAGAGCAGTAGTTTCCTTTACTTTGTGTGGTCATGTGTATCATAGAAAAAAGTGCCTTTGAGAAGAGAGTGTGGAATAGCAGTGCCAGCTCTGGTCATTCCGTTCAGTATTTTTGTACAGTGAATGCATCCGTGAGACACTGGCCGGTAATACCACTTTAGATGAAGGTTGTATTTCTATATCTGATCACAGAAGCTTTTCCAAAGAGGTGAAGTTTGAAATGCACCGTTTGCACATGAGGAGCTAAGCACATCTGTTGGCTATAAACCATTTCTCAGTAAGAAATGACCACCGTTTCCAATATCCTTCCTCTGCACTGCTTTTGCTTGCTCTGTTGTTGTGTTGCAGGTGATATCTGGACAGTTCTTGTCAGACAAGAAGATTGGGACCTACGTGGAGGTGGACATGTACGGGCTGCCCACAGACACAATTCGCAAGGAGTTCCGCACGCGCATGGTGATGAACAATGGCCTGAACCCTGTTTACAACGAGGAGTCCTTTGTTTTCAGGAAGGTAGGATTTGGCATCTCTGCAGAGCACAGCCTGTGCTTTGCTTGTGCCCGTGAGCTGCCCTGCCCTCCTGAGCCAGCCCTCCCTGCTTCAGCCTGCCTGCTCACATGGATGAGTGCTGCTCCATGGAAAAGGGTTTGTAGGGCCCCTGTTTACTGCCGTAAACAATGGAAAGCTGAAATCAGCTTTCAAGAGGCTGCTTGGTTTTGGTTTGTTTTGGTTCTGTTTTTTCTTAATTTTGCTTTGGTTTTGTTTTTTTAACAGATAACCTCTGTAGCTATCACATTATTTTTTTTGTTGTTGTTGTTTTTGTTTCCATTTGGCTTTTTCCTCCCTTTTGCTTCCTCCTCCCACTTGGAGGTAGCCACCTCCTCTGTGACCATGCCTGTGTTCAAGGTATGCAGTCTGCTCAGAATGAGCCTCGCTGGTGGACACCATCATTCCCTGGAGAATTTCTTCTTCCCTGCCCTGGCAGTGGCTGCTATCTTGCACTGTTCCTTCAGCCCAGAGGGCAGGTGAGATGCTGCATCCAAAGCTAAGGTCAATGTCATTACATGGAAAAGTTGGAAGGGTGCTGTGTTCCTCAGACGTGTTGCCAGCTCCCTCCTTCAGTAGTCCATGTGCATCATGTATCTTCTTCTTTATTTTTTTTTTTCCCAGTACTGAAAGAAAAAACAACCCTTTTTTTCTTGGCATGGGGGATTTAAAGAGAGAGACCATTTGTCCATGTTCAGTTTTTATCTCTCAGTCTTTATATATATATGATACACACACATATATATATATATTTATTTTATTTTTTTTCTGTTCCCTGGAGTTTCATCCAGACTACATGTGTTACAGTGCTGTCTTGGGTAACATCTGTTTTGCTTATACCTGTTTTGTTGTCATGCAGAATTGTTGCTCTTTTGTTCCAAAGTTCAGACTTCTAGTCCAAATTTCAGACTTTTTGCCAAGTGGTGGTAACTCTTCACACTTGGGTATATTACATAGTTACTCTGCTTTCCTAACAGCATAGCCAGTTTTTAAGAGAAATTTAGCTGATGCAAGAGTTTTTTCTGAACTCACATTCTAGAATGAATGCGACTTCAGGTGCCGTTCTCTGTGTGTGAGAAGGCACAGGGAAGATGCTTATGTACAAGCAATTTGACTGCCCATGGCTTGCTGGCAATATGAACAGCATCTGCTGCTGTCTGATTTCTTACATCAAAAGGGCCATAAATTCCAGGGTGCACCCCTGTGCAGCCTGTGTGTTGGGACATGGGTACAGAGGCTGAGACCAATATTTCTCATTACTACGCTCCAGTGAGCAATCCCATGGTCACACGCTCTCTTGAGCTCATAGGTCAGCCAAGAGATGTTTTTCTTCATCTCAGGCCCTTATCATAGCTTAGCAATGTAATCAGCATACCCTGCAGATCAAGCAGGTAGGTGGCAGGAACACAGCAGGAAGGATTTCTCCAGCTGGAGATACTGAAGGCACAGGGTGCACAGTGCTAAAACCTTATGTGAGGGTGGAAGTGCCTAGCAGGGTACCACAGAACTAATTAATGCAGAGGGAACAATAAACTCAGTCCCCACTTCTGGTCCCCAGCAAATCTGTGTCAAAGACTGTAGAAAATAGCAGGCTCCAGCACAGTGTAGATGAATGGAGGCAAGAGATCTCTGAAGTTTGCTCTTGGGGGATCAGGTTTATTAGGGATGCAGAAGGGTCCTGCCTTGTGCTCCCAGACGCAGCATGTGGCGAGACTTGAGAAGGTGGGGGAGGGGAGAGACAAAAGGATGCTCTAGGAGAGGGGAAGCTCCAAGAGAGAGGAGGAAGTTCCAAGAGAGAGGAGGAAGTTCCAAGAGCGTGTCTGGCCCCTCAGAGACCCCTTTTCAGGGAGCTTCAAGGTGGGCTGGAACAAGGCTCAAGCCAATGGGGTTACAGGCACTTGATGTCTTAGGGGAGGGATAGAGGTGCGGGATGAACCATACATCATTTGGGGGCTGAGATGGAACAGTCCACTTGACCCCAGGACCCATCCGTAGGCAGGGGCATTGTCCAGCTAGATGGGAGAACTGTTCTCATCCTGGCTGTATTATTTATGGATAATCATATTTATCTATCTTCTGCAACAATTCCCCCATTTCATTAAACCATTTGAAAGCTAAACACTGACTTAATTACTATTTTTTGCACACTCTGAGGTATACAGGATATTGCTACTGAAACTACACTTATTACTTTTAAAACAATCAAGCTTACTTTACAGAGTTCCTTCAGCCAAGGTGCAAAGCTCAAACCATCAGATAAACTGTTTAGCTAGATTACTGATTATAGTAGAGGTGGCATTTATTTCTTTACTGATCCAGCATTTTAACTTGTTTGCTTTAGTGTAATGGAAGAATTTAACTGAGGTAGCATTATCAAGACCTTCCGGGGAAGGTTCTCTAATTGAACAGGTTGAAAAAGGTATATGTCACCTAAAGAGATGGTACCAGAGCCTGCAGACTTGGCTACAGCAACCCAGGCATTTGTCTTTGGTTGGCTTGCAGGTGAAACTTCAATATGAAAACTTAAACAAAAGAACAAAAGCAACAACAAGGGAACAAAAGCAACATGCACGCGCAAACAATAAATCTCAATTCTTTTCTCAGGCTGCTTTTGGCAGGACATTTCTTCTTGTCTCTGCACAGTTCAGGTCTGAGCTTTTGCCTCTTGGCTTAGACTTGCAGAAACACTGCCTGGTATGGGGGTGCCAGCAGGCTTCGGTGCATGGTAGGGTTTCACATTCTTCACTGGGACTCATTTGAATCTTTCACCAGTGAAAACACAAGCAAACCCTCTCCCCCATGTTACAAATTTGCATGGACCTTCTATTTGTCCTGTGTCTAAGGTTTTGATTAAGACTGAGGGGTGCCCTTTTATTTTTGCTTTTTTGTTGTTCAGCAAATATCTATAAATCAGGGGGTGAGGCTCTCCTTTAGAGCTGTTTAGAAAATTGTGAGCATACAGAGCCTTACTCAACCTCTTTTGAGTTGTGGCTTGATAAACTCCCCTTTTCTGTTTTAATAAGCTGCATTTTAGGGTTTCATATGATTTTTTCTATGGTACTTTTCAACAGTTGTTTACCACAGGAAAAGGGGATACCACCATCATTTGCTGCTTTTAGGAATTTTCTCTCATCCTGAGATGGGACAGCTGTGCATTCTCTGGGACCACCAGCTTTCTGGGTCAATGCCACAGGCATGGACTGGGGATTCAGACTGTCCTCTCTGTGAATATCACGTCTGAATCCATGCCAGTCTAACAGTTGGAGGTTATCAACACCTTTTTGGGAATTCTGTGAAACTGAGGCAGTGGGGGTAGTATTGGCAGGGGTACCACAGAGTTCTGTGTGTCCTGTATTTGTCAAAGCAGCTGCTAGGGTCCATTCTTCTCTCTCTCGCTGCATGCCAAGCTGTGGTGGATTACTGTGTGAATCGGATGCAGGAGCTGCTGGTAGCAGAGAAGCTGCTGGTGAATGTAAGGGTGGGATTTCCAGAGGCTGCGAGGGCGGCGGTGTGGGAGGAACTATTTGTGACATGGCTGCAAGAAGATCCAGGCGGGTCTGTGCAGAGGGACCCGGCGGCGAACTCGGAAGTGGTACTGGCCCCGGCAGTGGCGGCAGGGCCCCCCCGGCCAGCTCTGGGGGCCCTGGCGTCGCCGCCGGAGGGCACCGGGATGTCGGCTGGGTGTAGACCGCGGCATGGGGCACGTGGGAAGGGGGGGCTGCATCAGAGGCGCTGCGGAGGCGGCGGGGGGTGGTCGGACCGGGGGGGTAGCACGAACCGCGCACGCGCAGGGCGCGTCACTGAGTCCGCGCAGCGAGGCATCATGGTGGCCGCATCTACCTCGTGGCTAGAGGGGTCGGGGGTTGGGGCCACGCCGCCGGGGGGCTGTCGCATGTTCACGGGTGCGGGAGGTGGCGAGTTCGCGGTACAGGGCCCCAGGGTGTCCCCCCGCAGCCGGGGGGGTTCGGGCTGGGGGGGGCAGCGTGGGGCTTCCCACTGATCGCCGCCGTGACTGGGGGCATGGTCAGGTGTTGGCGCGGCGCGGGTGGCATCTCTTCCCCGAGCTCGGGGATTCCCACAGGAGGCGGCGGCAAGCCAGCTGCTAGTGCCAGTTCAATTGTTTGTAAAAACGTGGCCACGTTGTTTTGTAATAGGCCAGTGAAAGTAGCGACGGCTGCGGCCAGAGACGCCGCTGAGGGCGCAGGCGGGGGGTTGGGGCGGCTGTGCCGGCCAAAGGCTCTAGAGTCGACACCGAGCGGTGCGGGGCAGGGGATGGGGGCGCGGCAGGGAAAGCGGTGTGGGGGGTCAGGAGGACTGTGGGGGCCGCAAGGGCGGGGGGGGCCTTGTGGAGGGGACCCGCGGCAGGGGCGGGGTTGTCAGAAACCGCGCGGGCCAGCCACGTGGCTGGGACCGGCTTCTGCGGGGCAAACAAGTCGGCCACTGCTCTAAAAGCTGGGAGCAAATCGCAAGCGTTAGGATCCCGTCGTGAAATATCAATAAAGAGTCTATTTCCAACTGAGTCTCAAAATTCTCTGGTAAAGGCAGCTGATCTCTCAGCATGAGGAAAGTTAAGCAGGGTCCACTCCAGGAGGTTTTTTAACTCTTTCTTTGACAAAGTACTGTTATAGCTACGTAAGAGATGGTTAAGTTGCTTATAGAGATCTCTATAAAGGGCAGAGTGGGATTGTCCCATTTTTAGACCTGTGTAGCTCACCTCGATGTCGCAAAAGCAGGGTCCTCTGTCGAGTTCCGACATACCTCCTGTCGGTGCTCAGGACTCCGCATGGGTCCCCTCAAAGCTCCGGATTCAGACGTCTCTCCGGGATGGGTTTTCCGTGCTCGGGACCTCCAGACTTCCCCTCAGGGCTTCCAGTGCAGGCAGTGCTAAGCAGTGCTCTCTGCGCTCTCTGCATGTGGCAGTGTGCCACAAGGCTCCTCACAGAGCTCCGGGTCGCTGCAGCTCCGCAGCGTTTCCTGTGCTCGAGGCAGTTCCAAGAGCTCCGAAAGCTCGCTAGTCACGAGCTGCAGTGCTCGAGGGTAGATTGCCTCGGCAAATCTTTAAAGAGCTCCGGCTTCTACGTTGCCTAGTAAAGAACGAACTGCCGTGCTCACGACAATGATGAGGAGGCTACCACAGGTAATTTAGTTGCCGTGCATGGAGAGGTGTCCCACAGGTAGAAAGGCTGGAGACATGTTCACAGATGTGTGGATTCCCTTTCCTCGTTGGGCGCCAGTTTGTAGAAAATAGCAGGCTCCTGCCCGGTGTAGATGAATGGAGGCAAGAGATCTCTGAAGTTTGCTGTTGGGGGATCAGGTTTATTAGGGATGCAGAAGGGTCCTGCCTCATGCTGCCAGACGCGGCACATGGCAGGGCTTGAGAGGTGAGGGAGGGGAGAGACAAAAGGATGCTCTAGGAGAGGGGCAGCTCCAAGAGAGAGGAGGAAGTTCCAAGAGGAGGGAGGAGGTTCCAAGGGAGCGTGTGGCCCCTCAAAGCCCCCTTTTCAAGGAGCTTCAAGGTGGGTTGGAACAAGGCTCGGGCCAATGGGGTTACAGGTACTTGATGTTTTAGGGGAGGGATAGAGGTGCGGGGTGAACCATACATCATTTGGGGGGTGAGATGGAACAGTCCACTTGACCCCAGGACCCATCTGTAGGCAGGGGCATTGTCCGGCTAGATGGGAGAACTGTTCTCATCCTGGCTGTATTATTTATGGATAATTATATTTATCTATCTTCCGCGACAAAAGACCATCATGTAATGAAAGATGTGCTGAGCTGTAGGGGAGAGATCTTACCTGCCCTGCTTCGGTTGCAGTGTTCTTCTCAGGCTGATCCTTAACCGTACATAGTTGTTCTCAGGTACTGTGTTTGATTGTTCTTCTGTCACGTTTTCTCATATTTATTTTAATTAAAATAAAGTTTCAGTCGCTCTGACCTGGGTTCTGTGTTGTCCCTCTGTTGTGTAAGGGGAGGAGGGAGTAGGTGCTGGTGGTGACCCGTGGTGGGAGTGCTAAGCTGTAGTTGAGTAGAGCAGGATATCCATTAACTGCTCACAGGGGTTCAGAGACCAAAAACAGCCTTTACTTTGTGCTCCCCAAGACTGAGAATGGAAGTGGCAGAGGGAAGGTCTAAGGGAGAAGGCAGACACAATTTATTGAGGTCTTCCCTTTTGTCCCACAGGAGATGGTGAGTAGCACCAGTTAGGGAAGGAGTGGGAAGTCTTTCCCAGTGTGTGGTGGGAATGGGCTGGCAGAGGAGCTACACCTCTATTTGTCTGCTTCCTCCTCACTGCTGCAGGCACAGAGGCAGCACCTCTGCTGTAGGGAGGGCAGGGGATCGCTTTGTTCCTGTCCTGGTCAGCCCAGCTGGGGACTGACAGGTGCAGGAGGCTGCAGCACCCCTGTTCCCATGCATGCATTGAACCCTTACATCCTGAGTGCAGCACACCCACCTCTGCTGGCAGCACAGCATTTCAGCAGCTCAGACATCCCCAGCAGCCTGTGCTTGCACTCTCCTGGCCCTTTTGGATGCATCCCAAATCCCATCTTTCTGTCATAATTCCTCCTGATCCACCCCTACCTGCCCTTTGATTGCTGCTGTATCTGTCATTTCCCATGCAGTATTTACCTGCCTTCTTATCACTGCCACCAGTCTTCAGTAATGAAAAATAAACACACAAAATATTTAGCCAGTGTAACTGTGAGCTCAGGATTTACATAACCTGAAATCTACCCATTATTTAGGGTGAAAAAAGCTTTTCTAGGAAAGATTTAATTTTGAAAACTGGGAATTGCAGGGAATGACCTGATCTTACAGTGCTGATAGTTTCTGGTATCCAGAGTTCACACGTGGGAGGTGGGGAGGAAGCTGCTGTGTCAATGCCATTAAATGTCTCTGTTTTGTGGCTTTTCAGGTTATCCTCCCTGACCTTGCTGTCCTGAGAATAGCAGTGTATGATGACAATAATAAGCTGATTGGTCAGAGGATCCTGCCTCTGGATGGGCTGCAAGCAGGTTACAGACACATTTCCCTCCGGAACGAGGGCAACAAACCCCTTTCTCTTCCAACGGTTTTCTGCAACATTGTGCTTAAAACTTATGTGCCTGATGGGTTTGGAGGTGAGATCAGTTTTTGTCTCGGTGTGCTGTGGCTCTTGAATGTTGGTGTGCAAGTCCTGAATGCTCCAGGGTCACTGTGCCAGCCAGAAGCACACGTGCAGTGCTGGACGATGGAAAGATCCAGTATTTCTAGCTTTCTGTATCTCCTTGGAATCTCTGGATATTGAGAGAAGGAATCTGCTTTTTTACTAAGGACCTGCCTCAGTGTTGATGATAAATGCATTAATGTACTAAAATGAGAAAATAATGTGGAAAATAATCTACTACTTCTTAGCTCAATTTGATTTTCTCTGTTGACAATTTAAAGTATTTTCTTTTTATTACATATTGTGTGGCATAAATATCTGTAAGGTTTGGATGTACTTTATCTATATTGATTGGATTATAAGTATAAAAAATACATGCAGAAATATAGGTTATTTTCAAACAAAACCAATTCTATATTCTTGGGAATATTGGCGTATTTTTGGAAATGGCCACTGAAATAATTCAACATCCAGTGCATCTCTGCATTTTCCTCTCCCAATTTTACATGTTTTTAGTGTGGTTTAATTGGTTTTGGGTTCTCGGGAAAGTTAATGTTATGTGAGCCATATCCATGATCAGATTGGCAAAGCTGTGGTCATTTATACTGAGCAGTAGCAAATTGCCACATATGTGTGGGAGCAAAGAGCTGAGAATAATCATTACACCACTAAAATCTGTGTAATGCTTGAGTTCCCCCTGACAGAAAGGGCTTCTTCACCCCAGAAGATGAAATTTACTTGTGCATTGGACAATACATAAACCATTTAAAACTGTAAAGTAGGAATTGCACAAAATTCTGGTGCTCTTACTCTGCAGCGATTACCTCAGGGGTTACTGATGAAAGATATTGATTAAACCAATGTTTTTCTCTTCACAAAACCGATTTCAAACCTGCTGCCATGCAAAGAATGGCTGCACTTCTCTGAGTGTGATTTCCACAGTAGAAACTGAAGAAGGGAAGGTTGACCTAACCGATCTTCAAGTCTGTGTTTGCTGGTGCTTATCCAGGCTTTAAAAAATAACAGGCTGAAACTTCAGTAACAACATTTCATGGAAGAAAGGTGTTACAGGAGCATTTGTGTTGTTCACATGTGAAATCCTGGTTTCTGGCAAGTCAGCTGCAGTTTTGCCATGGGCCTTGGTGCACCACCAGGCCATTATGCAGCACATTTCATCCACACTATTTAACTGCAGGGACTTTGTCTCAAGAGAAATGTAAGCTTCTGCCTAAACTTGAGATTCTCAAGGGTAATTGAACCATCAGCCTAAGAGACATGTTTAAGCATGCCCTTTATTTCTTACCTGAACTGACGCTTTTGGCAGCAAATGACTCAGTTAAAATATTTTCTTGAGTAAGAACATGCTTCTGATTTGGGATTGATGTTCTATGATGCCAGACTTTTTCTAATAATAGAATTTACACTTAGCACTGAGTTTGATGTGGCTTGAGCTGCTGAGTGTGCTGGACCCACAAGGAGAAAATATTTGGTTAATTTATTTTTTAAACTGCATTCTGCACGTGCAGAAGTGAAAGGCTGGTTTTCCAGAGTATTTCAACACCAGTTTAGAATTTGAAAATTGTGTGCTACAGTGTCAGCAGTGCAGTAGGTGGTTTGTTTGATAGAAAACATTGCTACCCCTAAGTAACAGTGTTGTTACAGTAAAATGGGGAGGGAGGGCTGGTGGTTGTAGTTTACTGTCAGCTATGGCAAAAGCAGCCTCCATATGAACAGGATTTAAATGAGCTCAATTCTAGTTCTCCTCTCCCTTCCCACATAGGGTGGATGTGCCTCATGCATTTTCCTCCTTGGTACAGAACAGCAGCATGGTGAACACCTGGGAGATAACTTCTGACACTCAGGTGGAATCATTAGTATTCTGCTGGCATGTGGTTTTCAATTACTTATCATCTGCAGTGAACTTCTCATTGTTTTATGAGCTATCATTAGGATCTCCATGGTTGTTCTAGCAAACCTGTAGGAAGGTTGAGCTCAAGTCAGTAGCTGCCTACTTTCATTTTTCTTTCCTTTTTGTTTCTTTAACCTGTAGGAGTAAGATTTTAAAATGTTCCCCGAATAATAACTAGAATGGGTGATGCATTGTAGGCTTTAAAAGATGTGTTTTTCTATTTTTATTTTATAACTTTGTAATTTCTTGTGGTTTATTTGCATCAGCCCCTCTGTTCCAAATAAAAGCACAATAATGGCACAAATTGATGCAAATGAAGCAGCATTCTCAAAAGAGAAGCTTCTATTCTAGAAACCTGTAGTGAGTAAGCCTGGCTGTCAGGTTAGTGGTTGGTGCCCTCTGTAATGCACTCTTCCAGTGATTCTCAGAGTTTTGTATTTAACTGCAGTTCTCCAATAGAATGCTCCTCCCCACCCCCATCTCACCTACCTGGGGAGAAAGGGGAGCATAAGCAGAGGACAGGGACGATTCACCTCCCCTCAGAAGTGCTGAGCCTTTGGGGATGTACTGGTGTGGTTCCTTGCAGAGCCCACAAACACGTTAGGCATTTCTACCTAGCAGCTCCTGATAATCAGCTTCTGTTTCCAAGTGATGCACGGTGCTGGCAGGGTTTTCAGTGAAAAGTGTATGCCAAGGACAAAGGGACATCCTTAATGAGTTAGGGAGAAGAGAAACAGTCTGTGCTCAGCCACAAGCCATTGCCATGGCTAAAAATAAACCCTACATGGCTTTTGTCTGTGTGAAATAAGTTTCACGAGATGTCAGTGGGTCACAGCAGTTACTGGAGATGACCTATTCATGTAGGTAAACAGATCTCAAGGGTAATTCTGAATACAACTTCCATGGGAATGGGAGGCCTGTCTGAGCTGTGACTTCAGAGGAACATTCCACAGAGCAACTCAGGTTGGGAGGCAGGTGATACAGCCCAGCCCCTACTTTGAATAAGAAGTTTCTTGAAGTTTCTTGCCAAACCTCTTGATGGGTTGGATATTTTCTTTTTTTTTTTTTTTTTTTTTTTTTTTTTTTTTTTGACCGTTGGAGTTAAGCACAGGAAGAGATTATTTGATATGCAGGTTAAAATCTCCTGTGACTTTGTCATGCTGTGAACCTGTGCTTGCACATTTATCTCTGCACTGGAAAACAGATTCAGTAATCTGTCTGGTACCCAGGACTGTGGTACCACTGGTGGTACTGTGTCATGTGCAAGATTCTGATGCTGGTCATGCCTAGAAAAGCCATCTCACAGCCTGTCATGTCCCAGACATGGAATATCACAAAGGCTACTGAGAATAGTTCTACCTGAGAATAGATTGCTTTAATTCACCTGAAACTGCTCTTTAGCTAGGAAATATAACAGCATTTTCTGCAATTCCCTGCAGTCCCGAGTCAGTCAGCAACCCTCAACCAAGGGACAAAGTTAGTGCTTTGTGGCTCAGGAGGTCCCATCCTGGTCTCAAATTCTACAGTCAGTGACTGGGAGGAAGTTAGAGCAGTCTGACAAAGTCCTAAACAAGGTACCTAGATTACCAAGGTGCATTATGAACTGTTCCATGTTCCAGGTGCTGTGGAAATAAGCACTTCCAGTCCTGCCAAATTCACTATAGAAAGCTGGAATCCTCTGGCAAGCTATGTCTCATAACAGGGATAGAGTAAAGCTTTTGTAAAATACTGATTTCCAGGTGCCTCCAAAGCTCACAAAAAGTTGATTTTTTTTCTTACAGATATTGTGGATGCTTTATCAGATCCAAAGAAATTTTTATCTATCACAGAAAAAAGAGCAGACCAAATGAGAGCTATGGGTATTGAAACTGTAAGTAGAATCAATGACAAGCACAACCCACTTCTGTCCATATCGTGTTCTTTATTTAAAGTGAACTGGTCCTTCTCCAATCAATGCACCTTATCTCTTCTCATTTTCAAATATAAGCTTCTTTGTCTGGCTTATGTCATTTACTGAAATACTGATTGGCTTTTCATGGATCACATTAATCCATCCTTTAGGAGGAGAGATTTTAATAAATGGGGACCAAGTTGTATTTTAGTAAATAGCTATTTGAAATACTTTACTATAGCATTGTTTGAAAATATGTCACAATTTCATTATGTTTAAAGTAAGTCCTTCAGAATTTTCCCCAGCTTTTTATGCTACAGGTGAGAGAACAATCAATTTATTATGATGTTTCTTTCAGAGTGATATAGCTGATGTACCAAATGACGCTTCAAAGAATGACAAGAAAGGAAAAGCCAATAATTCCAAAGCCAATGTAACACCTCAGAGCAGCTCTGAGCTTCGACCCAGCACCACTGCAGGCTTTGGCTCTGGCACTGATGCTAAGAAAGGTACCCAAAAATCCCTCCCTCTGCTCTGAAGTGCTTCACAAAGCCGCACAGGAACACTGATCATTCAGATTTAATTCTGGAGTTATAGTAATTCTTATAATTTTGCCATTGGGAGTTGTCTTTGGCTAATTGCAAAAGAATTTAGTGTATTGCTCAAATGACTGTATAAAGGTAATGGAGCTTTATTTCACAAAGTGACCTATTCGTGTAGCTGTATACCTGTAGTATGCAGCTATATTTTTTTATTTTATGTTTATATTATACACATAAACTGCATGTCTCTGGGAATAATTTACTGCTAAAGATTCCTAGAGTGTCAATAGGAGTGACTATTATCTGGCATAGTCCACAGAAACTTTTCTGCTTTTTTTCTCCCCTCAAAAATCCCTTGGCAGGGTTGCAGGTTTAAGTAATTAAAGGTATTTAAAATTCACTGGATTCTGTAGAGATTTCCCAACAATTAGAAATGTTTTCACAGTGTGGTTTTACTCTGAATGGTGATTATGGAAATCACATGTTTATTGTAAAAAAAAATTTAGATATGCTCATTTATAAGTGAATAAGTATTTTTTTCTAACTGTTCACCATTCTCTCTACAAAGGCATTTTATACATTCATATGGGATTATTTGTTTCTCCCATATCATCACAGGTAATGAAGATTAAGTGAGAAAGAAAATTTGTAGAACTGAAGGAAAGACAATAAATATTTCTGTTAGTGGGCCACAAGAACTAGGATGTGGTTCTCTTACTCATCCAGCTTGGCCCAAAGCTATTGCCAGGAGAGAAAAGGAGTGTGCAGGGCTCTTGTTCTCAAATTTAAGCACTCATGGCTGAGTACACTCTTGGGAAGTGCTCTCTTGAAAGCCCAAGTGCCATTTATCTGGAGTCACTTTTGGCAATGAATCAAAGCCTCAGGTTTTCTCTGGCACCAGAACTCTTTCAAAAGTTCTTCCCTGGGGTGAACCCTGGGTCACTTCATGCAGAGAGGTGTTTTCACATTTCATATATCATGACCATGATGCACAAGTGTTAGCTTTAGTGTGGATTAATCAAGCATAACTTTGGTGAGGTTGACAAGAGATTCCTGCTGGCCATGGAGCCAGACCTGGACAGCTAAGGAAATGTTCTACGTAGTGATTCTATGCAGTAAATGTTTTAAAATAAAATCCTGAGGAGGTCTGTTTAGAAACCCAGCAGCCTGATGAAGGCCTGAGGTTTCAGTACTTAACACTTTCCTGACTGCAATTTTCATCTGTATTCTTGCATGTTAAAATAGAGCTGCTCATTTCTATATCCCATGTCATGATCCTTATTTTGTGTTTCTTATCTCTGTGATTTACTAAGATCTGAATAATTCTACCACTGTTAAAATACGCAACTCATCTTGCTGTTAGAAATTACTTGTGCAGCAAAATGGGGAAGGCTTTGAAATGCACAAGAATGTGGGTTTTTTTTTTGTCTCAGATTTTCAGTATGAGTCAAATCACTTGTGTTTTTGAGAACTTCAGCCTCTATCTGTGCCTACATCTGCTCCTGTCTCATTTACTAGACTAATGTTGATACCATATACTTGAGCAGAGTCTTATGCTTCTAAGAAAAGAAAATATTCATATTCCTTAAAGAGATTGCCTGCCTCTCTTTTCCCCCTCTCTTTTGTTTTTTCCTTTTACAGTGTCTGAGGATTTTCCAGTTAAATTCACCTTAAAAGCCAGAAAGTCCTTTTCAAGGCAATCTTATAGTCCATAAACATCATTAAGAGCAGTTAACTAAATATGTTTGCAGTGTATTTTTACACAGGCCAACATTTCTGTGTGAAACCTCAGGAAAACCTAAAAATTACAACTCTCATGATATTGTATTGACATTTTTATTAACACTTACATGTAGGATGTGCTTAGTAGTTTTTAAAAAGCCCTTAATATGTCACAAAGCATTTATTGAAGCATAAACATTAAATGATGTCAGGTTTTGTTTGCATTGCAGTTAAAGTGACCAAAACATTTTCATTAATTTAATTTTCATTCTACATAGTACTGTTAGTCTTGTGTGATTGAAATTTAATTAAAATTTTCACTTCTTTTGGTTTCTGTTTCTCCTTCATTTTTTAACTTTCCTTTAGTCTTGGAGCAAATTTCTACTCATTTTCCCATAGCCTGGTATTAAGAAAAATGCAAATTTAATTTTTGTTACCACATAGGTTGCAAGTTAATTTTCCCTCCTGTATTTTAACCTGAGGAGAAGCACACCAAGCCTCAGTTTTGTAGTCATGTAGAGCCCTACCCAAGAAACCTCTCCACTGCAAGAAGTGGTGCCAGAGCAATCTCCAGCTAGGAACCAAAATTCTGAAATTGTTTTAATATTCATAAGTGGTTTGCTGTGTTTGCAAAAATGACCTTTTTTCAATTCTTAGATTTCTGTGCTTTGGCACTTCAGTCCAGAACTGTAAGAGATTAAAATACACTCATTGATTCAGTACTTTTTCCACAAGGCAATTGATTGAAGAGTGCATGGGAAAAAGAAATTACTGTATCTTAGCTGAATCTTGACGAGTAATTTTCTCATTAACCTGTAATTATTTTTTTCATGTGCTGAAAAACATCAATTAATTACTTGTTAAGTTAAATGTAGGTTGCTGTGATTAAACTCAAATTTTGAATGAGCTATACTAGTATGTATGAAGTTTTAGATAAACTATGTCAATACCTTCCCAGGTATAGATCTTATTCCTCAAGTGAAGATAGAAGATTTAAAGCAAATGAAGGTAAGCATTGACACAAGTCTTTCAGGAGGTGCTACTAATTTTTTGTTTAAGTAGCCAGGATTTTACCTGGCTAAAGTCAATATGGCCACAGAAAAATTGATCCAGGTTCTCTTTTTTTTCAGGCTTATATAAAGCATTTAAAGAAACAGCAGAAAGAGCTGAATGCCTTAAAGAAAAAACATGCCAAGGTATGATCATTAAGGGTTCTATAGCCTGATTTGAAACAGTTGCTCACTAGCACAGACAGTTTCTAATTCAATTATAGGGGAAGACTAAGGGATAGTAGCTGGATTCCCAAGAAAGACATGCGTATTTTAAATGGACTGAAATATGCTGCAGTGAAATATGCACACTTTCCCTTTGGCAGCCCTTTGTGTATCTGCCTGAGGCTGGCTGCATGTTTATTTGACCCATACAAACACTCAAGGCTCACCTTTTTCAGGTAATGATTTTGTCTTGCTCCCTCTTGCACGACTTATTGACATGGAAAAACCAGGCAGTAATGATGGGAGGGAGGTGGTGCTGCAATGAAGACAGGCACTGAAGAAACTGCAAAATCACCAGAGAGAGCTGGGATGTGTAGCTGAGAAATACAGAGGTCCTGGTCCTCATTTGTATCTGTGTTAACCACTTCATAGTCAGCTTTTTCTTGGCAGTGATACCACAATTACATATATCACTGCCACAAATACACTCCATGGTAGGAAATCACAGCCAATTTTGCCCTGCCCTTTTTCATTAGAAAACCATTACTCTTGTTACAGAAGGAGTTATAATAAGTGAAGAAAATATCTCAAGTTATGAATTTTAGCAAAGAAAATCCACAAATCCATTCTGGGCTGTTGGAGCAGTTGCTCCCTTGCTCTCTTTGCTTACCAATTCACTGCAGATCTGATGTCATGTGGTTGCCTGGGCATTTCTAAGATCAGTCTTTGTATTTATTTTCCTGACTGTTTGGGTGTGGGACGCTCTGCACAATGAAGTATGGAGTAATTACTTTCCATAATTGGCACTTTTTTGGGGTTCTCAGTATTGAAAGCCATGTGAGAAAACTAACTAGTTACATTTCAGCCTCCTTACTGATTGTGCAGAAGGGAAATTAGTGATTCCTGCATTTTTGTCTTGTGTGCAAAGCCCATGCTCAAAAAAAAAGTGTCTGTCACCAATACTTTTTGTTATCAACAGTTTCTAGACCTTCATAGGGCTGATCTTTTTGGGGGCTTCTAATTTTTAAACACTACTTTGTAATTTCATTGGCCAGCAGCCAGTAATTTGCTATAGCAGTGGCCCTGTGCTTATGGAGAAAACAGACATACTCAGGGTCTCTCTCCCTCAAACATGTAACCCACACGATATCTGAGCCAAGGCTGTGATTACTAGTATTAAAAAAAATGATCCATCTGTTCAGGCTTGCACTTTCCCAGCCATAATCTAGAAAGGTCCTGCACTCAGGAGGGATTTCAGCATTTCAAGCACAGCTCTTGCATGTCTGAGCCCTGCTGCTCCTAAGTGCAGAGAGTGAGCTCGAACCCAACAACAAAGTGCCTGCCCAGGGCATGCCTGGCTAAAGGCCACAGCCAAGGCAGCTCCTGGAATGCAGAGTCAGCAGTTGTCTCAGGGCAGTGCTGGGTGTGCTCACCACTGGTCCTGGTGCATTTGATCAGCTGGGATGGAGCACGACTCTGCAGCTGGTGACCCATTGTTGCTATTGGACACGAAATGAGTACACAGAAGCTTGGTAAGTTCAAAAGAGGAAAAGAGCAAATTTTATTTCTGACCTTGCAATATACAGAATTCCAAAAGCAACAGTGGGTTGGAGGATGAAATTGCCACCTCTTCAACCACACTGGTCAAACCAACATCCATCAATTCTCTCCTCTCACTAAGAAGAATGGAAAACAATCATTATTTACATGAACAGTGCATGAGAACTGCAGTAGAAATGTGCAAACATCAGAAGGCATAGGAAACTTTTAAAACTTTCAAAATAACTATAAAAGAAAACTTAACACTTTTAAAAATCAGGGCAACAATCCATGATCAGCTTTCAGGAAGCCTGTGTTTGAAGCATGCTGAACCTAAAAGCACCAGAAACAGGCTGGTTGTCATTTAACCACAGACACTCCAGAGATCTGCAGGAGTAAGCAGCAGAAGGGAGTTGTCCATGATGCTTAAAGAGAGAAAAGTGGAATGCTTTTCCATCTAAAACTGGCTTTGGAAAATGCATTATGGCCAACAAAAATTAAGTGGTGCCAGTCTTCCTAGCACAAGACACCCTGTTGCTGTTGTTCTTTGATGTTATCTTCCACTTACTTACCTCTGTTCAGCATTTCAGCCTTTTTGGCTCCAGCAGCTACCATAACATTCTCCAAAAATCCCTCTCTTGGGATTGCTGAAGAGCAGATGATTGCTTTTGGGAGCAAAGAACACGACCCAAACCTCAGTCCAGGAGGGAGCCATCAGCTGCTGGTGCTGTAGTATTCCTTATGTTTGACTTTTGAGAAACGGTGGCAAATTCATGTAGTTGTCACTGCTTTAAAAAAATCTCCTTGTTGGGAATAACTTCTCTTGAATCTTAGCTCTGGTAACCTGTGCTTTAGGTAGTTTAAAAAGACTATGTCCTGTCACTTCTGCATACTGTGCAAAAATGCTGCTTTTTAAACAATGCATCCATTTAAATACCTGCATTTGGCTGCTTTTGAGGTAGAGTTTTTCCTGCCTACATTCCCTGAAGTAACTTTAATCTCCCAGTATGAATTAATATCCATATCTTATACTCAGCTACAGAGCAGCTGATGTGTCTGAATGATGACCTTTAGCTTATAGCTCTTCTTTATCAAGTTATATGGTGAGTACTGTTTAGGGGAATGATCTGGGATGGCTGGGCAAAGAAAAGGACATTTCTCAGTCAGCCAACTTCATGTTTTAGCAGCCTGTTTTATGGGCCCCTACTTCATTTTAATATTTTTCAGAGCTGTCAGGTAGTTTCTGTACTCTTTGGGCTAGACATAAGTGAGGGATTACCTTGATATATTCTCTACCAGCTCAGCAGCTCAACAGAGGATTGTGGTCTGCAGTTCTAGCAGTCTCAGACACAAGAGGGATGGTCACAAGTGCCTCTTGAGGAATTTAATATGGTTCTAGACATTAACCACAATTGCATAATTGATCTAAATCCCCAAATTCATCTCCTGCACATTCATATTGACATTGAAAATATGTACTGTTTGAATTAAAGCCTGGTAAAAAAGAATATGAAAAAAATCTCCATTTCACAATGCAAAAGTAGGAATACAAAAGACAAGAGGACTGTGGACAAATAAAGTTCTGCAACATGGATTTTTAAACTGGAAATGTTAGTTCCTTCTTTTTATTTCCTCATCCTTGTATTCTGTAATGAGAATCCTCCAGACCTCAGTTTTGAGTTGTGCACACTATTTTCATTGCTTTAGGGAGATACTGGACAGGAATAACAGTTTGTATAAGGGGAATTTTTTCCCTCTTCCCTTTAATAGCCTGAACTGTGGTTTCTGAACACACACACTCACTGTTCCCAAGGGAACAGTATATGACTCTCTACTCTTTTCCCATGGATACTCTTGTTGTGATTTGTGATTTTTATACCAATTTGGTGGCATCTCAGAACATTGGCATATATATATTCATCTGAAAGGTGTGCAGGTTCAGTGGGCTTGAGGAAATCACTAGAACCTACCTGAGGAGGCTTTTACCTGCAAGCTTGTTCTGAATCAACCTAGAACATGTTAGCAACTGAAACTTTGCATTTGAAAACAAAAGATGCTACAAAAAAACACTCCCATTTCTTAAAATTTTGGCAGAAGCTTGGGCAGAAGTCTCATGCTTTGCAGAGTTTGTTCTTAGTCTTTTATGGCAAGAATTGGATAGTTGAGCTCATTCAGAGGGAAGTGGGTAGTTGCAGAGATGCTCTCAGTTACTTCACCTGTCTGGCTGATGTTGTCAAGCCTGAGCCGTTCTTTTCACTGTCCCTATTTCTCCCTGCCTGGTTAATCACTGCAAACACCCCCTGGTGAGGCTGGCATGTTTTAAAATTGACAGAATCAATGTGTTTTCCTTTAAATCCTCTGTGGAACAGCAAATCTAGTTCCCCACTCTGAATACAACACTTGGAAGCTGTATGTGCTCCCTGGGGAGGTGCTTGGCAGATGTTGGAGTGCTGGGGTACAGCCCAGTACTAGAATTTTGAAAGCATTGCAGCATTGGTATTAATGTTTTGGTAAAAGTGAGTGTAAAACTATTTAATTAGCTTTTTTAGAGGGAGAAACAGTGATAAGGCAAAGGTGTATGGAAAATAATAATAATAATAATAATAATAATAATAATAATAATAATAATAAATAAAGAGTAGTAGAATAACAAGTGTGGAAAAGGTGCAAAAATAGCTATAAAAAATAAAGTCCTGGATGAAGCTTTTTTTAATTAATGAGGTTCTTTTTGCCATGATTGGATATAATGCAGGGCAATTGGGTATTAATAAAATAACATGAATGAAAGAACCATTTTTCCTATTGCAGTGTAAATTTAATATTTATTGCTCTATGTGCTGCTAAAATTTTGCATCATTATGAGCTGCTGTTCCGATAAAGAAAAATAGAAAGTTAAGTTGTATTGCACACCATGCTGTCACTTGCTAAAGGAGATGTCTGCCACAAGGTGGAATTTCTTAATTATTGAGAGTGCTGCTATCACTGGCAATCATGGGCCAGACCTTCAGAATTGTACTAAAGTGGACATTTATTCCAACAAATTACTTTTTTCCCCATCATTGCTTTGTTTTAAAATGTACCATATTTTTAAGGTTCACTGCAGGTTTCAATTTTTCAGGCAAAGAATGAATGTTTTAGTGCTTATGGTAGAATACCTGGACTGTTTAGTACCACATGGTTAGACCAGATTAAATTCCATTGTCAAAATGGTCCATTTGTACAGTGATATTTTTTAGGCTGTAAGGAAATTGCATATCAAAAATCCAACAACCTAATGGTGAGGTCCTACTCTTTTCCAGGAGCACAGTGCCATGCAGAAGTTGCACTGCACACAGATTGACAAAATAGTGGCCCAATATGATAAAGAAAAGGTGTCATACGAGAAAATGTTGGAGAAGGCAATCAAGAAGAAGGGGTAAGATATTTTTTAAATTTTTTTTTTATTTAGACTTCAAATAGATTTGATAACTTATTCTTTTGTGGTTTGGAGTAAACTGATCAATAAAAAAGGGCATTGCAGCTTGAGCCAGCATCATACATGAGCCTGAGAATGAGCTCTAGGAATGGGCCATAAATGCTGGACTCACTATGCCTTTCTCTAGTCTTCTGCTATCAGAATTTTGGAAGTAAAAGCAAAGTATTTGCCTCTAATTTTTATTTCTGTGGTCTGGTGTGGTCTCACTGCACTCCCCAGGGAATGTCACTGTTGTGTTCAGTGAGAGCAGACTAAGGTCCTCAACAGCTCTAGTGACCAGAAAGTAGCAATTTTTTTGATTTTAGGGGAAAAGCTCCTGTTTAAATCCTGAATGTTTGAAAATAATAGACTTTTGCTGTGCTGTTGAGTTGAAGTTTCTTTTTGACAAAAAACTTGCAGATCCTCAGCTGGGATAAATGAGTCTTACTCCTTTAACTGGGGTGGAGTTGTTTTCACTTGCAGAAGCTGATGGCCTGGGATATTATCTGGGATATCTGATAATATCCCAAGCTGATGGCCTGGGATATTATTCTGTTAGTCCCAGAAAGGTTCCTGGAAGATGCTGATGTCTTTAATAGATTGTCCAATTCTAATTTGGAACTCAGTGGCAGGACCTGCTGCTACCTTGCTGCTCATCTGGCAGCAGTTTCTCCTCACCATGTCACTGGAATTTCATTGAGACAGCAGGAATTACTTTAGTTCTATACCCAGCTATGCTAACAGTTGCTCCTAATTTCATATTGTTGTCATCTGGCAACCACAGCTGGTAGCAACTCACTCACTGAATACTGAACAGAGATGCCTGTTTGGCACTGGATTCTTCCAAGAACGCTTTTTCTAGAAATTGCTTGGAATGGTTGAGGGTTTTTGAGTGCAATTCTTGTAAACTGACAAAGGAACAGAAGCAGAACTGTCAGAAGTAGACAAGGTAAGGAGAATTCTCCTCACTAAATTATTGAAAGCTCACAGTTTGTGCTGTACTTTTTTTGTTCAAGACGGGAGAACTGTAAGCACACAAATACTTATAATCTATGGAGTTTCTTCTAGAAAATTACTACTTCTCCAGGCAGAGAGGGGACAACTGCAGGATTGATTAATTTAACGTAGCTTTGATTCAATCTCATTTGATATAACACAGCAGAAGATTACTGATACAGCTGCATTTTTAGTTACAGTCAGGTTATTTCCTACAGTGGCAGAGAATTGAGCTCTGGGCATTGCACCATAATTATTGTGGGGTGGGGCAGAAAGGTTTCCCTGTGCTCTGCTGTTTAAGAGTCTCAGTGTTCCTGTTGGCCTGAGAAGGAGCCAGTACCTCTGCCTGTCCAGACAAAACAGCCAAGGAAGGTGTGCCAGGAAGTTCGAGGTGGAAATGGCTGTCTCTGTGCAATAAATATGGGGAAGTTCTGGATAAAAATGCTCTCCAGATCACCCCAAAAGGGGACAAGTATCAAAGCGGTCCATAGTTTGATTCACAGTTTGAGGTCACTTCATTGGCTACTTGCAGCATCTTTTCTTAATTTTATAATGCATGGACACCAAAGCCTTTATGCTAGTTTCACATTATGAGTTAAAAATAAAATTGGAAATGACCACTCCAGAAGCAGCTTCAATGCAAAGCCAGATACTGTTCCTTACCCAGTTCCATACTTTCCATGGACTCCAGAGCTCTCAGTCACCCGGTGGCTCTTTCAGTTGTACGAGACCAACTGCATGCATCCAATTAACAGCCAAATCAGAATCAGTATCTGACAGACTTTCTGTGAAAACACTTTTTAATGCCACAGCAAAATATTTTAAGGGCTTCCTTCTGGGTGAGTCCTGAAAGTCCATTCTGCAAGGTAGAAATTTTATTGAACTTAAATGATCTGATGAATCCAGAGTCCTGGGTTAAGTGAGTACAGGACATGCTCCATTTCCTTGGCTATCATTCTGGAGCATTTGCAAGGAATAAAAGTTGTAAAAGAACTTGTAGAACATGTTTTCAAGACATTCATATTGAAATTGTCAGATTATTTCCTGATAAAAAGGCCTTTGATAGGTGTAAATGCAGCTTTCTCTTCTGATCTTTTGTGCGAGTTTTTTTGTGGTTCATTTCTGCCACATGGTGTGACAAATGCCAACTGCATATTGTTCAGCAAAGTAGGAGTTCTTAATCACATGCTAATTCACTGACAGATGGACAGGATTTTGCTCCCTGTGCTATTTTTGTCATGCACTTTAAATGCTTACAAATCTCAGAGAGGCATATGGGAATAGGTATGGTTGTGTTCCCACTCTGAACTGGAGTCAGGGCACATAAAGATCCTCCTAATTGATTAGGACTGTCCAGAAATCCAAGTGAGCTTGGTAGGTGGTACTGGATTTGGCTGGCCCTGGCTATTTGTTCCCACCTGTGACTCCATGGCTCAGCCATGGGCTCTGCCACCACAGCTGGGGGAAGTTTCCATTTTCCATTATCCCAGGGTCCAAACTGGCTGGGAGTTGCCTTGGTACATGATAAAAGCTGTTTCCAGAGACAGGATCAGCTAGGGGCTTGGATGTCTGGGACTCTGAAGAGTCCAGTGATTGAAGTAATGAGGCTATTTTGGGATAGAGTATGTCTGATTCACACCTAAGAATCACTGTCTTTTGTACTGTTCAACAAATCAAATATTCCCATTGTAGCCACACCCTGATCACAGTGTTGTCAAAGACACTTTCCTTTCAGCTATTAGGTTTTTTCAGGCAGAGGTAGCAGTGGCCAGAACCTCTCTCTATGACTTTAGATTGCTTCCAAAGTGTCAAATCAGTGTTAGAAATATCTACAAAATTTCCCGTGCTCTGGGTAGAAAATAAATGACTTGTGGCCCTTGGGAAAATAAGACACACTATTTTCAGTAAGGACTTTCCTGGTACTGTTTGCTGATAGAATTTTATGCTAATTTCCATAAGTTTGGGTGTACTTTGATTTGAAGAAAGGATTTAAACTTGTTAAGAGTTTCATAAATCTGCTTTTCTGGAGCAAACATGGATTAATGTTACTGCAGTCAAGCAATGACCATCATAATTAGGGCCAGCTGCTGCTGATAAATGAACATGACAGACATGTCCAGACACAGAGCTGCATCCCTTTGCATCAGTGGATGATCCAACTCAGAAATATTACAGTGCTGTCCAAACAGACTTCTCTCAAGATACTGTTTTATTCCAGGCCCCTCCTTTGCATTCACTTTTTCTCACAGAGGGACACCCACACTTTCTGTAGGTGTCCAAATTTAGTACACCCACATTACCCTGGGAGGTAATTATTCTAATTGAATAGTTTTCTCTGCCTCAATTTAAATGTAAGTAACCAAATTACTTTTAAAACAGAATCAAAAATCATGGCAAGGATAGGCCTGTAAGTTTTCAGGCAGAAACACTTGGCAAGGCATTATAAGCCTGGAAAAGGAACCAAGTATCATAAATGGAGATGCCTGACACATCCTCAGCAACAGAATAATTGCTAGGCCAATCTAGAATTAATCATGTGGTGTTTGAATTGACTGATCATTAATCCAACAATATTTTGTAAGTTGTGAATGGATTGCCAGAAGAAATAATTTCATTCCAATACGGTGCAGCACTTTGACTTTGATTAACATTTTAATTAGTAAGTGCTGACTAAATGGGGAGATGTTTAACTTGTGGCACATATTTGCAATTTTTCTTTTCTTTTTAGAGGAAGTAATTGTGTTGAATTGAAGAAAGAAACGGAAATTAAAATTCAGACACTAACATCAGATCACAAATCTAAGGTAAGCAAACAGCCAATTTTAACACATGCAACTTCTGAAAGAGAGATTTTGAGACCCAAGTGGAAGTTAATTTTCCTGGAAGCATATGAATCACTTTCAGCAATAATAACACATTGAAAAGAATGGGAGTAATTGAGTGTCTAAAAGTGTTTCTTAAAATTTTTTTTAAAGCAACATCAATTTCCTGCTGTTTTGAAATTTTTGAAGAAAGCACCATATTCATGCCTTGTGAAGTGAAACTGGTCATTTGTGTCAGCTCTAGTTAAACAAAGAGAATATGTGTTATATGTAATTTGGATGCTAAATACATTCCCAAAATACATACATAAAGAGGTTTCTATTTAATTTTCCATCATTGTTATCTTGGCCTTGGTAATCCGTTTTTTAGGGAATGAGGAGCCCAAGTTACTCTTGAACCAACTGCCTTCTTATTTCTGGTGGTGTTTTATTTTGTTTTTTTCCCATTGCTTCATTGTTTTGTTTTCTCCAAGGTCCTGGGGAATAAAAGTGCCTTTGGACTCAACCTCAGCTGATTTCAAAAAGCTGTTCTCAAGCTCATGGCTCCCCTGGAGTTGCTCAGAGCTGTTTCCTCTGTACTTCTGTCCCACTGCTGTGTTCACTGACTTCCTGTTTCCTGTGGAAGGCTTCTCCAGGACTTGCTGACATGTTTTGAAAGCTGTCCAGACTAGAGGGTGGCAGGGACACCAGGAGGCTCATCCATGCACAAAATCAGCTGGAGGGAGGACAGTACTGGAGACTGACCCCAGTAAAAGCTGAAACCTGTGAAAAGAATCAAACAAGAACAGAAAACACACATAAACACAGTCACATCTTTGAGGCTAGAATAAGTTAATTTTTATCTTGCCTTCTTTGAGCTTTATTCTCTATTTATTATTTATTATTCTCTATTTATTATTTCATGCAGAGAAGATCCTAATTCTCTAAACAAGGTTTGCTTTCTTGTTGCTGCCCTCTCAGCTATAGATGTAGCCAGACCCCCCAGGAATAAAACTTAAGGTACTCTCTTATCTTTCTATTTTCTTCCTGAAAAGTCCAGAACTCTTTCCTTAAATAAAAGCAAATTTATTAAGTAAAAAAAAAAAAAAAGTTCCTTCCTCTCTTATTAAAACAAACTCTCTGTGGAGCACTGGCTCCCAATCACCCAGACAATAAGCTCCAAAACTCATTTGAAATTACTTTACACAGAAATGTATTTGATCTGATATCTCTCTCACCTGTGTCACTCATAGTCTGGAGTTAGGTGTCATTTGTACACAAGGAACATCCAAATGTTCATTAATCTTCCAAATCCAATAAATGTGACTCATGTTCTCCCTTTCCGCAAATATATTCAGTTTCTGAGCCCTGTTCCTTTCAAAAACATGGTTTCAAAATGGTTCCCTTAATTTGATCCATACCTGGAAAAAAAAAGATTGATTTTTTTGTCCACTCCCATATCAGGTTTTAGGACATTTTGAAAGGAGACTTAAATGTAAGAATTGAAATGTAAGACTTCAGTATAAGACTTGAAATTTCAAGCTTCTGGTTATTGGATAATTTGCAAAGATCTCCTCTGCAAGTCATCTCCCTCTGAGGATTCCTCTAATGATTTTCAATGTCCTGCTCACTGTGGTTCCATCAAAATTGTCCGGATTATTTACCAGGCTCTTTTGTTTCAACTGCTGTGTGTGGGCCTTTGAATTATTCCTGGAAATCTTGCAAAAGTTTGCAAGCAATGGGTTGGAAAACGGTGCTCAAGACCATAGGGAAATTAACTCTTATCTTAGATGAAGGTAGGTGCAATTAGATTAAATTCTGAGATGCTGAATGCATTACACTGATATAGTGGAAGTTTGATTAATTAACAGTTTTTCAGCATTTTTCAGCATTTGGTCCACTAATTCTGATATATCAGATTTGAACATTATTCATCTTTAATTACAGCTCATGTCCTCCAGTACAGCTCTGTGCCATAACGTGCCTGCACACACCTTTAGCAGCAAACAGACCTTTTAATCTCCAAAACTCCTCCTGTCATGAGGAAACATCCAGCCTAAGTTTCACATAAAATATTGAAATGAAATCTGAATGTCCCAGCATGTACTTCACACACAATTAACCTAGCAAATGCAAATTACTCGCCTGCATTAGGAAAGTAGGTCCCAATTTCAAGCGGGCAGAGGATGAAAAGAAAAAAAAAGGAAAGATTACTTCAAAGATCATTCCTGCTTGAACTTAGTGACTGAACAAACTTCTTGCATATATGCTGTGCAAAAGAAGGTTCCTTATCAGGATTTTAATTAGTCTCTTAAGCCCAGTGTAGGAACAGATGAAAGGACAGGCTTACAAACTCAGTCTGCAGAACAGGAAGGAGAGAAGGAAGCTAATGGTTATTTTTCCTATCCTTTAGGACAAGCAACACTGCCTCAATAGCAAAAAGTAGGACAAGAGCACAGCCCAGTAAAAATTAAATAGTAATTTCAACTATGCTGCTAATAAATTGGAGAAAAGCAGGGATGTTCTCTGAATTTACTACAACTGAACTTTGAAGCATATCACAGATCTGTAGCAGAACTGGATTTCAGATGATTTAATGGCAATGAGTTTTAAGTTCTTCTCAATCTGACTTGAATTGGGTATTTAAAGTCTTGTAACTGGTGTTCGGCACATCCCTTACATCCTTCTCATCAGGTTATATCTTGCTGTACCTGAAATGAGACTTCTACCTTGATGGAGGTGTAATAAAAGAAAGTTTCACATTTCAAGCTTCACAGAAAAGTTTGTTTTACAAGGAGGTGTACCTGCTTCTTAGACTGCCTGCTGCTTCTGGAATTAGCATCACATCATAGCACATCTGTCCACAAACACAGGCAGGGTGTTCTTCTGATTATTTCTTCCTTCTTAGATTAAATACTTTATATAAGGATTACCACACTGTCACTTTGCAGGGTTTGTCTTTGGGAGTTGGACTCAATAATTCTACAAGACATTACATGATCCTGTGGTATCAGTGTACCTGGGATTCAGAATTCTTGCCTTCAGGATCCTCTGTGGTTTATAATACTCACCAATTAAAAACAATTATCACATTATTCATTTGCAATGAGCCCTTGAGTCTTTGTTCCTCTGTGTTTGTTCTGGCTTTGGAAACTCTTTACAATTAAGTCACAAAATACTCACTTCTACCATGGCTTTCGCTATTTATTCCACTATTTTATTTTTTTTTATTGTAATTTTTATTTTTATTATTTTTTATTGTCTTGTATTATTTTTATGTCTTTTTATTATTTTTTATTGTCCTTATTCTTTTTTCATGAAAAGTTCATTTTGCATTTTCTCTACAGTGTAGGGAGACCTTAAATAAAAGCAAACTCTTCTTTGTTTTCTGGAATGCCTGTGGTGGTGGTGAACACTTGGCCTCCTGCTGCCTGGGCCACAGAACAGCACTTGTCTTTTGGAAATACTAACAATTTCTAACTCTGTGACTGTGGGAGTTTTCTGAGGGCACAGTCCCTTTGCTGCTGTGCTCCAAATTACACCCAGGATTTTGGACTGATCTACCTGCACCATAATGAATTCAAATCATGGATGGAGCTGACTCCATCTGGAAACTCTCCATTGAAAATAAATAAGGAACATGTTTTCCTAAACCCTTCAGCCATGACTTTTAGCTCTCCTAAGTCCATCCTAGGTCTCCCTGGTGGCTGGTAAGCCAGATGAGATCACTGTTGAGAAGAGATTCATACAACCTAACTCAAGTGTCTTGGTGCTTGAGGCCCTGGAGATGTAAGAGGGGCATTTCCAGAAAGTGTGAGAGTGATAAATCCTGCTTTGGACCTGCCCACAATTTTCACATCAGCAGTACAAGGAGAATGGGCTAAGCTTGGCCCAGAGTGAAGCACCTGAGGTGGTGCCATGGGTGAGCTGGAGTGTCTGCCTCCCAGCCTCTCAAAAACCCCATCTGAAAAGTTAGTTTTTCTTCCTTCACAACATCCAAGCATTTATTGGTACTCATTTTGAAACGGAATCCTCATGTTTTTCAGTGTCCAAAGGCAGTACTGATGAACACCTTATTAAAAACACACTACTCCCACAAACTGCACCACATCCTTCATATCATTTCATGGTTGACAGGTTCTGGGCTTAGTGGTACACTTCCCCACATACACAAAAAGCAGGATGGCTCATTTTGCTGGAGGCACACTGACTCTTAAGCACCCTGATCATTTGGGCTTATGTTAGTCATACCAACTTCTGCCTCAAAAGGTTTTTGTTGCTTTCTGCAGAAAACTCCAGGTTGCTCTCTATTAGCTGCTTGTACCTGTTTTGATATGAGATCACCAATTAGCTATAGTTAAGTGCAAATCTGGCTTTCAGGTAATAGTAGTCATTCTGCTCTGTTCCAGAATTACTCACTTCTTTATTTCATTAGATTCGTTCTTTATTGGGCAACATGGGGTTTAGGTAAGAGGCCATTCAGAGGAGCCTCTCCAGGGCAGAATGGAGACTGGGGCTGATAAAATCTCCACTTTTTTCACCTTCACCACTTAAGATATTTAGCTGGGGTTTATATAATTATCTCACTTTCATTCTGCCACCATTCTCTCACTTTCTAAGCAAAATGGTGGCAATTTTTGTTAAAAAGGATCAAGTTTGCTTTCGTAGAAGATGACCCAGATGTTATTAGTTGTAATTGAAATAATTACCTGAAGGTGGATTTACTGGGAGGCACATTTTATGTAACATTTATGGAAAAGTAGGATAGCATGTCAAAATACTCAAAGATAATCATTAAAGATTAATAAAACATATCTTTCTGTTAGCTTCTTTTTGAAATCAATGAGTGTGATATATTAAAATAACAACTCTGGTGATTTAGGCTTCTTAATACTGTCTCTTGGGAACATTCCAAAACTTTAATCTCATTATTCTTTTGAGGCTTGAGAGATAAGCAAGAGAAGAATACTTGTCAGATTCCCTGCTGGCTTAATGACTATAAAACAAAGATACATAGCCCATCTTCAGATTCAGGTTGTACTAAATACAGGATTTCTCAGTAAATGCTCTGTGTTTGTGAAACTGTCTCCACAATATCAAAGGCTATATTTAAGCCCTCAGAGAAGTCCTGCTCACTAGGTTTGTCCATTGTTAAATTCAGTATTTTTAATACATATATTTTTCTTGGCAACAAAGGTGTGAAACTGTTTTATTATTAGCTCAGTGTTAGAGAAGTTATTAAAACAATGATAATACACTGAAAAGCCTATTTATTCAGTCACTCTATTCAGGGCATTTTAGGTAATAGTGTCTTAATAGTAGGGGTTGGTTTACATCATTTTTATACCCACCCAGCAGTGCCCTCAGTGGCTTTGCTAACTGTGAAGCAACTTTATTTGTGCAACTTTATTTTTCATAATTTAGCTGTGTTCTTTATAACCCATTTTATACTTGTCTTTACATCACCTTCAGCCGCAGGAGGAGTTGCTCTATCTGGGAGCCTCTAACAAAGCTGGTGTTACTTCCCCACAGGTCAAAGAGATTGTGGCTCAGCACACCAAAGAGTGGTCCGAGATGATCAATACCCACAGCGCTGAGGAGCAAGAAATACGTGACTTACACTTGAACCAACAGTGTGAACTACTGAAGAAACTGCTCATGAATGCTCACGAACAGCAAACCCAGCAGCTGAAATTCTCCCATGACAGGTGAGTGGGGCAGTGCTGCCTGATACTGAGTGCTGGTTTGTGTCACGCTTTAGTTTTTTGCATTGACGGCTCCAAAGGCACTGGGCTAAATGCACGGTAGAAGTAGAAGAAGCAGCCATACAAGGTTTAGGTTGTGTCCTGGTGGAAGATGTGTCTGTTGGGGAAGGTGGGAACCTCTCGGAATGGAAAATGTGGCCCCCTTCCCTCGGAATTATTATAACTCCGAAATCATGGGGCTGTCAGGCAAAGCTGTGAGAAAAGGAGCACTAGTACTTTTCTGTGTGTCACAAATAAGCCAACAATCCAACCAACAATCCAGCCAACAGTCCAACCAACAGTCCAACCAACAATCCAACCAACAATCCAGCCAACAGTCCAACCAACAATCCAGCCAACAATCCAGCCAACAATCCAACCAACAGTCCAACCAACAATCCAACCAATAATCCAACCGACAATCCAGCCAACAATCCAGCCAACAGTCCAACTCCCGAGCGCGGCCTGGAGAGGCTTCGCAGGAGTGGCAAGGGGCTCGGGGTCCCGGGTTTTCCCTGAGATGGTGCGGGTCCTTTCCAGTGAGATCGCGTGTTAATAAGGTCCCAGTGCAACAGCTGCTCTTAGGAGCACAGCCTTGCTCGTGGTAGGAAAATACAGTAGGAGACAAAACCTCCCAGTGGTGGCAAATTCTCCCCACAGCAACCACAGCATGTCTCCTTCAATCCTGCCAGCCAGAGGAGCTGAGCCCTGCCTCACTCCCCCAGCCAAAATCTCTCGATATCTCCGCCCTCCAAAAGAAAGCCCCTCAGCTAGGAGAGTACACCTGCACCTTTCCTCCGCCTTGGCCATTTCTTTTGTTTCTCTTGGGTACCTGGTCATTATTGTTTCTTAGCAACAAATGGGACTACATTCCCTGAGAGAAAGAAAAAAAAAAAGAAAAAAGAAAAATCCTAACCTCCAACATCCAACAGGTAGAGGTAGGAATGGGCTTCTTAGCTGATTTAGATCATCTGAACCTCCATAAAGGCAGCAGGGGTGATGAAGCATTGGTAGTTTGCATTGACTTTACCCAGGAACTTCAATACAGAGGCTGAAAACTGAGAAGTATAAAATACAGAAATATCCTTTGGAGTTGCTGTCAGCTGGGGACTCGTGTTTATAGCACTGCTGGCTATAAGAAAGATGCATGAGAAGTGAGGTCAAAAGGGGTTGCAGGATAAGCTACATTAGATTGATGTGTTTATACAGTATCTTGCTATAATCATACAGAAGACTACATGACACTAATGCTTTTGTAATTAACCATACTGCCTATTTGAAATCAAATAAAATTAAATGCAAGTTATAGTCAATGCTAAAAATGGTGGTAAGTAGAGGAATAATTTTTTTATCCTATGTTCTCTTATCCAAATCAGCCTAAAAGCATATGGATATAAAATATGTGTGTACACAAAATAGGTATATTCATACATATATTCATACATATTTCTCTTCAGCATTTTTCACACAAAAAGCATGGGGGAAAAGAAATAAATCACATTTGAAGAAGGAATTGGAATGATTTTTTAAAATTCCTGAGTGAAAAAGCAGCGTGTCTTTGCATCAGAGAGAACACATGCTGGGAGCTGCAAGCTTTTCATCCAACAGAGAATTGTCCCAGCAAAAGGCTTGTCGTGAGCTCATCTTTATGTTAATCTCTGTGTTAACCCATCTCTTCAAGCTGTCCTGCAAAACATATCCTGTCAAATATGAAGTACAAAAATTGTTAAATTATTATACAAATTCATAATTCAAAAACTATTAGCCAGAAGAAAGTGCAGTCCTTGGTTCTGTACCTCTAAGTCATACTTGGCGGCATCAGCCCAGGAAATCACATCGCTTTCTTTTTTTTGAGTCTTTTTTTCCATCTTATTGAAATTCATCAGAATGCTTGGAAGGTGATTTACTAATATATGGCCTGTAAAAGTAATCTTTTGTTTTCTTTTCCATACATCTTTCCATGTTCTCTTAACTTTGCTAGAAGCTTTCATTTCAGCCTACCAGTATATATACATTAAGGCAAAGCTTAAATTTTTAAAATGCTTTTTTTCTCATCGTTTTCATATTTTGGTTTAGAAATTCTGTATCTGTATGTTGTTTAAACATCCCTCTATCGTTTTTTGTATATGAGTCTTAGCAATGAAATAATACTAGAAATAATAGTAGAAATAATTTGTGTTCAGTCCCTATATTTCTCTGTGTTTAAAGCTACAAAGAACCAGATCTGAAAATTTACATCCTGATGAATACCAAGAAGTCTCTTTGCTCACCTGTCCCAGGAGTAATACCTTCAATATTCTTTCTGCTTCATTCATTGCAATTTAGTGTGTTTCTGCTTATTTGGAAATTATGTGCAGACAAGAGTCTTTGCTGTTAAAAACAAATTTAAGACTATGTCTTAATGTATGAGTATTTCAGAAGAATTTGGACTGTGAAATACTGAAATGTGAATAATAATGCCCCAAAGAGGCATCACACTTAATAATTCGTAAATTTTTAAATTTAATATATTGTGTGTAGGAAGACATGTCTTTATCTCTAGAGGCCGGGAGACAGTTCAGGTCGATCCACAGGAAAAAGAGGATCTGCATCAGGGCAGCATGGGAGTGGAGCAGGCTCTCAGCAGGTTGTTCTCAGCACTTCCCTCTCTCTGAGCTGGGTAATGAGTTGGATATCACAGCAGAGGGCACAGGGCTGTAGCAGAGATCAATAATCTCAAATGATGTAGTTGCCTGCTGTAGGAAAGGTGCTTTCCCTCCATGGGCAGCACAAAAGCAATTTCTGTCTGTGCTTTTGGCTCATTTAAAAACAAAGCAGAATGCAGCAGACACTGCTAAAAACCTGAAGCTTATTGAGCTCCAGGGGTGCTGAGCCTCCTGCCTCCCCAGACTGAGTTCCCTTGGCTGACCTGGATGTGGTGATCCTGCAGCAGTTCAGAAACTGGGGACATGAGCCTGTTATCCACAAGCATTATGTACTCCAGATAAAATAACCTGAGACAGAGGGAGAGAAAAATTGTGTGGTGGTTTTGTTTTGTTTTGTTTTGTTTTTAATAGAAGAAGAGATTTCTGTTTATTCAAACAACACTGGTGTCAGAAAATGGCATGTTAATGCACTTTGATGTCATCTAAATATATATATAAATTCCAAGGATAGACTTACATGCTGAAAGTTAAGTATCCCTTCAAAAGACATGTTTGTATAAATTTCAGAGGTGCAGTCACTATGACTCAGGGAATCAGCAGCTAAATCTTGCAGTGCCACATTTTTCAGAATCCTTTTTTCTTTTTCTTTTCTTTACTATCCTGGCTTATCCACTTCTTCCAGTTCCAGGAATCACCACTGTTTGTGGGAGGGAGAGTGTTTTTGTTGGAGACATCGTGATGTGTTGGCCCTTTCAGCCACCTCCATGGCCAATGCCTCATGTCTAAATCATCAGTGATGCACAGTAGTCCTTTAATCCTCTTAACTTCTTCTACTCTAAGGTTGTATCTGATGCAAACAGACTAAGTCAGTTTGAACACCTACACTGACTTTTTTCGTACCCTTCAGCACAGTAATGAAAATAAATTATTTCTGCACTCCTCTTAACAAAGTATGTTTGAAAATCACAATTTCAGTGTAGAAAATAATAGCTTTTATTTGAAGAAAGGATTGTTTTGAGTGAAATGCGTTTTCAACACATCTTTTTTTTTAGAACTCAGACTGATTTTTGCTGTGATACCACTTCTTTTAAATCTATATTCAGGAAACGTTTAACCTTACGAATTCTTGAAGTGAAAAGAAAAAAAAAGGCACCACAGTTTTTTAATAAAAATTTTTAAAAAGCTCTCTCTTTTCACAGGAAAGGCTAAAAGGTTCACTGAGCCAGTAGGAGAAACCAAACACAAGCCTGCCATAGCCTAAACCACACTCTTCAGGCCCACAGGCCCAAAGTAGAAGTTTTAGAATGAGGTGTGTCAGCTCATATCACAACTAGCAAACATTATTACTGTTAATACTGCTGTTACCTTCTGAATGCAGTATTCGCAAATTTTTCAGGCAGTTGTAAAAGACAAATTTCATTTTTGATGGTAGCTCATAGTAAGACAACTCATATAACAGGGAGAAAAGAGAGTATTTTATATCCTTTTACAAGATTCAAAGTGTAAAAATACTTTGAACTCGTCTTTCCGATTATATTCTCTGGAATAAATGGAGATTTCTGAATGTCTGCTCAAAGTGTGTAAATTCTACCCAAAGGAAGAGAATTTTAGTGTTGTTTGTTCCTTTCTCTTCCTTCATACTTCAAAGAAAAAGTAACCACAGTGTAGAGGAACCCAACCTCCACAACAGTTGCACCTCAGGCATTAATGACTGTGTTTGGTTTTGCCCAGGGAAAGCAAGGAGATGCGTGCCAACCAGGCTAAAATATCCATGGAGAACAGCAAAGCCATTAGCCAAGACAAATCTATCAAAAACAAAGCTGAAAGGGAGAGGTGAGTATCCCTTCCTGATGAGGGAAGAATGCTGCCAAAGGCTGACAGGAGAAGCTGTGGATTAATTCCATTAAAACCGTGCTTTTATGGATGGAAACTAAGGTCTAAAGATTGTGCTGGATAAAATTTTAGATAACTGTTTTAGGAAAAAATTGTGATTTTCTCATATTTTATCTTTTTAATAACTGTAATGCCCTGGTCATCTTTAACTGACTAGTGTAGGTCATATTCTTAAATTTTAATTATTGTACTTCAAGAGCATTGTATTTTTTTCCTTTTTAAGTGAAATGAAGGCCTGACTGAGAAGGGAGTAAAAGCAGAATCTACACAATGATGCCTTATAAACCTTTGGGGTTTCCCCCTCCATTTTGACCTTGCCATCTGGCTCGTTCTTTCCTTTTTTACATCCTCTCCTTGGCACTGGGCTATTTTGGTCCCAAAGCCTGAACCAAGTCCCTTGAGTGCTGCACACCCCAAGCTCATCAGGAGGATGAGCTGTCAGAGCCCTCAGTAACTGTTTGCTTTGTTGTGTTAGACCTCAATAAAGACTCCAAGGTAAATCTGTTCCCAGATCTGAAAGCAGTTCTGGTTTATGGGCTGATTCAACTGTTTGAACTATTTTTGTTCTCTGTCATGGCAGAAATCTTAGGAAGAAACACTTGAGTTATTTTATGTAACTATTAAGAGTATATTTATATTTTTGCATAAATAGCAGCTTTAAGAAGCTTACAGTATTGATAAGTTTAACTTCACTTATGATAATCGGATGATTTTTTTCCATTACCACTCTTAAGACACACAGCACTTTTTATACAACAAAACTGACAGCAGAGTGCAGGAAGGGATGCACAAATTAATTAGACCATTTGTTTTGAAGTTTTGTCCACCACTCTTGAGGTAGGAAAAAGCAAACTTCATTCACAGCAGTCAAGCCTTCATTCATACTGCCAATATATTTGGAAATCTCTAAATGTAAAGTTCTGTAGTCAGAGGAGTGTACAATTTGCCATTATTCCCACCTGGTACAGATAATCAGAAGACAAAATACACCTGAAGAGTTTGTGAATTTCTCTGTTGCAGCTTTTGGGTTTCTTTTTTTCCAATGAGTCTTCATGGAGAACATTTTCATTTTTTCAGGCGAGTCAGAGAACTGAACAGCAGCAATACAAAAAAGTTCCTGGAAGAGAGAAAAAGGGTAACTATAACCTTGAAAGTCACTGGGCATTGCTTCTGGATGTTCTTTTTCAATCCTCTGTTGAGGGAATGAAAAATATTCTCATTCTGTGCTGAGAATCCAGCTCTTGTAGATTTTTGTCTTTGCTTTGTTGCACATATTTGTAGAATAAAAGACCTGACATCTTTACAAGACAAAGCTATTTTCAATTAACAAAATTACTGTTCATTCCTGTGTGTTTGCCAAGTCTATGTATTATGTGCTATATGTATAATGTGTATCTTTTAATTATATCTATTAATTAATCATATAATAATATTAAGCTTTTATTAAGATTGGGTGATATATTAGGCCTACTGTGATGTTTTATGCCACCTAAATGGGGCAAAACAAAATACATGTGTGTATCTTTCAAGCTTATTTTTATTTGATTGGTTAAAAATGTGTTATATTCTCCCCTCCACCCCCATTATTTTCTCTCAATCACAGCTGGCAATGAAGCAGTCAAAGGAAATGGATCAGTTGAAAAAAGTTCAACTTGAGCACTTAGAAGTCTTGGAGAAGCAGAATGAGCAGGTATCTTGTTTTAAAAGCTTAGGAGAAAGCAAGCTAGTGAAAACAGTAACCAGAGTCAGGCTGAGCAGAATCCTTCTGAATGTAAGTCTTTACCAAAATGGGGGCTTTTTCATGGTCACTACCTACTTTGGGAGTCAAAATGAAGAGGTGACTTAAATGATGATGCAGCACTAGGTTTGTTTCAGCTGAGCCTGTGGGAGCTGAACTGCTCAGCCAGAGTGTCCTTTCAGCTGTTCAGCCAGATACTCATTAGCCAGATATGACAGTCAATAAGGACCCAGCATATCCATTTTAATTACTCCCCAGAAGTAACTCAAGCAAGTCAGTTTACTTCATTTTGGAATTTCTAGTACTGATTGAAAAATTAGAGGTGAAATGTGCCCAGAGCATCTCTGAACTCTCTCAGACTGTGAGTTTGGACTGAATTCTAGATATGTACAGTAGCATGGGGAGTTTTATCTGTACTAGTACACCCTTTCCTACTTAAAATACCTTATTATTTTCTGCTAGTTTATAAGCTCTTTTTTTTTTTAATTGAAAAACTACTTGGCAAGGAAAGGAAAATTCTAATCTTGTTTCTGGTGGAAGCAACACTATGTTCTGAGCAGTTCCCTTGCTGAAAGGTTGAGCCAGAAGAGCTGGAATAATTGCATGGACTTTCAGTACTGCACTTAAAAATGTAAACTGCAAGGGGAATATACCCAGCAGTTCAGTGAGGTAAGAGTGAAGGGGAGCATTTAATACCCACTACTGTTAAGGGCTGTGTACTCACTTCTTTGGTAAATGTTCAGAACTCAAACTCTCTGGAAGACACCATAATATAAATGAAAGCCATCTTGCAGAGAGGTAGGGAAGGGAATGGTACAGGCAAATCAAGTATTTCCACTGTCAGGAGAGAGCCCCAAAGCTGCAGCCTGGGTAACTTGCAGGGGATGACAGCTCTCTTAAGATCTCAGATGGCAGCACCATTGAACCCCAGCCACCACAGTTCTGCTGATTGCTCCACCTCCTCCTGGGTAACAACCACGAGTCCCATTCCAGTCCCTCACAGGGTTGTTGTAGACCAGTGTGAATGGGTCTGGCAGTCAGTCTGCTCCTGAGCAGCATCTAAAGGCAGGGAGGCAGGACCTGGGGGAGGTATTTGGCCCATGGCAGATCTGTAGCGTCACCGAGATAACTGCCAAAAAAATGAAGGGCTTGATCCAGAGCTATGGTGTTATCAGTTCTTTCTTTCCACTGGCTTCAGAGAGCTTTGGATCCATTTTTCAAAATGCATAAGGAGAGGAGAGAGTGATTCTGGTTGTGCTTTTGAGCATAATGTGATAACCACGATCTGTATAAGGAAGCTGGGACAAGTGTGAGTCACTGAAGGCTCACCTCTTTGAACAATTAGATACATCCTCACCTGGGCTTACGGCTCTGCAGCTGAGGGATGACAGCAGCCTATGTGAGCTTGCTCATTTGCCATTTAAGTCAGATAAATCATCAGTTATTAAATGGAATAAGCTGCTCCGTGTGCTGCTTATCACTCCTGTGTGGGCATGTGGTGGCCTCCACCACAGGAGTTGTCCTTAACAGCTTTTTAACTCACTTTCATTTGATCCATCAGAGCATATCTTTCCATACATGCTGTTTGGACCATTTCCTTGTAGCCCCAAAAGTGCACCAGGGCAACTCCCAGCTGGCTCTGGTATCACTGTTACAGACACTGATGTATGGAAGTTACTTGGATTCAGGTGGTGTTTGTTTAATGAGGATTTTGAAACACTTTTTTTTTCCTGATCAAACAAGGCAAGAAGATGTTCACACAAATATACAATGGAGAAAAGTAGAATTATGTGTGGAAACAGCCTTCAGTAGAAACTGTTATAAATTTAAATTTGTTTTGTTTTATGTATGTTTTTCTTGCATTAATTTTTCAATCTCACTTCAGTTTTCATTCATTTAATTTGCTTCTTGTTGTATTACTCGATTTTGACATTTTTATTTTTGTACAAACAGCTTTTGAAATCCTGTCATGCAGTGTCTCAAACACAAGGTAGGATGGACGTATAATAAGCAAACTATTATTTCAGTGTGCTTTCCTTCTAAATTAAATCATTATCATTGGAGCCCTCCTTGTAAATGCAACCATTGGGAAGTGCCATTGACACAGTGAGCACTGTGTTAATCTTGTTTGCACACAGATATTTGAGCCTGACACAATATTAGCAGTATTTTGTGCTTTAGCTTCTGAAATTCACATGAATATGAACTGTGATGCGCAGAGGAAATATTTAGAGATTAACATGTATATTAGCTGCTGTTACTGGAAGATCTGCTTAGAGTTCTAAATTGTGTCTGTGAGAGTGTCTATTGATCTAAGTATTTTAGTGTTAACACACAGGCTAATGCTGATAGTTTTGCAAAGGGTTTCCAAATATCCTTTATGGTAATAAAATAAGTAATTCCATACTAAGAATAGCCAAATATAGAATAGATGGCTGGAAATAGCTTCCTAGTGTCTGTGGAAGAGCACTTTAAAATTAGCTTCAAATTCTAACATGTTACAAGCTCTGCCAATTACACTTTATGATGTAGCTGTGCTTCTGTGGCTTCCTAAATAATCGTTACTCCAAGAAATCCCTATTAACCCATCTTTCCAAGGGAAAGAGTTGCATTGGGCTGGATCATCTCTGTGTGCAGCACTGCCTGATCTGAATTACTCCCTTAAACTGATAACATTGTGCACTACTGACAGCACCCACTATAAAAACATTTCTTTATGGACACATAATAATGAAAAAAACTCTCATAAGGCTGGGGGGGGAAAAATAGTATTTTTTTTTACTGTATGTGTTTCCTAGCTTGTGTGAGATCTCAGTAGAGAACATGCTGAAAACAGAGTCCCTTGGCTGCCCCTGACTCCATGGATTCACTGTAGGTTCCAGAGGCTTGTCCTGTCATGCTGGTGTGTTCCCATCAGAATGCACTCTCTGACCCAGCCTCAGAACGGCACAAATGAGATCCTGCTCCTCTGCTAGATGCTAATGTGGTCTTTGAAGCCAGGTTCTCTAAAAGAATTCTGTACATAGTACACTGGGATACAGAATATTTATAGGACACTCTGTGCTTGTAGTCAAGTCACAAGCCTGAAACGTGAAATGTGTGAGTCACTAAGATAAAAACACTGGGTTTTGTTCTGTTTGGATGTTTCATTTCACATACAGGTGAAATCCAGCCAACATTTCAGAAGAGGTTGTCCATATTGATTTATTTATTGTGTTTCCATATTTTCATGTTAAAATTATTTCTTCATTACTTTCAAGCTTTTTAAGTCATTTAAATAGAGAGTGTCAATTAATTTTTAATCATATTTATGATGGTTGCTTTGCTGTTATCATAATTACTTTTTTCCCCAAGAAGATGATAAGGATGGTTAAGCAAGTGCAGGGCTAGATTTTTCAAGAAGGCAGGTATGTCACATCTGCATAAATCCACATTTACCTTGAAAAGGAATATAGAGGTGCACCCTCATTGCAGACCTACCTCTACCCATTTTAACCTATGCAAATATGTGTCACATCCAGAAGAGGTGACTCCTTAAGTAGCAGCTTGTATAGCAAAGTTCTCTGTCTAAGCAACTTTTACAACTTCTGGGGGAACATAGTTTATATAAATCAAGTCCCCTAACATAATTCCCTCCATGATGGATAATACACCAAAGAAAATAGCAGCTTGGATTGTCTCTTCCTAAAACTTGTCCTAATGCTCCTGAGTTTGATTGTATAGATGGGTTAGATTGCCCTCTGGGTCAATTTATTCAGGGTCCTTGGGGCATGGATTTAAGTAACTTCCCAGATTGAGAACCCCTGGGGAAAATGGAGATGCTGAATCTCAGTTTCTTTAAACTGCAGAGTTTCGAACCAAAACACCTTAACAGGAGGAGAGAATGTGTCTGTGCATCGGAGAGAGAGAAGGGAATTTAAAAAGTGCCCTCTGAGAGGGGATTCCCAGGCCAATCACCATTTACACACAGAGCTTTAACTCTGCCTGCAGAGCCCAAGGCAGGCACAGTTTATAGTGAGGTCTGGCATGTATTCATTGCTGGATTTTGCATTGCTGAATAGTGCATTTGGATACAGTTTCAGGTGGACTCAGGGTGTGTAGTCCCATGGAGCACATAGCAGCGTTCTAATCCTGAGGTGAAAAACACCCCCTCTGTAATCAATAAGGATCTCCAGGTCAGACAAAAATTATTTTTAAAAAATAAACTATTTTTTAAAAAATACTACTTAAAAATCTTGCCTACTGCAAGGGAGATGTGACACTGATGGATTTTTGTCATTCCTTGTCTTTATGAAAGAAACAAGCCTAGATCATGGATGAATTTCAGGTATTAACACATTGCAGTACTCTCACAACAGCAGTAAGAATGCATTCCTGGACATTTCCTATCTGGAGAAACAGTAAATTGGCATCTGCCTAACTTCTTGCCCAAAACTGAGGCTTCTGCATTTTATCATACACTTAGTTAGAAAGTCAACCCATGACTCCCAGAATAGAATAAAAAAAATATTTCCTAAGAATCTTTAGACATAAGGATTACATCCAATTTTGAAAACAGAGTGACATGGGGTGGGGGGACAAAGGGTGTAAAAATAATGTTGTTACCTATCTCCTCAGTGTGCTTTGCCTGTGTTTCACTCAGACACTCTCACGTGAAATGTGCTTCATTGGGAGCAAAAGGTCTAATGCAATGCTTCACGCAGTTATTTTGGATTGCAGGCAAAGGAGATGCAGCAGATGGTGAAGCTGGAAGCAGAGATGGATCGCAGGCCAGCAACAGTGGTTTAAAGCCTCAACAAGCAAATTGAAGTTGGAGAGCACAGCATCCTTAAAATGAGAGCAAAATTCAAAATAACATTGCTGAGGTTGAAGAGTGGGCTTCTGGTTTTCGCAGGGGGTTGTTTTGGGTTTTTTTGTTATTAATATATCAAGGGTAGCTTGATATATTAAGGTTTTAAGGTTTGCATTGTTTCTTTTTTAACACTGGGCACTGAATTTCCTTTGTTGGATTTCCATAAGAATTTCCTTTGTTCAGAAAAACCCCAACCCGAAGATGAAGAGAGCTTTTTAAACCTCATCCTGTTTTCCTTTCTGTATCTCAACCAGGCACCTTGTCTGTGTCAGAATCACACGATCAGAGCCTCGAAACACAGGAGATACCTTTAACTTCATTTGAGATGGCAACAGAGCTGTAGTTCGAGTCGTGTGATTTCCCATTTGTGTTCTCATGTGTGATGTGCTGTGCAGAAACCCTGTCCTGCCAGACCCCGCCACACCACGCCTTGTCAGATGCTCCGCACCTGGTGTTCCCTGAGCCCACTGAACGGGACCTTATGCCAAGTAATAATTAGGATAGTAAGGATAGTAAGGGGCTGAGTTTGGGTGATTTTAAATTATATTTAAATGGGTTTTTTTTAGGCAGCGGGCAGTTGAAAGATAACTTTGTATATTCAAAAGTACAGCATGTACAAAGTCATCGGCCAAATTCATCAGCTTCATTAGTAACTTGACAGGGTATTTCTGCAGCCTAACAATGTCATTCACAAGTGCCATATCAACTCTTATCAATTCTGAGGGGAGCCAATATCCTGTAGAAGTCATTGCAGTGGATAACCTGAGAGAAATACAGTATATTCGTGCCAAAACTGATCAGTGCTCTAAGGAATTACGTATTAGGCACTTTAAGAAAAAGTTTACATCCTACATTGCTTGTAAAGAAATTGCATTTTGATCCTGTTGTTGCAGATCCCAGATACTACAGTTCATTGTAACTTAAAAGATTGTTTAAATGGCTTTTGGCAAAAAGTTTGTAACTGTGAAAATGTAAAAAGTATTTATACACTTGGGAAACACAACATTGTAGAAAATCACATACATGTTGCTACGTGATAAAATTTAGTAAACAGAAATGCTAAGAGTATGTTTGCATGTGATACAAATGCTACTAAGGTTGTCATGCCTACTATATGACCACAGTCATGCTACTAGCTGGTAAATACTGAGTAAATGTATGGCACAGAATATTGTTTGATTAATTACAAAGACTTTTAGCATTACAAGATCTCTATATATATGTGTGTATATTAATTACGTGGGCATTCTTGATACTTGTAGTAAAAGAGAAGTACATAACTAATTTAATTTTACACAGAAGTATTTATGCAGATTTTCAGAATTTCATATCAGGAATAACCTTTTTATGTCCATTAGATATAAAAACAATTTGCTAATATGTTAATTTGCATGTTTCCAGAGCTTGCTGTAGTTATATTGCAAAACAATGCATGTAAGCATTCGGCTTGGAATTTGTCCATGCTGCCAATTCAAAGATGACTGCATGGAAAACTGGTAGTTTAGAACAAATCAGATTTCTGATTTCAATGTACTAAGCACCAATTACTTTGTTGTATATGCTTGTACAAACAAATTCTACATATTCCTATAAACAAAATAAATGAAGAGAGATAATTATGTTATTGTCAGTCCCGAGATGAAACTTTCAACTTCTCTAATAAAAACCTTAAAAATTCAAATCCTTTAGTTTTGACTACAGTGAATTGCAGGGTGGTGGTGTTATTAATTGCAGATTTTTAGCAAGTTGTATTTCCTGTAAAAATGTGCATAGTGTAAATATATTTCTATCACAGCTTATTTAGTCAAAGGAGTCTTTTTTTTTAAATTTTATATAAGTGATAGAAGCATTGTGCAGCACTAGAGAACTGCCCCAGAGTGCAGCAGCACAATCTGGAAATGCAGCAACCCAAGCACAGCATAGCAGCAACTGAGACAGAGGTCAGTGAATATTTAGGTGTTTAAAGCAGGGTTTGAGCAGACTTGTGATGCGTATTCAGAATTCCCATTCTGATGCCACAGCCTGTGAAGGTAGTGTTTTAAAAGACATCTTGTGTACTGAGAGCAGCTCTCTAAGCCTGGCTCAAATGCTGGATGGAGCTGGAAGCAGAAGAGTTTTCAGAGCATGCTGGACAGGATTTTTATGATGATTTTTCTTTTAATTAAAAAGGTCCTCTAAAACACAGGTGGTGAAGACAGTGTGATGAGCTGGAATTTTACACTGTTGCCTACTGCAGTGGTTTTTAGCCTGTAAGGAGAAGCAAATGACAGACCAGGTATGGAGAGAACTGGATGGTAAAACATCTTAAGCTCACATAGAGCCTGATTGGAAAGCCCTGCCCTACCTGCTAAAGAAACCACTGGGAATGGAGGGCTTGTCCCTGAGAAGATCAAACCTGCCTATTTAATTCCTTGGTGAGCATCCTATCCCCTGAGGGGAAAAGGCAGGTTTTGGAAGGACAGAAAATACTGTCCAGAGCCTCAGTCTGAGTCTGTGCTCCCTGCCCAGCCAGCAGCGAGACATCCATCAATTCAGACAGAAAAACAGGCTTCTGTGAAACTGCCAAGTAGGAAACCTCAGCTGCCAGGCTCAGCTCCCCACACTGATACGTATTTCATCCACTGACAATTTAGCATAAAATGCAGGCAGTAATTTGGAATTAAGTGATGAATTTTGTCAGCTAAGTGTTTTGAAATACTGTTTAAGCAGTATTTGATTCAAAAATTATTTGAAGTTTGGCCGCTAATGTAATGAGGTGAGAATTTCCATTGAGATGAAATAGGCTAATCAATTTGAACATTGATACTGAGTTAAAGCAGTTTAAAATGTCATTCCCTACCAGAGTGATAGATTCCACTTCAGTGAAATTTCATGGAGGGAATGGCAGATCTTCTGTCTCTGAATCGCTTCAGATAAATTCAGCTCAGCTGTGATGGGGAGGGTCATGACACATAGGCAGCCTGCTATTCTTTCACTTGCAATAATTTGGGGGTTGGTCATTAACTTGGCTGTTTCCAGGTGGGGGCCTATTTAACCCCTGTACCACCTGCATGCAGTTAAACTGCACCACCCAAAATACCCCTCAGGTGCCGTAGCCCAGGGTCTGCCTGCGAAACCAGCTGCAAGTGGCAAACACGATTGGATATAAAGCCCTATTCCTGCTGGCTGCATCAGTAGTGGTCCCAGTGCTGCAGCTGGTACTGTGTGCTCGCTTCAAGGAGGCTGCTAAGAGTTGTTATGTCTGGTAGTTGGGGATAGCAAGGGGGATTCAGCCTTCAGAGATACCCAGGCAGTCTCCAGAGGTGGCGGTAAGGGCAGGTGGCAGGGCTGGTTTTAGGTGACCTAGTCTGGGACCATAAACTGTCCCTGGTCACAGCATTTCAGGGTGGCTGATGCTGCTTTGGCTCACTCAGATGAGACCTTTCTGCTCTGTTTTGGGAGTTGCTCAGTGCTAAGAAGTCTTAGGCCTTTCCCTCTTTTTCGCCACGGGGAGCAGGATGAATGCAGCTCTGCAGGCTGGAAGTGGCAGTTCCTGGGGCTGAAGGCTTTGTTGTGCTGTGCAGCTGGGGGAGCCCAGTTCTGTGCTGTGGGGCAGCCTTGCCCTCCCTCCAGCACAGCTGCTCTCTCCCAGCTGCTCCCTGGACCCTCATGCACAGGCTGGATGCAGGGACAGCTGCTCAGAATAATGTCTTTTGGGCCTTAAAATCTACCTAGAAAATTCACAAAGGCTGGAAATTAAATAGTGGAGAAGCGAAGGAAATAAAGGGTAGTCAAACGCCGAGCTCATCAAGACCTGAGGAAGCCAGGACTAAAATCACCACAGAAATGCAGCCTGTTACAGTCAAAGGTTATATTTTGTAGAAGATTAAAATTTTTTCCCTTTATATAGTCCCCTGAAATTATTATCCATAGGTTAATCCTGTATCGCAACTAATAAAGGTCTGACTCTGGGGGTGTGCAGGAATGGCTTTTTATCATGAAGCAGGAGAAAGAGGGGAAATGGTCAGGATATATTTATTATGCACAGAAAGCATAAAAGGAATTTCAACATTATAGCTTTTTTTTTTTTAATATTCCTTTAGTGTCAGTTTTTATTGTTTAAAAAAGCTATTTCCCAGCAAGAAAGCCCCTCTCTGCACATGTGTGCCCTGGCAGAGAAAGGACAGCTGCCCACAATCAAAACTCACCTTGCAATATCTTGGTTTGCAAAACCTCGTGCCGTTTCCTCCAGATGCCTTTTCCTGAACTAGAAATGTGAATTGGTAGTGAATCCAGTATTGCTATCACTCTGGATCGCTGTCGTCCCTTTAGCTTTTTACTAAAAAAACCATCCTCAGTGTAGGGTCCTTCATTCCTGGGACTTGATATCGCTGTGAATTGTAAATATTTGGATGTGCTCCTGGTCCCGGGGCAAGAGTGGCAGCGGGTTAAAGCTCCGAAAAAAGGTCCCGGTGAGAGGCGGGAAGAAATATTTCAACGTGGCATCACCGGAGCAAGGGAGCAGCACGGGTGTCGGCCGCACTTGCATCGCACGGAGCGGGCTGGGGTCGCCAGCTCCTCCCGCAACGCCGCCCCTGGCCCGGGCTGACAGCGAGCGAGGGAAGTGCTGCATTGGCAGGGAGTTGAGGGGGCCCGGAGGCGGCAGGGCAGGGGGCGGGCAGCCCCCGTGCTCTCAGCCCCCTCTCCGCTCAGCGCCGGGCCTGTCTCGCACCTTTAACCCGGCCAGGGACAAAGCCCTGAGTGCCCCGGCTCAGCTGGTACCTGTCCCACCTCCGAGCGCACCTCCTGCCTGTCCCCGCCAAAAACGCCCCGCACGGGCGGTGTTGTTTCTGTTTAAAAGCACCCTCGGGGGGCTGTTGGTTTTATGTTACGGTGCGCGTTGTGGTTTGTCACATCTTAGAGCCCAGGTGTGTCGATGGCCGTTCACAGAAGGATGCGGGTTTGCTTCCGACCTTGCTACACAAAAATAACTGCACGTTTCTTCCTAAATTAACACGCGGAGCAGCTGTTCGCCTTCACCGAAATTAGTGACGCTCCGTGAGCAGCCGGCACTGGAATAGGTATCCCCTCCTCCATCCCGCCGGCCTCTCCAGCAGGGACCGCCGGCACAACGCCGCAGCGAGGGGCTCCCGGCCCCGCTCTCGGCGCCGGCCCTGCCGGGATAGCGGGGAGCGCTCGGGGTGAGCCCGGCTCCTCTCCAGCCGCGCGTCGGGCGGCCCGAGCTCCCCGCGGGGATCCCCGGCAGCCTCTCCGCGGCTGCCTCGGCGCCTGAGGGGGGGAATCCCTTCTTCCCTCCTCCCTGCCCGGCTGCGCGTACGCCCCGTCCCTCGGCGTGGGCGCTCCATCAGCTCCGCCGGCATCTCCCCTCCTCCTCCTCCTCCCCGCACACCCACACACTTTCCCCGTCCCTCCTCCCCGCCACTCCGCAGCAGAGTGCTTTTGCAGCCTGTGCGGCTCCTGAGAAAGGAGGTGTGCGGCTTTTTTTCCCCGCTCCTTTTTATTTTTAATTTTTTTTTATTTTCTCCGGAGCGGACCTTTCGGAGGAGCAGCTGCAGCAGCCGCGGCCAGGCCGGGATCGAGCAGGGAGGATGGCCAGGGGGCGTCTCCCGGGGCTGCTTTTCATCTTGCGTGAGTACCTGGGTGTCGAGTCGCGACACGGAGCCCTGGCGCGACCAGGCAGCCGCTGGCGCTGACGGACTCGGTGCTGTCACGGCACCGGTCTCGCATCACCACCACCGGCTGCCACATCTCCTCCACCTGCTCTGTCGCGACAGGAACTCCCCGTCGCGATAGAGTAGCTTGCTCCAGCGGGCTCGGGGGTGGCGGGGGGTGTTAGGGTGAAAGGCAGAGTCTGGAGGCGCCGGGCCCGGGGCTGCCGGCGCTCAGCCCCGCTGTGCCCGCAGACGCCGCGGCTCGCCTGGCCGCCGAGCAAGAAGTTGAAAACCTCTCCGGGCTCTCCCCTAACCCCGAGAAGGACATCTTCGTGGTGCGGGAAAACCGGACGACGTGTCTCATGGCCGAATTCGCCGCCAAGTTCATCGTCCCGTACGACGTGTGGGCCAGCAATTATGTGGATGTGAGTGGGGGCCAGGGGCGGCCCGGGGGGTCCGGGGCTCCTGCAGGACCGGGGATGGCAGGGGACACACACACGCACAAATCTGCCGGTACTTTTGGAAAGTCCTTTATTCCCTCCGAGGATTTTCAGCCGGGGCAGTGCGGGGGGACGCCCCGCTGAGCCCCGCTCCCCTCTTGCAGCTGATCACGGAGCAAGCCGATATTCCACTGTCGCGGGGCGCCGAGATGAAGGGCAAGTGCGGCACGAACGAGTCGGAGCTGGAGCTCTCCTGGCTGGACCAGGCGTACACCCTCAAACTCTCCTTCCTGAAGGTACGGGCTTCCCGCACGCCGGGAGTCGGGCCGGGGGTGCGGCGGCTCCGCGGGGTCCTGACCGGCCCTGTCTCGGCAGGAGGGGCACAACACGTCCCGGGGCCCGGAGGCGTCCTGGAAGCTCAGCCGGATCCAGTTCACCTACGACAGCTCCGAGCGCACCTACTTCAAGGATGCCGTCAGCCGTAAGCGCCCGGGCTCGGGGTTTAAGGGAGATCCCCGCGGGCGGGCGAGCGAGCGCGGGGCCGGGCTGCCAGGGGAGCACCCCGTGGGCTGTTCGCTAAATGTAGCTTACGGGAAAAAGGAAACCCCAAATCCTCCCCACAAAGCCGGGACCAGCTGCCGGGCTTAAACCGCAGATTTTTTTTTTTTTTTTCTCAGCTGTTTGTTTGTTTTTTTTTTTCCCTTGTTTTTAGTCACCGCGGTTGTCGGGGAAGTGAGAGCCCAGCTCTGCCAGTTTGCTGTGCTGCCCGGGCTGTCCTGTGGGACCCAGGGCCCGAGGGGGAGACACCTGGGCTGGAAAAGCTTGTCTCCTTTCCTGGGTGGAGATTGTTTTTGAGGGTAATCCTCATGATGGTTCAATAGGTGGGAAAGCAGCAGTTCCCCAAGATAACCGAGATTGACATCAGTATCATTCTCCTACACATCTCCTCACACAGCAGCCTCCTCTTTTCTCACTGGGTTTCCATTCTTTTGGTTTTCATTTTGTTTTTATTTCATTTCGGCTTAGAAATGTGTTGTCTTGAATTGAAAAAATAATATTGTCATTTTCAAATCATTCTCCCTCAGGATTTTCCAACTCCAGTGAGTAGGGCGTTTAGAGTTGTTGCCATAGGGCATGCTGGTTTTGGGGCTGTTTTTCCACTGGTGTTTCCAGTGTTTGAATCCCCAAAACACGGAGCTGGCCGTGCTGCATCAGCCCCTGCCCATGTGAAGCACTGATTGCCTTTCTGTGCTGCTGGAGGGGAACAAAGGGCTGCGGAAAAGCGGGCAGTGGAAGACACCCCTCATTCCACCTGGCTCAGCATTCAGTCTTCACTTGCAAAACAAGCTTGGTGCGATGGGAAAATATTTTCTCTAATTTATACTTGGGTGAAACGGTCCCGTTGTATTTTCAGGAAAGGCTTTATGGCCTGTCTTGCTTTGTGGTGTGGTCCCCAATGGCACTGCTCCTTCCCACCTGGATTCAGAGCCCAAGTGCAGCCTCAGAAATGGTTGTTTCCCAAATGCAGGGAGTACAGCCATAGTCCCGGGCTGAACCCCGAGTGTCTGTGCGCGGGAACCATTTCGCTTCATGGACTCGGACACTGTGACGGGAGCGGAGTGGGCGGCAGCGGAGCCAGCTCTGCACCTCGTGGAGCAGCTCCGTGTGCTGGAGCTGTGTGCTCCCCTTCCAGGAGGCGATCCCGGTGTGGGAGCTGCCCTGGCTGTGTGGGGTGTCCCACCCCGGGAGGACACTGTGGGAGCAGCAGCGCGGCTGCTGCCGCATTGCGCCCCGGCCGTGTCACGCCCGCGCTCGGCTCCTTGCCTGTGTTCGTGGGGCCCCTCGGGGTCGGGGCTGACCCGTGTGTGTCCCCTGGCCAGCCGGGAAGCACACAGCCAGCTCGCACCGGCTCTCGGCCCTGGTGACCCCTGCCGGGCGGTCCTACGAGTGCCAGGCGCAGCAGACCATCTCCCTCGTCTCCAGCGACCACCAGAAGTCCGTGCAGCTCCTGCTGTCCGAAGTGCGGCTCCAGCCCTTCGACATTCCCGCGGATTTTGTCTTCAGTGAAGGTAAGGAGCGGGCAAAGGCACGTCCTGCATCCCCGAGGTGCTGATGCTGCCACGGCCTTTGGGGATGTTGCAATGTACTGAAGGAATTTGGGTCCCACCCATTCCAGAGTAACGTTCCCCTGTCTGCAGTCTGTTACCAGTGCTCCCTGCAGTCCCTCCAACACATTCCTTGTCTCCATGGTCCCCCAAAAAGCTTTGCATATTCAGCCTAGCTGTGAAAACATGGGCTATCATTGTATGTATGTTGGCTTGTGTTAGGACTTGTAGAGTCAGATTGCCAGAAAGCTCCAGTGCAGCATCCCTGGGGAACCCTGCAAGGCTGAAAAAAACCCTCTGCAGCAGAAAAATGCTTCAGCACAGCCCCAGGAGCTTCTTAGGGCTGCTGCAGTGGCAGGGAACGATGGGGGTGCACGTTCCTGGCTTCTGTTTGATTAATGCCCTTTGTGAGGGGAAGGAAGCGTAGCAGGGACTTCAGTGAAGCTCCTTGAGCACCAAACACATGGGATGCCATTCTGCTTATGGGATTCTTTAACATCCATGGTGGAGAAAAAAAAACTTGAGTTAAAACATGCCCTTTGTATCAAAGGGTTGCACTGGAGTCCGCAGCAATGCTGCCATGGGATGGGATTCCTGCAGTTTCAGTTTCCTTTATCCCAAGGAACCCATGGTGCTCCTCATCCCTGGCTGCCCCTTGGTTTTCCCATCAGGTTGAATGAGGCAGTGTAGTCATACCTGGATTAGGTCAGGTCAGTCCAATTTCATAGTGCTGCCCTAGCACAGAAATTAGTGAAGCCTGTTATTGTAACCAGGTGCAAATAAAATGTGTAATGGCCAACTCTTTTAATAATGAGTTAGAAAATGGTGGTATTCAAGCCTAGCATTAAAAAGGTGGAGCTTTATTATTTTGCATGTGGGAAATATTTTGGAACACAATAAAAGCCCAGCACTGACTGCAGAGCTGAGGGACTGCACTCACGACTCACATCCTCTCACTAATGTCATAAATTCATGCTGTTGCATGTGCTGGCTCTGGCAGAGCTCTGCCTGGCTGAATTACTCATGGCAAAGCCAGTGCAATACTGAGTAGGTTTTATCCGTGGGCAGGATGTTTTTGTATCAAGGTAGTACCACATTTTTCTTAGATTTACAGGGAGAAAAAAAATAAAACTTAATAGTTTGATGTCATTTTTTTTGTTGGCGTAGCTTTACCCTCCTTTTTCCTCCATTGGATCCAGGATTCCTGCACTCAGGGTTGGGCTGGGCAGACCTTAAGGGCTGAGAACAGTGCGTTTAAAATATGCAAGTCTGTGTCTCCATGATATCAAACTCGTGAAGTCCTAGTGCTCCCAGTTAAAACAACCAAACTCGGGGCTCACTGCCAAAGGAACCTACCTGCTGTTTTTGTGATATGCTCATTCCTGTCAGGCAGCAAACTTGTTTCTATTTTGTTTTCTCTTTTGTTGCTGTAGTTTGGTGGGCTTTTCTTTTTTCCAGCACACAAAGAGATGGTGTTGGTTTAGCAGTCTTTAAACACATGGAGGGAATTCCTCCTCCAGAGGAATGGCTTCTCTCTTTGTCAAGCTCAATGGGGTTTTCTGTAGTTGTTGCTCCCATTTATCCAATTACACTCCTTTTTGTTGAATTCCACTAGAAGTTAACCAGCAGAGAGCACCTGGAGGGGTGGTCAGAAGTCCTGGGAGGTGATTTATCAATGGAGCTCCATCCAGGGCACTGCTGCTCTACCAGCAGCACTTCCCCTCCAGCTGAGCTTGTCCTTGGCACACACATGGCAGAACAGGATCCTTTGTGGGGTCTGAGAATCGCTGCCAATCTCAAATTATAGTAATTAGCCTTCTCCTTTTTGCTTCATTAATTTCCCATTAGGTAAAATTCCTATTAATTATGAACAAGCTACAGAACATTTTAAAATATTTCGGAGTAGAGAAAGAGACCTGCTAGAACAGAAGAACCACCAAGATGCAGGAGGGTTGGGGCCCTTTTCCCACAGAGAAATGGGAGAAAGGTTTCTTCATTACTCCTGACAGTGTCCTGGTAGGGATAGATTAAAAACCTTGTAGGCAATGATTGGATGGTCTTTTGTTTTTTTAAATTCTTAAATTCATGTGCTAGAGTGATTTTTTTTTTTTTTTGAGACACTGCTTCCAACTTTCACAAGCCCACATTTATTTATTTACATTTTTATTTTTCAATAGAGAAGCAGCAGAGTTTTTTTTTTTTTCATTCAGAGTTTACTAACTTATTTTAATAGGGAAAGTGTATATACATTTTTCAGCTTAGAAGATGAGTAAAATGAGAGCTGGATCAAGAAGGTGGAAGAAGATTTAAACTGACAAAAGAACCCCAGAGAAACTGTCAGCTCTTTTGATTTTACATCTAAAAATGTGAATATAAGTCAATACAATGAAAAATACTAATACAAAGGGATACAACACCTGATAATCAGAGACCGGGATCCTGGAGTGGCTCAGAGGGAGCTGTGACCTCCCACTTGAGGGCCACATTTTCTCAAGGGTCCTTTGCCCCAAGGCATGCAGCCACTTTCTAAAAAGCACCCGATCCTTATTTCTTTATTTGCTTGTTTTAAGTGTTTACTTACAAACACCCATCTCAAAATCTCGGGAACCTTGTCATGCCGGACACAGCGGAGCTGTTTCTCCACCCCTTTGGGCAATACCGGTGCTGATGCTCGGGCTCCTGCCGCTGCCTGCGGGAGGGCGCTGGGCCTTTGCCGGGTTTTGTGCCGCAGAAGGATTCTGGAAGAGGAGAATGGGCTCTTAGGTGGTTTCACAGCCCGGTACTGGAATTGGGTGAGCGCTCACCATAGAAACCGTGGTAGTACGTGAGCCTGGGAGGAGGCACAGCACAAAGGAACGGCGAGGAATGTACCTGAACACCTCCGTTGTATCCATCTGCAGCGGGTGTTGCACGGGGCAGGGACTGGGTGACACCACCCTGGCAAAGGGGTGGCCCCGCCGTGTTCGGGACGATGCAGAGTTCCCAGCATCGCCTGAAATGCCTCTTTTTTGCCAGGGACCTTCTTGCTTCCCTGGACTGAGGGTATACTCCGGTAATTTGGGAAATGATGAGATCCCTGTGACCTGGAGCAAAATACTTGGAAAAATTTGACAGAAAGGGCTGTTTACCTGCAGGGTCATTAATTTTGAAATCATAGTTTTTCCCAGTGCAGTGGTTCTTCTTTTGTCAAGCATCAACCTAACCATACTTGAGGGGGTTGAAGGTCCAAATTTGTCTGCCATGGATTTTATGCAAAGCCTTCTCCGCTCCTGTTCCCCCTTTGCCTTTTCCTGTGCTGATGGAGCAGGAATGATACCTGCTGCCTGCCTGCTGCCCTGCCAGGTTGTGGACCTCATTGCCTTTGCTTTGAATTCTTGGGGTGAAAAATGCTGTATAAATGTTAAAGTATCTTGTTATAAATGTGAAAGTATTTTTATTCATCGTAAAATTATGTGGATTAACATGATATTAATGTTAAAATAGAGAATTCATCCTCCTAGAAGTGAGCACCCAGAGAGCCTCACTTCTCTTGCAGATGTGTTAGTACTTTGCACTTCCCAGTGCCTCCATACTGGGTCCCCCCATTCCCATTCCCCCTGCAGTCTCCAAAGAGCCCAGGCTTTGGTGGTCTGCTCCAAAAGGAGAAAATGGATGTTTTTGGCAAGGAGAAGGTGTGGGTAGGGCAGAGGCAGCTGCAGAGGTGCAGTAGGTCCAGCTGGGTTTGGGGATGTGCTGCTGGAGACTGACAGCTTTGCTTGGTGCTGTTTTCTTCTCCTGCCTGTTGGCTTTCTTTATTATTTTATTTTAATCCTGTTAAAATTGTGTCACAATAAAGAATGCTCTTCCTTGGTTGCTTGCAGGAGCTGACACCTTTTTGAGTCGTGACATAGGCCCTTAAACACAGCTGTGGCTTGATATGGACCATGGATCCCTGGCCACAGCGTCTGGCGTGTTTTGTGTCCTGCAGCCGGTTTGCTTTGGCAAAATTTGGTGGAATTCAAATGTTACAAGTGGGTACTTTAGAGCTGGGTCTTTTTTCTGCACTGGTGCTTTCAGCTTTGCCTTCTCCACTGGCTGCAGTCCCCCACATCCAGCCCATTCTCCTGGAGTATTCCTCTTTAGGGAAAGGTGTGGAAAACCCGGTGTGTTTGAGCACTGGGAATCCTCTCAGCTGGGTTTCCAGCAGCTTTCTTTCCATCTTCTGTTTGGTTTCAGCTAAGCCACTTCCTAAGCAAAAATCAGTGTCCAGCCACAGTGATCTCCTGCTCATTGGCACCTCAGTACTTTCTGTCTGCAGCCATGTGGGGGGTGCACAGGAACTCCTGGAGCTTCCCATGGGAACGGTGCTGCTTTGTACCTGTGGGGAGAGGGGTCAAAGCACCCCTGGCCCCACAGCACTGCCCTGTGAGTGGCTTTTCCTGCAGTCAGCTCAGCCTGGGCTTGTGTCCCTGTGAGCTGCTTGGGCCTTGGCATCCAAAACTGGGAACAATTCCACAGAGCACTAGAAACCCAATTTTGGGAGCTAAGTAATCATTAGGATTTCTCCCCCCATTCTCCTTACTACAAACAAACAAAACCCCTGCATTGCAGCAATTGCTGAATTGCCTTTGCCACAGTCCGGGTGATTAATCACTCCTCTGGTGAAACAGTGAGCAACTGGAACTGAAAAGGATGTTCTTTTGTGTTAGACAACGTTCCACTTTTGCTTTTTTTTTTTTGTTTTACCTCATTTACAGCTTGAAATGTTTCCTGATGCCATCACTGGGAGGAGGCTGCACTTCAGGAGCAGTGAAGCTCCTGGAGGTGCCGGCACCACCGGAGATGGGTCCCTGCTGTTACCTCCTACCTGGGCCTGGGGGTCTCTGGGTTTCTCCTGCTCTTTGCCACATGCTGTTAGATTTGTGGAGCGTTTGCTCTTCGTGGTTATTGCAGATCTCTGCAATCAGCTGCCTGGGGGACCCATCTGGACAGTCTTTATTGTATTCACTCATCTAACACACAGCTTTTCTATTTTCCCTTTTTGTTTTCCTTAAAGTTGTCATTGTTTTCATCACGTTTCTAATACAATGAAGAACATGAGCCAGAGAATTGTCCTTCCTGTATCACATATCTTTTTTTCCCCCCAAAACTGGCATTTTTCTTCTTTTTAGCCTGGCAGCCCCAACTCAGCAGCATGGACCCTGCCTGTCCATCAGCGTGGAGAAGCAGCAATCCTCTGGGGAAAAATGTGCATCATGACCCTGTCACTCTGGTCTGTAGTAGACTCTGGAAGTGTAAGGGAGCTGGGCCAGGATTACCAGTGTACCATGTTTCCTGACCTTAGTGGCCTTTCCAAGCTCAACAAAAAAGTATTTTCCCATTGTATCACTATTTTCTAGTGGTTTATTAGGCTATGGCAGAGACTCACCAGTCAGAGACAAGAACACTGGCAGGGCTCATGTTGCTTCTGCTGCTCCTTTGGTGTATTTGGTGGACCATGTGGGGTGCTGGGGTGCTCTTTGACACAGACACAGCCCTGTGCTGTGCCAGGGCTGGTGCCATTCCTATGGGGAGCTAATGGAGAGGGGCAGCAGTGCTGTTGGACCTCTGCCAACTTGCAGGTAGAGGGAGACTCTCTGGATGATGTGCAGGGTGAGTCTGGTGCAGAATTAAAGCCTTACTGATGCTGAGGCCTCTCCAGACACTCTGCCTAAATCAACAAAGCAGCTCTTCGGCTCAGGAAACTCAGACTTCAGCTGCCCCATTCCCAACAAGGCCATTGGTGTGTGGCACAGAGGGCTGAGCTTATGGGCATGGAAGTGTTTTTCCAGTGTGTGGGCTGGTTTGATAGATGTAGCCTCTCCCTGTGTTGTGAGTGATTCCACTTTGCTCCAAAGTAATTGATTTTCTCCCTGAGGCTCCGTGGGCAGCTGCGGCCGCTCCGTCCTGCACGGAGCCGTGACTGGGGAGCTGCAGGCAGCACAGCTCACAGCATCTCAGCCACGTCCCTCTTTCCCCTCTCTCTTCCCCTGCAGAGTCTCAGCCATGTCCCTCTTTCCCCTCTTTCTTCCCCTGCAGAACACAAGTGCCCGGTGGACCAGAGGGAGCAGCTGGAAGAAACCCTGCCCCTGATCCTGGGGCTGATCCTGGGGCTGGTTATCGTGATTACCCTTGGCATCTACCACATCCACCACAAGCTGACAGCCAGCCAGGTGCAGATCCCTCGGGACAGATCTCAGTACAAACACATGGGATAGGGCACAGGACCGAGCAACCCGAGCGTTTATCAGGTAGAAAAAGCAAAAGCACTTTTTTCTGTGGGTGAGGAAAGGTTCTGGGGGAGGCAAGGGATGGTATTCACAGCACCTAATCCTGAGTATTTAATGGAGACACTCTGGCTAGGGCTTGGCTTTAACACAGACTCTGTAAGGAGACTTAGTGTCTGAGATGTCTGTAGGTGGTTTGAATACCTTCTTTAAGCAGCTAGACTGATCATCTGGAAACAGAAATGCTTCACATGTCAGAGTTTCACACTGGGAGCACTATTAGCTTTCTTGTTTTATTTATTTTTTTCCCTTTTCCCCATCTCAAGAGGTTCTTACCTCCCCCTGCATCACCTTTGGAGCATTCAGCCCTCCGTGCTCCTGTCCATGCAGGAAGCAGGGCTGGGAGACAGAACCATTGCACAGGGCTCATTTAGCCCCTCTAATGAAGGGACTCAAATCACATCCCCTAGTTTGCACTCATGTTAAGAAAAGCATGGAGGCAAATGCAGGTGTGCTCTGGGGAAAAAAAAAAAATTAATGGTCAGTAATTCCAGTGGAGCAGATCACAGCTGTGAGCTGACCCCACACTTGAGACTGAATGAAGAAAGTTTGTTTTTGCTTCTTGAGCCACATCTGAACTAAACTTAGAAAAAAAAAAAAAAGTGATACACAAATTATAAAGTGCTGTGCTACTGCAAGTCAACTGAGAAATGCTTCTGGCTGGGCATCCTGCACGTATTGTGATTGTGGTTGAGATGTTACATTGCTACCTGCAACTGATAATTTTCACAACAAAACAAAAAAAAAGAGAAAAAACAGTAATGTTAAAGCTACTATGCACATTATTCAGGTATAATCTACTGTAACAGAAATAATATAAGGGAACCCTTGAAATTTATCCTTAAATGTAGACAATTTTTAAAATGAATTAAAACATGTACATACATAATGCTTGATTTGCCTTCTTAATTTGAAATGATGTAATGCTTTGTACTCACTCCATGGTACCAATGGAATCAGAATGCAAATGCATCATCTGAGTGGATGGCACATATAGGATTTATTTCCAGCAGTGACTGTGCTGCAAACAGCTTGGTGAAGACACAGTGGTGGGTCAGTATTCTGTGACTTGTTGGTTGACCCTAATTTTCTTCTCTCTCGGTTGTTTTTCCTGTGTGTTGTGTTGGCAGTGATGTGTTTTATTCTGGTACAGTCCAGTTCCCACTGAGCCTTTTGACTCCACCTGGCTCCAGTTGTTACCTCAGCAGGAGTTAGTCCAGGCCTTGTGTCAATTTAGGGTATGGAAAACACTTCCTTGTTCTTAAACCAATTTGATTCAAACAGAGGTTGATTGTTTTCTTTCAGCTTAAAACTCAATCAAAGAAAAATAGTAATTTCAATGTTGGAAAAAAGCAAGAGAAGAAACTTTAACTGTTCTTTAATGCTGTACTGTCCTCCAAAATTTATGATTTTTTTGATGAAGGTGGATGCAGCATAAGCCCTTAGTCCTGCCTTATTCCTGGTCTCATTTCTGTGCTGTGCTCAGCTGTTTTCTCATTTGGATGCAAAAAGCAAAATTATGACACTAATGATGATCATGGCTTTGCCCTTTTCCTTTAGAACTGCAGTGAAAGGGTCCTGGGTGAGCTTTAGACTGACCAAGTGTCACTGCCTACAATAAGCTGGTAATTAAAAAACAAAAGAAAAGGTTCCTTTAGAGGCAGTTAGAAAAAGCCAGAGGTAGCAGGAGGGTGAGTAAAAGGATTAAAGGTTCATCGTTAATAGAGAGGAGCTTTGTCCTGCCTCACCCTTGTCTGCCTTGGGGCCAGGAAGGCTCTCCCAGGCAGCTCCCATCAGCCAGGCACATCTGCCACTGTGACCTCCCAAAGAATAACCCAATAGAAAAAGGCAGCCAACAGCTGAGCTGCAGATGCCAGAGGAGCCCCTCGCTGCCATTTGTCTCCTGGATAGGCCATTCTGGCGAGGGGCTGTGGGAAAGGTGGGAGAATGCACCCATCTGCAGCCATCCCAGTCACTCCGAGGACATTCCTACCTGGCTGGCTTCCTCCCTTGGAAGAGGGGGAAGTTCAGGGGGCTCACATGGAGCTGCTGAGGGCAGCAGGACCTGGGGTGTGGCTGAGCTGCTGAGTGTGGGTGCAGGAGAGGCAGTGGCTGGGGACACCGTGCCCAGGCTGCTCTGGGAGGTGGCTGTGCCTGTCCAGGGAAGGCTGCTGGTGGGTTTCAGTCCCTTGGTGTGGCTTCTCCTGTTCAGCACGTGAGCAAGACCTGCCTGCTGTAACAAGGAGATGCTCCCAAAGATCTTCATGGATTTAAGATGGAAAAAAGGCTGATTATGGTGGCCTCTGTGAACTGTCATTAATGCATCCTGCACTGACCTTGTCAGGGCACTCACAGGGACTGTCCCTGCCTGACCCCAGAGCACTGAGATTGTGGCATTGGCCATTGGATGGGGACAACCCCCCCCAAAAGCTGATGCTGCTCCTATGCCTGCTTGAAGAGCTTCTGCTCCTTTTCATGTCAGATGAGGGTTTCCCTTTGGAAGCCCCTGGCAGCACCTTCAGGGGGTGAGTGTGTCTGTAAGCTATTAGGAACACAATTCCAGGAATGCACTAACTAATTTCTTGTTTTTCTGAACTGACAGAAAATATTTTTTTTTGTTGGACTGAAATGTTTTTGCTTTTTGGGGAAGAAAGGAAAAAGAAACAATAATTTAGTCTCAGTAAAAATGTGTGTCCCATACTGATGTATCTTGGTTTAAAAATAGTTATTTAAGTTTTGGGTGAAAACTTTTTAAATCTTTTCATTCTCCCCATCCTTTTGCTCAATTTACTACAATTGATCTGAATTCTCCACTGCTTTAAGCTTTTCAAGCCTATTTATGAAAAATTATTTACGAGAGAGATTATGTCCAGCTTCACTCCAGCCTGTCAAACTGCAGCAGCATCTTCAGGATGGCAGCACTTTGTTGTGATTTAATTTTGTATTTAGCTTTCATTTATTGGTGGCTTTTTATGGGTGAGCTGCAAATTGAAAGCTTTGCTTTATAGATGTTTACGAACACAGCAGTAGAAGGTGGATAAATACACCTTATCACCCCACTGAGCTCTGTGAGGACCTGTAATAATTAGGCACTTACTAAAGCAGCTGCTAATGACTTACAGAGTACTTGTGATTAGAACTTTAATTATAAATTACTGATGTATTGCTGAGGAGGGGGCTGACATAGCCAGTAAATGTCCTGGCCTCTGCTACTAAAGTTAGGAGTATCTGGGAGTAGTTTTAGAACTGTGAGCTCAGAAATAGCCATTGTTCCTTAGTTACAGGTGGGAATCATTTCATTGGAATATCCCACCATACCTGGAGCGTGGCCTCAGCTTGTGAGTGAATGGATGCTCTTCACATGCCTTATTTATTTGTTTTTAGGTCATGGCATTACATTTTTTCAGTGTATTTTGAAGTATTTACTGATGTCAGAAACCAAAAGTAATAGAAATCCTCATTTGTAAGGCTTGAAGATAGCAAATAACATTGTAGATTCATCAGGTGACTGGTGCTGCTGGGGAAAGTGGGAAGAATTGCTGTCAGTAGCTGTGAGAGATCAACAGCTGAGAGATAAAAATTAGAGATGTGTAAGGCAAAAAAAGAAAGGGATTATTTAGGGGATAGAGAAAGGAAGGTGGAAATGCAATGACACTTAGAAATCACTTGAGGCAGCTCTATAAATCACTATTTATATATATGTATGTGTATTGTACACGTGTATCTTGTATATATATATATATATATATATATATTCATGTGTGTGTATATATACAGATATATGAACATTTTTTTCTTTATCTGCTTGGTCCAGTACTGTGGAACTGAGTCAAATCTATAAAGTAGAAAAAAGGCATGGGGAACAGAATACCACACTGAAACTTAAAGTGTTTATTAATTAATTTATTTAACTTGCATGTGCATTTGTCTCACCAGTAGCTGGTGTTCACAAAATAAACCCCTTTGAAATCGACAAAACTCTCAGTAAACTTGATGAACACTGCTTAAAGTATCTAATGATAAGAAAGTTGCAGAAAATTCTTGACTTATACAGCCTCAAATGTGCTGAATATTGAAGAAAAAACTCCCACCAGCCCCCTTTTTTATTCAAAGATGGTTAAAAAAGGTAATTTTGTAGCTAGTACTAAGTTGTGCTGTTGCTTGGACTGGTGCAGCCTGGTTTCCTGAGTTGTCAAGACTACAAAAGAGAGCCCTGGGAGGCTGGGGGTGCTCCCTGCTGGGTGGGCTCTGGGAGCCAAACACCTTTTCTTCAGTGTCTTCTTCAAATGTGCAAACAGGGGTAGGGAGAGAGAGCATTGGGGATAAGACACTGGTATAAGAACAGCTATTCCATGTTCCAGATCATCCTTATCTCCTTTTTCCTTTTTTTAAAATCGCTTCTCTCCCTCCAAATATTCTTTAAGGGCAGAACTAAAGGAGCTTCTTTACTATTGGCAACTCTTTTCTCCCAGAGGAAGATCTTTAAGCAACAGCTCCTGCCAGATTTAGATGTTTGGTTATGATTTACTACAATAAATAACAATTAATTAACAATGAAATTTCATATTAAGAAAGAAACTGTGTTTTCACAAAGTTGGCTTTGTGGTTCTTAAAGATACCATAAAATGAGGTCAGTAAGAAAAAAAAAAACCAAACTTTAAAAACATGGCTTTTGTATTATACATAATTAAAAACAACTAATCATCAATAAATAAAATTAGTTTCTCATTGAAATAATTATGAAGCACTTCTAAAAATTTTAAAGGCAAATCTATTTAGGCTTACAGTTAACATGCAAAGTCATCCAACAAATAACACAAAATTGTACCGCAGTAGTCAACTGTTGCATCAACATTCAGAAAGGTCTAGACAGCAGCACGACTTCTCCTCTATGGCAGCACATCCCAACCCATCCCATCCCTCCCTCCCACGGCTCTGCCTGAGCTCTGGGGATCCTGCAGGGGTGGGAGGAGGAGCTCCTGCTCTCCCTCTCCAGTGCCAGAGCGTGACAGAAATCATGGAGGCCGCTGTGGTGGCAGAACTGGCCTTGTGGTGGCACGAACAAAGAGGGATCAGCCCAGGCTGGGAGCCCCCTGGGCCAAGGCTGGACAGGGCTCCCAGCCAGGGGGCAAAGGGGAGACCCTGACCATGGCTGGGCTGGGGCTGCCACTGTCACCAAGTGCCCCAAGCCAGGCACTTCTGCCACCATCAGCTATCCTTGGCTCTTCCAGCTGCCGTGAGGGCAGGATGAGCACCCTCTTCACCCTATGGGAACTCTGAAAAACTTACAACTTCCTAAAGGTGGAAAGGTGGCTGTGGTTTCTTTTTTTTTTTTTTTTTTTTTTCTGTTTTCAAAAGGGTTAAAAAAAGTAGGAAACTTCTTCTCAAATTCTTGCTTGCTAAGTTACACTTATTACTTAACTAACACAACAGTTACATGACAAAGTACTGCAAGTTATCAAAACGTACTGTACAGAAAATTACAAACTTCTTGCAAAATACATTGCACTGCTCTGACCGAGATTAAAAAGTGCTTTGCTTTGTCAGAAAAGTGTTCTTCTGAAACAGAAGTGCCGCAGCCTGCAGTGAAGTTCAGCTGTTCCACTCAGGTTGTGTTACGTTTCCCCGGCTGGTGCTCGGTGCCCCCGGCCCGGCCGGCGCACAGCCGCGGTGCTGGGAGCGCGGAGCCTGGCGCAGCGGGGCCGGGGCTGCTCCTGTCCTTGGCACGGCGGGAGCAGGGAGCACTGCCCGGCCTTTGGGGTTCTCTGTACGTGCGGCGTTTCCACAGGGCTGCTTTCCTCCTCGAGGCTTTCCTCCTCCCTGCCTGCGGATCCCGCGTGCCGCGAGCCAGGCTCTGCGCTGACCCCTTCCCAAAAAGCTTCAGTGGTGCCTGTGCTGCCTCATGAGGGGCACGATGCAGGAAGGGGGCCCAGCCAGCTTGAGGAAGGGATGTCTCAGCAGCTCCTGTGCCGTGGCTCTCTGCGAGGGCTCCCGCACCAACATCGAGTCCAGGAAGCCCCGGAGGACCGAGGAGACCTGAAACACCACACTGGCATTAGGGGTGGGAAAAACACCCCCTTCCAGCTGTGCTGGCTCTGTGCATGTTGTTTTTTTGGGAAGGAAAGGGACACTCTGCTCTTGCCTACTGCAATAGCTGTGCTGAGCAGAAGGGCAGTGGGTCTCTGCTGATGTTTGGAGTATTTGGGTATCAACTGGGGTGCAGAACAGCATTAAGGTAGGCTGAGGGCCCAGGTCTGATGGAAACACACCATAACTGGGAGATGCCCAAAGGCTTTGGCACCTCACGTGGATGTACCAACCCACCTACAGCAGGGCCGATGAGCTGGGCTGCTCTGGTCCTTGGGCAGGGTGGGGAGCACAGGGAGCGTGAGGCTGTGCCCAGCTCCCTTTGCCATCACTGGCTGCAAAAGCAGTGCCAGGGTCAGGCACAAACGAGGCCATGGCTGAAAGTTTTAGCTTCACTTCCTCCCCACAGGAGTCCTGTATGGGACCCACTGCTCAAGATGTCCCCTTAGAGATGGACGTGAGGGTTTGGGCAGGCAGGTATGTGCCTCCAGCGTCACTGCCCACGGGCCTGTGCCAAGCCCCAGTGCCAGAGAAGGCTGACCTTGTGCACGTCCTTCACGCGGGGCGGCAGGTTGTCCCGGATGCGGCGCATGGCCTGCAGTGGCGGCTCGTTGAAGTACGGGGGCTCCCCATCGATCATCTCGATCACCATGATGCCCAGGGACCAGATGTCCACCTGGAACACACACAGGGCTCACGGGCACTGCTGGCCAGAAGGCTCCGCACTGGGGACTGTGCAGAGCCCGGTGCTGGCTCCTGCTGCTGCCCGCCGAGCCAGCAGTCTGGACAGCCCATCCAGCACCATCCAGTTTTCTTTTTTACCCAGCCAACCATGACTTTCCTTCTGAGCAGTGAGTGCCTTGACAGAACACACTAGCAGGGGCTTACAAACCAGGGTCTGTAGCTGGCTGCCCACTGGAAGCTCCACGTCTTGGAGAGGTTGTGTCCTGCTGCCCTGCATTCCAGCTGCACTGATGTGCACCCCCAGGCTGGCTCTGCAGCTGCTGGAGAGCAGGGCACACTTCAGCTGCTGTGAAATCGCTTACTCTATTCCCCTGAAGCTTAAAGACTACGGGAACTACTCCATTCAACACCCCAAGGCAAATGCAACCACCACTACACCCAGGCTTGTTTACAGCCAGCACAGGTAGCGCATTATATAGGACCTTTGGAAAGTGATTCAGCCCCAGCTCAAACAAAAAAATTTTTTTTCTTAGTCCTGGCCTGCTGCAGAGCTGCTCCAGAATCCCAGTCCTCTGATGACTGTAATTCCTGTCATTTGCCAACCCAAATACAGCCAGGGCCAATTAATTCTGTTTTTTGCTCTTTTGCCAACACTACCCTTTAGCTTAAATCCTTTTTCCCCCTTTCCCTTCTAGTGGGGAAACTTAATGCAGCCCTAAGTTCAGCCACTTTATAATCCCTCTAAGCTATTAATGGGCTAATAATAGTTGATGCTATTATCTTTGGAATGTCTTCTACAACAGCACAGATCCTGGGTGGAGAGCAGTGCCTGCAGGGTGCTCTTACTGTGCCGTGCCAGAGCAGTGTGAGGATGGAGCATCTTCTGCTCAGCTCATCTCCCCTTCCCTGTGTCAATCTGTATTTCTAGAGGTTAAGATTCTGTATAGGTGTGTGTATGTGAAGCTGTGTGTAAACACACCGTGTCCTGGTTGAGCTCTGCAGCTGCTCCTCTCAGGCAGCAGCTCTGTCCCTAGGCAGAGGAGCAGAGGCAGCCCTGCAGGGGAGATGTGAGTCACTGTCACTGCTGAGCTGGGCACAGGGGATTGCTCCTCCCAGGCTGCCAGGGCAGGAGTGCCGTGACTCACAGCTGCCTAATGGATGGGCTGTGGCACTGCAGAGCTGCTGGGTCCCCCTTTCTTGCTGGGCTCCTCTGAAGGGTTCCAGTAAAAATGTGTGCATTGCCTCTCCCAGAACATCTGGCAGTGCTGGGAAGAGCTCCCACCGAGGTGCTTTTCCCACCCCTGTCTCCCAGCTGATGACAGCAATGACTGCAAGGCATGAGCCCGTGTGGAGAACTGCCACAGAGGGTGGCAGTGCAGCCCACCCAGCTGGCCCCAGACTTGGGACCCTACAGCAGCCGTGCTTCCCTGGCACTCCTCTGGAGGGGAATGGCAGGATGAAAGCAGAGTGGCCCTGTGCATACACTGATGGCACTGGGCTGGGCAGGAGGGGAGTGTGAGGTGGCTGCTGCTTTGTGCACACCTGTGACTGCAGCTCCAGCTTGCGGGTTTGGTATTAAATAGCAGCAAAGGGCCTTTCACAGTGTGCAAATGAGGCCAGGTTCCTTTACTACAGCACCCCAAGCCAAGATATGTAAAAGCATTGCACTGCTGAGAGTGCTAAATGGAGTTGTTATTTAATAACTTCATCCTGGGGAAACACTTTCCAACCAGGCACGATGCAGCACTCTGGGGCAAACATAATCACTGCAATTTAGCATAGCTGTGCAAATGCTTCTGAACTGCACAGCTCTGACACAGCTCCACGGGCTGGGACATCCCCTCTGGAGTGCCCCTGTGCTCACCTCAGTGCCATAGGGCAGGCGGGATATCACCTCCGGTGCCATCCAATAGGGTGTCCCAACCAGGGACTTCCTCCTGGGGACCTCCTTTGACACTTGGGCACAGAACCCAAAGTCAGACAATTTTATCTGTGAAAATAAGAAGTAAAAGCCCCTCTTGAGTAACAGGAAAAACTCCTCCAGCTGTCGGGCCAGGGATGGAGCTGCAGCAATTTCCTGGGATAGGACAGCAGCCCAGCTCTGGAGGAGTGTTTGGAGATGGGAGCCCAGCCTGGGGAGCACACAGCTCATTAAAATGAAGGGGGGATGTAGGAGAGTGGCACTGGTGCTCATTCCTGGTATCATCTGTCACAGCCCATTGCCTCTCCAGCAGCAAAGGATGTGGGGGCAATAGATGGCTTATAACACTTAAAAGGAAAACAAAATATTCCAAACAGAACCCCCATGCTTGTAGTTATACATGTGATATCCAGTAATACACATATTCCAAGTGACACACATCCCTCCTGGGGTTCGAACTGGTTTGTACAATCTTGGAGATTGCCAGAAAATGTGGGAAACAAGTGACATTCATCACATTCCTTTTTATCACCCAGAGAAAATAAAACCCCTTCCAACGGTTTGCCAAGCCCAGGACCTCACACTGTGGACTATCACTGAAGAAGCTGCCATCTTTATGCAGCGGGAGAGCAAAGCTGGAGAAGGCAGGGAAGGGTACAAGACTCCTTGCCAAAGAGTTAACCTGTTCCCTTTGCTGGCAACTCGGGAATCAGTACTGTCCTTGAGTAGCTGTGGCAGTGACCTGAAATAGAAATAATGGGATACACAAGCACTCCGGAGAGCAGCTCTTGCTGCATCATGTGCCTGGCTCACACTTTTATCACTGTTTTTTTTTTAACAACAAAAATTATGGAAAATTATCACCTCCCCCTCTCTGTACAATGCCAAGGTGAAAATTCCACAACAAGCTGGTCTGAGGGTTGGTGGCATCACCCCTTCCAGAAACAGCTTGCTCCTTAAGGCTAAAATATCTTTTTTAACCCTCTGAGTCCTTGGAGGCCTGGAAGCCATGGTGACCATGTCCAAGGTCCACAGGCTGTGTATCCCATCAAGTACTCCATGTCTGGGGATACAAAGTAAGCCCAAACAGCCCCAGGACAACTGGAGTGGGAAGCTGCATAAATCCCTGCATTGTGGAGACTTATTCTCAGCACTCACTTTTCTTCTTTTGGATTGAGCACAGACATTACTTTTTTTAAAAGTTATGGATATTGTTTTTAACAGAATTATGAAATGATTGTTGATATTTCTAAAACAAAGACAATAATAGCCAAGTTCTCCATGCTAAATGTACTTTTCAGTTTACATGATGAAGAATGGAAGAAATAATGCATATTTTGGAAGCAGAGCCCAATCTTTTGTAGGAGCACAAGAGGTTTTGCATATCTATTGCTCATTGGAGTACATAAAAGACGACGATTTTCTAAAAAAAGATAATTGCACAACACAGCCATGAAGAAATCTGCAATGCAGATAATAAGGACTGGAGTAATGAGTATAATGAGGCACTGTATGCAGATCCTGAGCACAGATCAGATGTTATTTCAGCAACATGAACTGAAATCACAACTGAAAAACTCCTACACACATGGGATTTTCTTTCCTTGACAGGATTAAGAGGAGCAGCCTGTGGCTGCTGCAGGAAGAAAATCCCTCTCCCATGCTGAAGTGGGTATCAAATTAGACAGGCGAATCTTTGGCTATGGAGTCAGACCAGGCCTGGGAAGCCAAGAGCTTTACCTTTGGAAGGGGAAGGTCTGGATCTGGTTCCAAACCAAAACTCTTGGGCTCAGTCCAACCCTCCAGGTCTTGCCTTAGACAGATGTGTAAGGCCAGTGGAGCAACCCTTAATTTTTCTGTGTGCAAACCACGTTTTGTTTACTGAGCAAGTCATGTGCAGCATTCTGTCCCCTTCTCCCCCTGCTCATTAACAACACAAAGACACAACAAGTAACATACACCGAAGTGTGAGATAGGTTTTATCAAGTACCTTGGAAGTGTGAAAGCTACCCTTACCATCTGGGGAGGGTTTCAGCAGTAATGCAGATTATTTCCTATTTGCATAAATTGATGCTGGGCCTCCCAGCTAGCTTGGGGAAGCAGAGCACAGGTACAAAAACTGCTAAGTAAATGATAACTAAATGTGGTAAAAAGGAAGTGTTTTTTGAAAGGCATCAGAGTAGGAATAGTACAGCCCAAACAGAGGTCTCCCATCACCAGATCATCACCCTTACTGCCTAGTTTCCTCTGCTTTAGTGTCCTTTGAGGGTCCAATCCCACCTCAAGTACTCTGCCTGCAGCACAGATGCCAATCACTAGTGAGGCCAAGGCTGTGTTTGTTTGATTCAGCTCTCCCACAAGTTATTCACACCCTCTAAAAAGTTACTTGTGGCTCACACCCACTGTTGCCCATGCCTGGGCTGTCTGTGGCTCACAGTCACTCTTGCCCAGCCTGGGTTACTCCTGGCAGGCTGTGCTGTGCTGTGCCGTGCTGTGCCGTGCTGTGCTGTGCTGTGCTGTGCTGTGCTGTGCCGTACTGTGCTGTGCTGTGCTGTGCCGTGCTGTGCTGTGCCGTGCTGTGCTGTGCCGTACTGTGCTGTGCTGTGCTGCGTTGTGCTGTACTGTGCTGTGCCGTGCTGTGCCGTGCTGTGCTGTGCTGTGCTGTGACGTGCTGTGCCATGCTGTGTTGTGCTGTGCTGTGCCATGTTGTGCTGTGCTGTGCTGTGCCATACTGTGCTGTGCTGTGCTGTGCCGTACTGTGCTGTGCTGTGCCGTGCTGTGCCGTGCTGTGCCATGCTGTGCTGTGCTGTGCTGTGCCATGCTGTGCTGTGCTGTGCTGTGCCATGCTGTGCTGTGCTGTGCTGTGCCGTACTGTACTGTGCTGTGCTGTGCCGTGCCGTGCCGTGCCGGCAGCTGGGTGCTCACCCTGCCGTCACTGGTGAGCAGGATGGAGTCGCTCTTGATGTCGCGGTGGATGACGCCCTGGTGGTGCAGGTAGGACAGGGCCCTCAGCACGGACACACACACTGTGGCGATCTGCTCCTCGTTCATCCTGCAACGGCACAGGGACACGGCTCAGGGTGAGGAGGGGGAAAGGCCTTGTGGGGAGGCACCAGCTCCCATCCACACCCCTGTGCAGGAGATCTGTCAGGCAGTGCCTCTGGGGGCCAATCTCTGCTCCTGTTTCTGGCAAAAAAGGGGAAGCAAGGTGTGGGGATCAGCCTTGCAGCGAGGTCTGGATTAGTCTCCCTGCTGAGTGTGCCATGTGCTGGAGCCTGTTTCCCTCTGGGAAATCACAGAAATGCCTTATTTACAGTAAGCTCACTGCTTCCCAAGCAGGCGTCACTACTGAGATGGAAACAGGTGTGGAATAAATATGAGGAAAAACACCCTTAAGTGTGTAGGCAAAACATGAGGCCTGGGTTGTAGCTCTTTGAGAGCACTTTTATGTCTTCTATAAAAATATTTTGGGTATTTCAGCAGAAAAATAAACAAGAGTCCTCGTTTCTGTGCACAGTTGAAAAACCCCATTGTGGGGTCGTTCTCTCAGGTACAGTGCAATGCCTGGGATGGGCTGTGCACCCTGGTGCCACTGTCCGATCACTGATGTCCCCAGCATCTCTTTTACGTGAGCAGAAGAATACCTGTGAAGATTTCTGCTTTTTGTACCATTTGCAGTATTTTAGCAGAATCTTTGAGGGAAGGTCATGCAATATAAAAAAAACCCAAAAAACCGAGCGGATACTATTTTGAGTTAAAAAATAGATGACAGCTCTTAAGAAGTGGTGTTCTGGGAACATCTGTTTGCTGTCAAACTTCTGTCAGAAACATCTAAGATATAGATTTTAATGGTTTGGCAAATACTTGCAATACTGTGATTTATTTCAGCACATAAGCTAAGGTAACCCTCAAAAATAAAACATCTGTGTTATAACTCTTGATAGAATCTAAGAGCACCATTTAACTAGGAGAACACAAATTTTTTAAATTTATAATTCCTTGCTTTTGTTCTTGCTCCCCTAAATATTCCCCTGCTGGTTTGATGTGGAAATTTTAATTTTCTTTCATTCAAGAAGAAGAAATCAAATAAAGAATCCCTCTTTCCAATCTCATTTTATCCAGCTTATCAGAAGCAGATAAGCAAAGAGCAGATGTAAAGAGGGCTGTAAAATTTAATGTCTCCCCTCAGAAGAGGCAGAGCAGTTCCATACACTGCAGCTCTTCTGCTGGCTAATTTCCTACTCTAAAGGTGTCATATTAACTGAAATATGGGAATGTGCTCCACCATGAGCACAAATATTCTCATATAAAAATACTTTACCCCTTATGTTTTGAGCTTGGTTTGCAGATAACTTTTGTGAGGAAAAATCATCCTTAGAGCAGACGTGGTTATGACAGCAAACCCAACAACACAGATCACTAAACAGGGAAAAGAACTTTTTTTCTTTGCCACTGTAGGAAGTAATGGCTAAGAGTTGTGTTGGTGCTAAACTACCTCCCAAAGTGTTAGCAAATCCCCATCTACCAGCAGGCCCTCTCAGGTGTTTCTTTCCCTTTGGTTCAACAAATGCTGGTGTTCACAGGAATTAATCTGCAACTCTGGCTTATGATGATGATACAGTGAGCATGCTACAAATGGGTTTAATTCTGTGCACATACACAGTGTGTGGATCTCTATTTTATATGTGTTTACATGTGTATTTTATGCAGTTTCCTGTTTTTCTCTCTTTGTGTTGTACACCCGCAGCCCACCTGGTGTGAGTGACGATGTCTGTCAGAGCGCCGCCCTCCAGGAACTCCATCACGACCCAGAGCTCGTCCCCGACCAGGTAACTGTTGTACATGTCCACCACATTCTCGTGGTGGTAATCCCTCATGATCACAACCTGCAGAGGCACAAAGGGATGAGCTGGCAATGCTGCAAGCTTTATCTGACACTTGTTTTGACCTTCTTTGTCACTGGTGCTGAGGAAAGGTTCTGTGATGAATCACATCCTCCCTAATCCTTATGCCAACGCATAAACAAAATCAATATATTTACATAAAAATATCAGTAATTGTAAATACATCAGGAGGAAGAAAGAATCTCTAGTTGATAGAGTATAAACAGTAGATAATTGTTTTACTTCAGCTTGTAGGAACAGACCTGTTTATTTAATTGCTTTTTGATTACCAATTGCTTTCAGTACAAGACTTTTTCTTTTTTTTGACCTGATCAATCACTCAACACATCAAAATCACTTTTATCATGTAGTAAATGGTACTTTCCACAGATTTTCAACAGAATGCTGGAGTAAGTCTCCAGAAAACTCACTTAGAGACTTCTAAAAGGCTTACTGCTTTTTGTGTACTCTGAGTTAGACACACGGGAGACATACCAACAAGAAATTCTCAAGAGATCAAACAACAAAAAACTTCACTGGCAACTTAAGAAAAATCAGAGAACTTTGGTAAAAATGTTTTGTGCAACACTGAATCTATGTAAAACACTACTCAAAACCATTAACTTGGCCCGTTCAACTTGGCAAACTGTAAGCTTTTAATTTGATTTTAAGTCACTCGAAAATTTCAAGAAGAGGGAATTAGAAGAAGGAGAAAGCGAGAAAGATAGAAAATATACAGAAAGGGATATATACAACCACCAACCCTGGGTTCCAGCACAGCTCAGAAAGTCCGAGAAAAAGTAGGGTCAAGATGTGCTTACCTCATGTTTGGCTTAAATACCCCTTGGTCTTCCTGGGCCCTTCTCCTGGAGGGGACTTGCAGTCATTTGGCCACTCTGGGTCAGGGGCAGGTGTGGAGCATTGTCCTCAGAGTGCCAGGGACTGGTACCATGCCAGGCACCAGGTACTGGCTCTAGGGGTGTGTGGAGCAGGGCACTGCCTCGCCAGGGCAAGGCCAGACCTGCCCCCATCCCCACACAAATGCACCCCAGACTGTCTGGAGACATCAGTCTCTCACTGCTGGTGCTACAGGGGGGCACTCAAATCTCTCACCTCAAAGGGACTGCACAGAACTGGCACCACAGTAAGGGCAGCCCAGCCAAGACAGTGTCCATGACCACAGGGTACTGAGGGGTGTCAGAATGGCAAGCACAAGAGAGAACAGCCAGGCAAGGCTTCATCACAGGCAGAGGGATTCCATCACTGCTACAAGAGATTTTCAGATGACACAAGCGACTGGAGCATGTCAGGGAAGCAGCTTGGTCCTGCACAGCATGTAGGACCTGCTTCAAGATGTTACTGTTCAAGAGATGCTCAGTTAGAGCCACTACAGCCTCCAGCAGAGGCAAAGCCAAGCTCAAATAACCAGCACAGTCGTGCACTGTGTAAAGAAGAACCGGGTAAAGTTTGTTGGTTAATATTGTAATTAAAAAATGTGATGTTTTCAAAGGTTTTAAAGAAATCAATCTGTCATGCACTGAGGGGAGACACACTTTTAGTGTGTAGGAAACAAATGACAAAATGAAAAGACTCATTCTCACAGGAGGTTTCCTGGGGATCCTGTAGTATTGATCAGGATATTTACAAATGATCTCAAAAAGGGAGCAGTGAACACACCCCACCAGATGCTTTAATGGAGTAAGAAATTAAAAAAAAGATAAACTCTTCAAGTTGCAGAAGGTACTCTCAAGCCCCAAACAAACTGGGTGAAAAAATGGCAAATGAAAACCACTGTTCTGAAATTTAAAATAACATACATGGGGAAAACAGTCTCCCATAAGGAGCTGTAAGCTCTGAACTGGCTGCAACCCCTCAGGAAAGGATGTGTGGGAATTAACACAGATAGTTTCATAGAAAAGGGACTCACAGCTCTTAGCTTAGTAACCACCAAGAAAACACAGAGAGTGTTGATGGTTAGGAGAGGAAGGAGGGAGGAAACAAAAAGCACATGTATGCCAGAAATACAGCGCACATACTCTGGAATAGTCTGATCCTTCTTGGAAGGATCAACATGCCAGGAGACAGACAGAAAAAGGCAGCAGGGCTATGTTTGAACATCTGACACACTGCATGGACCAGCTGATACATTTCTTAGCTGTTTCCTGGGACAGCACCATAGGTTTCAAGCCTGGAGAAGTGGCTCACTTGAAACTGGAATGGCTATACATTATTTATACAAGCACAGATGTGTGTGGGACTCCTCACCTCATTTAGAAGGATATGAATTTGGCTCTTGATGGTGGCATTTGGCCCATGTCTCCTGTTGAACCTGCTGTATAAAACCCTGAGGCACCACCCAAGCCCCCATACCTCGTTGAAGAGCAGCTCCCTTCTCTGCTGTTTCCTGAGGTCCATCTTCTTCACAGCGACCTGCTTCCCCGAGTGCTTCTCGGTGGCGATGCACACGATGCCCGTGGAGCCCTCCCCGATCTTGATGAAGCTGTCCAGGTACTCCCGGGGGTCCCCGGCGCTGACCACGAGCTGCAGGGCAGCTCGGAACTGTTCGTGGGACACCCTGGAGGGCTGCTGGTCTGAGGAGGAGCCCCAGCTGGGGGGAGGATAAGCACTTGACGTGATGCTGGGGGAGCTGGGGTAGGAGGCGGTGGAAATATAGGGAGAGCCGGGCTGGAGGGGCGGCTGGTGATAGTGGGGTGCTTTGTGGTAGACCAGAGGGTACTGGTAGCTGCTGCTGGAGTAGCTGACTTTGCTCTGACTCTGAGGTAGCTTGACTGGGCCCCGGGGGTAGGTGTCCGAGCCAGAGAGCGGTGGGCTGACGACCAGCTGTGCTCGGTCATAATCCACCTGCAACACAAACAGGGAGAGTGAGGCCAGGGAGCAGCGCCTTTCACCCTGCCCATCCCTCCATTTCCAGCCCCCTGGAGGTCCCAGCAGTGCTGGTACAGCGTGCTCCCACATTGTACCCGCTCTGCTCAGCATGGCACTGCTGCCCCACTCTGGGCAGCGATTTTCACACCACGGAGGGCTGCAATGCCCTCAGCACACCAGGCTGGGCAGGTCCAGGACACCTCCTGTGTGTCCCCGGTCCGTTCTTCTGTGCAGGTACCTGTCTAGCCATTCTACAATCTTTGCTGAATCACAGAATAGCCCAGGTTGGAAGGGACATATGCTCAAAAAAGTGTATTTCCTCTGCATCTGCAGTGCCCTGCAGGCTCTCTGGGCTATTTCCTCCAAGAATCCATCCCTGCCACATCCATAAAGTCCGCCCTCTGGCAAATTCCAATTTGTGGCTTACTAGTACCTGGATTTCGATTCTCAGCTCTTAGCCTTTTTTTATATTTTTCTCCAGCAATTCAGGGATAACCCAACCTCTTCCTGTGGAGGTGGTGGTACCCTAAATTCCCTGTCATCTCCTGTCTTGCCGTGCTACCAGCTGTTGTTTGAGTGACTGCTTAGGTGAGTTTGACAAAGAGACTAATTCAATTCACCATTTCTTAAACCATTTTCTACAGCGACGCACTACTTAACTGCAGTGTCACAAAACTGCTAATTTTCATCTGAAATCAGAGAAAATCACAAAGGAAATTATCCCAATGGGAAGCCTGGTTCATTTGTAGGTTCCTTTCTATTTTTTTTGTATTTTCCAAGCTTCTTTAAGCTTCTTACGTTGCAGGCTAACAAATACTTCACCTTTACAAACATAATGGTCTGCTTGCTTCCATCCAAGCTAAAACCCCCCAAAAGATGTAGAACAAAAAAACCCACCAAAAATTATATTTTTTCCTCTGGAAAAGAACATCTTCACATTTACAATATGTGACTCCTGAGGATGTGTGGAGCATCTCAGGGCAGGGGGGTGGTTTGACACAGGCTCATCATGTAGCACAATTACAAATAATTATGGCAAAGAGTTCATTTAATCAATCAATTTCAGTGGCAGTGCACAGGGATGGACAGAGCAGCAAACTCTACACAGCTCACGGTTGCTACTATTACTGCTGGCTGCTGGCCAGGAGTCCCTGATCCATGTTAGTTAAATGCACATTAATCTGAATTTGGCAGTGTAATCAAGGACCCAACTGAACTGTGAAATTGAATTCTGCGGTGGAACATCATTTGACCATTTTATGCTAAGACTGCAAAAAAAAAAAAAGGGAAAAAAGAAAAAAAAAAAAAAAAGAAAAAACTCTGCCGCAGCATCAATTTATCAGCGCGGGCTCTGCACCGTGAGGAGGAGTTTGGAGCTGGAGTCGCCTCCAGCGCAATTTTCTGTCGGCGCTTTCCCAGCTCCCGTGTGAGCCGGGAGTGCCTGTCCTTTCATTCCGCCACAGCTTTAGTGGGGAACAGGGAGTGCCTCTCCAGAGGGGCTGCTCAGAGGCTGCTTCATGCAGGGCTGACAGCCACTGGGAGCACCCAGCAGGGCTGTACAGCCACCTCCCAGCACGCTGGGGGTGCTGAGGCAAAAATCCACATGGTTACAGCCATCATTTCCCTTACTCCATCAGGCAGGGGCAGCCAGCAAATAGAAGGGAGTCAGAGACATGAATTTCATGGAGGACATTACATCTGCCAAACTAATTAACGCAGAGAACTGCTCAGATGGTTTGGTGGAGGGAGGGGAACTCAATCTAACCCTGTCCTATATATCTGTGTATGTAGGGACAAATAATTTATTGCTTTGGCTGTAAAGACACCATTTTCTTTATAACCACTGAGATGGGGAAAACCTGGTCTAGAAATTCAAGCTGGATAAATCCACGCCAATGAATTATTTGAGGCTTCACCCATGTCTGGTATTTATGAGTCAAAAGAATATTCTGCAGTAAAATTTTAGAATGAAAATTCAGGGGTTCAGTGTGCTTGCTAAGAGTTTTCGGAAACTCTCTGAGGTTAGCATTGCTGCACAATGTAAACCCACTTCCTGAATCCTAAGAAATGCTACAAAAAGTCAGGAGCTATAATGAGTAAATCAGCTGAAGCTCTCCTCCAAGTCTGTGTCCTGATGCAGTGTTCCACATCACAGCAAAATCGAACACGCTTGACTCCACTAATAATTCTATTTCTGCTACTGAATGTAGTCACCTACTGAATGGAATTTCCTTAAATACTACCAAGGAAAGAAGAAATTCAAGATCAGGTCAAAGGAGCAGCCAAAGCTCTGACACGACATTGATCACGGCACAGTGGTATCTCCCACATCTGCACAGCTGGCCAGGTGGAAGGTGCAGAAGGGATGGTCTGTAAATCACACTGAGACCGAAAAGGCAAAGGTCACTCTCTGGTGCTTCACTGGTGCAAAGCCCCAGAACTCCCTGTTCCACACACAGAGGTGGCAGGCAGCACTCATGGTACAGCTGCTGGCACATGAATGGGAAGATAGGGAAAAAAGGAGGGGTAAAGGCAGTAAAGGCTTGGCCCTGCCTTTGCCAGGCTGGAAATGTCCCTGTGGTACAGAGGGACATGGAGGACCAGGGTGAGAGACACCTCTGCTATGTTACAGCAATACAAGATAGCAAAGGGGGAGCAGACATCATGGGCCCTTGAAAGAGGGACAGGAGAGGGTCACAGAGAGCTGCTTCTGGAAAACTACAGGGAAAGGAGCTTTGAAATAATAGGGCTTGGTGCCAGAAGTTAAGAGGGCTGCTTGCAATGTAGAGGAGGGTAAAAAACGCCATGCAGCAGAGTTGCCAAAAATAAGCCAACAATGAATTCTATTTTGCGAGACAATATTGAGGTGGGACACCAACGCAGTGGGGTGAGGGTAACACAGCAGACTCTGCAACTCCATGCAGGTGTCCTAGAGTTAATCTGCAGGACAGGAGAGCAGGTGGGTGACACAGGGGTGGCTTAGAGGGAGGCAAATCTGAACCTCTGGCTTCCTACACCTCCATGGTTTCACTGCACAGCAGTGGCCAAGCCCAGGGCAGGGCAAATCTTCTGATGTAACAACTTTGAAATCACTGATGATGAAAGAGGGCAGACATTTAATTTGTCTGACATCTCTTACCTGCAAATATAACAGAAGTAAATCTGCTCTTCACATTTACAAGCCAAAATGAACATCCTTGTTAAAGGCACTTTGATGCCACACATTTGTGCCTGCAGACTTTTTCACTTACTTTTTCACCCCTTTTAATTATACTTTAAACCCAATATCATTTGTAAAATATCTGATTTGAGATCTGACTCTCATTTAGTAAGCCCATTTGATGAACCATTATTTTACTAATGCCTCTTTGAAAAGAAGATTCTTCAGCAATCATCCAAGACAAGAAACTCCTATTCACCTACAGGAGCTGTGGACAGGTTTGGGAATTGAACTGCTGCATTTAACAGTGAATCATCAAGTTTCAATACACCAAGGTTGTAGGAGTGTTTTTGATGCTCTGAGGAGAGGAACAGCCCACAATGAATCTTGCATAGAGGCATATTTTTTTAATAAAAGTTGTTACTGCATTTTAATGGGATATTTTCCAAAGTGCTGGAATCCTATAATAAACACCTCTGCCCTATTGATTGGTGTAAAACTGGCAGAAGCAGGTGCCACAGGGTCTCTGCATTACTGGATTTGTCCTCCTCTTTTCTAAACTCTGACAAAATGACTGCTTTCAATAAAGAAAATGGCAGCTAACCCATCCCAGATTTTCCTCCCAGCTTCCAGAATCCACACTGAATTTCTCACTGGTGCATAACTACCACACATCTCCCACCACACCCTGAGCTTTGGAAAGGTGCCCAAAGAGACCTGGTGATTTTTCTGCTCCTCCAGGATTTATCTTGAGCTTGAGCTCCAAAGCCTGGCTCTGTGCTTCAATGCAAAGAGGGACAAAAAATGCATCATTCACCCTTTCCAATGGGGCACTGCACCATGGTAATGGCAAAGCAGCCAAAACCTAAAGAAGCATGACACAGGCACACCTCCAACCCAGAGACAGCATGGATCTGCAGAGACCTGGGACTGCAGCAGGACACAGCAAATGCACTGTTCAGGTATCATTAGAAAGAACAGATCTCACCACTGACAGTCACCTACCTCAGCATGTGAAAAGTCACAGCAACCCCAGACTTGGAAAAATGATCATTAAAATGCCCGTTGCTAGGGGAACTCAGTGATGTTCAGAGCAAACTACATTGAAAAAGCGTCTCTTACACAACATTAGATGCTTAAGAAGGTCATCATGGTTATGTGACTAGAGGTGTGAGAAAAGCACTCTTCTCTGAATGTGGCAAGCAGAGCTGGATAGCTGTGTGTAGGTAACACACCTCATGTGGCAGAGTAGGGACAGATTTGTGGAAAGGAGCTGCCTTTAGATAACATGGCTAAAATACTTTCTTGCACACCAACCCTTTTTTAAAACTACATCTAAAATGTCATCTAAAAAGGGTAAGATCAGCTACTTTGACTTTATTTCAATGCTTAAAAACAACACAGAAGGGAGTAAGCCCCTCATGAGCAGTGAAGAGCTTGTAATATAAAGATGGTATAGATACAGTATAAATACTGAAGCACACAAATTTCAGCCTTGCACAGCAATAACTCAAACACAGAAGTATCTGATACACAAACCAGACCAGCATCTCACCTCCATCTGAGATCTGCTCAGGTGTACAACCTCCTGAAGCTACAAAAAACTGCCAAAGAACTTGCATTTATTGGGAAGTTCAAATAAAATCCCCAGAAGATGGGCACTCCAAACCTGCCTTTTGGTAAGTATCTTAAACCCACTGGCCCCTGACATCCATTTTCTTACACCCACGTAAAATGGGCGGGTTTCCACACCTGCCAAGGAGCAGTAACACAACTCTCGGGAATGTTACCAGCCATGTTTAGCATCGTGCGCCCAAGCGTGGCCCCTTGCCCTTAATTTTTACTTTTGGCACTCCCCTTGTGGAGAGGCTGATCCCTGTCCTGGCAGCACTGTCCCCGGGCAGGTCAGGTTACCTTGGGCACGCCTGCTGCGGTCTCGGACAGGCGGGGGTAGGTGTAGGAGCTGTAGGAATGTCCTTGCTGGTGTGCTTTGAAGGCGCTTGCTCCGTAGGGCATGGCTGGCTCCTGCAGGCCAGAGCCTGACCTGGATCTCTGCCTCATGGCTGGCTGAGGGCTCGCAGGGTCCACGTAGGACGACTTTGGCCTCTTGTCATAGTCATCCTTGCTCAGGCTGTGTCCCCAGTCACTGTCACCATATTCCAGCCTCTCCTTGGGGCACTCGCTCTGCAGCGATGCTCGGGACGGGGCATAAGGAAAGGAATCCCTGTAGTCCAGGGAGGATCCGCTGGGGATCCGCTGGTACTCCAGCTTCAGGCCGCCGTATTCCAGCACTTTGGGCTTGGTCTCCACATGTGCGTGGTAATCTGGGAGGAACCTGGACAGGTCTGACTGCAGGGGTGTCACTTCTGAGTAACAGATGTCCCGGGACGTCACCTTCATCATGTGCCCATTCTGTTTGGCAGCGAAGCTGCCCTTGTAGTACCTGTCCAACTCATCCCCATAGAGAGCCTTGTCTCGGAATTTCTCCACGATAAAGTCTGCTGTGGTGTCTGACTCGCTGGAGTACTGGGAGTACGTGATGTAGCCATTTTCCTCCTGGTGCCTTGGCACGTGGTTTGCATTTCCTTGGTGGTGGGTGGGAGGGCTTTCCTTCCGCAGGGAATTGGATCGTGTCACTGAGATATTGTCAAACTCCTCCAGCAGGCCATTGATTGAAGTATCCTTTCGAGGCTTGTTTCCTCGAACAATGGTCTGGGAATAAAAAAATTGCTTTGATTAAATACTGGTTTTATTTAGCATTTCACCAAAAAAACCACCAAAAAGGAAAAAAATCTGTATTCACCCAGGACTACCTGTAGCAATGTCTTACATTCTTCAGTCACATTATCTCATTGCTAAAAAAAAAAAAACCTCAATAAATAATTATAGTAGGACGTGAAGAAATGTTTAAATTCAGTGTAGATCACAAGCTGGGATTTGGCATGCAACCCCAAGAAACTCTCAAAAGGCCCAATTTCAGAAGTGAGTGTTCAGCAGCCAACAACAGAGACATCTAAACTATTTTTCATTTGTTTTTATTCAGTTGTCTGCATCAAGCCACACTGGTGGGCTGAGTCAGATTTACAGGGTATGGATAAGCTAAACAAGAATCATTCAGCGGTCACTTCCATGTGCTATTTTAACAAACTGCTGGAATGAAAAGTAACATACAGTTAATCAGGCACTGAAGTTTTTTGGTTTTTTCTTTTTTTACAAAACAGTATGTTCCTGAGTAGCAGAATCCCATGGAAGATTGCCTCTTAGTTAACTTAGTGCAAATGACACGTGGGACAGAGGGAAAAACACTGAACTCTATCTCCTTGTAACACAGAGCATCCAGCAAGCCGCGGTGCACAACCATGGCTCTGGGATACCCATCATTGCTTGACATCAGGGATGCCAAGTGCTGGCCTCGTTTGTGTCCCACTATTGCAAAGCCTCCCATAGATCCCCCTACACATCCCCACCCCTTTATGTCCAAAATACTACTGCTCCTGGTAGGATGGGAGGTGAGAACTGTGGTTACAGTTCTCCTTCAAGAAAGATTTTATTTTTTTAGCCAGTACCACCTGAAGGCTGTAACATGTGGCTGCATCCATTTCTCACCTGGGGGCTGCCATTGAGCACCACCTCACGTTTACAAACACCTTAGAAGAATAAGATGTACAGATTGGTGGCCAGGGCAATAAATCAGCCAGGCTCTACTGAAAACACATTTGCTTTGCTGATTTACTTTGGCTAAATATCTCTGTCTGCATCTTACTTAACTCACTGAGCTTTTCAACAGAGTCACTGTGGTCACCCCAAGGAGAATTCCCTCTCTGGAAATGTTGCACACTGACTGTGGTGTATCAGGAACCAAGCAGGCATGGCTGAATGTGAAATACTGGACACCAAGCACAACATATCAGATCTAGCCTGGTCACTTGCTCTGCACTCGTTCCTTTGTTCCAAGCACAGTGCGACTGCTCAACTCCTGATTGAAAGCACTCCGGGGTTCAAACTTTGTCAAAAAAAAGCATTCAAACACTAGTAAGATGACAAAATTAACAGAAATGTACTTCTCTGTCTCACAGCAAAAGGCAGCTGAGAAAAGGCAGGCAAAAAGCAAAGCAGTCCTGACCTCACGCTGCTTCCTGCTCTGATTTATGTCTGTAATTACTTGCCTAGTTTGCTATTTTGAAGCCAGTGGTACTGAAACAATAGGACAGCAAAAAGAAGAGACAGAAAATAGATCACTCCTTTCACCTTCCAAGCCATTCAGCAAGATAAGAGGGATTGGTTTAATTCTGCTACAGCCTCTTAGGCAGGATGACTGCACGATCATTCATATTTAATTATCACATAATAAACCAGCAACATTCGACAATGAAATGCTTATAATTGAAAACAAGATTGAAATACCCGACTGCCACCCCTGTGCAAACGCCTGCCGAGGAGGAAAATGCACATTTAACACTCTCCACGGGGCTGGCCTGCACAAAGGAAGGTTTCCTGGGTGTGCCCAGGGGAGCCGCAGGGAGCCCCTGGAGCAGAGTGGCCTCTTGCATTAGAGGGAAGAGGAGCTGCCCCTCTGCTCCGCCAGGCACGCTCTGTCTGGATTTTCAGACACCCTCAGAAGGAAGATTTAGAAGAATGCAGCTGAATGTTTATATGTTAGAGAATTCACTGGTGACAAATCCCTGCAGTTTGGGGATTTTCTGCAGACAGGTGCATGCGTGGGAGTAACCTTTTTGATTATGAGGATTTAAAAATAGTACTAATAGTAAAATTATCTTATAGGAGATTCTGGTTTGAAAAGAAAAAAAGCATTTGCCACCGAAGCCTCAGCCTGGTGAAGCTGTCTTGGATAGCTCTGGGACCTCAGTGCTGTCTCATCTGACTGATGAAGTTAAGGGGATTAAGAACTAAACCCCATTTCTTTTATCCCAGCATTTTAAGGATGATCACTGGCAAACAGTGACTTGCAGTGTGATGGCTGCAATTCCTATTGGCTTCAGATTATTTTCCATGAGAAAATGAAAATGCCCAGCACAAAAGGAAAACAACATATGTTGTACCATGTTGACTTGTCCTGAATTGATTTACTAGAGAGAAAGTGTGTGCTGGGGCTCACCAGCACCCACAGCTTTCCTTGGAAGCACAGGATTTGAAGAAAGAAGCCTGAGATTGGGAGCTGCCAAAGCATGGCCCAAATACCCAAACCTGAAAGCCTAATATTAGTGCCAGGCCCACAAGGAGTAGCCAGGCTCCAAGGAATGACTTCAGAGAAAAAGCTAGACTGATGATGTGGGGTCTTGGTTTGGGATTGTGGACTCTGGGCACTGCGTCAGTGAGCAGAGGGAAAACCTCATTCCTCAAAGACAGGAATCACAAATGATGGGAAATCTGAGCTCTAATTTAAAAAGCAAAACAAAAACCTTGAGAGAAAATGTAACAGGAAAGGGCTACCATGGAAAGAGATATAATAGTAATTAGTGTCATAGGAACTAGACTAGGTTTTCTAATTTTAATGGCTTTATAAACTAAAAAAAAAAAAAATGTGTGGAGGAGGAGGGGATTTTGTCTCTATATTCTAGACATATTTACAGAGATGGTTTTCTGAATGTTTTTAACCCACTTACCCCAGTCTTTGCATTTTTAAACATAACGGAATTTTCAGGGCTGCTGCAGGCAAAGCAGATTAAAGCAAAGTATCCTTTGCCAAGCTTGATGGGCAAAAATTTCTGAGGCCTTTCTTCTGCCTGCTGAGATCCTGCAATGGAAGTGTGCACAGCACCTTGTCCTGGCTGCAAAAGCAGGACTGAGCCCCTCAGCTCCCCCAGGGCTCCACACCTGTGCTGTTTATTAAAGCTGCGCTGCGCAGCTCAGGAGGGATCGATGCTCCTGCAGATGGAGGAGTGCCAGGAATTCCGCACTGCCATTCCCCTTGTGATAGATGTAATGCCACGGTTGATTCTCACAATTAAATGCAAATATCTTGTGTATATGTTAAGAAAAGTTCTATAAATTTATAGTTATGTTTTAACCCCCTTGCATTGCTATCAGGGGTGGCCTGGGTTTGGGACTTTTGGGAGGGTTGGCTCGTTTCTGAGGCAACAGCTGACCTCCAATCAAGATTTAAGGAAGTGATCTCCACCCCTGGACAGCAAAGGAGTCGATGGACAGAACTCTGGTAGGGGCCAAAGGCAAAACCTCCATTGTGTGGATCAGCACATGGTCGGAAAATCCTCTGCTCCCGGTGGCATAATCTTTTCTCTATTCAGTCTTCTGTTGTATTTTTGATAAGGTTCAATAAACCTTTCTAAATTTTTGTAAGTGAGTAGCATCTCTCACACCCTGGCACATGGCAGCAGTGGGGTGCGGTGCCCGTGACTTGGGGCTGGGCTCAGCTCCTGTGGCTCCCCGGGCAGGCCTGGTGACAGCAGCCATCCTTCATGGCGCCTCTGCAGCGCCTGTCCTGCCGCGATAAGCTCTAATGGATCTGCCTGCCAGAGACGCTGTCTTGCCTGGTTTCCAGCAGGAGATGAGAAAAAGCTCCTGCGCTCAAACACTGTATTAACCTTGACAATAATGAAGTGGGTAATTAACTGTTGTGCCCTAATGCGACCTTGCATTTATTGTCTTTAGAGCTACTATACTTTACACACTCGTTAAGAATATATCATCCTTTGTCCTCCTGGAGCTGGGTTTTCAGGTGTCAATGAGGATTCTAAATCTCTGTGATGTGCAGGGTGAAAATAAAAGGAATTTTATGGTAAGGTCGCCCTTATAAACAGCCAATCTAAACTCTGATTTTGCCTCTAGCCAGCTTCTCCCCTCATCTGCATTACACATAAACTAAAAGCACAGCCTATGCTGAAAATAATTTTTTTTTGTTCTTAAGAAAAGGTGCATAAAGCACAGATGGTCAGAATAATCTAATTCTAAGTGATGCATGTATTGGTAATTTATTTTCTTGTTGCAAGACATTTCAAAGTATTTGAAGCTGTGTTCATGACACCACATTTTACTCCCAGTGTAAATAAATATGAATGGCACTTGAAGAGAAAAACTGATCGTTGTCATCACTGCAGAAGGAAAACTCCAGCTTTCCCTGTGAGTAACACAGTCTTAGAGCTGCAGCCAGAGATGTCAGGGGTCTGCATCTGATCTGCTCTTATCAGAAGAAAATGTACTTAGGGAAGAATTTACTGTGCAGGTGACCACACAATGCAACACATTGCCCAGAGAAGTTGTGGACTCCCCCTTCTTGGAGACACTCAAGAACCGCCTGGACACAATCGTGTGCTGTGCACTCTAGGATCACCCTGCTGGAGCAGGGAGGTGGCACCAGATGACCCACTGTGGTCCCTTCCAACCCGAGCCACTCTGTGACCCCAAAATAGATGGAGTCTCTTAGAACTCCTGGAAAGAGGTGAAAGCACGAAGCAAACCCCTGCTGTTTGCAGTAGTCCAGGGCCAACATGAGGTAGATCCTTTCCCTTGTGTGGAGGCTGGATTTTAAGGCTGAGGTGCCTTCCTGAGAGCTGCCACCAAGACTGGGCTCAGAGGGGAAGATGGGAGGTGAGAGATAAAGACCTGCCCACATCTCGAATGGCTGACTGAACATGGAGAAGTAAATGTGCTGCCAGGGAGGAAAAGGGATGGCAGCTGAAGGCCCAGTGCCCGGGGAGCTCAGCCAGGAGCTGGGACTGCTGCTCTCAGGTAAGTGGTTCCACTGGGCACTTCAGGATTTTCTCTGTGGAATATTCACTTGACAAATTCAAACCTCTGAGCTGCTTTTCCAAATGATGGTGTCAGAATTATCCTCCCAATCCTTTCACATCCCAGTGAATTCTTAATTACACCTGAATGGGCAAGCTGCATGAGAAGGAGTGAAAAAGATTTCTATACCTCCATCCCCTCTTTCCTCTAAGTGGAAAGTTTAAGGCACTAATGCCATAGAGATTAGTCAGGAAAGAAGCCTTTTGGACAGGAACGCATCAGATACATTGTGAAAAATTATGCTGGATGGGATAGGAGGTAATTCATCACTCTGCACCCTCCAGTAGTGTCCTGTGGGAGCTGCTCCTGTTTTATCTACAGCCTGTCTACAAAAACAGCTATCACTCAGAGTTAGTCACAAGGAATACACAACAGACAGGAAAGTATGACAGAACATGCCTTCCTGAAGCCTGTAATTTAGAGCCTGCTTTACACCTGGAAGCCTTGGAGTTTTTATCATTTCTGTTATGAATTCCTTCCCGAAGCTATAAATTCTCATCCTCCCCATAAAAACAGTATTAGAAAACAGTAATAATTTTGGTATCCCACAGGTCCGTCCTTGGGGAAGGCACTCCGCAGATTGCAGTGGTGTTGGGTGACTCAGCTAGGCCAGGATTTTGGGTCTCTGCTCCCTGGACCAAACATGACTTTTACACCACAGGGTCACCTGCCCAAACCAGGAGCACGAGACAGTGTCACCTGCCCCTTGCCATGAAGTATCTCAGCATGTGAGCCAAGACCCCAGCTCATTAATTGCTCTAATCCCTTTCTAGGAGATCCATAAATCCCTGCTTGGGACAGCTCTCAAACAGGACCTTTCCCCTGCCCAGGAGAAATCAGAGAAATGCAAACCCCCAAGTAAAACTCAGCCCAATCAGCCTTTGGAGGGCAGCAGCCCCCAGACACGAGCCCACGGGTGCAGCAGGATGTGCCACGTCTGGAATGGGCTGACTCCAAATCCCAGGATCAAAGCAAAGGTACAGCTTGAGAGCAGTCTAATATGCTTAACAAACTAGTGCCAGCTGTTTAAAATTCTTCAAAAGCAAAATAATGCTAAACTATAAGAAAGGGCTCACCAAAACGGCACTGTGTAATTTCCCACAGTGCACAGCAGTTTTAAAAGTTAGTTTCCATAACAACAAGAGCAACGTTTCATTATAATCACATTCACTGGTAATTTTTTTGACATCTTAAAATACAGCAACTTTAACACAACATTTAGTTTTAAAATACCACTGAAATATCTACATTCTAGTAACTTTTCCTTATTTTTTAAAATACACAAAAATGCTTATTATATGTAATTTGAAATGCTACTAGAGAATTTTAAAAGTTTAAAATAATTATTCTGGGCCTACTTGAAACATATCTGATCTGTGCAATTTTATATGTCATATACACACATAAATCTCTCAGACACACAACAAATGAGTGAAATGTGACTTGAAAGTTTTTATTTGAAAGAGAAAGTCTCTGTATTACTGGTTCAGTAAACCAGAAAGTGTCTGTAATACTGAACATTATTACTGATGGATTCAACAACTTCAGGAAGAGGAGTGGAAAAATTTCAAGCCAAACAATTTCTGTTTTATAGGACTTAGGACCCTTCAAAATTTTCTTTTATCCAGTGATGAAAAAAAAAAAATGTCCCACAGAATTAAATAACTCAAAAACATTAGTCACAGGAATTTTAACTGTCCTCTTTGCATTGCTGCATTTTTTTAAGGCTGGTGGCAATGGTTTCAGCACAGCAGTGCACAAAGCAGACCCACTAAAAAAAAAAACCAAAAAAAAAAGTGTAGAAAGCCACACCAAAGATTGCAATATTTTGCCCAAATTCTGGAAAAATTTTGTTCATCAATGTAAAAGTTTCCTGTTTTGTTAAATCAACATTTTCTGGCAGGGAAAGACAAAGATCAGTGTAATCTGGGAAGCCTGGGAAGCCTGAATCAGCAGGACCAGGCACCTTGCTCTCCACTTTTCAAAGCCATGTCAGCTGCAAATGCCTCTGTAGTAGTGTCTTTTCCCCAAGGAATTTGCAAAGCAAATTCAGTAAGGTTTACTGAGGTACAGATATGCTCAGCAACTGCTGATGTGGTTTCTGCACCACACAGGATCCCATGGCAGTCATGGGAGAAATCATGCAGAATCAGCACCCCAGAGCTTCCAACAAGGCTGACTCTGGAGCCAGCTAAAAAACAAAAGCAGAGTCAGGGACATTCAGGTAAGATGACAGAAATCCCTCTCTCCGAGAAACACAACTTTAGTTTTGTAATACCAAGACAGGAGCAGACACGTCCCAGGTCCAGGACCAAGGGTGTGCTGCAAGCAGGGTGGAAATAAAAATACCAGCACCATGGGCTGTTAATAAAAAGCACTGAAGCTCCAGATCTCACTGGTACCTCTGAGATCTGGCCTTGGGAGCTGGTTTGTGCCTGGACTACTGATTAACTTCGGGAGAGATGTGGGAATGGTGTCTTCTGCCCTACAGCTCCTCATCCTCAGCCACAAGGCAGGCCACAGGAGATGAAGCAAGGGCTGGTGGCAATCCTGATGCCTCTTTCAGTCTTGGCATCACCCCTTTCACAGGAAAACACATCACAAAAATGCATCTCAAACCACGTATGAACTGACTCTGCTGCCCATCTGAACTTGGTACAAGCACTCCTCAGGGAAACTGCAGGGAGCTGGGATAGCAAGAGGAGCCTACAGGGACCTGGGGCTATCCCAAATGGATGCAGAGTTCTCTGCAGCCACATCACAATCATCACCAACCTTAATGTGCATTATCTCTAATATCTGCAGTCCAGATTCTTATTTTTCCAGGTTTTTATGTGGGGGTGGAAAAAAACCCCCATTTTTCTCAACAAAGGCATTAGAAATTGCAAGAATTTAACAACACTTTCCCACCAGCTCCCCAAATACTTCAACTTTGAGAACCTACTGCTACACTCCAGAGGAGCTATGGGTGTCCCCCATGGTGCTGACACTGAGACACCACACCCAGTGCCACTGTTTTTAGGGCACAGAGTCAGTGTCCTACATGTACCCGTGATTGGTGCTGGGATCTGGTGGGGCACAGCACCGTGTCAGTCCTCCCAGGGCTGACAGGCATTTCAAAGGAGCCTTCCTACAACGAAGCCACATGCCACAATCACAGATTTCACTGGAAGTGCCACAGAAGGGCTGGGGTGGGATTTCCACAGGCAGAGGAGCCCTGCGATAGGGTGGGTGGTGTCAAACCCCACCCTCCCAGTCCCACTCACCCCTACATTTGCCATAATGGTACAGGGCACTCACACAGGGAATGCAGTCTGCTTTCCAGCAGCAGCCCCAGTTAAAAAACTGAGGAGAGGGACAGACTGTAATTCACAAAATCACACTGCAGCATAAACCCTCTTTGTAGCTGAGATGAAATTTCCCTGGATGAGGCTCCCCTCATGCCCTTAACAAATGCCCATTAACAAATGCAAGGTTGATGGAGCATTAACCCAATTAATGATCCTGGTGCTTTTTTTCCTCAGTGAAAGATTTTTCTGGCTGTAGTTTGATTGAGCTTTCTGAAATATTTAAGTCAATTCCAGTGTGATAAAATTTTATGCTCAGGAAGTAATTGCCTTCATCTGACAGAGGGGCACTTGCTCAGGAGGGCAGAGGCCCTTGGGTCACTCCACTGTGGTTGGGGTAATCTCCTGCTTTTAATTAAAATGACGATTTTGACACTCTGTTAATTTAGAAGAAACAATTAGAACTGTATTGTCACAGCAAAGGAAGCTTCATATACAGCAGGTGCTTGAAGACAAAGTCAACATTTCTGTTTCCAAGTGTGTGGGGCCAGCTTGAGGAGCTCCAGGTGCTCTGCAAGCTGTGGCAGAGGGCTGTCAATGACCTTCGCACTCCATAAATCATCAGGCAGAGAGAGGAAGAAGATGCTGGTGAGTGCCGAGGCCTCAGTCCCCAGCACTGCAGATGGATGGGGCTCGTTGGCCTGAGCCCTGCTCAGGGTTGGGACAGTCCCTGCAATCTCAGCCCTGTGAATTTGGGATTAGCACCCCGAGGAAGGGCAGGGTGATGTGTGCAGAACACTGCCCATGGTGGCAGGGAAGGCACTATCAAGGTACAGCAGGAGAAATCATCCTGTACTGGCAATGTGCGAAAAAATGCCTCAGTCTCACGGCCTTAAAACAGCCAGAAAGTTTCAAAGTTGTTCCTAACACACTAAAATTGTGCATTCTTGGCCACACGACATGCAATGAGCACTTTTTAATCTGACTGATGTCTCTGACTGCTTTGGACGCCTTCATCCTCTCCTGAAAGCTCACTCCTTGATTTCAGGAAATCCAGGAATTTGTATTGGCAAAATAAAAACACAAAGTAATTTCATCTGCATTCTAAATTGCAGTATTCTTTCTTCCAAGAAAATACATTACTTTTTCTTTTCAAAGACACTATCAAATGGGAAATGCAGCCACAGGAATGTCCTAAGGAAGCAGGACTGACTCCCACTGAATGGTTTTCATCTGCAAACATGGAAATGAAGCAAAAAGTGCTCCTGTGCAGAAATCTAATGTTTAGGTCAAACTTACAAGGCAGGTGAGACAAAAGACATGAGGAGCTTCCTCAGCTGATAATTTAATTATTCCCTGTTGTAAAAGAGAAGTGCAAATCAAACACCTTCTTGATGGGAACAAAGTGAGGCAGGAGATTTCAGAGGATGCTCTGCAGCAGAGGTGAAGCAATCCCAGCACGACAATCTCTGGTGTACAAGAATTTGCTCAAACATTTCTAGGCTAATCTCGATCTGATTCCATTTGCTGGGCTGCGCCGCCACCAAGTGCCCTCTGTGCTGGCAGCAGGTTGGTTCTGACACGCTCAGTGAATGAATCTGCCTGACACAGAGCAGCTCCTCCCTGTTCCAGCCCTGCAGGCAGCACGGCAAGGCAGGGAGAAGGGGAAGGGCAGCAAGGGCTGCTGGTCAGGGAAAAATGGGGCTGCTTCCCCTGGCCTGGGCTGTGTGCTGGGAGTCACACCTCCCCTCCTGCTACAGACCATTTTCCCAGGGTGGTTCATTAAAACCACTGTGTTTAAACCAGATTTCTACACCTATCTATCCCATGCTCCTGGGAAGTGCTGCTTCACAGGGGAACATAAGCCTTAGCAATAAGGACCTTCATGTGCACTATGCTCTGTGAGAATCATTAACTGCAAACTAGGACACAGATACCAATTACTGTTCTGCTCAGACTACAAAACTGTAAAATTCAGTAAAATTCGAAATCTTATGCTATCCTTTTAACTGTGTGATCCTGATAGCTAACTACTAATGCCTGCTGGATCTTAGCAATTAAAAAGCAGAAATGCTCATCCTAAATACTTCTCTTTCATTCACTTTTCTCTCTCCAAAGATCTGTATCTGAAATGCCCTTTTTTTTCTGGCGCACACCGTTCATCCCACAGACAACAGAAAAGGCATTTAAAAGTCTCTGCAGGTAAGTCAGTGTTCCCTGGTAATACATAGCATTTGTCTGGTGTAATTGGATCCTCCATGAAGGGAAAGACAAGAAAGAAAGCTCAGCAAAGCACTTTCAAATTCCTAGAGAGCCACCAAAGCCCAGATCTAATCATGTCAGAGCAGGAGACTGAAAAAAGCACACTTATACCTGGAGCTTTGACTTGACAGGTAAGTGAGCTGCTTGGCAACATTTTTTCCCCCTCTGATTCTATTGAACTAAACTCTGCTGGAATTGAATAAATGTGGCTGTTTGGTTATAATTATAGAATCACAAAATGGTTTGGATTGGGAGGGACAATAAAGATTTCTCTTATATGGAGCATGGTTCAATGGGACTGTCACTGGTTTCTGTTCTGCACTACAAGGGCTCAAACCAAGTTCCTTAGCAGACCTAGGGACAAGTCTGTCACTGAGATTGCAGAATCTGAACTGCAACTGAACTGCATGGATGAATGAAAGGGAAGAAGCAAGCACCACCCTGTGCTGATGTACACTGTAGATTCTGCAGGACACATTTTCTGTGGAAATCCCCTCCAGAGACCTTTACTACGTGGGCTGAAGCATGTGCCCTGAGCAAAGCCATCAGGATGCCCCAGCAGGCTCCTCATTAGCGCTCAGGACACTGACACACACGGGTAGGAATGCAGGGATTGCCTGCTAGCACCTAGTGGTTCCCACCACCGACCACGAGTAGAGAACGTTCCAACTGAGCTTTCAGCCCGAGGCACTCCAGCAGCACCCCTGGAGGCTCGGCCAGCCCGTGCAAACGAAGCATCTCCCAGCACATGCCGCTCCCGTTTGGCTTTCTTAGCCAAGCCAAGGAGGAGCCTGCCGGGCTGTGTGACTGATCCTGGTAAAACACACCCTGCCCCTTCCAAACATTTATGGGGAAAGCATTCACTGCTCACACCTCACTGCTTATTTTCTATGCTTCGCTCTGGGGGACCATAGTCATGCAACAGGTTCCAGGAGGCAAAAAACACAAAAGCATCACCTCCATCTGCTTGGTGCTTCCCAGGCCCGAGCTCTGCTCCTGGCCCCAGAGAGAGTATGGTCACTACAGAGAAGGCTTTGGAGTAAAAAGCTGGGCTGAGCAAATGAGAAGGAGCTACAACAACAGCCACATGAAGCAGTGATGGAGCCCTCCACCTCCAGGCAGCTAGCTGGGAGTGTGGCTCATTTTCCAGGACAGGAAAGCCAGCCAGAGGAATTACTAGAACAGTGTCCTATAGATTTGTCTTCAGGGACCAACTTCCATGTTAAAAAAAGAACCTGATTATGAGTGTCCTTGGTCAGGATCTAATTCCTGGCTTGTTTTAGGTTATTAAGTGCTACCTGGAGAGTATTCCCAGTCTGGTACTCCCAGAGGAGACCAGATTCAATTTCTGAAATGCTGGCACAAGAGTCTGGCCCTTTAATGTGTAGACCTATAGGTTAACGTGGGTGTTGAGCTCTAAAGGCTGCTCTGCTTCAGCAGCTGTAGACTGAACTCCAAGTTTACTTTCAGTCTTTAATGTACTGCAAAGTTCTGCTCATCCATTTAAGCTCTCAATAACAGGAGTAAAGCTTACCCTTGCAAGGTTCCTCCAACACTAATATTACATAAAACCTCAGTGCTGATGCATTTAAAACATTATTTTACTAATCATATTGGAAGCAACTCCTTTGTCATGTAAGTGGAGCAATTCTAACCAATGCCAACTGTTGTACGGGCAAAGCTTGCTAGATAAAGGATTTCTGAAGAACTTCCTTAGGGCCCCTCACTGCAGACAGTGAACTCCAAGACTCCCTTGGGGAGAGACTCTGCAGGTGGTGGTGTGAGCCTGCCTGCAAGAGGAGAGTATGGCAGCACAGGTTCTTTTGGGGATGTCAGGGACCTTTCCAATGAGGGACATGATCAACAGGCAACCACATGCCACCTCTCCAAGGCAGAGGGGCAGAATGATGGACTAAAGGCTTTAGAGCAGGGCTCAACTTGTCTTCAGAGTCCAAAGGGGAGCAAAGGGGAGTCCTGCACCCTGCCAGTTACAGCAACCACCTCTGACAACCACATTCCTGCAGGCATTGCTCCTGCTTCTTCATTTCAGCACATTTAAAGGGCAGTAATAAGATGGAATGTGGAAAAACTTTTTTTTTTTTTTTTGCCACTTACAGTATTTAATCTGTGTTCTAGGAGAGGGTTTTTTTTACTGGCAGCCTCAGTGTTTCCCTAGGATGGCCAGGTCCTGGTGTTGGTGTCCACAGTCCAGCTGCAGACAAATGTACCTGGCTGAACCTGAACGGCTGTCATGAAGGACCAACATCTTGGCCAAAAAAGTATGTGAATAATTCACTTTCTGGCACATTAGTTGAACTGAAAAATGAAGGAATATCTTGTATTTTGAGTCAGTCTGAAATGATAATGATGCTGGTTTTGATTCTCCAAATGAGGCTCTAGAAAAACAGGCTGGATTAAATGTTTCAGCAGCATGGAAGACAATTGTGTGAAAATGAAAGAGCTACTGATCAAGAACTCTGCTGTTCAGAAAGGCAGAAATTCAAAACTATAAAGAAGAAGCCAGAAACTGAAAATTTAAAGAAGAACTGAGAATATATCAATTAATGGGTAGAGGTGTTCCCTTTGAAATAGAATGGAATAGAATGGAAGGGGATAGGACAGACTGTTTCAGCTGGAAGGGAGCTACAACAATCACTCAGTCCACCACCTGACCAATTTAAAGCTTGATATTGAGGGCATTCTCCAGATGACTTTTAAACAGTGACTCTATTGTAAAAATCAACTTCACAGGCAGCAAAAGTGTTATTCTAAAGGACTTTCATAAAACAATTTTCTGAAATCAGACAATCAGAAATAAATTGAAAAGTTTCCTCTGTACAATGCAGAACATATGAGAACATATTAGTGATAATGATAAAATTAAAAAAACTTCTGAGCTGTGTACTTCTTGCACTGATTCATACTGTGGCTCATTTCTATTTGTGAATAAAATCCTACAAGATTAAATTCCAGTGATTAAATTCCTGCAAGATTACACGAAATTGTAACTTGGCTCTTCTCATACCAAGTCAGACATGGACACTAGATGGCATATTTGTATTATATCTGTAGAGGGGAACAGAGATAACTGAAGTAGCATTGTCACTCACAGACACAGTAAAACAAATGGCATTCAAGGGTGAAGCATGATCCCTTCAATAGAAAAACTTCCTCTTAAATGTGTGGCAGCATTTTCTTCCAAGAGCATACAGCAGCACACGCATTCCTATTCAGTGATCAAAATAAATTGGAAGTGGGGCTGTCTTACGGGCCAACTGCCAATCTGACAATAATCACTTGCAGATGAAGATAACACAGAAGACCTGTGGCTACAAGGGAATTGTGCCTCCAGAGCTAGGCTAACATGGAAATCTGATCAGGCTAAAGGGTGTTGGCCATCACATTTTGCCCTCTCCTTTCCAAAGGCTGAGATCCCACAGTCCCCCCTGGGTCCTGTCCTGTTGCTCAACCATGCTTGGTGGCAAAACACTTTCCTTGCACCCAGGATGTGCTGTGCTGCAAGCTGCTGGCTCCTGCCCTGCTTGGAGACAGCCCCTCACCCTGTCCCAGCTGAGCCAGAACCAGACCAAACGTGCCACTGCAGAACCTGGAATTAACAACCAAGTGGGACTTTCCAAGATGTGCTTACAAGGAAGGCCCAGGAGATGTCAGCAGCCTTCCAGGTCCTGTCCTGGCAGGAGCTGTCAAACAGAAATAAAAATTTGGAAGGGTGAGGAAGCGAGGCCAGGACAAGGCTGCTTTGCCCATCTGCTCCCATGCCTCTGAACAGCTCTATATTTCTAAATTCCCCTTTTCCTGGTCAGGCATTTTCCCCGTGCAATTCCACATAGGGAGGAGAGGCATGGAGTTTTCTAATGAAATCTGGATTATTTCTGACTGCTCAAGCCCACACAAGGACCCTCACTCATCTCCTCTTTGAGGTATTTGACCACTCACCATCACTGTGCACAGTATCCCCTCCATCTAAGCAAGGACAAGTAAGTGTAGGAAAAATATGTCACCTTAATCAAGGCTTGAATGTCATTGTTGGGAAAATTTTAAGAGGCCAAACAGGATGGGGAAGAGAAATACTTGCCTTTTTTCCTTCTGTCTGCATGCAGAGTAAACAAAAACTTTGATTTTTATGTCAGAGGTATTGAAAGGGCCACAACCAATTACTCATTTTCTGATCTTTTTTTTCTCTTTGTAGGAGAGAGGCTGAAATGCATCTGCAGAAACTTTGAAAAGTTTTAAAAATAAAAGCTCACTCTGCAGAATTGGTGTCAAGGATTGAGACAAAAGTGAGAAAAACTAAAATTTTAAGACAAACCATATAGATCAGACCTCAAAGATATGAGGACGGAAGACTGGGAGAAAAGCTGGCAACCCTGTGGTCTGTCCCCTACAGAAATTCTCTGCTCTGCAAAATCCACGTGTGGCAGGACACAGGTAAATGAACTGCCACGGGTTCATGGCACAGCCCATGTGCATCTGAGATTAATGTGCACCCCAGCTGAGACATGGGGCATCCAGGGGCACTCTGGTGAAGGGATGGAAAGGACAGTGTTTCCTCTACCCTGGAGGCAGCCCAGCCCCCAGGCACTGAGGAGGCTCATGCCATTTTCCTGACAGTACAGCATTGATGTCAAGCTGAGGATCTTGCTCTGCCTTGGATGACACTGACCCCTCTGTGTCACCCCTCAGTGCTAACACTCATTTCAGAGCATGGCACACACCACGGGGAGTGAGAGCCCTCACCCCCTCACACCTGTGCTTCAAGGGAAGGAAATGGGGCAGAAAATACAGGAAAAGTGAAATTTCTCCACATGAGCACAGCTGGATTTACTGCGGAGGAAGGGAGAAGGTTGTGAGGAGACCCCAGCAGGTAGGATTCAGTTTTCTTGAAGTTTCTACATATTTAGCCATCCAAACACAGACAGCTGCTTCCTTCCTTTCTCAAGGACAAACTCGGCACTGTCACTCTCAAGTTGGGAATCTTGATCTTGCTGAAAGTGTGGATGGATGAAACTACCCAAGGCACCATCACAATGAAGACTTGACACATGAAGCAGCACAGAGAACTAAAGAATAATCCCATTATGGTATTTTCTCAGGAACAAATGGCATTTTTCCCTCCAGTAACTTGACAGAAGTGGGGAGCTCAGCTGGTCCCTGCACTAGAAAACATGGGAAAGGATTTTAACAAGTCTTCAGTGCCACCCTGCTCCCACTGACAGCAGCAGGCGCTGAAGAATGTGAATGGAGCATCTTTACAAAAGCCAATGATGAACTCTTTTGGCAAAAATCCCCAGAATAAAGGTTCTGATGTATGTTTTCCTGGTATTTTGAATGGAGTGGAGATGCATTTGCTTAGATATCGATTCTGAAGTTTCCAAAAATCAAAGGGTGGTAACAATCTGGAGCTTCTGTGTAGCATAAAGGCAAAGATAAGCCATGCATACTGTGTGCTGAGAACAAACAGCAAACCAGGAGCCCCATGTACACATGGAATAAACCACAAAGTACTGAAGCAAGAGGACCAAGAGGCCTGGCAACAGGATGTCAGACTTTATGAAGTCTGTTTTAAGTACAGGCAGATACAGGCTGTTCACATTTTTCATGCAGGGATGTTTTAAGTGGGAAATCAGCCTTTTTTCACCCCCTCCTTGTCTTTACCCTTCAAACCTATCAAGATCACTGTTCTATTTTTCATGAAGTTTTCTGCTGTGCTATACTTGTGCTTGCACCTGAAATACACAATCCTCTGCTGGTATCTGGGTCAGCCACACTGAGAAGGGGAATCCCATTATTGTCTCTGGTGGTTTTTGAAGTGAATGACTCTGTACAGTCAGCTCAGGTTGGGATTCATGGGCTGATATTTCCATGACAAGCGGCTGCCACGTGTGTGCCAAAGCTCCAGGAGCCTTTCATGGCAGGCAGCACAGAGGCAGGGGGTGACATCCCCCAGGATATCTGAGAGCCCAGGGCACTGCCTCGCCATCATCACTGCTGCTGCTGCCTTTGAGCAGAGACAGAGCACTGAGAGTATTTATCATCATTGGTTTCACACAAAGGGAGACATTACACACCAAAAGATCTGCTTTGCAGGCTGGGAAACAAATAAACACCACTAACTGAGAAAGCTGCAAAAAAAGTCTTTCCCTTCCTCTGCCTCAGCTCTGGGTGAAGCCTAAAGCAAGCAAACACCAGTTCTGTCTCAAAACCAGAAATGGTGTTGTCAAAGTGTGTCCTTCATGTGTGCAACTCCTCAGTCACAAAGGAGCACCAGTTAGAAGGACACTGCTGCCTCACACCACAAAGACAGTCACTACTGAAGGAATTACATGGAAAAGAAATTTAGGAGCACATAAGAGCAGAGTTACAGAGCTGCTGTATGTATATGTATGTTCACAGCATGAACTCTGGCCAAATGCCTCAACCTGACTTAATACTGTCACTCAGGGCACAACTGTGGGTCTTCTTCTGCTACACATCAGTGCATTAACTGAACTATCAGCTGTTGTGTGGACAAGAGGAAAGTTCTAAACAATACTGAGATCCCAGAACTTTTGGTTCCTATCTTCATGAACTGCAAGTGCATCTTAAATCTACAGTTCTCAGCCAAGTTAGGAAATCTTCAGTGTCAAATACCCATTAAACACTAAAGGTACTGGTGCAAGTGCACATATTTAAAATTAGTCTAAATTAAATGTTTATACCGAACTAGTTTAGCAACATTAAATATTCTTAATTTTAAAGTGACTGCAACTCAGCTTTTCTCTATAAGTTAAGCTGTATCAAAACAAAGCTTGTTAATTCTTAACAAAAATACATTAAATTAAATACATTAAACTAGTATCTTGCAATAGAGTTAAAAGCCAATTCTCAGTTGATAGTCAATGCCTCTTAGTTGCTATTAAAATTTTCTAGCACTGTTATGGAGCCCCATTTCAATTAGCTGCAACTGTGTCTCAGAGAGGCTAAGAAACAGGATGGTGAAGGCACAATTTCTTCAATCCTTCAGTCTTAACCCCATTTCCTCACCTATCTATATGTGTGGGCATGCAATCAACTGCAGGTGAGTAATCTCCTTCCAAATTCACACTTTCCACCTGCACAGAACCTCCTTCCTGGATGTGTCTCTGCAGATGCTTTGTGCTCAGCCCCATGAGAGTGCCAGGCTGCAGGCATCCTGTCCCTGGGACACACATTCTGGGAAGATGCTTGGGATGCAGGCAGCATCAAGGATCACCATGGCCCAAGGCTACATTGTAAGAATGAGCTTGGATTGGGAGCCACATTTTGACTCCTGGCCCCAGCCCTTTCCTGGCGCAGGACAGTTTAGTTGAAAAGTACATCCTTGGCACATGCACATATGTAGACCCCTGACACACCGGGAGAAAAGCAAGAATTTACAGTTTCTTGGAAAGAACCAACAGTGATTTTCTGTACTTCAAAACATGCCAAATTCCCATTTGGGGCTTGGTCCTTCACCATGTATTATTTCAGTGGGACATGAACCCAGCTCTGCACACATCCAGGGGCACACATCCAAAGGCCAAGACACAGATTCATATGAACTTTATAATGCTGAGAAAAGTAATGCAATTTAATACTTTTTAAGCTTATGGATTTATAGCTCCAGATCTGTAGGAAATAGAGGGTATTTCTGCAAGATAATAAACTCCTTTTCTTCCCCCCATTGTAAAACATTTTCATGTATTCACGTCAAAACACCCAGAGATATTTCTGGTGTTAAGAAGAGCTTTGGAACAAAGTTGCCCTCCTCCACCAGCAGGAAAAAGATTACCTACCTTTTTCCTCATTATTCTGGGCCACTATTATCAGCAAGATATTTTATTACAGAAAAAAAAAAAAAAAAAACGACCTTGATTTTATCCCCATTGTCCTGCAGCAGCACCCAACAGCCCTGATCAGCAAGTGATGAGTGCCCTTCCGGAGCAGGCAGAAAATATAAATTTAGCAAAGAGCACTTAGCAAATATAACTACAGGGTCTGTCCTCGCAGGATTATCTGATTTTCCCTTGCTACAGAAAAATCCACATGAAAATGAAATCCTCAATTTATTCTGCAGATGCATGGCAGGGAAAGGTGCACGGCTGGCAGGGTCTTGGCTACCACCATCACATAGTTATGATTCACATGGATGTCAGGATGTGCAGTCCCAGAGAAACTGCAGAATCGGGGGCAATTAGCCAGAATCCTGAGCCTGAAATCCTGATGGCTCCTGTCCAATGCTGCTCTTCCCTCTAAGCCAAGTGTTTTTCCCAGGTGTCCAGCCTGAGCCCCCCAAGCCACAACCTGGGCTGTGTCCCCTCATTCTTCTACCTACTGAGGAGCTCAGCTCCATCACCACATCCTACCCCCAGCAGCGGGTGCAATCAGATCCCTCCCTGAGCTCCTTGCCCGGCTGAACAAGCAATTTAATTTCTTTCCTTTGGTGTACTTTTCCCTCTCTCCCTTGCTCCAAACTGCCTTTGCCTAAAGCACTGTTCTTAAATTAATTATCAAGGAGCTTTATGCTGCAGAGGAGCAGCATTTTGGGTCTCCCCTGGGACTTGTGACTTTTTCTTCTGCAGCCCAGAAGCGTGAAAGCTCAGCCCCCGCCAGACCCATGACTCATGCTCTTCAGAGACACTCCCACAAGTTTTATACACAAATTTTATCCTTTTTTCCTTGCAGTTCTGCTGATAAATGTTTGCATTTGCAGCTCCCTCCCAGCCGTGCCTACCTCCCAGGACAGCTGACATGCAAAACCCACATGCTGCTGGCATTGCTTTGTTCAGGTGACATTAAGGCAATTAAAGGCAGGCTGAGGGGCTGTGAGGGACCCAGTATGGTACCTTCATAGGAGCCAGCTGGATGGGAGTGATGCATGAGGGATCCACCATGGGCTTGGGCCGGTTGGCCGTGTCTGCCAGCAGGCTGTGCCACTGCTGGGGCAGCCCCGTGAACTTCTGCTCCCGGTGGTCGAAGCCAGTGTGGACCCGGTGCTCAAAGTTGGAGGGCCCAGAAATCTCCAGCCTTTTCTTCTTTTTCCCAAACATGGTGGAAAGATCTAGAGAAAAGACAAAAAGCTACATGTTTACACTCTGTTGTATCCCTCAGCCACTGTCTCTACTTCACATGGAACTTTAGTAATGTCATTAACCAGCTACTCTGTGAACTTCACTGCACACACTGAGATCTGCGCAAGGCAAGCACTTATCTACCTCCTTTCTGAAAGAAGGAAGGTTAAGAAATTAACCCAGTCTCTTACTAGGTATGTCCATAAGGCCTTTTGAAACAAAGAAATTCCCAGGAAAGAAAGCCCCAGGTTCATTTTTGCACTCCTCTCTCTGCTCATGCTGCGAGTTGCACCCCATGGAAGCTCCAAGCTCAGAGCAATGCCAGCAGCAGTGGATGGCTTTGCTCCAAGGACACCACTTGGATAAGTGGTGAGCTGTGCCCTGATACAATGGGGAGCAAATGCAGGCACAGCTTTACATCCCAGCAAAGACAACCCATCCCAGACAAAAGCCTGGCTCTGCCATGTCAGGTCTAGGTCTCTCACAGCAGCACTCCAAGGGGAATTATTCCTGTGCCATTTCAGCAATGAAAACAGAGAGCTCAGATCTAATTCCAACCTGGGCCAAGGGCCTTCCTCTGCATTTGTGAAGGGTCCTGCTTAAAAAAAGCATCAGGTATCAGCTATTACAAATATCATGGCCTGACTTCTTGAGGAGAGAAAGGATTTGCCGTGAGAGCCACATGCCCAAAGCACCTGGGTTCAGGCTCAGATGGGCAGAGGTCCCTGGCTGCTGGCCAGCAGGCTTGGGCAGGATTCATCACATCATAGCCCTATGCCTTTGAAGGTCCAGGAAGGAGCATCAGCTCTTCTAGTTCCTGTGCAGGTGGTGTGGAGAAGAGACAGGAGTCCTTCCAATCCTATACAAGCAAGGAGCTGGAGGAAATGTGACCTTCCCAGCTTCTCTGTCACTGGATCCACCTGGGTTGGCGTGCTAAAGCTAATTGCTACAGTCCCTGCTCTGCAGAAAGTGAACTTTTTAGTAAATTTTGATTGTTATTTCCTGATAAGACTGAGTTGATTTGCTTTCCTCCTGTCTGTTTAGTTCCTGAGGAGGCAGTAGGAGGTTTTCAGAGCACACAAGGGAACCTAGGATAATAGATTAGCTGGGGCAAGAGAAGTTTCATTGGAAGGAGGCACGAGCTACAAACTGAGAGGGATAAAGGTACTTGCTCATTCTACTGGCAAAGGAAATAGCCAATACTCTACCTGCATTAATATTTGGGTTGGTGGGTCCCACCTTAAAATGAAGTGCAGCCTAACAATTCTATTGAAGCAAGTTCAGAACTGACTTTCTGGAGGACTCCAGAAATCTGCTGTGCAAGGCAAAGATAAACTCCTGGGCCCAGGGAAACAGGCAGAGGTCCTGCTGCTTTTCAGTGACATCCTGTCCTGTCCTGGAAACATTCTCTGCCTACTTTCTGCCGTTTCACAATACTCCTCCACCCTGCTCTCTGGGCCATTTCAAGCAGGGCTAGCTAAGCACTTGAGCAGGATCTGAAATAGCAGCAGGGTGAGGAGGCTGCCAGTGCTCTTCTATCACAGCTGTAGAAGTGCTTCTCTAATTAAAGTCTGCTCCTGACTTTAATTTGGGAGGTGCAGAGGAGAAGCTCAGAGAAGAAAACACAGTTGTGCTGCTGCTGCAGCTAAGGAAAGATATGGTGATAAATGAGGCATTTATTCCACCCTCACTACCTTTTACTAGTTTATCTAAAGATCAAGTCCATTATTTGAATCAAGTCCCACCCCGTGTATTTGTAGGTGATTGTCTTTTTTGTGGGTATTTCTTTTAGACAGAACAGACTTGCTCCTGTTGGCCTCTCTTCACAGGTCTCATGTTCTGCACACCTCTCTGGCTTTCTACCGTACTCTGAACTTCCCAAAATCTCCTGCTCTTTTGACAGTTTCTCTCCAGCTCTGTTAATTTGCGTATCTTCCTCCCCTTCCTCTCCAAAAACCTCCTACAATACAATCACTTTGATATGTGTATTTTTTCCTTTCCTGGCATCATAATTGTTTTATTTTGCTTTGATCTGTTGGGTACCTTGTGGCACTTGCAGACATGCTTCCAAAGCCATGGTGGCTGCTCTCTGTTCAGAGATTCTCCATGTTCCAGGCTCAAACAGAGGCAGTCCCAAGTCAGGCAGTGGTTCCACCAGTGGCATCAGCTGCAGATCAATGGCACTGCATTGATTTCATTCGCCTCAGGGACAGGAATCCATGAGACTATTGGAGTAACATTTGAAACCATCAGCTCTAGACATTAATATTTTCCTCTGATCAATGCCAGGGTTTCCCACACGACTTGCATTCCAAGGCAGCTGCTGGATGCTTGAAGTCCTCCCGAGCTCCAAACAACATCAGGTAACTAAGAGCCCATCAGTTGGCACAGTGCACACCACTTTTTAAAATGAACAGCACATTCATTCAACAAAATACCAGCCACCAAGTTACCTCCATTTCACTGCAAGTCCAAGCCAACCTCCCCTCAGCATAGTCCCTCCAAAAAGCTATGGCATACACAGCAGTCACAAGGAAGCTTCATTTCCCCTCATTTCTCCCAAAGAATGGAAATGATGCTGCCTGTTTTCCTCATCTGTCTGAGGATGAGGGTTTGGGGCAGCCAAGTTTGTGAAACCTTATGCTCTGGGCTTCTAAGTGTCCTGATTCAGTCCCCACTGATGTGCTTGGTCCTCATACCTCAAAAATGGAGTGATGATTCAGTTTTTCCCACAGCTCTATTGATATGACACAAAAAAGAAAGGACTTGTTTAATCAGGCGAGGAAGCAGAAAACATCCCTGGTAAATGAGTACATGTTCTTCAAGATATCTAAAGCCATTTTAGGAATAACCCAAGTGCTTTGAAGAGGACTGATGGAGCTTTCCAGGATGCTGGATAATGTTTGTGTAGCAGAAAACTTATGAAATTTGTATCAAGAGCACAAAAATGTATGAAATTCATTCAGGCACCTACCCATTCACAGGAAACAGCAATCCTCTCACAGTTATTAAGAACCCCTAATTTCCTAATGGGATTATTTGGGAAAACATCCCCCAGACAACAGGGAAGCCTTTATCAGAGGCACAGGGAGGAGGAAGGCTGCAGGACAGCTCTGCAGAGCTGCCTTTGAGCCATCCCCACGCCAGAGCACTCACCCTTTACTTAATTCTTCCTGACAGCTTCCAACGTGGCCCTGACTGTGCCAGGGCTCTCAGCAAATGCCACCTCTCTGTCCAGCTCCTCCTGTGCTCACCCCCACAGAAGGAGAGGAAATGAGAGGTATTGTAGTTGTAATCTGATGCTATTTTGGTGGGATGAGCACAACCAGGATGTCTGTCCTCTCCTTGCACGTGCCTTGCCAAGGGATAGTCTGGATGATTCCAGTGGCACATGGCACAAGGTGACACTTGACATAAGGGGGCTGGGGGAGCTACTACTCATGGCACTGGGCTTGGTTTTGTGGGGAAAACAGGACTCACCACTGCAGTGCTTCACTGGGGCATTTCTACAGATTCTTTACTTGCTCTTATGCTGAAATGATGCAGCACGTGAATTTTGTGCTTGTAAATGTGAGGTCTGGAGGAGGCAGCCCTCCAGTGAAAGCAAACAATGAACTCAGTAAGAAGGACAGCACAACACCTAAAGCAAGTCTGCTCTGTAATGGGAGAGCCAGAAGCTGAGCCTGTTCAGCTCCAGGCAGCCATGCCAAGGGCTCCTCAACCCACAGCCTAGCCGTGGCACAAGTGTTACAGATAACAGAGTTTCTGAACCAAAGCCATGATGGAAAAATAGGGACATAACACTTACTAGAGGAAAATGCAGTACTGGGGGGAAAATCAGACTACTGCAGCACCTAATGAGGTACTCAGTACCTCTCCTGAGTAACCCACAGCAAGGCTGGTCCCAGATGTATCACAGGGAATGGGAAAGGAACAGGGACAACAGAAGAAATATGGGAATTGTGCTCTGAATATTGTTACCCAAACCCTTCTACAATTTCAGTTTTGTCTTAATCTTTATTTCTGCCCAGGAAAGGAGCAGTGCTAGAGCTCTGCTGGTGCCTGCTGAGGCTGAGTAACAGCTGAGTAACACATCTCCACTGGCTGCTGCAGGCACCAGGTAACACTCAGGAGCAATCACTGCTTTTGCCCTTAATGCTGTTTACTGTGGTGCCTAACAAATCAACTTACATGATAATCAGCACACCCTGCCTGCTAGGTCTATGGCAGACTTGGCTCCTTTGCACAGCACTCCTTTCTGTGCACAGAAATAGTTCACTGACATCACAGTGCCATGGGCTCCCAGGCAGGTCCAAATTTCACCCATGTCTTTCACAGACAGACCAGATGCCCACAGAGGAAATTTCCTGAGATGATGCCCATGCAAGGTGTGTGATGTACCCAGCAAATTAGAAATAAATCCACTCAGTCAGCTACTGCACTCTCATTGTGCTGCCTCCCAGTTCCAGATGAAGGGGTTTTTCCAGCAAGAAGCATCCTCCACTCCCACACACTGGAGCAAGAGGGTGGCAGTACTGTTCTGGGTGCCCATTCAGACTTTCCCATGGTAGGCTGTGCTCAGGACAGGATTTCCAGCAGGAGCTTTCCCACAAAAGGTTAAAGCCCTGCCAGCTCACACAGAGGTCACAGGTCTGTTCACTCTTAGAAGTTTGGTCCCATCCTGGGGTTTTTCCAGGAGTTGTCCCTCTCCTGTATGTGACATCAGAGGACACTCCAAGACTGATGAACTGAAAGTTGAAAGTCCAGACTTTCCAGAATGTTACTGCCCTCAAAGAACAAATTTTCACATTTACAGCAAGTTAGATCAAAGACAGTAGGAATAAAATGAAAAAAAAGAATTACTTCATTCTAAGGTTAATGGTATTTTGTATCTTTTATCATATCCTAAGAGTAATTCAGTTAATCTACAAAATAAGAGAGAACTCTTTAACTCTGCCCTGTTTTCTGTTCCAAATAAAAAAGTCAGAGCAAATTTTTGTTCCTCCTCCAAATAGCTGCTCTTTTAAAAAAGACTACAAAAGTTGGAAAGAACTTTCACATCTTGTAATCTTGAAAACTACCAGTCTTCCAAGTGCATCCCTTAAGCAGTGACAACAGCCCTTGCCATCCCAAATGGCCCCAGATAACCGAGTAAAGGTCTTTGAAATTCTGCCACACATAAAAACGCACAGTAACCGTACAAAGTCAGTACCTAGAATAATGAAGTGAGATGGGAATTTTTACTTTAAAATGGAACTTTTAATTACTCTGTGCTATAGCTATTTAAGCTTTATTTTTTACTGTGGTATTTTGGGAGCCAGATAAAGTGTCCTACTAACCCCAGAAAATCCTGTGTGCTCACCATGACCCTGAGCCACCCTGGCAAGCCTGCAAGGATTTCCTACACACACCTCACTGCTGCTCCAGCACAGGCTGGGCTGAAAATATTCCCTCAGGAGGGGCTCTGTGTTCACCGCCTGCCCCAGCCCAGCAACATGTTTGCTTTTAAACAACCAGCAATTAGTTCATCTTCTATTAGGAAGTATTATCTGTATTTTCTGCAGGGATTCCCTATGGTTCCTCAGCTAAGCAAGCAGCATCAGAGCTCTTTTCCCTTGTGGATGGGCATGTTATTAGCATATAAAAATTGCCTTAATGAATGCTGAATATCATCTGTGAGCCCAAACGGGGGGCAGCAGCAAGGGCTGTGAAAAGGTCCTGTGAAAAGGCATATTTTCTCCCAAATGAGCCACACAGCCAAAAAACCCAGTTCCAGGCAGGAGCATTAATAAAATGCTTATTTTTTAAGAAACCTGACAGAGACACAGATTGCAAAACTGGGAGATGGGTGCAGGTTGCTTTCTTTTGATACTTTTTACTTACTAATAATAGTTTTCTGTACCACAAGGACCTCAATTGTTCCCCTCCAGAGCAGCCCAAATGCAGAAATACATCATTACCTTTGGTGGTTCTGTTCCCCTGCTCTGATTAATTGTAACCTTTCCTCATACTTGATCCTAAATGAGAGAGTATGAATTGAGAAGCACAGATTAAATTAGTGTGTCAAGGCAGCCTGCAGAGCCAGCGCTCCAGACAAATGTGAGCTGGGCTGAAACTCAATCTCCAGGAGAAAGCCAATGTCTGCAATGGACTGATGGCAGCACAAATCTCTGAAGAGATCCTCTGGATGGGAGAGGTGAAAATGATGATGGTTCTTTGGCTCACATCAGTGAGAGCTCCTGCTCCTTCCTGAGGCAAGTGGAAGGAGACCAACACATATCTGTGCAGCTATACACCTAATATACATTTAATATATTTACTATATTTAATAAAACTATTAAAAATTAGAAAATTTTTGGGGGTTTTTTTCTTTACTAAGGAACAGCAACAGTTTTGTGTTTTCTTTCTGTTTAAGGATTGTTCTGAGCTTCTTGGTAGGGACCCTCTGCTGCTGGCTGCAATCAGAGCATGAGCTTCTTTTGCAAAAAAAAACTGAAGCATGCCCCTGACTGCAGGCTTAAGTTTTAAGAAGAATTTATCTCTATTTTAAACTGAAGATACAGAGGGCACTACCTTATTTTTCAGGAGATAAAACCAGAAGCTACACCTGGAAAAGCAGAGTGAACTGAATAAGAAGACAATAAAGTTCATGGAAAGACTCTTAAAAACCACAGTGGTTTCAGGTCAGGTCTGACTCACTACTGACAAAAGGAGAAATCCTGTTTGACTTTCCACATACAGTGTTCCTAAATGCTTTCCTAACTCCCAGAGTGTCATTCTGGATGGATGGAAAAAAGATGGAAAAAAATGGGAAGAACCCAAGAAGCAGGGAGCACCTCAAACCAGGAGCAGGTGAGTCCTGTGGTCATGTCTTGTATTTATTTATTAAGTTACTGCTGTTAGCTAGAGGGAGAGCTCATTACAAGGGTTTGTTTTGTTTGGTTTTTTTTTGTTTTGTTTTGTTTTGTTTTGCCATGGGAATAGACAATGTGCAGGCGAATGCTAGGTTGGCTCACCTGTCTAATGAGGGACCCCATGTCCCATGATCCCTATTCATCCCTCTGCTCCTCATTATGATTTGAGCATTTCAATTTGGGAACAATAAAATAACACCTTAGAAAATGTTCTCACATACTCTACTAATGATGATTTTAAACACTGACCCTCTGGCAGCAACAAAAAGGACCTACAAATCCTGAACAAACAAAGTCAGCTCCTATTTTGAGTCTTTTACCATTCTGGTAAGATCTTCTGCACACAAATAATGTACTGACAGAAATTAATCACCTGTGACCACATAGTTTTTCCAGACTATTCTTTCAGTTCAGTGAAAGTATAGAAGTATAATTTCCAGTGCATGCCTGTGTAAGTTTCAGAATTAAAAGCTTGATGATCAATAGGATTCAACTAGTTATCTGGATTTTCAAGGTGTCTGGTATTTTTTTGAGATGGGTCAGACTTCTAAGTAATATAACCACTATTAAAATACATGCCTTAATCATGGAAAGAGATGTACTGATGGCCTAGACCAAGAAAAATGCCTCTTTCCCAAAGCCCCTCATCTACCCTGCAGCATTCTGCTCATTTCAACCTCAGGTCAAATCAGCCAGTTTCTCAGAGTTTCTGTGTCACTGCTCAATATAATAAAAACACATTTAAACAATTACAAATAGTCCAGGACTTGTCATTGTCCGCAGTTCTTTTCAACCCACAATACCTTGTTTATGGTTGAAAATGCCTTCATTTGGCACAGCACAGCAGTGTGTCTCTTGATAGCTGGCCCATGAGACATATCTAATAGAAATGCACAACGGAACAAAAGACAGGAAAAATAATAACAAAAGCCCCTGTATGCTTCCAGAGAAATAGTAAAAGCTGGTACAGAGTGGCCAAACTGGGATTGATGTACTCCAAGGAACAATACTCATTCTTCTTATTGAAAGCTACTCTTGTACGAGACTCATTTCCACACACTGACTGACGTGCTTTCCTAATTTAGAAGTCTTGTGATTCCCAGGGGATTTTAATGCTCAGTAATTTTCAGCTGAGTAGCTTAAATGCATATATTGTAGTCAGTCACTCTCTATTATCTCATACACATGCACACATAAATAGCAACGTGGAGACAGAGGTTTGTGCAGGGAATTAGTTTGCAACAGCTCTGGGCAGATTAAAGGGGAGACCCCCCCTCAGCCCCCCAAACCCCTGGAGGTAACTCAAATAATTTCTATCCCTAGCAAGTGAAAATATTATAGATTTGCAGAAGCAAATAGTCCTCTGGGTGCTCAGCTTGACATAATTAATGGTATTAACTTTGTAGGAAATGCTGGACATCCACAGGGAGAGGGGATTAAATAAGGCACCCATTAAACAAGACACCCTGAGTCTCAAGATACTGCTGTAACTTCAGTTATAAATTATTTTTCTCTGAGTTGATATTAGCACTATTTTAAGACAGTTCTATAGTGTTCTATATTAAAGGATGCAGGGACTCGATTTCTATGTTTTCAATTAGAAAAAAATACTCAGTGAAGGAAATACTACCAAAACTGAAAGGGATGATTTATCAGTAGAGAAGACAAATGAGCAGAGGGCTCAGACAAACCTGCAGGAAATATCAAAACAAGAACAGTGAAACTTTAATTCTGAGTATTAGTAAACATGGACATTCCTATAGGTTGGGATAACTAGGATAAGAACTGCAAGGATATGAAATTCTGTATTTATCAAATGACTTAGCAAAGTGCTTGAAAAACACTTGGAAAATTGTTCTTATCAACTGAGCAACACGTTATACCTTCTTTGCAATTTGGGCCACACAGTGGGGTCTCCTTGGAAAACCTCAGCAAAAGAGATGGACTGGCACCGACTTGTAGCAAGGGGGCACTAAAATATTCTGGGTTTGCACGTAAAGCTTTAGTTTTAACTTTCTGAAACTGAGTTTCCTCCCCAATACTTGATAGTAACTGCAAAGCTGGGATTACAAATATATAGAATCACAGAATCAAAGCTGGAAGAGACCTTCAAAACCATCTACTCCAACCAACGCTTCCAGAGATGGTGACTCCACCAACTCTCCCTGGACAACTTACCCCAATGCCTGACCACTCCTTCAGTGAAAACGTTTTTTCAAGCATCTAATCTGAACCTCCCTGAGTACAACTAAAGGCCACTTCCTCAGGTCCTTCCAGCTGAGATAAGGCAGAAGAGACCAACCCTGTTTCACCCCAAAATCCTCTTGGCTAGCTGCCGGAGCAGTAATGTCCCGCCAGCCATGCCAGCTCCCTCAGTCACTCCTCCTAGGACAAGTTTTCCAGAGCCTTCTCCAGCAATGCTGTCCTGAAGTGAGGGCCCTCAGCTGAACACGGAGCTTGAGGTGCAGCATTTTCAGCGTGACCTCAGCAATGACCAAGGCATGGTAGGACTTTTCCACAGCTCCCAGGAAAGACCTCTCACGGAACTGCACAGTTTCTCAGAAGTGCCTGGAATTACTGAGGATGTATTCTCATCATTGTTAGAAGACAGCTTTTGCTTGGAAAAAAAGGAGGCAAAATGTTTTCTAGGTTTAGAAACCAGCTAATCTTGAGCTGGTTGGATCCAGAGCTGGATGCATCCATGAACACACCAAAACTGCATCAAGGAGGGGCTCCAGGGAGGTGCCTGCCCCAGCAGAGATGATTTTACAGCCCCCAGAGGTGTCACAGTGACAAGTACACTTGGGACAGGATGGGGAGAGATGCCTGTGACAGCACTACTTACCACTGGAGCAAGGTAATGACACTGGGGCTCTGGATTTGACCTCCTGCCACAACTCCTCACTGGTATGTTTGCATTCAACACACTTCATTTTCCTACAAAAATATTCACTGAATTTCTTATTTTACTTATACAACAGTACAAGCTGTGCTGGCTCTGAGGAATTGCTCTATTACCATAACATTTGTAAAAAAAAAAGGTTGCTTTCCAATGAATGATCAACAGGAACAGATGCTTCATTATTCATTCATTATTAATGGCAAACCTCTCATAAGAATATCTTTAGGATGAAACACAGGATATGACCTGTGTTGGCCAAGAAATGGTGCAAAATCAGTTTTATTTGGTACATCAAAATGTCTTTAAAATGCAAACAAACAGATCCATAGATAAATGTATCCACAGCAAGTGCCTGCAAGATGAAAATCATGCCTGTTGTTATCACTGCAGGTTCCCTACCCTTCTATCTGGTTTTACTCTGTATTGCTGTAACTGAAGGGAAAATATTTCCACAGTCTACAGTAAATCATAAATGTGTAGAGTCTACCTTAAATTTTTATTCCTTACATATTTTCTTGTCTTTTTTTTTTTTTTTTTTTTTTTTTTGTTCCACTCTGCATTGTGCTGGAAAGCTGGTTTGAAAGTCAATTCTTATCCTATTACCTATTGAGTTGCTGTCAGGCCATACTCTGTTTCCACATTAAAAATGAGAACTGATCCCTTGAAGGGTTTCCAGAGCTTACTGATTATTGCCTTCTTCAGAAAGTTTACCAGAACATGGAATGTTTACAAATGTCTGCCCAGTTCTCCTCCCTCTGGATAAGACCCAATGATCAATAATTGCATCTGAGGAATTCCTCAACACTGATTTTTTTTTTTTTCCCAGAGCCAAGCAACCTAGCAATGCAGACTTTGTGTCTTGCCACCTCCAAACAGCAGTTTGGTAATGATGAGTCTGCCCTTCTCTTCATGCCTTCTCTCTGAAGCTGATAGGAAAGTTTTCAGACAGACACAGAAAAGCAAACAAAAACTACAGTAAACTGAATGAAAGAACCCACATGTTTATCTCAGTGCAAATCCAGCAAGATGAATGCTACTGTGAGGTTTTTATTGTTTTCCACCTCTTAAATACCAACAGTAGAAATGGGTTTTGATTGCAGGAAGGTTTTGAGCAACTGGAGAGGTTACTGCATCTCAGATGGCAACCACTGCCACCTTCCAAGAGATGGTGCTGCTACAGGAGGTGGCTCCCATCCCTTCCTTCCAAGGAAGGATGCACATACATGAAACGCTGCATTTTTCTGAGCCCATCCATCCTCTCCAGGATGAGAGTTTTCATCTGAAATGGTCCAAAAAAGACACTTCCAGCCTCTCAGAAAAAAATAAAAAAAAAAAAAAACAAAAACCAAACAAACAAAAAAAAAACCCCAAAAAACCAAAAAAGGGAAAATATTTTGCCTTAGCTGCTCAGGTAAGTGAGCAGCTGACTCCCAGGAATCTTGCTCTGCAAACACCATGAGAAGCTGCCATGTGACTGTGTGGATGAGCTGATTCAGCTCCCAAACTTCCAGACAATTATGTTAAAAAGCTACTTGTCTCCCAGAAGAAACACTTCTGCTAGAACAACATGGCATCATCCCTCCCCAGTCTGCACTGACTGATTTCACAGCAGCTCTCAAAGCTCTCATTGGGAAAACACCATCCCGACAAGGAGTCTGTGAGAGAAGGCAGGATTATCTCCAAGTACTGACTGATACATCTTATTTATCACTGAGGCCGAGATGCTGAGGCTATGCAAAGGTGAAGAACTTGGCCATCATCTCTCAGCAATCAATGGCTCACAGAGCCCCAAGGCTCCCATCCTGCTTGGTGAAATGGTGCCAGTGACCCATCAGACTCTAACCCCTCTGTTTATGATTAAATATATATGTCTATATTTAAATTTAACATATTTAGATCTGAGATTGCAGGTCTTTCTTAAGGGCTCAGCATCAAAAATACACCATCAATTAGAAGATATAATTACCAGAAAAGGACATCTCTGCATGCTGACTCTGATTGCATTCACTGCTGTTTCCAGAGGCAGGGAGATTCATTAATTCATTCATTCCCTGCTTCGTTACGGAATGACTCCAACAAAGCTGCTAATACAACTGGGAAATCAAAAGATGAGCCAGGAAAGTGACTGCAAAAAAATGCATTAAGGGAACATGTGTGGGTATGTCAAGTGGTGGGGCCAGAGTCAGCACTTAGGGAAAAAAAGGCCTGCAGAGTCGCTGGCTGAGAGGGAAATTAAATGTGCAGAAGGAGCTTGGATCCTAAAGGAAATATTTTCTTAGCAGAAAGAAAAATAACAGTTTCTGTTCTAATTAAATATTATGTCCTACAAAATATCTCATTTAATTCTCACTGTTTCCTTCTTATACTTAAATAGAAAAATCACATAAAACTCAAAAGTCATTAAAGATATAGTTCACCCCCCCCCCCCCCAAAAAAAAATCAATTTTCTCAAGTTTTGGACACAACCCTGGAATTTTCTGTTTCAGATGACCTGAAAATTGTGTGTGTTCTAGGTGGGCATCTGAGATGACTGATTGTTTGCTTCACAAAGCAACAGAAAGGTTTCAGAAAGGTGACTTCAGGACAACCATGAGAATCAAATTGTTTGAGACACCACAAATGGATGACCAGAACATATTTTTCTGCTCTACTCCTGTAATTCAGTCTCTGCACTCATTGCATCGGCTCCCTGTGCACCCACCCCGGTGTAACTGTGCCCAGCCTCAAGCTCAGCCATACTGACAACCCTGGCTTTCTAAATTATTTCAACCTTCTTCAAGATAAAGCCAGGAAGATGTCCTGAACTGCTTTTAAAATGATTATGCAAAGCACAGTAGGCTGTATAATGCCTTTTCCAATAGAACTCCCTTTTAGTACTCTGACAGCAATCAGTTGTGTTATTATAACTATTCTTTCTCCTTGTATCACTCAGGCTGAATGTTTTAAATGGAAATAACATCATCTTGTCCTCCCGTGTTTCTCACCTGTGGCATGTCCTTGCAAGTAACCAAGGATCAGGATGCCAAAAGCTGAAGGCTCAGCTCGCCCACATACGAGATGTGATCTGAATAAATCGGTGCTAGGTCCCTGTGAGCTCCTCCTCTCTCACTAGCAGGAGCCCAGGCTGAAAAAGCTGATCTGCACTGGAGCTGCCATGCAGACTTTAACTATCCATGGTACCATTTTAAAACATCAGCTCATTCAGGATATGGATTCATTTTTTAGACTATCAAATATGCATCTGGATATCTACAGGGGAATGAAAATCCCCACTTATATTTACTAGGGTGGTGTGACACTTCTTTCACAGGGTTTGATTTACTGGAAAGGAGTTTCAAAACTCAAAGGAAATTCCAAAATTCTGAGAGCTCTGTCCTAAGTGTCACTCTCAGCCTGGTTAGGGCAAATCCTGAGCACCTGGATCACAAATCACACCCAGAGCACAGCTGGGTACCTGTGTATTTCATACCTCCACAAAATTAATATTCAAAGCTCATCTCTCTTTTCCCCACTGTAAAGCTGTGTCATCTCAGTCTTGGGCTTTCTCGAGCATCATTTGGGTCCTGGTGCAACTGCTGCTGGCTTCAGCGGGAGAACTCTGACCCAAGAAAGAGCCACTTTTTTTCCTTTGTTTCTCTCTGCTGAAAATGGGAAGAATTGGAAAAATAACCCTCCATGGTCGCAGCACATCCAAGTACAGGGGAGGGAGGCTACAGTTGACTTTATTTAAGGAAGCCCATTTCCTTCTCCCTTTCCTTGCAGAAGAAGCCAGAGGAGATGTTGCTTCCCCCCCTCTTCTTTGCTGCCATTATCTCCCATTCCCAGTGGAAATCAAAGTTCCCCTTCATCAATATTTTCTAAGCCAAGATTTTGTAAAGCTGGAAAAAGACTGAGCTTCACATTATCTGGTCTGAATCCAGCAAGGCTTATGTTCATCAGGAAACGAAAAGGAATCAAAGTTTCTGACTTGGAAACCCTCTGAGCCAATATTTGTAAATAAAGTCTAATTTAATTACCAATATATGTATTTTTCAGCTGTCCAACTCTGAGAGAACACAATCCCAATGGGATGAAGCAATCACACTGTTTAACATGCAAAATCACTGCTCGCCTACCAGCCTATTAATAGGTAGTTTTGTAATTCAGAGGAAAAGGCAAAGGAGAAGGACAATAATCTGAACACAAGCATCTGAAATGCTCCACTGAGCTCTGCACCAGAAAACATAAGAAAAGACTTTTTTCTCTTTTTCCCCCTCCAATGAGAGCTTTCCAGTGCTGCTGGCATCCATCACATGTGCAGAGGTAAATTCTTCCACACTTGGCAATAATCAGAGCAAGGGAATTATGGACTGGGAGGAGGAACTGCAGAGCTTTTTTCTCTTGGCTAAAGGCATACTTCAATCTCAAAAGCTTGAAAGGAACTCAGTAGTAGCTTCCTTGTTCATTTCCACTTTCCAAGCAGAGCCAGGACTCCCTGCAGATCTTCCACATAACCTGTTTTTCCTGGGCTCTCAGTTTTGCTGTGCTTCTGCTCTATGTGCTGAGCTGGGGCTGGCTCCCAAAGGACTCATTCCATCAGCTCCTGCCCGTCCTTTCCACACCACTCCTTCCTTACCTACTTATGCAAAATAACCTTTCAAACTTCACCTCAAACACATCTTCATTGCCAAACCAATTTTAAACCCACTCTCCCTTTCTGACTCTCAATGCTTATTGCAAAATAATACAACACCTAAGAACTGTCCTCAACAGGAAACTCCTCATGGGAGCAGATAAAAAGATAAAAAGGATTTTCCTTAATGAAATCATGAACTGAAATCAATAAATACATAACAAGGCAGTACAGAGGCAAACTTGGGCATTGCAAGGATTAGGTAGGAAATTTATATAAACTATGGCTGCAAGGACAGAGTGAAAAGCAAACATAAGTGTAAAAGACATAACCAGAATAGAATATTAATAAATTATTAACATGGCAGGTTTTAAGACAAATGTTAAACATTCTGTATCTCTATAAAATCAGCTTTTGAAAGTCTAAGACATTAAGGCTTAATCAGAGTACATTGTTTTACAGATGAGATATCACCAGTCAGTTAAATGGCAGGAATGAAGTGGGGGTTTAATTCAAGCTTCCCTAGGGAGGAGATTTGTTTGAAAGAGGTCAACTAAGCCTTCCACTCCAGTTAATCCCTTCTGTTTATTTTAAAAAATATGGAATAAGAAAAAAAAATTACAATAGGCCAGCAAAGCAAAATTTTCCTATAGATGCACCAAAACAAAAACCTGCAGGTCAGCTTGCTTTTAACTGGGAGAAACACAGGCAGAAATTGCAATCAGTCTGCATTTCATATGGGTGCATCACATGGAGATGATTCAGACCAAATTATTCTCCAAATAGCTTTATGATACACTCTCCTCCAAGGAAGGCAGCAGTGCTTGAATTGGTTTTGGTAGAAGTTAATATTTTAACTTGCACATCTCGTTTGGAATGAGTCTCTGTGGGGAAGAACACAGGGCAGAAGAGACTGGACCCTCAAAGAAACAATTTCCATTATTTTGCATTTTCCTTCAGAAGTCAGCAGCTGCCCCCAGCCCCTTTTCCCCACAGCCCTCAAGTTGTTAATGGCACAATTTACATATATTTCCCTTAAGCTTCTGAGTCACCAGTGGTCATTTAGGTCAATACATTTGTTTCTTCTGCTCTTCTGAATATTGATAGGTTTCAATCTTTTTCCCCTCTTTCTTTGGTCCTACTGTAAGCCCTTTCTGAGCTTCCCACAGCAAAGCAGCAAATGCCAGGCAAGCTCCACGCTGTGCTGCCCATCTGCTTCCCTCCCTCCTCCTCCTCACCCTGTGCTCCATCCGCTCTTCATGCCCTGACCTTTGTGGAAAGCCCTTCTGCATGTCAAACTCTACCCATCCTGCTGAGCCACAAAACAGGAAAAGCAGCATTACCCCTTCCAGAGCCAGCCCTGTAGAGCTTTGTTCCAGTGCTTCACCAGCACCAAGCTCTTTGCACTGGGCAGGTGAGGAGTCCCCACCGTGCTGTGACATCCCCCAAGCAGCAAAAGCATCCATCTCCCATTTCCCTGCCCAGACATCAACTGCATGGGAGGGTGCTCCCAGCCCTGGTGCATGTGCCTGCTGTAAGGATGCAAGGAACAGACAATTCCCACAGGGAAACCAGCACAGGCCAACAGGGTGGGAGGAAAGAGGGAAATGCAGGAGCAGTGAGGACAGGGCAGGAGGCACAAACACAGGAATGATGATGGGTTTCTCTGGGAACATAAGAGCAGCACAGAAAAATCGATATTAGTGGCTCCTGGTGGAGGGGAGGCTGAGCCAGAGGGGACAGATGCAATAGAAAAATGAAAAAGGGAGGAGAGGCCAGTTGAGAAGGAGCTGAATCAGGGAGCAGCTTTGACTTGATTCAGTACTGAAGAGGAAGGGCAGCCCAGCAGCTCTTAAAGGGAAGGGAGGAGGATCTGGTCAGCTTTGAGGTGAAGGGAAGGTGGCACAATTACTGTGGCAGGTGCTGCGGGCCCACTCTCCTGGGTCTGCCCTCTCTATTTCTCCCAGCACCCTGATCACTCAGAATTGAGTTAATTAGACACAGAATGTCAGTTCCCTTCACAAATTCATTAAACTCCTTTGGGCTCAGCTCTTAACCCTTTCTCTTTTCTCATGGGAGCAAGACTTTATGAGATCAGTAACACCCCATCATCTCCATCCATGGCCTCAGGAACATCTCATTTATGCAGAAGCCATTAAAGGAGTTCACCTTCTGGTAAAGAACTTCCACCACATTAGAGTACATGTGCTTTGTCCCATGCTCTGCTCTCCTTTAAAAGGAAAAATCTGCTTTCACAGCTGCCTCCATGGAAACAGCAACTCTGTGGTGCTGGCAATGCTCCAGGCTGGATGGGCTTGGTTCAGATGTGGAAATCTGCACTTCTTGATTGCAGAGTGCCAGGATCCTAGAGCCCAGCCAGGTCTCCTCTGGCTTGCTGGACAGCACCACTGAAGGTCTTGTGGATCAGATCTGACACCCAGCAACATCAGTGCAAGCCTACTGCTAAGGAATGCTTGGGAGAGAGGAGGAGCAGGCAACGCTTTTAACTCCTGTTGTCACAACTCACGCCAGCACCTCTGGCAGTGCTGATGTGGGTCCCAGACTACTGAAGTAGCTCATGGAGATGGAGGTAAGGGCTCAGCTTCCCTCCAGTAATAAGCTTTGAGACCAAACACCTAGCAAATGTGCGTGAAAACAAAATTCCTCCAATTCCCATTTTGAAAAATTTGCTTCCCCTTGTGCTCTGCTGGACAGGGCCCCCTCATAGCAAGGTCACAGCCAGCAGCAAACCACAGCAATACCCACTGCACTCCTGGGCTCCAAAGGAGGACAAATTACTCCTCTGGCCCTTGAATCCCCTAATCTGAAGCTCTCAGACTATCAAAGAGGATGTGCAGCAGCTGCACAACTAGAGCACAGGTAGAGAAGAGAGGATTTGCCCTCTGGCTTGGGAAAATTGGTCCCTGTGTAATAAAACAGATAGCTCTTCTACAATCATTTTTTCAGCTCCATCAATCCCAGGGCATAAATCAGGCTGCGAGGAAGAGCAGCTCTGAAGGAATCTCTGCAGAAGGAAAAAACCCCAACCCACTGTGACCCCCTCCAGCACCAGGGCCCGTGGCTGGGTGCCGGGGCCACTCCCAGCACTCTGCAGGCTCCACACCCTGCTGCTGCCTCCGACTTCAAAGGAGCTGCTCAGCCACAGCTCGCTAAATACCAGCAGAATGGGGCTCAGGGGCAGCTTGTGGTGAGTATTAGGGAAATGCAAAATTCAACAACCCCTAACTGCCCTCCGGTCAACAGTATGCTTAAATTACTGTTATTATGGCAAAGATACTGAAATTGCTAACATAAACACAACTGAGGGTTGCAGATGCTGTAGCTTTCCAGCAGCAAACATTTTACTTGCTGCTAAATATTATTCCTCTCAACATAGGAACAACACCCATGGTGGCCCATAGCCAGGGGGTTTGCAGGAGGGTGCCCTGCAAGCAAGGACAGAGGTGGTGAAGGAAGAAAAACTCGTGACAAAGGCCCCTGGGAGCTCATGAAGGAAAGGCTGAGAAGGGAATCCATCCATTCTGCTAGGAATTATTAGAAGCAGTAATGGAAAAGATGTGAAGAAAGACCAAAAGAAACATCCAACCATGTGTCAGATGAAAACTGAAATATGTCTTTTTAACTAAAAGGACATGGCATATTTGTCAAAAATACTGTTTTGGAGAACATGAAAAACAGCTGGAGCAGAAGAAGCAGGACTAAATCTTTGCAAGGTCTTATTCCAGGCAGGGATTCAACAGAGCATCTTTAGGAGTCTCCTTAACCACCACCTCTAAACACTCCTGTACCAGTGTCCCCCAGTGCCTCCTCCAAACACTGAGATGTGCACACAGACCTGGGCCGGCACAACTCAGGTTCTCCTTTCCTTCTCTGTGCATCCTGCCCAGGTTTGTTGCTCAGAATCCCAGATCCAGGAATGGTGACGAATGCCTCCCTGCTGCCAAAGCCAGTGGAAAGAGAAGGTATTTCCAGCAGCACCACACCCAGTGGACCCCAAGGTGTTAGCCAACAGGAGGTTTAAGACCCATCCCCACCCCCATCCGACCTGTGCCAGGTATCAGGAGCTCTCTGTATCCTGCAGGATGAGGTCCCATGGATTGCTCCTTGGCATCCTGCCTTGAGGAGTTATGCAGATGATTCAGTCCCATCAGCAACAATAAATTCAATGAGCAATGGTATTTCCACACACAGGGAAAAACTCTGAACACGTGGTAAAAACACCACTTGTGCAGACAGGGAAAAGATCTGGAGTCAACACAATGCTTTATACATCACTGAAGCTCAAGTAATTGCAAAATCTGGCCCAGAATACCTTTTACTTTGTTATGTGCTGGTATTGCAGAGGATTTTTAAAAATACATTCCTAAACCAGGCATCTTAACACCACTGACCCCGAATGCACTTAAGAAATTATGCTGATTTAATTCTTCCAAGGGGCTTTGTCTGAATTTCATTTAATGGATGCCAAAGGGCCAAAGTGATCCCAGTTATTACACAGACTGCAGGTTCTGCTCCCGGGGAAGAGCTGCATCTGCTGCACATCCCATGTAGCCCTACACTGCAGCACTCGCTGCCTATGTGGAAAAGGCAGAGCAGAGAAACACTGAGTGGCTCAAGCCCCACTCAGCTGCAGGGTGAAGGGATTTGTCCACACCACCGTAGGACCCTGGGCTTGATTTCAGACCTTTGAGATTCCTCCTGTCCTCATGTGACCATTTCCATGGGAAATCACAAGCCAAGAGGTGGAGGCACAGATCATATCTGATGCTGAGGGGGAGTTAAGCCCTGATCCTAAACACACAGGCACAACTTTATTCCAGCTGTTTGATCTTACATGGGTTAATGAAGCCATTACTGTGCTCAAAGCAAAGCAAGTAGCAAAGTTTGCAGGAGCAAGGCTAGTTTTCTTCCCTGAGGCAAAAAGTTGCTTGTTTTGCCATTGGTTTTCTTGGAAAAGTAATCTTTTTTTGGAGCTGCCCTTTGCCGCAGGTTCTCACTATTTTGAACCTTTTCAAAATGCCACTGCTAGAGCCACTTTATAAAGCAACAATAAAATTAATATTAAAAGTGACTTTGTGCATAATTCACGGCCTCTAGAAACCATTTCTTATTCAACTGGCAAACCAGCCAGTCATGCATTTTCCACTGCTTTCTCATTTTCCTAGGTGTCATGCAGTGCTTTAGGAGCAGCAGAGCTGTGCTGCACGTGTCAGAAGACACCCCAGTGCCAGCATCTGTCCAGCAGGATGGATGGGATATCCATCTGCGACAGGATGCAGCCCTTTGCCATCTCACATTGGGGCAAATTGGAGACTTAGAATAGGTTTACAATCAGGCTAAACTAGCTCAGGGGAGAACCTCTGTAGTATCTGTCCAGGTACAAAATATTCTACTTAATCCTCCTATGTGTTTCCTTTGGATACATGAGCCTGAGAAGTTATGGCAGCAGTGTTTGAAAAGCAGTGAATTTTATGCAAGTATTAGAGAAAACCCCTGGGAAACATTTAGCAGAATAAACTCAAGAAGTGGTACCAGAAACATAGCTTGTGCTATATACAGCTGTGGTACAAGCACTCAGTTAAAGTAATTAAAATAAAGAGTTGAAATATCTCGCAAGAACTGTCTACAATGTGCCACAGAGGAAGATACATAAATCAAATAAAAAAACCCAGATGAACATCTGAGTCTCATAACTGTTCAATCCTTTCAAAGTAAATCCAGGTCAACATTATATTTTGTACCAAATTAAATATGTTCAAGATATTTATTAACAGTCAGCTCTGAAGCCCCTGGTTAAAATAAGAAGGACTGTAATTTTAAAATATTGTTTCAGACAGGCCATACTACCTAATCTGTGATTTATACCACACTTGTGGACAAGATCTCACACAGAGAGAATCTGATTGAGCTATAAAGAGACTCCTGAAATTTCACAGCTTGAAGGCAATTCTTAAAAACAGGGGAAAAAAGAATAAAATGAGAAATCAGCTCTACTTAGAAGTTGTTATTATGGCAAAACACTGTCCAGTGTCTCCACCACCTCAGGACTTGAACATCAGGCCTTACCAATAGTCCCCTGAAGAAACCAATAAGCTCTATCCCTCTTACTGGGTTTTAAACAGTCTAGCCAATTCTCCTAATGTAGGTTACACCAGAAAGGAAATATGTAATTCCTTCTCAAGAGATTTAAAGAATGGAAAAACAGAGTGGTTTAATTAACGTTAAATAATCAAATCCAACTTCATACAATTAAATTTAATCACCTATCAGAGTTAATAGGCCAAAAATAACAATGGTATGAGAAGAATGAGAAATCCAGTGCAAAAGATCCCAGAGTCAATAGCATGCTTATGAAAGTACTGAAGTTTGGCATATGTGCCAGTAGGAAAATGCAATATTGAAGACCCACACTCTTCTCAGCAAAAGGCTGCCAGGAGCACAGCAGAAAAGGCAAGATAGTGGAAATTCAAGCTTCAAAGACTTTCCAGGTAGAAAAACATTGGAAATTTTTGGGGTTTAATTAATTTCATGAAGATTGAAGAGAGAAGAATGAAAGCAAGATTCCTGCAGCAAGTAAGAAAACACTTTGGAAGCCAAGGATACAATGTGATGTGCACATAAAAAAAACCAAAACTGCTGATAAAGATTTTGCTGGAGTCATGCAACATATCCCCGATGACTACTGCAATGAGAGGTCATCATAAAGAGGTTGGTAGAACGTACCAGAGAAGCACATGTAGGGAACCTCAGCTCTTAGCTCAAAGATCCCAAAAGAGACAAGAGGCTAAAAAAGCCAGAGAAGAATGGAGGCACTGGACAGATTCGCTTGCTGCCTTTTTGCTGATGTTACATGCCATTTCTTTTAGGGTATTCTAACTCTTCTTGAGTAAAGCAGTGATTTAAATTGCCAGAAATTATTATTTACAGTAGGCTCAGAGCCATGTCCTAGAAATTAGAAACAAAATGTGTTAGTTCTACTTATTAAAGGTTAATTTGCCATCTTTTCTACAGTACTTTAACAGTTATACACTGACATCAGACAACCTTTGTCACTTCAAACACTGACTTGAAACAACAGAATTTACACCCACTGAAACTCTAAGACATGGGTATAAACTTCAAATATAAGACAAAAGAAAAAAAAAAACTATTTAAGTTTAGCAAATAACCATTTCCAGTTCCACCTTCCGGTCTCAAACGCAATCATTTTCGGAGAAGAAACGGATTTAGCACCCTCAGCAGCCCGCAGCACATCCTCCTCCTCTAAGGAACTGCGCATTCCCCAAAGCGAGCCCGAGTGGCAGCGGCGGCAGCGTTCTGCTCCCCTCTGAGCCCGGCTGCAGCCGCTCCCGGTGCCCCGAGCCGGGGCGGGCTCGGTTCACTGCGGGCCCCGCCGCTCCCGAGCCGGGCCGGGCTCGGTTCACGGCGGGCCCCGCCGCTCCCGAGCCGGGGCGGGCTCGGTTCACGGCGGGCCCCGCCGCTCCCGAGCCGGGGCGGGCTCGGTTCACGGCGGGCCCGGCGGCAGCGCCGCTCCGGTTCCCTCCGTGCGGGCGCTGCCTGACAGACGCACGGCGGGGAAACGGTGCCTCCTCCCGCGGTGATCCCCTGCTCCCTGGAAGCGTTTATCTCCTTGCGGCTGCTGCTGGGAGAGTTCGGATCACACGAGCTCCGCGCTCAGGGGATACGAGCCAGGGATGTGTTTGTTTTGAGCTCAGCTCAGGTGAGCCCGCGGGGATCTCCCACGTGTCCTCCGCAGAAAGGCGCAAAGCCTGGAGGAGCTCACGGCACGGATGGTGACAAGAGCTAGCTTAGCTGTCAGACGGTACTCATCTACCCCCGAGATGAGACTCCACGGGGGGTTTCTTTCATCGCTGTATTCTCAATCTTGAAGTTACGAATACCGAATCTCACCCTGCCGTCAGGGGCACACGGTACAATATCCCACGTGCCCACAAATACGGAAATGTACCTAGACATGCACGTAACTGCACACGCGTGTATGGATATACACTCATGCATGATTACAGGCAGCTTTAATCAGTTTTTCTGAGCCTGACCCTGTAGCTTGCCTTCATTCAACATTTTCACAAGTGTCAGAAGTGTATAAACCCCAAAATCAGAGATTCCTCATCACTTTGAGACATAGATCTTAAAAAAAAAAAAAAAAAGCCAAATCGTCATGACCCTCATGATCTCCCCAGATGATTAAGAGTGCAAAAATGAAAATGCAAGTCTTGCTCTGTTCCTCCCTAATACTGCCAAATTTTGCAACCTTGCAGAAAAGCTCCTTTGCTGTGGTGAGGTCCCCTCCAGCACAGGCAGATATTTACAGCCAAACCACCTCTCATGTGGGTGAGTCCCACAGAAACAGAACGGGGGATCCCTGCGAGCCCCAGCACTGCCAAGGCACCTCTGCAGCAGGAGCTGCTCCAGCAATTCCCACTGGTGTGTGCCTGGGTGCCTGCAAGCCCCTCTGTGGAATTCCTGTCTCATCAGCCCAGAGCTGACACATAAGTGCTTTCTTTCAGTGTCACCAATTTATCTAGCTCCAAAAAAAAAAAAAAAAAAAAAAAACTTGCAGCCTTACTACCTTACTACCACCAACACCTTCAGCTGATAAATTTGGCTGATCTGGGCTCACAGGTTCAAAAGTTCTCCAGGGGAGGGATGAGGATATAAACAGAGCATGAGCACTTAAGCCTCCTTAGGAAGCCAGGCTAAAAAGAGATTTGACTTTCTAAAGCGCCATGATACAGTCTGGTAAGATGGTTTCAAGCCATGGGTGCAGGGCAGGTAAGGGGATCACTACTTCTGGCACAGCAGCAGTGAATGAACCCTTTGCACTACATTACTTGCATTACAGCTTGCAGGGGAGAACAAATACAACATTGGAAGATGTGGAGAAAGGTGTCAGGCTGGGCTGGGGGGGATCTCCACAACTCTAAATCAAGCAGATTTAAACAGACTGGATCAAAAGGCTAAGGACAACTGTGTGAGGTTCAACAAGGCCAAGTGCCACCTGGGTCACAACAACCCCATGTGGGCTGGGGAAGAATGGCTTGAGAGCTGCTCAGCACAGAGTGACCTGGGGTTGCTGCCTGACAGGCAGCTGGATGTGAGCCCAGGTGGCCAAGAAGGCCAAAGCAATCTTGGCCTCTCTCAAGAACAGTGTGGCCAGCAGGACTGGGAAGTGACTGTCCCCCTGTACTCAGTACCGGGAGGTCACACTTTGAATACTACATTCAGTTTTGGGTCCCTCTTTCAAAAAGGGACATTGAGGTGCTGGAGCAAGGGCAGAGAAAGGAAACCCTAGAGAAGGGTCTAGAGAGTAAGTCCTGTGAGGAGGGGTTGAGGTAACTGGGCTTGTTCAGTCTGGGGAAGAGGATGCTCAGGGAGGAGCCTCACTGCTCTCCACAGCTACTGAATAGAGGCTGTAGTGAGGTAGGGATCAGTCTCTCCAACCATGTCTGAAGAGAAAGGATGAGAAGAAATGGCCTTTAATTGCACCAGGGGAGAATCACATTAGAAATCAGAAAAAATGTTTTCCCTGGAACAGTGGTCAGGCATTGGAAGAAGTTACCCAGGATGTAGCAGAGTCTGTGAAGTGTTTAAGAAGCGTCTGGATATGTCTGGTAGTTTAGGGCTGAATATGGTGGTGCTAGGTGGATGTTTGGACTAGTTGGGTGACCTCAAAGGTCTCTTCCAACCTTGATGATTCTCTGAGTCTGTTAAGCCAGAAAATGGTGGGAAAAGTATTAAAAAATTTTAAAAGGCGATTGTGTAGCCAAGAAGTTCTTATGGATTGCAAGAAGGCTCCAACACTCTCAACATGTAGGGGATGCCGAAATTCCAGATTTCTGCATTGAAGAGGAATGTGCTTTCTTACCCTGCCAGCATTATATATTCTTTCAGCATTGGAGACCTATTGCTTTAGCAGCACCAGAGAGATTTTAGAACACACAATAATGCAGTCAAGCTCTGGGAAATCAGTGTCCTGCTGCACATGGTTTACCCCAGTCCCTGTGCACATTTCCATCAGGCTTGGGATCAGGTGTGCTGGGAGGGCTCCCTCTCTCCACCATGGCTGGGTGTTCTCAGCTTCAGCACAGGCCTGGGAGACAGCTCTCCCCTCTCCTCTTCTGCACAGCACAGAGGGAAGGAGATCACAGCCACAGAATAAAGAGAAGGTAAACAGGGTATCCTTCTGGGGACCAAAGACTGATGAACCCTGGGTGGGTCTTCTCAAAGACTTCAGTGCTTTTGTACTGCGCTAGGAATCCTTCCCGCCCAGTTATTCACATAATTACAGCCACCCCAAGATTATGTTAAGGGATTGAGTACCACATTTGAACACAGGGAAACTGGAAGCTGGGAAGCTGGACACAGAGTATTGCCTGTTCTCCCTAAATTAGAGAACAATTCTCTGCAATTATGATGTCCCCATCCCTGTTGTAATTAACACAGTGCAGTCAAAGCCAGTTAATACAAATGGTGTTAAAAAGGTCTAATTTGTCTAAATAAGAGAGTCTGTTCAAGAACAAATTATATATTGCCCCTAGGAAGCAAGACAACACAGGGAAAGTTGATATAAAAACATTTTCTGAAGATTTCAGATGTTATCAGCCTCAGTTCACTCCAGTGTCAGCTCCCAAGTAGAGACTGAGGATGGATCTATACATCCAAAAATATCATTGCACTCCAGCTCCACCTGGGTTTCTACCTGTCTCCCTTGCACTCCTATGGAAACAAACTTTTTAATGTGAAATACTGACAGAAGTAATGCAAATTTTGCAAAAAGTTTGCTTTGGAGTTTTCCTCTGGGGAAAAAACCAAAACAAGCCAAGGCAAAATCAAACCAATCCAAAGATGTTCAGCTGGGAAAAAGGCTGGTAGGCATTAGGAAAAGTGATTTTTCTTACAGAGTGCTGTGTGTCCACAGCACAGGCTGCCAAGGAAGAGACAGTTAAGCAGCATTTTAGAATTTTCCATTTTTGGGGAAAGCTGGATTCCAAGCAAGTCCCTTTTTCTTGTAGGTGCATACTTAAAATAGGGCTAATGCTTCCAGTGCATCCCATTAAGGAAAGCATAAGATCATCCCAATGGAACTGATTTTTTTTATCAGCCAAGTCAGTGAAGCCGTAATTATTGAAGCCCTCTTGGGCTGATAGCTACCAGCCATTTATATGGCAGCAAGGAGATAAAACCAGCATTTACACATCTATATAATCACATTTTCCTCTATTAAATATTCATTTCCACAGGATTTACAGAGTCTCTGTGCAGCAGCCACCACCCAGCACCCGCTGTGCCGCTGGCAGCTCCCACATGGACGCCATGGGCTTCACCCAGCTTTTAAGACTCCTCCTCCTTCTGCCTTCCTGACCTTCCAAAAATATTTGATTATCATCCTAGTCTTCTTCTTCTACCTGCACAGTGAACCCACTGGTGCCACTATTTTGGATTTCTTTATCCTGAATATCACAAAGCTTTAACACTGTTCTGACTGTTTCTCAGCTTGCGGTGCTCTTGGCCCCACATTTTTTGGCTACTGCCTTTCCAAGACCTCTCAGGATCAGTGACAAATGCCTAAAGGCCAACTGCCACTCACTGTAATAACCACATTTGTGCTTTTATGGAGAATGCAGGGTATGGCATCACATCCACACCAGGGGGAAAGCCCCTTTAATTTCTAGGATGCCACCAGATATCTTACCAGATGATAACTCAGAAATCACATTTTCTTCCCAAATTGCTCTGATCATTTTTTGTTTTTCATAGAACAAATACAGATTTTCAGCTTCAGCCTAAATTAACTAAGTGGGATTCATATACAAGCTCAAGAACAAATACTGATTTGCAGAATGCTGCTAAGCCAAACAGAGGGACATTACTCTCTTTATAACAACAAGCTTCTCCAAAGCAACCCTCGCCCCAGCCTTTTGCAGCAGCTGGCTTTGCAGGGATAAATACAGCCTCGTGGGCAGTTCCATCTGCTGGCCCACCAGAAATGGCAACATGAAAACTCCCTAAATCTATGTTTTACTCCAGAGATTACATATTCAGCTTCCCAGCTGGCTTCTAAGTCACTCAGCCTCCAATATTTATGTGAAATAGTACTTAAAAATACTTTTTATCATTAACTGGAGGGGGGGGGAGGGGACAAGACAGCAAAAGAAAGGGCACCTGCTCTGAGACTACTGAAAAGGCCAAAGTTTACTGCAAAGGGCTGCAAAGAAAGCTAACCAGGTTATCCAGAAGAATATTCTTACAGCCTGAGACCAGTATTTTGCACCGCAAGTCTCCTGCTCCTAATTGCAGGCACTGGACATGCAGCAGCTCCACACAAATGCCCCAGCCCCTGGTTAGGAGGTGGCTTCAGAGGAACTCAAGCAACATCTGCAACTTGGTTTTGCACCACTGGCTGACAGAGCCCATGAGAGCACCAGTCTCAGACTTTCACAGGACCCATGGGACCAAAGCACCCCACAGTCTTTACCAATGACATCCTCTGATGCACAGTAAGCCCTTTTTCCCCTCTTCCCAAAACCAGGGAAATAGCCAGAAGTGAGATTTTGAAGGAAAGAAGTGATGTTTCTGGGATGCAGTGGAATCAAAAGAAAACCAACTGCAAAACCCCTACATACGTGTCTGTGTTCCCTGGAAAAATCTCTTTTGATTTCAACAGTTCTGGGGCAATGTGCAGCCTGTGCAAACAAAACTTTCTGCAAACAGGCTAAGAGCACTGGTGAAGGGTGAATATTGCTGAGCTCTGCCCTCTGTGGTTGCAGCTTGGCTGCAAAGTATGAAAATATGCACATTAAACACCCCAAAAGTTAAGATAAGCAAATACTTATTTGCCACAACTCTGAAGTTACTGTCAAAACATCTGAAGATGGCTCTGCTGAAAGCATGAAATCCCTCTACAGATCCTGGAGTAACTCGGGACCTTGAGTTTTCTATAGCTGCTGCCCTTCTCCTATGAAAGTATAAATTCTCCCTTAATTGAATTTGACACTTGAAAAGTAAAGAGATTTAAAATAACAAATGGTTCCCCAGCTCTCCCTGCAGCAGGATTAGAGACACTTAATTGAACTTTAGTTTAGCTGCCAAACCAGAAAACTGACAAATAAGAAAGCACAGGGAATACCTGTGTTCATTAAGTTTGTAACTCATCTTTCTCCAGGAACAGCTCTGCCCTGTCAAACTTTATTCCTCTTTTAATTGTAAAAAAAGCAAAGAAAACACAAAACTCTTTGGCACCACAAGGACTTTGGAGGTACCTACAGAACTATCCACGGCAGACAGCAACAAAATGACTCTGTAAAAATATCCAGGAGACCAGAGCACAACCTCCCTGTGTGACAGGGGATATTCCACTCAGGCTATGTCCATATAAACCAGATATCCAACACGTGCAAGCCAGGAGGCAACTTCACCCCCACACATCACAGCTGATGGAATAGATCCTGCTGATGCCTTGTACTGCCCAAGGTGTATCCTTCAAGGCCTTTTAATAACTACCTACTTTATTCTCTTAGCTCTGTCTACTCTGCTCCAGGTCAGCCTCTCAAGGTATCACTGGAACAGCTTTGGGGTCAACCTTGGCATAACAAGGTTAAAAACTGAAAAAGATGCAGTAAAAATTACTGATGGGAGAAAAATGTCTTTTAATGAAAAATGTAGCACTCAATCTGTTCAGCTTGTCTGAGAGGTAACTTGATTATAGCGTAAAACCCCTTCACAAAAGAAAACACAGTGCCAGAAAAAGGCTTTATTATCTCTGCAGTAACAAAGAAAGGAAATCACTGGCTGGAAGCTGAAGACAGGGAAAAGCCAACAAGGAAAAGTATTTTTATAGCATGAATCATTAAACTCTCCAACAAGCTATGAAATAGAGCAGAAAACATCTAAATTCTGGGAGATACCATGAGAAGGCTGGGCCTCCTCCTGCACAGGGAAGGGCAGTCAGGCACAGTGTGCCCCGTGCTGGGAGCAGCAGGAGGAAAGGGAGCAGCTCATGGAACACCAGGGTGAGGACCAGGATGACTCCACAGTCCCTTCTGGCCTGGCCGTCTGAACCACTGTGGAGCCACCAACCCAGCGGCTCACGTGGACACGGAGCAGCACCCACATACTGGCACCTGCTCAGCCACAAGGAAATGGAAGAATTCTTCCTTTTGAAAGCCAGCTTTCCAAGACATTTGGAAATATGGGTGCCACCATGATGTGTGCAGACCCAGGTACCCTCACAAACCTCTCCTCAGTCACACTGCTGGCTCGCTCAGGCTTTTGTCACGGCAATGTTAAGGGCAGCAAGTTGATTACAGCAATTTCCCTTCTTTGCTTTAAAAATTGCTAAGTAATTGCTGAGGGATATTAAAACACACGAGGGAAAAAACATTTGCGCTTAATTTTTTCTCCTCCAAAAATCAGACTATGTTTTCCCAGACAGCATGAAAAAGAGCATCTCTTAAGCTACTTATTAATGTTTAAACATGTTTATTTCAAGTGATAGCAGTGCTCTTTGATAAGTAATGATCCAGGTAAAATAAAAATAGCTAACAAAGGAAAACAAGTTTGCTTGGCTGCTCTTCTGTCAAGCCGTTGTTGGAAGTCCAGCAATTAAAGGGGAACATACCCTTGCTGGAAAAGCTCAGCAAAGCACAAGAAGTGACAGTTTTGTGTTAAGAAACCCTTGGAGCTCCATCCTCCCCCTGGCCCTGGCACACCTTTTGCTTGGTAATTTGGGCAGCAGGTTTGCCACCAATGCCTCGCTGTGAAGGACCAGTGATCCAATGAGCCTTTCTTGGGAACAGCAGGGCCACCCTTTGTGCTCAGCTCCACCACCGCAGCACCAGGATCTATGTTTAGTGACTCCCTTTAAGTGCTCATTTTGCAAAATACTTGCTCATTATCACCAACTAATCAGTGATTAAATAATCATATGCTTTCATCTCAGATCCAAGACAGCTTCCTTTGCCTGGTCTCTGAATTAAAGGGAGGTATTCTCTGATGTTGGGCAGCAGCTTTATGGGACCAAGAAATCACATCAGTCACTCTGAGCTCTCACAATGCACCGAAATCTCTTTCCATCTTCCCTCAGCAAGTCTCAGCTCTGAAAGGTAGGTGGCTATCAGGTAACAGTAGAACAGTTTACCCAGAGTAGTTCATCCAAATTTTATGGCAGATGCAAAGAGCTTTGCAGAGGTGGCTTAAAGCTATGGAAGCTTGTACTGAGCTCCTGCAATGATTCAAAATTATTTAATGACACATCTGCTTCGGGTTTATGTTTTTCTGAGCAGCAGGATGTTGGAGACACAAGTGTATCACATTCTCTTGCACTCAGAGCCCCACTTCACAATTTCTATGCCAAGGGCAGACTCTACCCTACAAAGGCATGGGAGGGAGGGAAGGAGGGAGGAGTGGAAGCTCTCCAACCCACCCACTGGCCCAGCACAACAGGTTTTGTGGGAGCTCTAGGAACTCAAACAGCATGGGCTGCTGATGACAGCCAGTAAGGAGGCAAATATATTAATATATTACAGTGGGGATTTCCAGAGAGTCCTACAGGAACCAGACTGACCTGAACTGAATTTCAACAGAAGCTTGAAGTGCCCCTAAAAAAGGTCCTGCTGATTCTGTCAGCACCCCATTAGTTCCCTTAGAGCTCAGAAACGGGGACCTTACCCCGCTCCCAGCAAAGACCAGGATTCTAGCAGTAGGGCAAAAGCTTTAGGAACAGGATTGTGTGAAGATTTTGTCTGTAGGCACTAACTCCAGTACCAAGTGATGCAGGAAGAATTTGTGGAGCACTGTGTCTTCTCCCTGGCTATAAAGGGAACCCATGTCCTGATACAGCCCCTCTGACACATTTAAACTTGTTGCCCAAAGTTAGTCCTAACTATTGCAGATGCTTGTGCTTTGCCTAAGGCTGATTTAAGCCCACTAAAGCCCTCAAACAAGGCCTGAAATACCATTGCTGCAGCACACAGGATTAATGCTGGTCCTTCTGCAGAGGGGTGAATGTCATTTGCAGAACTGTGATAATTCCTGATTTGAATTTTGATGATGTTTTTAAATAAGAAACAAGCTCAGAACATCCGCTGGGAATCTGCGAGTTGGATAAATCTTAAGTCACTAAATAAAAGTTACTATTGGAAAAGTGCTCAGTGCTGGCTGTATAAAATTAATAATAATATTAACAATAATAAAGGAAGATAGGAAGATCACTTCTAGAGAATAATGGCTTCAGACTGAGTATTATGGGCACAGCTGATGTATTCAGAATGGTACAACAGCATTAATGAGCTCTAGATCAGCACACTCAATTCACAAAACACACTCCCTTTCTTCAGGAGTAGAGGAGCAGGAAAGGAGGAGGCTCTACCTGGAGATAGGAGAGGGAAGTCCCTGGAGCAGATTGGATCAGGACAACAAGGGTAGTGAGACAGCAAAATCCTGCTGCTGCTTTAGTCCAACTCTCTCAGTGCTGATACTTGGTGTGTGTGCCCTCAGCAATTCCTCCTGCAGTCCACAGGTGGTAACAGAGCTCTGGAAACACCAGATTCCCCAGATCTGTGGCATTTCTAACACACCAGCCTCTTCAGACTAAGGCATTCTGCAGGGTGATTCTGCAGCCCCAAGTGAGTAGTAACTGGAGCAGTAACTCCAACAATACCCATCAGTGATGAGCAGGAGCATCCTGCCTCAGCTCCTGGCTGCCCCAAAAGCATCATCAGGTCTGGGACTCTTTAACAGGTCCTGGGTTGTTCTGGCTTTTTTTTTTTTTTTTTTTTAATGTAGGCACCACTACATATTTATACTGGAGGGAAAAGAGAAATCAGCTGATTTCATACCATCTTACATTGATTTATCTATTCCAAAATAACATGAAACCTTCACATTCAGACTTTTCCTTGCACCAAGTCGATGACTCTCCAACAAATCTCCCTAAACCAGTCCTGTGTTAAAATAAAAGACAGTGCTACATTTATCTAGAAGTGGTGGTGGGAAAATCTCCAAAGAGTGGAAAGGAAGTTTGGAATCTTAAACTGGATTAGCACCCAGCCCACATCTTTATATCGCTCAAAGCACAAGGAAGGCTTTCCAGAGAGAGAAAGCAGCAGCTGCACCAAAGAATTAAATTTAAAATACATTTACTTTCAAAGTGCATGAAAAATGTCTCTTAACTCCTAATCTTTCATACTGAGGACTTGAGTCAAATGGATGTTCTTTTCTTTTAAAAAGTCATGCAATTCAATGTGATCCTTCACAGCAGGCTGCATCTGTTTTAAATGTTTGCTTTCAAAATGTGAATCCACTCCCTCCTCCCTCTTAATTTTATCTAGAATCATGAATACTCCATTTGCTTAAACATATTCTGAATAGGTGAGCCTCAGAAAACCACCATGTTAATCTGGGACAGTCTTCTGCATCCTTTGGGATACCTCATATTTGGGAAATGCCATGGAAGGACTCAGTAGCTACAGTCCACCCAGGCAACAGCAGTGTAAGGAGGGAGAGGAGCCTGCAGGCAGAATTTAGGGCTGATGTGAGATTTGGGCTATTCTCTGCGTTTCCTCCACCACAGTAAAATTCTCTGAAATGCTCCAAACACAGAGGAGTGAAGAGGTTCACAGCAAAACGGACTCAAGCAGACTCCTGGAGCAGATCAAGCCTTGCCAAGGCAGCATTCCCTAAGGAAACTGGGGCCAAGCGTCTGTCTCGGAAAATGCAAATTAATACAGGGAAGTGTTAGGAGCGGGAAAGAAGGAAAATCAGAAAGCATATCTCAGGGCAGCGTTACTTCTGGGGGTGGAAGCTGCAAAATTTTGCAATTTCAAAGATAAGAATTTAGCAAGGTGTATAAAAACAGACAGTCCTTGGAAAATCCCACTGAAAGAGGGGTATATGAAAATAGCACAGCAGACAAAGGTTGAACAGATACATATTTTTGGATAAATGGTAGACCACCCAAAACCCCAGTGAAGGTCAGGAATGTTGAAAAGCAGCTTATTGCTACAACTGGCTACAGATGAAGAGCTACCACGTAACTTTTTAGGGAAAAGATTAGCAACACTGTGATCATTCAGAAACACAGAACAGGGACAGAGCTGGCTGTCCAAGACAACAGAATTGAAGAGGTAAGTGAGCTAATGGTAGCAGCACAACCCCAGTGAGTTGCAATGTCATTCCCAATTCCAGGCAGCATAGCAGACGTGCCAGCTCAGCTGTGATCCATCCGCCAGCTCCCCTGCGCTCCCTGCACAGGCAGCAGGGACACAAAACCCCAGAGACTCCCAGGGACTGGGCACTTATCTTGATGGCCTGTGGCTGTGGTGCCTGAACTTTTCTGACACTGGAAGTGACTGCTGCTCACACAAAATTTCTTTTGAAATGTCAATTTAAATTCAGTGCTGGGAAACACAAAGCCACTCCCAGGGCAGGGACAGCAACGTTAGCTTTGCAAACACAACAATCCTTCAAGTAACTTGGGGATCAGGAAAGAAGTCTTGAAAGCCTCATTAATAGCTCCCTATAAACATCAACCTTATGTTCTACAATAATTAGGATGAAAATATAAAATTAAGGAATGCTATGAGATGGAAAGGAGGAACAAAACCAGCAAACAACTGGATGATTCAGATGTGCTCTGCTGAGGTTCAGGCTCCTGCCTGGCCTCCCTGGGGCTTTGCTGCAGCTTGTTTAGCTGTACCAGCAATTTTTCTATTGACCAGGTGGCTGATCCTTGTACATAACTGTAATGCTTGTACAGGCAGTAATAACAGGCAGGTATTCCCAAGAGAATGAAATACGGATGACTCCAGTGCCATTGGGCAGTGCGTGGAATGGCAGAGCATGGTGCTCCCAAGCAGGGCACAGATGTCACAGAGGGGGGTGCAGGTGTGGGAGTATAGAAGAGGGGGCACTGGATGGTCCTGGACACCCCCAAAAACATCTCACCAACAGCCACACAAATGCAGACATTGACAAAACCAGTTTAGGGCTAACAGAATTAGAAGCAAGTATTTAAGACACTCCACTTACAGCAAAGACAGCTGCAAATGTGCAGATACTGACATGAAGAAAAAATATGTAAAATCTATTTACGCTGGAAAGCATAAATAGATTTATTATCCCAAGTGGATCCTAGAGCAGAGTGAAAGAAAGCACCAACCTCCACCTCCTGCTTCTACCAGCAGGAAAAATAAAAGCCACCCATCAGCATCATGCTCCTATTGAAGGCAGCACAGGACACTGATGACTCACTGATTTTTTTTTTCTGTAGATGTTTTTAACATTAAGAGCAATCAGGAATTAGAAATGCTTTATTGCAGAAGAGGTATTTTTGAATTTATAGAAGGGTCAGTAAGGCTAAAGGGGGCTTTGAGTGAACAGTGAGTTGGACTGAGAAATCTGAGAAGAGAAAGGCACAGTATCAGGACTTTAGGCATTTGACAGCAACTTATTACTCAGAGTCCTTCTGCAAGCAGGACTTTTTATTTTCCTTTTCTTTTTGTATGATAAGTAGAATTAGGCTATCAACAAACCACTTCAAGTGCAACACTGCACTAGTTAGTGACTTGCAAAACATTTAGATTCCTCCACAACCTCAGAAGGTCTCAAAGGTGATGGCCATAGCAGCAGAAGAGCAGCAAGTCTGGAGATTTCCTTTTTTTTATTAAGCAGGACAGAAACCTCATTCCCTGCACTTTGCTTGCATTGGTCACAAGGCAAAAAAATTGCACCAGGTGCAAGAAGAGATACAGAAATAAGAGAAAAGTATTTCTTAACCCCCAAACCATGGCTGACTACACAGGGAGCCATCAGGGACAGAGCCAGACTGCCAATGTGCCAAGAATGAAGTTCTCTTTTAGGAGGGTATTTGCAACAGCACTCAAGGACTGAAGCTGGGAGATTAGTTGGCTATTTTATGTAAGAAAGATTGCTTGAATATTCAGTTTTTCTGATGTTGCCATGTCCTTTCATTTGTTAGTGTGGAGCATAATTACTTTTTGTAAAGCTGAATGACTTTAAATTAGATGGAAAGATGGTCATTGCAAAGATAATTTTGAACATTCTCTTTCAAAGTTGTAGGTTTAAAAATATGAGTTGAAACGTAACAGAATAATTGATCTGGCAGCAGTCACTTAATTTGTCCCCTTTTTCTTGTTTCTTCCTTGCTACATGCTTTTAAGTTACCCCGGTATGTTCATCCATGAAAAATGAATAGCAGGAAAATAAATACATTTATCTAACCAACCCCTTACTGGAGCTGAAAGCCTCCAGTACAGTCTAAACCAGTGATTAAGTCCAGATTACATTAAAACAAATTCACCATGTCACTCCTAATACTTCCACTTGGCAATGACCCAAACATTTTTGTTTGCTTTGATCATCTCTCCAAACACAGACCAGTGTCAGACTCACCCTGGCTGGAGGGGCCTCTGTGCTCAGGGGCTGCAGCAGGACCAGGGCAGGTTGCTCACAGCTTTCTCCAGCTGCAGCTGCAGAACCTCCAGAGGGAAGGACAGGATCTGTTCCTCACCCACCTACAAACTTTGTCCATGTAAGTGCTGCTCATAACACTTCTCAAAATCATGGTTTGATGACTGCAGCAATCAAAATTACTTTTTCTCACCAGCTGATTCAGCTGAGCATTGTCATCGGGCATTTCTCGTCTCTCCATTTCACCCCTCTTTCCAAAATTCCTCATTTTCCCTACCAAAGGGGTTTCCATCTTCTGGAAAGCACCTACCAACCCTGACTGCAGGAATTTTACAGTTGGGATTTACACACCAGGATACTCAGAAGAAGCATTTTTTATCTGGAAATGCAAAGCCACTCTCATTTTAGCAGAGGCCCTGCAGAGCTCAAGGGGTGAGCCCTGCCAGCTGGGAATGGGGAGAAAACTGCCACAAAAAGGATGGAGAAAGCAGAGAAGAGACTCCTGCGTGCCACCTTTGATCAGCAAACAACTTCCAACCACTTGAAAACTTAAGGAGAATCCAGGGTCATTTCTTCTTCCCCCATTGTGCTCTGCTCTGCTTTCAGCCTGCAAATGAAGAGCTCTGCTGCCGACGGTGATGCATCAGGGAGAGATTTTAGTAACTGGGGCGGAGGAGAAGAAGCAGCAAGTGGTGAGAGGGGGAGGAAAAGGAGCCTATATAAAGCTTCAAAATTCAAAAACATTAGAAGGGAGAAGTTTAAAGGGAAAGAGCAAAGTTCGGGAAATTTTGGAACTGCCAGGTATGTTATAGAAGTGAACTGAGACCCAGCCAGACACCAACACATGGATCAAGTTCAAAACCAAGATGTGTCCATCCCACCACCTTTCTCAAATGTACGAGGGAATTTTCAGGCCCCCATGGCACAGTCCAGCAGTCTCCTGAGGTCTGAAAAAAAGGAAAGTATTTGGAGAATTGGAGTCAACACAGAACTACAAGAAAACGCACTGGGTGTCCCCAGCAAAGTACCAAGCTCTACCATAGCTTCTGCTTTTCAAACTGCACCAAAAGAACTAAAACTTCACCACATCTTCCAACATGGCTTTTAGAAACACACAACTGGGAAAACACTTAACTGTGGGAGCTGAGAGATCCAGGAGCCGACCTGAAGAACACACTCAGATTCTGGGGACTCCTGCCTTGCTCAGCCAAGACACTCCCAGTTTGCACCACCAGGTACTGAGACATAAATGCAGAAACAACTGCTGCTCAATCATGTGTATCAAACAGCACAAATAATATAGGGCTGCCTGTATACACAAAGGCTCAAAATTAAAAGTCAGCAACTTCTAGTGCTACTTTGTGATTTTGGCAGGTTTCACTTTCCCTCTTGGCATCTTTACAACATCTTTGGTAAAAGCTAAGATAACAGTCTTGATCATCAAGCACTTGTTTTTTGTAACACCCATGTGCATGCAGCAGATAAATAGCCCAGTACCTGCTGAACATTTAATCTCTCCATGACTGTGCGGAGAATGTGCCCAAGCCCTGCAGGGCCCTCAGTCCCTGCATCCCACCCTCCCAAGAGCCTGCTACATGCTGGCTCATCCTTCGTGCTTTCTCAGCCATCCCCACACAGTTTGCTTCCAAGGCTGGCTCTTACTGGCACAGAGCCCCAAAATGTCTTCCCAAACACATACACTACTGCTAGGAAAGCCATCACGACCGATAATAGTGCTCATGCCAAATACAAATCATCTTTAACTCCCAAGTTTGTTTTCTGCAATTCTGAAATGTAACTAACCACAGCTTCCCAATGTCTGCCTTCAAGAGGGAAAGGCGTGGGGGGAATCTCTCCTGCATTCATTAAGGCACAAATGTACACAACTCTGTATAAATCAATTTGACTATTTATGCAAAGCTAAACAGGCTCCTCCTTTGATGGGTTACCCTCTCACTTGTCCCACAGTCAAATCTACATTAGCTTCCTGTTTTCGCAGTCAGCATTCTGCAGCAAATTCTCCCAGAAGATAAGCTACCCATCCCAAACTTCAATCTGATTCAGGTCAGTCGAGGCACGACTGACTTTGCAAATAATTTCCCAAGAATCCCCTTCTCTGAAGCACTACAGCACTACTGGGAATCAATACTCTACAAGCCTTTAAGAAAAGTACAAGCTACTTTGAACTCTTAATTAACCCGAAAGACTCCCAACCCAAATCCCCCTTCCCAGGCTCTCTCATTGAGGGATGTGCTTCCCATCATACACCAAAATCTGCCACTCACTTGCAAATTCAGAGCTATCAACTTTTACAGGAACCTGACCTGAGTAAGAGCTGGAGTGCAATTTTAAAACACACGTGATTACAAATGCCAGTAAAAGCTAAATTCCCATTTCCACATGGGAAGTAAAACCCCCATTTCACTTAAAGTAACTGGGGAAAAAGGCATGGCCTTTACATGGCCTCACTACAGTGAACTGACAGCAAAGATTTACTAGCAAAGGACAGTAGTGAAGTCTCCTCCTTCTAAAATTTTATTGCTATTACATAATATGCTATCATGCATTAACTAGCATGCTATGAAGTGCTGTCATAAATATTTAAATGGTGATGACAAAGTAAGAGTGGTGTCTGAGCCCCGTGTTTCTGGTTTGCGCTGCTCACTCCCTTGGGCCCACAGTGAGGACAGAACTGATGTGCAGAAAATAGAAGTGCTACAAGTGAACCAAACCACATGCATGTACCTGGTGTCCAGTAAAGCAAAAAGGACCTCAGCTTGTTACTAAAAGGCCTTTCTACACCAGGGCTGCTTCTGTCAGGATGGCCAAGCCTGTCCCCAGCGAGGATCCCCTCCCCACACACTCGCCTGGCTGCATTAGTTATTACATTTGATAGCTTTATAGCATTATTTGAAGCTTGCTATTTACCCAGTTACACAAGGCCCAGTGGCTTAGAGCCCACTCTCTGCCTGGCCTGCAAATCTCTGTGACTACCTCCAAAATAGCCCAGATTTTACAACCCATTAGGCTTAATGATAAATCCTTGGATTTATGTTCCGGGCTAGTGAGCGATGAGAGTTCAAGGGCTAAGCTTGGATTTATCTGCTGGCCAAAGGAGATGGTTATTTCTATAATTTTATTTTTCTCATTATATGCAGTAATGACTGCAATGCTTTGCTCTGACATCATGGTAATTTTTACTGTTATCTACATCAAAATCAATAATGTACTTGGTCCTTTCACTTGTATTTCCTCTCCCAGCAGCACAGGAACACTGCTGGAGCAGTATTCCAACCCCTGCCCAGCCTGAGCAGCAAAGCCTGCTACAGATGCCAACTCCAGAACCTCATGGTGCATGAAAGGCAATTGTTTCCAACTTGCAAATACTGCTGTAGGTGGGGCAATGGTCTGGGAACGTTGATGGTTCTGCTTTGAACCAGTTTTGTACATTTATGGTGCTTTACATGCAATGCCAGTGGTGACTGGAGTTGAGATAAATTTTGCTTCATAGTACTTTAAATCCAGAACCATGAAAGAGCAGCCAATACCTTGGAGAGGCGTTACTCTCAGCAGGTTCAGTATCTGCATTGATTATAAATCTCCTGTCTTAACAGTTTCTCTGAAAACCCCAGGCCTTTGGAACCAGGGGGATACCAGAAAATCTCCAATTTCCTCTCCAAATCTACCTTAAAAGAAATAAAGAGAAAATTAAATGCCCTGTGTTATAGGCAAAAGTCTTGAGAAATGGCCTATAAGGACTACAAGTGTTCATGAAACTCAGAGTTTCACACTTGCCTGGCTTTAACATGTTCATCACAAAGGCAGGCACTGCACTTTTTAGAGCTGGTTACTGGTTTCAGCAAGGACACATGGGTGCATCAAGGAATGACAGGGCAAGACTGTTAAAAGGTTAAGGAATAACACAATACTACAAAGCTAATCACAACTCCAAGTCATTTTCTTCAAAGATTATTACATCCATTTGACCATGCTGTACAGGTACACAAGGACTACTTGAGTAATACTGAGAAAGGACAGAAAAAGTAAACATTAAAGGGTAAATTTTGAGCAGCTCAAATTTACAGAGCTAAACAGATGCCTCATATAATAAAGGGAACTTGTCAGGAGAATGGAACATGATCCGATATCTGTCTTGACAGACAGCTTGACAGTCTTTTACCCATTAAAAAAAAGTCTTTAAAAAGCATTAGTTAGCAATTACCACCAATATTCCTATTAAGGAAATTTTCCATGGAAAAATAGCTGAAATTTAATTTCTAGCTAAATAAGGACAGTTGACTATTTTTCTTCCTCACACAGAACTGGAAATTGGAGAAAAATAGCAAGATGCTGTCAGATCAATATCAGAGCAAATTAAACAGGAGAGGAATAAAAATGGCAAAAGCTATGGAACAAAACCACACAAAACCCCTTTAATCCTCAGCTGAAGATCTCTCTTAAGAAGCAGCATCAGGTTGCTGTGCAAAAATTAAATGCAGTAACAACATACTGTAGACCAAATCCTACCAGATGCTGAGGAAAAAGTAAAAATGCTTCTTCAAAGACAAATTTATAATAAATATGAGCCACAGAGGTACCAGTTTTTTTTCCATTTCACACACAATGCCAGGGATCAATTGCACTGATGAGGTCCAAATTCAGACTGGATTCCCAAGAAGAAAAAAAACCCTGGCTTTAACTTGAGTTCATGAGAAGAGAAGGCACCAGGGTGACCTAACTGGACCTTCCAATACCTAATGGAAGCCTATAAAAAAAGATTAAAAGAGACTATTTACAAAGGCATGGAGTGAGAGGACAAGGGGAATGGCTTCAAACTGAGTAGGTTTAGATCAACTGTTAGGAAGAAATTCTTCCCTGTGAGGGTGGTGAAGCACTGGCAGAGGTTGCCCAGAGAAGTTGTGGATGCCCCATCCCTGGAAGTGTTAAACTCCAGGCTGGATGGGGCTCTGAGCAACCTGGGATAGCAGACGGTGCTTCTGCCTACAGCAGGGGAGCTGGAACAAGATGATCTTTAAGGTCCCTTCCAATCCAGGTCATTCTATGATTCATTACAGCAAGCATTTCTCTTGGAAGGAAGCAGCTCTGCTGATAGGCAAAATATTCCATACTCCTCTCACCAAACAGAAGAAAAACCATCCATTTATTTAGCCTGTTAAGAGATTGTAAGTCATTATTCAGCTAGCAATGCTCTGAATAATTTTTTAAATTATTTACCTCATTCCTTGTACTTCTTAAGTACTTGAAAAAGCCCTATGTAGTCTCCGTGTGAATCCCGACAGTGCTAAGAGCTGGTCCTCAAAAAGACTAGATATAGAAAGCACTGATGTGGGATGGATGCTGCATTTTCAGTAGTTTCTGTGCTGTATCTCTAATAACAGAAAATGAGAGACATGACTGAGTCCCTCATAAAAGCCCTGCCTCAGTAAAGCACTTTCCCTGCTCTCCAGAATCAGGACTCACTGTCATCTCCATCCAAGAGAAGGCTTCTTCTGCCTCACCCCTAGGAATAAATCCTCCATGGCATTCAGGCACATGGTTTTGCACGTGTTTCCCCAGGCAGTCTTTAGGGTATGGATTACACCATCTGCTTTAAACTTAACCCTGTCATCAATACTCCATTATGGCAGGGGAGCTACTGGCAATAACCACTTTCCTTCATTGCCAACCCCTCCCTGACTTCCAGTAGGACAGCGCTCTTTCCATCCAGCCACACGACTATAATAACAGACATCCATACACAGGATCTTTCTAATTTGTTTGCATTTCTACTTCTCATCTTTCATTTACTGTCCTAAAAATGTCAGAACAGAGAGCAGAACTTAAAAGGCAATCACCACCTGCAACTATTGTAGCAACACTGAACTATTTTGGCGTCAGGCCTTTCTCAAGACATGGTGACAGGGCCCATACCCCTGGTGCTGGGAAGATGTAACACAGCCCCCTGCTTTTGGCTGCTTCATTTCAAGCTCCTGCATAAAAATGGGAGCACCCTTTTTATTTCCTGAGTTTCCTCAGCAGCCAATGGCTTAGATTACAGTCATTGCCTCAGCACTGGAGCACTTTCCACTATCACACCAAGTTTGTGTGATAACATAACAACATAAAACCCCCAGTAATGCTGCTGCCCCAAACCCTGTGGCACAACCCATGACATGGATGGTGCCTCCCAACCAGCCACCCCACTAACAGCACCCTGCTCCACAAACTTCTTCTTTAACATTCTGGTTCAGCTGCAGCTCAGCAATGGAATTCTCTACAGTTTGATTATTTTTTCCCTGTGACACAAAGGAAGAAGTTCTGTTATTTGGAAAGGTGGAGCTCAGTGCATGCAATAGAGACAAACTCATGTACCATTATTCTTTCCTACAGGCTTCAAAATCTGGGATGGAAGCACAGCTCAGGGATCATTTACTTTGTTCTCATCTGGCTCTCAGGGAAACCTTCCTACTTCTTCAGCCTAGAAAATCACCCTTTGCTGTAAAACACAAAACCACATACCCTCCCAATCCAAATGAGCAATGCTACAAATCTGTTGCCTTTGTGGCCTTCACAAACAAGTGAGAGAAGTTTAGTACATGCAAATCCAGTTTTCTGTGGCCTTGCCAGGATTTGGTTGAAAAATGAAACAATTTAAACATTCTGACAGTTAACTTGCATTTCATTAAGTGCCCTGTAACAACACTTTTGAACTATACCTCATTTCATGTCCTTCAGTTGTATCTTAAGAGCCCTTCTGTGAGTAGTATGCAAAAAACACATTAAAAATCTCTTAAGTTTATTTATTTACATGGCCCAAGCAAACAATATGGTATTAAGAATTGTTTTCACACAGCCTCCTGGATGAAGCTTCTCCAGCTCAGAACTGAAGAGTTCTGCACCTTTAGGAAAAATTAAAACTAAACACCTAAGGTGCTTTTCAAAAGCAATTATCATAATCCCTGCTGTTACCCAGAGGGAAGCAGTGGCACGCAGCAGTTAAATAACTTCTTGAAGGTGGCTCAGTGAGCAGCAGAGCCAGGATTAGAGCCATGGTGCCTCCTGACTCCCAGCTGCAGGCTCAGCCCAGCACCTTAAATAGCTGCAGTGCAAGCCATTAGCTCAGTCCTCCGAGCATGCATCTGGCCTGGGGAACAGGAAAGCTGGAGTTTAACTTCATAATACATAACTTCCTATGGAGAATCCCCAGAAAGAAGCCTTAAATTTTAACAGCTTTAACCTGCCCAGCTTCTATGCTGGCTGGATTTTACTATCACCAGTTTGGGATGAGTGAATTATTCACATGCAGCAGAGCGTGTCGTAATAAAAGGTTTATAGGGGCTATCACCAGGATCATTCTTGTGGCATTTATTCATTCCAGTTTCTGTTTGCTGGCATTTCTTTTGTCCTCCCCTTTGTCACTAGGATTCTCTCTACCCTTCCCTTTGTGGGGTACCTTAACTTCTAAAAAAACATTTCTACTATGAGAGCAGTTTAGTGACATAGCACATTTTTGGTTACATTGTTATTTTGCATTTTTGTGTACTTCTACAGGGACAGCTGACCCATGTAGCTTTCCCCCAGCAGCGGTGACTGTGTATGTCTATTTCTACTATTCCCTCACCTACAGCTGCAGTGTCTCTTTTATTTCTTTAGCTGCCTCCAGCAGGGACCAATACATCTAAAACACAGTCAAAGAAAAAGAACAGTCAGAAAATGGAAAAAATATCTTGTGCTATTTTTGGCATCTAAGTTCTTTGGCTTAACCTATTTTTGGAAAAGCATCTTTGTTCAGCAAAATCAGAACTCCCAGCCCTGTGACACTAGGGCAGCGTGTCCTGCTGCAGGCACAGCCGTTTGCTGGCAGCAACCTCTAACAGCAGAGCAAAGCCAGGAGAGCCCAGAAGGAAAATGATGGGAGACAGGATTTCACTTCCACTCTCCATCACTTTGTGCCTCTGAGCAAGTCACGCCGCCCCTCTCCAGCACGTTCTGGCCATGCTCACGCCATATGCACAAACAGGATGGGTGCACCCTGTGCCCTGAGCTCCACAGGGTGAAAACAAGGCCTCCTCCAGCCCTCACAACTTCCAGCCCTTCCAGGACCCCAGTTTTGGTGGTTCATGAAGTGTAAGTATTAGCTGGTATCTACAGCTCATGTTTAAATAAAAGCTTTGCTTAGGAGATAAGGAAGGCTGCAAATTGCAGCCCTGAAGAGCTAAACTTGATTCATGTATTTCTGCTTTGCTGGTTTGATTTCAAAAGATATTCAAGCTCTGTATCTGAAACAGTTATTACCTTTGTACTTTCACCAGATGCACCTTCCAAAAGTGGCAGCATTCTCACATGGCACAGACAAAGAAAAAAGAAAGTTGGAAAAGATGCAAAACAGCTGACTTGGTATGCTGTGGCTGGCTCTGTGTGACGCAATGGGAGCACACACTTCTCACATCACTGCACTCACAGGCAGCACTCAAAGGATAATCTTTGAACCCTTTAAGGCACAAGACTTGGTTTAAAACTGATGTTTTTTGCCAGGGCTCTCAACAGGCACAGCTGAAACATGAGAGAACCAAATACTATGGCTGGTCTTAGACCAGAAGCCTTGGCCGCAGTCCTCTCTCCAGGAAAAAAAACCAAAACCAGCAAAATTTAACATGTAATTGCAGAGAAAATACTTTGTTTTCTTTGTCACAGGGACAGACCTCCAAATGCAACACTGAGTCCTCCTGGGCTCAGTGATATGCAGGCTGAAACACCTGCACTAACAGCCAAGTCCCCAGTGAATCTCTGTGGCCTAATGGATTAAAGGCTTAATTAGAGTCACCTGAACATTAAACACCACTAAAGTGCTTTGAAATTTGCTCTAAGTGGACGTGGAGGGAGTTGCCTTTTGAATGGGCAGAATTAACTGGAATTTTGTTCACAGCTGTTAATGGTTTTGAATCATTCCCCTTTTCAGATTTTTCCTGATAATAAAGCAAATGCAGCTATCCATTAGGGAGTGCTCTGGCACACACCTCACTACCAATCACAGCAGAATGTAATTGGGGGAAATTGTCATAAATATATCAATCTTTGTATCTAGAAAGAAGGAAGGTACATTATGAAGCTCCTACTGATCAACACATAAACCTGCATCAGACACTGGATAAGCTAGAAAGGAAGATGCCACGAAAACCAAGGCTCTGTTGGTCATGCCATCAATTTTTTTAGCAAATAGTTGTTTAAAACACATTTCTGGCTTCAAATTACTATTGAGAGTAGCAAGACAAGTATGTTCAAGAGATTAGAATTAATGGCAAAAATAAAGAGTATAACTGGAAGATAGGAGAAAGTGTAGGCCCTACAGGTGTGAGGCTATCAACCACCTGAAATCTCCATCATCATTTGTCTGGTTTCACCTGGCTGCAATCACATACCTTTCCATCCTGACAACAGAGGTTTTGCTCAGATTTCACCAGGGAAACCTGGCCAAACCCCGCAGCAGATCCAACAAAAAACCTCCTCCAATTTCTGCAAGGAGCAAAGTCCCAAAAACGCCTCCAGCATGGCCAAACAGCATGAGTCAGCAACACTAATGCCAGGAGCAGGATATCCCAAGGAGGTATTTAAAAGAGAGGTTTTGTTTGAGATTTATGATTCTGAACCTCTTCAGCTGTTGTACCCACACACACCTGTTGGCAGTTTCGGCACATGCCACACTTGCGGTTGTAGCTTCTGCAAAGTAAACCTGTAAAACCAGAGCCAGTTGATGTATTTGAACAAGTAGATACACCAAGCTCTTCAGATTCCTAACTGGAGCAGCTTCAAAGCAGGAAAAGGATTTAAGTGTCAAATGTGAGGGTGATCAGAGAGGAGAAGCAAGAGATGCAGGCACTCTTCTGCTCCATCTTCCAGGTTTTTTTTTTCTATACATCCCTGAAACAGCTGACACCTGTAGCCCTGACAGATCTGTGCCAGCATCACCTCCTGGGCTCCCGCCACACAAGCTGGAGTTCTCCTAGAACTCAGCTTTAAACCCAAACTACACGCCCCAGCTGATGTAAATGAGAACACTTTCTCTCCCCTATTTCAGCAGCAAATCTCGGGTCAGAAGTGAGACCAATGAGGTAATGCCAAACTAAGGCTTGTGATTAACCACCACAAGAAGTTTGTTCTCAGCTGACTGACAGCAGGAGTTGACACTGGGAAGCAAATAAATTTCTTACACAGCATTGTACATTCCAAATATTAGTGTTCAAAGTAAGAGTTGCCAAAATCTGTTACCTTTGGCAAATATTAATGGAGAAGTAAAATGTTTTGCAGGAACTTTGCTTGTTACACGCTTCCATCTTAGAATCAGCCATTGGGATGCTGAGAACTCACTGAAAATCAAACACTGACTTACTGTGATTTTGTGATGGATGAAGATGTCCAGGAAAAAAAAACAAAAAAAACCCCAAACAAATCCAAACCGAAAAGCTGCTGGGAAGAGTGCCAAAGTAATAAGGGATTCAAAGGAGCAATGGGATTTACTAGGTCTGCCACAGGGGGTTGCTAAGGGAATTTGTTGATGACTCCTAACAGGGCTCTCCACAACAGACCTGCCAGGTATTCTCAGTGGCACTGCTTCCTGGTGTGGAATGACTCCTGAGCTGCCCAGTAAAGCCTGGTTCAGCAGTCCCTTCAGCTGAGGACATGCACACACACTGTGACTGGTGAACTCTCACTGCCTCACAGTGAGGCTAAAGCTCCTGCACAACAGGGACATGGGACTATGGCAGACTGGTCTCAAATCGTCTGATGAAAATTCATCTCACCTAGAAATCATGGTCTCACTTGGATACAAATCATTTGGAAAGATGTTTGAAGCAGAGAAAAGAAAAAGTTTAGCTTCAGCATTCTCAACATGAGAGGGTCTTTCCCTAGATTAAAAAAATGCTTTTCAGTATTATTATCTCAAATTAATACATTTGATAGCACAAATACACAATTCCACACTGAGCAAAGACCTTTCATCAACTTAAAATGACCTACAGCCGAAAAAAGGTGACTAAGCCACAGAAATAGGCAATAAGGCAAACCACAAGGAGTAACTCCCAAAGCTGTAGCTGGCACAGCAGCAGCTCCGAAACCAGTGGCCTGCTCCACACAGCCGGTCCTTCACTCCCACCTGAAAACCAGGAGAGCAGCTGCTCACCACAGGGCAATCAACACAATTGTAACCCACATGTAAAAGAAACAGCAAAGTACGGGCAGGAAAAAAAGAGCAACAAAAAGGGCCATTTTGTGAACCTCAAACTGAACCAGGGGAGCTTCTTCAGCTTCTCCCTGTCACTCCTGGTGGGGCAGATGGCCAGGCAGCCCCAGGAGCAGCACTACATCCACTTCTGAAACACCTTCCTCAGTAGGCAGCCAGAGCCATTCCAAACACCTCCACATGACAGGAGCTCTGTCCCCAGCAGCAGCAGCAGTGATGCTCGCAGCCACCAGTGCTGGCTGTCACAGCGGGCAGGGCAGCACGGCCCCCTGCTGCAGCCCTGAGCAGCAGATTTGGAAGTTTCACGGTACAATAAAGGCAATATATTCAGAGCAATGATTCCTTAAGTGCTGTCTGAGCAGCAGGGACCACCGAGATCTATCTCAACGCAGATACCAACTTATTTCCTTCATTTCGCAAATGCTAAAGCATATAAAAAAATTCTGAAATGAAAAGGAAAGGTTACTAGCAGAGGAGTGTCACTGCTGGCCCCTCTCAAGTTGTTGGGAATTGTATCCTTACTGGCAATGATACCCCATTAGATCTAACACTTAATAATTTGTGGGGAAAAAAAATTCCATTGTTTCTTTACGTTAACGGAGGACTGGTACATAACAAAGAGGAAGAAAGCCTGCGTGCTGCTGGCGGGCTGGTAAAACATTCTCAAGGTCTGATCGATATTATGAAAAAAACACCTCTCTTGGCCTGAGGCTGGAGTGTTATTCAAGCACGGCAGTCACTATGCAGCTCATTTGCTTAGCTGCGATGATCCGAGGCTCATGAACACTGGAAGAAGAGCGGAGTCGATTGCGGGCATTTCTAACCCTTTACATGAAGAAGAAAAAAAGAAAAAAAAAAAAAGAGGGAGTAGAGGTATAGAGGCGCATGTAGGACCATTTCTAGGAGCGGCTGTACGGCTCTCTGGGCAGCTGCTCCCTGGGGAAAACCCAAAAGCACATCATATTCACGGAAAGTTGGGAGCAACTTCTGAGGGGGCGAAATGACAAAAAGCAAAATGGCTTTAAAAGAAAAAAGAAAAGAAAAGCCATTGTTGTAGGAAACCCCGGCAAGCTATCAAAGGCTATCAACATCACCTACGGCGACCCTAGGGAGAGGAACCCGGCTGCCCTGCGCCAGCCCGCCCTGGCAGCGCCCGCGGCTGTGCCCGCTCCGCACAGGTGCGGACGGGGATGCCCGGGCCGTGCCTTTGTCTGCGGGCACCGGCCGCTGCCAGAGCGCAGGCAGCCGGCCAGCCGGGCTCCGGGCGGCGCCGCGGCCCCGCAAGGTCGAGCGGCCGCCCGGGCAGGGTCGGCCGCCGCCCGCGCCCCCCGGGCGGGTCCCCGCGCCCCCGGCCCCGCCGCCCTACCTCGGCCGCCGCCGTCACGCCGCCCCCAGCGCCATGTTCGGCTACATCCGGGCCGCGGCTTCGCCGGCTCCGCACGGCGCGGCCGCAGGTGCCGCCACCCGCCCCCGAGCCCAGGCGAGCCGAGCCGAGCCGAGGCGAGTTGAGCTGAGCCGGGGCGGGCGAAGCACCGCCCCCGCAGCGGGCCCGCGGCCCCGCCCCGCCTGTGCCCGCCGCCCGGAGCGGCGGGGCCGGGCTGCGCCGAGCGGCAGCTGCGCACCTGCCCCGACCTCTGTCCTGGGGCTTTGTCTGTCCGGCCACCCGCCCTTCGGGCGCCCGCCCGCGTCCGCACCAGCCAGGGCACCTGCGCGCCCACACAGCCGTGCCTGCGGCAGCCAAGGCACCCGTGCACGCACCGACTTGTGCACCTACCCGTGCGCTCGTACATCAGCCACCTATTCCTGCATCACCCCGTGCACCTGCGCGCCCAGACGCCCATTCCTGCACCAGCCCAGGCACCTGCCCTCCCGACCAGCCGTGCCTGCACCCGCCAGTGCACCCCTCCACCCATGTGTGCACCAGCTTGTGTGCCCACCCATGCATGCATGCACGCACCCATATATCACCCACCTATTCCTGCATCAATTCATGCACCCGGGCACCCACACACCCATTCCCGCAGCAGCCAAGGCGTCCGTGCACCCACCCAGTCTTGCACCAACCAATGCATCCATGCATGCACCCACCTGTGCATTCATCCACACCCAATTCATGCACCCCTCCACCAATACGTCCACCTGTCCATGTACCTATCCTTTTGCACTTGGACCTCAGTTATTATCTTTTTTTTTAAATATATATATATATAAACAACTGTGCCAACATGTTTTGTTACCTGTAAGCTCTCCCCAGACAATGGTCAAGTACTAAGGGACAAATCCAGTTAAGGCAAGTGGTGGAATGAAACAGATGATGACAAAAGACAAACGTCATCTAGCCCATCTAATTTTGGTGTATTACTACTGGAAATTTGTGGCTGCCTCTGAAAGCTGCTCTAAGCCTACATTTTTATTACATGTTCCAGAAGAAAGATTAAGATTGCCTTTAATAAGGGTATGTATCTGTCCTTCCACATGCTAAATCAGTAGGAAGATGATGGTGTGTGCTCATGGATGACCACAAACCATCCCTGTCAGGAAACACAGAGCACAAACAGCAAAGTGCTTTTCAGAGACACCTGCAGCAGAGGCTCCCTGGCAGGAAAAGACTCAAAGCCAACCTGATTGATACAGCCCTGCATGACAAAGGAGTGATTTCATACTTAATGATGTTGAATTGCACATCATTTCTAGTATCTTTGATGCCCATTGGCATTAACATGCACTCTGTATGGCAGGAGCAGAGAGGATTCAACAGGAACAGTTTGAAGACAAAGGTGCATTGGAGCTGTGTGGGGTGGATGTGCAGGCAGAGGGATGTGCAGAGGCTGAGGCTCTCATGTCACTAAGGCACCCGAGGTCCAAATAGGTTTTTGCACATATGAAAAACCCTATAGCAAGAACAACAACAAATCCATCAGAAATGTGCTCTTCTGTTACCCATTACAGTAGTGTTTGCTTCTAGTGTTTTTATGTTCCACTCCATCACTGCTCTACATAATGCTGTGAGATGAAAGGAGCTCCCTTGGTTCTCAACAGCACACGGTGTCAGTGTTTGCTGGGATGGCAGAGCTCCTGCTCCAGCCTCAGCCCCTGCCCACGGCACTGCTGGGGCAGTGCCAGCACAACCAGGGCCACTCTGCTTTCTGAGAGGGACCTGGGGCACAGACCAACACAGCCCAAAATACAGCATAAAGTTATTCAAAACCCTGGGGCATAATTTTCACCTCCTAGATGTGAAATTTAGAGACAGGCAGGCTGGGGTCACCCTGAGTGGGTGCCATTGTTGAAGTCACTTACCTTAACATGAACATTAAAATAAGCCATGGAGTAGAGGCATCAGTCATTGGTTTGTCACATAAATGAAAATTGTTAAGTAACTTTAGACTTAATATGCAGATTCTTAAATAAATATGGTAATAGCATATCCTGATCACAAGTGAAAAAAGAGTACCAGGCTCTGGTGAGGAAGTATCAGTTGTTCCTCAGGAAAATAATTAAAAACTACAAATGAAGAACAAGATTAATTTAAATAATCAATTTGTATTTCCTGCTAGCTGATTTAAATAATGATGAAAATTGTTGATTAAAGCCCCATATTTAAATCTGTGCTTAATGAGAGTGCAAGCCTATGAGCATAGGCCCATAATAGTAAAAGATTCTGTAGAGAAAAAATAACTTTCACAATAATACTTCCAGGACTAGAAGAACATCATCCATCCTCTGCAAAAAGAAATGTATCTTATCCAGCCAAGCAATTCTTCATCCCTAAGATCTTAACCCTGTGAAAAGATCAGGGATAGGGCAATAAGTCATAGAATATTCGCAGCCACATTATGCAAGTACGACTGAACTGGTGATCCTTTTCACTAACCATTGGAGAGGAAGATGAAGTATTGCTGGAATAATTAAAAAGACAGGTTTGAATTCCCTAAGCAATGCAGATGAATGCCTGTCCAGCTCTTGGTCTTGGTGGCAGCAGCTTTTTAAGGTCTTGAGATGTTACAGAGGGAGGAAGGCTGAAGGAGTGGGCCTTTGCCAACCCAAGCACCATGTGCTCCCATGCAGCCCCTGGCCTCTGTCCAAAATGCTGTTTAAGGGCCACTCCTCTAGCAGCAGAACAATTACTCTCATAACTACGCTTCAAATCTCCTCTAAACTTAAAGTGCCTTTGCTTTCCTCGTCAGTCTAAATCCAAGCACAAAAGCATTCATTATGAATTTACAGTGAATGTAGACAGCTACCTTTCACTCAGGACTGTGCGAGTGTCATCAGCCTGTACAGGTATTTTACATGTCCAGTATCCACTGAAATGGGCTCTTCCCTGTGGTCCTTAATCCACATCAATTTTTAGTCCTCTTCAAGTAATTTGGGAGTGCATTTGCAGCCCCATGGCCTGCCTCTCTATTAGCAAGGGTGACAGTCATCTCTATTTCTGTGCTGCTTAATCCTCCCCCCTGCACTGCCTGCTCCTGGGCTTGAGTGGTGTTTCCCACAGGGATACCTGCCCTTTTGGGAAGTGTACCATGGGATGAAAGCCTGAAGGCATGACCTTCACTGTTACCGAGATCAGTCACCAGACGACAGACAAAGAGAACAGATACATTTCATAAAGGGGGTTTTAAAGTTATTGTATATTTTTGAGCCATGATTTCTGTTATGCCTGGTATTGCTATTGCCAACGTTCTTATTGTTGAATGATCAAAAGATACACAAAGATCTATAACTAGGGACATTTACGCACACTTATCCTTCCAGACCTATGATTCTTCCCCTTCAACTCATATTTCTGAGGGCAGCAATGGGCCCCAACCTTGCAAGGCAGAGCACAAGATGCTCTGCAGTTTGTATCTTCCCAGGACATGGTTCCAGGACATGGCTGCTCCAGTTCCAGAGATAACTCTGGGACCATGCAGAAGCTTCAGTCCTGTGATGTGCTCTGAGCATGGTCCTGTCCTGCCTGAAAGGACAACAGTGTGGGACTTTATCAGGCTTAAATCACTGTTCCCAGCTGCCAGAGCCTTGCTGTGCCTCAGTAGTGGGTGTGAACAGATACTGGTTCAGGGACTTCTCTGCCTCTGCAATAAAGTTTAGGACCCATGAACAAATGAATTTGCTCCTTTTTCTCCCCCTTGCATTTGGCAAAAGCACTATTCCACTTTTGTGTCACACTGCCCTGCAAATCTGCTTCCAAAAGGCTGCCTTCTTTCTTCAAAGATCACTTCCAGTACTAGGCAAGATCTCTCAGAACCCTTGACTTTGCAGCTGGCAAAGTTTACAACATGTTTACAATACCCTGCATAATTTGACTATGAGATAATGTATAGTATAGTCCTTCAGTGGTGCACAGTGGGAAAAGAACAAGTGGAAAAAAATAAGGTAATGCAAAGCCAAGAAAAACAGATGGCAGTGAGCTCTCCAAGGGGCAAGAATGAATAAATAACTGCAGATTTTTTTTTTTTTTTGTCTGAGGAAAAATATATTGTCAAATCAATAACACAGTTTTTAGGAAATGCAAACTAGATCAAATGTGCATTTTTTCAGTATTAAACAATGGCACTTCATCGGGACTAATGGTCTGCGCTGCAGGTGTTTGCCTACATGAAACAGAGAGATGTAAAAATAGCATTGCTCCAAAAAGTTCTTGTTTGACCTCAAGGTTACATTTCATAAATTCTGGGAAGTTCTGCAATAGGTAACAAGCCAAAAGTTCAGGTGGAAATCAGAGTGCCCCAGCACTTACTGTGCCCTTTAGCAGCATTGTATCTTTGATAATCTTAGTCAGAGCTGCAATTCTGAGAGAAAAGAACCTCTTGACAATTTTGGGAACGTTCCTGTGTCTGCTGTTAGGGCCACAGGAAATGATACTTATTTAATACATCTGTGCATGCTTCCAGAATGATTAACTGATAACTTTTATTCTTTTTGACCACATCAGGTGAAGCCAAAGGGGAAAATAGAGACACCTAAAAATGGCCAAGTATACAAATATTCTAATTCTCCTCCAGTGAAAGATCTTTTTCCTTTTCTTAAGTCACCCAGAGGAAGCTAAGCAACATATGGGATGCATGAAAGTTGCTCTCTGCAGATCTGTCAGTGTGTTTTAACCATGCTGTGCATCAATCCCAACTGCTCTGAGCACGGCATCCCTGCTGCCGACTGGCTCATGCTCAGCTTCTCACCAGGAGACAAACCATCTCCTGCTGTGGCTGCCACAGACCCAAAGGGCAGCAGCTGGAAGGCATTAGATCTCTCGTGCTCTTGCTCTAGCCATAGTGCAAGTGGTGCCTTGGGAAGGCTGACCTAGAACAGAGGCTAGACAGAGATAAAGAATAAAGTGGGTATTTATTAGGAGGCCTCAATGGATCCACCTTGGGCAGCACAAGAGCCCAGCCAGGGCTACACCCAAGATGAACCAAAACGGTCAGAAAATGGTCCATTTGCATATTGGAGTTAATTGTCCAATTACAGCTTCAACCCATGAAGTCCCATCCTGCTTGTTTTTCTCTCTTCAGCCCATGTTGTTTCTCCTCTTGGGCCTGAGATCTGGATCATCTGTCCTTGGTCCTCAGCTAGAGAAGGAATTGCTTTGTCTCCCTACTCTGTGAAGAGAGCTCACCATCCCCTAATATGAAGCTCAGAACTACACACTAAAACAGCCCAGAATCTGAAAAATAAAAACTAAAATTTAAGGCATCATAAGAATGATGGTTGCAGCATCTCCAGTGCTTCGTGGGCTATGGTGATGTGGTGGATTGTGGAGCAGAAGGAATCACAGGCTAGAAGGAGCTCTGACAGTGAGAAATAACCTCTTGGCACTGTGGCTGTGGAAGAGGCTTGTGCTCTCAATCTTCCAGGTTGGGTCCCCTGGGCTATGCTGGAGACTCGCACAGACCAAACCCTGCTGAAGATCTCAGGTGAAGCTGACATCTCTTGGTGACACTCCCCAAGGAGTTACATCTAGGTAGAGGCAGCCACTGCCCCAAAGCAGACAATGAGCATCCCCCAGAGCTGAGGTCCCAGCACACCATCACACAGCAGTGCTTTGAAAATGTCGGTCTTTCCTCACACACGTGAGGTGGGGAGTCTCCATTTCCATTTCTGCTCCAGAAGATCTGAACTCACAGTGTTGGCTGATTGTAGAAACTAACTGCTTTTCCCCAGCATGTCAACAAATCAAAGTGCTGGGAAGCCAGTAGCTGGCAGAAGCTGCTTTTTGGGAGGTGGTGAATGCTCCATTATCATGCCCTCAACACCATTGATAATATTTTCATTGAAGCTCCATTTTCTGTCCTACCCATGCAAATATGAAGAGCAAAGTCACTGCTACTGTCTTAGTTATTTTCTCTTTCTGCTGGGAGTAGAACCTGAGCTCCTTAAAACCATGTACTCTGAAGTTCTGGAAGTAATCACTTTTCCTAGGCAATCACTTTTCCTACCTTCTCTCTAAAAATCAAAGTCTTTCTTGGGAAGCAATAAACCCACAGATGAGCCTCCCAGGTGCTAAAAGCCCCTGCTCCCCACCCTGCAGGTACCAAGCACTCCTCCCTCTAACAGCAGCTCCAAAAGAAAAGCAGGCCCCAGGGATGTTCAGGGAGCACAGCAGAATGTACAGTGGCACAGTTGGGCCCATGTGCCTGTAGGAGCTGCTGTGAAGTTGGTCAGAGGTGGCTCTTTTTGAAACAGGACAGGTTCCAAAGGGATACGAACTCTCGGAAGAGGCAATTGCTGGGAATGCCTCCAGCTCCAGCCCCAAACTGCAAACTAAAGTAATTGCTTTTGTTAGAACATATGGCAAAGCCCTGCATCCTACACGTGTTTTAATGCAGAGAGTGACTCTTAGTTTGGCATGCTACATGGCAAAGAAGCCAGCAGGGGTTTTGTCCAACAGGGAAGAGGGATGAAAGCAGGCAGTTTATGGCACTGCTATTTCAGCTTGTCTTCATTTCCTGGTCTGCATCACATCCCTAGGTCAGTCCAGCTCTGGTGATTCTTGGCTGTCCTCAGTCCCCTCACCTGAGTGTTTCTGTACCTGACCTTTATATTACAGGCTACAAAGGACTGAATTGGAAGTACTTTGTAACCCAAGGTGTTTTTCTATTACAAACAAACCTTTGCAGCAAATTCCAGGTAGGTTGATACTGTAATGTAATTCAAATCACCTGGTAGAATACTTGTCTATTTCTCCTTTACGAGTATCAGTACCCAGCCTATATTGTCTCTATTATACTTAAGCCTCCAAAATTACACTGATCAAAGCAACCTGCATTTATAAACTGATGTGCTCTTGCATTTGAGAGATTTGCCAAGTGCTAAATATAAGGTTTCTCACTATACTCAAATCAAATTCAAATTCCAGCTGCCTCTCAGCTAATATGCAGAAAAGGTTTAGCAGTACAAAGCCGTGTTTGTAGAATCAGACACCAAAGATGATTAAATTAAACTGAAAGGGGAATCAGTACAAGCCTGAAATTAGTTTGCTGAAGATACCAGAGTTCATTTCCTCCCACTGACAGACAGAGCCCCCTCGTGACCTTTACTGATCAGAGTAAACAGGATCATGGCTTTGCCAAGTCTGCCCCACTCCATCCCCAGCAGTGCCCTGACTGAAAAATCAGCTTCAGCCTCTGCTGCCCAGGGCAGGGGGGCTGCAGGATGCTCAAACCAGTGCAGCAGGTTCAGACACTGCCCTCTCCCCCATGGACTGTGATCCATCTCCTCCCTCTCAGTGGATGCTCTCCAGCACTCTAGGCATGTATTGAGATTTGAAGAAAAAATCCCGGGTTTATCTTGATGATCTCTGTTCAGGGCAAAGGACTCTTCATTCTTAGATTTGACCACAATGGCGAAACCAGGAAGGTGCCTGAAGTCAGCAGAGTGAGTTGATGAGATTTTGAGAGCAGGCAGGAGCAGGAAAGAATCCTAGGGGTGGGCAGACAGTTATTTCCTTGGTTTTGCTTTGCTAATCTGACTCCTTTGAGACAGCATAAAAATTGCCAATGGAAAAAAAAAAATCCTAACTTTGGCTATGGGAATAGAGCTGAAGAGATTTAAAGCATATGGTAGCAATAAAAAGTTGTTCATCTTCTCTCTCCCACTCTTCCCCATTAGCTGTTATTCTTGGGCATTATCTCTCTGAGCACTCTGGATGCTGCAATTGCACTGATGGCTCCATGGGAGCAATGGAAAACCACCTGCTGAAAACAAAAGCTTCTCTTGACTATTACATACACACAGGATTGCCAAGACACCTTGTTCTCTCCCTGCAGCTGGTACCATTCCGAGTCTCCTCCGAGCACAGATGGGAGAATAGCACCAGGTTGTTTGCTATTCTTGCTTTGCTAATGTCAGTGACCTGATTTACAAACCAGACCCAGACCATTGCTCCTATTTGGTGCATGGTACAAACTGGTGCTGGTCCTCAGAGACTTGCACACAGTCAATTTTCTACAACAGAAAGAATTTTCTTCCTTTAAGACGCAAGAGTTAGCACAGCTCCTTGGCAACATTTAAATTGAAAGGATAAATTGCAGGAGCGGGTATTCCAGAGCAGTGGTACAGTCTCTTACAAAAAACCCCTACTATGCAAATTCAATTAGACATATCCCAGGAGGGAAAGAAAAAGGGCAGAAAACCCCACAGTTGTGCAGGTCTGTCAACATGGGGCATATGACACCTGTCCCAGCAGCATGCAAGTATGGAAGCAGGTAACCAGCTGATGGAGCTTCCTCTGCCAGACAGTACCTGGTCCTCTGCTGTGCTCCAGGGGTAGATGTGCCCTCTTTTGGGCAGAGCAGAGTTTCCCAAGCCTGGGCATTGATGGCAGGAGAACAAAAAGCCCTCTCTCCGTCAGTGTGGCTGAGCAGGTGCAATGGCAGGAGAGAACACCCTCAGTTGAGCCAGGAATGGTGAAGAGAGATTATCATATTGTGCTTGAAAGCCAAGGTGGCTGATGGGCTGCACTTGCAGGGAGGTGGTCCAGTATAGCCCAAAGGGAACCTCTAAAGAATGCAGCCAAGAAGGCAACGTGCAGCAGGACCTGAAGCTCCAGTTGTCTTGCCCCAGGTGTGTGGCTTGGCTCTTGCCTGGCTGCTCCACCCAGCCCAGGTGAGCCTAGACACTGTCACGGAGCACAGGCCATGCTCTGGGCACCATCACACATAGCTACATCCTTGCTCTTGACTACAGAGGATGCAAAAAAGGATGCAAGGTTTGCTGCCAGAAAATCCTGTCTGAATAAATAATGCAGCTCTTAATTTGAAATGGTGAAGCTCTTGGGAAGCAGATCCTCACTGTGTTTGAGGCAACTGCCTCCTGCCTGATAAATGCACACACCACTGAGCTCATGTGCTGCTGCAGCAGTACCTAAGGCCAGTAGGAAAAGTGAATATGGTCCATTTCTCCTGCAAGATCTCCCAGGGGAACTATGCCTCAGCCAGGCTAAATACTTCACTTGTGCTATATCTGTATGGAAATTGCATCTTTTAAGGTTTTGTTTTGAATGGGAAAGAAGTCAGACCTTGCTGAAAAGACTGGGTTAGGCATTCCTGGAGAAAAGCAGTGCATGGTCCTGCTCTTTGACAGCTGAGCCACAGTAAATAACAGAAGAGGGCCATACTGCCACAAACTCTGTTTTCCAGTCTTCCCCACAAAAACAAGGCACTAAGCATGGGTTTTCTTCCATGGCTGGAGGCCAACATGCCTCTGTGCAGCATGAGGATGGCTCTACACCAGCTAGTTACTGTTGACTGACAAGCATCTCCTCCTTTTCTTCTCTGGCTACAGGCTGACTCAGTTTGTGATGGCAGAAGCCTTGTAAGAGCAATATTAAAGGTGCTTATAAAAACAAACAAACAAACACCACACCCCTGCCATCATTTGTCACCTGCCCCAGATGTGTTTTACACACGTCTCACTTGCAGGAAATTATCCATGACGTAAGGAAATGCTCTTTTTGACATCTTCCTTTCTGTGAATTTTATTTCCAAGTCAACATGTCTGAGACACAGGCCTAGGCAAGGGAGCTGCAAACAAGGGTGAGAAACAACCCTGGGGTTGGCAGTACCACGCTGCCCTCTCCTGCCAGGCTCCCCAACAGATGCTAATCCACTGTCTGTGATTACTCTCTCTAGGATCTTTAAATCCAGGCTTTGGGGATTAAGGAGCCCTCCCCTTTCCCAAATGAGGGAATCCTCTCTTAATCCATTCCTGCTGGCACAACAACACCAGGGAATAACCCAACATTTTCTGGGGAGTGTAGTCCTGACTCTTTGTATTTCAAGGCCTATACAGAACACCACACTCAAATGCCTGTGCTTGAGAGGTCTCCAGCATCACAACTCTGGTTACAGATCACACCTTATATTCAAAACCCCTTTCACTACCCCCTTTTTGGCATTGTTGTGGTGTTATCTGGGGTCTCCCACCATGCTACAAGCACTGAAAGCTTCTCAGCCCCACTGCCCCGGGTGCTCTGGAAACAGTCCTTCCACAAAGGATGGAGCCTTTGGGGTTGCTTATCGCTGCTCAGCACCCAGTGGTTGAAGCAAATAAAAACAAGGACTGAGGAAAAGTGCCAAAACACAGTCAATATTTAACCAGCTCAAGGAAGATATGGTCTCAGTTGTCCTTATTCAGTGTTCACCTCTGGGAGGGTTTCACCAGTTTTAACCCACATTTCAAGACTGCCAAAGCCTGCAAAAACCAAGCAGGTTTGTTTCATTGTAGTCTTCCCCCCAGTCCTCCTATGCCCAATTGCTTTTCCACCCATGGAAGAGCCTCCTTCTTTCTGGGGATGCTTTTGCCAGGTGACCTGTGGACACTGACACCAGCCACACTGAACCCAAGCCACAGCAAGGAACATATCCCAGTTCCCACTTTGGCTCATCCACCGGGCTGTGCTCACTTTTCTCAACTTTTCAGTCTATTTTTGAGTTGTCAGGGCTGGCTGAACGTGGCTCCAAGAAAGTCAGGTTTTGTATGTAAAAATAAAAATAAAAAAAATCAAGACCTATATAGGCTGTTTACAACCTAAATAAGACTAATTTACAGAGGGGGGGAAAACATAACTCTTCATAGATCTAAAAAGAAACAACCTGCCTGCCAACATCAGCCGTTAAAAGCGTCCTGGGACAGCAGCACCTGTTCCCATGGTGTGGGCTGTGAGCGGGGAGGCTGGGCACGGCCCTGCTGCCGTTTCAGGCGCTCCCTCCAGCGCGGCCAGCGGCTCGGGCCCGGGCGGCCCTGCCGGGCACTCAGCCGGGCCGGCTTTGGCCGCTGCCCTTCCCGGCAGCTCCGGAGCGCACAGCGCGCCCGTGCAGCTTTGATTTAAGCTCTCGCTAGCAGCGTGAGCCCAGCCCGGGGCTGAGCACCCTCCGTCCCGCTGATTTATACACTCCCTCCGCTGCAGCAAGGATGATTTTTCTTTCTAATCCGTTTTCGCTGTAGCGCGCTCCAGCTTAGCGGAGCTTTGCTGGGGAAAGGGAGGCCGGATTGGATTTGTGCCAGGGAACAAAGACGCAGAACGCGATCGCCTTGCCCCGTTCGAAGCCCGAGAGGGGAAGGGTCCGCGGCACCAGCCCCCTTTCCCCCCGCCCCTTCATTCTCCCAGGGCTTTGCCCAGCTCTGTTTACGCGTGGCACTAATAACCTTTGGGAGGCGGCAGCGCTGCTTTAAGCTTCGAATTGCTGTTCACAGAAAGGGATGTTCATCCCGACAGGCTCGTTGCCATGACAACGGGAGATTTTCCCCCCTCCCAGAAGGGTGCCGCTGGCGGAGAGGCGATGCGTGCCGTTTGTCCCGAGGGATTTAGCCCTACTGAGGGCAGGTTTTTTGGGAGCCGCAGCGGGAGGCCATGGGAGCAACAGGAGAGGCACGTTCCCCAAGGAGCGCTCCTAGGTCAGGACGTCTCCAGCCTACCACAAATCCAAAGGAAAGACAGGGACAGGAGAAGTTTAGGTGGCTCTGGTATCAGTACGTAGTAAATGGGGGATGATGGAAGCAGGACCTTTGGATAATCCTAAGTAATACCTGTTCCCTTTAATGAGTTACTTGGATGGATAATATTCTTCTGTGAATCACATTTTCACACAGTCCCTGCTGCCTGGGTGTGGTGATGCTGCTTCACTTGCACACTCTGGCACAGGGTGAACCTTGTGCTGGGAGATCTTAGCAGTAAAATAAAATTTTCTCTTCCAGTAATATAGAGAATGCACAGACAGCAACCCCTGCTCTTGGAGGCTTCCAGCTCAAAACCTGGATCCTTTTCATGAGGAAGACAGACAAAGACCTAGAAGCAAGTTGGGAACAAATGCTACAGCAATATTCTGCTGGGAAACACACAAATACCCCAGGCAGTGCTAAGCATTGAATGGAATCATCACAATTTAAAGTCTACCATCATCATCTCTAAATGGGCACCATGGGGAACGCAAAGCAAGAGGAATATAATTCCCCTAAATTGGGAATGACACTGGCCACCATCTTTCAGCTGGAGCAGGAGCCCACATTCCCAGCACTGCCTCAGCCAGGCAGTGAGCAGGTGAGAGCCGAGGTGACAGATTCCATGAGAAAAGCCATTATTTGCCATAGATGCTGCATTGATTTTGGATGGCAGAAGCTCATCTGACTCAATATAGACCCAGTAGCTCCTTTCCTTCTGGAAAACCACTGAGAATTGTAGAGTTGTGTTTTCAATGTATATCCCCTCATAGTGGTTTGTCCCTCCATATCCCCTCTTCGTACCTGTTTGATCCATCCCAGCTTTCCCCTCCTCTGGTCACTCTGAGGCCTTGCCCCAAGAGCCGCTCCCATGTCCTTCCCCCAGTGGCTGTTCGGTTTTCCCACCCCCCTATATCTGGCAGCTCTGGGTCAGGAGTCCCTCTCTCTTGCTCTGGAGGTCCTTCGAAGCCAGATGTGGCCTGGGACCTCTCCAGGCCCTCATTAAACTTTGGAACTAATTCTGAGGGAGAGCACCTCTTTCCTTTGCTTGTGGGACCAGCTCATCTTTGGACTCACGAGGGAGCTTCTCCAAGCCCCCCGGGATCCAAGGAGAAGTTCCTTCCCTCTGCCCGCCTTGCCCCACTGCCCAGCTGGCCGGGCTCCACAGGGGTTCTATCCCTGTGGATTCGAGTTGGAGACCCAGCAGAGAATGAACCTGCACTTTAGTGGACTGGCTGCTGTCATCTGCTCTTCGTTGTGGAGATCTTTGCAATGCCACCTCTAGGCCAGTAGTGGGAAAGCAAGAGCCACGTGTTCTGCTCTTGGCTTTTTTTTCTGTCACAACGTGTATCATCAAACAAGTGCAGAAATGCTGCCCATTTCACACAGAATTACTGCCTGTAGTAAGATTTCATTAATTGCAAATGAGAGCAGGACTTGGTCCACACAGTGGAAGTAATAGATGGTCCCTGTAATTAAACATTAAGTGTACGTCCATTGATTTACCTGCAGTATTTCAAAATAATTAGGCTGGCACAATAGATCTTAGTCTCTGTGAATTTAATATCCCAGAAATCCTTTAAAGTTTTTCTGAGTCTACCTGCTTTGTGAAATGCTGTATTTCTTCTGCGACTCAGTGCTAAAGCAAGGGCAATTTAGTAAAATCCAACGAGGCATGCATTGCATGCTGAAGTACAATTTCCTTTTCTGTTTCCCAGGTGAATAGTTTTCAGTTTTACACCAGTTCTTTTTCTATATGTTTCCTTAGATTTACCTTCCTAAAGAATTTGAATTTTGATTCATCCTTTGAAAAGCCCTAAGACGCTGTAAACAAGAAATGAAGGTTTCAAGAAGACCAGAAAGTTTTCAAGAACATTTAAAGTACCCCAGAAAGTCAACATCAATTTTCTTAGTCTCCATTCCTAGGCTACTAAGTACAGTGCCACTGTGAATGATTAACCTTGTCAGAATGTATCTGACTACTGCCTTTATAAAACCAGCCTTTAAGAGTCCTGTCTCAAGGAGGAAAAAAATAAAGGGGCATGTGATTAGCCTTCAGGTCTGAAGCTTGGTGAAGCACAAGGGACTTGCAGAAGATAGAGCATCTCCTTACTTTGCTGGTTTAGCTTGGAATGAACAAGTAAATCTGGAGCTGGAAAAACAAGATACTTACTTCCAGTTACCAAAATGAGGGACAAGGCAGAGAGCTGGTGGTTATAAAAGCAGAAGAACGTGGAGTCACAAACAACTTCAATTTGGTGGCTTTGGGTAACATCACCCTTACTCACTAACATGGTACTGAATACAAAACATGCCTGGGTTTTGCTTATCTATCCAACACGCTTAATAGTATTTCATATACCTGAAGTCCACTTATTTGCATGTTTAATTACATTCTAGTTTCTACCCAAGAACTATTGACTCAAGTTTCCAGGAAAAAAAAAAAGTAAAAACAGAACATAAAAGCCAAGTAAATGCTAAAGTTAGAGCATTAGGTACTGAAAAGCCAACATAAGTACCATACATACTCAGCTCCAATTTTTAAACTGTATGTGAGGTATCCTTTTATTTGGTGGAGGGGCTGTATTTAATTACAGATGGATGCATTTGAAAGGTTAGCAAATGAAAATCAGTTTTTGTTAGATGAATAGAAAACTCAAAGAATCTTAATTTAATATCATCAACAACTGGGTAACACCTCCCCTGCCCCCTTAAGGTCCACCTGCTTACAAATGTAGTGCTGAAACTGAGCCTCTTGCATCCAGGTCATTTTCAAAAGCTCATTGAGGCTGCTAGAGAATTGGGTTCAAAAATGAACAAATCCTTACACAGTGGAGTATGTTCAGCCCTTTGTCCAGGTTTCATCCTAGGCAAAGGGCTGGAAAATACAGTGTAGTGATTTCTCCTGGCTTTCAGGCACAGACATTATATAGAAATTTTGGATCATGCCCAAACAACCTTTAGAGAACATTAGAAGTTCTAAAAGAGCCAAGAGAGCCTGGTCACTTCTGTAACTCTGCTCACATGCACACAATACTAAGACTGGCCTTAACAAGTGTCCACTTGTGCAATGGCTGCTCTGTGAGCGACTGTAGTTACCTGCTGTCACTGGTGCTCAGCACCAGCTGAGGCAAACAGCAAAGCCACAGGTTAACAGCTCAGTGCTGGGCAAAACAAGGACTTGGAGTTTGCATGCCCAGGAGAACATCCAAGAGTAAACCAGGGACAGCCTCTGAATTCAGTTTGTCCTTCAGTCTGGTGACTGAGACCACAAAGGACTGAGATGCACTGCCTTGTGCAGAGGCTGCCACCTCTGTGGGCACGGACACAGCCTGGTCAGGGCCATCCCACTTGCTAAGGACAGCCTTGCTGCCAACTGGGCTGAAAAGGAAGGTGCAGGAAGGACTTGGGTTTTCTGTCTCTTGCAATGCGCTGAGATCCATCCCTGCCCTGACACGGCTGCTGCAGCTTGTGTTACCAAACCTCCACAAATCCTTCTGAAAGTGCTGCAATTTAAGCATCCCCTTGCAGGCTGCAGGGGATGCAGCATTTTGGGACCCTCAGCACAAGAGGTTGTTTGCTCCCAGCCCAGCTGCATCAGTCCTCTCTAATATTCCCATAGTGTTTAGTCAGCTGGGTTACCTCAAAACCCCTTTGCTGGGGGGTGAAGTGGCTGATGGTTGCTCTGATGTTCTTGATGTAGGATAGGTTTAATATATTTTGATATAAACAGAAGCCTACCCACTGAGTTCTATATACTTTGAATTAAGCACCGTGTACATAGATTTTCCACTTAGGGCAATGAAAGACTTGGTTATTCTGTCCTCATTAACACTAGTGGAATCTGGGCATCCCGATTGTGTAGCTTTAGAAATGCCAGCCATAAAGCACAATTGTACTCATGTGCAGCCCATGTGTCCTTTTCTTTGCTGGGATTCAGCAGGAGCTGTTTCTGGTTATAAAACATAGTTATTGGTAAAAACAGCCTGCACCCAGAGCAATGATGAGACAGTGGGATTTATTCCATCACATAGACCTGTTGATTAAAACCATCATTCATATCACTGAAAAATGAACAGCCACAGAGGCAAACTACCCTGGAGCTTGCTCTTTCATTCTCTAGTAATCATTTCACACAACATAATTATCTTGAAAAGTTGCTGATGACAAGGCTAAAATACAAAAATATTCACAAGTATCTCCATGAACAGTTTATTGATGTGCTTGCTAAATTTTCAGCACACACAGAGGTTGGGAGAGGTCTTTGCTTGTCTGCATTAACATTTGCATTTGCTGCTCATACGAAAATACAGGCTTGATGATGTTAATTGCAACTCTTTCATCTTTCTGCTTTAAGCTGTATTATAACTGACCTAGCTTAAATCTGCAGAGCTAAAGGGATCCAGAACCAGAGGGATACATCCTTTATATCTTATGTGATGTTCCACATCACACCCTCCAATCTGATCTTCAAGGCAGCTAAGACACCACTGCCCGAGCTCTCCTGTCTAAAGGTAGTGCTGGGGTAGTTCTGGTAATCTGGGCAGAAAAAAGATGCAAAGATCTATTTTATTATAATTCTCCTGTGAATGGCACAGTCTCACATGGAAGGCTAAGCTAGTGTGAGATTCCAGGGGTGTTGAAAGTGCCCACCTGGGCTGTACCACAGCTCTAGGCAGCAGTTCAAGACTGACTTATGAAGTACAGAGGCAGCTTCTGTGGTTACAGTTATCAGCATAATGTTGTGGCACAACATCATGAACTGCCTGAACAGACAGGGGAAGGTTTGCTTTGAAAGGAAGTCATGCAACAGAGAAGCTGGGCTACTCGTTTTGGGCTCAGTGTAATTAATGAAAGCTCTCTGAGAAATACCCAGATCAGTTTCCCTTGGGCACAAAGCACCAAAGGCCAAACCTGATGTGCAGCAACTCAGAGTGATGCTGAACCTTGCACCCAGATGGAAGAAGTCCCTTCTGTCCCTGTCTGTGCTGCACTTCCCACACAGCACTGTCAGGAAGAGGAATAGAGAATACAAAAGTCTGATGCAGGGAGCTGCTGCATCCTTACAACAATGGGAAGGACAGGTAGATATGGCCTCAGCAATGCTTTTCCTGGGAACAGACCCACCAAGCAGTGAGGGACCATGGCATCAGCGGGATTAAAGCCTCTCTGTGTGCTCTGCTTTACACCTCACCCTTCTCTTGGATGGAGATGAGCAACACAGGAAGGGAAATAAAGCAGCCTTATTTCTGACAACAGCCCTGGAAAACCGGGCTTTGCAGCAGGCCAGGAGCCGCACATGAGCTTTCAGGAGGGGGATTTGGGCTCCTTGCAAGGAGGCAGTGGAGCATATGTTTTTAGATAGAAAGTACAAAAACAAAATGAAAATACATAAGCTTTTGTTATCTGAGGCTATGAGCTGTATCTTGCAGATTCAAGGAGGCAGCTTGGCTGAATCCCTCTGCAGGCACCAAAGCCTGACTGGGAGCAGGGCCAGAAAAATCAGTGCTTGGAAAAACACTGCTGAAAGATTATAGTTCATCCATACAGGAGCAATTAGGATTTTTCCAGTGAAATTATTAAATCCAGGCAAGTATATTTGGAAAAGACACACAATACCTTCCAGAGAAGGAGATTGACCAGCTGGAGCGATGTCAGTGGAAGGCCACCAGGCTGGTTTTGGGGACTGACTGGCTCCACCAGGTCTCTAGAGCCTAGAGAAGAGGGAGTCTCCATCCTTGGGATATGAAGAAAGAGGATTTAAGCCACAGCCAAACCCTTACAAACACCACTTTCACCAGACCCTAATCTGTTGCTGTCAGGCCTCTAAAACTGAACTTCTGGGGCTTGCCCAGAGTGCTTTGGAAAGAGAGACCAGAAATGAAGGTAATTCAGGTAAAACATTGGATCATTGCAGGTGAAAAGGACACCTAACACACTTGCAACTGGTTGATGTTATTAAAAAGGTATTTTGTATGGAAGAATTCTCTGCAGCAGCTTATCCAAAGCAGGGTGTTTGTTTTACCTGCTCAGTTCCCTGCAGGATGCTTCCTTTGCTTTTACATAGAGACAAACCTCTAGCAGAGACCACTAAATATTTCTGATCTACACTGGTATACAGAACTAGAGAATGTGCTGACAGGCAAAAGCAATTTAATTGCAGTCAGGTTGCATTTTTAAATCCTCAGCCCCTGACCTTCAAGAGAAGTCTGACTATGGTGAGCACAGAAAGCACATCCATCACTGTGCTGGGGAAAAAGAATGGGAAGCCAAAAAGCAGAGTGTGCCCATTTAGAAAATTAGCAGTTCATATTTGTGCTCTGCATTTAATAAGCTTCTGATTAAAGAAGATTTTCAGGGTTTTCCAAATATGGTTTCTTCTCTGGATTAAGTCAGTTTGGTATCTGTACACTCAAGAAAAGCCCATGTGTTTAAGTCAGAAAATCTGCATTAATATTAATTTTAAGCAGGAAAGCAATTTAGGAGTTAGACTATTTGGCAGTTCTAAGAAATGTACTCAAAGGAGTGCTTAACCCAAGACATAACCCATTTTTGTCACCACCCAGCAGTTTTGAAGGACAAGAAGAAGTGATGTCACTGGCTTTTTCCAGCATGGGAAGGATGCAGCAAACATCAGGACCCGACTGATTATCCTAGGGCAGCCACATGCTAATTGTCACTCCGACACACAGCTCCCTGGTGGCTTCCATCAAGTCATTTCTCCTGTCTGACCTAATTTTCTCAGCTGCAGAAGAAGGATAATACTGACTCATATAGGATTTATGATGGGAAAAGGATTTATTTTATCTTATAAGCCACAACTGAGAGATGCCAGGAGTTAAAGGCCCAGCGTGGCAACAGCAGAGAAATGTGGGATCTCTCGCATGAGGAATGTGGTGTTTAATCGGCTGGGCCTGGCCCAGGGAGAAGAAGCAGCACTTGCATTTCTAAATGGGGAACAGTCATTCTGATGAATTATTATGTACTTTATCTACATGTTTAATTCTATTTTTCATTCATCCAACTTAGAGACCACTGAATAATCTGTGATTTCTTTTTAAATGAACAAATCGTATGATGAATTTTGTCCCTTTTTTTCCTTATAAATACGAGCACTTTGTTCCACTCTGTAAACTGGTGATTGCTGACAGGGTTACATAAAACTTTGAGAATGTTTGGCAGGGACTCAGGTTTCTCAAACAAGACAATACGCCAGGTACATAAGACCATCCTAAAAATGTGCCAGAACTCCTGCCTGTAGCATTTCTGCTGCTCTCCAGACCTGTGCTGTCTCCTGGCTCCCAAGAGAGAATCATTAATGTTCTCCTGTCGAGTGAAACCTGATAAATCTCCACTGGGGGTCTCTGTTCTTCAGAGTTTCCAGGTTCAATGCTAGCTCAATGCCCTGAGACTGACACGAGGTTCTTCAAGGGCAAGGAGACCTGAGACCCTCCACGAAGTGCAGGAGGGCTGTGGGTAAAACTGTGCTGACTTCCCAAAGGGAGGTGCTGACCAACCATCCAGGTCAGGTGCTTTACAGAGAGCACTGGAAAGCCCATTTTCCAGCACCATTTAATTTTCTCAACTAGGCCCCCTTTGGATTATTACCCACTCACATGCAGGGAATACTTGATAGCCATGAACACGATCTTAAGGAATTACAGAACAGTTGAGGTTATTAAGGACCTCATTTCTCTAATCTAGCTCATCTGGTCAAGCACAGAGCAGGTGCAGCCAGAGCAGGTTCTCCAGCTCTTTATCTAGCTGGATTTTCAATGTCTCTACACATGGAGAGCTTTCAAGACCCACAGCATTGCTACTGTAATGAGTTTATCACTTGAGAACTGAACCCGCTCTGAGAAGGAGACTGAACTTAGATGTCCACCAAAGGTTCCTTTCAACCCAACTCATTTTACAAGACCATGACAACCAGGACCAGAATTCTGGCAAGATTAATTGCTGGGTTTTAAAGGAGCTTTTACAGCTGTAAGGAGCCACTGGAAATGCTGGCTCCTTGGCCCATGGACTGACCTAGAGTTGGAGTTCAGAGAAAGGGAAAATGCATATCTATAAGTCATTAGGGGGCTGCAGAAGAGGCTCCAGGGGACACCAGGGGTGAGTGCCAGAACACTGGAGGCAGCTTGAGTCTCTGGCTGGAGTGAGGATCAGCCCATGGCCCTGTCCTGTGGAACACTTCACCTAGAGCTGGCCTTGGAGACTGGGTGTTGATGGCAGAGGCATCAGGGCTGAGGCAGGAAGGATGGCCAGAGGTACAACTGGGTTTTCAGAACACCAGGACCCAACAGAAGCTGTTTCTGCAAGCAATTGTACTTCAGGAATAGCTGACCTTTTCAAGGATTTGAGATCCAGTACAGAAACATTCAAAGAATGTGCATATACCATTAAAATATTACTGCAAGTCCCCAGTGGCTACAAAACTCACTGCCAAAATCTGAGAGAAGACAAAAGATTCTATTTCTGGCAATGTATTAGTCAAGTTAATTAATGCAAGACTGTTATAACTTAAGAGTCTCAAACTGACTGATAATATTTGTGAAGGTTTAAAAAAATTCTGTAATTCATCACTCTTTTTTTAACCTTAAGAAATTCTATGGAAAACGTAAAGGGATACTTTAACTGAAAAGGTCAATGCTTGCAAGTCAACACATGAATAATTTAGAGTTGTCTGTGGGATGTAAGTTTGAGCCTGTGACACCCTGTGCTCTGTAATGATGTGCTCACCTCACACACTGGTTTTCAGGCACTGAGGGTTGTGTGCCCTTAAACTCAGCTCTGTGGCATGGCCACGCTGTCCACGCACCTCTCATTAGTAGCTGCCTTTTGCATTTTCTCCTCTGTGCTCCTGCTCCACTCAATTAGCAGGCTGTGACTAAACCATGTTTAACAGTGAGCAAGAAGCCTCAAGTGAAAGGAAATTTGCCTTCAGAAAAGAAAAATGGGAAGAGTACCAGAGCATCTAATGAGATATATACATAAATAGGTCAGTATTTTATTGAATCACAAAGGAACATCCTTTGTAAAAGATTAAAAAAAAAAAAAAGGAAAACTGGTAGTTTTCTTCTTTAGATTCATGACCAGAATAGTAAAGTGGTGTCAAACATCACAAAACATTTGGATGCATCCATTAATATGCAAAGGGGAGCTTTTTTCCAAGGAGTCAGGTAGGACTAAGCTGCCAATAATTAGTGAAAGAACTCTTTTATTGCCATCAACTATTGCTTCTGGTACCAAACTGAAAATTAAAAAAGCATTAGCTAGTCACTGTTTTCATTTCACTCCAGGAAGTCTTCAAGAGATACAACATTCCTTACTCAATGTACAAAATCTCCAGACTTACTGAATGAGGATCAAACCAGCATCTCAGCTTTTCTAATAAAAATTTTCAAGAAAGGAAGTGAAAAAAATAGCAACTTTTATTCTCCCCCACTCCTCCTTTCAACTTTTTTCTCTTTTTAAGTCTAATTTTACCTCTTTTCATGTTGCTACAGAAAAAGAGAGAAAGGAAAACAAACACAAAGGGAATAGAGCAAAATTTAAACTCTATTTCTGCACCTGGGAACAAAAAAATGCTCTGTGGCTTTAAACAACAGTTTTCATTCAGTGAGGAACCGAATTTCTTAGTGATCCTTCATGCAGGTATAATACTTTGAAGTAAGGATTGCAATCAAACAGAAGGGGAAAAGAGAAGCAGCTGTTTTGTGAGAGCTCCCACAGGCTGCTAGAGAGCCTGCAGAGAGCTGCTGACCACCAAAGAGCCTCTGAAGGCTCTCACTGCACTTACCTTTGAGCTCTCAAATCTCTACAACTCTCCTGAGCACACTCCAAGTCACAAATGAATTTGTACCTCCCCTTCCTCAGCAGAATAAACCCAGAGTGTAGGGAAGCTGTTGTAAAGCTGACATCAAATTTAACAGTATTGAAATTATTTCGCTCATAAACATTACTGAAATAATTTAATTCATAAACTCAAAATACCCATGGGAATGCAGGCAGCAAAAGGGAGGCCAAATGACAAGCTCAAACCTGGATCCTCAGCAAGTGCCTCAAAGCCCTGTGGAGCCCCTGTAAAGTCTCCAAGTCTCCTGGAGGTTTGATTTCAAGGATGTGCTTTCTATGAAAAACATTGCTTTTTATTGCTCCTTTAGGAGCACCAGGAACGCAGAAAATAAACAGAGTTTCAGGATCTGCTTGAAAGAGGTTTAAGGTAAGACTCTAATTACACAAAGATTAAAGAGCACTGACGATTTTAAAAAAATATACAGTTCCTTGTAAACAGACATTTTGAACCATGTGGTCAAATCAAGCCAGTATTGGCACCAAATCTCCAGCAAAGGTGCTATCCCTTTTTCTGGTGGCCAGCAATTTTGGCAAGCCCCAACTAATGGCTAATGTAACTATTCTAATTGATCACTGTTCATATGGCTAAAGAAGTATCAAACAAAGGCAGATAGATTCTTGTTCTCCCACCAGAACAATGTCCAGCCATCCTGCAAGGAGAGTGAGCCCAACACAGAAGTGCTGCAGCAGCACTGTCATCCCAAGTCTTTGCTCCTCTGCATAGGTCTCCCTTTCCCTCTCATGAAGCAGGTCTTGAACTCAGCTGACACAGAGACAGAAGATTTGGGTTCTTTCTGCTGCTTCTAACACACCAATTTGTGGAAAAAGCTGTAATCAGGTGCACTCAAGCCTGCCATGAGATCTCCACACACACTCTCCAGTGAAAATCCCAATCACTCTGCTGGAAGCAAGCAGACACCTTCTGTAGGAGGCCCAGGAGACCCAAGGGGATCACTCAATAACCCAGCTCACATGGCACACATATTCACTCAACTTCTTGCTCAACATGAGAAACAGCAAACTCCATGCAGCAGTGGAGCATGAATCAGTCATTTCTTAACAGGCTTGAAAAGAACAATCTAGCCAATTAAAATGGTGCAGCAGCCTGAGGGTTAATGCTGGTTAGGAAAGGATTCAGTGGAAACCCTTGGAAGAGTTAGGCTGGGAACTGCAGTGGAAATCACAAACTGGTGGCAGCCAGAAGTGGAGACAATTGATGTGTCACTGCTGCTCCATGGGTCACCAACTGGAAAAATAGATTTATGCCTGTGAATATGGTAATATAAAGCCCAGGGCAAGCTCGAGCTCTTCACTCTTCCCACATATTACAGCAGTGGAGACAGAAATAAAAAAAAAATTAAAAAATAACTGCTTTTTAAATGTTTTCTTGACCTGATCTAGCACCTCTCATTTTAATATCTATTTGTTGACTAAGAAGAATCACTGAAGAAAGAAATTATTCCTGGGGGGGGGGAGGGGGGGGGCAGGGAATTACAAATAAAATAATTTTCTCAGTGTTTCTGGGTAGCTTGTGGCTTACCTCTTAAAACCAGAGGATTTCTGGTGAAGAGCAGAAGGGTCAGCCTAGAAGAAGGTGAGAATACTGACATTCCCTGTCTCAAGATGTGGCGGTGTGGTGGGGGAAGCAGTCGCTACTGCTTCCATAGGGGTCACCCAGGGCTGCGGGCCCCCCAAAATGAGGGGAGGTGTCACCCGGGGCTGCGGGCCCCCCAAAATGAGGGGAGGTGTCACCCGGGGCTGCGGGCCCCCCAAAATGAGGGGAGGTGTCACCCAGGGCTGTGGGCCCCCCAAAATGAGGGGAGGTGTCACCCGGGGCTGCGGGCCCCCCAAAATGAGGAGAGGTGTCACCCGGGGCTGTGGGCCCCCCAAAATGAGGAGGGGGAGCTTTGCCAGCCCCCGCTGCTGCAGTCTCGCTGTCGGCCAACAGGTGGCGCCACTGAACTCATGAGAAATGGCATTTACTAGAAAAAGGAAAGTTTTGTTAAATATCCCTTTCTTTTAAAGCCAAAAGCCCAAGGACTCGAACGATTTTTTTTTTCCTCCTAGAAAAATGACCCTAGATCTGAGGTGAAACGTCGGCCTTCCGTGCATCCCACACAGAAACCCACTACCCCAACTGCATCGCCATGGAAGCACAGTGAGGAAATAAAACTTCCAGCTGGCCTCACCAACAGGCAAAAGCCCCAACAGCCGGGGCCAGCGAGGGAAGATTGGAGTTATGCCTCCACTCCCCTTCTCCTGCCTTTTGGACTGACCTTTAGTCTCCAGGAGCATGGAGCTTTTCACACTCTGTCAGCACACTTAATAAGCAGGGTGTGCAAACTCATTGTTTACAGAGGCAGTGCCTTGAGTTTTTTCCTTTCTGGCAGCAAAAAGGACCATAGACCTTTTTTTGGCCAGGACTGCAAGGATACAGGAGGCTCAGGCTGCCCACAAAGCCTGGCAGGTATGGCCTGATCAGCCTGCTGATAGCAGCTTGCCCTGCTCACACCTGACGCTAGTGAGACACAGCAGGGCCACCCATTCCTGCTGATTCTGATCCTGATGGAGAGGGCCAGTGCCACCCTCAAGCATGGCACCCGCAGCTACTCAGCTTGCCAAGCATGGCAGCAGGTCCAGGGCTGTGCTGTCCTCACCAGTAGGGAGGGACTTGTGTGCTTTCCCAGCCCAGTCAGCACTGAGCACAGGCATTTGCAATCGTGGTTCCTCTGCAAGGAACAGGAATGATACCTCTTTCTGCTAAATAAGCAATGCAGGTAGTCCTGTTCCTCCACAGATTCTTTGCAGGTCATGTCCTGCCCCAGTCTTCTGGCAAGAAGGGCTTAAAGGTTTGTAAAAGCTCTTGGCGAGTAAAATAAGCCCACCAAATACACACAGCCCTGCTGCCTCTTGCTGCTGCTGAGCCACTGGAAAGCCAATTGGATGCTACATCCCCTCTCCAAAGAATGATCTGTATGTTTGTACACATGCTGGGTGGGGTGCACAGAGTGGATTTGGGGTGCAGCTGACAGCAACACCATCCCAAAAGCACCTGGAGCTGGGTGGCTGTGATAGCACAACACTATTGATCCACAAGATGGGATCTGCATGTTCACATGGATGATGAGCAAGAAGGAGCAGTACGTATGTGGGTCATGCTGACAGTCAGTCCCACGCTCCCAGTGCCTTTCCAGTTAGAACAGGGAATGACACAACTCCCACCTGCAAAGCCACACATTTTTAAGGGGGGCCCTTTACATGGGTCCACACCAAAAATAAATAATTTTTAAGAATAGTATTTAAAGAGCAGATTCTGATGCCAAGGGTTTAGTGGTGATCAGCAGAACTTCCACCATGGCCAAGAAGGGACAGAAAGGCTTTGCCTCCAGCCAGAGTAAGAAAGTGCAAGAGCTGGCAGCATCCCTCCCAACTCGCTTCTGGGGGTCAGCTGAGTCTTGATGATGCAGCATTCACCTTTGCTGGTCTCACTCCCAAGTCTACTGGGCTCTCCCCAGTTCTGCAGAGGCTACAGCTGTAGCAGGGAGTCCTGCTCTGTGCCCTGCAGTCAGAGGTAACTACACCTCGTGCCATGGCACTGCTCTGCCTGCCTGAGAAACAGCAGAACCCTCCCTTCAATCTCTGTTGTCATTAAAAAAAAAGCCCTTTCTCCAGCACCCAGTTTGTTTCCTGTCTGACATGAGTGACCTGCCTGAACTGGCACAGACCCTACCGCCTAGCAGCACAGTGCTCCCAGGGTGGTTTGTTTTACAGTACAACAGGAGCTGCTTACACAGGTCAGGACTCCCACTCCTGTGTCCACTTGGAACCCTGCCCAGACTCACCAAAACCACCTATGTTACATCAGTAGGAGAGTGGCAAGTTTAAGAGCCTCAGCGTGCCAAGCAGATATGGGGGATTATTTCAACTTCATGGTTTCCCAGTGCTACGCACACACTCCTTGAAGAAATCCCTTAAAACCGTCTGCTTCCAAATAACCTATATACATCACTAGCCCCAAAGATGACACATGATGAAACTGCCTTACAAAACAAATCCTTACATTTCAGCCCAGCAGAGCTTCCAAGTGCATGGCAAAGCCAAGACAAACAAAGCACTGCTTTTGCCTGGAAGCATATGTAGCTTGAAAATCCCCATTGTTGCTCTATCCCAGAAAATGATTCACCCTCCCCATGGGGCTGTGCCTTGCCTCCGCACATTTCGCAAGGCTCCTGGCTTTATAACAGCATGACGGTGCACGCAGTGACTCTTTGCAGATTCCTGGGCTGGCTGCAGAGCGAGGAGGCAGCAGCTAATCCTCCTAACGATGATTTTCCTCTTGCAGTATTTCTTCCTGCTGGCCACAGACTTAGTGCTCGCCATGACCCTTTCCTGCCTCTTTTATGCCTTCGCATGTATTTCCATCGTGTTTCTGACCTGCTGCATTATCGTCTTCTCCTTTGGCACTGCGGAGAGGAATGTTGATATGAAAGTGAGAGCAATTGTAATTCTTGTGTCCAACAGCTCCATTGGGAGGATGCTTGCAAGGAACCTGGATAAAGCAGATTTTGGGGTGTCTGCTGCACAGTGGTCTGCTCAAGAGGAGAGGACAGTGACAGAAGAATGCTCATCGAACAAGGAAGTAGCCCAGCTCCACCTGACTGAAGACGAGTATCAGAAGACAGTGAAAACCTTCATAGAAAGCCACTTATCCCTGAAAGGTAACTTGTAGGGCAAACTTGTAGATTGTGCCTACTGTAGAAATTAAAATGCACAAGATTGTGGGATCGTAGTTCAGCAAATGAGGAAGGCAAGAATGCTTTAGCAAATGGTAATAACACTCTTACTGCAATGCATTTTGTTGTGCAAAACAAAAATTTTGCTTTTTCCAGGGGAAAGAGACTGCTTTGGTGGCTGTGAAAGGCCCCAGCAGACCCCAGTCCCTGAAGGAAGGCAAGGTAGGCCAAGAAAGGAGGGGGAGAAGGTCCTATCAAGGCACAGAGGGCTGGACTTGCTCTGAGAAGAAAACACAGAAATGAACAATGGGGAGCAAAGCCCAGACAGTGACTGGAGGTGAAGGAATGTGTCTGATTTTTAACCTCTTCTGGATTAAAAAGGAACCCAGCTGAGTTCCCTCGTGACTTCTTGGCTGCTGTGAGTTTCCTAAAAGTCAGGTCAGAGCTTTGTGTGGCAGGTTGGGACAGTGTCCCTGAACCACACTGCCATTGTTTTGTGGGAATACAGGAGCGAAGGCAGCCTGCAGAGCTCATATTGGACAACACGGGGCAAGAGTCCTACTGGGGATGGCTACAGGTACTGCTGGGGAATCTGCCCGGCCCTTCCCAGGTGAAGGTGCCAGTGGGAAGACTGGCTTATGCCCTGCTGAGGCACTCCTGGGACCCAGGACTCTGTGTCCCCCCAGCCATCATTTTACACCTCTTGGGAGTGACAGAGAATGTGGCCTCAGCCAGCGGGGCTGTACCCTCATTGCCCTCAGGGCTACAGGGTTACAAGGGAAGAGGCCAATCCCTCTCCTCCTCTGGGGACCTAGTTAAGGGCCCACTGAGTTGCAAAGCTCTCTCCTCCTCCATACTGCCACCCTCCTTCTCTGTCCCCCTCCTCCTTGCTCTCTCTCTCTCTGGTCTCTCCAAGGCTGGCTCCCTTTGGGCTCTCCCCAGGGCAGCCTCTGCTCACTCCCACTGAGCTGGGATCTCAGAAAGCATCCACATCTCCCCAAGACAAGCAAGACCCTTGGCACTGCTGCCCAGCACTGAAAGTTGTCTCTGTGCTCCCAGGCCCGGCAGAGGAGGGACATTTTGGAAGTCAGAGCATGCACCACAAAGCCCCCCGCACTGCAGACACCCTTTGGAGGGGCGGTAGGGACCCTTAGCAGCACCTGCTGCTGGCTGCAGCTGTTCAGGACACTGTTCCCTCACAGTGCCCTTCTCCTCAGAAGCACCCAGCAGAGCAGCAGTGCCTGTGCACTCTGCAAGGCCCAGGATGCATCCCCCAATTATCTGCCTGCTTGCAGGCTCCAGAAATGGCTCCCTGCACACCAGCAGTGGGTTTCAGACCGAGTGCTCAGCTGCCTGCATGAGCATTTAGGCTCATTTAGCCTAGGAAAATTACTCTGGTAAAACCTTCTTGTGTGGACAAGGCCTAGAAGTTCCCCAAGCTAAGTATCAGCATAATCCTGCTCTGGAAATGAACAACAGAGGCTTTCTTAACCAGTAATGATCTGTGGGAGTGGATGATTTCTGTGGGCCTGTGCTGTTCTAATTAAATGAGGCTCTGGCACAGCAATACCTGTCTTTTTTTTTTGCTCTTGATAGTTTGTTCCCCTGCTAGTTCAAGGCTTTTGCAGGTGTCATGTTGTTTTGACAGGGTGCTCTGTCGTAGGATCTGTGAGGTTTTGTATTTAGGATCTCCTGCACGATATTCACATCACAGATGTAGATGTTGAAATGTATTTCCCAAATGCTGACCCAATTGCATGGCAGATCAAAGCAGTAAGTTGGGAGAAGGAAAAAAAAAATAAAAATAACAGAAAAAATAAAAAGAGAAAGAAAACCTCACTGTTTTCTTGGGTTTCTTTGTTAACAGTTTTGAGTGAGTGCTGATACTCATTTTGCAAAATTTACTGTGATATTTTTGGCATGGGTTAGGTGAACATGAACACTCACTACCAACTAATAATGACAGAATTTAAACCAAATCAAAAGCCTATATTGGTGGGTCTCCACATGCAGTTGGGCCAGCAGGATCTGGACAAGGGCAGGAGAAGAGTTAGTGCTGTAGGGCAGAACCATTACACAATATTTGCCATTTAAAAACTTCTCTTATGCACTTTGTGTATGCAATTTTTTGTTCCAAAAGAAAGGAACTTTTTCTATTTTTTAATTTTTTTTTAATTACTTATCCCTGTAGGATATTTTTACCATTGTATCTTTGCTATTATAAATAAAAATATACTTGTTCTATATAATAAAATATTTTGAAATTAATCCTAAATGCCTTCCAAGGTAACACAGTGAAGACAGAATCCCACAGTCATGGTTCCTTCTAGAATGAAAATACTTATGACAGCTAAGATAATCTAGTTTTCATTCTAGTACAGGCCCAGCAACCCAAATTTTCAGGAAGGCCAGCACGTTTATTTTGCAGTGACTGTACAAGTTAATCAGATGCTACCAGGCCTAAGGAAATTGTAACAAAGACACAGAGAAATGCAAGCCAGCCCGCTTCCAAATTCTTCCTTTGCTGTATGATAGCTTAACTTGGTTCACAAAAAGCCTTTGGTTCTTCTGGCTTTTAGCCTTTGGTGCCTTCAGATGAGATATTCAAATCTTTTCTGTGACCAAAATGTCAAAGAGACAGAGGGGAAAAGATGAGAGAAGGTGTTTTATTGCTCACCTCCAGTAGCTGAGCTTGTACTATCAGACATTGCAAGAGCCCTTGGCATCATGTCCAAGTCCTCTGTGATCTGCTGCTTGAGAAACTGCTGCGCCGTGCTGCTCTTTGGGCAGCTTGCCTGGAAATGCTGGCCATTGCCTCATAAATTTCAGGACTGACTGCAGGGAGGGTGGGGTAGGGCGAAGAGGAAAAAATACGTAAAGATGGGCAAGACCCAACAGACAGCAACCTGACCTGACTCAAAACGAGTTCAGACAACCAGAGTGCTCACCTGGTTAACTGCTGGAGCCTCTGCTGTCACAGTTCCTCAGGGTTCACCTGATCACACAACAGTCACAGGGCTAGGCAAAACCAGCACTGACTGTGCCTGAGTATCACACAGTTGTTTGGGTTGGGAGGGGCCTTAAAGGCCATCTAGGTGTCCCTGCCCAATGCCATGGGCAGGAACACCTTCCACTAAACCTGGCTGCTCAAAGCCTCATCCAGCCTGGCCCTGAACGCTTCCAGGGATGAGGCATCCTCTGTGGTTCCTCAGGTTCCCACAGGAGAGATGATCCTTGATGTGAGTAATGCCTCACACTGGACAGTCTTCTTTAGTTCACTCAGACCTCTGCTATGCTGAAGCTGCTTACAAAAGTTCTGTTGGTTTTCACTGGGTCAGGATTTCATGTCTTGTACCAGGATCTCAGATAAGAGCTGACAACTGCTGCATTCTTTGGTACTTACTACCTTCCCTCTGTCTCTCAAATAGGAAGGACAAAAACTTCTACACAAGCAAATAACTGATGCAAATTAATAACATTAATTCCTAAATAACATTAGGGCCCATGTCCGAAACACTTTCTCACCACCACACTGCACCATGGTTTTTCAGACCAGCAGCAAATGCACATTTTCAAGCCTTGTTCTGCAGGCTCCAAAGGGCCTGTTAAGAGCTACCTATGGAGACAGCTAGGTCAGTGGGAGATACTGGACTGTCATCCTTGGCCATCTGTCCTCATCTCCATGTTGCTGTTGGCAAAGCGGTTCTCATGACCTCTCTCTAAGTGAGTGCAGCAGATCACCTTATCGTTTGATCAGTTTAAATAGGTGTGTTAAGCTGTGTTAATGCAGCTCATTACTTTCTGCTGTGCACCGTGGGATACTGATGCAATCTCTTATAGCGGAGCTGTGAGGGCAGTCATGCCAGCCTGGGCAGGCACAGCTGATCCTGGGTGAGGAGGGGTGGCAGCAGCTGCGGGGCTTGCTCAAGGAGATGCTGGCAGAGCTACACACAGCACTGGGCTGATGAGGCTTCCAGCAGCCCCGTGGCTCCTTGGACAGTCTCCACCTCTTCTAAAGGTCAGGCTGCTTTTGCAATTCTGCTGTGCAGCAGATAGCAGTGGTAGATGCTCTCCTGGTACTTCCCCTTGCCTTGCACCTCTCCTTCAGCATTCCCAGACTTTAGTTTGCCATACAGTTTAGTCCAGGAAAGCTCTCTTGGGACACAGACCCAGAAAGGAAGACCCTACAGAGAGCCTGAACAGGAGACAGAGACGTTGGAACTGCGGCCTTGTGTGGTGGACACACTGTAGAAACTCTTCTGCTTCCTAAGGATGCCAGTGTGGTTGATCAGGTTATTTTATTAGAAGGTAACCCTGACTCACTGTCCATACTGTGCTTTCCTTAGGATAAAGGCAAGGCCAGCCAGCTCAGAGCAGAGAGAAAGCTCAGCTTTCTTTTGGAACAGTCTAGCTTAGTGTGTGGTATGAGCAGCCGTTCCCACAGCTGCAGAGATGGATTGAACAGATGCAATAATCATTGACTGCAATAAACTACAAGGCAGTAGAAATGAATAAAGCAAACAAAATCACACACTCATGCAATTTTAAAGAGTACTGCATTATTTAACTTCACTCAGCTACAACAACTGCAGCCATCTTGGATAAATCAGCCCATTTTCCAAGCTGTAAATGACCACGTTTGGACTTACAGTGAAATGAATAATTTTTGCAGCTATGCTTTTGTGCCCTTAATGGGGGTTATCCAGAAGTTTTTGAAAAACTGGCTTGCAATTATACTGCCTTCCTTTCTCTTGGGGATTTATCAAAATGAGAAAAACACTTTGATACAGCAGCATCAGGGCTATAAAACAACCCAGAGAGAGAAAATAGATCTCATCCTGAAACTGTAGGTTGGGAGGAGCTATTTATTTTAAGATGAAGGGGAGCTCCCCAATCAAAGCGTCCTTTTAAAAACAGGAATCTGTGCATCATCTAGAGTCAAGGTGTCTTTTTCTTTTTCCAAATGAAGCCCTGCATCCAGTAACTCTGGGCATTTTATGGGAGGCCAATTCTCACTTAAAGTGGTTTTGTAATTCTCTTGTTTCAGCAGACAAGTTCTCCACCAAGCACCGAGCACCAGGAACATCCACATAGAACCTCCTGATTAAAGTTACACAATCCAGAAAAGCTGCAGCAACACTCCTCCTCGCCATCCCTCACTCATTGCGAGTGGGCAGAGCCTATTTGAGTTCAAAACCTGCAACCCAAAACTTTGGTTTTTTGCTTGTTGGTGGCCAGTGGACCACTGCTTGCAAACAAAGACCTTTAAGCAATAATTAAAAGTGCATGTTGATCTGCCCTACATTAAAGAGGGTTATGTATTTGGGTGCATTCAGAACACATGGCCATGCTCACCACTAATATCAGCCATGACTGCAATATGGAAAGAGGAAGTGAAAGAGCCACATACTGCCAAAGCCTTTTTTATCTTTCTTCCAAATCTTCTGTTTGTGGACAGGAACAGAAGTGGATCATTTCTCAAAAAGAAACCAAACAAAGCCCAACAAGTTGGATACTTCTGTTATACTGGCTGCTAAATTCTGCCAGAAGCCATTTTTAGCATCCTAAAACAGTACCCTCTTCACACTGCCCCCGCTTAGCTCATGTGAATTTTAGTCCTAAACCGTAAGTTTATCTTCTAACAACCCCTAGACAAGAGCTTGATTTTCAAGCTGCATCAATCATTAAACCACACAAGACTGAAGAGTATTTTTAGAGATTGCCAAAAAGATATCTATATTTATGATATGTCATTCTTTAAACAAGTGATCAGCACCTTTTCATGCAACTGCAGTGGCAGGATTGGAGATTCTGCAAAGTAAAATATAAATGCCAAAGTATCTTGGAAGCTATTTATTTATCACTTATTCATGATGCTAAAATAATCTCTGATTCTGGAAGTCATTGGAAATAATCATAGGTGTAACATAACCTTGACACTAATTTAAGAACTTCCCAGACAAGAGCTTAGCTTTGCACCAGTTTAGAGACGTCTTTCATTAACCACAGCTGGACAGCTTCTGATCAGAAAATATTTTTGAAAAATACTAGGATTGAAGCCCAAAGAGTTCTACAGATCTGTGTCTTTTCCAAATAATGCAGTTTGTCAAAGTGTGTGTGTGCACATGGATGCTTTTACTCTACCCCTTACCTCAGTCCTTCAGGAAAGTTTTGTAGAGGTCAGTTTTAACAGGGAAAGGTAATCAAGTGAGAGAAAATATTTCTGCAGCTCTGCTTTCCCATATTACAGTGTTAGGAGACAGAAACCTGCTGAACAGTTCTAACACATATGCTTAGAGACTTAATTTGAATTATGTGGCAAAAGGGAATATGCATAAAAATTGAACACTTCTGTATATGATAATTAAATACTTTCCTGATACAAATAAATTATCTTTGTGATTATACAACGTCTGAGTAGATTTTTTATTGTAAATCTACTCTTTTCATATTTCCCATTTAACGGACTGTTTTCCCAACACTTATGCTGCAAACTCCGAGGTAACAGGGAAGGATTGTGTGGCATTCTCAGTAGGAAAAGGGGAACAAGAGCAAACTCTTGTATGGAGCTGTCCTTGCAGCAGAACAGAGCACTTGGCTAGGTCTATGGTCAGCTCAGCTCCTGCAGCTTTGCTTTGGCACTACACGGTTCCCCTGCTTTCCTGGGGAGATCCTGAGGGGAAAAGTCTGCCAGGTACAGTGTGTGGCACTAAAGCTCTTAATAATCCTAACACAAAGCTGAATTTCACCTCTTGGTAGGCTGGCTTAGTAATACTGACTTCAATAAAATGGCATAAGTTCATCTGCCACCAGAGGGTTAAAAATCAACCTGTTTTTCACATTATTAAGTTATAAATGCATGTGGTGAAAACATTTTAGACCTGCTGGTTCATTATCGTTAGTCAAATAATTTGTTCTGACTACGTCATAAAAAAAAAAAAAATTCTTAAGTATTCACTCCTCTGGTTTGGCCAAATAGCTTGAAATCTATGAGCTGTCTGATATTACCCTGCTAGGCAGCATTCATTTCTAACCCCTGATTACTGATGTGAGTAACTCTTTAAACCAACAGACTGAGGAATGACAAATAGTTATTTTCAATAATGAACAGTATTCATATTTCCTCCCATAAAAATGTTTCTCTCTGGAGAACCATTCCCTGCAGTTAATCCAGACATTTACACCTGTGTGTGTGTCTAGCTGGCACAACACCTGGCTGCTTCTCTCCTTCCCTCTAGATCTCAGTGTTGGCATTTAAATTCCATTCTGCCTGGTCATCAATGTAGAAACGTAACAAACATCACAGAAGTTCATTTAAACCTTAGAGCAAAGCTAAAATATAGTGGCCCAGAAAGTTTTTGATTTTTCTAATCTTGTTCTGGATTTGAACTGCTCTTTTCCTGCAAGAATCCAGGTACCTGTCTTTCATTACAGTCTTGTTTCGCCACTCCCACTTCAAGTGGACATTATTAAATTAACTGAGATGTCACCAATCTAAAGCTAAAACTCCTTTTAGGTTGCTTGCCTTCCTTTCTTTCCTTTTGACCACCTTTGTGGTTTCATATTAGACATACTAAAAATGCATTTGCTTGCTTTTGTTGCTACCCAAGACTTGCACAAAATCAGGAAAGCTTTTAGTTCTCATCAGAGATATGAATTTCAATCCTGTTTTAAATTATGGAGGGCACATTTTCCAATGAATAAACACACTGATGGAAAATTCCCGAGCACTTCCCATAACCATACACACAACATTAACTAATTTACCAGGTATCAAACTGCAAAGGGAGGGACCAGGTCCTTCTTATCCATCCATTCAAGAACAGCAGACTCCAGTGTTATTTATATAAGGTCCAGAAAATAAAAATACAGGCAGATATGTGAGAATAAATTACAAACTAAAAAAATTACAAAAAAAGGTCTACAATAATAAAACAGAAGCCAAGTCCCCACATGTTTGGATGCTGGAAACAGAGTTGACAGGAGGAATGCTCTCCTCATCCATTTGCCCTCTGCATCCCTCTCTTTAGACCTCTCCAGCAGATTTTTATTCATGCCACCAGCTCCAGGGCACAGATCATGTCTGTCTGCATCAGTCATGTGGCTACTGATGCAAAACAGGTCGATGCACTGACTCTGCCAATCAGCCATGGCAGCAGGTGAAAGGAGACTTTGACTCCCAGCTCTACTTTCTGAGAAGCAGTGAGGCCAAGTGCTGAGAAGGACAATTCTTGGCCAGGAAAAAGTCACCTGGAGCTTCTCTTGGGCTCTTGATAGAGCACTAGGGAGGTATTTTCCTCCATACCTTATCCTGGCTCTCTCTCACCAAGGCCAGGGCACTTCTTTCCTCAAGCAGCAAGTCATTGTCTCCTCCAACAGGACCTAGTCTTTCCCCTCTCCCATGGATGCACTGTCTGGAGACAATCTGGAGCAGCCATCAGGTTTTAAAGAAATATGGCTTCTAAGCAGACCCAGCATTCTGTATGGGTCAGAGCCCCTAGGCACCCTATTTTGAAGTTACACAAGCAAACAGAAAAAAAATCCTCTCACAAAGATTATTCACTACAGCAGAGACAGAAATGCCCCAGTTCTGATTAATTTTTTTCTACAGAGTAAAAAACTTTTGTACCCGAATATGCCTCCATGGGATATTTGGATGTAATGGCTTGGCATTACAAAGGGAGTAAGTGCCTTAAAGAGTACAGGTCCCATTCAGTGATGGTTTCTAATAAGTGTAATTTGATTTTTGCTAGAGCACATTTCTTGGAAAATATGTCCCTTGCTTTTCTTCTAAGAAAAGCAATTTGTTAACATTTGTCTGATCATAAAATTGATTTGACCTTCTGCAAATAGTCTGACTTCCCAGTGGCTTGCTGAACTTTTTAAAGTGCATTAGGTGGTTCATAGAACACAGCTGTCTCTTGTTTATTCTGGATAGCCTCTTCATATAACTGATGGAAACACTTCCAAAGCTTTTGTAAAAATAACTTCAAGGAACTGATAAAAAATAAAGATTTGATATTCCAGGGGAATTTTAGTAGACACAGGGAGGAATATCCACCTTTGAACCAGCTCTGTTCCTAATGCTGGTAGTCTTGCAAACTTATGGCCCCCTCCTTGCCAGTATGGATTGCTGCTATTGAGCTCATTACCCTCAGGTTTTTAATGAGAATGAGTTGCAAGTGGCAAGATTTCATCTGTAGCTGCTGTATCTTTGGAGAAACATCCCCACCTAGTTCAGAATGATTTGGGTGAGTTAGCTGAGCTCACAGCCTGTTGGTTTGGCTTGTTTTGGCAGGCATGTACGGGAAGATGAGGAAGCCATCCATCCTGATCTGGGATGAAGGGGCACTGGACACATGCGGGGTACCCGAGACAAAGCCCTCCTGTGAGAGGAAGAAGGCTTTCAAGGCTCCACACAGGAACTGCTTATTGCAGACAGGTACAGCTGAACATACTGCATTTCACTGACTATGTCTAGAAGAGGAGAAAACATCTTTATAATGTTGCAGCCAATACAGGATTTTTTTTCTTAACATTCTTTCCAAAGTTTCAAAACCAAAGCCCTTGTTTGTGGCCACTTCTCACCAGGGCTGGTCACAGACAGCTTAAAATGTGGGTTTAATGGTTTTAGCTGATATTAAAGTGTTGCTCACTCAGACTGAACTTTTAAACAAGACTACCTGGGTACGACAGTGCCAACATGTGCAAGATCAGCTCTGCAAAGCTCCCACTGTCCCAGGGACCAGCTGAGGTCCCTTCTCCTGACACAGCAAATAAAACGCCATGGCTCCTATCAGCGAAATGCAATTCAGTAACTGGCAGCACTGGGCCTTTATCAGATGGCAGAAATTCTCCTCCTGGTTTACTTTTCCCATGGAAAATACTGCTGCTTTAGCAGCCACTTGGAAGAGCTGTGTTGTCAGTTGTTTGTAGGAAGGAAGACTTCCTGATTAGAAATAACCCTCTAATTAAAGCACAGCTTTATTTATTTACATGTCACATTCATTTGTAGTTACTCATTCAGTTATAAATTACAAGCAATGATATTTAATTTTAGCTGTGTGTAAAATCTCCTCCGTGAGACTGCCACCATTGGAAGGTGCTCTCTGGGCTTGTAAGAGCCTCCACAACACAGGCAGATTTTGGCCCTGGGGAAGGGATGGCTCTGGCTGTGGTGCACTTAGTAAAAGAGCAGTAGTAAAAATAACATTGTAAGAGCAGGCAGTTAAATACTCCTTCATGAAATAGCAGGAAAAAGTAGGCATCTCCTCCTTTCACAAGTGGGAATTATTAGATGTGGAACGTGTCCTAGAAAAATGAGGTAAACAATCAAGAAACACCCAAGTACCTCCAGCAGGGTGTTCACTCTGGGAATCCAAAGCCCATAGAGGCTGTGCTAAAAAAGCTTTTTTTTTTTTTTTTTTGCATTAATGTTGTCTTTCACTACTGAGTTAGTGGCTGAAACAGTGTCATTTTTCTATTTACAGCTCTCTGCATCTCAGTTCTCTTTCACCCACTGACCTGTGTCCTGACTCTCCTGAAGAGAAGCCCAAAGCTACTCGTACCTCTGCTCAAGTCCAAAAACTGACAGGTGAAGCAGCACCCTCACAGCTCAGTTACCTGCCAGAGGCAACCAGCACCTCCTGCACCTCTTTCACCTTTGGTGGGACCCACATGGTGGGGAGAGGGCTGGGAGAACAGCCCAGGAGCAGCCACCTGCAGCACGGTGACAGCTCAAGGATGCTGCCTTTCTGCGCCAATGTGGCCCTGAGGGGTCCAGCCCAGTACACAGCAGTACAAACACAAGACCAACCAGCTCAGTCTCCAACACTGAGGCAGAGCATTAACTGCTCTCCAGCATCTCACTATATTTTAAGATGCACAATAGTTGCTCTTAAAGGGCAACCCTCAAAATATCCTGTCTCTGTTCACTGCTCTACCATCTCTCCCCAGCTCCTGTATTCTTACTGCTGCAGGCTCCAAAGACCCTTGAATTCCATTTACTCCAGCACATGGCTGGAAGAACAATTGAAATGGTGTTCCCCAACATCCCTGCTTGAAAGGAAGCACCCAGAGCACTCTATGATTCTCTGGTCCAGGCTTTAGGACAGGAGAGAAAACAGAAAAAAATTAAAACCAGAAAATAAAAAGGCAGACCGTTCATTATATGATCTGCCAGTGTCCCCAGTGAGCAGTCTAATCCGTCCTTGCTAAAGAGGAGAGGGTCCCTGGCTCTCCATCTAACACTGCTGCACGTGTCTGGTTCTCAGTAGCATTTTTAGCCTTTCTGAGTGTTGGATCAGGGCCATAGAGCAGTCTCTGATGCTGTGTGGGACACAGAGGTGGGTACAGCCTGTGTCACCAGTGCCTGCTGCAGCAGCTGGGCTGGGGCAGCACATGCAGCCCAGCAGCAAACTCAGGGAAATGAGCAAACAGCACAAAGAGCTAAAACTCTCCTGCTGTCTTTCAGCCAGCAAGGAAACCCACAGAGCACTACACATTGGCATTGTCACACCACAATGGAAAATAGGAGCACAGCTGGGATCAGAAGTGACAAACTCCTGGCAGCAGGGGACTACAAGTGGTGACTTCAATTGCAAGCCAACAAAAAAATGTGGATGAGGACAGAAAACACCTTCAGAATCATCCCATAGGCCTGCAACTCCCTTGCAAACCTAACCTGTAAGGAAGAGAACACTAAGACACTGAAATTTTGGGTTGTTCATTACAATGCTGTACTGTGTACACTGGGATGTGCACAGATGAGAAAACATCTGACATGAAAGGAAATAAAGAAAGAACTCTGCTGGGAAGCAAAACACTAGGGCTTGGTTTTCATTATCTAAAGCCACAACTCAGAACTGCCTGACTGATGATAAGAGATGTCACCCTCCCAGGGAGCTACATCCAGAGAGGAAAAGGAAACCTTTCAAAACAGCTCCTGTAAGACATTAAACCAGTTTAACATCAAATCATACAAAAAACAAATATTTTAATTCTGTAACATCAAAGCACTGAGGCAGACCATGATAAAGCAGAAAATTCTTGAATTAAAAGCTTGAGGTTTTAGTCTTTACACATTTGGCAAATAACCAGTTACATGAATAATGCCAAACCCATATATTCTGCAGAAAATCCAGGAAATGTTTCCTTTAGTCAGAACCCTGCTCTGAGCCAGTGTTGTCAACTCTCTCAGTGCAAAATCCCATTCTGTGCACATAACCCTGTACAATTTCAGCTGATAACCATTATTTTCTCCTCCAAAATAGAGCAGGAAATGTGTGGGCTGCTGCATGGCTACTGCTTCTCTCCTAGAGTGATCTACAAGCAAAGGATGCTGCCTGCTTGTGCACACTGCAGTATTCATGGTCTGATATTAGAGGCATTATGTGAGCAAAGCTCTTGAAGACCTTAGTGAAAGTTTTGCTGGCCTGAGGACTTAGGAATGGCCTACATGTGTTTATAAAGCTTTCCAGTCCATTGGGATATAGGCAACTACTGTGTGCAAGCAGAAAATTATCACTGTGAGGCAATACCACCATGAGATAAATTATAATATAATTGCACTTAAAAGTATGTTTAACTCAAATTAGTGATATCAAACTAACACTGAAGTTATAGACTGCTGCCGCTGACTAAGGGATCTGAATGCCCAGATGCTTTTAATCTGAGTGGCAATGAGAGATTTGAATTCCTTAAATAGTGTTGAATGTTGCATCACTAACGTATAACACAGAAACACGAAAGCAACTGGCTTTTCAAACCTACAAACCTGGCCAAAAGATTCTGGCAACATCTTTTTAGACCCATCTTCCCAAACATACAGTCATTAAAATTAGAGATTCAGAAAATCCTGAAAGTATTCCAAGTCTAAATAAATGTTTTCAGAAAAAAACCCAACAATTCCAACATGTTTTTCAATAGATCACTTTGATCCATTTAATAAAAATGTGATTGGGCTGTAAAAGTCTGCTAAAAGAAAAACAGCTTTAGTACCAAATCCCATGTCTTGCAACTCAAAACAGAAATAATGGATCACCCAAGATCTCTTCTTTCACCTTAATCTCAACTGCAATACTTCCATTTTTTGAACCTTTTTAAGAACGTGCAGAATTGGACTTCAAATAGAACAGATTTTCCTGGGCAACACTGTAAAATTATTTCCTAACAGAACCTAAATGTTAGTGGTGATGGAGAACCAGAGGGAAGCTGGTTACATGAACACATCCTTTTACCACTTAAATTATGTTAATAACTAATCTACAAGCCAATATTATTGCTTTATATGTGTGCCTGTCAAAAGATACTAAGAGATTATCCCCTTAGGTTAAATCCTCTGCACCCTTGTCACTCCCTTAGTAGCACTCTCTCTCTATTTTTGGGACACTTTTCTCCTGACTTTCCTCTCCTGAGCAGGGGTCAGACACAGAAACAGCTCCACTGAAAGCAGAGCAGGTAGTATCCACCTCCACACTGGATACTGAGAAGTGTTTCAGACAGTGAGAAATTTCCCTTCATGTGCTCATTGTATTCAGGGAAGGACAAAGAGGGAGGAGAAGGCAGGAAAGCAAAATAATGATTAGTGTAATGGGATTTGCTATTTTTGTTAATAGTTTAATCAATATAAACATATACAGAGCCCTCTGACATGCTTGCCATGCTCAAGTGTCTCTATAATTATCTCAACACTCTTAAACCATGGTTAATATCACCTAATCTCTACTACTCACTTCTGCAACAACAAAAAAAAAGCAGGACTGGGATTTTCTGTGTCTCAAACTCAGACATGCCCAAGTGACCATGCCATGGTGTGTCCTGGCTGCACTGGATACTCCAGACACACAGTGTGGGTGTGACAGGTCTCAGGACAGGTGGCACTTGCTCAATCTGAGCAGAATAATCAAATAATCATATGGGTGCTGCGCTCCAAGTCTCTGCTTGTACCAGACATGCAGGTGGAGCCACATGTGCTTCTCACCTGCACTGGAGACAGCCCAGCACTTCCAAGGCTCTGCAGATCACACACACCTGGATCCTGTGCTTGCTCCCTTGCAGGAATAACTTGGCAGCAGCCCCTGATTTGAGAGTTCATCAAGGAGGGGCTGATGAGATGCAAAAGATAGGAAAGCAGAGAGTCACAGAGGGATGAAGCAGAACTGGTGCCAGGCTGGGACAGCACCAGGCCCATGGAGGTGCCACACAGGCTTTGCTGAGTTTTGCCCTAGAGCAGTTGTATTTGCAATTCATACCATGTCAATTATGGGATGTTACTGGTGTCATACCACAGGACACAGCACATGTTCTAAGGAGTCACAGGTCTTCCTTACAATCCTTTACCTTGATTTTAGGCAGAGAGAGAGAAAGTTTGTGTTAACTTTTGCTTTCATCTCTCCAAATAGATAGTGCCAAAAGCATATAAAAACACCCTTTTGGGGTATCAGTATAAAGCTAATTTAAAAGGCTTAAAACTGATTTTGAAATAAGCTGAGACAATCTCTAAACTGACAAGTGCAAGGCAGGGGGCGAGAATAATCTCTGCAAGGGGCAAATTTCCCTGAGGAACAGCTTTCCCCACTGCCAAACTCAAAGTGGGGGCACTCCTCCATCCCAACACGTGTCCCCACAACCTCACGAGAGGGAACTTGTCCCATTTATAGCTGCTCATCTGTGAGCAAACAGCACTGAAACAGTGACTTGCACAGACAGCATCTGTCCCAGAGAGCCTGGATTCCACATCCCACAGTACAGGAACTTGGAAACGTGAAGTTACATGATTAGTTTGCTATAATGTGTCTAATTTATTTTGGCATTCCCTTGGGATGAAAAGAAAACAAAACCAAAACCAAAAAATAACTATGGGCAATGCTATTTTATCAGCTCTGAGAAGCATGAAAAACCACAACTGCAAGCAGAAATGTCTTATGGGTAGGTGAGTTATTTTGGCCTTTTAAATATTTATTTTAATAAGGAACAACTGACAAGTTTCCACTGTGCCACTTGGATGCACCTTGCACTGCACTGTGTCACAGGCCAGCTGTGCCTAAGGCAAAGCCTGAAATACCATTCCCCACTTATAAATTCTATGTGCTTCCAAGCAAACACTGAGTAACAACCCTCTCTTGCCTAGGGCCAGCAGGACAAACCTCAAACATCAACCAAAACCTTAAATACTCACTGCTGTGGCTGAATCCTTGTTTCCAAAGAGGGCTCCCACTCTTCTGCCTCTTTTCCAACAGATGTGAGAACCTGTCCCCCTGTATAGATAGGGTAGTGAAACTGATAGGAGCATTACAGAGTATGACCTGGGGAAAAGAGAAAGCCAAGGGGTCTGGAGTCATCTGTTCCAGGAGCTTTGGATAATGCTGCTGACCAACCATCCCACAACATTTGAACTTGAACATTTCTGTCAAAGAAACCTTAACATTTTCAAGAGCTTGGGTTTAGGAAACTGAGATCAAGCCCATTAGACATTGATTGTCACATCAATTAGTCAGTTCTCCTAACAAGATTTCAGTAAAACTCCTTTATTGGGAGCTTGTTTATAAAGCAAGTTCAGAAGCCAAGCAAAAAAATCCAGTTACCTTGGTTATTCCTTTGTAGTACTATATCTGCTGCTGCTTGGAGAGCTGTCAGAAACCTGCTCTACATTTCTGCTCTTTATCTACCTCCAAAACCATCACTGAGGGGCTGAGGCAAGGTGGAACAAAATCAGCAACTTGGACTTCACCCACTAATTATCAAATGAGTTTCAGGTTAGATATTGTGATTTCCTTGTTGCTGCATGCACCCTCCTACCCTGTTCTTCTCTGTGCTTACACATTTAATACCTGTTACTCAAGTGAGTTACACTTACACATTCATTATTTCCAAAATGGAAAACCTCTGGATAACTAAAGCTGTATTGCTGAGAAGACAAGATTCCCTTTCCATCAAGATGGGATTACTGGCTCTGATTTAGTTAAATCAACCTGGATTCATGCTGGTAGATTAGTGTAGATGAGCCCTTGAAGAACCAGAGGTCTAGAATGAATTTCCAGAGATTATTTTGTCCACTGGCCTGGCTAGGGGAGGACATGCACAGGCCATTCTGGACAGGTGGTCTAGCTTATTTTGAAGGAATCACAGACCTCTCCCAGGAAATCTGCTCCAGTCCTGCACACTCCATTAGTGTCAGATTAGTTACTAAAAATAAAGTGCCCTGATTTTCCCTGGAAGCAATTTAGCCCATAGATGCTTGTCTTAACTGCCAGGGTCAGGATTACCAAATTATTGCCTTTTTCCTTCGCAGCAGCTGACAGTGTTCTGGGGAGAAATAGTCTTCCCCTCAGCCTCCCCCTCCTGAGGATGAAATCCCCTCCACCTTCCCTAGCAAATCAAGCCTTTTGGATCAAGGTCCTTTTTGGACCTTTGGACCTTCCTGCCTTCCTTTTCATATTCAATCCAGTCCAGCTCAACTTGGAAGTAACCTAGGGAAAAGCAAATGCTCCTGCTTGCTGGATTATTGCACTTGCCACAGGGGGAACAGTCCTGCTCATACACTTAACGTCCCTATTCTGTAACAGCATGGTGTTCTTTATTGATGATCAGCTTGTGAGCCATCAAAATCTATCATCCTCATTGATAAGTCAACTATACATGTAGCTGTTGGTCCCAATCCTGTCATAACTATAGAATAACCTATATGAAGAGTTTATTGCAATACATAAATCTGTATCAGCAGAGGGACAAAGCACTGTCCCAGCTGCATGGCAAGCTGACTTTGGTGGGGTTTTTACCACCTCTCCACTTGCAAGCATCACACTGAATTCTAGCCCTGCTCAATGGGCTTGCTGCCTTTCCAAAGTGTTGCCAGCTGCAAGTTTAAACTGCATGCTCTCTCTTGCTTCAGCGATTCCACAGGTGTAACAAAAGACAGATGCAAAACAAAACCCTTCCTAAAACACATCCCTATCAATTTTTCAACCAAATTTGCATCCAGATATTTTCAGCCATGTCATCATTATAGAGGTACACATGAAGCAGCTTCAGAACTCAAACCTTTGCGTCTCCTGTCTAAAAAAAAATTTAAAAAAATAAATGCTTTCTGTTACTCATCCCCTCAATTTCTTCCAGGTGCTCTCCAATAGTTTGGTTGCTTGTTCCAGTGTTTGTCCAGGAACCAAAGCTAAGCTGTCAGGTCTATTATTCTAGATCTGCTTGTTAGCACCACTTTTGGACCTACAGCTCAAACCTGCACTATTGGGCTTTGCTCCAACAAACCATTTTAGTACATATTTAATTAAGAGGGAGAGACATCTGTGGCTGTAGAGGGGTTGAGTCACATGCTTATTGCTACACATGTACTTGGATGTTTTTCTAGTTCCTAAGAATAGATACATATAAAAAAATCCAAACACACAAGACTCAACACACCAAACCCAAGAAAAACAGAGATGTATTTTCATACAATGCTCATGCCTTTAAGAATGAAAATAGCAACAATTACTAAACATTGACTTTTCACTCATCCTAGGAGATCATTCTCCAATACCCTGTGATAATCTCCACTATGGTGACTTCTTTTACTACTGTGCTGCTTCATTCTCTTGTTTTGTTAGATCTCTCTCAAATCTCCCATAATACCTCCTACATTGTGCCTCCAGCACATTCTTCAGCCTTATTAGTCCTTCCTTTTAGGGAGATAATTAATTGATTAGATGTCACTTAGTCTGTTATGAACTGCTATTGACACCCCTTGCAGCAGCCTTCTGTGCATTCCAAGGGTGGTTTTAAGCTTCTGAAAGACAGAGCACTGACAGCTCTGGGAAGCAAGACTGATCTCACTCCCCAGCCAGCTCAAACCCACAGAGCTATTACATCTCCTGACTTCAGGATTGCCTGTAGCAATGTCCCAGAGGAAACAGCACACTGAAAATGGTCAAAGGACCAGCACAAAATGGTGGAGCTCACCCAGACACTTCTGCTGCTCCCCATTATCCCCTCCAAGTTCAGGATGCCTGTCCTGATCCCTACCTAAGGCAGTTTGCTTAAATATAACCCTTGATCTGATGCTGCTGCTTAGCAAATGAACCACTTACAGCTGTGGAGTGGGCTGGACTGCCCCCACTGGTAATCCCTCAGCTCTGCCAGTCCAGTGGATAATTGTCATTGGAACAGAGTCACCTGGATCATCGGGGGCTGAGCCCCAGCCCCTAACTCCCATCACTTCTGCTCTGCTGGGTTTTTCCTGTTTCTGCTGCTGCTTGTCCCTAGCTTCCAAGCCCAGGATGGATGTGGTCAGTCAGGTTTTCTTCTACACCTCTTCTATATCATTTCTTCATTCTGTCCACATGAATCATTTCCCCAGATCAGCAAAGACACCTCAAACACACTGCTTATTCCAGACTAAATTTATCTTATGCATACAGAACTGGGGAGGAATTCCAGCCACCAGAGCTCTCTTGCAAGCTAATTATTCTTCAAAGAAGTTTTAAGCAGTCCCAGGGAGCATCTAACTATTGATTTTCTACTCTGTATAATTTCCCTGAAAAATGTAATCATTCTTCTCCTGTCTCACACTGTCACTTGTCTTTCAGAACAACCTGAGAACAATAAAATAGCGAGATAGAGGGCACCAAGAAGGGCACCATCAAAAAAATTTATCTCTGTACAGGCAGAGTCTGTAAAAGCAAACCCAGGAAATATCTGTAGACCTTGTTTAATATTCATCAGCCAGTGTAGGGTATAACTGAAACCCAAATGCAACTGTTATGAAAATTCAGGCTAGAAGGAAATCAAATGGAGACAGTGCTCTCAGTATGCTGCCATTTCAGATTTTCTCATTTCTGGATTTCTAGCATAAATGTACCACAAAGAGAAATGTTATTGAATACATTGGTTGCTTACAAATGGCTACATTTTTATAGAAATTCATTTGTGGGGATAAAAAACCAGAAAAGGATATGGTAATTGGAGACTCCAAGGAGCTAGCCTAGTATAAATCTATTCCTAACACACAATTTTATGGAACAACAAAATAAAAATGGAATTGAGACCAGCACATCTTAAAAACCCTGTTGCGCAATATAAAGGGGTTTTTCCTCCATGTTCTAGCACAAGAAAGCCCTTGACACAATTGACTTAATGAACATTAAGAATGCCTTTTGGCTTCAGAAATTTAGCACCTTTAACTATACCTGTAATCAGAATATTTAAGCAGATACTGAGTTCCCTGCTGCTGTTTTATTCCTGTGTGTTTGCTATGAGCTCCAGCCTACTTAAGGACACCATGGAATCATCCCTTGGCACTGCGCAGTGAAGTGCCTGCTGAGGGATTGGCAGGCTCTGGAGGGACCAGAACCACCTTTATCATAATCAGACAACACAGGCAGGAAGATAAAGGCTTGTGAGGAGGGAACAAGGAGAACAGGATAGAGCAGTACTGCTTTGCCCTTGTCAGTGCTGCCAAAACTCTGTGATGTAATATTAAGCCACTCCCTGAGTGTTTTAATCAGGACAGAGCTGCACAAGGCCAGCTCCATGAGCTGCCTTTGCGCCTCTGTTGACCTTTGTCAGAGATTTGCGCTTCCCTCCTGGTATGGCCACGACAGGGTAAAGAACTGATTTCAATTTCTTCCATGCCTGGGATTGAAACCTTGCAGGATCTGGGACCAGTGTTGGCTCTGAGGCTGTGCTGTCCAAACTCGAGCCTGGTTTAATCAAGTTTTGCCACCCCCTTTCCTCTAGATGTCAAATCACAATTCAAGAGAATAAATGAAATGCTTTGGAAAGTAGAAAACACAGTTTCTATTTGTGGTAGGTTTTTTTACTTCTTTTTTTTTTTCAGAGATTTCCAAGTCTTGCCTGTTTCTCTTGGGAAAATAAATTCTTACCAGAAGCTATTTAATGACAGAATAGGAAAAGCTATTATCACCTTAAAGAGAAAAAAACCACCTGAGCAAATTCAGGTAAACTGTGTCCTCCTGCTGCCAGGATGAGAAGTTGGTGCTCAGAACACAGCTCCTTTCTTATGCCAACACTCAGCTATGCATCCTGACATTCATTGTTTACCAGCCTCCATGTGAAACAGCGCTTTCTGAAACAGAATATTCTTTAGCAACCCAGATAAGAAGTCAGCTTCCAAATGTTCCCAGTGCTTCAGGAATGGCTTTGATTCTCAGTGGTCTGAAACACAACTGTGGCCATCCCTGTCCACTGCAAGAGCAACAAGAAAGCTGCTTTGAGTTGGGAACACCATCACAGAACTGGGCTGCTCTGTGGCACATTGCCTGAATCTGAGTCCATTCCTGTTCCCTGATTGTCTGGCACCCTTGGAAATCTGCCAAAATTAAAAAGCAAGTGCAACACCATCAGAGTAAGGGAATGGCCAAAGCCAAAATGCACATTATATAACTGAAACCTTAAACCCAAAGTTCCAAATATAGAGGCTTAAAGTTTTGAGCCCTCTGTGAGGAGCATTAAAAATGACCCAGTTTAGAGTGCTGCCAGGAGGCCTTGAACATTCCCTGTGCTGCTTCAAAGCATCTCCCTTGCATTTGTGGGGGGGTCCATCCAAAAAGTGGGCATTTGCACAATGGCAAGAAGTACTCTGGCAAAATCCTTCTAGGATTTAAAATATGTCTATTTTCACTTTCCCAGCATTAACAAGAGCACTGTCTTCTACACCTTCAGGCATCTGCATGCCAAGAAATGAGGGCAAGATGTACAGATGCTGCAAGCCAAAGGAGAAGACAAGCTGGGAAGAAGCCAAGCTTCACCCAGGAGCAGAGTGACATTTCAGAACATTTTGCTTGGGAAGGTGCCAGTCCAAATGATCTGCACACTGCCTGGGCTGGAAAACTGAGCCCCCATATTTCTGCAGTGGTGCAGTTGCAATTTCTTACCAGTGATACAAATGTTAAGGAAGGCAAGAATCCCAAGTCGGGTAAACTGCCCAGCTTGGGTGTATAGGAAAACATCAGCTGCCAAAATATGGGTCCTGTGTGTTCTCATAAAAGTAGGACTGTATGAGGAGGCACTAAACAGTAACATTTCCATCCTGTTGTCCTCACAGAGGATCCCTGCCAGCCATCCCTCTGAACCCAGAACCTGGCTGTCTGTGCTGTCCCAGTGCAGGGACAAGGAGGTAACCCCATGCAGTTGTTCAAGAGATGACAGGCTGGACAGTGCTTCTGGCAGCTGGAGGTAGAATTGTGTCAGAAAAGCCAAGCCTTCTTTTCTGTGGGCTTTCCAGGAAGAAACCAGACCTATTGATTAATTCCTTCTGCATAATGTGAGGTTTGAGATCACATCCCAGTGGGTGAGTGGTAGCTGCTGTCTTAAGTCACTCTCTGTGGGTCTCAAATTGCATCAGTGAGCTTAGCAGCAAATTTCAGTATCTCAGTTTCTTCTATTCAAAGCCTGTCTACTGTCTATGATACAGCTCCTCTTGCACACCTCCAACTCTAATGGAGCTGGCTTTGGACTTCTATTTTTGAAAGGTCTATTTGACTCCCATTTTTAACAATGCAAACCTTCATGTATTTCCATCCTTTGGGTGTTCACTTTTCTTTTTGAGGGGGTATCAGGGTCTGCAGGTATTATTCTTGTCCTGCACACAGGACAACTCAGACTTGTAAAGAAACCAGGCTTCTTTGTCACATTAGCCTCTGATTTGATATGTTCTCTTAGACCACTTCTCTTCCACTTCCTTACCCATCCTTGTGCCCTCACTACCAGCTGATACACTGCTAAGGATATCTGGCAAATTATACGCTACAAAATTGCAGAGTAATTTTCAATAGAAATCAGTGTCTTGGCTCCTACAGCCCGGACCAACTGGCAAATGATGTGCCACCTTCTGGGCTGTCCTTGAACAGCTGCACACAAGGGCAACAGGAATGTCAACCACCCAGTCTCTGATTTATACCCTTAGCTAGAGAGGGACGGCAGTAAAATTATCCACACCTTCCCCTGTACCATTTTGCAGGATGACAGAACTGGGTGCTTTTCCAGCAGACTCGTGGCTCTGCTGGCCACCTCAAAGCACAACTTACCCTTCACGCGAATGTCACTTTACTCTAGAAATACTCAGTGATCTGGGGTTATTCAGCAGCTGTATCACCACGGGCTCTGTCCAGGATGAGCAAACACAAGGCCTGTAAGCAGATGGCACCACGGAGCAGGGAAGAGAGATGCTGCCTTACGCTAAGAGAAAGAGCAGCACCCTCCTGTGCTCATGTATACTTATTGCACTGCAAACTCAGAGCTCTTTTGCTGCTCATTAGCACGAAGTATTCTTTGGCCATCAGTCTCCTGGGTCTCTTTCACTGCATCCCCTTCCAGACTGTGTTCGCAGGGAAGGAACTTTCTCGCTATTCTTCAAAATCATCGCAGCCTGCTTGGTTTCTCCGTGGTATTTCCTGCTTGTCTGTGTCTCAGCTGCTTCCTGCCCGTGGGATCCTGCGGTGCAGGTGAGGCAGGCACATTATCCGACCCCCTCAACCTGGTGCAGAAGGTGCTGCAGCCCGCGGCTGCAGGGCAGAGGCCGCTTCTGCCTGCGCAGGGAAGGGGGAAGGCGTTCAGGACAATCCTCTTCTCCTGCAGGTTTCTCCCGCACAGGCTGCCACCTCGTGGGCACACACTGGCACGGGATTTTTCCTGGAAATAGTAATTCCCAAGTGCAAAGAACTCATTACTGTCAATATTCTGCACCGATGATCCAAGGAAACCACAACACTTCGAGTCCCTTGCTTGAGAAAATTGCAGCAGTGCAGAGATGATAAAGTTGTTCAGCATCTAACGTGGTTGGTGGGATAAATCTTCCATAAAAATAAGAGCTCTTAACAGGCAAATCTATTTGTTTGTCAGCAAGATTGGCACACTTTATACTCAAAAGCTACACCCCTGCTGGCTATGTCACTTGTAGGAGCATCTTGTATGAGTCAGATTTCACATTTCTATCTCTTGCATGGTAAGAATCTGCAGTCAAATCAATGTAAATATCTCCTCTGCTTTTTCAGGTACTTCCTTTACAGCATTAATCTAAATTACTGAAAGTTAATTCTGGGCAGATCTGGAGTGGGACATTTAAGGCCTGTGTAAACTTCTTTTAAAATCTGCTAATTCTTACACTGGATCAGTTTATCATCACTGAACTGATTTGTATCTACTCCGACACCATTAGAATTTCCCAATAATCTGGCAGTGCAAGGGCTTTTCATCATCTGGGAAGAGACCCTGTGTTCAAACACATGCTGTTTCTCCGACATAATTAATTTTTAACCAGAGATAAATCCTAATTTCATAATATTGTGCCATCAGTTTTCCTGATGAATCTGTATCTGCACTGTGTGCCTAAGGTGAAAACATGTGCTGGAGGACACCATTTTGATTTCAGCACTTTCCAAATCTGGTCACCAGGAAGAAAAGGAGATTTGATCTGCCCTCATCCTTTTCCTGCACCTCCAAATGAAGTTCTCAGTTAGCTGTGCTGAGGTAATCCTTTCATGACAGAAGTGGGTACTAATCTGTGTGGAGAAGCAGCCCAAGCATTTTTACTCCCTTGTGATCATTTTGCAGTAACCTTTGGAAGTCAGAATCATCCCACATTTGTGTTTCAAGTCAGAAATAAGATACAATAGTGTTTAATTTTTTTGTTTGTTTTTGGAATGTGTTATTTGGAAGGTAGAGGGTGTCTTTTTGCTTTCCACGCTGCCTCTGCATAAGGATACTCCAGCTGAACCATCTGTCCCTGAGTCAGGGATGTTCCAATGGAAAAAGGATCAGTTAGAGAAGATGACAAATTTTCCTAGGACAATTTTCTTTCCATCTCTCTCTCTTGCTTTGTTGCAACTCCAGTACACACTGGCCAAAAAGGACTTAATCCCAGGGATTTACTAAAATAACTTCTGACAAATGGAAGACTTAATCTCTGGAATAGTCTGGACACCGTATGAAGTGACAAGTATTTGAAAATGTTTAATGGATAGATATATTCCTGCCTTGCCTTTTAAGTAGAAGTCGTCTCCCTTTTTTTGACACACTGAGCAAAACACATGGCATCCTAAATATGTTTTGTCAACAGAGTTCAGGCTTTTTAAAAATAAGCAGCAAGATTTGATACAGCTCATCACATTATACACAACCAGAGATCCTCCTTAGTCCTCAAAGGCTCGATATTCCCCATGCACAGCCCAAATACAACTCTTCCTGTCCAATTCCATGGAATTACAGCTTCCCATGGGCTCCTTTCCTTTGACACCACAGCGCAGCCTTTTCTGCCAGGATCCCAAAGTAGGACATGCAGCTCGCCAGCTCTAAAAATTGCAAGTCTTTCTGTTCACACTGTCTTTGCCTGTTCAGCTGCACCAAAACCCCATATTTTGATTTTCTTCCTGGAAAGCAACTTTTCCCAGACTTGAAATGCTTGCCTGCAGATGCAAATTCAATGTCATCTTTTTGGATAGTTGCAGCAAGCAGTGTCACTTGTGTGTTAGCATTAGAAGTAGGAGCTGAATTTGCTGAACTTTCAGATGGGCTGGTCAAGATGAATTTTATGTTTTGTTTTTTTTTTGGTCAAATAAGCATAATTTTCACCAGCATCAAAAGGTGCCAGCAGCCTGCTATGCTATTTACTGTACAATAGCAAGAGGAATGCTATATGGTCTGGGGGCTGAGCTGACAAGACACAATGCATGGCAAAGAGAAGTCACATTTATTGGGAATTGTGTGATACAGCCAAAATCCTGATCCTGCACCCTGAAAATCATGAAAGATCCAAAAGCATTGAAATGCTAAAAAGTGGGGTCTGTATTTATTGTTTGCTGGGTTATTTGGAACTTTTAGGAGGTACTCTGTCACATTCTCAGCATTTTTCTGAAGCTTTGACAAAGTAGTGCTCTGCATCGCATGGGATTCATGTGAAACCAAGGATGGCTCTGCAGTTACCTCAAAGGACATCAGAGTTTCATCTTTGCTTTGGAATACAAAATAATAATGACTTCCGCACCATGCTGGAGAGTTGAGCCTATAAGAAAGACATCAAAGATCTTACTCCTCCTACCCACTGCTGAGAGTGGGCACCACCGATCATGGCAGATGGCAAACGTTGAGACAGCTCCAGTTTGCAATAAGGCTGCTAGGAGAGGTAGAGGGCTAAGGGAACAGGAACAAGAGAATGGGGAAAATAAGCAGAGGTGAGTAGATTTGAGAATAGGGAAAAAGATAAGAAGATAATTAAGATCAGAGAAAACACTGTCCCTTCTCTTCCCTTGTAGCTTGATTTCTGCTGGAGCTATGCTGGACAAAAATCTCTTCATATTATTTAAATATGAATTTAAATAATATGAACAGATTAACCACAGCAAGCTCTGCTACTCACAGCCACTGATCCCCTGCTCAGGAACGAGGTAAAAGGAGATCTGTCTTCCCTGAAATCAAATTGGAAGTCCCAGGGTGCAGTAGAAGAACATCCTAGCTCTCCTTTATCCTGGTCCTTTACAGAAACTTGACAGTCCTTTGGGAAAGCAGTTTGTGTTTTTAGGGTAGGGACAACATGGCAACCCAATAGCAAAAAAATATACAATGATGCCTTCCCAGAGAAACTTGTTATTTCACACTGTAAAAATTACAGTGACACAGAATAAAGCTTTAAGCTTTGAAGCAAAAGCTTCAGAGGTTGCTGTTGCCAGAAATGCTCTTAGGAAGAGTTAAAGGTCCCTGGGCATATTCTGGGAGCAGAATTGTCCAGATTCCCATCAGCATTAGTCTCTAAGTGTCTTCCATTTCCTCATCAACTTCCTCAGAATCCAAGCTTTTACTCAGACTTGTTACAGGTAAACCACAGCTAACTAGAATTGCATAAGAGGTAGAATAGACTAAGATAAAGACTTCATTTTTAAAATTAAAATAAGTCCTAAAAATGGGAAAGATGTCAGAAACTAGACAAAGCAGAGTCATAAATTCAAAGTACACACTACCATGCAAGCATGTGTATGTGTGTGTACATATATGTGTATATATTTGAGTTAGAAACAGAATACTATAAACCCGAGGAAAATAATTCCAAGAAATAAAGAAATGTTACTGCAAATGTGTTACACTGGAGGCCTAAGTGGCCTCATTTCCTGGACTATGTAGTCATGAAGTTGTTTTTAAGTGTGAAGGACACAGTTGTAATCCACAACTTTCAGCCTAAATTATTCCATTGCTTTGACAACATACTGCTCCTGTTCTCAGCTGGAAGTGTGTCACATTTGTGTACTACCTTTTTAACACCATTAGGAGTTTTTTTTTTAACAGAGGCAGAATAAAATTCAGAGGTTAGTTGGGTCAGCTCTTAGTCTTCAAATGAATGGTTTTGTCACTGCCTGTGATCCTGATCTTATTAATTGGATGCAAAAGATGAGAGAGGAGAGACTGGCAGATGTGGACGAGAGGGGAGTAGGAGGTATGGAGGAGGAGAATTTGGAATCCCTCCCTGCCTTTTTATGCCAGAGGGATCCAGACAGGGAAGGTGGCGGGAGGACAGCCTGTTACCAGCTCTCGTGATTTTGAGGGTTGCATAACTATTTTGTTAGTATAAAGACAAAATTTTGTGACTCATGTAGTCACAGAAGACTGAGTGATCTTTTGAAGGCTGAAAAGCAGCAGCATCTCCCAGTGTGATAGAACATGATCAAATAAATCCTACTGAGGACAAATATCTGGGTATCTTCTTTGGGGTTTACCATTCCATGTCTTACTTTGTCTGCCAGCAGGAAAGCATAACCTGCTTTCCCAAGCCACTTGAGGCTTTGAGTCCTATTATGCAATGCCTATGGAGCGCTGAGCAGTGCAGAAGAGAGGGAGAGAACTGAACAATTTAAAGCTGAAATAAACCTAGGCAGAGGTGCGGGCAACGAGAGTAAAAACACAGGAATGCCTTGGGCCCTGGAAAAGCAAATTAAATAACAATTATTTTCTTTTTCCTTTGGATGCCATTAAAAACTCTATGTCAGGGCAAAGGTATCCCCAAGCTAACACAAAACACAGCTGACTGTAGGGACCACACCATTTCTGGAGATTCCTGGACAGCAGGGCAACACCAGTTCAGAAATCCTTCTGCCACAACCAGATACAGGTTGTTCACTAAACAGGGCTGACTGAAGAGCCACAGGGATGTAGTTTAAGCAAATGTTTGGAACCTTCTCTGTGTGTGTTAAGACCTGCTGCTTCCTCTGCTGTTGTGTATAATGTCAATGAATGACTGCCCTCTTTGTATTTTTTCACAAGCCAACTTTGAATCACAATTAATAAAGGCATTTGGTTCTTTCGGTCATTTCATTTTACTCAGAGGAGGCAGATATGACATACTATCACTTTCAATAGCTGCCTGGAGAGTTGCTCAGTCAAAAGAAAGGACATAGAAAACACTGTCTAATCACATTTCTCCTGTAATCATAGCTCTCAGGGATCTTTTCTTCACCAATTATTAACTGTCACTTTAGCCTACAAGAAACAGACATTTTCCTTCACCATGGGCTAATGTAGGCACCCTTGAGATAACAGTCATAGACCCGAGTCAAAAAAAACCCACATCAATTTAATACTGCCATGTAATATAGAATATATGATACAGAAACTATAACATAATAATACAGCTGTTTTAGAAATCCCCACCTGACCGATCTAGAAACACTCATGGTTGCTTTCATTCGTACTCTGCGGCCAGTCTATAGTGGCGGGACGGTGTAAACTCAGCAGAACAGGGAAGCTGAACTGCCCATACCAATGGATCTCGGCATAACCCAGCCCCCTTTCACCGGCGAAGCTCCAGCTGACCACGGCACAATGCTTCCAGCCTGCGCTTTCTTTTGGAAACTAAAACTGGGGGGAGACCCCGGCGGGGAGAAACGCCTCCCGAGGCCCGGATTTCGCCAGCACGCCGCCTCCCGCAGGGGCTGGGGCGCGATCCCCAGCTCCCCGTGCGCCGCGGGGCGGGGCGGTGCCCGCGGGCGGCCGCTGCTCTGGGAGGGGATGCCGAGCGGGAGGGCACTGCCCGCGGGTCTGAGTTCCTCCTCACTGCCAGACAGCGGGGCCGTGGCGGCGCGGGCGGGATGTGGGCAGCGGCCCCTCTCCTGCTCCTGCTCCTGCTCCTGCTCCTGGTGGCGCGGCTGTGCCGGCGCGGGGCGGCGCGGCTGGAGCCGGCCGGGCGGGCCGTGCTCATCACGGGCTGTGACAGCGGCTTCGGGCACCTGCTGGCGCTCCGCCTCCACCGCCTGGGCTTCACCGTGTTCGCCGGCTGCCTGAGCCCCGGCGGGGACGGGGCGCGGCGGCTGCAGCGGGAGGCGGGCGGCGCCGGCCGCCTGCGCGTCCTGCGGCTCGATGTGACCCGCGCCCGCGACGTGCGCGCCGCCAAGGAGCTGGTGCTCAGCCACCTGCCCGAGCGAGGTGAGCGGCGGGGCGGCCGCGGGCGGGGAGCGGCAGCTCAGACACCGCCGGACACGGTGTCGCCAGGAGGGCGGCTCGGCTCGCCCGGGACTGCTGGCGGGGAGCTGCCTGAGAGGGTCAGCTGGACTGTCACAGCGGGAGGGTAGTGAGCGTCGTCACTGATGGGCTAGGTGCGCTTACCGCTATTGGTAAGGACGGCGGGATTTTGTCAAAAATCCCTTGGTGCGTTCACGGACTGGGGGCTGTCCGAAGGTGCCGACTGGGGAAGGCGGGTGCGCTGCCCAGTGTACCGCCGGGGAGCTTCACCTTTCCACCGGGAGAGGAGCTCCCTGAGTAGGGTGTCCCCGGAGCCCCTTTGCAGGTACCCAAAAGCACAAAGGGCAGAGAAAGCGCAGAACAACTGTGCAGGCATTGGAGGAATGGGACTGATGCCTTTCTGGGAAAGAGAAAATAGAATATGCCTCTTGTGAAAGAGGAAATAGAACAAGAAACACAGAGAGGGCAGCTGCTGTGCCATACCAAAGCAGCTGCTTCTTGCAAGTGTGAGAACCCCGGGCTTCGTCTGGGATCTCATGTGGTGGTGAAATTTCTCCTCCAACCCGTGCTTCCAAAGAAAAACTCCGCAGGCTTTAGCTGTTCGGTCTCAAGGCAGTTTATTGTTGGTTATCTAAAAGATTGTCTTCTTGGGCTGCGGCTGTTTGGTCAGCGGCCCAGGCAGAGGCACACACACACCCTGACATCCTCTCTGTCTTCTTCTTCTCCTCTCCCTCTTCCCTCTCTGCTCTGCACTCACGTCTGCACCCTCCCCCACCGGAGCCGCCGCCGCCGCTGCCCCTCTCGCCGCGGGTTTGGACTCGGGCAGTGCCTGGTCCCTTCCCCCGCCGAGGGTCGCGGCTGTGCTTGGCTTATCTCTCTGTCTGGGGAGTTTCTGCATCGGAGGAGCTTAGGGATTGAGGTTCAAGGGAAACTGAGGAACAGTGGGAACCCGAAGACACAGGGCATGATGACACACCATCCCCCTGATCCTCCACGGGAGGCAATCCTTCTTCCACTGGATCTGTGGTGAGGAAAACTGCCCCAAGCTGCTGGCTGGGCGATTTTCCCCTTTGTGCTCCAATAGGAGCCCCAGCTGTCCGGCCCGAAGTGCTGCACCGTGAAGCTGACTCTAATATTGTCCTTGCTAAAAGCAAAAGTTTTGCAGCCGTCTTATCTTTTTTTTTTTTTTTTTTTGGTTGGTTGGTTGGTTTTTTTTTGTGGTTTTTTTTTTTTTTTTTTTTTTGTGGCTTGGTAATACAGTTGCTTATTGATCCCTTGCCAAAAATTCAACTCCAAGAAAAGATGTGCGTCTGTGTGCGGGTGACTACACCACACCCACAATAACAAAGCTTTCATTTCATTCAGAGCTATCTCTACCTGATGGGTAGAAGTCTAGCCCTGTAGGGCTAAAAAAAAATCTATGGTCTTTTCTTGGGAGCATCCCCTCCCCATGTTCTTAATTTCAACCATTCTCACCAAAAGCTGAGTCAGCATGAAGTCAGTCCAGAGATGGTACTGTTCATTGTCCAGCAGGTCACAGGCAAGAAATCCCAGGCACGCTTCTGGTTTCTCTCCTCCTGGCTGTCCTCCAGAAGAGCTGTCTTGGTGAAGGTCAGGTTCTTATCCTGAGCATTCCGCTCCCTCTCTTCTTGGAATTTGCGGAGAGTGTGTGTGCTCTGCTCTTCTTATTTTTTTTTTTTTTCCTTCTTTCTTTTTCTGCTGATGAAGGTTGGAGGTTGTTTGATGTTTCTTTTTGTTCTTTTTGTTGATGCCTGACCAGGGACGCCATTTGTGAAAACCCCAGGCTTGCTCTGGGGTCTCATGTGGTAGTAAAATTTCTCCTCCAACCCGTGCTTCCAAAGAAAAACTCTGCAGGCTCCTGCTGTTCGGTCTCAAGGCAGTTTATTGTTGGTTATCTAAAAGATTGTCTTCTTGGGCTGCGGCTGTTTGGTCAGCGGCCCAGGCAGAGACACACACACACCCTGACATCCTCTCTGTCTGCTGTCTTCGTCTTTTATATGATATATTATGTATTACATGTTTATAGTTTTCCCCCAATACCTACTACCTATATTACCAAGTGCTTTTCTACTCTAAACCAATCTGTGAGTGCCAACATTACCAAGAACATGGAGGTAAGGAAGAAGAAGGAGGAAGAACAGGATCAGCCCACTTTCCTCCATCTTAGAACTTTTGAACCCCATGTACAAAGTAAAAATCCCCCTGTACAAATGCTAAAACCCCCCTGTACAATACTAAAAAAAATTCCCCTCTAATTTGTAACTACTTTTACTATACTATCTAACCCTTTTTGACTGCTTGTTCCACCTCCAAAGTTGGTAACTCATTCCATGGCTCAAACTCAAAATCACAGCTGTTTCCAGCTGCCTGCCAGGGTCTAAAATGCTTCTGACCAAGGCCTGGAACCTCTAAAAATGTCTGAGAGACATTTTGAGTTCCAACAGGAAGCACTTGAGGTTTGCCAAGCTAGTCCCTGGAGAGGTTACTGAAAGGGAAACTTGTCAATTATACACCCTACAGGGAATGTGCATCCAGGGGACTGGATAGACTTAGCTCCAGAATAATTGCAGACAACCTAAATCCTGGGTTATCCCTTCAGCACATGTGACACAGCACAGGTGATAGGGCCACAGTTACCTCCTTTCCCACTGGGACTGCAGGGTGGGAATTATCCAATGTAATTCTGGGATACACTTGGTGCAGAGCACATTTCCTCAGACTCAGAAGTGAGATTCCCTCCAGATCACAGATAAACACTTCCTACTTATACAGGAAATAAAAGTGGGGACTGGGGCACACAGAGAAATAAGGAAATGCAAGGTCTCTGCCTGCTTGGCTCATTATCTCATTGGGAGGGGGATGGAATGAGAAGTTAAGGAAGAAAAAGCCTAGACATTGCTCATTAAGCACATGTATTTGTGGTTGATCTTGACCTTATCTTACTAAAAGGCAGAGCCTTCCCTTCTCAGGCCTTTCCTCAACCTACAGATAAACACAAGTGTCTCCAAAAGCCCTTAAAGGCTCCCAGGGGACCAGGTCACTTGGAACTCTGGGTTTCACATACTTTATCCTGCAATTCTGACACTTAATGCTGTTCTGAAGTGGTCGTGCTCGTGCTGCCATGTAGACTGGAGTCCAGAGTCATCACTAACTCGTGGGTTGTCTTTGCTGCTTGCAGACTGTGCATGTGCCTTCAGAGCAGTTCCAGGCCCATCCAGGCTCTTAGCAAGGCTGGTGAGGAATGCAGCAGGCACGCAGCACATGCACAGTGCTGTTCTGGGCTGGCACTCGGGCCCTCACACCAGCCACACTGGGCTGGGCAAGCACACAGATTTTATGAAACCTTTTTCCAGCAGCTCTGCTGCTGCAGAATTTTGAGGGTATTCTGCAAAGGCAGCAAAGAAAAAAAGATTTTATAGATCCAGGTAGCACATAGGCCACATGAGGAAACTCACATTTATCAAGTATTCTTCATTTTATTTAATAAGAAGAAGCAAAGGAGTTATTTTAATGTCTGCTGTTAATGGACTAAGACTACAAGTCTTCATAATTTCAAAAATAGAGGGGCACAAATATTTTTATCTCAATTGTAAGGAATCTGTGGCAATGCTCATGCAGACTATAAGCAAAATACTTCAGGAGTGTTCATTCTTGGCACCTCTGAAAATAGGTATGTTGTTTGGTATTTTAACTTTATAGAAACAGTTTCAGTTTCATGATTAAACAGGTTAGCTCTCATATTAACCAATCTATTTGTTAAATGTAGGAATTGTATTTTTTTTTATATTTTGGTCAAAGATTGTGTTTAATTAAATTATTTTTCATTAGGAAAGATAATTCTGAACCATTTGTAATTGCATTTATGTTCTGAAAGAACCTAGAAGGTAAGAAAAGTGTGTGACTACACCGAACATGTTACCTGCTACCCAAAGCATGTGCCTCAGTGTCCCACAGTTAAACAACCCTCAGTGGTGAAACTCCAGGACATTTTCCCTGGTTGGATCACGGAGAGCAACATCCAGGGCCTACAGCAGAGTCCTAACCAAAGTGTAAATCAAATGCAGCTCCAACATTTGTAATGAGGAGAGCAAAGAGTGGGTGGTAAATCTAGTAGACTGTTGGAAATAAGCATTGCACAGATAAAAAAGTCTGCTTTTGATTTTTGCACAAACAGCTCAAACTGATGTGGGAATCCAGTGGATTGTGCTGAAGGTTACAGTAGATCATGCATTATGTTGTTTAAAAGCTGTGAAAACATCCACCTTTAAAGCAGCTGCTAGCAGCGTTCTGTATGTCCCTGTTAGCTTGTAAGTAATGTGGGACAGTTTTCTCTGTTTCTCCTTCCCCCTCCCTCAGAACAGGAGAATTCTGTTCAGCAATTCCCCACAGAAACTGGGAAGAGGAACCTTCTCAGGTCCATGATAACCACTAGGTATTGCTTTGGGATTGTTCCCTCCTTTTTGCCATTTTAACTATAAGTTTCACACAGGTATGAAGGATTTTAAGTACATCATATTGGTGCTGGACTTCTAAATTCAGATCATCAAAACATTCCTGTATAATTCCAGAAATAGTAATTTCAATAGTCCCAGACCTAATAGTAAGAGTTCAAAGGCCACGGACTCTGAATGAAACCTCAGAAGCTGAACCAAAATGAAGAGAAAGCAGTTAAATGATGATTGGTTTTTGTATGCCTGTGTTTAGATAGTTCAGAGTAAATCCTGGTAAAAATTAAATATTCTTTATGATTATAATAACATCCTTTCCATGGACTATGCAACTCAGACTAGTAGGGCTTTTTGGCAGATATGCTTTCTTTTAAATCACCTTAATCTGCCTTTTTCCTGGGCCCAGGATAAGTAGACTTACAAAAGACTAAAAGAGACTTTCTAATTTAAGTAGACTATTCAGTATAAAATGTACACAAAAATGTGTAAAATAACAGAATACAATCAGAGTATCAGGAATAAAATACAGTTATCCCTACATCTCCTATATGCTGTGACTATAACTAGCCCAGGCTTCTCATTATCTTCTCTCTCTCTGTTATACAAGAGTAGAAATCCAAAGCTAATAAGAAATAGACTGGGACTTGAGAGCATGGTGGTTTACAATTCTGTTAGTCTCTACAGCAAACTCAGAATTTTTCTGATTTTCTTCTGTTTCAAATCAGAATTTCTCTTCCTTTTCTTGCCTGCTATGAGTGGGTGACATTAGCTAGCTGGAACGGAGGGATATTAGTTTTAGTCCCACTTCCTACTCAAAGGTTATTAAGTACTCTGGTACACTTAATTATGATTTAGTATTAATGGAATTCACACATGGTACAATATTTTAGTCCAGAGTCCCTATAGAAATAGATTATCCTTACAGTGAAGAGAATTTCAGCATAATATTCCAAGCAAAGGATGGTGACTCATGAATGGATGTAAATATAACTCAGGAATCTCATCTGGCCTGCTACCACCCTGCACTGCTTAGTTTCCTTTAGTATTGGTCTGAAATCTGTCAGGAAAGACTCTGTCATTTTCATATGGGCTCAGACTTAAAGGAGAATCTCCAAAGATCACTGATCCCAAGAATACCTGTTGGAATTTACAGTGTGTGGTATAATTCAGGTATTATCTGAGTATTGGCAGCAACACAGAAACAACCTGATTTTCAAAAGGTTTTGCACACCTGCAGCTGGACTAACTTTAGGAAGAGGATTTTAAGAGTTTCTGGAAAAAATGCCATATATCTTTTGGGCCTAAATAAGGACTTTGGATATGTGCCTTTTGGTCACCATGTTGTGAAGTAGAAATTATTTGGCTTGTATGAGAGTTACTGTTCTCCAGAAAGCCTCACTAATCTTAAGTTTTGTTTCCTAATGTGATTCTTAGATCCATGGCTGTATCTTTTAATCTTTGTTGCCAGGATCCATTTTCCCAACACGGAGATCAGTGAAAATCTCTGTGACATCCAGTCCTGCTTTCCAGTTTATTTTTTCCCTGCCTGCTGTAGCATAGTCTAACACCTCTCTTCATGAACTGTGTTTGGACTGAGTTCTGTTTTGACAGTCTAACACACCAAACATCACCTGCTTTTTCCAAACGTGGCTCTGCATGAATACTGAGGAAATGCAGCATCACTCTCCTTCAGCTGCTTAATTCTTGTGCCTTGTCCTTCAGGATTTTCATCTGTTTTTTTTAGGCTACCTGAGCTGCATTTGGCTAAGTAAATTTATAATATATTTTGAATGCACATTATAGCATTAGTTTTTACCACAAACATTTGAGGAAAGAAAGACCAAAGCAGATTCAAGTACTCTGAATACAGAGCTGGGCAGATTGTTTCTCAGGAAGCAGGAAATATTCTTAGAAAATAGCATAAGGGAATAATGAACTGTTTTCTACTTGGGTGGAATTTTTGTGAATTGATTCAACTAAGTGACAGGAAACATTCTGGAAAATACCAGAATATTTCCCATTTTGGAATGCCAAAATGTTCTAAGAAACAGTATGTTTTGCTTGAGGGCAAACTAAGTGTTTTGAGCTGACTGGGTAGAAAGTATCTTCTTGTGTTTAATTTAAAAGTTAAACAGAAGTCTGTTTTAGTTTAACTCAGGCCAATTTTTCTCCTCATGGTTTTTGATTTGGCCACTACACAGGAGGAAGGAGCCATTATTTTGTGAGCTCCCAGATACACAAAATACACAGGCTGGCCTCAACAGAGGCACCTGGAGGCTTTGAAGAACATGAGGCAAATGGCTGGAGAGAAAACTTAAGCCTTTCAAGCTAAATTCTGGATTTCACAGTTTAGAGAAAGAGGAAGAAAATCAATTGTCTAAAGATTAATGGCTGTATTTCTGAAGGCCTGATGAAATTAGGTGTATGTGAAGTAAGTGCTCTTGCTGTGCTGCACAGGGTGCAGTGGCAGAGGCAAAATGACTTTTTTTAATTAGAAAAGGTAAAGCTGAAAATATCAGGAAGCAGCTTTTGCAGTGGTGTTTGGCTTTAGTTTGGGTTGTGTTAGAGTTAGGTTATATAAAAATAACCCTGAGTAGAGAAACCTCCAGCTTTGAGCAGAAACAGATGGGGTGTGTAGTCACTCAGCTCATCTGCAGAGTGGATCACGTGCAAGTACAAAAATATTGATAATTAGCTTCTACAGAGGGCTCTCTAAGGCATGGATCTGGAAGCAATTTTTGGGGAACTAAGTCCCATGTAGCTGAGTTCCATATTAAGATGGAGAAATAAAGCCAGAGGATGATGGAAAGACATGGAGAAAGAGGGCAGTGGCGGGTGCAAGAAAGAAGTCTAGGATGCCCAATTCCATGGCCAATTTTAAAGTCCATTTCCTCTCTTCTGCTTGATAGCATTTGGGGCCATGGAAAAGAAGTAAGTCCAGAGGAAACTGCTGCATTTCTAGGGCAGCAGGCTGTCTGCAACTAAAGTTGTAAGAGGGGTCCAGTGTCAACGATTGCTGGCTGACAGACTGCTGAATAGTGATTGATTCTTTTTGGAGGATAGAGTTATCCAAGTTCTGTTTGGTAAATTCCTATTTTTGAGTGTTTTGCCCTGCAAATGAGACATCACTAAAAGAAATCAGTGTCTTTCTCTGTTTAAAGACCAACTTCATTAGGTAATACAGTAGTGTATGTATATGGTATAAAAGCTTACAGAAGTCTGCTTACAAACTAATTCCAAAAATTTTCTGTTTCATCTCTAACTACTGTTCTGAATGAAATCTGATATTGGCACTTCTTGGCAGTGCTCTGGAAGGACCCATGAGATATGGGTATTTCAAGATACCAGGAAATTATTGCAGTAGTTTCGTCAGAGATCAGAAAGAAAAAGATTCAGCCCAAAGGTTTCTGCAGTGCCTTGACTAAGGTGATCAAAAGTCTCCTGAGAATAACTCTGCTGCCACAGGTACAGGAGGCTATAGTTGGGTCAGCATCACCCCTGCCCCAAACTCATGTGTCCAGAGGAAGAGAGGCACTAAAACCTGCTCTGCCTCTCCAAAAACCCAGGCTCAGAGGTCCTGTAGAATGCATGACAAAACAATTATTTGCCTTGGACACCTACAAGGATTCCTTAAAAGAAATGCATGAGCAAAATTGTCAAGTCTGGCAGAAGTAAGCTGCAAATTCAGCTGTTTCAGTGCCAGTCAGGCTACCCTGGTACTCCTCAGTTATGCTGCTGTCACCCACGAGATGCTGCCAGTAAGGACTGAGGACAGGAACAGAGATGTTTCCAGAAGCAGTGTGTCACTCCCTGCTTTGCTGGCTATCCACAGTTAGGGGCTGTGCAGGTAGGCACAAGCCAGCACGGCTTCATCAGCACTTAGACAGCATGTGAGCTGCTGCCTGTGAGTGCTCCCTACTCCAACACAGCATTCCACAGCTGAGCTTGTTAGCACTGGCTCATAGAAGATCTGCTGTGCTTTTGGGCCAAAGGGCTTCAGCTTCCTGTCACTGAGCTCAGGCACAAGCGGCACTGCCAACACCCTTCTGCTTGTAAACACTGACATCTTTCTCCTTAGCACCAAAACCTGTCATTACATGGGAAAAAAAGTTGTTAAAAAGTACAAAATTTTAAAAATACTGTAGCTGTTGACCCTGCTTGATTACTTTACCCAGTGTTGCAGCCATGTACCTGATTTCAGAGGAAATCAGAGCTCAAATCTTGGAAAAAGATGCAAGACTTAGGCTCTTAAATTAGTCAGGAACTTTGAAAATAGTATGCTTTAGCCTTTAGACCACTTAATATAATTTTCACAAAGCTGCTCATAGCACACAGTGGGATTAAAGTAATTAAAATATCATGGTACACCACACTGGCAGTAAGATGTAGTCTCCCAGATCATGTTATTCATAAATATCTTAAGACAACTATAAAGTGAGCAATTATTAAATAGCACTGAGACTTATAGGAAAGGTATCCCTGACCATGGGAGTGGGGGTAGAACTGGATGATCTTTAAGGGCTTTTCCAACCCAAACTATTCTGTGATTCCATTTAGCCCCGATTATGGTCACAGTGGCATTCATTCACTAAACAAAACATGCCTGCACCTTAAAGTGGAAAAGACAAAGGTGTTACACAACTATACAGTTTCTTTCAAGGGTCTGAAACAGTGGTGCTGCTTTTTTATCTAACAGTGGTTGCTTTGCAGTTAAAGGTGCTTGCTGAGTCAATTCTCTTCCACAGGTTTCTGGGGCCTTGTCAACAATGCAGGAATATCAACATTTGGTGAGACAGGGTGGCTGCCTATGGAAACATATGAAAAATTTGCAGATGTGAATCTCCTTGGGAGCATCAGGACAACCCTGGCATTTCTTCCCCTTCTAAGGAAATACAAGGGTAATGCTAATCCACTGTTATTTAGAGTTGTAGAATAATTAGCTTACTATAATCAGGGTAATTTAACATCTATAAAAGAGGCTTTAATTGTCTTTCATTGAACTGAAATGACAGCCTCCTTCTGTGTGGCCTGAAAGAGCAACTTGATCCTGAAAAGAGGGTGAAGCCATAAAGGGGAAAAAATATCCTTAAACATTTTGTCTTTGCAGCACACAGAATAAAAGTATTTATAAATAAGGATTTCTCTCAGTGTTTGACTCAAAAAAGAGGAAGAATGTTTACCATAGATCATTAAGCCCAGGCAAGCCTTTTTAAGCACTGACAATCAGAATACACAAAGATCCATTAAACTGCCTAATTTTATTATTTAGGCTTTACAATTTTATTGTTTGGCAATTAGGAGAGGAGGAATGACCCTACAGAGGTGAACTAGAGACATCCGGCTTCCAGTTCCAGCTCTGTGGAGCCTCTGTGATCTTGGGCAAGAAGCTTCAAGTATGTAGAGGTGCATGGGTATCCAGTGGGATAAATGAATTTGCATGAACTTCCCTAAATGTGGGCTTTGTCCTTCTTTCTAAGAAGTAAATGTTTAATAGCCCTCTGCAGCATGGCAGCCTGTCTTGGGTGCTTTGCAGTTTGTTCCCTACCTGTCTCCATCTGTGTTTGGGGAGGAAGATCCCCTCTTCCTTGTCTGTTCTGGCTGTAGGCTCTTTAGGGTGAGGATTTGTGCTCTGTGTGCAGCATCAAGCACAGGAAGGGGTAGGTTTCACCTGGAAACTCCAGGTGTCACTGCTACACAAACTTGGTAAGATAAAAGCATCCCTTTTTTGGGCTATTCTGCTTCTTTCTGCTTGGCTGCCTTTGGTAGATGATATTCTGACACAAGAAGAAAGAAAACTAAATACTGCAAGCTGGATGTGTTTTTGTAGAAGAATGTGCTATTGTGTGTACCCAGTGAGCGTATTATGTGGCCATTACACAGAGAGACATCTCTTTTCCCTGTCATGTCCTACTTACTGCTGAAACTCTGTGATGCTGATCCACCAGAGGCATTTATCTGACCCCATGAATTGCACAGGGTTACTTTGAAGCAAAAGGGACTAACAGTGTGTGCAATATTAAGCACATGCATAAACCTTTAGAAGGTTTGATTCTGGATGGCTGCACACACACCTTAGCTCAAAGGAACATTTTGTATCTGTCCCAGGCTTGTCAGTGTTTCCTTGATTTACTCCTGCACTCCATTTTTAAGTACCATCCATGTAGGAGAGGAGGCAAAGGCACTCTAGGAAGAATCCCAGGAAGAATTCTAGATTAGCTGTTGCCTTCCTTGCAGGAACAACCAGGACAGCTAAAGCTTATGTGCTTGGGGACCGCAAGTGACCTCTCCAAATTAAAAGCTTGAATTACCGACATTGGAGCATTTCCTGAGGAAACTGAGTTTCAATTCCCTTAGGCACTTTGAAGATAAGTTAAATGAGGTGTCCCACATTCTGGGTGTGAGCCCCAGACCACTCAGATACTGGACAAAGGAGATAGAGGTGATCTGACCCATTGCTTATTGCCATGGATGTGCACCTATTCCAAGAAACACAAGTATTATTAATATTTGTAAAGGGAGGTAATGCCCTCCAGCCTAAGATTTAAACATTCCACCCTGAGAGGAACAACATTTCCCCATATCTTTTCCAGCTGGCCAGGCCAGCTGATAGGGCATCTTGATCAGCAAGCTGGTAGTTATTTTCCTCTTACTCTAGGTAAGATTTATTTGGGATGCTGTAATTCAGAATGATAGATTTCACTGCATTCCCATACCTTTTGATATACCCCAACCCTACTCCATTTGGTGAGATCTGGGGCCCAGATGTTATCTGCATCTGTGGCAGCAGCAGGAGTGCAGCTGCTTCTCTGTATTGTCATTGACAAGACCATCTTCTCCCTCACCTCTGGTATTAGTATATCCACACTCAGACATTTCTTACCCCATGGTAGGACTATGTGACAGGATTTTACAAGGAAACAGTGGAAATGAACCACAGTCCAGTGCCTCACATGAGGAATCTGTGCTATTTAAGGCATGCCTGCACTCAGCAGGAGTTAGAAAGGAGGAAAAGCAGCACACATCAGGGAAATCATTGTGAGGTATTACAAACCTGCACACATTTGGCAAGTCACATTTCCTTGGTGTAGCTTATCACTGTACAGTCCGGCTTGGACTTCATATGCACAGTTACAGAACCTGGTCTCAGTGCAGAGACATTATTAGCACACTAAAAACTGGTATTAGTAACCATATAATCCACCTCAGGGAAAATCACCTCCCCTCTCCTCTGCAGTCCTTCTCCTCTTATTAGCACAGTGTCTTACTACTATTTTTCAGTCTTTAGGGCTCTTCTTTGTTTCCATCTTTTTCATCCTCTCTCGGGTTCAGAAGGAATAAGCAGCACACTGGGAATGTGTTACACTTTGTCTAGTCCAACATCTGTCACTAGGTGAATATTTTTGTGCAAGATTTTCTGCTCAGCAGAGCTGAGTGCCCATCTGTACTGGACTGCACACTGACACTGCTTAGTTTTGGCACAGTGGGCAGTAAAACAGTCTCCTGCTAAACACCACATTCGTAGCAGCTCAAGACTGAGGCAAATCAATTCCATGCTAAAGACTGAGAGTGAAGTTATGTTATTTGCACTCTTTTCTTTCCAGGACGTATTGTTTTTATGTCCAGCATCATTGCCTATTTTACTCTGGGAAATGGCATTTATTCCATGACCAAGGCAGCTATTGAAAAATTTTGTGATGCTTTAAGACTGGAAATGAAGAAGTTTGGTGTCCAGGTAAGTGATGTAACAAGAACCTGGAAACCAGGTAAGTGATGTAATGAGTTATGTGAAACAAAGTAACAAAGATAAAAGCTCAGAAATGCATTCCTGGATGCAACTTCCTTTTGGAAAGAGGTGATTTCTCTGTGGCTAATCAGTCACCTGGAAATCACTGGGAATAGCAATCCTGGGGGATGTTTTTGGTTCTGAGAAGTTGCTGGGTAACAGCCTGTGTGTCAGCACTGAAACTTTCACATCCTCTGCAGTGGAGAAGCTTCCTGACACAGGCCTGCCTGAGCTCCCACCAGCAGCGAGGAACCCAAATGTTCCCTGGGTGGCTGCAAAGAGCCCAGACACCGAGTGCTGTGCAGCCAGAAGGAGGCCTGTCACTTGTCTGAGGGTTCTTCTCTCCTCTTACAACACTAACTCCTTGCTTTTTGTGAGAACAGCTGCGCTGAAGGAGGCAGCATTGTGCAGAGTAGTTATGTTTTTATTCTCTTAACCTAAGAGGTTCTAAGGGTGCTCTTAGTACCCCCTAAGCAACTCTAATAGTCAAACCTGAAGTTTAGATCCCTAAGTAGCTTCACTGGGCTTTTTCTTTAGAGTCACTCTACTGCTGAAACACTTTTCTCAAACACTCAAAGTCTTACCTGTCAGGATTGCATTGGTGTACTGTTTATGTACACAGACTTACAACATTGTTCAGAAGCTTTGTGTTGGAAAATACTACAGCTATGCATCTATTAGCCACCCCTGTCAGATAAATATGAGGGGCTGTAAAATACCAGTGACTTTACAAATCCTAATACCACACAGCATGATGAGGATTTCTGCTGATTAGCTGAGGATAATCTCAAATGCATGGAAGGGCTTAGTTTAGCAGGTTAGCTACTCTGGTTGTTTAGGGATTTTTCCTGTTCCACCTCTGCAGTAGTCCCAGCACATAACTGTGTGAGCCAGGCTGAAAAACATTTCTGGAGTATCTCTGAGAGGTATTTTTCTGTTTCTCACTGTATGCAAGATGCTGGCTGGCATTTGCCTGAGAGCCTGCCCTGTGGAGAGCCTGCAAAATACATGGTCCCTTTTTGCCGTGTTCCCTTGCACTGCTGTGTTGTCCTCTGTCCTTTCAGGAAAAAGCTGCACAGAGGTGGCAAGGAGCAGATGGAGCTATGGCTCTGTCCCACTGAACTCTAGCCAGGCAAGCTGACAGCCTACAGGAAACAAAGGGTGTGTCTTCCAGTAGAAAGGCTACAGAAAATGTGGGAAGGGCAAAAAACCAAGCCACCTCTCCTTCTCTCCAAGCCAACTCCAAAAAAAGGAAGCTTCCAGCCCCTCTTTGTTAACAATAAATATGGGAAGTTTACTATTTGCTGATACCAAACACTTTTTTCAATAGCACCAGAAGGGAGGGCTCTCGAGGATGCCATGTGACAAACCTGCTTGAGGCAGCATTAAGCTGTTCCAGCTGTGCACACCATCCCTCTGCTGGGGTTGGTTTGCATCCCTTCTTTCTCCCTGTGCATAGGACCTGCACCCCAGTCCTCCTGAGAGCAACAAATCCATCACCATGCAGGCCAGCGGGCAGGGACTGACACAGGTGGGCTGGGTGGCTGAGTGAAGGTATCAGGGTTTTATATCATCACACACTTGCCAGAGAATGCCTGTCAGATCCCCAAGTCTCTGACATGGCTCAGCATGGGTTTCCCTCACCTTGTGTTGCAGTCTTTAGAAATCAGGTCAGTAAAATGCCACAGAGCTTTTAATGTTGCATATCTACAAATAGTTTGAACAAGGCTGCTGCTATCTGAGAAACAGCATGTGTCCTGTGAGTGCTCAGCCTGCTCCAAAACTCCCTGGAATACTCAGCAGAACAGCAGCAATACACAAGGAAAATGTGGAGCAGCAAAGGACTTGTGTATTTTCATTTAAATCTATGTGCAGAAATCTACAGAAATCTGCTGATGGCTTCAGTGAGAGGAAGAGCAGGACCCTTTGGTCCCCCTGCTCTTCACTGACAAGACCGAGTTTACTTTTAATTATACCTACTTGGAGAAAACAGCAGTTCTTTCCCCAGGACCTGATAATTTTCTTTGGTACCTCCTTTTGTCCCAAATTGGGTCAAAAATTATCAATTGCAAGGTTCTCCACTGAGTGAAAAATCCAAAGTATTCCACTTTGGAAACATCAAAGTCATACTGAAATGCTTTGTCTCAGTATTGTCAAAACATTTGCACTGTTAAGCATTGTACAGCAATCAAAGATGCTTTATTGCATTCTGTGAGAGTGTGCCGAGTAGTCAAAACAAGAACATTAACATCAGAGCGAAATGAAGAAGTCAGAATAAAGTACCTCTGCAATCTTAAGTATATCACAGGAATATATTTGATTTCAGTCAAGTTTCCAGCATTAAAATTTCAACAAAGCAGCATTTTCTGTCTGTCTGTTGAGAGCTTTTGGTCTGTGTTACTGACTATAGTATTTAATTGAATTCACAATGACTGATTTCACCTTGATAAGTTTTACATCTCGCTTGCAGGTCTGTATTATCCAGCCAGGAAATTACGCACGCTCTACAAAAATTCAGCCACCACTCAGTGCCGAAGAGATCTGGAGTGAACTGAGTGAAGAGGAAAAGGCTGTTTACAACAAAGAGTACATTCAAGAGCGGGCAAACTTTTTCAACAGCCTCCTCAGTAAGGGAAGCACTAATGGCAATGAAGTTGTAGATGCTATGGTGGATGCTCTAACATCTCCTACACCCAAGGCACGTTACATGGTGGCGAAGCTGAAGGAGAAGGCCCTGGTGTTTGTGTGTGCTTTTTTCCCGACTGTTGTGATGGATTCTGTTCTGTCTTATGCTCTGAGCAAAGTAAAACTTGCATAGGCTACAGTGGTGCTATTCACTGACTCAGGTAAGGCAGTTTATAAAATGTGAAAGTCAGACCTGAATTTAATGCCCCCATGTGTCAGTGCGGTGACACTGATTAACCAGTACAAACTTTGGGGAGTCTCCCTAGTCAGAACTGTCACTGATTGCTAGGGAAAAACATAAAGGACCCTGTGTAAAATTAAATAATTTGTTTAAGTAACTGTATGTCTCCCCCATGGAAAAACCCCATCCACTTAAGCCACTTTAATTATTGCCTGGAAAATGCAAGACATCTTTTTCTAAAGCAATAGCAGGTTATTGTGTTACAGATATGATGCAGACAAAATGGAGCATGTCCTACAGAGCAGCTGTACACCTGAAGTCATTACAGAAGAGAAGAAATGCCCTTACTTGTAGAAACCTGAGTAGCCATTTATTCAGGGGTGATAGGAAGTGGTTAATGAAAAAGTCATAAAATGAGCATTGGACCACAAAATACTTTGAATTTAGTTAAGTGGTTGTAGCAAGTTAGGAAGTTTTGAAGCTCTAAGCAGCCTGGTTTAGTGAAAGGTGTTCTACCCACAACAGGTGGGCTGGAATTTGATGATCTCTAAGGTTCTTTCAAACTCAAACTATTCTATGATTCTATGAATAATAAGGTTGTAATGTGAAAACATTGTCTTGGCTAACACAGTTCAGTCATTTTTCAGGTGTTCTGGATAAATCTGTAACAAGCTGATACATCACAGACTTCAGAAAACAAGTTACATATTCCATTTATAAATGAGTATTTAATCCTAAATAAACTCTGTCTTTTATCCAATGTCTGGATTAATCAATGTGTTGACCTGAAGTGTAGTGAGAGAGCTAAACACCAAGGAGACATACAAGTGTACTTGGAGCTCAGAAAGAACATAATGAGGTTCGGCTGCTATCGTAAGGAATAAGGTCTGAAGAAAAGAATATCAACAGGAAAGGGAAACATTAGTAATATTTCTCTACGAGAGTCATTCATCACGGCAGCTCCCTTAAAACTCTTCTACTAATTGTCATGGAAAAGATTGCTGGTTTACACATACAGTTTTAAATTTGACTTGGTTATAATATGGCACAAAATCCAAGAACTCTGGGATCAAAAGATCACAGGAGAGCTGGGATAAACTGGTGGCAGTGATAGATACAGGGCAGCAGCACTGAGCATTAGCTTCCCGCATACCAGATCTCCCTTAACAAATCAAAGACTGCTTTAAGTTGACACAGTTAACTTTTTCATCTGAAGCAGAACTTGCACCCTGTACCTAGGAAGTCTTTACTAACATATTTAATTAATTGCTGAGAAAATTTATGCTCTCTCCTGGCAGGTAATTTGGACAGTATGAATCAGAACATGGGCGAGATGAGCCCACAGAGTGATAATTCCAGGCTCTCTCCTGGTACACTCAGCAGTGGAACAGCCACTGCACCTGTCAGAGATTGTGGTTCATGTTATTTCTCTTTCCAAATGCTGATCCCATCCCTGGCGCTGGCATTGGCAAGAGGACAAGCCTGAGCTCCCAACTGTTCCACAGACTGTCAATAGCAGGATAATCAGATGATTATCATCCCTCTCCTCATTTAACCACAACTGAGCAAGGCCAAGCAAGGGAACAGGAATGAGGCTTATTCCAACTGAACCAATCAATTTCTTGTATAGGAGTTCCCCCTGCTTGACCTCAGGAATTTCAGCAGCTCTGCATTGCTTTGGAAGCACTGCTTTCATGCCCTTAGCTGTTGTTTGTGCAGATTGCCCTTCCTCACAGTAAGTAGCACTGGATTCCACAAGCAGCTTTGAAGCCCAGATGTTTCTCCATCAGGCCCAGGGAACAAGTGCTGATCTCTACTGCATTACACTGTCTCCCTTCTGTTTGCATTTCTAAAATTACTGCACTAAGTTGCTGAGAGCCAGCACCATCAGATCTCCCTCACAGACACACAATAACTTCTAACTGGAAATTCTTTTTTTGCTGGGTATGGGGTGAAGCATGTGATCAATATTTCAGTAGCCTCATGTAACATAAGATGAGATAGACTCCAGAACACTTATTCGTTCACCTTGAAAACTGAGAACTTGCAGTACATAGGATTTTAAACAGGATACAGTGACAGGGTGAGAGCTGATGGGACAAATAAAGCAGTTTATATTTTCATAGCCATCTAACCATCAGCTTGGAAGCTAACTGAAAACCAGCTACAAAATTATCATCTTTATTTCTTCCCCTCAGGTTTTTAATATTATGATCCACAGATAAAGAACTAATAAAGAGAGTCAGAGTTTGTTATTAACAGAACATCCCACTGAAGTCATCTGGAATCCTCCCACTGAGTTCTATGTGTTCCAAGCCACAGAGTTAGACAAGTAAACATGAAAATAAGTGGTAGAAATAATTTCAGAATCCCTGCGCTGAGTAGAAAAGAGACCCTGATAGGAAATGGTGATGGAAGGGGTGCAGCATTCCCTCCTCCACAAGTGCCATAGGGTACAGAAGCTGCAGGATCAGTAACTGAAGGTTTTACTGGGCAAACCTTGCTAATGAAGTCAGCGATGAACCCTGGGGACTCCTAGAGCTGTCAGCTCTTCAGTGAACTCCTGCCCTGCTCTGTGACACTGGAAAGCTCCCCTGACTCTAGGGATCCCAGCCCGTATCCTGGCCCATATGGTACCTGGGAAGCACATGCTGCAGATTTGCTGGACTGCCCCACCATCCCTTTTTACTTTGCTGCATCCCTGGCTGAGGTGTGCCTCCCTCTTCCTCAGTAACTCTGAAATCACCTTTACCTCAAGTAAAGTTGAAGTGCAGGGGCATACAAGAAGTCTGTATTTACAACATCCAAAAAAAGAAACAGTTTTAGGAAAAAAATAGGTGACAAAAATAAAAGAAAAACAAACAAACAAAACCCCCCCAAAATCCCACAACCTAACCTCTGTTGACATTACTCATATACCTGAAACACTCCTCTCCCAAAACCCAGCTAACATGCTGCAGATACTTTTCTGAGACTTTTTCTATGTAGTATTCATCTGAGCTGAATTCAATGGAGAACTTCTTGGCAAAACACTTTAGTTTTTGTTACTATTTGTCTTTACAAGCCTTGCTGACACTTTGGGAATTTTTTTCTCTTGAAAACAGCCACACCAAAAGAGACTCTGATTTCCTCCCAAGTCTCTTCTCCAAGGACACAGTATCATGGACTTAACAGTTATTTCATGGATTTTCTCCTTGATGAAAAAGCCTATTACTAAGACTGCATATTAATTGGTAGAAAGAATCAGTGTTGCTTTTGACAAAGCAATTATAGAAAGTAAATAGAAGAGTGAAAAAAACTAAACCAGTTTAATCAGTTGTACATTGATCTGAGTGATACCAACAGCTTCATACAGCAGCATCAAAACCAGAAACAGAGCAGATCCCAGAAAATACAAGAGGAGAAGTTTGGTGGTACCTGCCAGCACAGTTCTGAGAAGGCTGTGCTGCTGCGTGAAGCAAAGGCTGTCTCCAAGGAGGAAACTACCTCCCTCATTTGAGAGGGCACAGCTGGAGCAATGCTCCCACAACAGCTCCCAAGATGACCTTCAGAATTAGCCAAATGTGTAGACTTGTGTCATTCTCCCAAGCTGCCAGGTCTGAATAAGGAGATTTTGGGTAGAATGCACCACACAGCAGATTTTTTTTGCAGCAGCATCAGAATCCAGAGAGATGAATGGCAGTGATAATTACTTCCACAGTAAAAAGGCTTAAGTAAAAACCAGGCAATCCTCAAGCACACCTTGCAGCTGAAGTCAGGCTGTCACCAGCTCAGCTGCCCCTGATGTCAACAGGACTCCAGGGCCATCCAGCCCTAGAGTGCTTGTGGTGCACAGCCTCCCTCCAGAGTCAGCTGTGGGACAGCTGTAGCATCCTTGGGCTTTGACATCCACAGAGAAAACCCAGCACAATGCAGAGACAGCAAGTGGAACAGAGGATGGCAACCGGATTGTTCTACATGTTCCAATAGGAACAACCTATATTCTACACACTGTGTAGTGCTCTCAGCCTGGCACCAAACAAAACTTTCCAACCTTTGTATTTTGAATATTTGGAAGCACCCGTTCAGCAGTGAAACATTTTCATGTGTAATTAGATAATTTTGGAGCTGCAAAGCGAGTGTGTCAGTAATGGGCACTTTACCTATAATGGGGAAGAATGTATGTTGCAGGAACAATTGAGGTTAATGCTTAAGAGTATATAAAACAAGGCAGAAACATATGCTCCTTAGTAATCTAAGTTCTTTGGAATAATCTTGATTTGGGTGTGATTTAGTAGTGATCTCATTATCAGACACAGTGGGCAAAACCTATCTGCTGTGGGCTCCACAGATAGCATTCATCCAGGGAACCATGATGCCAGTGGAGAACCTCTTGGATTGTCTCAGAAGTTCCTTCCTGGCTGTGAGAGATGTCCCACGTGGGAAGGGAGTGGAGCTGCTCTGTCCTGTAAGCACCCAGGACAGAGCAGCCTCAAGTTAGTGCTGCCCTAACTCACAGCACATCAGAGCTCTGGGCAGCGCTGCCCTCAGGTGAGGACTCGGGCAGTGGCACACCTGGGGCTGTACCAGAACATGTGGACACTGTACCCATATTTATGCTGTGCCAGGTCTCCCAGATTTGGCTCTGGGAGCTCCAGGGTATGCTCAAAGCTCTGGGAGCTCCAGGGCATGCTCAAAGCTCTGGGCAGTTCACATCTTTCCTTCCTTAGGGCACTCAGTTATGTTTTTACCAGCACCATCCCACTTGCATTCCTGCAGTAGCTTGTCACTCCTCCAAGACTGAGCTGTCAGCCAAAAGGAGCCCAGCAGCTTGAGGCTTCAGACCTTGGAATAATTTTCTCTGGTGAGCTTTATTTATCTCTATAGGCAGGGAATACTCTGAATTTCTCTAAGAGGATTTCAATCCTATTTATTTTGGAGATGTTGCAGTACCCTAATACCAGAGCAGCACCTCTGCTCTTGAAGCCACATTGCTTTGAACCATCCAGTATGATGCTGAGCTGCTTCTTGCATCATGGATCCTCATTATCACACTCAAAAAGTTCATGGAAAGTTGATCACCATGAGGAAATAAATCAAGCATAAAAATCTAAACGTCTACACATGCAGTTACATGCAAATTCATTTTTGGGGTGAAATACCAAGTAACCAGACTGGTTATAGTCTAGTTACGGTGCTTCCACAACTTCCAGAGAAAAGGCATGCAGATGTTTCAGATAGGATCTTCAGTTATTTCCATGTTGGACTAAATTTAAAAATATATGTGCTAACCTTTCTAATGGGAATGTAACTGTTCAACAAAGTGAAAAAGGGGAATTTACCCCAGGCCTTTGGCCAAGACATGTGTCTCCTTATTTGTGGCAACAACAAAAGCAAAAGTCTTACACAGAACAGTCTGGGAAGCATCTTCTAATGTGCCATGTCTGCATCAACCATTTAGTGCAAACAAGGAGAAAGAGAAGGGCCTGGATGCTATGTTTTCTGAAAAGGAAAGCAATACACCAAGGCATGACAGTGCAACACTACCAATCCAGCCAATTTGCACCACAGAGTGCTAACACTAAATTGCTGTGGAAATGCACTCTTTGCAGGGTAAATAATGAAACTTTATGCTAAAACAGTGTTTGCTCTTGTTGTAACTCACCACACAGTCCCATGGCTTTCACCAGACGCCTTTCCATGCTGTTGGACATACATCCAGCTGTGTCACCACTTTCCTGGCAGAAGAGATTTCACATCAAAAAACAATTAAAAAAATTTTCCTAATGCTAGAGGTGATTTGCAAACATTTCAACACCTAGGCTTGTCCAGGAACAAGACAGGCAGTGTTGCTGCAGTTATCCCATACATGACTACTGAGCCTGGCAGGAGCACTGAGGGCTGGGTTGTGGCATTTGGGAATTCGGCACTAAAGGAGACGGACGGAAAGGAGATACAGAGTTCGGGCAGTCCCAGGGTTATGCTATTGCCTTTTAGAATGACTTAGGCTTCACTTGACAAGCTCTGAGTGTTTTCCCCCATTCACTGATATTTTTCTCCTGTTAATACAGGTTTCTCTGTCCAGTCCGGACTGTGAACGATTCCATTTCCATCCAAGCTCATTTATATTATTGTGCTACACAAACCCTGGGGGAATGGCCGGGCAGTTGGGTGATACGCGAACCTCGCCACTCCATTTTTGTGGCAACTCCAGTAAAGTCTGGAGCCGAAACAACCACACAGCATTGCTGCTTCCCATGGGGGAGGAAAAGGAGGCTTGGCGAGTAAGTCAGCTAAAAGAAGAGAGAGCCCACGGCACCCAAGTCCTCCCGCAGCGCCCGCCTCACCCGCGGAGCTCGGAGGGCGGCGGGGCGCAGGGCCGCGCCGAGCCGCGGGGCCGAGAGGGCGCTCAGGGGCCCCGCCGGCTGGGGCAGCGGCGCCGCCTCGCGGCCGCCACCAGCCCGCCGCCGTCGCCAAGGAGACGGCCACGGCGGCGATGGCGGCCGCTGAGGCGAGCGGGGATCCGGCCGCGGCCCCCGAGCCCTCGGCGTCCTCCTGCTCCTCAGGTGAGTGCCCCGGGCTGCCGAGGGTCGCAGCCGCCGCCGCTGCCGGACGTGGCGGCGAGAGGGCGGCGGGGTCGGGCCGCCCTCCGCGGCGCTGCTGGGGCAGAGCCGGCGGGCCGGGAGGGCGGAGCGCAGCCTCGCAGGGCACGGACGCGGTGCACATCGCTCCCCTCACGGCCCGCACCTCTCGCCGCTGGCATTTACCTCAGTCTGGGTGTCTGCAAGGCCAGACCAGCGCGTCCTTGGCGGGAAACCCTGTTTGGGTCATCACCGGCTCTCCAGCATCCTCCCTTCCAGCAGTTTCTCTCCCGTTAAAGCCAGTCTCCTCTACGGGCTGCCCGTTCCTCTGAGTGGCAGTCCAGGGAAAATAAACCAACCCCTGCTGCTTGTTCCTGGGCGCAGCAGCACCTCATGCCCGACTGCACAGCACTGCAGAGGCTTCCCTGGAGCCCAGCTGGGCTCCTGGCTGAGGAGTCACCCCCTAGCCCCTGTCCCTGCAGGTGTTGCTCACAAAGCTGATTGCCAGGTGCTGGCAAACTGGGCTCCATTGCATCCCAGTTTCGATGGGTACTAAGGTGGACTGGAAGTTGCAAGACAAGCTGAAGACAAAAAGATGCACATCTTTTGATCCAAGGCAGCCATCACCTCAGAACTGCCTTAACAGCACTCAGGACTGGGCCCTGTTTCCCAAAGGACTGGGTTTGGGCTGAGATCTCCACACGACATTGAAACCCACTCAGTTCAGACCTAAGTGCCCACCACCGTGTTCAGCTGTGCCTCACCCCAAGGCAAGGCATTACTGGAGAATTAACACCAAAAAAAACACAGTGTTATAGGCTATTCATGACATTGGAATTCAGTTTTAGGAAGATTTTGCTGCATCACTCCTATTAAACATTAGTCACAGCCAAAAATCCAGTGCAATTATTCACATAAAGCTGTAAATATAGCATGGCACTGTTACCATATTGGTTCCTTTTATACTGGCATATAGGGCTCGTGCTTATCTCTGTGCCCAGTGTGCAAAGGGACTGAATTTAGAAATGCTCAGCTATTTTCTCCCACTAAAGATAAAACATATGAAAATTTTGTTTACTGGTTTGTGAATAGTGATAATTAAAGGGATGTTTTCAACTGGAAATGTTGAAACTGACAAACGTTGCAAACTTTTAAGGCGGAGTCACAAGTGCTTTCATCAGCAGTCAGGCAGCAGACTTTGACTGGGAGACAGGGAATGAGATCACTGGCCACCGGAACTTCCCTCTCTAATCAATCTACCTCCATCACATCTTGGAAAGCTTTGTGGGAAAACAGGAATCCAACTGAAATGATTTTCTTAATGCCAGGTGTACTGAGAAAAGGATTAATCTGGATTTGAAATGAGTTCATGCTCTCCATCAGAACAATGGCACAAACTGGCAGAATGAAGGTAGTGAGTCTGTTGATGTTTGTCAACAGATAAAATTGTTGTTAAGTAAACGTTACAGGCTTGGGATTTGTGGTTATGGCTTCACAAAGCCCTCCCCAGAGCATGACTGTCTCAAAGCCACACTAACCCTGATTTTCCATTAAACTATCTGTTATAGGTGAAATGATAAAAAAATCTATGAAGTACATAGTGTTAGTTGTATTTACTTAGTGAAAATTGACAAGATGCCACAGTTTTCATTTTAGAAGCCTTTTTCCCTTGCTTATTACTTTACATGACCCTGGCTAGAGTTTCTTTTATCCCAACTGTCTTTCTTTAATGCTGTTACTTTAGAAACTTCTAATAAAACTTGATCCAGTCACTTTCAACAAATGCTGCAAAGAAATAATAACTGCAGCAGTTAAAATGTTATGGTTGTTTTCGTGTAAATTGTTGGGTCTTAATGCTTTGAAGCAAAGACTTAAAACTGGGTAAGGACTCAGTGGTGGCTGAATTGTGATAACAACAGACTTCACTATTGAGATAAAAATAATTTCACTTCTGCTCATGGCAATAATTTTACTGCTGCATGTGAAATATTAAAATAATACTGTGATAAGCAGCTCAAAAGCACCAGAAATATCTGATCAGGACTAAAATGGTACTCAATTGTGCATTACACTGTGAGCAAAATTGAAAGTGTGCAGTAAGTATAAGGTGTGCCATCAGTCTCATGTCCAGTGTGGGGCAGAGGTTATAGGTAGCAAGTATTTCAAGGAGTCTCCAAGATAATCAATGAAATAAGTCCAAATCCATATATATAGAATGTTATATCTATTTTTTCATGTTTGTTCATTGAAGGTTAGTTACAAGTTTTTAGTGCAGTTCTGCTCATTGCTAGTTCATGAGTTCTACTCATTTTGTGGCATTATTAACCTATGTCCAAGGAGAATATCACTTCTATGGTGTTTGCTGCTTCAGGGGGAGATAGAAAGGAAGAACAAGCAAGTTTTCATCCTAAATAAGTTCCTGAAAAATGCTGCGCAAAATCCAGGTGCAAATCATGAATAACAGTGGGAAGAAAGTTTTTTGGAAGTAAACCCAAGTTCCTTACTGCTGCAGGATGGTGGGAAGTGGAACAAAAGCATAAGATAACATTTAAGCTTGTCAGTTCCATCTAAGTATTTTTAAAAACATTTCTTTTGCTGAATTTCAGTGGTGTAAGTACTGTAAGAGCCTTCCCTGCAGAACCTTCCTACCCCTGCAGAGTTTGCATCATGACTCTTCCCTGCACTCAGTAGCCAGAAGAAAACTTCCTGCATTGAGGATTTGCTCAGAAATTGCTTCAGGCTCTAAAAGCCAGGCTCTGTGGGGACTCCAGTGTTCACTTCTAGCAGGGCATTACTCTGAAGTACCCTTATTTCTCAGCTCTAAGCTTTAGGACTACAGGGTTGCTATAGGTGTAACTCCTGTCAGCAGGATAAAAATCTCTGCATTTATTCCCTTTCACTGGACAAAATGCCATAGGAGGCACAACATGGTAGGGATGAGAACAAACAAGCCACAGGTGACAGATTTAAGTTATTGCTACCTAAAGATTTAATTGTTTGATGTAAGAATATACTTGTTGATGATCAGAATAAGGGTTATGTAAGACCTAAACAGAAAAGAATTTAAGTAATGCCATGTTTAAATGGAGAACATCTGAGAGCAGCTGACCTATTCAGACCAGATTTCATTGCAAAGAGAAAGTCTTTGCGTTTTAGTACCCACTTAAACACTTCTGCAAGGGAGCAGCTTCTAATAACAACACCTTCACCCAGCATAGCTGGATGCATGGGGAAGGAGCCAAGGGCCTTGTCTGGCAAGGAACAAGAGGAACAGTTCTCAGAAATCTGCCAACAGATTGACCCAATCTCTGTTCCAAAACTAGGCTGGACACAGAACTTCAAAAGAAATGAAAGGCAATAGCTATAGAAACTACAACTGGCAAGTTGTACCTGTGGTACAAAAATTACCTCTCTGTCCATTCCCAACATGATTCACCTTCAGTCATCTTTATACTTTTCTGGCAATTTTCTCTCAGGCTTTCTTCCTAGAATGGGAGGTCTTGCCTCACAAAGTCTGTTGGAATCATGCATCCTTTTGCATCTCTCTCTGCAATCTCCTCTTCTCACAGACATCCACAAAGCACCCAGCAGCAGCCAGGCAGATGCTGAGTGGTCTCATTTACAGACTACACTGCAATAAGTAAGAAACACAAAAGAACCCATCCCCAAGTATTCTCTAACAGATTTTCCTTCATCTTTTTGTGTTGCATGTCCTGTAAGAGTTCTGGAGGACGCGCTGACTCAAGGCTTGCTGAAGCTGAGAGGAAGCTTCCCATCCACTTAGGAAAGCTTCAGAAATGGTCCCTACAATGTCTGACCCTTCCTGACCCTCCAGCCATGAGTGCTGAGACTAGCTAAAAGAGCTTAAAAACCTAAAAAAAAAAAAACCAAAAAAAAACTGAAAAAAAATGTAGAATTGAGGCAAGTGCAAAGTTCTGCACTGATTTTTTTCAAGAAGCTTGTGATGTGTGACCTGGAAGAACCTTTTCCCAGACCAGTGCCCTGCTATCTGCACATTTTTTTCTCCAAGAGTTTTGTTGCAGAGAAATTTGACTTACTCTTTTATGTACATAGCCTCATAGCCTAGCAGAAAGTTCATGCATCAGCTGCCAAAAAAAAAAAGGTGTGGGGGGGGGGAAGGAAGGTGTTCTCAAGCACTGATGAGGTGTTGTTAGTATAAATTTTAATATCAATTTTATGTTTCAGCAAGTGCAGAGGACATGGTGTCTTGTGTTTTTTCCCCTGTTGAAAATAACAGATGAACAGCCTCCCCTTAGGCTTCCAAGTAACTGTAGATTATAACAGTTCCTTGAATGGAAGCAGTTACCCTACAGCTTCTTAACTTAATTTTCTCCTTGAATGAGACCTCTTCAGAACAGTTGGATGACTAGAAAGAAAAATTTTGTAAGGTGCCACTTGGGTTGATATGGTCTCTATATGTGCTGCCCACAGTAAAAGATAAATTAGTTCAAAACATAGTTTTCTGTCCAAGTAAAGTGGATATTTTCATGCTGTGAATATGGTCTGATTCCTGATTTTAAATGGCATGTCATTATAATCTCCTCTGTGAGATTACATTTTCTTTTTTGTCCATGCAGAAAGTACTTCCCTGGAAGAAGACAATCTTCCCTATCCTGAGAGGCTACCGGTAGATAAAAGGCTTCTAAACTTACAGATCTACAAACTTCTTCAGTGTGTTCATGAGAAAGACAAGAAGCAAATAGAAAATCTGATCCAGAAAGGATTCCCAGATCTCATTAATTACACAGAGCCCAAGGAAGGATATAGTGCCTTTCACGTGGCCTCCATGAAAAATGACATTGAAATGTGCCGCTTCCTGCTGGAACATGGAGCTCATCCAAATGTTCACGACAACATGGGACGCACTCCAGCCATGAAGGCAGCTGAACTAGGTTATGAGGTGATTTTGGAATTATTAGCAAAAGCTAATGCAGACATGACTGCTGTGGATAATGAAGGGAAAGGTGAGTGAGAAGGAAGTACCATAAAGCAATCCCTTAACTCTGTGGCACACTTACTACGCGTGATGTGTCCCACCTGTGGAGAGGAACTGTGGGTTCTGAAGGTTCTGAGTGAATGAGGTTATCCTTACAGCCCAACAGAAGCTGTTGGCCATAAAAGTTTTGATGAAAATAATTCTCTCCAAAGAGTCTAGGCATTAAATCGTTAAGTCGCCCCAGTACAGAGCTGGGAGGTAACTTATAATTGAGACTCACATTCCTCCCATGGCCTGTGACATACTGAGCTCTGGTTTTCTCCTCAAGTAAAGTCTCTGAAGTAGAAGTCTTTTCTGTGTGGATACACCGTCAGTGAAGGGGTCTCTGTTGTAGATTGGTCAGCTGTGAAGCTCACAGGTAATTTCCTTTTGCACCCTAATCCCCACTGGTTTCCTTTGCAGGTATTTTGTTTTACTGCCTTTCACCTACAGGACGCCATTCCCACTGCCTGCAAATTGCTTTGGAATATGGTGCAGATGTCAACAACTGTACCACTACTGGGAGGTCTGTGCTTCTACAAGCCTGTGAGCAAGCTCATGAGGTTAAAGAAATGTGCCTGATTTTCTTGGAGAAAGGAGCAGATCCCCATGCAAAAGACCCGGTATGATCATTTCTGTAACTAAGGACACATGCAGGAGTATAGAGCAGAGTACATGACCTTAAATCCTCTCATTAAAATAATAAAGCAGTGAAAATTGCTTAACTAAGTAGCCATACCCCTTTCCCTCTTCTGTGCCACCCTTTTTTTGGAGAAGACAAATTTAAGTATTTTTTTTCGATTTTTGTAGGTTTAGAGTGCAAACTTTCCCAAACTTAGATGTAACTGAGTAAGCTGTTAGGAGATGCACTTCACTGTACTTCAGTGGAGCAGTGCTGATTTGTATTTGCCTTGATGTGTCCTTAGATTTTCTGAGTTGAAATAATATTCACTAAAAGGTAAGTCCATTAGGGAAAATCAGATGAGCAATCAAGGCAGGAACAAGGCATAAGAAACTTTTTTCTCTTTTGTACGTCTTAATCATTTATTTGTTTGCTTCCTTAATTTAACAAAGACCTGAAAGACTGAAGCTCTGTGATGTTGATAAATCAAGAAGCTCAGGCTTACCTTTAGAGTTATCCAAAGCAAACATCCATTATTATCTAGGAAAAGACAACATTAATGTATAGGAGTGTGAACTTCTCCTCACAGAACCATAGTGAAATTCCCTGGTTGTTTTGCCTTCCTGATAGTACTCCTCCAGCCATAGGCCGTTATGCTCCTGCTTTCATAAACTGAGGTGGTATTTTGCATTAGATGTTGTAAATATGCATGAGAAGATACCCACAGAATACAGGATTCCTTAACTACAGAATTGATTTTCATGGGCATTATTCAATGGACTCAAGCCTTCAATGTACTTGAGTTGCTAGGCTCTGACTGCTCTCTCTTAGCAGCACTGTGAGTAGATTCTGAAAGCTTACGTGCAAGTATCTTTGAAACTATAGGCTTTTCGTTTGTTCACAGTAATAGCTGAAAGGAGATTTCCAGTTTTATGCTAGCTTGGAGCAGCCAGGTCCCACTGCTGCAGCCTTAAGGCACACGGAACGAACTGGGAGTTGTTCTCTCGCTCCCCTGCAGGCCACAGGCCGCACAGCTGTGATGGAAGCTGCACGGGAAGGTGCTGTCGAGGTGGTGCTGGGTCTGCTTCGGAGGGGAGCTGACGTGAACCTGTTCGACTTTGAAAGACACAGTGCTGCACATTTTGCAGCCAAAGGAGGCTTTCTTGAGGTATTAACATTTGTGGTGTTAAAGCATTGCTGCAAAGCCAAAGCTGGGCAGGTTTTTTGTTGTAACAGGGTCTTGATTTGGGTTTTTGGAGTGTGTTTTTGTTGGGGTTTTTTTGAGTCTATTATCTCAGCTGATCAAAGCATAATGATCAGTAATCAAAAACAGATTCTTTTTAAGTATCAAAGGGATTCCAGCAGTGATAGGCCAGATAGGGGCTCACAGTGAGTTAACAAGAAGATTATCCTTGGTGTCTGAAACAACACAAGGTTTCTATTTCATCAGTTAAATAAGCATAGTACTATAGAAAACATTAATGTTATATATGCATTAACCAGCTGGACATGGGAGAGAACTTCACTATTAGAATGGGAATGTAAGATACTGCATTGATTTGTAAATCCATCTCACATTTTCACATGTTAAGAACAGACAAGATTTTTGGTGGGACTCTGTTTGTTTTTCTAGATTCTGGCGATTATTTCAGGTTATGGTGCAGACTTGAAACTGATTGCTATGAATGGTAACACACCACTTCATTACGCTGCAGAGGGAGGATTTACAGATTGCTGCAGGTATATAGGACAAAGAGGTACATTAAAACTAAATTACTTCACAGCTATTATCTGTATTCTAATTCTGTGCTAAAGGAAAGATTTCATTTGGGTGTCTTTGAAGGATTTGACCCTTGGGTACCCTGTGGCAAAATTCTCCCTCAGAAGGGGCTAACAGAGGCTCTTATGTGGATGACAAAACATTTCTCAAAGAAAGCAGCAGAGACACCAGGGGTTTGTATAACTTAGTGTTGGACAGTATTAAGTGCTTCCAGGTTTAGTTGGGTTTAGATGTATTGTATTGAAACTTCCAATAGAAAATGAATGTTTGATTTGATGATTACTTAAAAAAATCTCTGTACAGTCATGAGGAAAACTTCATGCCCATGGATATTGAAACATGCCCTGAAGCAGATCCTTTCCTGACTTGATCAGATGATTATGGCACTTCAAGCTTTGATCCAAGAGGACCATGCAAAATCCCACATTCTGTTATTGGGATCAAACTAGTGATCCATTGCCAATTTGGGGTACAGAAATAAATGACATTTTAATATTACTTTGCTTCTTAACCTTGCTCACCACTTCAAGTAAAATGTCAAGTTTCCATTGAACTTTTTTTATACATATTCATGAGTGGATAAACAAACAGAGCATGGGTTGCTCAATGCTTCTCCCTTTGGGAAAAAAATATGGACATGTGGCTGACCTGGGATCAATGATGTGGTTCTACCTACCACTGCTATGTATAGAAAGTTGTAGGCCTGTGTCAACGATTGTCTGTGTATTTTAAGTTTCTTATATTACATAATTAGTAATTCCACTGCAGTATTAGCCAAACTGTGTCCATATTTCTAGGCTGTGATCCTACATGGTCAAACCTGGCAAATCTGACCCCAAGGGAGGTTGCCAAGAGTGGTGGGTTTAAAGCAGCAGCAGCAGTATTGCGCAAAGCTGAAAAAGCCTTTAAAAAACCAGATGAGATCCTTGCCTGGTACCTGAAGGTGTACGACTGGTCCTTGCAGCATGAGGATGCCATCCGCAAGGAATTTGAGATTGATGAAGAAGGAGATGGGATGGTATCCAGAAATGATTTTATGTCAGTCATTCGGAAGCAGTGGGGCAGTGTGGATGAGGAACAAATAGAAATTCTTACTAAAAAGCATGAAGTATCTACTGACAGGATCAGCCTTGATGATTTTTTTAAAGGCTCTAAATATTTGCAGAAAACCTTTCTGCTATCATCCTTTGGGCCCAAACCAAAGAAGAAGAAGAAACCACAGAAAAAAAAAGGCAAAAAAGGCCTCCCTGTGCCAATCTGTGTAATCCCAAAGAGTGAACGTCCACTTAGGGAAGATGGCTTCCCTACCTACATGGTTGAGGCTGTCCCAAACATTTCTGAAGAGCAGCGTTTCAAACGGGCCCTCCAATCCGCCCATCCTGTGCTTGATGACCGTGCCTGGTACGTAGAGGAGCCAAGGAAAACCCTCATGGATATCAACTACCTGGTCAGAGAAGGAGACTTTGTGTCTCTGCAGAAAGCCTTCGACGAGGCTGTGCCAGTAGACATAAAAGATAAATATTACAAAACACCTTTGATGGTTGCATGTGCAAGTGGCAACATAGTTCTTGTGGAATTTCTTCTGGAAAAGGGGTAAGATCATTTCAATTTAATTGCTATTTTGGGAAGGCTTTCAAAAGCATAAATATCCAGTAAATATTTGGATGCAAAAAACTATGGTTTGTTTTTTGCTTACTTAACATTTAATATTAAAGTTAGTTCCCTAGGATCTCAAGTCACAGGGCCTAAGTTTAGTATTTTTCGTATTTTAGTAGCATGGAAATGAAAGCAACCAAGAAACAAGTTCCCCAGGTCTGAAATTTGTGGTGTCTGGGCTGTTGACATTTAGTCATCAGCAGAGTTCAAACCCGTATCTCAAGTAGTGCATCCTCTCAAAACTGGGAAATGATTTTGGGGAAATCTGACTTGCAGGACTTGCCTGAAATCATCGAGGTGATCCTGGGCTTTCTGGTTCCACATGCCTGGTTTAAACCTTCACTTTCCTCTGCAGCTGAGGCAGGCTGAAACAGCAGGATTTACATCAGAAGCCCTTGCTACTAATTAGCCTGCTCCTCATTTTAGAAGTGCTTCAGCAATTCTGTAGCCTGCAGACACACTTGTGAAAAATCTAAATGACAGCTTAAAAATGAAAGCAATTTCATAAAGATTCAGTCATACTTGTGTAATAACATAATCTCTTATTGTCAGACTGCTGTGGTCCTACAGTCCTTCACATAAATGCTTAAATGAACATTTTTCAAAGATATTTATGTTAACTCTGTTCTCTTTCCTATACATAGATAGAATTCATGTTAATATCTCAGGGAAAGGGGCTGTAGTCATTGCTCTGGTTCCTGCAAAGACTAACAGCACATGGATCTTTCCACACCCTGGTAATTACACTGAAATTCCTAGAGCATATGGAAAATTGGGTAATGTGTATATCCAGGTTTTCTGAAGATAAAGATGTAGGAGCTACCAAATTAATCCACCAGATTAATCTCTACTCCTTTTGCCAAGCCTCCATAGAAGCACTGGAGTCACAACAATATTTAACAATAAGACTTAGAAACAGTAACTTAGCTTGAAAAAATAGTACCAGTTTTAAGATTTTTTCAATTGACAGGAATGGAAATGGAGAGGAAAGTTGTCCATTGCATTTAGATTTGCATGTCTCAGTATCATGGGTTTGCAGTTTAGCATGGGCATTCAAATACCTTTTACAATATAACCTTTTCAGTAAAAAAAACACAAATCCATATTGAATACAAAACAAAACATTTATCTAGATAAATTGTTAACATTTATTATGTTTAAAATTAAATTGGTGGTATCTACTTTCTATCTTCCTCCAGAAAGAATTAGAAGTAAATGAAATTTGGTTTGATGGGAAATGCTGTGCTTGATGGGCAGAAAATACAGAGGAATTTTTAAATCAGTGCTGCATTGTCCCTGTTCCCATTGATTAGTTTATTTTTCATAGGATGAAGTTAGGAAGAAGGGTTCAGGGGCAGAGAGAGTGTGAGTGTTAGCAAAGAGGTTGATTTGAGAGAGAAAGTGAAACAACGAAAGGAGCTTATTTTAATGAGAATTAAAACAAATAAAAACTGCATACAAATAAAACATAACAGCTTAGTGACTGACAGATAAGACAGATAAATGTGGTAGTTTGAGGGAATTTACTGTGCTAAGATCTCATCAAATTTAAAATTTTGAAAAAGATTAAAAATTTAAAGAAGGAAAGAAGAAGAGATGAATCTGTAGTTTTATTTAGAAAATCATCTGACCTGAAGAGCAAACAACTATCTCTGGAAGCAGCTTCCTTCATAATTTTTCTTCTTTCTCCCTTCCTACTTGTCTTTTGGGAAGACAGCAGCTTTTTGTCCACCAAGTAAGTGGGACAGTGTCCCTAACTCCCTTCAGGACCTCTAGGGCTGATAATGCTTTTCCTCTCATTCAAAGGCAGCCTATTGCAAGGATCTCCCCTGAACTAGCCCTTGCTTTCTCCAGAGCATCCCAGTTTTAATTTGGGAGCAGAAACAGATCTTAGCCCAGCAGCACAGTAGCTGAATAGTTTTTTGATGCTCAGGTTTCCAAGGCAGACCTTCTGTAACTCATTTGTGGAAGGGAGTGGCCAATGCAGAGAAATGAAGCAGGCAGGAGGCAGCAACAATAAAAGGAAAGATGAACACTTCCCCCTTGTGCAGGCGAGCTCTGCAGTGTTGCCACATGTCCTGTAGCACTGTTCTTGGCCCAGAAGTGAACTTTTTGAGTTCCTTAATCTGCTTTCTGCCATTCTCAGTGAAGTCGGAGCACAAACACTAGCAGCCTTTTACAGGGCTAAGGTGTTTGAATGCCTGGGTTTTTTCCTGTACCCATGAAAAGCTCCATGTAAAGAAAACTCATGGCTTAGGAGGGGACATGAGCAGCACCCAGGCACACTTACAATTACTATTCCATGACAAGTTCAGGGACTCAAATGGGTTCAGAATAGCAATATGAAAATAGCTATTTACATTGAATATGCCATTGCAGTAGGCAGTTCCAGCTGACTGCGCTTGGAGCTGGGGCTGTTACTGTGGATACTCAACAGCTTCAGCTGCCACAGCCACTCTTACCCTGTGCAGGGCTGATGTAAATGCAACAGACAACTTCCTGTGGACTCCTCTGCATCATGCCTGCTATAATGGACACCTGGATATCGCCAAGGTGCTGGTGAAGGCTGGAGCAGCCGTGAATGCCCCTGCAATAGGCGGTGCCACCCCGCTGATGAGAGCCATTGAGGCCTGCAGGCTGGACATGGTCTATTTCTTAATCACTACAGGTGCTGATGTCCAAGCTATAAACAGCAATGGTAAATAGCAATGCTTCCAAAACAGGCTGTTTCTTTATTAAAAACAGCTGGAGCACTTTGAGAACTGTTCTGCGTTTAGTGTTGCTGTCAGGATTGGGATGAAGGTAACAGGTTCAGTTAGTTTACTCCAGTCTGGAATCATTATTGAAAATAATGCTTTCTTGGGCTTTGCATAGCTAGAAAATGAAGTAACAATTAATAACTCAATTCAGAAGACTGTTACTCTTCACAAGATACATACAGAGTTATAAGTGGCTTTAATTAAAACATTCTATCTAGTTATTATTATTTGAGGGAAAATTAGATTTCTGTTGTGGCCCAGAGTATAGTCTGCCACTCATTTAAGTGATATATTTTTAGGCACAGGCAGCCCTGGTTAAAAAACTTCCTTGCTGCTCTATATGTAGATATAACTCCTGAGAAAAAAAATAAACAGAAAACCAAATCTGAGCTGGTACTGAAGTGTTACCTCCTCACAGCAGATCCCTCCTTCAGCATTATTTCCACTGTCTCCAGAGTAATTTAAAAGGTCACATGCATCACCTTTCAAGCTCTTGCTCTAACATAGGAAGGAACATTGCTACACTATGAGACTTTCCTTTACAAAATGCCTAGTAGTGAAACCCTGCTTGTATAAGGGATGCGTATTCCTTATTTCTTAAATCATGTGGAGTTCTGATTCGCACAGCAGTTCAGTCTCACAGATACTTTACAGCCAGAGTCTCATAAGAACCAGGACAGATTTTTTTCCTTCACTAAGCACTGAAGCTGTTTGTTTCCATCAGGGGGCTTTCCCTTGCCAGCCACAGAGCAAGCACAGGCAGAAGGAGATGGGCAGCACAGTACAAGATTATGAATGCAGACCATCTCCTAGTGCTAAATGCTCTCAACTCTCAGAGATCAAAATGACAACCTGCAGGACCAATGTATTAAGCTGCAAATGGCAGAACATTAAGAACAAAGCAAGCAATACAAGAATTCCTGCAATATTTCTGGAAAATGAGTTTCAAGGCTCATTTCTGCCAGGTCTTATTTCTGCAAGCAGTGCTGATGACTGCTGGTCCTCACACCAATGTCAGGCACGCTGCTGGCACATGGGGATGGGTAATAAAATACTGGCCCTATTAAATTCAGTTGATTGTCCAGTTGCAATAACCCAATGCCAGAGTTAATTTTCATTGTTTACACAGATATTTATTTTTTAAAATACAGGAAAGAGTGTTCTTGATCTTGCTCAAGTATTTGAAGATGCTACAATAATTGAACTGCTCGAAAATCAACTTCAAATTTTGGCAGAAGAACAAGAAAAAGAAGAAGCAAAGCCAGCAAAAGGTGGGAAGCCAAAACCAGCAGAGCCACCGAAGCCTGTGAAAAAAGAGGTATGAGAGATGGTAACAAAGGACTGATTTGCTAACAGTTAGCAGAGAGCTTCTTTATTTCCTTTCTTTGCCACCCATTTCTCTCTAACACTGTAACTCAGGCAGGTCTATTAAAGCAAGTCTTTTCAGATGCCCGTACTTGTTCTTGTGAGTATTAGAACTTGTTTATTGGTTGAAATTTGTCTTGTTAATTATACAAACTTCATGTCTTCCCCAGACACACATCAGAATGATGTCCTGTATCACTGACAGGACACAGAAAAATTATTTCTTTTTCCCTCCTCCTGAAGTGTGTGCTCATCCAGGTCTGTTATGGTAAATACTAAACATCTGGTAACCATAATTTCTTAAAGGAAGAACCTCTTTTTTCACAAGAGCAATACCTTTCAAACTGGTTAAAAGCTTTTTTGTTGTCGTAGTTGAACTCCCTGAGACAATACCAGGCTTGCTAACTTCCTATTTTCTATCTTGTCCAATATCCTCCCTCTTCCACTATTTACCTTGAGTCCTGTTTCTCAAATCTCACACTGATGTTTTCCTGTTTTACTTCTAAATGCTTTTCCTGCACCCTCTGGGAGTCTTGAGCACCTCAGCATTGCCCGATTCCCAAGCTGGCACCAGCCTTGGTGACCAGATCCAGGTTCTCCTATTGTGGATGAGACCTTCCTGATTCACCAGTGGTACTTTTAGTCACATCCACGATGCTATTTAGGGAGAAGATACAATTGTATCTGCATAGCTGGAGGTGTCCTTCAGCTGCCCTGGGCAGTGCAGTAAGTATGTCCCAGTAGCTAAATGTTGGCATCCCCCTTGCACAAAGGTTTTGAGTGGCAGGGACAGCAGAGGACCTTCAGAGGCAGGAGGATGACAGCCTTAGGTGTTTGTTTATTCCTCACTTGGAAGAGGATGTGTTCATCAGTGGTACAAGGTGACTGTCTTGGGAGTCATAAAGAGGAGTTAGTGTTTTAGTGCCCAAGGAGGAGAGGTGCCTTTTACCTTTCAAAAGGTTGGCTCTTGCAATTGTTGATTTTAAAATATCAACTTTGAGAGAAACAGATTCTAAAGAGATTAAGAAAAATACTCTCCCAGCAAACATTGTAGCAGAGTATCAGAAGATGCAGGATGCATGCCTTGCTTCTGAACATGATGTATTGGTATAATTGGTACCTTCTTCCCCTTCAGTCTCCAGATGGATCTCAGCCATCTGAGGAAGAACCTGTTCCTGAAAAGACAAAGCGTTCCCGTAAGGACAGTTCTGCTTATTGGAAATCTTTGGCCACAAGAGAAAATAAAAATGACATCTCCTTCAGACCCAGAAAAGTACGTACACAGCAGCAAAACATGAGTGCAGTTCCATGGTAACTTAAAGGTAGACCTTGCTGAGATCAAAACCCAGAACAATCCAATGACATTTCCACCATTCAACTAGCTTAGAAATGATGGGACACAGCTTGGAGAGGTTGCCACCAAACAAGAATACGTTAAAGAGTTCATGGATGTGTATTATATAATAACACAAATATATATATATATATATATAAACAAATATTTGTGGAAATCAAGCTCTTACCAGATTTTAAAATTGGATTAAAGTGCAGCCACAGTAAACTAAAAATGAAATTACATTTATTACACATATTTTTATACTCCTGCTTTTAAAAGATAGGAGTCTATTTGCATAGGATGGGCACCAACTTCTAACTTGCCCTGTTGATTAGTTATCACATGATGACTTTTTTCAGTGACAGTTACTGAACTAGATGGACCACAGCACACTAAATATTTCCTACCTAGAGTTGGAATAGTGGAAATACAACTTTTCTGTCAGGGTCTTGTTAACACATGCTTAGAAATAACTGAGAAACAGAACAACATAATTAAAGTGAGGTAATATTTTTTTCTCCTTAAAAAGGAAAATAACACCACTGCTGGCTGAACAGATGTGTTTGGAGTTTCTTTATCATCTCCCTAACCCTGATTTATGCTAGTTTCTACAATGGTCTCAGAAGACTGAGGCTACATAGCTGATGACTCTACAGCTAATTACTATTTTCCACTCTGAGGATCATGAGGCTGAGTCAGTAATTTTAAATAATTACCTTAAGATCTTCTTTCCCACATTATCTGTAATCGGAGTCCATGGCGTGATATAGATTGGAAGTGACAACAAGAGAATGCGCTGTTTATACACACACAAATTGTTGACCTCTGCTCTGCTGGGAGGCAACACTGCTTCTTTTCTATGTCTCATAGTGGAAAGGAGTGCTAGAACATGTCTCTCTTTGGCTAACAGTATCTTCTAAGTGCTTCTGTTGCAAAAGGCCCATTCAAATTAACTACACATACCTGTATTTTGTAGATATGGAGCCCTGATGCCACAGCAATGCAGCTTGCAGAAAAGCGAGAATTGCTCTGTGAACGTGCTGCTCTTTGTGGGCACATGGAAGATTTTACAACCCTCTTCAATAGGAAATTTAAGAAATAAGCACAGCACCTGGAAAAAGCTACTTCAGCACAAGTTTTGAGAAGACAAAGATGTAAAAGGCTAAAGGAATCATGCAGTGCTCAGTAAATATATCTCAGTTACCATAAAAGAAAATCATGTCACATTTTTCCTCTATAGATTAGGTTGCTTACACATAGTCTTCTGTTGAGGGCTTAGTCTCAAAAAATATTTATCTTCATGTGATTCTAACTCTTGGAGCTGGCTCAGTATACTTCCTGGAATAGCCACTGTTGTGACACAGACGTCCTTGGTAAAGGTGTGGCTTTATAAGGCTTTCTTCACCCCAACACAAAACTTCTTCTTGGAAGATACATTACCCTTCTACTTTAAATATATAGATATGAAGATAGCATTCAGTAATTAGCTAAGTCAGCAATGTTCTGAGTTGTCTGTAGAGGCAATAGAGAGTTCAGAATTTACAGCCAGGACTATCACAGTGCCTAGTGTACTTCTTTAATGTTCTCCCATTCATTTGCCAAAGTGCATGTGAGACCTGAAACACCTTCCACCCCAGCAGGCTCATATTGTTTTCCTTCTGATTTTCTGAAAGGATAATAATCTTGATATAATAATCTGTAATCCATTTGCCAAGTCTCCCACAGGCTGTTGTTGTCTCTCAGATGAAAGGGGGGGTCTCATAAGGGGTGCTGATGGAGACCTGCACTGCAGAGTTCCAGCCACTTAGATTATTGAGTCCAACCTTTGACCACTGTGTCACCCAGACCACGGCACGGAGTGCCACATCAAGTCTTTCCTTAAACACATCCAGGGACAGTGACTTCACCACCTCCCTGAGGAGTCCATTCCAATATTAACCCTTCCTATTAAGAAATTCCTCCTAATGTCCAACCTGAATATGTATCTCTTTATCCTCCAGGAAATTTTTCCTAAGCTTTTCCAATTTGCCAGAGGGGGTTCTTAACAAACACTGTTCTGGGGCATCCAAAATTGACATCACATCCATTGTTCCAAATTTTTTGCCTCTATCTTCTTTCTAAGAGATTTATCTTGCTTTATAACCTCCTGAAGGACCAATTGAAGCAACTGATTCATGTCCCATTCCCTCTGAACCACTTCTGGTTCAGCAGCTCCCTGTGAGCATTCCTGAGAGCTGCAAAGCTTTCACCAAAAATGACCGTCTGAGGTTTGTCCTGACTTCTCCTGGAGAAGAACGTTCCAGTAGGTCTGGACCCCACCAACCACTCCACCAGAGCCAAGGGTGCCTGTCTGTGATGGCAGTTTAACATTGTGACCCACCTCTGCAACTGGGTAACTGAGGTTCTTGTTAACAGATCCCTCAGGGGCAATCAGAGTGAAACCACACTGAATGACCAGTGTGTGATTTTTATCTGCCAGCATAAAACTTCTGCTGGCTGTAGATGATTGTAAATAACAAAAATAGTAGAGCTGCAGTTAAGTCATAGAAGGCAGCATGGGCAAGGAGCCCATGAACAATTGTAAATGAAACTGCATCTCTGAAAGAAGGAGAAGCAAAGGGGCAATTGGCTGAACAGTAGCCATCAAAATAAAACCAAGCAGCAGTCAGAAATAATACTGTAAGTTAAAACTGTGTTTCTGGCAGAGATCTGTCATGGAGATTACCTAGGATAGTTCACAGCCTTCACATGTCCAATGAGGCTTTTCCTAGTTCTTAGTACAAGGTTGAGCAGCACACCGTTCCTTGTGGAATCCTCTACTACCTGTGTCAGGAAGGGATCATCAAAGCTTTCCAAGAACCTCCTGGTCTGTCTGTACTTTGTTGTATTGCCTCTCCAGGTGTCAGGGTGGTTAAAGTCCCTCATAATAGGGGAGAACCAGGGCCTGTGTATTGAGGCTGCTTTGAGCATCCTGCATTGTGGCATCATAGTGGTGATGAAATAAGGAGGTCATGTTTTGTGCAGGACACCGGAGTCCCTAAGGGATGGAGGGATAGGAAAACCTGCTTGGCCTGGAGGAGGCAGAGCCACCCACAGCTCCCCTCACCATCAGACTAGCCTGGGACAGTGTGATACAAAGCAGCCCCTCAGCCAGGGGCAATACTTGAGCAGGTGACATCCCAGCTGCCCCTGGCCCAGCAGGCCAAGGACAAGGGAACAAACAGTGGGGCATCCTGAGGCTGTGCAGTGCAGTTGGGATGCTGGCAGAAGGCTTGGCAGGCCAGGGAATGCCATGGCAGGATTCCCAGACTTGGTGAGGCAGAGGCAGACAGGTCAGCATGTTCTCTCCCTATCTGGCCAGCCTGTGGGCCTCAGACATGGGGATGTGGGGACATGGGGACAGTGGGCTCAGGTGGGGCTGTCCTCACAGGGCAGGAGGCAGCTGCCAACATCGGCTACCATGATGGCTGCCAGTATGCAGCTGAGTCTGAGCGGCTCAGGAAGGCCAGGCTGCATGTGGAAAAGGCCATTAAGGTAAGGGGTTCGATTTCACACTGCCCCGAGATGGCACATACTTGCTTTTGTGCGCCTGTGGCTCAGGAGAGCCAAGCCAGAGCATGGGGGTGGGCAGGCTGAACTGGCTGCTGTCCCGCAGGAGAAGAAGATCTTTGCAGTGCAGGGCCCTTACCCCGTCATCCGCCGGCTGCTGCGCGCCCGGGGCTGGGTGGAGAGGAAGCTGCCCTGTAATGGCAGGCAGCTGAAGCAGCAGCCTGGTGACCGAAGCAAACAGCAGCTGGAGAAGAAGGCAAGTGGTGGCGGTCATGAGCAGGGGGAGGCAGTGCTGAGCCCACGTGGTGGGGCACAGCCTTCCTTGGGCACCGCAAAGCCCCTGCACCACCCACACGATAAGGAGAAGAAGGGGCAAAGGAAAGATGAAGACAAGAAGGAAGACATGGAGCAGTGCAATGAGGACTCTGATGACATCCATGACCTTATGGTTAGCTAAGAGGGCTAGGGCTGAGCTCTGTCACAGCTCCCCATGTCCTTCCCTTGGGACCCTCAGGGGCAGGACATAGCTTGGGGCAGGAGTGGGGCTCCCTGGCTCACCCCAGCCCACTCCCTCCTGCAGTCCTTCCTGGTGCAGGACCAGGTGCCAAACTTCCTCTGGACCATTCGCCTTAGCAACACTGACCAGGAGCTGTTGCGGAGGATTGAGGTGGTGAACCGCTATCCCCGTCTGTCTGCGCTTTGCACCAAGGTGGGAGCCCAGGGCCTCAGGGAGAGGACACAAGGGGTGGGGGTGTCCAGAAGGGAATGACAAGCTTCTCTAAACAGGAGGGGCTGTGCCAAAATCTGCAAAACTTGCCCTGGTTTGAGCAAGTCGACTTCAATACCTTTTTCCCCCGATGCTACCGGCTGGGGATCATGGATGAGCAGGAAGCCTTCATCGGTGAGCCTGGGGTTGCTGCCCCCTGTCACCCCTCGGGCTCCAGTCTTCCCATGTCCTGTGCAAGACTGGCTAGGAATGATTCTTCCCTCTTTCAGAGGATTTCCACCTGACAGCAGCTCGCAGCCTGCTCAAACTGGCCCTGCAGAAGGTCAGAGACAGGCCAGTGGGGACAGAGCAACTCCCAGAATCTGACAAGGTGCCAGGTGAGTGCACAGAGCTGGCTGGGCAGGGCAGAGGCAAGAGATGAAACAGGGAGATCAGGGCATGTCTGAGGGCTGAGCTTGAAGGCTGAGCCTCTGTTCATGTCTGTGGCTTGGGATCCCTTACTCCATCCCCTGCCCTAGCTCCAAAGGAACCTGTCCCACAGGAAGGCTCAGTGCTTCTGCCCCAAGGCTGGTGTAGGAGTCCTGTCTCTCACCCCATGCTGTCCACAGCAGAACCGTGCTCCCCCCTGTATCCCCAGCTGGTGGAGGAGGCCCTGGAGGTCTGTGAGCAGCACCTGGGCATCCTGGGGCACCAGGACATCGACAGGAAGACCCCATCACCCTGCCGCACGTGCATCGACTGGGACCGCTTCCTTCCAGAATGCTACCGTGTGGCACAGTGGGTGCTCAGTAAGATAGGGGCAGGAGGGATGGTGGCGGGGCTGGTGCTGAGCCCCCCGTGTCCCCCCACAGTGAGGGTACCAGGCTGGTGCTGGGCAGGGAGCAGCAGGAGCGGTGCCAGGACCTGCTGCAGCGCCTGGAGGAGAAGCTGCCACAGTTCGGCATAGAGGGCAACCTCAACGTCTGGATCGTCAAGCCCAGCGCCAAATCCCGTGGCAGGGGTAAGGCTGGGGGAAGCATGAGGCACACATATCCCCACGGAGAGGGGATCCCACCATCACTGTGTTGCCCAGGCATCATCTGCACGACGCGGCTGGAGGAGGTGCTGGAGCTGGCGCAGAGCTGCACGGGACCTCCGGCGCGGACGTGCAAGTGGGTGGTGCAGAAGTACGTGGAACGGCCACTGACCATCTTCAGCACCAAATTCGATATCCGGCAGTGGTTCCTGGTGACTGACTGGAAACCACTGACTGTCTGGTTCTACCGAGACTGCTACCTGCGCTTCTGCTCCCAACCCTTCTCCCTGTGTCACCTGGAGCCGTGAGTGTCGCCCCCTCACCCCCAGCTCGCACTGTCCAGCCCCCGGCATCCCCTGACCCAGCCCCGCTCTCCCTGCCCCAGTGCTAGGCACCTCTGCAATGTCTCCGTCCAGAAGCGATACAAAACATCACAGCCGGACTCCCGTGTGCCCCCCGACAAGATCTGGTCCAACAAGCAGTTCCAGGCCCACCTGGCACAGCTGGGGCAGGCAAATGCTTGGCAGCAGGTGATGGTGCCCGGCATGAAGGCAGCGATCCTGAACGCCCTGTGTTGCACCCGGGACCAGGTGGGCTCCCGCAAGGGCAGCTTTGAGCTCTTCGGAGCCGACTTTCTCATCGCAGAGGACTTCCAGCCCTGGCTGCTGGAAATCAACTCCTGCCCCACCATGAGTCCCTCCTCAGTGGTGACGCGCCAGCTGTGTGCCAACGTTCAGAGGGACACGCTGCGCCTCGTGCTCGACCGCAAAGACAACCCCACCTGTTCCATTGGTGCCTTTGAGCTCCTTTACAGGGAGGTAGGCTGGGGGTTGGGGACAACCACAGCCCAGGCACACCAAACCCCTGCTGCCCCTTGTGTCCTCCTGCAGGCAGCCGTGTCCTCATATCTGACTGTGGGGCTGAAGCTGATGGTCACAGGCTGTGCCCTGAAGAAGCCCCAGCTGGCAAAGCGTCGATCCCAGGACAAGCCCTCCACCACTGTACTCAGTACTCCCCAGCTCCCTGCACCCTCAGGGGACACAGCCACCAAGGACCCCTGGTCCAGAAAGGCACAGGAAAAGCTGCCTCCTGGGGGACCGCAGAGCAGCTGCTGCCTACCCAAGTCTGACCCTCCAGAACTGCTACAGCCCCTGGACTGCTCTGCTGGGAGCCAGGAGCTGCCATGGCTCCTTCACCTGGTAGGGCAGCCTGAGGAAGCTCAGCCCCGGATCAGTAGCTGTCCCATGGATAGAGTGCCTGGACCACCAACCCAGGGAGCCCTCAGGAGCCCCTGGCAACCCCCAGGCTCCTCTGCTGAAGTCCAGGAGTTGCCATGGCTCCTTCACCTGGTGGTGGGGCAGCCCAAGGAAGCTCAGCCCCAGGAAGCTCTTCCCCATACAGTCTTGCCAGTGATCACCGGCTGTCGCCTAGATAGGGGGCCTGTGCCACCGCCCCGGGGAGCAACCAAGAGCCCCTGGCAACCTCCGGGCGGTTCTGCCAGGAGCCAGGAACTGCCATGGCTCCTTCACCTGGTTGGGCAAGCTGAGGATGCTCAGCCTAAGTCAGCTCACACCCAGGAAGCTCAGCCCCCGGTCAATTGCCATCCCCTGGGTACGTTGCCATCGCCCCGGGAAGCGCCCAGGAGGCCCTGGCGGCCCCCAGGGGCCGGGAGCCAGGGGTTGCCACAGCTCAGTCAGCCGGGTGGGCAGCCTCAGGCTGCTCGGCCCCACATAGTTCTGCCCCCGATCAGTGCCCGTCCCCCGATGCGGGGGCCTGTGCCACAACCCCGGGGAGCCCGCAGCAGACCCTGGCGACCCCCGGGCTGTGCACCGGCTCCTGCAGGACTTCCTGCCAGGCCAGCGCGCCTACCGGCGCTGTAACAGCACCGGGACCCGCGGCCCTGCCTGGGACAGGCGAGCACGGCAGCTCCCAAGGCGATGCAGAAGACACCCCCACGAGACAGTGCCCGGCCCGTCCTGGATGGGGTAACGCAGCAGCACCCGGCTGCCTTCCACAGGAACGAGAGCCCGTTGCTGTGCCGCGGTAGCCACCTTAACCTGCACGCCTGCTTTAATAGACTTGCATGAGAAGTAGCCTGGCTTGGACCTTCTGTGTGTGGGAGATATAGACACAGCTGGGGATGATGCTACAGGCAGGACCTGGGGCTGCCAGGGCAGCTCCTCTGCTGGGATAGAAACACAGGAGGCAGGAAAAGCTGCCTCTGCTCCTGCCTGCCTGCTGTGGCCCCTGCCAGACAGAGCTGTGGCACCGGTGATATTGCTGCACCCCGGCACTGGGAACCAGTCAGGCACGGAGTGCTGGCAAGGCTGGTGCCCCCTGCAATGCCAAGGGGGTGCCAGGAGGAATCCCATCCTGTGTGTGTGCCAAGGAAAGAAGTGGGTGCTTGAGAGCCTGGCAGCAGGTGGGGATTAATGGGCTGGCAGAGGGAAGTCAGGTATCCTCAGGAGTCCCCTGTGGGCACTAGGGCTCCTGGGGCTGCTCAGAGGTACAGGAAAAGAGGTGGGGGGGAGTACAGTGGGGCCCTGAGACAGCACCAGCTCCTGCAGGTTCCTTTTGTGACAAGGTTACCCACCTTGTTACAGAATCACAGAATGGCTTGCTTTGGAAGGGACCACAGTGGGTCATCTGGTGTCACCTCCCTGCTCCAGCAGGGTGATCCTAGAGCGCACCTCACAGGATTGTGTCCAGGTGGTTCTTGAGTGTCTCCAGGGAGGGACATTCCTTAGTCTCTCTGGGGGATCTGTTCCAGTGTGTGTAGCAAGTTCTTCCTGACAGCTGGAACTGGCACAGCCAGGACAGCCCCTGTGCTGGCAGAGAGCAGACATGATCTCGTGGCTCCTCAGCCCTTGTGCCCACCAGGCCCTGTGCCTGCTGCTGTTCTTCGAGGATGGCTGGGCTGGGCCCCTCCTGCCCCGCTCTGGGCTGGGCAGACATGACCAGTGCATGATATATCAGCTGCAGAAAAAGGCTGGTGCTTCTGCCAGAAGAGTTCTACGTGGAGATTATCTGGGAAAGTTTTCTGTTGTTAGAACCAGTTCCTCAGGCCTTCTCTCTGCAAGAACCACAAAGTTCTTCCTCACTGGGGAACTCCTGCTGCACTAAGGTCCAGACAGATCATTTTCTGCTGGCTGCATTCATCAAGGCCACTGGAGCAAGTGGAAGAGAACTTGGATGCAAGGAGAAAATCAAACCTGGCCAGCAGCAGGGGCCATCTGCATCAGTTTGGATCATGTACCCATGTTGGTCAGTAGCCCCTGAAAAAGTTGTTTGGCAGAGCAAGTATTGAGGGGGGAGCATCTTCTGTTCTCCTAGGAAATCCATATGGGGATCATCCTTGGGCCTTCTCATCCCAGCCAGAACGGGCTGCAGACTCTCCCAGTGTCACTACAGAACCTGTGAAAGCCTGACACAAGCTGCTGCTATTGTAAAGGTAACAAAGAGGAAGTTTTATTTCTGACTCCAACATTTATACTTTTCCAAAGGTGACAGTGGATTGGAGGGTGAACACAACCACCTCTCCAAGGACACTGGACAAACTACCAGTACATCAAATTTCTCCGCCTCTATGAAGGAATGTAAAACAATAGGTTATTTACAGAAAGTCGTGTGAGAAAGTTTTCTACAAGAATGTAAACTCAGAAGGCTTTAGAAAATCTTAAAAAATCAGGGTGATACTCCCAGTCTTCACAAGTTGTTCCACACAAAGAAAGGGAGAAGAGCTGACTTAACTGGCATTTTGATATGTGCCACTCAGTCAGAAAACCCAGTGCTCAGAAAACATTTTTGCATGACTGGTCAATTCATTTGGATGCCAGTGGTCCAGAGGCAGAAGTGGAGCAAGTGGAGGAGCTTGCTTGAGTCAGGATGAATCTTTCACGACTGTCCTCAAGGGTGGCAGTGAGGATGTATTTAGAGACTCCCCTTGTACATCAGAAGTGGAGTAGGAGAGTCTCTTGAATGAAGCAATGACAGCAGCACAGGAAGATTTTAGGGATCTAAGCAGGTGTCAGAAGGAGAGTCAAAGGATGAAGCTCCAGAACTTAAATAACATCAGCAGAAATAAGGGTGTTGAACAAAGAGCTGGAAGTAAGTTGTGAGAGAGGGGAAGAAACTGTGCTAATGGACTGATTATGGAAAAGATGAGTGATCATTTGGTGGATGGTGTTAAAGGGAGCCAAGGGATAGTCAGAGAGAGTGACCTTCGTAATAGAGAGGAAAGCTCTGCTCTCTCACGTGACAGACCCTTCTGGGAAGCTGAATCATTTGTGTGTCAAAAAATGTACTGGGAGCAAGTAATTCAAACAGATTACTACTGTGACTCAGTCTCTTGAGATGGGTGACACAAGCAAAAAAGTTAAGCAGACAGAGAGCAGCAAAAAATGGAAAGGAAAGATGAACTCTGCACATGTACACAACCTAAGGCCAGAGGAGTTGTATGCTAGTGCTGGTTCACAGGCAGGGTGTCATCTAACCTCAGACACACTTTGTGATTTGCCTTTGAAGTTCAAACACTTGTGAAGCCTTCAAGGATTGTTTCAATTTAGCAGAAGTACCTCAGGCTGGCTGCTCTTGCTATCTCAGAGTTCTTCATGTCCTGCTGGATTTCTGCACACCTAATGCCCTATTTCATCCATGCCCCCACCCAGGCAACCTTCACACATCTACCCGAAACACAAACGTGCACAGTGAGTGCCTTTGTGCAGTTCCTTGTTCCCAAGACTTCCTAAGCCTCCCTGGAGTTTCCCCAGCCTGCCTCTGCTATGGATGTTCAAGGAGGAAGATGTGATCACAGTTACCTTGTGCTAGAAAACAGGACATCAAGTCATCACTTTGATACCACAACAGCTTCAGTAAAAGGCACAGAATGACATTTATATGATAAAAATCCCTCTCACCTCTGTCCTCAGATTAATCTTACAGGTGTCCTACATCCAGTATATGTATTTTTCCCCATTTATAATATATTTCACTAAGTATGTATTTATGACTGAAATAAAAGAACCTGCTTTTTCCTCCCCATTTTAAACACATTTAGCATTCAGCTGTATTTTTGTGAAAGGCAATTTTTAACACCAATATTGTTCTAGTCCCTGTAATCTGTGCTCATATGCTAATGCAAAACAGACAAAAAATCCACATAGTGAAATTCTTGGGCTGCTGTAAGCACAGTGGAGCTAATAAATACATTTACAGCTCAGGACTTTTGAATGGCTCCTGAATAACCAGCTTTATCAATTGTTTGAGACTGAATACCAGGAAATTAAATTTTGCATTAGTACTGCCACAAATCTCTTGCCATAGCTCCAAGGAACACCTCATTTATAATATGAAATCAGGGAGGACTTTCAGTTAGAGGAATTGTATTGACTTAAATAGGCTGGAGGAAGGAGGAGTTCCTCATCCCTAACTAAGGGCCTACTTCCTTCCCCCAGAATGAACTTCACTGGGGCAAGGCTAAATCATGGTGTGTTGGCATTATGGGCAATGGAGACCTCCTGGAAGAAGGCAGGGGGAAAATATAAAATAAAGTGGCAGAGTATTTGCTGAGTGTGATCTTACAGAAAGATGGGGTGATTAAATCCTCTCCTACTACCAGCAGTGCCTGTACAACCCAAACAACTCTTCTCCTGTGGCACAGGGATTGCAGGGAAATCAAACACTCTGGAGCTGCTACAACTGCTGCAGCCTGTGACATGCTGCTTACAGGAGAAACAGAATCCACGGACCCCCAAAAGCAGGAGAGCTGTAGAAACACAGAAAACAGTGTACAAACAGGAATCTGTTAGTTTTATGCAATGCAGCTCCTAGCTGGTGACTAAAGATGCCAGAAGAAGCCTGGCACATCATAGGGAATTGCTGTTGAGATGTGCAACCATTACACAGGACCAACAGAAATGCTCACAAGAGCCAGAAGTAGCTTCAAATTGCCTATTAATTCTGGATGCCTGTCAGCAATTGTTATCTGATGGGCCAGAGTGAGCTGAGATCTTCTACGGAGGAAAAAAAAAATAAATCAAATCTAGCCATTACTTAAAAGAAATAGCTAAAGAATCATTTCATCATGACTTTCATCCCCTTTTGCCTCTTAGCCCCCCTTCACAATGGCTGGTTCCTCCTGGCAGCACTCCCCTCTCATCTTGCTGGAGTTCTTGGTCCTGTTCTTCCCACACCATTCACCCTGTCCCAGCCGAGGGGGTCACACTGGTAAAGGTGCAGAGCCCCCCTCCAGCTGCCTGTGAATTGCCAGCAGCTCCCAGCCTGAGCATTCAGGGCTTTCTCCTTGTCACCAAGGCTTTAAAGCTTTCCTGGGTGAACAGATTTGAATTTATCAGTAAACAAGGAATATCCACCTTCTGACAGTCAAACCTGCGTATACTGCAGGCACCATCCGCATTTGAAATACCGATTTGCATCTTTTTGTAAATGAGTTTGCTGGGGCCAGGCTTGTGAAGTGTGCTTTCAGTGTGGGAGGAAGCTTTACCTGAATGTAAAAATATTCAGTGAAAATGAATTTCAGAGTTGCATGTTGCTCTGCTTACAGAAACAAATTTTATGTGACCCTTCAGCAGTCACAGCAGGATCTGAAAAATTCTGAAATATGGTCATTTTAAATAAAATTTTTGTGGGGTATGTAATCAAAACTTTAGAACTAACCATTTTCTGTCAGGCTCAAGATAGGGTTATAAATAAAAACCAAACCCAAAGACAAAACAAACAAACAAAACCCCCTTCATGCTTCATATATCTGTTCTAACAGACTTTTGAGACTTACCATCAATAGTTTTCACTAAAATGAACGCCAGCAAATCTGTGGGCTTTGGGCAGTTCTGTTTTCTTGACTCTATTTGCATGCTTATCCACTCAGGGAAGACAAACAATTGCTCATGACCCATCACCACCAAACGCCTCAGCTGCAAGGCTGAATGTTAACTACTGCTTGTTTACAGGGAGTGCTTGCAGCAGTCTCAGGAGCTTGGGAGAGGCTGGATCTCTCCAAACAGTGACAGAAGAGTGGGTTTGGCATAAAACCCCACTGAGTAGCTCTTTTTGCTTTGGTCCTGCTGCTAACTGGGGAGCCTTGGGGTGCCATTGCACATGTGCCGAGAGCAGGGTAAAGCAAGATCCTTGCTAGACTCCTGGATTTAAAGTCCTGCCTGGACCTTCAGAAGAATTTTCTGAGATGTCATGAACACCATTCAACCCCACACACCTCCCAGTTCATTTATCTCACACTCTGTGCCTTGGGGCCTGGCTTGGTACCATGTAAAACACGCCTGAGAGACTCTCTACAGCCTGTCTTTAGTTTATCCTCAACCAATGACATTTTCAATCTCAAGATCAGCTGCAGCAAGAAACTGTGGTAAAGAGGTCCTGAGTCCAGTTCTGGTATGGAGCTCCTGATCCAACATCTGCTCAGGAATCTTGTGTTAAAGAGGCACAAGAAAAAAAAACAACAACTAGGCCAGTCAAGCTTTAGTACCACACCTCACCCCCTGCCTCTCCTTCATACTTTGAAGGGCTGCCCATTCCCTCCCTGCACCTCCCTTCCTCCTAATCAGGAGCCCTGCAAAGGACTCCCAAGGGAATTGAAGAAGGAGGGCTGGCACCCTGGCAAACACCATCACGGCACAGCAATGCAAAAAGACCATTCTCCTTTCTTTAGTAGTAAAAAAATGCCTCCTGATTCCAAAAGCCTTACACTAGAGTAGCTGAGACATCAGTACTGTTTCACTGGGTTCTCTGTCCAGGGTTCTGACAATATTCAGAAATTTGCCTGGAAGCACTAAACTAAGCCAAAAAAAAAATTACAGCACAAGTGAAAGGCTCAATTGAAAGTCACATCCAAACAGGCAAGACACAGTGCCAAGGCAGTCAGCAGCCTGGTGGATATTTTAGGCTATTTAATCCTTCAAATATATGCCAAGTATCTACCTGCAAGTCCTCAGCAGGCAGATTTTGCTTTAGTAAGGGGTTCACGCCAAAGAAAGGTAAATGTTAGTGCCTTCCTTCCACTGGAGCTTCTAATAACATCAAGTCAAATAATTATTTCATACTAATAAATGCAATACAACACAAATTATTGGATCCCTAACAATCCTGTTTTGGGGAGGCTTCCCCATCCATAAAGCTGAATTACTTTGTGAGGAAATCACCTGTGTTTGAGGTCTGCTCCTGGGGGCTGGGGCACGGTGGTGATGGCGTAAGGAGGAAGGGGGTAGTTTGCCCACATGCCATGAATAAAAGTCACTGTCAGGGGAAATATCCCCCCACAAGGCTTTTGCCTCGGCTGAGCAAGAGGGACCCAGTGTTTTGCACGCTCTATTTTCTTCTCAGCCCAGAGCAGGACTTGGGGCAGAGCTGTCAATCTGAGCTGCTTTTCGTCTTCCTTGCCAATACTTAGCCGCTACATTTTCCCTGTGGCAGGCAGCTGACAGGGGAGAGGTCCTGGTGGCGAGCACAGCCAGAAGGACGGAGCTCTCTGCGTTCCTCCAAGTGCCGCAGCGGCGCAGGGCCGAGCCCCCGGCACTTCCCGGCCGGCGAGGACCCGGGGAGACGCAGCCAGGACCGCAGGGTCCTCACCGTCACACGGAGGAGGAGAGATTTCTCCGCTTCTCTGGCCACTGCTGCAGGGTTTTCGCAGCAGTTTTCTTCCGATCTCTGCTGCCCTCTGGTGATGCGCAGCCGAGGCAGAGAGGAAAGGCCTCCTGAGCAACCAAAGCCTCAGTCTTTTGCAACAAAATCTCACCCTCAGCCTCATTAAACCCCCAGCGTAGGCACAGCTGGTTTGATTCTTCTTTGTCGCCAACACAAACCGTAAAGTCACTCGGTGAAGGATTTCTTGTCTTACAACACCACGGAGAATTCACTGAGAAGTTAATTTGTCCTTATTACCTCACACTAGGTAAATACTGGTTTAATCAATTTACAGACTTCAGTATTAATTAGGGAAAATAAAGGTAGGATGAGGGTTAAAGACATTAATTTTTGTCTGCATCAGGAGCCATTCTGAGAAACATAGCCCTGCCCCATCCACTGCTGCTTACAACCCCACATTTAGATTAGATATCTATTTTCCATTAGCAACTCAAGGAAGGGGCTACCACTCAGAAAGTCTTGTCCAGATACTGTGCAGAGCTCTGGGGAAAAATCCAGGGGAGGATATTCTCTAATCCCTGCCTGATACACTTCCCAAATAAGTTAAGACAAAAGCTGCCTTTCTTATAGAGATAAATGCTGTGGCAAGCAAGCAGGGATGGACCCAGACTTCGTCATATTCCAACAGGCTTCATTTTCTCCCGAGCTCCACTGTTCCCATCACCTGCTGCAAAACAGATTTTTAAACCACGCACAGACAGCTCTGCCTCTGCTGCATGTGCTGAGACCAGTTGAGAGGAGAGGAAAAAAAACCCATTAGGCAGGCTCCTGGCTGAAGAGACAGATCTGCTTCAAACCTGCTCCTCCACTGCCTTTTGGCATCCTCCTGGACAATCTCCATAGCTCAGCGCTGCTCTGCAGGGCCCAGAGGGAAATGCTTCCCTAAAGCACCTGCCAGAGAGCTGAAAATTGCCAGCAGGCTATTCCTATGCCACTTTACTTGGTCACGGTAGGGAGGCAATGCAGCCCTGTGGATAACACACCAACCCAGAAATCCAGCCCCTTGTTTCTCTGTTGCATCTCTAGGAACAATCGCTCTGTTCCTCGATGCTTGAATTTCTGCCTCTGCAAAAGACGTGAGGGCATCTTTTCCACTGTAAAGCAGCATGAGAGCTGTTGGTAACAAGATTTATGATTATTGAGGAGTTATTTAGTACAGCTTTTAGATCCTGCTCCATTGATTTTGCTTCACAGACTCAGTGGCTCCTGCCGCTATTACTGGTTAACTCACAACAGCCCACCGGTACCTCTTGGCCATGGTGTTTGTGGAGGAGGATCCTGGCACTCAGAGCTGCTCAGAGAGCCATGGTCACCAGGGGATTTACAGACCAAGCTAGAGCTTGGATATAGCTTTGTTTCTTTCTTATTGTATTACCCCATTGGATGGGGTGCTTGCAATAAGCATAAACCACAACCACCAGTGTCATATTTAACTCATGTAAAACTTAAGAGGGTGAAACAGCTTTCTCTGAAAAGCCCTGTGAAAAATAAATGGTGAATGTAGATCCTAAAGTAGGTTACTCCTCATCAGTCCTGCTGCTTCTATGACTTGTGGCCAGTTCAACACCCCTTGTGAGCTCTGCTGCCCTGTGCTGTCCTGCTTTGCAATCCCAGGGAAGTGATGGGTTATGCAGTTGAAGATTTCTCTGAGCTGGTGCATATTTTGATGCATAATGAATCATTTTAAACAACTGTGCTGCAGTGCAAAGGGAGGTGCCTTGTCCAGGTCACGGTGTTTGGGTTTAGGTGAGGAGGTGGGTTAATAGCAGGTAGATACACCTTCTGCCTCCAAGACTGTCCTAGGTTGTGTTATTTTGATAGAAACAAACAATTTTCCCATTCAGTAAAATCTATACCATTTGGCTCAGTGCAATTAACAACTAATAAAAAATTTTTAAAAACTAAAAAGCAAGCCAATGTGGCAGAAGCAGACTGCCTGAACATCCTTTGTGTGTGATGTGTCTGAGCACATGAGGGACCAAGAGTCTGAGTCACTGAAGAGGAAGGTCTCAGGAAGCCCACGTCAACATCAAATCATTCAGCAGCACTTCTGCTTTGTTTGTGCAGTTGTCTTTTAGCCACAGTCACAAAACCAAGTCTCCCTTCAAGTAGCTGAGCTACCAGTTTGTGGTCCACTATGAAACAGCACAAACTCAAAGTGCTGCCTGTGCTTTGCCTCCTTGGTCCCCCAAATCTGAGTTAAACTGGGTAGGTTGGGGGGCAGTGCTGCAGGATTTTCCATTTCCTAATCCTAGCAGAGACAGCAAGCCACCCCCAAACAGATCATCCTACCAAATCAAAACCCAAACACAAGGTCAGTACTCCAGCCTAGACTCAAAAGCTAGGTCTTAATTCAAACACTTTTGTTTTACTCCAAATCTTATTCAAAAGGTCACACTGGACAGACAGTGTCTGCAGACAGGAGACATGAAAATGCCTTTGCCATGGGGGGAGTTTGTGGACATTGGAGCCTCTCTACAGCACCACTGGACCCTTTTCTATTCAGGATGCAAATAATTATGACTGAACTGCATTGACAGATTTGGATTTTCATTTACTTGGAGAGGATGGCCAGTAAGGTAATTAAAGGTCCTTAATAAGGTAATTAAAGGTCCTCTTTAATAAGCCAGCACAAGACATTTTATGTCTCCCGGCTAGTGGCCAGTGTAACCGAAGTTCAGCTAAACACACTGCCAAAGGAACATCCATTTTACCTAATGTTTATTGACTAGATTTTAAAAGCAGCAGGCTGCTGCAGGAATCCTCCTGAGAGCTCCCCGCTGCCGTGCTGCTGCGGGCTGGCTCCGCAGCTCGGCTCGCTGCGCTCTGCCGGAGCTCGGGGAGCGCCTTCCCAGCCTCCCGTCTCTCCAGCGAGAGACCAGAGCTCCTCCAGCTTGCCGCTTCCATCCCATACTGCGGCAGCGCCTGGAGCTCAGTGTGAGCCAGCCTGCCTGGAACGGCACAGAAAAGCTGGCCTTATCGCCGCTCAAACACCTCGTTAGGCGCTGCGTTAATTAATATATCACAGGGGCTGTCGGGAGCACACGCTGATTAACCGTGAGCCCAGTGGAGAGGGGCTGGGGGAAGCGTGATGCTGGAGCTGGTTGCTGTATTTAATTCCGGATCTTTTTGCCTCCCTGCAGCAGCAGCTTTTTGCCTGTGCCTCTCTAATGCTCTCTGTCAACGCCCCAGGCATCACAACAACTTTGATTTCTTAAAGACAGACACAAACTACATTTGTGCTGAATTATTTTTACCCATAGCTATCACTGATGTGAAGATAGTACAAGGAATGAGAGTGTTTTAACAAAACCAACCTGCCACACCTCAGCCCCAGCATTTTCAGATGCTTGTAAATAATCTGGAGATTTCAGGTCAACCAAAAGGCTGTTAAATTTTATCCATGAAGATCTCTTTTTGAATTTCTAGTGTAGCTGGATGGCAAAAGCACAGTGGCCTCTCCCCTGCTGTCATTTTTGTTGGAAAACAGTCTCAGTTTCTGCTACCTGCTGTCATCCTTCTTTTGGCTTTGCTTTATCACTCATGCCCTCTGCCTCATCACAGCTACGGAAATCTATTTGGTCTGCCTTGTTTCACCTCTTTTCTGCATCTCTCCAGGCCTGCACCTCATCCTGGTTTCCCCTTCCCAGACAGGCACCACGCTGGTTTTCTCCTCTGTACTAAGTGATGTTTCTGCTACATCACTTCCAGCTCTGTGTGCTTCTCCCTCTTGCATCTGCCTCTTCCTCTCCGCGGTTATCTTCTTTTTTTGGCCCTCCCTTCACTAAAACAGGCAATATTCCTGCACTGGAGGAAGTGCTCAGCACAGTCCTTGGGCACGGTTTTGAATTCCCATTGCTCACAATGGGAATTCAGTCTCCTTCAGTTACCCAAAAGGGAGCTCAGCAGATAAGTTTTCAGCTGCCAGAGAGCGAAAGTCATCAGGAGGGCTCTCTATTTCTGTCAAGAGCTTCTCCATTGCTACCACCACATACCCGGATCATATATCCTAATATTTTTCCATGGGAAAAGACAAGTCAGCCAGAACCTTGTGACTTTCAAAAAGCAATCACTGATTATCTCACTGTTGCAACCAGGAATGCCTCGAGGAAACTTGTACTTCTGAATTCATCCAGGGCACCTGCAAAGATTTCTTGTTGGCAGGATTAAAAGCTGCACTTGTGCTGCCAAAATGCAAATGCCACTGTGAGCCAGCTGAGAGCACACCAGTAGTTCCAACCCTTTAAATAATCCAGATTGACTAGTGTTGCCCACTTTGTATGTTGGGTTCACAGCTGCAGATCAGAGCAGCAGGACATGCCTGGAGCTTGTGTCAACACCAACCTACACACATTTAGCAGGGGCTGCTGGCACACAGGAAGAAGCAGTTTGATAATTGCCACCAAGGTGGTATTTCTGAAAAGCCAAACACCATATATAGCATCTCGTTGGGGAATTTAGGAGCTCTGATCCTTACAGCTCCACAAAGCACAGGGATGTGGGGAACAGAAAGCATAGGGAGCAGCAAAACCACCCATCACTGCTTGTGAAAGGTGCTATAGACACTTTGACCTGCAGCTCTTCTGTCTCAGCTCTGGGTTGACCATGCCCTGCAGACATGAGGGAGCACAATGCTCCAAGGCCAAAATAATCAGTACAGAGTCAACTTATCATGGCTTCCTGCTCCCAAGGAAGCTCAAGACTCTCACCTTAGTAGGGGTGGTGGTTCCCAAAAGTTTGTGATCTGCAGGACCAGACCAGCTCCTTTAAAGGGCTCAAATTGGTTGGATTTGACCCCTCCTACTCTCACTTGTTGCAATTTCCAAGATCTGTCTCCACTTTGTGCTCAGCACTAGAGGACGAAGACACTCAGCTCTGGGAACTCAAGTCACCCCTGTGGCCAGCACGGTGCATGTGCCAGGCTGGAGTGGGTGGCAGAGTGTGGCAAACCACACACAAGGATGGACTTGGCAAGCAATGAGAGCACAGTAACTTCAGCTGGAAATTGCAGCCCTCCCTTCCAGTGGAAGGATATCTGCATGAGCATTTCCCAGAGCCCTGGATCTCCACTCTCCTGCACTGACACCTGCTCCAGCATGTGCAGTGAAGTGAATGCTACCACAGGGGAAGGTGCATCTCTGCAGTCACCCCCGCATGCCCAAGCTTCACCTCCCTTTAGGGAGGGTGTGATCCCAAGGATGACAAGGATAACAGACATCTCCAAACTGCCTGGGTTAGATCAGGCTCTGTTTGCCCAGCTACATACCATGAAAAGGTATTGAGAAAATCCCTTCTTGAGATTGGCTGCAAACTGCCATGTACATCATCTACATTTACATATACGTACAAAAGCTTAATATATATGTAAACTATATTTACACACAAACATATGTTAAAGCCTTTGGTAGGGTTGAATGATCCCTACAGGCTGAACTATTTGAATTTCTCAGGGAAAGACTTAGGCTGCATTAAGGATGTTAAGCTTAAGATATTTATATTAACACATTTAATATTTTTCAATAGTTGAAATTCTTAAGGCCTTAATCAGGTTAGAGGGATTTAGAAGTTAGATCAATATCTCATCACACAGAATATAGAATTGGCTTTTTTCTCACTGCCTACAATAATGAATTGAAAAGGAAAGAAAATCCTACCATTTTAGCAGACTTCTCCAAGTCCACACAAGACACAGGGTGCCACCCTTCTAGTTTCCAAGATCTCTGTGGCATTCCAAGGCATTACTGCAGAAAACAGATGTATTTTTATGGTGATTGTTTTAACACCTTTGACATTGTTTTGTAACTACCTTGGATCCCAATATGCTTCACAAAGCTGCAGAGAGAGGTAAGGGCTGATGAGTCTAAATTTAAGGAGCAGGAAACCTGACTCACTGCTGGCACTGCCAGCGGCTCCCTGCAGGAGCAGGTAAATCAGATGGTGCAGACATCCAGGATGGTGTCTGCAGCACCTCAGCCTCGCCCTGGAGCCCTTCTTCCTTCAGCCATTACCTTCAGGAGACATTCCCAGGGAGCACGTTAGGATGAGAAAGCTGGCAGCATCCATGAATGTCTCCATCACCTGCTGCAGTGTGTCCTCACCCACCTTCCATTGTCACACAAGGAAGGGTGATCTTTTGGACAGCCTGTGGGTGGCCAGGCTGAGCAAAGATCAGTGTGACAATGTTGTGTGGGCAGGCCAAACCTAAACTTTGTGCTTTGCTTTAGGCAACAAGTTCTAAATAAGAGTGAAAACTTCACTTCAAAACAGGCAAATAGCCTTTTCAACCATAATTAAAAACCTGGGAGTATTTTTAGTTTATGCTCCAAGCATTATATATTTCTAATGGTAAATTAGGAAAGGGGAGAGTATATAGAAATACCTGGGTTTGGATAAAATGTTGTATTTAATTTTCAGAGATCCAGGGGTTGTTTAGTAACCTCTGAAAATGTGTTGCTGTTGAAAATGGAAACATTTGGATGACCATTTTTAAAAGACCATGAGAAACCTAGAGATGCCTTTCCTCTGGCCCTGCCCTCAGCTGGGACAATCCCTGACTGACTGGGACCATGAGAGCTCTGGAGCATCACCCTACAAGCAGCCACAAGAGCCTCTGGGTCATTGTATGTCAATTCTCTGCTCATGAGACCCACATGTTGTGGTGACCCTTTCTTTCCTATGGTACGAGCAGCAAGCAGAGAAACCTTTCTGGAGGGAGGAAATTGTGGCGAGTGGAGGATAACATCTGCAAGGTGATGCTGCTAAGATTTCTGCACTGTGACTTCTGCCACATCCAGAGCCAGCAAAGCTCCTTGGAGACAGACTCCTCCAAAGCCATCTGCTTGTGAGGGTGTTACCTCACACACTTTGGAGGGAACAAGCAGAAATCCAGCACAGCTCCCCTGCCCCCCTGGCTGACAACCCAGAGCCCATAAAGGCTAAGCCCAGCCAAGGAATTAAATAATGCTGGAAGACCAAAGCTCTCCCTCCCCTGAAACAGAAGGTAAATATCGCTAGCATTTACACTACCAAAGTTATATTGGAGAAGGCTCCCAGAGAGACACTGATTCGAAGGAAAGTGTTGCCGGGGTTTTGCCTAGCACATGGATTTAGTCCCAGCTGCAGTCATGTCCTGAGGACAGGAGGGCCTGGGACAGCCAGGGTCACCCTGCCCCCCCCCCAGCTGCCTGGCTGAGGAGCAGTAGAGCATTAGTAAGAGCTAGAGGGGAAAATAATAGAGGAAGATAAAAATAAAAATACTCAAACTCCATCTTGTCATTAATATTAAATATATATACTCAACCACCATTTTGTCCTTAGTACAACAGGACCAGGTTATAATTTGGAGGTGCACCCCTGCTCCATCAACCCCCCCACTCTCCTGCTGCAAAATCCCTGACATACTGAAACAGCCCTGAGGCATGGGGCCTTGCTACCCCAGAACAGGGATTTCCTTGGGAACATCAGCTTTGCTCCAGAAACAGGATGATGGCTGGTTTGGATTCACACTTCCTTGCTGTCAGGAAGCCAGGTCTGTCCCACGGCTTGGCTGAGCATTGGAGCTGGAAGCAGGAATAATCTGAGGCTGAAAAGATGCTGCTGGTAACAGAGAGGAAAGCAACATTTTTGCCTTCACTAGCTATGTCCCCAATCTTCTCCTACCCTGTTTTGATGTTTCTCCAGGCCCTGTGATGGTTTAAACTCCTGTGGGCTACCATGGAGTTGCAGGCAATGAGCATCAGATCAGTTTTTCCCAGGGTGCTCCTGACTCAGTCTCAGGATGCAGCACCAGGCAGCAGAAGCTGCCTTGCCCAGCACTGCAAGCTGCCTTCCCTTCTCAATGATGCAATTCCTAAACCTCTTCAAATAATCAACTTCAGGAGGAAAACGAGAAAGAAATGCCTGTGGGATTTACTTTGTTTCTGGGGAAATCAAAGGTAGCAAGGCACAACAAGACAACTCCCCTTCCCATTACTGTGGAATTCTGCTCCGCATGCAGAGCCCTTCCCACGGCACAGCTCAGCCCCAGTGGCTCGAAGGAGCAGCTGAGGTTGTGCAACCTGTCCTGAGACACAGAAAGCACCCTGCCCTCCCCAATGCCTCAGCAGTCTCTTTCACCCCTTACAACGTAGCTGAATGTTTTCAGCTGCCTGTTTCACTGCAGTCCTCCAACAGCCTCTGTCTGCAGATCTCGACAGCTCCATCCTCCTCTAGGGCAGGGGCTGCCTGCACTGTATCTGCACTTTCAGGATTTCAGCCTTGGAAGAAGGTCAGGATAGTCTGAACTCAGGGGAGTTCTCCCACATAAAACTGGGAGCAACAGCCTCAGACTCTGCTTGTATCCCCACTTCCCAGCGTTGGAGCAGAGAGCAATCCCTTCTCCATCCTCTTTTGCCCCAGAATGCTGGCTGCAGGAGTAGGGCTGCAGGGGTGGTGGTGAAGCAGCATGGCAGGGAGGGGCTCAGGGCAGTCACCAGAATGGCATTCCCACCAGCATGGGCAGAGAAAGAAAGGAAAAATACCTATTTTCATTCTGATGTACAAACAAAGATTTCTCAGATTTAGAGCTGTTTGACCCATTTCACTCCTTTGACCCACTACAGAGCTTTCAGACTGTCTTTGAGAGTTGGAGTCCAGCTCAACTAATCTCCAATATCCCTCATTTTTGATGGCTTCTCTTAATGTCCCAGCTACCAGTTCATCCCACTTTGGGTGGAAAACAATGGATTCCTTGACAAACACACACACCCCCATCCCCAGCTCTGCTTTCCCCTTCTGCCCCTCAGCACACCTGGTCAGCAAAGAGGCCCTTTGAGTTTCCCTGTTTGGTGTGGAAGCATTTGATTTGAGTCTCATTTTGCTGCAGAATGAAGGTTTTTTTCTCATTGCCAACCACCCCCTCAGCCTTCCCGAGGGGATATTCCTGTCCCTTGAGCCTGCTTTGTGCAGTGAACCCTCAGACACCAGCAGCAGCCTGAACATTTGTCATTAATAACATGATTTCCTGGGGTTTGGAGAGGGAAGGTAACCCAGACCACCTAACACAGCTCTGAAATGATGAATCAGAAAAACAGGCTCTCATTAAACATCTCAGTTCTCATTGTAACAGCCTCCTTTAAATAAAAAAACCAACTCTTAGAAACTATACCTGGCCTTCCTCTGCATCCATAGAGAGCCAAGGAGCATACAATTACTGACAAGGGCTGGATTTGGAGAAACTGAAGAATTTCTCTAGAAAGCTACCCCTTTTAAGATCTTCAGTTGTATTTTAGCCTACAGTATTTTGGCCCAGAGCTGTCTGACCACTGAGACTTGCAGCAGTCTCTGGACCCGAGCTCCCCTGCCCAGACTGAACACGTGCCTCAGGCAGATGGAGATGCTGAGGGGACAGAAGCTGCAGCAAAGGCAGAACTGTTGCACTGCTTGAAAATAATTTAACTTCCAGTAACTCACCAAAATCAGCATGGATACCACTAAAACCATTCATTTCCGTTGCTCTGCCATGAATATAACAGTGAATAGCTGCATTGGGTATTTTGTAGCTGCTCCCAGCCTGAAAGCCCACTTTCCAAATTCCAGCCCGAAGAGAGCTTCCACTGCTGAGTAACAAACCCTGAAATTGGACAGTGAGGCTTGGGACTGCAATAGCAACAACAGCACTGCCACAGCTCACAGGAAGCAGGGCCAGAGCTCATAAATACCTTCAAGGAGACAGTACATGAGAAGGCTGGAAATTACTCATAATTTTAACAGTGCTGGAGACAGAACGTTCACTTACAGGTAGTAATGCAGGAAAATACCTACACTTGTGGGGAGTTCTTGGCAGAAAAGCTGCGTAGAGCTCAGCAATGTGAAAAACTCACTGGAGAGAAAGAAACTCTGCCTGGCCCAGGCACAATCCACATTCCTGGGCCTGTTGCCCCTCACTCAACTGACATAAAGGATGTCCATGGGCATTGAGGTCAGAGACCTCCTAGACAGAGCTCAGACATACAAACCAGCAAAACTGAAGTACAAAAGAAAGGAAGGACATGAGCTGACCGAGTATTTTCACAAATACCATTAACTTAGTTCAGCTTCTGACTAAAACTATCAAGACATGTGACCAGTAACATTTGTTTTTTCTCCTCCATGTAGAGCAGAAAAAATGCATCTCCAGCCATTTCCAGCACATGAAGAAACTAGAGGGTCTGGAGACTGAATGGCTGCTGCAAATTTATTACAGTCAAGTGAACAGCATCCCAATCTGCCATTGCATTTGCAGGCCGATGGAAGAAAAGGAAAACAGAGGGCAGACGAGGGCTATCAGACACATCCTCACTGGTGCTGCCAGGCATTCTGACCCATGCAGACCTCCCTCAGCACACAAGTGTGTGACCCGTACATTGTAAGGTACTGGCACCTCCCTGCCTCTAGGGAAACACTGGAAAAGATCACATTTCCTTTTCCTAACTTAACAAGTTCCTTGTATTTATTTGCAGCTGCACCCTTCAGCAGCAGCACAGCAGCCTCCGGGCCCAGTCCAAATCTATGATTTCCTTCAGAATTTTCCATGGCAATGCTTCCCGCTGTCAGTTTGTGTATGCATCCCCATCATGATGCGCTGGGTAGGACAGAACGGCTGGGGCAATGTTTCCAGCCATCCTCAGCTTCCCAAGGAGCTCTGAGACTGCTTATTTCAGTGCTGCTTCAGTGTTTCTCTCCTGTTTGAGAGTCTCAGTACATGATGCTCTACTTTGGGTAATTAATTTTTAAAGAAGCTGTATATATTAATGCAAATTCTATTAGCGATGCCTCTTGGTGGCCTGGGTATTAAACACAATGCATGACAACACTTGACACTCTCCACAGTGGTAAATTACATATAATATTATTTATGCCACTTTCAATGCTTTTAAGACACAACCTTAAAATAAACTGGAATTGTTAGTATGCTTATACTAAAGCACAAAAATATTCCTTCTTAATTTAGCCAGGCGTATGTTCCTATTAGAGCTGGAGATGCCAGATAAAGGCTGGCACACGCCATGTGTGGTGTGAAGTGCTGGAGCTGTGCTGCCTTCAAAGGGATTGCAGAGGCTGATATCAACGAAGGCTCCGACTTGCTGTTCCTTTGGAGCCATAATTTGATATTCCACGCTGGATGATTACCATCAAGGGACAATCACAGCATTTGACAGCAAGCCCAATGCTCTGCAAAACTATTTTGGTGATGGAAATTCATAAATCTCTGCTTGTGTGCTGGCCACTAGAGAGGGAAAGAAGAAGATGCTTTGCAAGTGCAAATCCCTGCTTGGAACAGTTTATAATGCAGAGTACAGTGGCAGCACTGTGTTGGAGTCAGCCTTTCCACGAGGAAGGAGAAAAATCTGCTGACAGATTATATTCCACAGCAAATAAATTGTGCTGACTACTCACAAGTGAGCAGGAGTTGGACACAGGAAGGGCACTGTGCAGGATCCAAGCAAAGCTGGATCTTGCAGAGCACGAGGTATGACAGAGAGAAGAGAAAACTAAACAGGGCCACCATGTAGTGCCTGACAGTTCACTGCTCTACTAGTCAATAAAGCAAAGTAAAGCCAATCAAAAGGTCTGAGCCCCGTGTGGGTGTTAAATGCAATGCCACAAACCAGGACAGATGGATTTCTAGTTCTCTCCTTATTTTTTTTTTTTTGAGCAGCACACAGAAGACATGGAAGCAGTTAAGCTCTCAGAAGCTGGGATGCAGCAGAAGCAAGACCACACAAATAACCTGAACTCAACATGAAAATCCAAATGATACAAAATCCAAATCTGTCAATGTAACAAAACCTGGAGCTGACCAGTTGCACTCTGGTCTTGGTCACAGCTTCACTTCAATGTGCAGGAGGGGTAATGTGGCAGGAGCTGATGTTCTGCTCCAGCAAGCACTGTTTTCCATCTCCTACCTCTGACTCTATAACCTCAGCATCCTTCAAATGAAAGGGACACATCCACTGATAAAGTCAGGCTACTCTCTGCCCCTGAGGCATTTACCACTGCTCAGCTGAATTCACCTGGCTAGCTGCACAGAAGGGAAAAGGTGCTGGATGACAAAATCCAGTCAAAAGGCACCAAGTGCTCCCATGGCAATGACTTGTGACTGGATAGCATTTGCCTGTGTCAGTAGCCAGCAAGGCAAAATAGGTCAGATCGGTTTGGTGGCCAAGCCCTGCTACAGATGGGACCTCGTAAAGGTGTGGCTGCCTGCAGGCACCTTGGGCTCTGCACGTGGTGTTTTTCTTCCCTTTGTCAGCTGGGATAAGTCACATCTGCAACGGGCAGTGAACACATGCTGCGCCACCAAGGAGGGGCTGACCTTACAGTGGGGATGCTGCTGCAAAGGGCCACTTCTGTCCATCCTCACCTGCACATTCTCCAGCCCCTTCCTCATGAGAAAGTAAAACAAAACACATGCTTTGATATGGAATTAGGCAGCAACACCAATGCCCTACTTCACTGATGGCTCTCAGGAGACAAGCACCAAGAGGTCTTGTCACTGTCTGGTGGAACACATCACTGAAAATTTCCAGTATTCCTTAAAGTCTGCTGGTAAAGTCCTCTTGTGCGACCATAGAAGAGGCACTGAACTTCTCTTTCAGTAAACCTAACACAGCACCACCAGTGCTCTAGTGATGCAGGGAGAGGCCCCTGGCCTCAGGCAGCTGCCTGTGCTCCCCTTAAAGAAGAGTCTTTTCAGAAGGGTCTTTTCAGATTCTTATTTCCATCAACTAAAGGGTCAAAGCTGCTGGGAGGTAGTGGTCACTAAGGAAAGGATGAGGAGAGTGCAAGGGAGCCATCCATCAGTTAGGGCTTGGAAGTGGCTCTCCCAATTCTGTAAATGCAGATAATTTATTCAAGGTCAAAAGCCTTGTTCAGCCTCAAGCAACTTTCCTCACATCCTTCCTCATCTGTGCCTTCATTCCTCCAGAAAACAGACAGAAGGGAGCATGGAAAAAGAAAACATTGGCACAGCTCCGCCCTGGACTACCATATGCTGCTCTGAATCGCCTCTTGTCCTCTGAATAACAGTTCCTGCTCCCTCCTCTCTCCCACAAGCAGATGAAAATTCCCATCCTTTCCTCAGTTTTCTGTTTGAAAACCTGGCCCTTCCCTCACCCCGCTGACACAGAACATGTTCCTCTTCCCCGCTCACTGAGATTTGGTTGGTGGTGATGAGAGGCTTTGGCAAAACATCCTCTTCCAAAGCACATGGCACATACGAGAATCAGTGGCAATCATCCCATCCGTAACGTCAATCTCAAGAGAGATTTAATCCTATGATATTTGAAGACTTCACAAGAACAAGTTTCCTTTTTTTAATTTGACTTTGGGATTTCCTGTAACAGAAATAGCTATCTTCAAATTATCCTTTCTTGTTAGAAGGAAAGTTTTGTTGTATAAAACATACAGCAATGCCTCAAAGCAGTTCTTACCTCCTAGGAACAAAAGGTCACAAGAAAAAGTGCAGGAAGCACAACTTTCACATTGCAAGGATCAAATGTAGGTCAACCCTGGCCTGCTTTGAATTTTTTTTTTCCCTCTGCACTGAACAAAGAGGTTAATTCCACCCCAGGCCAGACCACTCTGGGAGGGAGAGCAGCTCTCCTTCCACATCTTGGCTCCTCCCTATGCTGCAGTTCAAGCCAGCCCCAAGAACCAGCAGTCAGCAGTGTAACAGGAGTGTTTGTATGATCTGAGGGCGTCTTGCTGAATTTTTTATAGCATGCAGAGTAGGTTTATTCTCAGTAATAGCAGTGCCATTTTCACATGTTAACTGGCACTAACTGGGACACCAGCCTCTGGTTACACCTCACACATTACACTCCAGGCATCAATTAGCCCATCAAAGGCAGCTCTAACCTCAATACACTGAACTGGCCTTCTGCAGCCTTTTCCCCATCCCTGCAATGAAACAAGCTCTTGACACTGCAGCAAGAGCCACCAGGGACTCACTGGAGGCAACTTCTGCACCTCCATACAGAGAGAGATAAGGTTTTAGCAGCTGCAGGCAGGAACACTTGCCAACAGCCCATCCACAAATCCCACAAAGCAGGGAAAAGCTTCCACCAGCATTGAAGACAGCCAGTGTCAACTCTGATTTGCTAAAAAGCAAGTGAACCTTGAAGCCTCAAAAGTGGTGTATGGGTAGAGTAGTCAAGAGGCCCGAGCCAATCCTCCACTCTTTGAAGCCATTTTATACAAAGAGCACAGCAAACCACAACTCCAATGGTGCAGGAGCAATTTGTTATCTAACAAAAGGCAAGGGGCAAAAAAAAGAACCCCTGTGAAATACTAGAGTGGGAGGGAAAGAACATAAGACTTCAACAAACTCAGCTTAAAATCCAAAGAGAGTTGCAGGGAACTCTCTAGAAATGAAAGCAAAGGAAAAAGCAGCTTTCCTGGATGCCAGATGTGACTTCATGGCAGGGAGATTTTCTGAGAGGGAAAGGATTTTACCTTGGCAGGACAGATCTGAGGACAAAGCAATCCAGCTTTTTGTGATGTCTCTCCCTGCCATTGGTTCCACCCTGCAGGTGCCCAACATCCTCTCTGCAGTTCACCTTGGTGCCAGTCACTCCAGTGGGATGAGTCTGTTCCTGCCAGACCACAGGTGGGAAAGCCTCCAACACACCCTGTTCATCACCAGCAATGATAAAAGGGGCAGAGGAAGGAGGCAGCTTCCTCTTCTTCAGATCAAACCCGGTGTTAAGGCAGAATTCCCTCCCGTGAGATGATCGCATTTGGAACACAACTGACATAAATTGAGTCCCATTTCTGTCTCACCAAGTTGTAGCTCGAGGTGCCCTGAACTTTGATGCACTCCAGAAGGCTGCATTGGCCCCTGCCTGCCACAGCCCCCAGCCACCCTGCCAGGCCCTTCCCTGCTGCCCTTGCACTCCTGTGGCACACACCCAAATGCAGTGGCTGCAGCAGAACCCCTCACTCCCATGGTGCTCATGGACAGAGAGGAAACCCCACTGCAACTGCTGCCTCCTCCAGCTATTTTGAATTTATTGCACCAGGAAACACAAGGCAATTCCTCTTTCTGACACTGCACTCTCTGCTCAAACCTCACTGAGCCTTCCTGGGTGTCTGTCAGCAGACAAGGAAATTTTTCTTGAAGTGCAGCTTACAGATTGGAGCACAAAAATAGTTTATTTGCTTACAGTGCCAGGGATGCAGCATTAGGGATGCTCACAAGTCATTCCAAGCATAGTATGACTACAATACAAGCCACTGGAGCAGAAAGCCTGGAAGGGGGAAGGGAGGTCAAGGAAAAGAAAAATATTTTTCAGGCTGTCTTGAATGCTATAACTTTATCTTTTTTTCCCCCCTCCTTTCCTAATGTAACACAGAAAGCTTCTTGGGAGACAGAGAAACAAACAGTTGCTACATAGCCCACTTTAATGAAGTATGGATTAGGGCAAAATTAAAACTCCATTTGTAAAGCCCAAATAATAAATGCTGGTTTGCATTTGTAGCACAAACCTCCAGCTCAAAGATCTTTCATTAATATCTTAGTCACTTGCAAAATGGCTTTTGAGGAAGGTTCTAGATGCTTTGTGAAGCCCCAGATCATCATGAATTAGGGCTGCCTACATGGTAAAATTATGCTCATCAACTGAGTCAGCACTGGAACAAGTTTAGCAATAACAACACTTGATAGACAATAACAAGACAAATTTAAGGCACTGCAAAAAGTTTATTACAATGTAGATGTTCTGTGCAATGGCTGTCACAAGAAAAATTACTACAGTATGTAGCTAATAGCTAATTTTCAAAAGTGTTTTGCAGCAACTTTGAGCATTCAAATTAAAAGTGGGTGTTGGGAAAGTGAAAGCGTTTTAAGCCAAATTTTGCTCTTAGATGTGCTATTATTGCAGCTACTAATGAGATTTTATCTTATAGCCAAGAATGAGAGCAGTAACATGCAATTATTTGTTTGTGATTTTTTAACTGAATTAATGTTGATTCAGAGCTTGGTGAAGTAGTCTAGTTATATAAAGGGTTTTAGAATTTTTAGTTTTTTACACCTGTATCTTTGCAGCAGCCAGGTTTTGTACAATAAAACTGAGGTTAAATTCAGCAATACCTCTTTAAGTGACCCACTGCATCACTCCCTCCTCCACTTGCCATTCAGCTCCTTTCTCCAAAGCTACTCCATGCTTTGGTAGTGTTCTAATTCAAGTTTAGCCATACCCTGTGCAGCCACTGACAATCAGTTCCCCAGACTTCTCCTGGCACAGCTAAATATGTTTGTACTATAGGAAAAAACAACACCATATGGCAGTTGTTTGATCTCTACGCAGAAGCAGGTTTTTTTGAAAACTGATGAGCTCCACCTGTCCAGAAAGTTTAATTTCCCCCCCAGACATTGCAAAAACCTTACTTGTACACCTCACATGTCCCCAGCATCCAGAATAAGGAAACTTTGGAGCTCTCTCCTAAACTGTCTAGATTAGACTAATTCCTGACAATCTGCAGTGTCACTATTGCCTTCAGAGATGATCAGGGACTGGGTTTTCCCCCCAGGGACATTGCCAGTCTATGATACTCTGACACTGGGATTTTCCCATCCCTTTCTTGGGGTGTTGAGCCCAGCTGCAGCCCCTGCATTTGTACATGACCTCAGGTACATAAATCCAGTTACATAAGGCTGACACACCACATTATCAGCCTGCCTTGAAGAGCCTCTGACATTATCTTGGATTAATTCTGCAGGCCAGTAATTCTTGTTCAGTGTATCTGTGACATTTATATCTACTCTCAAATCACTTCAGGACATAAAAAGGGTTCAGTCTTTCATGAGACACAAAGTGCACACTCTGACCTGCAACTGATGCCAATTAGAGAGCAGCCAATACCTAGTTTGGCACATTCCATTGTGCCATGATGTGGCCCGAATGTTCCCTTAGGAGGAAAAAACCTCAAAGAGCACACTCCCTCCCCCCCCCCAAAAAAAAAAAACCTAGGAAAAAGGCATGAAGAGGGGGAGAATAAGCATGATTTCCCTGTGCAAGATGCTGGCTCTGCTTTCTTTCTTCATGCTGTGAAACTATTTGCTAAAGGAAATAATTTCACTCCACTTCCTTAGTGAAATTACTCTTTAAGTGCTGATTCTCCATCTGGTGCACAACTCCAGATTTTGAAAGATATTTAGGGATCTAGCTCCCAATTTCAAAGAGATGTCTGACATGTTTTAAAAATCAAATTTCTATCTTTACATGCAACAATGCACAAGTGTAACCCTTAATTTTTAAGCTGGGGGAAATTAATTGTAAGAGAAGTGTGAATTAAGAAAACCACACTCGACCTTGAAGCAAGATGCAAACTGTGATGTGAAAGGAAGGTTATGGACCACATCTGTGTCTCACCACAAAACCAACCATGTGCTACACCAAGGAGTTGACTGGTTTGTAATAGTATCTCGAGTGTGAAAATAGAGGTTAAACTTTCTTCACATCACACACACTTCAGCAAAGGGCTTACTTGACACTCACTTGCCCTAACATCTGGCTCCCAGGGAACTTGGCAGGGAGCCCAGCATGAGGTGCCTACTTCCACACCATCTGAGCAATGCCTGTTTCATGGAGTGGAGATGGAGAAGAGCCTTGGTAAGGAGTTTTGTCCCTGTGGGGAACTACCTGTCCAAGCTCCAGGGATGCAGCCATGCCATTGTGGGGGCCCACGAGGCAGGGCAGGAAGGGCTAGGCAGACAGACAGGCAGCACTCTGGTCCTCAACATGGCCCCTTCACCTCCCCCAGCCATCACCACACCTCCACTTCAGTCCCCTGACATACCTGCAAGCTGCACACACAGAAGATGCCTTCACAATAAAAGAGTTCCTGAGCTGCTGGCTGCTTGCACATTTTCTCCTTGTTGGTAACTTGAAGACTTTGCACCTTTGCTAATATTTGCTAATAATTTTCCTGGATTGTTAATCTTAAATTGGCTTTTTTTATCCATACACTCATACCATACTGAAATACACATTTGCTTTTTAAAATAATCCTTCCGATTTTCTCATTCAAATGAAGTTATTTTAGAGACTCTAAAAAGGATATTTCTTGAGTCATCCATCCCTAAAACATTTTCACTATCATGAATCTACCCACCAAGGGACACCAAACCCAAAATGTACAGCTGTCCTAGAACCCTTTTGAGTTGTGAGCAATAATTGAAGGCCAACCTGAATTTTTCAGTCTAGGAAAGAATGCTGTATAACTTATTTGGAATGTGAGCCAGTCCCACAATAGATGAAGGTTTCAAACAGCTTTCTTGGTTTTTAGATCTAGACTAAGCCAGGATATCATGGCAAAGATAAGGTGTTTAACATGAGACATGTAACAAATCAGTTTAAGTCAGCCATATAATCAACTCTTCTGTTAGCATGGGATCTTCCAGAAAATTATAGTTTTGCTGAAAAACCTTGCTTGGTGTTTCATTTCTCATTGCAGTGCCAACAAATAGCCAGGCAGGTGAAATGTGAGGGCTACAAATTCTCCACTGAAGTCAGTGACATTGCACCAACTCAAAGCAAAGGTTAGTCAAGCCCATCTTTCACACTGTTTAAAAATTCAGGCTCAGCACACTGCCAAGTCTCCTTCTCAGACACACTGATGTCTGAAGTTTGCTTTAAGAAACAATTAACTGTCCCATTCATTCTGTGAGCTGCTCACTCAGGAACCAAATGACTGCTCTCCTTTGTATTAGCCAAGATTCCTGCTCTCACATCTCAGGATAGCACTCTGGAGCAGCCTGAAGAACCACTTAAAAATGATGTATTCATTATTCATTTCCAGAGTTCATTAAATAATCTTTCATATTTGTTTTCTTTGTATTTTTGCCACAACTGAGTGCAAATAAGCTAACTGCTGGGTCTCAGAGGAAAAGATCAAGGATGCTGATTACCTCAACATACAGCCTGTGTTCTGCTGGAGTTTACAGAAGAGTTTACAGCAGTTTGCTGCTCCTGGAGGCTCCAAAGCACACGCCAGGTAAGCAGCAGTCACTGCCTGCAGTCCACATCACCTGGGCCCATCACCAGTCTGGGAAGGGCTCTGACAGCCCCCACCAGGGATTAGCAAGAGTGGAGCATAAACCCTAAAGCAGCACTTGCCCTTGGAAACAGGCATTCAGGGAGAAAAACAAGCAGCAGTCAAAGGCTATCCTTAGGGAAGGCAGGAACCAATACTCCAGCCAGGGGAAACCATCCCCAGAGAGCAAAGAATACAACTTTCATCTAAGTACCAGGCAGATGTCTTCCTGAAAGCAGCACAGAACTGACTGATGCAGAATTCCTGGTGAGGAAGAACCACTGCTACTGGAAATAGTCAGAGTTTTAGGTTAAAAGATGATCCCTATCTTGATTGATTTTTGATCACAAAGAGATCCCTGCTCTTCTCTTCATGCCCTATCTCTCACAAGATGGATGATTTTTGCAAACCAGAAAAGGCCTGGAGAAATGCATCCCCCCTAGCAGCATTTGATGCAGGATGGGGTAGTTTCCAGCCCTGCTAGAGCCTGCTGGCCACTGTGTGAGCTGCTTTTATCCTGCTGTCCTCAGAAGCCTTCCCACAGTCACTGCATCTGCTCCCTGGGGCTCTGGGGGAGGAACAGCAGCCTCGGTGGCCTGAGGGACTCACACAGTTGTTTTGCAGAAGCTCAGACTGTTATTGAACTGCTTCATTTTCAGATGATAGACTGAGGTTGAGGCAAGCAGTAGAGACTCACAGTTGCCAGAAGAGCAGTGCTGCAGGAAAAGCAGCCTTGACTATGACAGGGTGGAAGGGAAAGGAGAGGACTGAGGCTGCAGTGACTTGGCCTAAAAACAGTTTCACATGTCAGTGCTCTGGAGGCCCTCAGAGTGTCACAGGATCAGCTCCTTCCCCAGAAAGGGCTGCACTTTGGAGAAGATCAGGAAATCCATAAGGACAGGTAGCATCTCCCAGTGCATGGGGCCTAGAACAAGCTCTTCCTCCCCCTGCAGCTGCACACACCTCCCTCTCAGCACCAGGAGAACAGAATTATCAAGAGCCCACTGCTGAACATGGCACTAGATCAAAGGAGAGTACAAAGGAGCCCTGGAACCTGCCACACAGCCGGGGTGTGCTGATCCTGGTGCTGCATGGGTTTCCCATCCATGGCAGCACCAGCTCTGCTGATATTCATCTTGTTTTCCCATAGGGCTCTGGTTAGTAGAGCTTTAAATATTTTTTTCCTTCTTAACGTGGTTGCTCAGAATGAGGCAGGTGAAAGGAGACACAGAGGTCCTGTATGTATTTGTTCAGATGAGATTTGTTAGCAGGGTACATTGCTCCTCTCATCAGCTGCCTCCCACCTCACTTCTTTCCCCCACAAAACATCCCTGGTTTTCAGGCACTGATAAAGGTAGCAAAATGTTTATAGGACTCTGGGGATCCTTTATCATGGATTCTATACCTATTTTAAAGGCCTGGTTAATTCACATACATAAGGATTTCTCTTCTAAGGGTACTCCTCAGGAGCTAATCCACTTGAGAGAAGCTATTCAATGCAGGTGAAAAGTAAAGTGCTGTCTTTTTGCTGAATTACTATGGAGAGATAATCAATATTTACCTGCAAACTTTCTCACCACCCTACAGGACAGCTGCTCCAACACATGGGCAGAGATGAGTAAGGGTGCAAAAAGAAGGGAAAATCTTACTAAATCCACTTTCATCCCCTGAACAGGGCCAATACAACTATTAAAATGGCAAAAGGAGACTCTTTAATAAGTGCGGTTGTAGACAGGTGTTTTCACCTGCCACACTCACCCTTTACCTGTGCCCAGGTGAGCAGTAGGGCACTGCTGAGCTTCACCCTCAAACCATTACCAAAAGCAGCCTCATGCTGCTCAAAGTGAAGCATCTTGTAGACACTTGAGGAATTTACTTTGAGAGCAGCCTTTGGCACTCTGCTTCCTGTGGGAGTGATCCTCAGAATGTGGGTAACTTCAGGAGAGAGCAGTCACATACATATACCACCATTTTGAGATCCTCTACCAAATGAGACCCGGGAATATCTTGAAGAGTTAAGGCTCCAGGCTGTTTGGAAAGCTCAGCCTCACTGGCCCACCATGCCTGGGGACTAGGTCACCTCAGGCCCAGATGAAGTTGCAGATTTATCAGCGTTGTCCTCTGAAGGAGACAGGTGTCAAACACTGATACTGTCACTTTGCTGGTTCTCCAGACTGATTTGGTCTGGCCTAGAGGCTAAGATCTGGTTCAGCAAGAGGAGGCTGGAGTTCACCTAAGCTGTATGTAAGCAAACACAAGGCCTGGGTACTCTACACAGCACAGGGCCTTTCCGCATCTCTTCTGACTCAGATGAGGAGCCAATCCACTAAGTCCCTTTCCCCAGAGACACAATGGAACCCACCTTCCTTGCCATCTGTGCAGCTCCTCTTAAGCCAGTAGAGAAACTATGCCAGCATTTTCATTCTTCTCAGCAGGACACCAGTATTCCATACATATGACAGTATGCAGTCATACTGTGGGGTGCTCTGTAAAGGAAACAGGTGTTGGAAGGAGCTGGTAGCAGGAGTGGGTTTGTTCACCTGTTACAACATCCCAGCTGTCCAAGGTCTCTGGTGTCCAATCAGTGATTGATGAAATTATCTGAAGGTAATTGAAAGATATTCACAGCACACAAAGATTCATCAGCAGCCTTGGCTGGCTCTGGGAGAGGCTTAGTGCTAAAGGGAACTCTCCTCACTTTATGACTTGAGAAGGAGTAGGATAAAACATGTTGGCAGAGAACAATGACAGAGGATCCAACAGCCTATCCCCCCCTCAGGAAGGTGACCATTCCTTTGCTAGGCATCTTTTTGTCAGTCTGGCTGTATCCCACCCCTCATCAGTACTCCATGCCTTGAAACACCATCTGAAGGATTAAAAAGCTTCTCTTGTTCTGAGAGGGAGCAAAGCAATGTTCAGACCATGCTGCTTCCAAGGGCTCTGCAACTGGAGTAATCCATGTGGGCTGCTTTGCTGGACCTCAGGAAACACAGACACCTTTGTTAGGTACACCAAGAGCACTTCAGAGACAATCATGGGCAATTAGAAAACTGTCAAAAACAAAGATAACATGTTGCTGTGATGGATTTTCCCCAGAGAGTAAACTTAAGGATGATTCTTTCCTAATACAAGTTAGTAACTGCCAATAATAAGACCAGCCTCCTTCATACTGGGTTGAAATCTGCAATTAAGAATTCATCAAGGTCCAATTTCAAATTAGTTTCTCCCATGGTATATACCCTGGAAACCATGGAGGTCTCCAGAGAAATGATGCTGGAGGAAGAGTCACTTGGTTTGTTTCCTGTTGTGGCAGGAGGTGCAAGGGAAGAGGAGGAAAAATACAGGTTCCACCATCAGAAGAAGAGATCTTAAGGGTTTTACACCCCATATTGACTGGATTGGCTTTTTGAAATTTGACTTAATAAAAATAGGCTTTCTGAAGCAGCCAGCTGCTCCCTGCTTTCTCCCCCACACCTATACAAAGGCAATGTAGAGTGGGCTAAGTTACTGCAGCATCTTCCCTTGCTTTGTTTTATTTTTAACTCTGTGTCTTCCTCCAGTTCTCAGAACAGCTCCTGCACAGCCCTGTCATTCCAGACTCATTTCCTCCAGTGGATTCCAGGTTTTTTTGATATTTCAAGTATCCTTAGATGAAATAATGAAATATCAGGACAGATTTTTTTTTCTTGGTCCCAGTACCCCTTTCATTATTTCTTTTCACTAGACTTCTGAAAAGTACTCATTTTTCTGAAAAACATGGGGACAGCAGGGCCATATTGTACACACAGTCCTATTTCTTCTGACCTAAGGTTAGGCCATGCTGTTACAGCACAAGTTACACTGAAGTTAATCCCTTCCCTTAACACAAAACGGCAAATCAGTCTTGGTCCACGTACTCCAAGAATGGCAAATGTAACACATTTGGACTTCTTCCATCAAATAAATCATGTCTTGGAAGTGAAGATAATGGGGCAAGTTACAATTTTTAGCTCACTTCCACCTGGGATTTTTATCCCATTTTCTACTGTTTATATCATTTCTCATTAGAGCACCCTTGTGCTCAGTCAGTCCCCTGAGGCAGGCTTCAAGGTATATTCAATATAATATTCCCAGCTGGCTTTGGCCCATGGAAGCACAAAATACACCACCTGAAAACAGCAAACCTGCCACCAAGCAACCTGTGCTCTCATAGCCATCACTGCTGCATCTCACACTTTCCCCTGGAGCACTGTAGGACATGTGCCACAGTCCCTTGCAAACACCAGGCTTCAAAGCCTGCATGGAAATGACACAAAAAGACAACAGCAGTACCCACAAATACCAGGCTATGCAATGTTTTGCCTTTTAACCATACTGTGTCTCTCAGGAAAGGAACAGCTGTAATAACTCACCACAAATACATCCTTTGAATCTCTCCAGCCCCCTGCTGAGGCAAGATGAGACCATTACTGTACAAATTCTCCTTTCCATGGAGGAAATGGTAACCTCTGCCCAAGCAGGACAGTCCCTGGCCCTCTGCTGCCTGATAAGGTGGCTCAGAGAATTCTTCTCACTGATTTTTCTGTCTCAAAGGTTCATTAAACTGGTGGAAGATGAGGACTTAATCTCAGGTCGCCATAAAAAAAAAAGTAGTGAGTCCAGATGGGAAACAAACCCCCTCATGAGTTACTGCCTTCCTCTAGAGAACAAAGCAGTGATTTTTTACCTATTTTTTAATGTACTACTGTATAATCAAGCCAAGCTAAGCTATTTGTTCTGACCCATCTCTGGCTCCACCTTTGAGGATTAACACCCAAGTACACCTCCTTTCCCCAAACTCCTCCCCTCCATGAATGCATCATTGCTGGTTTTTCTTTAGATCTGAGATTTCCACAATATCAAGATACATTTATTTTGCCTGACTTCTAATGAAGGCCGTGAAGACAAAACTGAGCATGTTCCTTCATTGCCTCCTCTCTCCCAGACCCCAGGACTTCCCTGTAGAAAAACAACCAGACATGAACATCCAGCTTCCTACTCAGAAAGACAAGGGGATACTGCCCCGTCCCCACCCAAAATTTTCACATTCCACTTTTTATGATACACTTCTGTTCTCCACCTTTTGTACATTTCCCAATATCTTGGGGTAAGTCAAGCGCTCTCATCTTTTGCTGCACAAAATAGAAATTGAACTGAGATCCCAGCTAAAACTTTAAAACTTAAAGACAAAATAATTGCTGTGTCCACTGAATCATAACCAGGAGTCCTAGGAGAACAAAATTGGAAACTTTGCATTACACAGGCAGATTTCCCAAACCAGATATCTGAATTTCAACTGCACACAAGGATCAGGTATTTCATCTTCCAGTCAAGATGTGCAGCATGATAAAAACAAAGGCTTTAGATCTCAAGAGAGAAATCTAATCACCATTTCTCAGACGACAAAAGGTAACCACATGTAGAGAGATTTTCCTGCAAAGCTAATTGCAGCAGAACTGGAACCTCATTACCTGATTCCTCCCATTGCCTTGCAGTTTCTTCTGAGAAAGAAGGCTGTTTGGAGCCTAGTCCTGACCTGTTTCACTGCCCAGGAAGGGAGCCATCAGAAACAGTTTGTACTTTGTTGGTTTCAGTAACCACTGAGAATTCAGAGGTCTATTTACATTGACTACTCGGCACCTAAACAGGCTCATGTGAAAACTGCCAGATCTAACAATGAAGCATATTCTAAGATAAGGGAAAAAATGTTATATAAGTGAACCACAGTTTGTCCTGCCAAACCAGGTTCTTGCAAATTGTTTTGAGATCTGTTAATGAAGCTCATGCCTTTGTTAGCATGAGCCTTTGGTATAAACAATCCTACCCAGCTCTGATATTGCCTTCCCTTCCCTCAGCTACTTTAAGCTGTTGATACTTGCACACATCTAGGCAGAGGCAAACCTCAGCCATCCACTTGAGCAGCCTTTTGGAGCATCTCTGTTCATAGCAAAATTGATCCTGGTTTTTGGATGAGGCCTGCCAATGTGCACAGTGGCTCAGAGCTCCATACAAAGCTCAGCCACTCCACAGCTCTGGCCTCCAAAGGCCACAGGTCAGTCTCTGTTAAATCTGATGTTTTAAGTGCAAAGGCCATTAGGAGCTTCCCCAGTGTCTCTGTGCACTGCACAAAACCCATAGAGGGTTTATTGTGTGACCTGAGCTATTGCCCACCACAAAACTGCCTCTAATTGCTGTTTTAAGCCCTGTTCTGATACGCCGCTGCATCTTTACTCAAGGGGCTGCCCAGGTACTGCCTGGTGTCTGCAAGACCATCTAGCAAAGCAGTGGCTGCACTGTCCTGCCACATGTGCCCCTCACAGGACACCTATCCATACCACACCGGTATGGATGCCAAGAAGGGACTGGAATGAGGAGCCACACACTGCTTTATCTTCCCATCATCTCCCCAGTTAGGCAGCTACAAGACTGTCTCAAAAAAAAAAAAAAAAATCAAGATCAAAATCAATAATTTCTTCCTCAGAGAGAGTCTGAATTATGATCTGAAGCATATCAGTTTAAATTTAAATACCTCCCAGGTCTCTTGGATTAATCATAACCATTACCTTGCACAATCTTGGAGTTGGCAGCAGACAGGGAAAATTTACTGCAAGGAGAAAAGCAGAGACTAGAAATGGCTATTTTTCTACTGCCTTTTGCCAGTCTTGCCTATTTTAAACCACAGTCATTGAGGCATGAGTATCTTCATCATTATATATGTTATATAGCACAAGAGAAGATGGGATTAGCCTTGCTTTAGGCACTACTGTTATGGTAATTTATAACTGACAGGGTTATATTCAAAGTATGATGCACCCACTGCTCCCAAATGCCCTTCTTGGAAAAGGCTATGTACCAGGAAAAAAAAAATTAGGATTTCTATAGAATGTTTTTTAAAAAAAACTTATAAAATTTAGTAGCTGAACTGTAATGCAACTGTAATGCTAACATTATGGCCTGCCAACTGCTCCTGCATTGAAAGAGAGGGAGAGCTGTTTCACATGCTGGTTTTTGTTATTGCTGTCCCACAAGCACTGCAAAACTACAGTTTACCTCTACAGAATGGGTTAAAAGGAAAAAAAACAAAACCAACAAAAAGCCAAAGAGAAAATAAGAGGCTTCTAGCACAAGTCCTTGCCTGCAGTATGATTTCCAGTGCAGGCAGGTGGAGCTGAGGGCTCCAGCCAGCACGCAGTATTCTGCTGCTGGGGATGCAGCAGTCTGCACAGCAATTGCTCAGTGGGCAGAGGGATGCTGGCAGATTGGCTCTGAAATATCTTTAATACAACCAAAAGGACAGAATTCTTCACCCAGAAATGACAGAAAAGACCTTTTGCAATAATATCAATAAAATCTCATTTGATCTCAACCCCCAAATCTTCTGAGAATTTGAGACAGATTTATCCTCAGCTGGCTGAGACAAGCAATTAAAATAGAAGATTAAAAGAAACATAGGTGCATTCGGCACTGTGCGTGTATATGTGGCAATAAATCTGTTCCCTGGCAGTGTGTGGGAGAATTCCTCCCTGCTGTGGATTCATACCAGTATCAGGCAAGGCCTCACTTGCTTATTGCCAAATAAGCAGTGGGACTGGTGCATAGGATGGCAGCATCCCAAGCTCTACATGCTGGAAGAAAACAGTGACAGGGCTGACTCTTCACACAGGTAAGCTACATTTCCACAAGGAAATGTCATGCCAGCTATTAGTTCATGCAGGCTGCTCCCTGCTTCAGCCTGTGATGTATTATAATCTGTTTATGGGGGAAGGTAAAAACAACAAATTGTACAGAGCCTTGACCCTCCCCCCAGCAAAACCAATCAATGTCACCAAGCAGATCAATTTAAAGAGAAAAGTTCCAGTACCTTTATCACAACCAGAAGTTTGTCCAGCTTTCAATGTGAATAAGGCTGTGTTATGAATGATCATCAATGTCATACAGCAGTAACAGCTGGAAATTCTGGATAGCCTCTGCAGCAACACAAGAGGGCACAGCAACGCTGCCCTACCCACGCAGGGCCACATTCTGGCTCCTGTCAGAAGCACATGTGTGGGGAGCAGGGAAAAAAATGGAAAATTCCTGGGAAGATTCTCCAACACTTGGGAGGCAGCATATGATCCAACTGCCCCCGACACCAGCAGGGCAGCTCCTACTCTGCCAAGCTCTGTACTGTAACAATCTTTGGTCCATTTTCTAACAGCTGTGGCTGGGCTTTCAAGTAGCTGAAAGCCAGAAAGCAAACATGTGCTCCAAAAGGATGATTTTTAATTTCCTTGAGTACCATGTATTTGGGGTTGGACTCCCAGTGAAATTAAGTACTGAGGTTATCAACAAGCCCAGTGCTGCTAAAATCACCCAGATGAAGGACTCCTACCTTGAAAGGACCTTGGCTCTAGCACAAAGCTATTTCTGCCTTAGCATGATCAATTCTGGGCTTTTTGTGCAGGAGAGCTCAGATAAGCCAAAGGGCTCCAGCACTGACACAGAGAGCATCACCCAGTGAGGCATCAGGGCCACATGCCAAGTGACTCACAGGAGCACAGGGACATTCAGAAACCAAATCACAGAACTATGGGCTATTCTGGGTTAGGAGGGACCCACAAAGATCAAAGCCCAACTCCTGGCTGCCCATAGGACATGCCCAAGAATGTCACCCTGTGCCTGGGGGTGTTGTCCAAATGCTCCTTGAACTCTGTCAGCCTTGGTGCAGTGACCACTTCCCCTGGTGAGTCTGTTCAGTGCCCAACCACCTTCTGGGTGAAAACACTTGAGAGTGAAGAGCTTAACTAGCCTCTGTGGGCCTTCCCTGCAGATCTGTCCCCCGCCATGGAAGCTCACTGCCTTCCAAGGGTCCTACCTGCTGGGAGCAGGAGTAGCTCTGCTCCCTGCTGTTCTGCCTGCCAGAGGCTCTGCACTGTGCTGGGGTAAGACTGGGAGGCAGGAGTAGGAGTAGAGTCAGAGCAGGCAGCTCAGGGGGAGCTCAGACTGAGCTGAGGAGGGCAGGGGCCTGAGGTAAGAGGCCCTGAACTGGTGCTGACCCATCCAGAGCTCAGTCTGCAGCTTCACCCTGAGCCACCTGCCTTGAATCAGCTGCCTGTGCCTCCTCAATACTGGCACAACTGGCACAAAAGACAAGCTGCAACAAAGCTGTTTTCATGTCCAGACTCATCCTGCATATGGTTCTGGACACGCCTCACCTGCTTCTGGGGCAGGCAGAAGCTTCTCCTGTACCTTGACCTACTGAAAACAGGAGTCAGATATAAACTTCAGCATGTCTTGATCCTGTTTGCATGTGTGCTGTGTGGTTGAAAACACCCCAGGAATCATTTACTCCCACAAAACCCTTGGGTGGCAGCTTGGGGTCCCCTGACAGGTACATGCTCACAAAGTTTGAGGCAAGGACAAGGCGAAAGCTGACACTGGGGCACATCAAGTGAGGCAGCATTAGCACCCCAGGTGAAGCCCCTGAGCAGGTAACACACACAGCTTCCTGCCCAACCACTGTGTCATAGCAAAGACCATAAAAATTTGCCTGACTACTGTCCTTTTACAGTCAGACCTCACAGCTTCAACTCACTCATACAGGGCTCTGCTTCTTCCTCAATTCTTTACCTCTTCCTGCCTCTGCTCAGGTGCTGCCCTGCACAAACCTCAGCCTGATACCAGCAGCCAAGATCCCACAGTGTGTCGCCCAGAAGCCAAGAGTCAGCCTAAACATTAAACCTTAGTTCTGGCCTTCCTTGAGCTGTGGAAAAAAACAACTGGTCAACAGCCATACTGCAGAGGCTTAACCTCCATCCTGCATGTGTAGGAAAAGTCAAAGAGCAAACCATGAATCCAGGCTGGGAGGGACAGAAGCTACCACAGAGGGGACATCAGCTCCATTTACCTTGTGCTTCCAGCAAGGCTCAGGTTGCCTGCACAGGACACCAGGAACCCCCATTTCCTCTGCTCAGCCTCAGCCAAGCCAACAGCCCAGCTCCCAGCAGAGCAATCCCCAGCATCACTTGAGACCATAACAGCAAAAAAAAAATACCAGAGGCAAAAGCCTATTTTAATCTCTCTGTTATCTGGATCATCCTGGTCATGAGGAACATGACATTGTTTCAGCATTAGCAATCACACTAAGGTAACAAGATAATAAACAATTAAAATAGATTATTATTTCTCTAGTAATCTTTTAACTCTATCCCTTCACCTTGGAAAGGTGCTGGCAGATCATGAGTAAGACCAAGTCTCTGCACATCTTTCAAAAGCATTTTTGAAAAGTCCGAGACAAAAATGCCACAGGCCTGCTCTGAGGCCCACAGCCAGAAAGGAAGAACTGCTGTAGACACAGAGGATCTGGAGAGGCAGCTGAGACTGCTAAGGGCTATGTTATGGGCTTAACAGGGGTCTCAGGGAGGTTTGACCCTCACCTGGGGGTGCTCAGCTGTGGTCTGGGCTGGCTGTGAGAGACTCCTCTTAATAAAGGATCTCTTTTTTTGGCAAGTGTAAGAGCTGCATAAGAGCTGCAGTCTGACTGGTGGGTGGTGGGTGGGTTGCTCAGACAGTCTTCAAATAATGAGGATTTTTGCTGCATAAGGGAGAATCTCTAGGGAACTATTTATAAGTGATCCAAGAGGAATCCACATCATTCCTCAGTCCAAAGCTGTCTGCAGACCTGTGTTAAAGCCCACGGGAAATTTTGGATCAGGTCTCCACGTTGTCCAGTCCTTCCCTCTCATATTCTTACACTGCTAGAGCCCACCTTGATCAGCCAACATGGAAGCAGCTCCTCAGCATGGCAGCACAGCCAGGCCTGACCCACAGCAGCCCCTGCCACACCAGGACCAGGCTTCACAGCCATGCAGGTGCCCAAGTGTTATCGCTCTCCAGTGTTTGGTACTTGCATCAGAAGTGGAGATTCAGCAGTAAACTGACATCTCAGATTCAGCTTCACATTATGCATATACCTCATGTGAGAAGAAGGCTCACTAATTACTCAAGAGAAGCACAGAACTGTACATATTTTAGAAAGAGGCAGGTCAAAGAACATTCCTTAAAACACCTTAAAAACACCAAGGGTAAGAATTCGATGGAGAGAAGTAGACTTTTCTTCATATCAGCACTGGTTTATCAAAATACTTTGAACATTTGTAAGTTAAGAAAATAAAAACAACACACCACATTCAGAAGCTGGGGTGTTCTAGACAGATTTGTTTCCCTCACTTGTAATTTTCAGCAAGTTTATAAATTTAAAAAAATATGAAATATCTGCAAAACACTAGCAAGAGAAACTGAAATAGCTCTCAGGAAGTTAGCAGGGCAGTTTTTATTCCCATTTTAGAGATACATGAAGACATTGACCCATAAATCCTGAGAGGGAGTATTCCAATTAGACCAAGGTTGCATTAGACTCCTTTTTGCCTCAAAAAGAGGCTGAGGAACACTGCCAGGAGCAATTTTAAACATACTGCAATGTATATGGAATCTGAACACCTTAATCTACAGGTTTATCTGGTCTATCATAAAGCTCAGTCCTGTTGTATAGAAAAGACCTGGCCTCCTTTGAGTCACTTGAATTATTCCAGATGCACATCCATGTGACAAAGCTGGCATCACAGCCCAGAGGAACACTTGCCACTTCCCCTGGCTCCCTGTCTGATGTAGTGCCCTTTTGGGCAGAGATTAAACAGACACCTCAGGATTTCCCCAGAGCTCTTAGTGACAGAAATGAGTCTCCAAAAAGATCAGCAAGCTTCTGCCTTCCCTTTACCTACAAACAGAAATCTCCTCTCCAGGCAATAGCCCCCTTGGCTTTCCAGGCTCTCCTTGGAGAGGTAAATTGCAGAGGCAGCACCAAGTCCCACTGGGCAGATGAACAGTAAACATCTGAAGATGGAAACATTTACATCCTTAACAGGGAGGAAGAAGCAACAGGAAGAGAAGCAGAAACAGATTCAACCCCAGTTTCAACAGGGAAAAAGCAGCATGTTCTGTGAAAAAACAACTGTGCTAGGCAGTGCTTAGAGGGGCTGATACTTTTGTAGCTGAGCCCAAAATACCGATTTTCAAGGTGGAAGTGACTTTTTCCAGAATGGAACAGCTGTTCAATACCCAGGCTAGGAGCAAAACCCAGGTCCCTGTCCTTTTTCTAGAGCTTGGTCTCTCCCTCCATTCTGCACAGCAAATAACAGGAGAATTTGCGAAGGTGAGAGAACATTTTCTTGTTCAACATAGTGAAAATTGTAGCAAAAGGCGTTACCCAAAAGTCCAAACTGAAATCCTACACCAACAATTTTATGATGGACAGTAACACTCATGGGCTCTTATAAGGAACAGCAAGCCCACTTGTCTGACATACACCATGTTAATTATCTATATTGTGTGAAAGCTAAGGGTGAGCAGTACAGCCCTAGGATCTGTGAACCCTGCACCTCAAACCAAACCAAAGACAAAATGTTGTTCCTGTCTGTAAAAGTCCTCTGCTACTAAGTCTCCTAACCCTGAAAGTCCTGGAGTCTGCAGCTCTCTCAGAGAAGGACTCGACCTCACATGAAGCATTTCACTGAAAGCAGCAGATAATGGCCCTGATAAAACCAGGTCTTGGGGGCAAAAGAATCCCTGGGACTGCCCCTACATTACAAAAAAAAAAGACAAACCAACATTTTATGCTTGACTGGACTGCACCGCTCTTTTTTTGTCTGACTGAGGATGATCTAAAGTCCTGTTGTGTGGCAAACAGCTCACAGAAAAAGACTTAGTGAGTGAGGAAGCCTCTTTTTTTTCTTAATCACTCCTATGGATGCCTAAGGTTATTGCAAATTATTGCATCAACACTGAGTCACTCCCTCCTTGGCACATTTAAGTACAATTCCTCTCCTTCACAATTTCTTTTCATCCCATTGAACTAAAAAAAAAGTATAAAATGGAGAGGAAAAAGCCCAATACGCTTACTTTCAGCATCCCAAGTCACCTAGTCTCAACTTGAATTTTAGCTACATAACCAGTTAACAGCACAAGTTGCTACATCAGGAGTCTGGAAGCAAAGGGAAAGAAGCAGGTGAAGCAAACCCAGGAGAATCCAAAAGGAAAATATTTTTAAAGCTCCCCTGAATACGTGCTCATTCCTTTTTGTGCCTCTGGGTTCCTCTGAAATAAAGAAGAGCAATTATGAAGTGACCCACTTTCTTTCTGTTTAGAGTGAGGACTAAACAGGGGGAAGGGAAAGAAGGGGAAGAGAGGGAGAGTTACAGAAGGATAATATCAAAAGGTAGAGAAGGAAAATAACCCCAAATCTTTACAGCAGGTAGGAGGGCAAATTGTGGTGACCCAGTTTAAAGGAAGAGCAGGAACTAGACCTACTAACAGTCAACACCTTCCCACGCACTCTAAGGAGAGGAAACAGCAAGGGAGAGAAAAAAACTTGGTGCTCACGTCTCCTCTTCGAGCTACAAACTCATTCCTCCGGGTTAAAGTTGGTACAAGGGAAGTTTCTTCCCAAATGAGCCCTTCTCTCTCACCAACCCTTTTACCTCTGTAAGGGAGGGGTGGAACCACAGCCACCTCCTGGTTGGGACGGGGCAAATCAGGGCCAGGCGTAAACAATTAATCTCAAAACAGCTCAGGCAGTTTGCATTAGCTGAGGCTGCCTCACAGGTGAGTGTGGGAGACACATCAGGATGCCAGGGGAATGGTCAGTGTTTCTCCTTGTCTAAGAGCCAAGAGGTGGCATAACATGTGCTAGAGCCAGAGGAAGTCACCATGCTGGCACAGCCTGGCATGGCAGCTCTAGCCTTCATTCTGCTGTGGGTCGGCATCTTCAGGAGATGCTCATGTGCTGTGGCTTTCGCCATTTGCTGGGACAGCTGGTGGCCCTGAACCAACACATTTGTGGGGGACCCTCAGGGCTGTCTATCCTATGGACACAAACCAGTATGTAAGGGGCCTTCTGGCTTGCTGTACATTTTTGTCTTTTGCTTCAAGACCAGTGGGGTTTCTATTTCCCTTCTTAAATCCCATTTACCTCATTCAGTATAATCAGGCACAAGTGGAATGAAGTTAGTACTCGTGCACCACTTCACAGCATTCAAAAAGTGATTCAATAAATACTGTAACAAACACATGTATTATGCAGTTGACAATTATAACCATAAAGGAAGGACCAGCCATACCCTCATCTCCAGGTGGATTATTAAAAATCACAATTCAGCTTGTTGAACTCATCACAGCTCCGCTGGTTTCAAAGCCCGCACACAAAGAGAATTGCATTTCTGAGTCCAAAAGTCCCAGTTTTAAATAGTCTGTGTTTCCTCTAAACAAGCAATAGCCCACTTAAAGCATAACCTCATTAAAAACTGTGGATTAAAGCAGGGCTTTAATTTGCACTCACTTAAAGATTGACAGAGTATATGGCTGAAATCATAGGGGGAAGTGCAAGTAAATGACATTGTGTTAGAATATATTGGTGTGTGCCACTGTGTTTTTGTGCTCACAGAAAGGTTAGGCCAAAGGAACACCACACAGCAGTTCACATCTCTCAGCTAAGCCTCTGTCCTGCTTTGTCTGACATCTGTCCTTCCTTAATTCAGGTTTCTGGCAGGTTTTTGAAATGGTTCCCAAATTCAGGTCATGTGCACAGGAGGAGAATTAAAATCCAATGATAGTTTATTTTACTAAATGGGGATTGTTTTAAATTAAAAATTGGAGTTTAATCCTTACCTGCTGTCTATGTCATAGGAACATAGAAAAAGCTGTTTCTGTATCTTCTTTCCTCTGTATAATATAGGTCAAATGGCTGTAGTCCTCCTTCCTTTGTGTCCAATACTTTTGTGACTTTCTTGGGCAGAGCTTTCTTCTCATGAAAGCTGAGCTGGGCCTAAAATTCCCATTGGGAAGGTTTCTAGAGGCCTCAGACCAGTCCTACCCCCATAGCAGATGATAATCCTCAGAGATGTGGCTATGTTGTGACTACCTCTCATTTGCATAGGGGATAATAGATGCTGAAGTCTGGCATTGAAGGAAATGACACAGTTATAACACAGCTGTGGAAGGACCAAGCCAAGGCAGGGGGAGCTGGGGGCAGCAGTGGAACCCAGACTCACCAAATATTTAAGTCCTGGTTGCTCTTTAAGCAACTATTCAGGAAACACCTTTGAGGATCTGACTCTGCACATCTAAAAGAGTGATCAGGAAATCAGTGGGGACTCATCTCCAAAGGTCTATGTTGCAATTGTATTTTAAATCTCTGTATTTTTAAACATAAACCTCAGAGAAATCTTGGTTTGGCCTAAACTGGAGTACCTGATCACAGACAGGTCCTTAAAAAAGCCCACAGCCTAACTGTATCTAGAGATCCTGAACATGCAGGGAAAAATTAGGCCCAGCCATTCCCTCCAATTTAATCAGAAACAGCCTGGGGCAGATAAATGCAAGTACTGTTGATGGTCAAAATTCAGAGTTACATAAAGAGCAGTGAATGACAGAAAGTAATTAGGAGTTCTGCATAAAGGGCTCCATACTTAGACTGTTATTTCACAGCCCATATCAGACTGGGGCATGCCTCAGCACCTCAGCCTGGGAACAGGCAGAAATATGAGAGGCTGGGAAATGTTCAGTGCTTAAGCAGGTATGTTTTTACTCTCTTATTTGCTTTATACTTAGTTCAATTTCTTTCCCACCACATACTTGAGGCCAGGATGAGCAGCATTTGGATAAACAAGATATTTCCCTCTCTGCTGAAAAAAGAAAAAAAAAAAAAGAAACTGTGTGAGGAAGGTGGAGAGACTAAAGGCAGTCTTTGTGTTATAACTGACTCTAAGAGAGTGCAGGAAATAACATTCAGGATCTGGTGGCACTTTGAGCATTTTGGTGCTCCCCTCACTTGGCTGCCTAACAGCCCAGCTTTGCAGCACACAGGAGTGCGAGTTGGAACTGGAGGGGATGCTGTGAGCAGCCAGGAAGCTCCCATTGCCCACAGATCTCAAACCATGGACAAAGCAGGTGTCGTTCTTTCTCCCCTTAACCTGCTGCAGGCTGTGCCTGTTCTGCCCTTCTCTGGCTCCTGGCCAGTGATGGGGGAGCACACATCCTGCTGCTGTCATGCAGGAGAGCATATTCCTGCCTTATTATTCATGGGCTGTGCCCACAGGTACTGCTTGTTAAGCCTGCTGAATATTTGTCTGAATAAATTAGAAGGAGCTGAATCATTCTTAGACCAAATTCCGGTTTTCTCTCTTGTCCTACTTCATTTATAGGTTTCTCTTCTCACATATCCCCTGTACACAGTGTGAAACAAGTGTTCAAATAGTACTAGATAGAGTCAATAAAATCCTCATGTCCTTTCTCTTTTTTTTTTTTTAATGATCCTTAAAAGATGCTAAAGAATCAGTTAAAATTGTTTAGTAGCACTTATTGCGACAGAAATTCCGGCGCTGCGGTGCAAAAGCCTGCCCCCCTCTGCATCTCCCAGGATAGAGGCAGCCACATTCCTGAACAGCACATGGTTCATCCCTTCCCTCGCTCATTTTCAGAATGAAAGGTAGTTGTTCCTACTAAGCTTATTGGGCAACGTTTGTGATCTATTTAATGATTCTGCCCTTTGTTGTTTTATTAAACTATGTGATTTCTGCTGCAGCAGAGCTGAAAAATGAATCTTAATTTTTTTTTTTTTATGAGATATCCCAGTTTTCTCACTGGAAAACTACCTCTTATCCTCCTCCCACTCCCTCTCTGCTGTCTCTTCCTTTTACCATTCCTTACATCTCTTTCCCCAAGTTATGCTGCATTTTATTTTGCCTTCACTGCATTTTCCTCCCTGACTTTTGATGCAAAGAGCTAAATTCATCCCTGCTGCTATCCAATGGAGTGAAATTCTTCTCCGAGGCATTATTGGGCTGAATCCAAACCCAGCCAGCATTTTGCAGGGCTGGTGGCTTAGCCAAAACAACAGTTTATAATCTCTCTTATCCTTCCCTTACCTACCGTTAATATGAATTAATAATAAGTGCTAGTATTGCTGTCTCGAAAATCATACTTGTTTCTGAAGCACCCATCAACCGAGCTGTCTGACTGAGAATTCCTTTTTAATTTTCCCTGTGTGCTAGGAAGTTGCACATGGGCAGCTTGGATTCCAGAGCAGGGCTCGCTTTGGGATTCCTCTTGCCATCCGCAGTGCACACCTCACCCGAGTGCTGGGCACAATTAACCCCTGCGGGAGCCAGCCTGCAAAGGTTTCTTTTCCCAAACTGCCGTTTATGACGCTAAATGCATTTTCCCAATCAGGCTGCTGCTCCAGATCCCTCACCTGGAGGGGGATGTCTGCACAGTGTTAATCTCAGGCTGTGTTTACAGCCCGGGAACATGACAGGTTCTCTCCTTCCCTGCGGTTTCCATGTGCACAACTCATTAGATACTCTAATGCAGCAGGAAGCCCATCTCGACTGAGAATTCCTTCTCGTATATTTAGCAAACTTTTGACTGCTTCCTTTCAAAAGAGACTGAAGGACATATTTTCGTAGGAAGAGGGTGAGACTCACAAAGCACGATCTACAGTCACGTTTTTCTGTGGGGAACTACAGAGCAGGGTAGGAGGAATCACCCGCAATTCTCTCTCCTTCTCCCCCGCACCTCCCTCCCCTCCCCTCCCCTCCCCTCCCCGTCCCTCCCCCATGCCCATACAACCATAACACGAGATGAACGCGCTCCAAAATACAGCTGCAAAGCCTTCCCTCTCTTCTGTCTTCTTCTTGGCAAAAGTGGGGGGCAAGCAGAGAGGATGAGGATGGAATTATCCTAACGTGGAACTGATATTTTGACTCTGCCATAACACAGACTGTTCAGAAAAGCCTTCACACACCGTGTCAGAGTTAAACCCAGGCAGGGCTCACTCACTGCTCACAGGAGAGGCTGAGGCAGGGAACAGGGAGGCATCGTTGCTCATCTCCTGGTCTGAATGGTTCCATAAATGAAAGCCAAGGCTTGCGGGGTGAAAGGCAAAGAATGAGTGAGGTTATGAAAAAGAGCATCGCACTTTGACTGCAATCCCCAACCTTCATCACGATCTCCATTAAGAGATAAATTTTACAAACATACACTGTTTTGTATGAAATGAAAGTATTTCCTCCCCATTAGAAATCACGCTGGAGACAGCTCCATTTGCTCCAAATTAGGTACACTCAGAATGAATATTTTAATTAATTAATGATAAATAAGCCAGGCACTTTTCCTCTAACAGAGTTACCGTTTCCTTCCTCAGCAGGAGTGGGATGTGCTCACTGTGCTGTGTGTGTGTTCATATACTTGTCCAGGCTTTGTTTTTGATTTCTCTCTCTCATTTTTGAACCTGTCCCTCAAATGATCAGTTACAACACATGTCCTTTAACCATGGATTTCCTCGTGTTTGGCTGCCCCGACTTTGGAGAGGGGGGGGAGGAGAGGGAGACTAAACAGAATAACACACCCAGACCCCTGGCAGGATGTTCTGAGAAATAAAAAGAGGGGAGAGAAGGAAGAATTCACACGTAAAAATAGAAGCCCACGTAGATTGGCCATATATGGAGTACCGGGGACTTCAGAGGGATACCCTCTTCGGACCACCCCTTTGGCGGAGGAAATCGCTGCTGCGGGAGGGCCCCTGCCCCCCTGCCCGGGCGGTTCGCCCGCAGCCACCCCCAGCCCGCCGCCCCGACCCTGGCCCCGGGGAGGCGGCGGCGGGGCGGCTGCGGGAGGCGGCGGGGCCGGCTGCGGGAGCGGTGCGGCGGCGATGACTCAAACCCGCCCGGCCCGCTCTGCCCCCTCCCGCTCCCCCCGCCGGGGAGGGCTATTAAAAGCTGCTGACGTAGGAGCGGACGGCCATCTTTGATGAGGGCACGGCTCCCGATCCATTGAAGAAGGAGACCCGCGGAGGTCAGCAGCCTCCTGTCCTTGCCTCCCATCCAGCTGCGGCACCGACCCACCGACCCCGCCGCGCCGCGCTCCGCCAGCCCAGGTAAAGGTGGGACACCACCGCGGGCACCGGCTCAGCAGGGGGAGGGGCGGTATTGACGATAATGAAATAGAGAAAAGGGATATGTTTAAAGTGGGACCTGCTCGGCTTTTTATCTCCAGCCTCTGGGGCTGCTGCGGGGACAGAGAAAGGCAGGGAGAAGGGGGCGATTTCGCCGCCAGCCTCATTGCCGGCTGAAGCCGGGGAGGCAGCCGGGCTGTGCCTCTCGGCCGCGCGGGCGGCAGGAGGCCGGAGGAGAAGGCAATGTCGGAGAAGGGGAACCGGCGCCATTCTCAGCTCCGACCGGGGAGAAGGGCGTGCGGGCGCTCTGCGCTGCTGGGCCGGCCCGGGCTGTGCCGCCCGGAGCACTGCAGCGCCCGCAGCGCGCCGGGCTGCGACGGAGCATCAGCACCGCGGACAGCGCGGGGCCCGAGGGCACGGGGAGGGGACGTGCGTCTGTCCGTGTCTGTCCGTGCGTCTGTCTGTGTCTGTCCGTGTGTCTGTGTCTGTCTGCGTGTCCGTGTGCATGTGCTCAGCACCGCGGACAGCGCCGGGCCCGAGCGAGACGGAGCGGGGACGTCTGTCTGTCTGTCTGTCCGAGTGTGTGCTCAGCACCGCGGACAGCGCAGGGCCCCGCGCCGGGACCGGGGGGTGCGAGCCGTCCGTGTCTATGTCTCTGCGCGTGTCAGTGTGTCTGTGTACGTTCGGCACCGCGGCAGCGGAGGCGGCCGTGCTGCAGCGCCCTGCGGCTCCGCGCCCCCCGCCCCGGGGCTGCCCCCCCGGACACGGGACTGGGAAGAGATTCCCGACTGGCGAGCGGCGGTGCTCCCTCATTCCAGGACAGAACCGCGGGCAAGCGCAGTTGTGGTTCTGTAGCTCAGAGTGAGAAGAGGGAGAAATAAAATTTAAAAACCAAAACCCAACCAAACAACGACAACAACAAAAGGCAAATAACATCAGTTCCTGCAATTAATCGGCGTTTGGCACTCCAGCCCCTCTCCCTGGAGAGGTGTTTGTGCAAGGAAGGCGGGGGTTACATAACGCCTAGCCCGCGGGGTCCCCCCGGGGCCGGGTCCCGCCCGCGGAGACCACCGGCAGCCCCCCGGGGTTCCCCGCAGCCGCGCTCCGTGTCCCGGCGCCGCTGCCCGCGGGCGCCTCGGGCGCTGCGTGCCGCGGGCTCCGGCGGCGCTGCGCCGTGACACGGGGGACATCAGCCCGCGCCCCCCCCGCCCGGCCCCGCGCTGCGGAGCGGTGCGGAGCCGCCGCCTTATGTAACGCGGGCTGCCCCGTCACGGCTCCTGGCCCCAGCTCCCCTGGCGCCGCCGGTGTTCCCTCCGCCCGTCCTTTCTACTTCCTGGCACCCCAGACGCCCAAACGCCTCGGTGCGGTCCCAAATTGGCAACTTCGCTGCCGTTTTTTTTTTTTTTTGAGTTTTTTGTTTGGTTTTTTTGGTGGTTTGTTTTTTTTTTTTTTTTTTTTTTTTTTTTTTTTTTTTTGCGGGGCGAATAAACAAGGGGAGAAAGGGGGATTGGGCTGCGTGTCCAGACATGGAGCTGCGTAGCTGCGTCAAACCAGAGTCGCGGGATCTGCCAGATTACGTGCTTGGCTTGAATAATTGCTGCTGGTTTCGTTCCCAGCTGAAAAGCAGAGGTAGGGGGGGAAATGGGGGGCTGGTCTGCGGCGCTGCCCGGGGGTGGCAGAGCAGTCCCTTAACCCAGACCCGTTTGCTTCCAGCCCAGGCCACAGCATCTGCAAGGACATGCCTGTCCCACACCCCCACCTCGTCCTGGCTCTGGGCATGGAGCAGCTCCCCCAGTGATCAGCACGAGGATGGTATGGGGCAGCCACCCCTTCAGGTGGCAAGGGGAGGGATGGAGCCGTCTGGGAAATGTGTGCTCCGGTGGGAATGGCTGGGGAAGACACTCTCTCCAGGCACCTGCACATCCCTGCAAAAAAGCCAGCCTAGGAAGAAGCAGCAGTGGTTTTCCATTGCTTCTGCATCATGCAGAACAGGTCAGCCAGGAGGTGACTGCTGAAGAGTTTGGTTCCTAGGATGAGTGCCAAAAAGATAACAGAGGTGACCAAACCAAAGATGCAGGCAGGCCTGACTGGCAAAAGCAAAAGCTTGAGGCTGCCTCTGAAGTCAAGAGGTGCTGCAGAAACTCAGCATGTTACAAAACCAAATGCAGCTAGATAGCAACCCCAAATAAATGCAGCTTAACTTTTTTTCCACATCTAACTAGAAAATGAGAGTGACATTTCTGAGAGCTCTCGGGACCAGGCTGTGTGTCCATTGAACTCATGGGGGCAGTGAAAGAAAGAACAGCAGAATCCAGCCAGCACGAACCCTCAAAATACATCTAATGAGATGCAGCTCCACTTCCCAGATTTATTGCAGTGAGGTAGGAGATGCTTTTCAGGTCAAGGAAAGCTTTTCATTTTTCTCCCTATGCTTTAGACATGGCAACAAATGACAAGATTAAAGTGCTAAGGCAAATAAAGCATGGTCTCTGCCTAGTGCTTGCACTGCTTTAACTACATAAGGTAACGAAACAAAACTCTTTTCCTGTCAGTGTGAACAACTTCAGCGATTTGTATGTCTATGTGTCACACAGCTACAGCTGCTGCATTTGTAGCAACCCTCAGGGAAAAATGGAAAATATATGGCATGGTGTAGGACTCAGTTTGCTAATGATTTCTTCTCTCAGGAATGAAGAGCAGAAACTGTTTTCCCTTTACCTTGGCTTGTTGTCACACCATTACTCTTTCTCTTGCATTTTTTCCCCCCAAATCTCTGTCATAACATTTTATAACATAAGGAGGACTCTTTCATCTATACACATTTATACCCCCACACACGCTTATTTCAGAGATTTTCAGGGTTCCAGGCTGGGTAAAACCACAACAGATGCAGGCTGACTTTGCAGCATTCATTGGGCAGAGTACATTTTTCCTGTCGGTGGAGTTTCATGCCCTGCTGCCAATGCAGCCACCTTTGGGCTGGACCAGTGCCAGGCAATCTGTAACAACAGACTTGTTCAAGCATTTCAGAGCTTTAAAGTCTAAGGCAGACAAGGATAATGTGTTGCTGGAGAGCTGCTGCAGGATGCACTTCTCAGGCAAATCCTGATTACCTCTAGGAAGCTGGACTTTGGAGCGAGCATAGGGCTCGTCTATCTACTCCTGGGAATGCTGGATATAGTTTGTCAAGGCTGTAAGCTGTCAAGGAATAGTTTAGCTAGCTTATTATTTTTGAGCCACCAATGGTATGGTTTTCCTTTAGTTTCAATAAACTCTGGCTTTCTTGCCTACTGACCTTGCAGATTCAGCTAGTTGCATTGTATTGCAACAAGCACATTCTCCAAAACACGCAAGTTATATTCCTAGTTTTTGTCTGTCACCCCTATGTTACTCCCTCCACAAATACTTAGGCACACACAAACTCCCACGAGCAAAATCTGCCTCTTATCTGATGATGATTTTCAATATGCTGTCCCATATCCCACTCAATTTTCTAGGACTTTCCATCAAGCACAAAGACAAGTCAACTGCATAGATTCAAAATTTTTCTTTCCTGCTTTGTGATAGCCCCAAGGCTGACATTGCAAGACCCAAAAGTGGATCTGAGTGGCCTTGAGGAAATGTTTGAACCACCTGCCCTGCTATTTTAGGAAGAAATTTAGCTTTGCTCTTTTACATCTTTCATCTTATTCACTTGCTGTTTCCTCATCATCTCATGCTCATCTGCAATCCTGTTTTAATTCCTGCTAAAGATCACCAGGATGAAAGAAACACATCAGGGATATTAGGATCCTGATGTGAAGAGTGATGAGTGTCACTTTCTGATTTTGATTATTCCAGCAGGTCTAATCCAAAGTCAGAGTTGGAATCAAGGAAAATACTTCCCTGTACATAAATTTGGGGCACTTGTAAAAGAATATTTAGCAGTTTAGGTTTTTCAAAGGGAAACGAATTTTGTGTACGTATTGCCTCTGAAATACACTGGCACGCTGTGATTCTAAAGAGAATGTAATATTGCATTGTAGCTTTTTCCTTTTTTTTTTCTTCTCTTCTTTTTTTTCTTTTTTTTTTTTTTTTTAATAATAAGAGATGGTATCCTATCTCACCTATTGGAGATAGCTGAATTCTACTCCAGGTATAGGGAAGAGAAGAGGGAAACACTAAGTAATTAATCATGGCTGCTCCTGGCCTTTTAGAGCTGAATGTTAGTGCTGACAAATCTGTGCTTTGTCTGGCTGTTTAGGAGACTTTTTTTTTTTTTTTTCTTTAGAGCTAACAGTGCTCTGTTTCACATTTTGAATGGGATTTAAATTATTATTCAGCACCATTGTCAATTGGTGTGAAGTGGCATAACTGAGTGCTGTGCTACTCTACAGGCTGATAATCTTTCAAGCTGGGACTCCTCATTGGTGTTTTAAACTAGAAATGGGTCTATTTGCTGAAGGAGCAGGTCTTCTAGGAAAAAACACTCATTTCAGATGCTGCCCTCCCAAAGCCCATCCCTATTTTTAGGGCTTGGTCTCATTGTCGCAGACCCTCACGGCCAGGCTGCCTCAGAAATGCTGACAGGGAACAGTGATGAAGCAGCAAAGGAAGAATCCTGGCTGTTATGCCTCTGTTTCAGGTTGGGTTCTGCTGCACTCTGCTGGTACATAACACCAGCAGAACTTGAATATGGTGTAAAACCCAGGACACAGTTGAATTTTTCCTAAAGGCACAGCTGTGTGCAGAAAAAGTCAAAAATTCCTAGCTGTAGCCATTCACTTTTCTTTCAAGCTAGGGAGTAGGGTGAAGTTTTCCTACATTCTACTAAGTGGACATGAAAATTATGCTTCTTCCCTCAAGTTTTTAAAAGGCAATATTCTTAATGGCTGAAACATTGTATTTGTAGAGTTGAAAGATGAAAGAACAGAGGCAAAGCCAAGTCTCACTGTACAAGTGTCCAAAACTGAACAAGAGGAACTGTTTGTATATGTTTTCACTGTAATTATAGTTTTCCTTGTGTTTTTAATATGACCAAGTTTTTGTGCCAGCATTTACTGGTAAAATCTATGAGCAAAATGAGGGTTATCCTAGACTATGGCAGTGCTAACAACTAAAATTTGTATCCTAGACAATACAAAAGGATGCCTCATGTAAGTGATTTGTGAAATTAATGCAAGATTTGCTATTTCTTCCTCAAAACCTACAAATTATCAGGGAGTTGTACATCCAAGGCACTGCAGAGTCCTTGGTAGGGCATGTTTGTAATTCTGCATTGATCTCTTCCATCTCCCACATTTTCTCAGTAGCATTCCCTTGCTAAAAATCTAAACAGATTCTGTTGCTAAAAATCCCAGTGAATCTCCAAAGAATTTCCCTGTCACGTCTGTCAAAGAGACTAGAAGTTTAGATTGAAAACTAAAGCTCTGATCACTTCACAGCTTGGTGTTCGTCATGCTGTATTTATTTATTATATTTAGTCTTCACCCAAATGAGAGGAATTCTGTTCCTGAATTGCAGCACAGTCATAGAAGAAATAGTAATTCTATTTTTTCTTTTGTATAAAACAGTTATTTGGAAGATGTGCCAACCTCTCCTTTGGTTCCTTTTCCCACTCCTGGAAATTATAGCTCCCAGTGGAACTGTGCAGATGCCAGTTCCTTGATCTGTCTTACCGAGGTAAATATATTTCCTCCAGCTACTCTAAAAAAATTCACAAAACAAAAGTATACTTCTTCAAAAAAGCTCAACTGTCAAAATAGTGTTACCATTCACTGATTCTTTTTTTAAACAGGAACAGAAGTCTCCCATGCATATTTAAGATTTTTTTTAAAATAAAAGGTACTAAAATTAGCTTCACTATGCTTTGGATGCAAATTAAAATTTTCTTTCTCCTCCCTGTGCTAGTATTTTTTGTTCAGTCTGTTCCCATTCACATCCTTAGGCTCCTCACCATTCACCTCACAGGGATTTAGCCAATTGCTAAAATCCCTCGCATTGCTGCAGGCAGCAGGGAGCTGCTGCTTGGTCCAGCCCAGCACTGCTGCTGCTGCTGCTGCTGCTGGCAGCCTGCGCACCCTGGGCACACACTGGCACACACCTGGGCACACCTGGGCGCACACCTGGGCACACACTGGCACACACCTGGGCACACACTGGCACACACCTGGGCACACCTGGGCGCACACCTGGGCACACACTGGCACAAACCTGGGCGCACACCTGGGCACACACTGGCACACACCTGGGCACACACTGGGCACACACCTGGGCACACACTGGCACACACCTGGGCACACACTGGCACACACCTGGGCACACCTGGGCGCACACCTGGGCACACACTGGCACAAACCTGGGCGCACACCTGGGCACACACTGGCACACACCTGGGCACACACCTCTGCAGGCTCAGGACTGCCTGTGCCCTGCAGCGCTGGCCTCCAGCGACTGCCACGGTGAGGGAGAAATTGCTGTTCCCTGTTTGTTCGGCGCAGACAGCTCAGCGGGATTGCTCGCTCCTGCAGAAAGTGGCAGGAAGGCGCTGGCAATTAAATGAACTGGAGATGTTTGGTTACATCTGAACTTCAGCTATTGGGGGTTGAGGATGAAAACACCAGGACTGCATGTGGAATATCTGGATTCAGGTGCAAGTATCACAAATTAAATTAATGTAATCTTTGCCGAGTGCTTCAGTTGCTTCTATCCATAAAAGAAAAAGCTGAGATTAAAACAACTTTCAGTTTACATCTCTCATTTTCAGAGGTAGCACAAGTACCCCTTACCTTTGAAAATATATTTTTATGAATATTAGGGCATAGCAGTTTCAGCTGCCTGGGGGTGGTGACCTAAACTCAAAATGCAACATTCTCCCAACAAAGGTGATTGTCATTTACCTAGAATTTGACAGGCTGTTACCCATGATTGTTCCCTTCGGGTTAGTAGAAGGCTTGGCTGGAAGAATCCATATAAATCCAGTTTATTGCTATTGCATTCATGATAGCAAGAGAAGGACACACTCTCAGACCAGAAGTGAATGAATTTGCTTGTGCATTACACAAGACCAGGACTTTGCCAGAGCTCTGTGTTCCTCCGGAGCTGCACTGAGCTGCAGGGGAGAGCGGGACTGAGCCCTCTCCCTTCAGCAGCACCCATTCCAAACACGACAGCTGAACATACAGCCCAGCTATGTTCTGTGAATAATTGAATGTTTCAGCTAAACATTTTCTTTTCCAGAGAGTGTTCACCTAAGTGACACTCAAGGATGTGAAAAGCCCTCAAGAAAAAAAACAAGGTATGCAAACCCAATTAAACTGGAATTCACTGCTGACTACCAACAAGCAGTTCTCCCCGGGGAAGCATTTGTTTTATTTGCTCAGCTGTATGGAGGCAGGTACTGGTTGCAGAGCTTACTGAAGGATTTCCTGCAGCTTTTCTGCCACTAAAATCCTGTTCTTGGGCTACGGAATTTGCAATTCCTGAAAATGTAGGTCTTTTATTATACCAATGGCAGAGGCAAGAGGCAGAAAGGCCAAGAGCAGCAGAGGTGTTAAAGATGGTGCTGGATGAGTGCAGGAAGGGATTACGTGGCATAGCTGGTGGTGGTCACAAGAGGCTGGACTTGATAAGGCAGCGAGTCTCCTCAAGTCTGATGTTCCTAAGAGGTTTTCTTATTTAACAGGAGGGAGGAGGGGAAAGAATGCCTGGATGGTTCTTTGCTGTCGGTTTAGTTCATTTTAGAGATGAGCACGTCAAGAGACAGTGGAAAAACCCCTCAAGGCGCCAGGAATGCACTAAGTATAATTGAAAATGCTCTAGACCGCCTTTGCAATGCAACAGTAGGGCCATCTGCAGGCTTTAGATTCTCAATATTAGCAAGGCATTTTTAAATAATTTTGTTGTCTTGTTCCCTTTTTCTTAATTAACTGGTTTAAGTAGTACAAAATAGGCTGCTCCTGAAGCAACTTGCAAGCTCTGAGGATCATTTGCTAAGCCTAGTAAACAAGAACAGGTGTGTATTTCTAACAGTCTGGCAAATAAGAACACAAGAGAGCTGCCTATGTCACACAAAAGGTCCCCAATTTCCAGATTAATGCCCAGGGCACTTAAGGTTAAAGTATTAAGCAGGCTGATAGAGGGTAGCATGTGACAGAAGAACTGACTGGCATGTCTCATCCTCTGGAGGCCTCAATAGCTGTGCTGCCTTTTTATTTTTCTTGGAGTTTGGGAACTGCAAGTTCTGCAGCCTCAGCTCTCTGCTCTCATCATGTTCCCCAAATGCCTTGCAGGAAACCACCCTCTCAAGAGAAGGAGATGCAGAGAAAGACCCTTTTCAGCCTCCAGGGTGCTTCGTATGGACAGACAAGTCTATACAGGCAATGAGCCACCCAGATCACAGAGGAACAACAGGGAAAGAGTAGGAAGACAGGAACGCAGTGCAGGTGGAGATGAAGAGTTCACTCTCTCTCAGCTATAAGGATCCCAGTGCTTCCCTCTCCTTTGACTGGGTTGTTGAGTAAGAGGCCAGAAGAAGTTACCCATCAGTGAACTGAACCCCCTATAAAACAGGACATCCCACAGGTTGCAGGGCTTCTCTGTCTTAACTGCTCCTCTAGCAGTATAATATTCCAGCTTTTCTTTCAAGAATTGCCTGCAGTGAAGAATGTGACAATATACAGTTTTTAATTGAACAGTAAAATCCAATAAATTCTTTATTGTGGATGCAAGCATTTATCTGCAAAGTTATTAAACCGCTATTTAGATTGATGAGCAGCTCTGCTGCTGCCATACTGTGATTTTCCTATGGTTATCCCTATTCCTTTATGGAGTAGCACTTACTTTCCTCTTTATAGTTAAGAGCTCCATTCTTTCCCAGTAAGGATCCTGTATTTCTGTCCTTTCCTTGCCTGCAGAAAGCCCTTACTTGCACCTAGAACTTTACTCACAAAACTTTTAAAAGAATTCCCAGGCTGGCAGGTGAAGAGATAAGACAGTGATCCAAAAGCCAGGACAGACTCCATGATAGAGGAAATTAGATGTTCAAGCACAGAGTGTGAGACTGCAAAACCATGTAAAGATTTCAATTTCTTTACTTTTTTTTTTTTTTATTCTGTTTTTGTAGTGACATTTCTAAGAAATATGTTGTACACTCAACTGTTCTCCAGACAGAGTTCTTCCATTAATGTCTGCATTCAGAATTTATTTCTCAAAACATCTTCCTGCAGCAGGGAAGTCAGAGACCTTTCAAAATTTAACCAGGCTCTCCAGCATTGTCAAACACAGTAAGCCAGTTCCTGAGCTTAGAAGAGTTGCTTTATCTTAACCAGAATATGATCCACTATACCAATAAGGATGAAGAAGAGGACAAGAGGACAAAAAGCAGAATGAATAACTAGGGGAATGAAAAATATCACAACAAAGAACAAACCCAAATACAAAAAAAAAAAAAAAAAAAAGGACAAAGGCCAGTAGACTCAAATATGAGAAAGGACAAGGTGAGCTTTTTTAAATTTTTTTAATTCTCTTTCTTGCTGTTCTTTCTCTACAAGCACACAATTAACAATTACCTAGAGTTAAAAAATAAAAATCAATCCTCAAGTATTATATAGAGTAATTTTAAAGGTGTCCTGAAGTGTTAAGTTATAAAACACTCTCACTCCCCTTAGCAGCCACAACCTTCTGTTCTATCTTTGCATTTCACAATGCAGATGGGTGCAGAGGTGCATCCTGACACCTAATCTGTAGTTGGTGTCTCAGAGACAAATAACAGAGCAAAAGGAAAAGGGCTGCTACCCACTCACTGCGGTGCTGGAGATGTGCACTTGCTCTGCAGCACTTACACTGGAAATAAAAGCAAACCAGTGTTTGTGATATCACAAGACAGAGACCAGACATTTTCCTTTTGCTAGAAAGCCTAAAAAAGGCCCTCTTTTCAAGTGTGTTAGAAATAGAAGCCTGTTTCAGAAGAGACATGAAATTATCAGTGCAAATTAATAGCACCAGATGGGGGGTTAAATTGCTGCCTCCCAGCTGAAGACATGCGAGGGAATGGAAGTGGTAGACTCTAAAGAGGGGATCATCAGAAGCGAAGAGATCCCACTGCGAGGTGGGATTTGTGAACATCCTGCCTGCGCTTGTAAGCAGCTGCTCAGATGAGTGGTTTTATGGGCCAGAGCAAGGGGGAGAAGGGAACAAAGTCACAGCCATTTTGGAGATCATGTCTTAGGGTGAGGATTGCACTGCTTTGCCCAGGACAAGCTGTCCAGCAGGACAAGCTGCAATGGAGTATCGTGGAGCTTGGTCTCCTGAGCTGGCACACGGAGACAGGGAGCTCATCAGAGCAATCAGAGAAACATGGCTGTGCACTGGCATTGTGTGGCAAGGTTTTGGGAGGGATATGAGGGGCAAATTCTGTGAGATGTTGCCAGAAACTTCCCCTAGGTTCAGTGGAGACAGTGCCAGTGAGCTCCAAGATGGACCTGCTGCTGGCCAAAGCTGAGCCTGTGAATGATGGTGGCAGCTCCTCTGAGATAACAGATTTAAGAAGCAGGGAAAAACCTGCAACTGCAGCCAGAGAGAGAAGTGAGAAAATGTAGGAGGAACAGCTCTGCAGACACCAAGGCCAGTGAAGGAATGGGAGCAGATGCTCCAAGTTCTGGAACAGAGATTCCCCCACAGCCTATGGTGCAGACTGTGGTGAGCCAGCTGTGCCCCTGCAACCCATGGAGGTCCACAGGGGAGCAGAGATCCACCTGCAGCCCATGGAAGAGACCCATGCTAGAGCAGAGGGATGCCCTTCTATGCTGTGATCTCATGGGAAGCTCGCACTGGAGCAGGCTCCTGGCAGGACCTGTGGATCCAGGGAGAGAGGATCCCAGGCTGGAGCAGATTTGCTGGGAGGACTTGTGATCCTGTGGGGAACTCATGCTGGAGCAGCCTGTTCCTGAAGGACTGCACCCTGGGGAAGGGGACCACTGGAAGAACTGTGGCCCATGGGAAGGACCCAGATGCGGAATTTAATGGATGACTGTCTCCCATGGGAGGAGCCCCATGCTGGAGCATGGGAAGAGTGTGAGGATTCTCCCCCTGAGGAGGAAGGAGCAGCAGAGTCAATCTGTGATGAATTGACTGCAGTCCCCATTCCTTGCTGGAGGGAGAAGGTAGAGAATTGAGAGTAAAGTTGAACTGAGGAAGGAGGGAAGGGTGGAAGGGGAAGGTGTTCTAAGATTTGGGTTTATTTCTCACTGTCCTACTCCAACTTGATTGGTAATAAATTCAATAACTTTTCCTGAGCTGGGTTTGTTTTGCCTATAAGAGAAATCCCTCTATCACCTCCCTGTCCTTATCTTGACCCACAAGCATTTTGTTGTATTTTCTCTTCCCTGTCCTGTTGAGCTGTGGCTTTGGTGGGCACTTGGTATAATCAGGGCTGACCCATCACAGGCTGTTGATCTGGGACAGTACTAACTGGGTTGGCTTCCAGAGCAACAGGGAGCTTTGTCAGGAATACTCCAGGTTTAAGGGGGTTGCTACTGAAAGAATGGCAGTTCTTACATTAAGAGAGCAGCTCTTAACATAGGCGCTTCTCAAAACATTTCAGTGGAAGAGGAAGATCTATTTGACCATAATTAAACCCTTTTTAACTCTCTGGACACACCAACAAAGGAGTCTGTTCAAAAGGAAACTTCTGGAGTTCAAACACTTCAATAATGCACAGCTGCATTATGCAGAGAGCAAGCAGTGGAGCTGCTCCTCCTTTCAACTGGAAGGGCAGTGTGCAACTGGAGCACACAGTGCACAACAGAGGCTCAGGAAGCCTTGAACACAGTTCTTTACGTGCTCAAGGAAACAGGGCTGCAGCTGTGCTCTTGTGCTACACAGAAACCAAGAGCACCACCCCTCCCTGAATCTCAGAGCTAGCAGTGACTTAATTCTGACTGAGACTCTGCAGAAAGTTACATAGACACAAACACACTGTGGTTTGTACAAGGCAGGGATGTATTGTATTCCATCAAACCCTGAATCAGTTGAGCATAAGAGCTATTTTGCTATGAGTCACCACCTGTCTACAGCAGAACGTGGTCAGGTCCTCTCTCTAGCACTGCAGAGCAGAACTGACTCACCTCTGCTGGATCTGTTCTTTAAGTCCAACACAGAGGCAGGGCTGAGAAAAGTGGTTCATCAGCACCTCAGTAATCACATGGCTCAGATATGCTCACTGTATGACGCACTTGAAGAAATCAGAGAGCAATTTACAGCAAACTAATTATATAGTGAAATCCCCATCATTTTCTGTGTTCTGGGAATGCTCACCACGAATTTTGATTTCCTTGACTTCCTCTTCATCTGAAATTATTTGATGAGTCTTTTTTTCAGAAAAAAAAAATCTCTGGATCTTCAGACAGCTCACTGCACACGTTTGAGGCTCTACTGCATACCTTCCATATTGTCCCAAGAGCTTCCTGCTCTCCTGCTGAGTGTGCTAGGGATGCAGATGTGGGAAGGTGTGGAAACAGTGAAAAGCTTGTGTTTAAAATCCAGAATTTGCTCTCTCTGAATATTACTAATTAAGTATTTTAAAAAATGTTATTTTGGCAAGCATTTTTCCCTGTAACTTTATCCACAAGATTTTTGACGGAAATCTTGACAGAGCATGTAAAATAGCTTTGTTTTGAGGCTATTAAAATGCAGAATTGCAGCTGGATGCATGCTGGTCCCATTTCCCCAGCTGAGTTATCACATTCACCTCTGCAGAAATAGCAACTGTCACAGCAAAAGTCACAAGAGATGCAGCCCTCAGAGAATCATACCAAGCAAGGAAAAGTATCTAGGACAGTGATTTAGCTTGTCTGGATTAAAATGTTCCTCATAGATGCTTTAGTGTTGTTGAAAGTCATCCTAAAGGAAGATGACAGGCTGTTCAGGCCTGCCATGAGTAACAGAGAAGAACAAATAGCTATTGCAGGAAGGCATTAAGTATTATACATGGAAAATTCTAAGCAAGTTCCTGGGAATGCTAGAACAAGGACATCCAACCTGAATTTCAGAAAATGCCTTTCTGTGCTACCATATGTTGGAATATGGGGAAAAGCCTTGAAACTGGCTTTGAACCAGTGAGGTATAAAAAGTTTTTGTTCTAGGTGACAGCCTCATTTTCACAAACTCATGGTCACTCTATGGGAGATGGGACACAGCAAAAAAGATTCAGGGGATCAAAAAAAGTGTCCATCTCAGGACAGGAGTGGATTATTTCGAGTTGAGATAGAGACAAGTGATTGTTTAAAAAATTTTAACAAAACTGCCAAGACCTGTCTCACTTCAAAGGAAGACGAATGCCTGTGGACTTGTGAGGGTCAGCAACAATCTGGATTCTTTGGGCGAATGATGCATACTGCAGGACTGCCAGACACAGATGGACTAAAGGGAAATGTCCAGATGTAACTGCAGATGTCATAGGAAATTAAGCCACTCATTTGTGCTTGTGATTCAAGAATTTCCATTTCTAGGTCAGATGAGAGCTTAGTTGGCCATTACTGCAAACATCTCTGACTTTTCTTGAAGTTTTCTGCCTAGAACCCATAAAAAAGCAAAGGACAAGTGCCATTTTCATGGGAAGCACATTGTAAAGCCATGTGAAGAATTAACTTTTTGAAAGTTAATAATGAACTAAGGAAGTCAGTTGGTTGTTAAAGGATGAGGTTCTTTAGTAAAAAAAGATACATTGACAAAAGGAGTTGCAAATATTTTTGTCACTGTGAAAGCCAATATTGCCCATTTTGCATATGTAAAAATGTAAATATTTGTTCTGGTAAACACAAACACTATTGTTTGTGATCAATTAGGTTTTTCACTAAACTACCATTAAAGTTTATTAATCTACTGTGTTGTAGTGTCCCATTGAATGATGTCCTGGTCTAGTTGTGAAATATGGGCCACTGAGAGATTAATTGTTTGTTTTATAAATCAGACTAGCAAAGAATATGGAAATACTGTTTAATCAATGCTGTTGAAATGAATTTGTTTCAGAATTCAACCACTTCACTCTGGATAAATGCCTCCATTACTGCTTAAATTAATTAGTATTTCTCACATGAGGACATTTCAATTATATGGTAAAATATTAAAGCTGAAAATACAAAATATGGGGGGAAATTTAATATTTTGGATTAGAAATGTTATGCCTTTTGTACCTATTCCAATTCCTGACTGAACAGTCCTTCCCTCCACAAGTAACACAACCTATTGCCTCTGTTTTAGTAGCTGGCTAAGTGTGTGTGCAGAATGTGTGACAAGGTAGTCAGATCCCCAGGCAGTGAAAACAGATCTTTGATTTTTTGGAGGAAAGAAAAGGAATAATTTCTGTCCAAGCTTTGAAAAAGATGACAGTAATTTTTAGAAATAAATACAGGGGTTTTTTTTTCATTTTTTGCAAAGCTTCCATTTGCGTAAAAAATGAAGAATTTTAATCTTCTTAGTAAGCGTTTTGAACGTTGATTAGTTTACAAAATCAGTATATTGCATATTTCCAACAAAGTGGGGAACTTTTTACTGTTTCTTTGCTTCTTGTGTCAGTCTCTCTGTCTGGCAGGAGCCTCGTTCAGCTCCTGCCAAAGAGTCTCTGCTGATGAGTGACATTTGTCCTATTGTTTAGTCCCAAACCCCCTAACACAGTTACTCTGATTATAGACTTTGGAGCCAAGAAATACTGACACACAATTGGAACTGGGGAGAGAAGGGGACAAAGTTTTTTTGTTTGTGCTTTGAAGATGCTAAAAAAGCCTTCCCAGCCTCATAACTTTGGCGACAGAAATGTAATGGAAGTGGGAAATGTTTACATCTCATTTTGGATGAGATGAAGCAGATTAAGAGCAGTTTGGGTTTGTCATGGCCCAGACGTTTCACAGAATTCACAGAATTACTGGGATGGAAGAGACCTTAAAGATCATTGAGTCCAACCCATGCCCTAACACCTTAACGAAACCATGGCACTGAGTGCCACATCCAATCTTTTTTTAATCTTTTTTTTTCTGGAGATGTTGCATCAGATATTTGGGATAATATGGAAGTGCGGCTGGCAGCCTGTGATGGAGGTTCCTGTCTCTCCTGGAAATAACATTGAACAAAATACACGGCCTTGAAATTTATATTGTTTGGAATAGCAGGTGCTGTGCCATGGGTCAAAAAGAAGGATCTCTTTTAAATCAACAAATGGCTGGAGAAATAATATTTTAACAGTTATCCTACTGAATTCTGTATTTTTACCACAGCATACATTTGTGATGGATCCCTTGTGGTACTCTCTGGGCACTTTCTCAAATCTCAGGCTCTACAAAATCACCTTCCAGAACAGCTGGAAAAGCTGAACACAATTCTCCTTTTCCTTGGCTTTGCCCACACTCTGTGCCTCTTTTGCTTGTGGGCCTTGGAGAGTGTTAAAGGAAAACAAGCTGATAGGAGCTGTCATTCCTTAGTGACCTTGGGTGGGGCCACCATGGGCCTGAGGCTACCTGTTGTCCTGGGAAGATGGCCAAGGCACCTGCTGGGAGGTGACTTTGGGGATACATGGAAGGCTCATAGTCTGTACTTGCCTTCTGTCTAACTTGATTTGGCCATGTTTAGGGGCTGCCCTGACCCTGGGGGTGGATGGCAACTGAGGGGCAGAGGACAGGTGTCCATTCTCATTCCTGGGTCTGTGTGAGCAGCTGCTGATGCCATGAACCCGTGGTGCTCTGCCCACAGACCTTCAGTGTGTGACTCCCTCTGCTCTTCAGTGGTTATGGCCTTCATGTCCAGAGGAGCAGGCAAGGGAAGGGGAGAGTTCACCTACCAACTCATCATTTCTCTCCTTAAATGAGGATAAGCACCACACACTGGTTTTGGGTTTTTGAATTTGGTAACTTTTGGGGCAGGGATCCATTAGGGTTCTGTTGACAATTTCAGGGACCAGACTTGACATATCTTCTGCTTGATATTGTCCTGACAGGCACATGGCTGACTCTACTAACCACAGAGTTAATCAGCAGTGTAAGGAAGAAGCCTTCTCAGCAGCCCAAACATGGCACATGCCTTACCTAGTCAGGCTTCACTGCCTCCATGACATTAATTTGCTCCTGACCTAACACTCCCAGCTCTGCATTTCAACGTGTTTCTTAATTCTAGAACAAGCTTTCAGATGAATTTTATTGTTGCACTGAGACACAACGAGGTGAAGATATGTGTGTTCTATTCCATTTTCTATAACTATGCCATAAAACGTTGCATTTGTGCTGCCTGTATTATTTGTGAGCTTGCATTAGTGCTTAGCTTAAGGCCTATTGAAATGTCCTGGAAATAAAATAGCCTCATTAAGCTTTGGGGTAGATTTAAAAATTCTTGTTCATTTTTCAAGTTAGAGGAGGATAAAGCAGCAAGGCTTGCCAGAGAACTAGGATCCCTGTGTCATGAAAATTTTCACTAATCTGGCTCAGACACATAAAACTACTGGGAGAAATTTCCCAGTGGATGATCACTTCTGAAATTCATCAACTTCTAGCAGGATTCATGGGTTGGTCTATTGTTTTCCATCTCAGGGAATTTAACATATTCCTCAGAAGAAAATGGCACAGGTTATTATGGAAACAGGTGCCTGGACTGAGTGGACTCATTCTGGATTGTAGAATAGGAAGTGCCAGGTTTCAGTAGAAGAGAAATGTCTTCTACTTGATATTGACCAGAAGGGGAAAGCTCTGCTTTCAGAGAACGATTCTTAAATATGAATAAATATTGATTTTTCATTACAAATAAATATCTGCAATCAGACAAGTTAGTCAATATGAGCTACTTTGAAATCAGCTTTATGAGTTAAACTTTGCTAGCCCTGGATTCATAAGGAAGATTCCATTGCTTTAGTACAAGAGAGATTAATGCCCCCTAGAAAATCTGTGCAGGAGTTTTCTTTGTCACCTTTGCCTGATGGGAAGAAGCACTTTTATAGTTCATTAAAGAGAGTAACCTGTTCCAGGCTCTTAGGGCAAGTCCTCAGAAAAGACAGATTTTAAGTCCTTCCCTCAATGAACTCAGCACTAGTTTAGCTCACCCAGCCCAAGGCACTTCCCTGCTTTTCAGTGGTGAAGAAAAAGAGGCATTCAGAGCCCTCCCTCACCAGCTAGTGGTTTGGGGTTTTTTTCTTAAATACAGAATTAATCTAAAATAAATTTCCTATTAATTTGCCACTTTCAGCTACAGCTACAGTTATTTACATTTGCCAGGACAAAGTTTTAAATCAGGATCTGTATTTTGGGGTTCCTGAAATTCAGATGGGAGCTAAATTTCTTTCCCAGACTGCTAGTAGCAGTCTGCTGGGCACTGATGATGGTTTGTGTTCATCCAGGGCCTGTCTGAAGTTTCAGACAATGATTACTCTTAACGTCTAATGAAACCTGAGGAATTAATTAGTCTTTTTTGTGACTCTGCTATCCTGTATTACTTAACCTGGATTCAAGGCAGCCTCGCGGGGAGGAATGGGGAATGCAGGGAAAAGGGACAGAAATAGATTATCTGTCATCTTGTGGCGCATCCCTTCGCCTGGTTTGCACAAACGCAGGGCAGAGCACGAAGCCTCCCCAAAACCTGCCCTTCTCCCTCGTCCCGAGGCTGCCAAGGCTGACCCCTCTCCTCGCCCGGTACCCCTGGGATCCTGCAGCAGGCTGCACACGCTGCAGCAGCTGCCGGCGAACGCCCGAGGCAGAGGCTGCAGCGCTTCCACAGCAGAATGGCCAATGCAGCGCCCGCTCCCTGCTCGCGGCTGCCGGATTGAGCAGCAGCGCAGCAAAGCTCCTCCCCGGCAGCCTCACAGCAGCCGAGCAGGGAGCACTCGAGCAGGACCCGCCGCAGACACTGCGGTGCCCTCTGCTTTGCAGGAGCCGGGGTGTTGCAAGGAGGTGACACCCTGGGAAAGGAGGATTCTGGTTTCGAGAGGTGGGAGAGGGGGAAAATTATCCCACTGCTGCTGGAACAGAGGAATCCAGTGAGGATGGGCAAGGGCTGCAGAAAACATCAGGGCTCACAACATCCCTCTGAGGAGGGGAGTGCTCCTTTCTTTCCGGCAGCCAGCCAGGCCCAAAGTGTAAAAACCCCACAAAATTGATTATTTTTATTTAAAAATAGACCATGTTCCCCCACGGGCTCCTTAAAGAAATCTCTTGGCCCTGTTCTCTTCAGCTCAAGGTCACCTGGAAGCACAGCCCTTTCAGTACAGCACTGGTATTTCAGCATGAGAGCAGCAAGCCCCAAGGCTGTGGCCACAGATGTGCTTCCTGACTTTGCCCTTTGCACATTGCATCTGGGCTAAGCCTGGGAAGTTTTTGGACAACAGTTTGGCTGTCAGTCACAGGGCTCCCAGCTTACAGGAGCTGAAGTACAGTCACAAAGCTTTCTTAAGCCATTAACTGATGTAAGTGACATAAATATTCCCCTTTTCTCTCAACAATGGGTGGTTTTTTAATTTGCTTGAACAAGGGGCTTTAGTCTACCAGATGGGTCCAGGCTGTATATCCTTGAGATCTGCTCCTTAGATGAATTTTCAAAGCTTACAAGAATAACTTCATTTAAATCTGTGGCTTCCAATCTACCCTTGGGTGAAGTGTGAAGACAGCAGCTGCACTCCAAGATCTCTTACACCAAATGGATTTTCTGCTGTGTATGCCACTGGGGATTCAGGAAGGAAGGCATCATCTTCTCTTTATTCACTTATTGAAAAATATTGTCAGCGTGGTGAAAGCAGTTCGGTCTGAAATATCTGAAATAGGCAATGTTGCTTGCAGAAAACAAATTCTGTTTTAGACACAGAATTGTTCCCACATTATTGTTAGGTCAAGAATGAAGAACCATGGGTTTTTCAGGAATTTAAATTACATAAAATACACAAGTAAACAATGATTGCTTTAGATTTAAATTGGATTACATTCAAATGAAGTTCATGCCCTATCTTGCTGTCTTTACTTACAGGAGTAGTATTTATAAATACATAGTAAAGCAAGTCAATATTCTTGATTGGAACTTATTTTACTTACAAATGACTTCATTAGCAAGTATTGTTCTTATCTTCAAAATGTTTCCATTTCTAAAAATCCTCATACATTTGCAGGAGGGGTAGAAGTGAAGGGAAAGCTTTCCAAAACTAAAACCAGCTGAAAAAATCAAGGGATTTTGGCTGCTTGTGAAAGACCAGAGCTCTTCTACCCAAATGTGAAAAGATGGCTCTCTTCGTATGGGTCTCAGAGGAGAACACATTTACTGTTTCCTGAACAGCTGCAGCAAAGCCCTTGGGTGCACCATGCACTTGAGACACTTCCCCTTGAGCACTGGCTGCTTGGCCACTTAGGAGTGTAAAAACACCTTGTGGGATAGAGCATTTTCTAGTGCTGTCAAGCTGTACTCTCCTACAGAGGGCTGGAAAAGTAGCTACACCCAGAAACTCTTTGGATTTATGCTCAGATGAATGAATGCAGATGCACCTAAATAAATGAGAGTCTATGAAGGTGATGAGGTTGGAAGGCAAATCCTGTTTTTCTGATGCAAACCAAGCACCGTTTAAATGTTTGGAAGAATCAGATTGGCTGTCACTATTCATCTTCTTCAAGGAATATGTTAGTCCTTCATTTTGGCATGGCTTTTTATAAAGCCTCTGGTCTTAAGGACCCAAAGTCACCTCATGTGGGTCCCAACAAAGGCAAAAAAAGGTTTAGGGATTTAAATGAAAATAAAATTGGAGCTTTCATTGCCAGGCAGTGAGGCAAAAATCCCTCTGCCCTCAGCTGTGTGCGCATACTCTGCTTGAAATCTGGAGCTGTAGGATATTGACAGCAGAACTGTGGGAATACCCAGGCGCAGTTCTGGGAAAATCCTCTATGTCCTAAATTCTGTGAATTTTTGTGACCAGACTGTAATTGCTGTCAACTGTCGGCTATTAATTATTTTTTGCTGAGTTTATTCTTGCTGTTTCTGTTGTTAATACATGAATTGCTCTTGTCCCAGATCACTGCTGGGGTTCATCATCCAGCAGCTGAGTGAGAGGTTTGGTTTTGTTTCCACATGTGCTAGAGCCAAAGAAACCTCTCAGCCATGTTATGTGTGGACCTTCACATTTGATCCTCCATCTTTGCAGCTCCAGGTGTGTTTTTATGTCTTAGATTGATATAAGGCAGTCTGGTTTTCTGCTCTGTTTCAGGGTATTTTGTGTGCAGTTTTCTTCATGTCTACAGCACTGAAAGCACCCTCTCGCCACCAGCAGTAGTTGTACCTTCAAAGGCAATGAATATTAAGGAATTCAGCAGGTGCCCCCATGTACCTCCATGGTGCAAACAGTTGCTTCCCAGGAGCCAGACTGCTGAGGTCAAGAAACAGTTAATCGTTGTTCATTTTATTTACATGAACAAATTTAATATCTTGTTTTACTGTTCAGTAGAGCTCTATAAATTTCACATGACCCCACAGGACTTACCCAGCTCCCCAATTTCCCAAACCTTTCCCCTGCAGATTGTATCATAGCCTATTTCAACATATCCATCCCCTTAGTGTGAACAAGAACTGCAGCAGGGAAGTGGGGGGGCTCTTTCAAAATGTTTTAAATTACATCCTTTCAGGGCCAGCATCTGTGGGTTGATGGGGGTTAATGATGCAAGGGTAGGACCCAGGGAAGGGACAACAGTCCCATAAGGAACTGGAAAGCTTTCTACTGCCAAACACAAATTGAAAGGAAAAGGTTAGCAGCCAAAGCAGACCATCTTGCATGCTGTTGCAGGCCTTAATTCCTTCACAAACATGTGCAAACTCAATAAAAAGAACTAGCTAAATAAAAATCCCCATGCAGAGAGAAAGATTTTGATCCTCTCTTAAAACAGTTTGAGCGGAAAGGATTTTGCAGCTTCTCTGTTAATCTGCAGATCACATGGTTGAAAGCGATGCCCTTGAGGCACTATCAAGCCTGTTGTTGAATTGATTGGTCAATAAAAAAAGAAAGGAGAAAGGAAAAAAAAAAGAATAGAAGTTGTGCTCTTGTATTAGTACAGCTAAATCCTCGACCGCAAGTCTGGGTAATCTTGCCTGGAGGAGTGCACTGGGGGTTTTCTCATCATCCTGTGAAGGCTGAAATGGACTTCAGAAGAAAGAGAGGTTTCTAATCAGCCTTCTTTGAATTTGTATTACTGATTCCTGGAAAATGAGTAGCAGCCAGGAATTAGTTGTAGGTGTGAATCAGAAAGCAGCAGTGGCCTTTGAAAACAGGTGAATAAGTTTTGCATACCTGTGGGCTGCTAATATGCATTCCTGTGGCTAATGTAGTTTGTTACTTAGCCTAGAAATGTCAGATGCTTTCAATATTTGACTTGTACAACTCTAAGGGCATTGTAATCATCTACTGTATCCACCTTACCTGGTTGTTCCCAATTTATTGGTTTTGATACAAGTATCCACCAGTAGAGAATGGTGGATATGACCCAAGGACCTTCCCATTTAATCTTCCAGTTGTGCCCAGTGAAGGAAGCTGCCAGATCCTCACCCTTCTCTGAACAGCATTTGCAGCACTGCAGAGTTTTGGGAGTAGATCTGGACTGGTCAAGGTTCCAGCTTCCCTTCAGGGAGATGAGCTGTTTAGCAGCAGAAATTTTTGTTATTGTGACTATGTAAAAGAGCCTTGAAATAATACAATTTAAACTTATGAAAGGTTTAGTGGTTTAAAATTGGGTTCCCAGCCCTTTTTGTTACATAAACTGCCTTTAAAAAAATATACTCTACTGTGGCCTTAAATTGTGCCTGCTGCATTTTATGTACTCACATGTCTATCTGTGTGTCACACGTGTACAAACAGAGAAAGATGGGAGTTAAAAACTAAATAGGGTCCTTTCTTTTTATAACATGGCTATAGCTATTTCTTTTTTTCTTGAAAGGAAGTAAGCTTTTCAAAGTTCATGAACTCTCCTTCAGCTTTAAATCCACAGTTTAAGTTCCTAGCAGAGACCACAACACAAGGTAGAGGAGGGAGGAGTAGGAAATGGCAGAAAGTGAGCCCTGAGCCAAGGCCATGGCAAAGCACGAGACATCCTTGGGGGATACTCAGGGCACCTTCAGAAAGGTCAGCCTTTTTTTATTTTGTTTGTTCATTTTTATAGCTACTTTGCCCCAGAGAAAACCCACTGGCCATAGTGGGGAGGTGCAGGAGACTCATTTTGGAGAACAGCTCCTCAAGGTCATGGGTTTTGACTCAGGCTTGCAACCTTTGTGCTTTTGCTATTTCACTGATGGTGCTGTATCTTGACATGACGGTGCCCTCACCACAGATGACTTCATGCACAAGGGAAAAATCCCAAGCTGGGAAGTTCCCTTCCTTCTTGCTACCTGCTTCAGATGCTATATGATATAAAAGCAGAAGACTGGGTAGACAGAACATGAATAATCAGTGATAACCAAGAATCTCAAAGACAATGAGATAATTCTTAAATACCTCTTTTTGCTGTCCCTCATAGCTGAGAAAAAATCATCCTTCCATTAAAATCCAATTCTACAAATAACATCATCAGCCCAGTTTCATAATGCTTATATTTTGTCAGCTGCTGATTTGACTCTGACGATTTAGTTAAAGAAGATTTCTGCTAAAAATATATCAGCCCACTGCTTGAAATGCTTTTACCACCAGGCAGAAATGAAAGGATGAGTATTATAAATATAATGAATAGTTTTGTTTACCACAAATACATGTCAAGAAGGGAAATGTTGTCTATTTACATTCCTGATACCCTCATGATCACAGCATATTTTACTTGCCTATTAAAATGTTTATATTTAGCAAGAGCTGCATTAATTTAATTTTTTTCATTTCTGTTGAAGGTCCTTACTGGTGTTACACAGCTCAGGGGCAAGGGTAGGTGTGAGTCCTGGGCTGCAGAGAAATCTTGCAAATGCAAACCATGCAGAAAAAACTGAAATGCCAGCTGAGTGTGTTGACAGCCTGTAACAAGCAAACCATCAGGGGAACACCTTATTCCTGTCTATCACTTTGAAATCAAAGCTTTGACAACACTGATGCTGATGAGGTTAACTGTGTCACTGCCAATTTTTTCCACATTTTTCCCTTCTGTCACAATTAACAGCCATTCCACACTAAGCCTGTAAAGTGCTATTTAAACTCACAGCTTGTTTCATCTAGTCCTAGGAGTATCAGGACTAGTGAAGATGGGATAGCACCAATTTTTAACATACAAATGAAGAACTTCACATCTGTTTTAACTGTGAAGTTATTCATTATTACGTTCAATTTAACTTTTAAAAAATTACTTTCAAATTAAGTTACCATCAAATTTTCTCCTGACTTGCAGTCTTACAAAAACTGCGGCAGAAATTAGCTCTGCTTTATGACAGGCCAACGCAAATGTGCTCCCTTTTCTTACTGTAATACTCGTGGGTTTCCTTTCTATCATCCATTTAGCCTAAAAATACGTTTTTGCAGTTTGTGGGTTTCCTTTTCATCATCCATTCAGCCTAAAAAAATTCTTTCTCCAGTTTGTGAGTTTCTTTTCTATCATCCATTTAGCCTAAAAAAAAATCCTTTTTCAATTTGTGGGTTTCCTTTTCATCATGCGTGTAGCCTAAAAATGTTTTTCCTCAATTGTCAGGCTGCCTTCTTGCATCATTATAAGAAATTTAAGGATGAGCTCTACTGGTTTGCATTTTCTGCCATTGATTTGATCTGTGTGTAATACAAGAGTGTGGAACTCTTCTGACATTTTGCGCTGACTTTGCAGAGGCAGAGAAGACGTAGGAAAGGTTGAGGCAATGTGGAACAAGGTCTTTTTAACAACTACTATTAAATGCTCTCTTGCAGAAGCTCAATTACCTTTCTTTGTTGCAACTGAGACAGCTCCTCTTGGTTTGTGAAGGCACAGAAGGAGGCTCTTCACCCAGGGCTCATTATGGTTTGGAATGCTGAGGGCTAATGATTAACCTAAAACAGGAGATCTGGAAGAGGTTTGGATGTGGATATGGAGTGAGGGCTGGACCAGGAGCTCTGGCATTCTTGAGAAGACTGTGCAGGGGGAACAGTTTCTTTCTACAAACCTAGGAACAGGAAATGCAGCAGACCTTGTGGTGCCTGGTGGGAATGCCCAAGGAAAATTAGCCATGCAGTTTTCTTATTCCTTGCTGTGTCTTGAATCCCTCAATAAATGTTTTGCAATACTTCCATTTTATATTTCTATTCCATCTCAGAGAAACAGAAGGGAGCAAGAGCCCCAGAAAAATCTGGCAGAAAAGTATTTAAGATGCCAGCCACTTCTGTTTGGTATTTCCACACTCACAGCTGCCCCTCCACACACTGCTGGTCTCTCCCAGAACCACTGTCACTGGCTTGTAGCTCCACCTGCAATTCTGACCCCACTAATGGCAGTGGTGACACTCCCTTCAACTTGAAATGGGGCGTGACTTTCACCACTAGCTTCTAAAATTGGCCATTAATCAGATTTAGTGGCTTAGGAGCAGTGTAAAGAAACCCAGGTTGGAATCAAATTGAAGAGAGGCTGACTGATTACCATTTCTGCAGTGATTGCCAGAGAATATTTTGAAGACCTGAATGGATTTAGGATTTGAGTTCTACTGGAAATCATGACAGTCAGAAATCTCATCCTCCAGCTAGGCAGATGCCTTTAGTTTTTGTCCAAAATTCTGGCCTCAGAATGCAAACAGATTTTCACAAGTTAAGATGTTTTCTTTAATCCTCTCTACTAATACCTGGATTTCTTGTTCTGAGCCATCAAAATCCAGCTATGTCAATGGCAAGCGAGGTTGCAGGATATTTTGGAGCAGGTATCTCCTGGAAGAACAGGGAAGCATTAAGCCCTTTCAGCAAAGCCCATACCCTGATTTAAAATACCCTGTGAAATGCCAGCCACCCTTTCCCAGAGAAGACTAATTCAAATGGAACTGGCATAACCAAGAGCTGTTAGGATGACAAACAGTCTGCCTACCACGAAAGGACTAACAGATCTCATCTTTCACATCATAAGACATGCTTGGAAAGGTTACAAGTCCTGTTTCTGTACCTCAGAGAGAGAAAAGGAGAGACCAGGGAAGAATAGAAAATATTTAAGCCACAGGACAACACCGGCACAGGAACAAGCTGCTGTTTCCTAGCTGGGAATCAATTTGTGCCAGAAGTAAAATGTTTTTCAGGTATTGGAGAAGTGAGAGTGTAGACTCGGAACTAGTGGGAGCACAATAAGCTTAGTGATTAATAGGATAAATTTTGTTAAATTATAAATGATGCTACATGAGACAGGGAGCTGCAATAACAGGCTGCTGTCAATTTGATTCACAGCAGCCTGTTCTGTCCAGGTCTGTGCTCTGTGCTGCCAGTAGATGTGGTCAACTCCACCTAAGAAGGTTTCTTTCTTCACCCTGCATCTCTCTGCCTGGTTGCTCTCCCAGATGAACAGAATATTTTTGCCTTGGATCTTGGATGTTTTTCTGTTTCTGTGGGAAAGCAAAGAAAAAAGACAAGAAAAAAAAAAAAGGAAAAATGTGTGGGTACATAGGTGCAAAAATGACTGCAAGGAGATAACACATTGAGAGGTTTGTTTTCTTTTAGCAGTAAAGTAAAATGGATAGAAAGTCAAGTTTTCATTACTCTGAAGTGACATTGTTACAAAATGGCTGGTCTCTTGTATGGTGCTTGTATTTTGTTTGGTGTGGAAGCCTGGGGAAGCAGCGGGCGTGTGTTGGAGGAGCCTCGTGGAGCAGCCGTGTTGTCTGCCAGCTGACAGGACAGTACTGACCTGCCTTGGATTGGGGTGGGCTGGCAGAGGTGCAATGTGACAATATGGCAGCACACTCACCAGCACTTATCCCAAAGCCCCAGGTGTCCTGGAGCACAGGCAAGGTGCTGGTCTGTGCCCTGGAACACCTGCAGTTTAAGTAGGACAAAACAAGGGCAAGATAGGAAGGAAGAGAAGGATTTTATCTGTGCTGTGGAGATTCAGGGAGACAGATTGAGTAGTTAAACATGGAGAAGCAGTCCCATCAGAGGGTATCCAGGACACCTGCATGGTGCTGAGGGATAGAGCCAGCAGCAGGAACCCAACACCTGCAGCACCTCACACAGTTCCAGAGATCTGTCTTCAGGCAAGGCAAGCAAGCCCTGAGAGTAAAATGAGTTGCCTAAGGTGATGCAGGAAGGCAGGAAGACAGGAACAAACTATTGCCTGCCTCTCCTGAATTCAGATTTGCAAGATCTCGGTGCCTGTCTTGTCCAAAGTCACTGCCTGGCAAGCCCTCACCAGTATTACCCTCACCAGGCATTACTCTTTACTGAATATCAAGCAAGAATTTGGACTGAAATTGGTTATTATCACTATACTCTGTCAGCCTCGTCTGTTGAAGTGGGCCCAAAGGCTTGAAGCAAAATGCTGTGGGACTGCAGCAGGAGAGAGATGAGGTATCTGTGCCCTGGGTTAGGGCTGACAGACCCTCCAGAAACACTGCTCTAGCTTTATGGCTTAATCCCTACCACAAATGTTTAAAAGGTGTTTTTTTGGAAATGAGAACTTTGCTGAAAATCTTGTGGATAAATTAGATCCATGCAATAGGATGTGGTGGAAAATTGAACAACAGACTTTCCTCAAAACTTTATTTAAAATCTATTTTAAAAATAAATCTAAATTAAAATTCTGAGTAATTTTTCATTGTTACATTTTATTCCACAATGTAAAATGTTTAAATAGGATTTTTTGTTATAAAATTATTTAATTTCCTCTCCAAGTGCTTTCAGCTCAGTTAAAATACAGTAAGAGCAAAACCAGGGCATGTTTAGTTATAGACAGTATTAATTGTGGTAAGCTCTTTGTCAAAGAAGATGGAGATGACAGAAGTCAGAGAAGTTGGAGCTTGTAAGGGCCATTACTGAGAGCCCACAATCTACAAAAACTACATTCCCAACTCCCTTCAATTTCTCACCAGCTGTTGCCTGTCACACCGACTGTGGGCAGCACACATGTGACTTCCCTGGCTTTCTGTGGGGATCTGCCTTCCAACACTCCATCCTGAACACAACTTCAGGGGGAGCCTGCTGGTGTCAGTAACACACACGTGTAATGGTTTCTAAGCATCCCCTTGCAGCAGGTTCACACTTCTCATGTCATTTAATTCGCTGCTGGTGTTACCAGGCAGTTCCTGGTCGAGACTGGGCTTTGGGGTTAATGCCAGAGCACTTCCTATAACGCAGCTGCCAGAAGCACCTGTAGGGAAGGCTTGTGAAGGTGGTGAAAGACATGGTCAATGTGCTGGACATGTGAGCTGTAGCAGCTCCCCACTGGGCAGTGGTAGCTGTTGAAGAAGGTCCAGAAGGATAAAGGATGTGTCCTGTGACAGGAGGATCCTACACAGCCCCAGAGCTGCCTTGTGCCTGACCCCAGAGAGGCTGAACAGCCCTTGGAAAGCTTCACCCATGGGAAGCCAAATGAGGGGCAACACTGGGGAGCAAAGATGACACTCTTCGTCTGTAGCTGCACTTCATCTTCCTCTTTGACAGTGTTTCTTCTTCTACCAACAGCCAGACAACAGCAGCAACCCAAATTCCACCTTTAAATGGCCCAGCATCCATCCTAAGAGACTTGATTCAAAGTCTCTCCCCAGGTTTTCTGTGGTTCTATGAACACCACACCACCATGGTAATGTTTTCAGTCATACAGGAAAGAGGCACAAGGAGTGGGATTGACCAACTCTGACTTTTTTAGTAAAATACACCAGTGCAGTCATCTTCTGGTTACAAATATCTATGGGAAGAGTAGATGTGCCCTTTAATAACAGGGAGAGTGCTTAAAAAAGGAACATTTTATTGCTGTGTTGCCTTCTTTCCAGTAAATTGCAACATTTTCATTTTCCTATATTTATTATATATTGAAGTGTTTATATCACTGTGAAGCAAATATTTGCTTTCAAAGGTCACTGTATCTCTCTTCCTCTGGGGACAGATGTAGGTCTCTCTGAGCTTTTAGTACCATTCCATACGAATATATAATGTTCTTGCTAAGGGATTCTTTACTGCATCTTGGCACTACTGAAATAGCAGATGCAGAATTCAAAGTGTAATAGGCAGTGCCTTTCCATTAGCCAGTCCCTCTTTGTATTTCCCTATAACATTCAGTCTGTGGTGCTTCTGTATGAGCACTGGCATAAGGGACGAGACTGTCTGCAGGGAATTTGATGTAAATGACCCAAGTGCCTGGAGTTGTACCTTACACTGTGTAGGAGACAGAGCACAGCCTGGAACATGTTGTACACAGTATGTTGTAGCAGTGTTTGAGCTTTTTTCTCCTTTTTAAAAAGCATTGTGGATGTTTGTTTGTGAACCCAGATGATTTCCTTTTCTAAAATGGAAAAACCAAAGTCCATGTGAAATTTTGAGGCTGAATTTGCATAGGCAATTACCACAAGTATAAACACAAATTGAATTAATGTAGGGTCTGTAAATTCTGTAGCAATCTTTTTTTTTTTTCCATTAAATTTTTTGATTGAAAGAGCTTAACATATTACATCCCTACTTTGGTCTTTCTTCTGATTTGTCATCTCTGCAGGGACTGTAGATATAGTAAAATGCAGTTTAAATTAGAAGTACAGAGTACACTTCGGAGAGCTTATTCCAGTTATATTAGAGATTCCTAAGGCAATTGTAGGGTTTTGATATTTGGTTCAAATTAACTTGAATGAGTACAGAATGCAAAATATCAACTAGTAACAAAAATATAAATTCTGCAAGGAATTTATTACCCTAAGTCCTCAATACTATCTTAGGCCTATTTCTGTCTACTTAAACAAGTGCAGGTTTCAGTGGGCCTGAACCAGACCTTATACTTTTGAAAGTCTGTCTAGTATCAGTAAGAGAAGATTCATCATGGTTTAACTTTCCTTGACCATTCCTGAAGTTGTTAACTTTCAATGTTCTAAAACATCAAGAGTTTTAAATCAAAGCTTTTTATAGATGTTCCTAAGAAACACCAGAGAGGGAGAACTGTTACTTTGTACTTCAGAGCAATAATTCCCTTTAATACATAATTCTTTTCTCTACAGGATTTTTATTGATAACAAGGTTTGTTGTTGGAAATTCATGACACTGGAATGGCATTTCAGCCTAAGCAGTACTTTTAGTATTTCCACACTCACAGCTAGAGATAGGAAAACCCTATCCCTAATATGTTCTATTCCACATTATAAATTGCAAAATCCGAAAAAAATTTTAAACTCATTCCCTGCCATCTACAAAATATATGTAGTTTATCACACTGTGTGCAAATCAGTAACCTTTATTGATTCTTGGGCACAGTCTTCTATTAAAGTTGAATCAGCATAGCTGCGGGGCACTTCTGTTTATGACTAAAACTTGATGTAAAATGACTTGACTGGAAGAATGCTTTTTGCTATTTCTCAATCCATGCTAAGTGCTTTACAAATACCAAACAATCTCAATAAACCTGTCAAGTTTGATCACTTGCTGCACAATATCTCTCCGGTTACAAGCTCTGACACTGTTTTTAGCTTGATGCAAAATAAGGCACGTCTGTCACTAAGATGCCAACTGATGGTTCTAACAAACCAAGAAGGGTAACTAAAAAAAAAAACAACCCACAAGAGCATGGAGAGACAGGACAAGGGACAATGGCTTCAAAGTGAGAGGTAGTAGGTTTAGATTAAATGTTAGGAAGAAATTCTTGATTTTAAGGATGGTGAATCACCAGAACAGGTTGTCCAGAGAAGCTGTGGATGTCCCATCCCTGGCAGTGTTCAAGCTCTGGTTGGATGGAACTCTGAGCAACCTGGTCTAGTGAAAGGTGTCCCTGTCCATGGGAGGGGGTTGGAATGAGATGATCTTTAAGGAACCTTCCAACCTAAACCATTCCATGCTTCTCTGAAAGTTTCTTCATGTTGTTTCTTTATTTTTTTTTTTCACCCCATTACCACCACTAGCTCATGATTAAAAAAAAAAAATTGTAAGGGAAACATCAAAAGTCTGGCTGGAATTTACCTGAGAATGGAATTTTCTGTGAAGTTTTTTTAATCTGCAGAGACTGACCAACAGTCAATAAATAAGTTGCTGTTGTCAGTAGAAGCCCTCATGTCAGCGCCACTCACTTACAGGTCTGTAATTATTCAGCTCACACTGGATATGCTTAGAAAATGAACCAAATTCCCTGTTAGCATCCCACCCTCTCACTGATGCATCACCTCCCACTTTACAGCTAGTGAGATGATACCAACAGACACAGCGCAGAACCACTTTTCCCACCCCTCAACATCTATATGTATTTACCAATTAGATCAGTCCCAAAGCCCTAATCAAATTATCCTGATTTTGGCTCAAGCTCGGTGCTACTGCTCTGCCAGCACAAGTGTAGCAAGGGGTCCAGGCAGAGGAGAATATTTTAACCAGATGCTCGAAAACTTGGTCCACAGACTTAATCTTGTTATTCTGGTACAGAGGCTATGTCAGAAATATTTCAGCTTTGGGTTATGCCTCAATCTGGGAAAAAAACACAATTTGTGAAGCAGTGACCAGTGCTAGAGCCAGCCTGTGCCAAGTGAGACAGGAGTTTGGAGCATGGTTCTTTACCAAAATAACTTCTTTTTATCCCAGCACTCCATTTGCTGGCCAGGAGCAGTGTTTTCCTAGAGCTGTGTGCTACGAAGGGCACCACCAGCACAGCAGCAGGGTGGGAAGGTTGTGGTTGGCCTTGAGAGTATCCCCACACTTTTACATGCCCTTCTGGAAGAGACCAGTTCCCAGTTTATCTTTTCCTCCTAAATACCAAAGTGCACCATTTTTTTTGTAAAGCTCATTTCCTTCTGTTTGTGAGCATCGTTGAAGTGTCCAATACCAGCCTGAGTATTAGCCATGAAATTAAGCTCTGCCTTTGCATCAGCTGGGCTTGCAGATGAGTTGCCTAAGCTTGGTCCTTCATACTGCTGTGACCACACAGCTGGTGAGACCAGGTGGCCTCCTTCTCCAGCAGACATTTGGGCTCCTACATGTGATGGTGTGACCCATCACAAAATGCCAGCCTCCCTCTGACAAGGATGTGGTGATACGTACACTGATGAAAGTAGAATATTGTGCCAGTAGCTGCAGGGCTGACTCCTCGAGATGGATTTCTTCCTGCTGTAGCTTCAAAGAGTAAAAGCAACCACAAGTGAGGGCACAGCTAATGTGAAGGCATGAAGGTCACATATTCCCTCTCAGATAAGAAAAACAGCAGATCTGTTGCTGAAGCTGCAGAGGAAATGCAAGGAGCTGTCTGCTTTCCCTACACATTTCTAAGCAAGCAGGGTGTGATCCAGGAAGTATCTCTGCCACCCAGCTGTACCTGCTCAGCCCATACTCCTGATATCCTGATGGAGAGCACCATCAAAGAGAGGAAAGGTCTAATCTCCAATACATAGCAACTTCTATTTTAACAGAGTTGTTACTGCTAAAATTTTAGAGCCAAGCTCTGCCCTGACTTATCTTGTTTCATAAAGGCTGCACATATTGCAAAGACAGGACAGAAAACAGCCCCCGGGATCCTGCCTTCTTTAGAGCAGCTCTGCTGAAAGGGGCTGCTTTTGTCCTTTTTCTGTAATTGAGCATGATGGCATCTGCTTTATGGCTGTTTACTTGCAGTCCCCCACAACTTCCCCACCTCCTCTGCACCTGCAATTAGGTTTTCCTGCAATGAGCAAATCTAACATTTAGTGAGCAGTAATTTGCCATGCTTGAATCAAGCAAAGAAATAAGCCGGTGTTGTTGTTATAAAGACCTGACAGATGGTAGGAGGGCCCGCCTTTCTTAATCAAGGCATGCTCAATAATCAGAGCTAGCTTGAATTTGTAGCAAAAAAGAAACCCTACCAAATCGAGGATTAATGGGCTGCATCCTGACCTCTGGTTAGGACCAGCTCCAGGTTTTACTTCTGTATCAAGAAGGATAACAAAGATCAGAATCTGACCTACTTTGTGGAGAAGTTGTAAATACCAGTTAGGTCCTACTGTCACAAAATTAAGGATTCTCCCATGTAGATTTCTCCCAGTTTAGCTGTAAATATTATTTCATAGTCTGAGCTATAGTATGTTGGAAAAGTCATTAGCCAATAAAAATCTGCGAAGTTTCGTAGTCTTTAATTTAATTACAAATGTGTTAGCTGAGCATCCAGCCCTCCAAGCAATGCAGCTGAAACACAGGACATGAGGGGCATAGGCTTGACCTTGACCTTCTTCACATTAAGCCTTTCAATGCTAGAGAAGAATGAATGAGTTTCAAGATTGTTTCTGGCAGCAGATAGCATCTCCTAAGTGTCCAGCTTCTGTATGAATTGCATTTGAAAGGTCAAGAAAAAAGGAAGGATTTGCTTTCTGCTATGTAGGAATTACTATCCCAAATGAGACTTTGGGTGAGGACAAGGACGTAATAAAAGCACTTTTGTGGGACTGACATTTAAGCACTACTCCTAACCGCAATGTTTCTCTTCCTTTTTGCTGTCTTCCAGGCTCACAAAGCAGCTGAGTGCAAATCCTGATCCGCAGCGTTCCCAAACACCCCCACAGCTAAAATGGCGGAAGACGCAGATATGCGCAATGAGTTGGAAGAAATGCAGCGGCGCGCCGACCAGCTCGCTGATGAAGTGAGACCAGTAGCTAAACTGGGAACTTGGGCTGGGCTTGGTGTGAAACACACAGCCAGAAATAGGAGCTGATCTCCTAAAGGATTTCTAGAACTCTTTTCCATCAGCTTTACACTGAAAACAGAATTGGAAATGAAATGAGCTGGGGTAAAATTTAATGTTGTGTTCAGTGTTCAGTCCAGATTAGGGAATTTATTGATTGTGAATTTGGTTTAGGTATTAGATTGTGCATCAATTTGACTGGCCTCAGAGCAAAAGGCAGCAATTTAATATTTTCTGAGGATTCCTTCGATTTGTCAAACCTATTAAATGTTAGAAGTCACCAATTAGGTTTCTGAGGAGTCATAGCTGAAAACCACAGGCTTTATTTTTAAAGTGGAACAACCATGGTTCCAAGCAGCACTGCCGCAGCGTGTGAGCAAGGAGAGCACAAGCCTTGGAGACAGCAGCTGCCTCGAGATGTGCTGCATTAACCATCCATGGAGATGGAGATGGAGAGATCACCAGTGCCCTGCTGATAGCCTGATTTGGAGGGGAGGGAAAGTGTGCAGGAAAAACATCCTGTCAGCATGAGCCTGCACATTAGCTTTGGAAAGCGTAACTTGCCAAATCTCAGTGATTTTTCCTGTTTTCTTTTCAGTCCCTTGAGAGCACCCGTCGAATGCTGCAGCTTGTTGAAGAGGTAAGGACTTGCATTTCATTTGCATTTCCGCTGTAAGCAGAAGTGATGGGGAGCCTGCCACTGGAAGTGGATTTTTTAAAATTCACATTGCTAGGGCCTGGTCATGGCTTTATGTGCCACTGTCCCTGCTCATCCCTACCCCTCACCAGGGCTGTGCAAGACACTGTTCCCTGGTTGCCAAGGCACTGGTTTGGTCATACCTGAGGATGCATTGAGACACGATTCTGGAGATAAATGAAGGAATCAGCCTCTGAAGGTGACCTGGAGTCAGGGACAAGTGGCTCAGTTTGCTGCAGAGCTCTAGGAGCCTTGTGCCAGAACCACTCTCACATCCTTGACGTAACACTGCAAGAGGGGAAGGTGAGAAGGGCCCTTGATCCGTTTTCCCATTCTGCTTTAAATACTTCTTTCTCCATAAACACTTGCAGCTATTTATAGAATACTGGTCAACACAGCATTTAAATGCTATTTCTTTGTGTATCTCTGAAATATTTATCAGGATTTCAAGGCTCACAAGGTGTCCTAGATTGACCATTTTGGAGCTGGGAGTTCTCTGATTTTCCATGGTGCTAAGAAATGGGATCCTGGCTTGGTCCTCATAGCTATTACCTGCCCGGAGGGAAAAAAACAATTCAGTCTGGGAATATTTCACCCTCTCCACAATAAAGGGGTTTTAAAGTTGGGAAATCTCAACTCAGTTTAGTTTAGAGTGTTCAGCCATCAGGTGGTGGAAAACTTTGCTGATGCCTGACAGGACTTATTATTTTCAGACACCATGCAAGCCGTGGTGCTGGAGCTGGTGACATTTTTAATCAGGGTCATCAGCACTGACAGTCCCAGTACCCCTGACAACCAGAGGAGTCTCCAGCAGAGACAATAGGAAGAAAATTACATCAGTTCTCATGTTCAGGAACAAGCACAACCCCAGCCATAGGCTTTATGGCCTTGAAATCAATCACCACTGTGAAGATCAATGGAGTCCAGTGGAGACAAAATTAAATTTCCATGTACAGACAGACAGATGGGTCACTGAGCATAGTCAGCATCACTTCTCCTCCACAAACACTTTAGATCGGGGCCCCTTGCAGCCAAAACACTTCTTGTCTCACAAACAATCTGTCCCTTTTTGCTGCTCAGTTCCCTGGACACACCATTCCTAACCACCAGTTGATGTCATCTCTGTGCTGGATGTAGCTCCTGCTGAAATCTATTCAACAACAAGGAAGAGAGCCTCGTATGAGTACCCCCACAACACAAGGCAGGAGAGCTTGCTGCCCCAAAATGCCTGGGATCTAAATAGACAAGGCAGATGATGAGTGGGAAGGAGAGGCACAGGAAAGGGAAGTGATTTGCTCAGGGCCAAGCCATGAGTAAATATCAGCCCTGCCTCTCCTGAGCCTTATTTGTGCGGCCTATGCACTTCTTGAGTCTTCCTAACATATTGAACCAGCATATTGCGAATGCCACTGGAATTTCAGTACTAAATCACAGCAAATGGCAAAGTGGGAGGAGAACTGGGACTGCTGAATTTACCAATGAATTTATAGCACTCTTTGGAAGAGCTCCGCATCTCTGGACCTGGTCTTTATTCAGATGCCACAGTATCTTCCTGTCCAAATAGAGAAGCTGCTAAAATTAGCACTGAGTAGTCAAGGGAGTTCTTCTAAAATGAGCTGAATATTATTTTCACTAATGTGACTACAGGAGACCTTTAAAATTCTTCTGTGGCCTAAACAGCTGGTTGATTATTCCAATCCCTTTTCCTAGGTACTTAAAAATACAGCATTTAGGGAGTGAGAGATTTTATACAAAAAGACAAATGGTGAGAGTATTTGAAATTGAACTTGCACTGCTCTGATTTAATAAACCCCCAAAATCCAATTAGACTTCCTCACTTAGCAGAACCTGTCTAGTAGATAGAGATAGGAAATACTCAGGGAAAGAATGCTTTTTATGCTATTCTTTTGATACAGCAGATCTGTTCTTCCTCTCTTAGGAAAAGGATGCCTCCATGTTTAAGCATTATCACTGTGTATATTTGTTTGGATTGATACTGGGGAAATACAGCATAAACAGACTGTCTGGACTCCATCCTAGAGACAGAAGAGTGCTGTTCATCCAAGGAAGCCCTGTAGCCATGTAAGACCTAATTGCAGGTCATAGCCTGCGAATATGTCCCCAAAGGACATGCCCTACTTGCCCCAGAAGACTATTCAGAGTTTGGATACTAAGCCCTGATGCGTTCCCAGGGAACATGGGAAAGGAAAACCAAGGATGTTATTGCTTCTTGGTTTTATAAGCCAGCTTAGCAATAAACTGATTTTTCTCTGTCCTGGCACAACAAGGGAGGCAAGAAATGTTACAAAAGCAGCCATGGCTTTGCCCCAAGGCAGCTCTGTACTGGAATGGCAGATTCCAAAACTAAGTTTGCTCCATGGTGCCCATCATGCCCAGGCAGTGCAGTTAATCTGCACTGACCAGTGCTCTTTTGAGCCACTCAGTGCTATAAATACCTGTATTTTCTGATGATGCTGTGCAATGTTTGGGCCAAAACATAAAATAAAAATTAAGTGAGGCAGAACAAGTGAGACTAAATACAGTTTGTAGCTGACCTTCTTTTCATGTTCAAGCTTTTTACCTCTGAGACAACATTATGCAATGCAGAATATCACACATGGGGAGAAAAGGTAGTTTGCTCCCTTCTCCCAATGCCACCACCATGGCCTTTAAGGAAAAACAGTTGTGGTAGTAAAGAGAAAAAAGGATGTTTTGTAGCTATGAAGCAGCAAGGAAAAAATAACAAGATCAGTAATGGTAAAAGCTCAGAAGAAAGTACTTAGGAATGTACAGACAAAAGGGCTGTTTTGTACATTTAAATCCAGACAGGACTATCTTCTCTCGTGTAAAGTGAGAATGAAGTATTGAAGGTGAAATGCTGAGCTATAAATGTTTGATAACTGGTGCTGCCCTATGCAGGATACTGAACACACAGAATGCCAGTTTACCAGCTGTGAGTGTACACTGACATTTATTATCATAGCCAAATGCTCCTTAGTCTGAAAAAAATAAAAGTGCTCTATTAATTTAGAGTTTGGCCCAAACATTGTCAAAGCTGATTTGAAATTCAGTTTTGATATCATTAGACCTATTGGAAGTACTGAACTATTGGAACCATTCCCCTCAGAAAAGTGTTTTAACCATTATTACTCCATATCTGGCATGAGGGAATGTGAACTATAATTTTGGCCTCTCTTCCTCCAATGCAGGATTGGACCCCTTTGTGTGTGTTAGCCAGGGGTGTAGCAGATTCACGTGGGCTGAGAATGTGCTTTACCAGGCAGAGCAGCAGTGTGTAGCTCTTTAATCAGGGAGACATCAGAGCGTTAACAGGGTGACAGGGAACCTGGAGCAGGAGCTGAGCAAATTCATTGCTACGGATAACTAAAAAATGTTTATTTGACCACATTTTTGTCTTTAGGGTGTTGACAGTTCTCTTTAGTGTCTGTGGGAACTGCTAGCAATGTCAGCCTGTCCCGGTACATAATGTCTGCATTAATTTATTCAAACAAACTATAATTCTGGATTAAAGCAAAATTCTTCATTGAAGGGGAAGTTTGTGTGTTCTTCACATAACTGAGAGTGTATATGTGTTTTTCAGGATACCTCTTGAAATGCAGGGAAAGTGATTTCCAGATTTTGGATTCTCTATCTGATACATAATCTCCTTATAGTGTTAGGAAAATCTTCATTCAGGGTAAACCAAAATCTGAGTAGCTGCCTTTGGTAGGACAGGACCCAACACACTGTGTTCCTGGAGGGACTGATGAGCCCTTTGAGAAGTCATTCCAATTGTCTTCCCACTTTTATTTCCATCTTGGGAAATTAAGTTCTGTAACAGCAATAACAAGAAATGATACAGAAATACAATTCCCCTCCAAAGTGCTGGGCAAATTTTAGTGAGCATTTTGTAGCTGACTTGCTTTGAGCGAAACCCTCACAAAAAAACCCAAACAAACAAACAGACAAAAAACCCAAAGCAAAAGCAACCAAAAAGTTTTAAAAAGCTATTACAGAAGACTAAGGATAATGTCTATTAAAAGCTCCAAAAGGGTTCCCAGTAATGCTGTTAAACAGGCTTCTCTGAAGCACTGACAAACTGAAGTATCTATGAGTTGTATTAATTGTGGTGGTTTAAAATCATATTTAAAATCAATATTCTGCTTCTTTGATTAATAGCTTTGCCAGTGGCCAAATGGAGAACCTGGGCATATAAATGATGCAGAACCCAAACTAGTACTGCTTGTTCATTTGCTTTTATTCAAGCATTAGAGCCTGGATGAAAGACTGAAGGACATAAACTTTTCTGAAATGTATGGAGTCTATTTCACCTAATGTGATCCATTTTTAAGTTGGAAGTGTTGGCGTCCTGCCCTGAAGGGTCATCTCATGTGCAAAATTATTTTATATATTACATATTTTACCATCTGCAGAATACCTGCATTATAGATTAACAGAGGAACTCCAGGGCTGCCCGTTTAATGCCTCAACATAAGCAATTCTTGCTATGCCATTTTCTTATAAAGGATAAGAATGTGAGAGATTGGCTGTGCCATGGCAAAATCCAGCAGTCCAAATTCTCCTCTCAAATGCAAGAAGTCAAGGAGAGTCAGAAGTTGTTCTCAAAAGAGATGGGTGCTACAGATTAAAGAGCTGAATGAAAATGGTATGTCCTCTATGAACTCTGTAGGGTCCAATGAAAGATGCATTTTTCTTCTCTCTGACCTATCCTGGCCTTTCCTAAACATTTCACCTTTTTGAGAATCCTTATTTTGGTAAAATAATACAGGATTGCCTGTACAAGGACTGGAGGGTCTGAAGAGATTCCTCCATTGCACAGGAGGGGAGAAATACTCTAATCTTGGCCAAGGTGGGAATTTAGCACACAATTTCATAACGTGTGGAGCCTGCCAGTTCTATAAATTCAGGCTTCCCACACAGGATATCACTGATATTGGCGAGCACTGGATGTGTGTGGGAATCCTTCCGGAGCCCTCAGGACTAGACAGAGCCAAGCATAGTCCCTGGGCCCACGGTGATGTGAGTCTGTAACCAAGGATTTGGGGGCAGAGGTTGTGAAACCTGTCCTTCTGGACTGGCACTTCACAGCAGAGCTTTCATCACCTCCTGTTACACATTGTCCCAGCAGCCAGCTCGAGTGGCACCTGCTCCACTGAGACCAAAGCAAGTTTCTGTGACACTGCCAGTGCAGGAAATGCCAACATGTCTGTGTTTGCCCCCTGAATACTCTTGCTGGGCACATTTCTTCCCCTATATTACTTTAATTGAGGTTTTGTGCTTTCCAGAGATGCCTCAGTCTGTTGTCACTGGGGGTCAGTCACCAAGTGTTTCCTGCTCAGACATCTGGATGATGAACATGTTTTTGGAATAGTTCTATCTTACAGACAGGTTTGGGTTTGTGTTATCTAAAATATCAGTTATCATGGAAATACTGAGCTTTTAGAAAAGTCTGGACCAATTTTAAATGCACAAACATGATTTATTTTTTGATTGACTTTACACATTTCATTACTTTTGTGAAAAAGCTGAAAATTAGTGCTTAATAGAAATTTGGAACAGAAGGAGATTGTCACTTGATGTCTGAATCACATCTCATCCTTTTCAGTTACCACCTCTTTATTAGCTTCAATATGCTTTGGATTAGACCACAGATGCAGACAAGTTTATTCATTGCACACCCTTTATTATTTGCACATTTGTGTTAATGTTGTGGCAGGCTGTTTATAAGAGATGCAGTGCTGCCTGATAAAATTAAATGGCACTGATGATCAGGTAAAGAACAGAAAATTTCACCTCTTTCACTCTGTGTAAGGATTTGATATGAAATAAAAACCATAGGGTTAGCTCCTGAGTTAATCTCCTAGCACACATCTTGTTCAGGTCACTGGACATCTTAGCTCTGTAAAGGTGGCTTGCTTAGATGTTAAACACAGCAGAAAAATAAGGTCAGACAGTTAAAGTGTAAATATTATAACAGTAAATATTTCTCAGCCCAACTATGTTTGATTCAGCAAAAGGGTTTGTTCATTATTTGGAAGGGTCCCATGTCAGACTGCACCATATTTACTGAAACACAAGGTGACTCAGGGCCCAAGCAGCCTTCTTGTGTTTGCATGAGTTTCCATGTTGGTTAAAATACATACAAATCTAGGGGGGAAAAAACCTCCCTGGATACCAAGTATATAAAAAGATCCAATAAAAAACTGTTGTACAGGCAGTGCTTAGCAGACACAGGGTGCTTAGTGCCCCACAGAAAAGATAAGATAATTAAAGGTGGTTTCTTTATTCTAAACTGGAAAACCTAAGATAACCCTTGGACCCTAAGTTTATAAAGGCTGCAAAATTAAAAGCTGGCTGGGATTCAAATAAATGCAGTGTGAACTTGAAGGCAGAGAGAGCAGCAGTGGGTGCCTGGTAGATGGCTGACCTGAGGGCAGCAGGGTGCAGCAGACCCAGGGGGAGGCAGGAGGCCTTTTCTGTCCATCTGGCAACTCACACAGGGACTTTTTACAAAGAGAGAGCAAGCCAGGCTGCACACATCTGATGTTTTTTCCAGTTTCTGCAGTGATGCAGACATTACAGACAAGAATGGGAGCACAGGGAGAGGCAGAGAAGAGCTGAGCAGGATCCTCTGGAAGCACAGCAGAGAAGCACCAGGTGCACCAGGCAAACAGCCCTGAGCGTGGCAGGGGTTGGGCTTGTGGCTGAGCCACTGTGGGCTGTGGGAACCTGGGAGTGCCCTGCGATCGTGGACAGGGCTGATGGCCAAAGACACTTCACTGCACCCACAAAAACTGATGAGCAGTGAGAAGGGCAGCTGGCAAGAAGGATAACATGAGGTCCTTGATTTGCCTCCAGGAGTGGTGGCTTGAAAAGCAAGAAGGTCGGTCCGGAGTTTAGTTTTCTGTTCCTGATGTAGCCGTGCAACTGTGGGCATCTCCCTGCCCTCTGCAAAACTGACACCACCACCACCTTCATCTGTTTCACAGGAGCATGGATCACTTTATGTTCATGGCAACAAGTAAATTGCTGCTGCACATGTCCAAGCAGCACTGCTGTCAAGCTGTCAGGTCACAGAGGACTTACTTCATCTGTTATTGACATGAAACAGTCAGGAGGTCATTCAGGCCATCAATTATTCACAGATGTTATCACTGCTCCAAGCAGAATGGAGCTGGTTTCTCCTTTGTAATTAAAAAGGAGATAATTTGATGTGTGATATAGCTCAGTACAACAGCACCCAGGAACTAGAGACACCTGATCACATTCCAGAGTGAGGATAAAGCATAATAAAAATTGTACTTGTGAAAGGTGCTGTACCCCTGGCTTAGGCAGGTGGGAGCTGTGAATGGCTCAGCTTTGCTCCATCCCTGTATCCAGCAAAGGCAGTGGTAACATTCCCACTAAGCTGTGGGAACAGAGGTGAATTCAGTGTGTAGGTGTTTTGAAAATCCTACTTTCAAGCTCAATTCAAAGTCCATTAATGCTAAAGGTGTCTGTTGACTGAATTAAAACTTGGCTCAAACCCATATCTATTAGATCACTGAGCCAAAAAATATGGCTTAATCCTATTAAATATTAGCCTGCTTTAAACTGGATTTCCTAAGTAGGTAAGCTTTCTGACTTCTGTCAGCAGCAAGAGCTGTGCACAAACTACTGTGCCATCTTCCCAAACGTGTATGTCGTACCTGGGAATTTCTCCTGTGAGATTCACATCCACCTACAATATCAACACTCCCATCCTCCCTTCTCCTGCTTCATTGGACTTGGAGATGAACCATCTCTTTTTAGAAAATACTATTGTGTAAAATAATTATTTTAATCTCAAGGTCCATGGCTTTGTGCTTTCTGCAGAAGTTTGGTATCCCAGTGAATCCAGAAGGACTGATGGTACAATGGAGAGTTACCTAGTTCCTCACACAGTGTCCAGGCACATAAGGCCTTTGGATTGTGCCATCAGCCCCTTGTCATTCCTTTCACTGTTTTTCTTGTGTCTTCCTATGTCCCATACCAAGGGCTGGGTGTTCCCTCACTGATCTCTCTTTCTCTCTCTCTCTTCTCCCCTTCTCTCTCCTTACCTTGCTACCACTATTGGGATGTAGAGTAAAGATGCTGGTATCAGGACTTTGGTTATGTTGGATGAGCAAGGAGGTAAGTTCAGATTGCTTCAGTAAGGAAGTATAACCCTTCTCAAAGTGCTGTACTGACTGTGTGCAACCCTGGAAATGAGGGACAGAAAATACGTGTGGTTGTGCATGAGAACCCCAAAACCTCTCTGCCTTTAGTTTTGTTGTCCAACAGAGGAAAACGTACAATGCTGCCTAAGAGTCTGTACTTCTTTTGATCTGCTTCCCATTAATGTCAAAGAGAGATGCAGGCTGAACTCAACCAAATCACCATTTGATTTCAGCAAGCTTTGGGTCAAGATCCAGCTACATGATAAGAAGATTTGCCTCTGTAAGTGTAAAATCCAGCATTATTTATGCAGGTGCTAAGTAATTTTCCCACTTAAATCACAAGTGAAAGATATGCAACAAATGCATCCCAAGAGAAGGTAAATGGGTTTAGTTTGTGTAAGATTCAGTTACTTTTTGTACAGAAGTGAGGCAGTGAGAATGACAGAATTTAAACATTAAAAGATATTACACAATCAGCTCATTACAATTGTCCATATAGGAGGTTTCAGACTTACATTACCTGTCTGTGGATGACAATGACAAAGACAGAGCCTGATATATTCAATACATTCCAGGAAATTACATTTTTGCCTTTCATAATATTACAAAGAAAAGGTAGCCTTCTCTCCCTCTCAATAAAACTGATAAGTCTTCATTTGCCATAGACCCACAGCCCCAGGAAAATGGCGTCTCCAATAAATCAACAGAGTAGAAATTTCTGCTACTCTCTAACAGACCAGCCCCCCCACAGGTCCTTGTTATTATTTATTATGTGGCAGGACACAAAATTATTATTAGGAAATGTTTTCTGCGGAGGTAATGCTGCATTACTCATCAAACCCGGACAATGATAATAAGTCAGTATACTGAATTCTTGGGAAATGGACTGCAGTACCTGACAGGCCTTTTCTAGTTTTAATGTCCCTACCTCTCTGACACTGTAATGAATGAAAAGTAATAACAGGACCTAAATGGAAAGTACTTTCTTCTACTTGCTTTTTTTATGTATGTCTCATTGCTTTTCCCCCACATCCCCCATTTAGGGAAAAAAAAATTAACCAAATTTTGTCACATCGATTTGTCTTGACAAGAAAAATATGACAGAGAACATTTTGTTGCCTTCAAAAAATAATAGCAGTAGAAGAACTTCCACCAAATACAAAAAACCCAAAATTACTTATGTTGAAACAGATATGGCACCTGTGTAAATAATGTGTTTTGTTTCAGCAATGGATTATATGGTTGTAATAAATCACAAATATTGTGAAAGAAAGAATGTTAATATACAGATGTGTCTTGCAATGTAATTCACAGGCAGAGCACAAGAAACTTTAGTGGTTTGTGGGAACATATGTTTCTGTTCTTTAACTGCTCTATTTCCACAGATTTCTAGGGACATTTATTTTGATTTTAATCCTGAATTTTGTTGGGTTTTTAAATTATTAGTTTGGAATTCTACTCTTGTTAAACCCCTGTATTCAGAAGTTTTCTGACTGATTCAGTCTGTAGCCATGACAGGAAGGACAATCTGAGTGAGGCAAGGAGCTGAGACTCGACACATGCACCTCTCTGGAGTCCAGGGAGCTCAGTATAAAACCCTTATTGAGAGTGAGACCTGAAATGCTTGTTGTACAGTCACAGATGCAGTTAGCCAATAACTCCAGGAAAGACTTGGGAGGTCTTGAAGCCCCTTTAAATTGGTTATGGTCATGCCTTAAGTCGTTCAGTAAATTTAGCTTATGACTATACAGTGTGGGTTTCTCAAGGAAAACAGCCAAATAATGCTACCAACCTGAAAATATTGTAACCTTGCACTATGCTAAATGTTTAATTAAGTTTTCTCCATTTTAACCATATGTAGGTATAATAATTGCTAATTTTTTGATTTCATTTTAGCACTAAAGGACTTATACTACTGGGCAAAATATGCTAATGATGACTTTGAACCCTCTGTAATTAGTGCAATGTGTGCAGCTCACACATGTCTCAGCAGATTATCAGATTAAGGAAATCATTTGCTAACACTGCCATGTGATCTCTTTGCAGCTGACTGCACAAGTCATTTAAGATTATTAGGTGTTAAATATACAGAAAACATGACATTGATCTTTCCAGTGGGCGGCAGGCAGAAGATCTAATCTCTGCACTTGCTTGAAGCTCTGTTTCTATGTTTCCTTACAAAATTGCTTGCTTTGAAGTTAAACAGGCCTTATATGGAAAAACCTTTCTGAGCCATTTCAACCCAAATAGTGCACAGCAGAACTGATTTTCTGGTATCAATGGGCAGAAGTATCTGGGATCATGAAAGGCAGTAAGCCAAGGTAATTTCACAATGCCAGGTATTTGTATAACAAAGCCAGCCTGGATAGCTGCTCTTGCCAAAAGGTTTAGCACAACTGGCAGCACAGCAGGTTACAGAGTCTGTCATGGCCTGCAGAGATCTGGAGCTTCACAAGAGCTCCCTATTTCACAGAGAATGGCACTCCCATAAAAGTTAGAGACCTGCTCCACTGTCCTCTGAAGAAAGGGAACCTGAGTAGCCCCTCTGCAATATCAAGACTTATAATTTTTTGGGTCAGGTACTGTCACCCAAACCAGTTAACACAGCTCTTTCCCCGGGGAGCCCACAGAAAGGAGACAGGAGTTTATATTTTCCTAGTTGGGCTTTTTTCCATCACTAAGAAAGTCTTTACCAGACCACATGTGCATCCATAATGCTTACATTTTTTTAAAATCTGGCCTTGAGTCAAGCTCCTTTATATAAATAAATAAATAAATAAATAAATAAATAAATAATATATTAAAATATATATATAACTTTTTATATCTATATAAATATATGTAAATCTTTACACTAAAATACTTATATTTTACATGAAAAAATAAATGGGGTCACTCAAAGGATGCCAATGGCAATTAATCTGCTTCTTTAAAACATGCTAAATTAGAAAAATGTTCATATTTGGATATACTTTGGTTAAAAGCAGCCAGTAGAAACTGATGAAACTAATACTACAAAGTGAAGATAAACTTGAAGTGCTAACACAGAAAGGGTCCCAGACTGGTAACTCTATTTAGGAAACAACCATCACCTGGACATAGTAGCAGAGTTAAAGATTTGGACATTCAAGGACATTTTTTTGTGTGATGATGTCCTTATGCAGTTTATTACAGAAGAATTTAATTCTTGTATTCCAAATGAGGTGGAGTGGAGAAACTTTTCCAATAACAGTAGCTGCACAGTAATTTTTCATCCAAGACAAGACAGAGGAATAGCCACAACTTTGATAAGAGACAAAGAAAATGTCAATGCAATTGGAATTTTCTCCTTGCACCAAGAATGCACAAAAAGCAGTGCCAGGGAACATGGGGAGCAGATTAATCTGCCCAGCAGATCTTACTCCTGATCAAGCTTACAAAGGAAATAAAACTTGGAGATAACTGGGCAATCCCACAAACAAAAGCACTGGCACACATGTGAGCTGACATCCACTGCTTTTGCAGGAGTGTGGGTTTGGCATTTTTGTATGTTATGGCTAATTAGCAAAATAAAAGGGGACTAACAACTACCCCAGTTTTCACAGGGAAGATGGTATTAATTATGGTGAAATTGTAGTACAGAACAAAAGACAAATGAACCCACACAAAGCAAGGTTGTGCCTTTGTCTACTGTTATTTTTAGCACAGCTACTCATGGGCTCACAGCTCTCCCCTCCAGCTTTCTTCCATGGGTACCTGTGCCCAGCAGTGCCTTTCAGAGTTCAGCTAGGTCAGAGCTCAGCATCTCTGAAAAGGCTGTCCCACAGTCTACGCTCCAGTATGATTCTCCTTTATGGAAAACAGGATGACGGTGTAGCATTGGAAATAGTTCATCTGCTGAGTCTTAAATTAAACCTTCTGTATGCAATTACGATTGCAATGTGTTCTTAAGATGTCCTTTGTGTTTTCTTCCTTTTTTTTCTAATTAAAATTGCCCTTGGGGGAAATTGCTTCCCTGCACAATACTCCAGGCAAAGGAACAAATTCTGATCTCTCCAGCCATTTAAATGACATTCAAGCACAGGCTCTACATCCTGGACATCAGTGAAGGAATATTTGCTATAAATTACAGATGAGGATGCAAAGGTGAAGCAACCCCACACTTGCTCTGTGCTGGTCTTGCTACCAATACCTTGTAAGATGCTTTTGCAGCTGTTTTTGGTCAAGACACCACAGGAGCAACTGAGAAATGCCCTTGCTACAGTTTTTCTGCCTCAGCCACTTCCCCAGATCAGCCACAGAATAGGAAATTGCCAGGATGTTACAGAAGATCCTGGCAAAGACCCACTGGCAAATGGCCACAATGCTATGATAAAACTAACAGGACTAACTTATATTCCCTGAGTTACCTTACAGGCGTAATTCACAAGTACAATGATACAGGTAAAAATCTGTTCTTGTTTCTGCCTTAAGATAGGCCATTTGTTTGCTGTAAGATCTGGAAGAAGATTTATGGTCACTACCTTGAAATGAAAGTGATATTCTCAGGCATCAGTATATAAAAAGAGTTGCAGAGATTCCCAGAGGGAAAAAAAATGTAACCTGTTGCTGATATGTATTCTGCCTCCAGACAGCACCAATTCCCTTAGGTATATATCAAATATCATACATAAACATATAGATGCAATTCATTCAAATAATATTGCAACAAACTGTCAAAAGGTGTTCAAACTCTGACCTTGAAGGACTTCCCTAAATGGAAGTATGTGCCAATAAACTGTCTTCCCCAAAACCTTTAATTGAGCACAAAATGTTGGAATAGGGAAGATCTATGGAGATAGCAATCTGATTTCCTACCAGCAGTGATTCATTCTGGGCCACATTTTAAAAACAGTTATACAAAAACAAATCCAGCGTGACCCCATTAAGTTAATTCCACTGTAATATTTATGCCTCAATAATTGTGCTTAAACCTGTGAATCTATTTCCTTGCCTGTGGGACCAGATCTTTGACAGGTATAAATTGGCATTGCTCCACAAAGCCAGCGTAACTATTCTGATTCAAACCAGTTAACAACCAGCCCACAGCATTAACAACTAGCGGTTGTGGTCTTAGGACTAGCAGCTAGCTGTCTAGACTTCTGGGCTACAAATATGACAAGGGTTTTTTACACTGATGAGGTTTCCTTTAATGGAGAATAAATGAGTTGTGGCTCCCTTTCCTATTCAGCAATAGCCCTGGCATCAAACATAAATCCTGAAGTAGGATAAATAGAGTCAGGATTCTAGAGAGAGCTGTAATTTAAATGGAAGTCTTTGATTTGTGTAAAACAGACTCTTCAAGAAGCACTCATTTATTTGGGCAAAACAGAAAACAGGTAAAGACCGTTTAAAAGGGCCTGTTACATACATGGCTTTAGAGAGTGTGCATCTGGGCAAGGAGAATTGCTTCCACTGAGAGCCACCAGTAGTACCAGATCTAGGACTGACCCATGCAGTGTGAACCTGGCTTTTGCTACTGGAGAGACCAGGTTACAGAAGCACTAGCAGGAAAACCAATGGAAGAAAGATCAGATACCTCTCATATCCCCCGGTGTCAAAATGCACATGTGGGTACAACCATCTTTTAACTGACAAGGAGCTCTGCAGTGCTCAGAAGCAGGAGCTGGGAGCTTGTGACAGAAGTGCAGCAAATCCATCATGCTGCATGAATCAGCATCAAAGCCAGTTTACACTCCCACAGCTGCTCCCCAGAGTGAGAGCAAGTGTGGCCCAACTGAGGAGCAGACAGGACCTGGGCTTAGCGAGGAGCAGGAGTACAAGGAGGGTGTCCCCTTCTACCCCAGGCTCACATTTCTGATGAGAACAACAATCTGTGCCTACGGACACCAACCAAAGCTTCTGCTGAAGTCTACATTATAATGTGCATTAAGACAATCCAACCTTGCTTTTCTGGTTCTCAGCTCAGCATTTTACCTGGCTGAACATGTGCAGTCCCTCTCTCAGGTTTCCTTCTTGGTTTCCCAATCCTTTGCTTACAGTATGTGCCCCTTTTAGAAGGCAGTGCCAGGTAACTCTGATACTCTAAATATATCCTTGGATTTGGGATTGATAACTCCCATGGTACCAGGAGAGAGGCCCATCCAGCTGAGGAGAATGAGAACTGACAGCAGAAAGGCTGATGACATGGCACCTCTCCTTCTCAAAGCCCAGTGTCATGCAAGAATTAAAAAAAGAGCACAATTTCAATGCTTGAATTATTCCAACTTGAATAATTTAGTCCAGGATTTTCTAGGCCCTCAAGGGGTGAGGTTCCTGTTTCCCATTAAAATTAATTAAATAAAATTAATTTTGATGGGAACTGGGTGTCTAAACCCCCCAGAAAGCTTTGAAAAGCTAAACTTCAATTGTTATTAAAAACCCAAGTAAGAAATTAGGCATCTTCATGTTCTCAAAGAAGTTAAGAGGAGCTTTTTACTGACGTCAATATGCATATGATTTTTCTTCTAAAATTTTCTTCTTCTTTTTTTTTTTTTTTTTTTGGATAGGACTCAATTAAAATCAGGGATGACATTAAATTCCTTCCATAACCACCCCTCTTAGTTCTCTACAGTCTAATTCAGTGTTTTTCTATTCCATATGGGGACTAGGGATGTATTTGTGTTTTACTGAGATTGCTTTACTTTTCCTCGTTAATTACAGTTATGATTTTTAATGGATTGAAATGCCATTCCAAGTACAGTTCTGATCCTGGGCAGCATCTGAGTCTATCCTTTGGGATCAAATGGTGTAAAATGTAAATCCCACGTAAAATGCTGTCCCTACAGCAGACTCCACACAAGGCCCTTGATCCAATTGGACCCATATCTGTTTACCTCAGCAGAGAATCCTGTTCCTACACTTTTGTGTCATGGCATTCTGTTCCTCCAGGACATTTTCCCCAGCTTTAAAAGTGAAAAAAATGAACACATTAAAGTTATTCTGAGCCACCAATTCACTTAGAAAACCAAGTCACTAAGAAAACCCATCAGCCGTAGGTGGAAATTTGCCAAAAATTGTTTAATGCCAGCGGAGAGACAGGGTCTATATGTGGCTGGTTTCTGGGCCTGGTGCTTCTTAACTTGCCCTGGAGCAAAGCAGAAGTGATCCCACTGCAAACATGAGTCTTCACCCAGTGCCTGTTTCCTAAGGCCCCTCAGGGCCACAGCCGGTGACACTCTTGCAGAGAGCATTGGGCTCCCACAGTGGTTTCAATTGTTCTGTGCTCATGAGGTTACTCCTGGTTTGCAGCACCCACACAGGGAAGAAAACCATCCCTGAGGCCACACTCAGACTAGAGATCAATATCCAGCACCAGTCGAAGTGGCAGGTCTGTTTTTTCTGCCTCTGGAAGAAAGGGCACCTTGACACAGGCCCTTAACAACTCGCTCCATTACCACTACCATTAACTACCAACACTCTCACTCACTGGCCACAGCACTTGTGCTGCCCAAACCCACCTAATTCCAAGGCATTTGTAAGAGTAAGTAACAGAAGCATTTTCCATGGAAGGACTTCTTTTCTCTAATATTAACATACATAAATGCAAAATAATAACACTATCTTTCTTTCCTCCTGGATGTCATTGTGTCTTAGTAAGTTGATGTATTGTATTATGTTTTTGGACCTTGAACTTTATAACCCTTCCTTTCTACATCATTACGTCTTTTTTATATTAATATATTTAAAATAAATTTCTCCTTTGTTTTATTCTTCCCATACTAATAAAAAATCTTCAGCATCCAATGCAGCATACATCCTTTCAGCAATGCATCAGCCCAGATTAATGCATTGTAATGTCATTATTAACTCGGTTCTACATGGTCATTTTTCATGTTCTGTTGAAGACAAAATCAAAGCAACAAAAATACAATTCATTCCACACTGTCATCCCTTTGTCCTGACCAGAACAACTCGATCGTGTTGAAGAAGGCATGAACCATATCAACCAAGACATGAAGGAGGCCGAGAAAAATTTAAAAGATTTAGGGAAATGCTGTGGCCTTTTCATATGTCCTTGTAACAAGTAGGTACTGGGTACCGGCTCTGCTATGTGGTGTCCAGTTTTTTGTCACAGTGAATGTCTGAAGTTTTTGTCTTTTTTTTCTTTGTCCTTTTCCATCTGCTTCATTCTGTGGGGATAAAATACTTGTGTTTAATCAGAACAACTGGAACGCATCGAAGAGGGAATGGACCAAATCAATAAGGACATGAAAGAAGCAGAAAAGAATTTGACGGACCTAGGAAAATTCTGTGGTCTTTGTGTCTGTCCATGTAACAAGTAGGTGCTGCCTGCCTCATCTCTTTGAGCACTTAAGGCTGATCCCAAAGGCCTTGTGAAGCTCATCCTTGCTAGGCACATGGACAGGATGAGCATGTGGCATGCAGAAAAAATGATTCTGGTTCAAATGCATTCATTTCATAGCATAGACAACTGACTGGGAATTATTGTAGATGCATTAAAATCAGGCATACTGCAGTGAAAGCTTCACTGTCAACACCTTTTAATGGTAAAAGTTTCAACATTTTACACAAAGTGTACTGAGTGGTTCCATTTTCCAGCGAACAAAAACAATTGGGGCTACCTTATTCCTGGACACTCTAAATTCTGAAACATATTTTCATGAACAAGTTTTATAAACAAAAGAGCTGAAAAAATGTGGAAGAGGTCATACTAAATATTGTTCAAAATTGTGGATGAAAATCACAGCTTTTTTCATTGTTCAGCAGAAATAGTCCTTGATAAGATCTTGAAAGAGATGTGACATTTCATAATTGGAACCCAACTTGAAATGGTTTTCATCCTGCCACAGGCAAAAAATTTGACAAAACCTCAACACGCCAAATTTCTCTCGTTTGGGTAGCATGTACACTAAGCAGAAATGTTGAAATGCATAGAATTTGCTTGCATGCCATCACACTTGAACGAAACTGTACTCCAAGTAATGCCAAGCTTGTTTTAAATGCCAAATGAAAATGTGATGTGCGGTTATGCGGGTCTAGGAGATTGGGAACCAACGCAAAGTCCTTGAGGAATGGCAAATCCAGCATGCAGTGAGTAGGCATGAAACTAGGTTGCAGTGAAAACTGTCTTAAATGGTTGGCCAGAGATTGTGCCGGAAACAAAGAGAGAAGGGTTGCTGTAGTATTAAATTCCCTTTCTATGTGAATTTTTTTCACAGCCAAAGCCTGATCCTACCCTGATTATCAAAACCAAAAGGAAAGAGAGCTGTCATTTTACCAAAAATCAGAGGAGCAGGACTAGGGTTTTGCCTTATCAATCACATTTGTTTTAAAGTTAATTCCCTTGGGACACAATACAGATAAGGCCTCAGGTGTTTTTTACTTTGTATCAAGCCCTGAATACTTTTTTGGCATAAACATTTTGCCCAGAATTATTATAGCCTTGATGTACAATGGGAGAGGGGGCAGGAGGAACAGGAAGGGCTGCATACACCACTTTTGCAAGGTGTATGAGTTCTGACAGCCTGCAGCCCTTACTGCCCTGCACCAGAGGAGCTGGTGCACAAGAGCTGCAGGTACAAATGCAGCAGAAACTTCACCTCTCCCACACTGTACAAGCTGTAAAAGCTCAGAACTGACAGCCAGACATGTGACAGCAATGGGATTAGCACCTGGCATGTGGCACTAAAACATTTGGCACTTTGCTACGGCTGCAGCGTCATGCTGCAAGAACAGAATGATTCTGCAGGGGACATAATGGGCATAATTTGTAAAGGGGTCTCTTCCCTTCTCTAAGGCATTCTAACCCGATCAGTTTGCAGCCATATTTCAGACAGCAGCATTGCTAACCAATGCTCAGAGGATGGGTGAAGAATGGTTTTAGAGACTGTTCCCTGAGTTGCTAAGCCAGGGCCCCACTGGTACAGATAAGATGATCTTCTGAGGAGTGGAGTGTGGGAGAGAGAGAAATCCATACAGTTCTGGGCATCAGAATCACCATGATCCCCTAAAGCTCTTCTGACTGGTGGGAGATTAATGGCATATATTTATAAAATCATTATCCATTTCACATGTAACTCTACCCTGATATACAGTGACAGTACAGTTCTCTGAGCCATAAAAATCTGTAAAGCTTGATCCTACATTCTTAGGAGACCAAAAATGCCAACAGAACGGAACTTTGACCAGGTTGCATTCGAAAGGACAACTGCTATTGACCATGAGCAGATCCAAGCTCCACCTGTTGACTTTAATTGGAAGTCCACAAGAAAACAACAGATCAAATTCTGGGTGTATAAAATCTTTTACCTCAAACACAGAAACTGTCTCACTGACAAAGTTGCACAGGTCTAAAGAACAGGTAAAACCCTGTAAATGTATCTGCAGCAAGAGACTGAGTTTCAGACATTTTAGAACTGCCAAATCTGATGTATAGTTTCAGAGAACTAAAATTAAACAAGCCAACCATCCTATTTATAAATAGTCTTCACAAACTTTAATAGGAGATAAGCAACAGAACAGATGAGTAGGAAAGATCCTCTTGTAATCTATATTTTAATTCTATATTGAATCATACAACACATCTTCAGGCTTATTTAAAACTGAGCTGCTTCAGGGGGCATGGAGAGAATATGACACCAGAGATGGGTTTGTCATGTCCTTTCCCAAATCTCCCAGAAGCACGTTCAGTTCCTCCCCCAAAATCCAAGCCACAGGGCTGTTTATAGGACTGATTGGAGCTGACCAAGGAATAGGGAAACCACAGAGATTTGCAGCTCCCAGGGGTTTTGTTGGAAACGGACCCATTTCCAGAATAAAATCACGAACTCATACCTGTGGACCCCAAATCGTTATATTCCCCTCTTAAAATGTTCAGTCTTGTCTGGTGACCCCAATGACAGCAGCCCTGAATAGCTGCACGTGTCAATCTGCTGCTCTAGGGGTGCCTGGATTTTAATTTTCTATCCATGGCAGCTCAGTCAAAAATGGCTCTCTGAAGGTTAATTTAACTGCCACAAAATACAAATATAACAAGTTGCTATTTTTGAAGTCCTGTGGTTTAAAACTCCTGAAGGAAGTGATGATCCTTTTTTGCCTGTGTCTTGCTTATTGTGAAGGCTGTTAATGCTGATGCATTGAGGGTATGATGAACTATTGGGGCAACTGTGCTTAGTGAGAATGCTTTACTTCTTATTCATGCCTGTAGCTGGTGCATGAAGAAAAATGTAGAAAAATTTCCCTTTCTGATGCTAGATTGCTTGTATCTTTTATATTCTCCTGCACTCATTTCACTTCTGCCTATTTTACTTTTTGTCTCTGTGGACAAAGGTTTGTACATCAACTGTCGATGTATGATTACTATTTTCAAGTACCGATATATTATTTGAAAAATCTAATGAACCCTATGATAAAATCATCCCCAAATCACCTTTGGAAAAGTTAGTGGCTTTTAATGCCTACTGTGCCACATATACATTGAAAAAAATATCATCAGAAGCCAAATATTCTGCATGGTGAAATGTTATAAATTGTAGCCAAATCTGTTTTTCTCTAAGAGGGTGTGTTGCTGTGATGTGATGTACACACTATACTTGGCAGTTCTGTTTTTATGTCTGTCTGCCAGTACGTCTTCTGTGTTTGATGTCAAAACATATGTGTCACTGAAATGAAACAATGTTTTCTACTTATCTGTATTTCTTCTCTTCTTTTTCCTTTTTTCTTTTTTTTTTTTTTTAATTTTCCTTCATTCCAGAAACTAAGTCAACATACAAAAACCTGTGTGCAATGTTGTAGACATGACAACTGCAATTCACCCTATTGGAAACTAAACCTCTGACCATCACTGTTGTGGCAGTAAAGTAAAAAATAATCAAAAAACCCACCCCCTCCTTTTATTCAGCATTATGATATATCGGTATACAAACAATGACCCTCTATCTGAAAACTCATTTGCTTGATTCAGCTTTTAGCTTGGAGAGGTAAAGAGTTTTGCATTTGTCCTTGTGCACTTGGTACTTTGTTACTCATCATCTTTTTTGCATAGGCTTAAATCAAGTGATGCTTACAAAAAGGCCTGGGGCAATAATCAGGATGGTGTTGTAGCCAGCCAGCCTGCACGTGTCGTAGATGAACGGGAGCAGATGGCCATCAGTGGTGGCTTTATCCGCAGGTGAGCCTTTTTATCCACTGTTTTCTCTCTGTTCTCCTTGTCACTGATATATTTAGATTGCTTCCATATGGTCATGAGTTCTGTGGTGCTCATTAACTCCTTCAGAGGTGCTGGGAAATGTGATGGAGCCAGGATTTTCCACCAAGTGGTGCTCGGATTCAGGTTGACGGTGACTCAGACACATCCTAAAGGTTTACTGCATCCAGGGGCTTATCCTTGGCCTGAGGGTCACCTGAGCTCTAGTGCAAAGGATGGGGACCTTGCTGGAAATCCTGGAAATAAGGGTCTGAGAACCAGAAGATGCTTGAAAACACAAGCCCAAACCTTTATTTTTGAGACTGTTCAGATGTGGGCAATAATAAATGAAAGTCTGTTTATTTATTTCACAGCAGCACTGTGAGGGTGCAGACAGCCATGGCCAGCCAGCACTGTCCTTGTCACTCCATCTCCCTGTGTGGACACTTGTCCTGGGGGCCTTATCAAGGGTCTCGCTAATGACACTTGTCAAACGCCTCAGAGATGAAGTGTCAGATAAATACCAGTTTATTGCTATTATGTCTCAAGGCATGTAGTGCCCATTATCCCTCCTTGCCAGAAGATGTACCAAAGCATCCAGCAGCTTTCCCTTTCTTTTCAACAACAAAAAAGCCTCAGGCTTCCTGCCAAAGCATCGAGCTAAGCACAGAACTTGAGGAACACTTTAAACTAGAGGTGCACCCCTCCCCTGCTCTTGAGCATCCTCAAAACCTCACTGCATGGGGAATGATGCTCCATTCCTCAGCTGCTGGGAAGCCACAGCTATGGAGGAACAGAGTGGGAATCCCTGGGCTTTCAAATCAAAGCCATTTTGATGCACACAGCTATATTAAAGGCAGCCCCACTTCAAATTTCCCACGACACACAGGGATCCAGCAGAAGTACCTACTGATTATGGAGCTTACGGGGCATGTATTTAGCTGACAATGCTGTCAGCATACCAGTAGGCAAAGCTTTGATCTCTGAAGATTAAGGACACTAGTTTAATAAGTAATTATCTTTCCAAAAACTATTATCCACTTATTTTTTTGGCTGCTGTGATAAAGGGAAATCAGTATGATAGAAACAATGCTGTCATACAATCTGAAGCGTGGGATGGAGTTGCCATTTAAGTTTGATGAGTCTGCCATTCACTTTTTTTTCTAAATTGCTGGATGGCAGCCCCACCAAAATGAAGGCTGTGGCATGATAATAGAAGAGCAGTGAAGGAAGTTACGCTGCACCATGACTGTTCTGCAAATAGCCTACATGGGCACCTACATGAACACAAACTGCATAAGAGACTCAAAGTAGCAATTTTCTGAGTGGAACCCATGGACCTGGCTTTTCCCAGCTTCAGTCACCATCTGTCTCTTGAATCACTGGGGAGTTGAACTGGTCCTTGGCTCAAGCACAAGTTTTTCCTTCCAAAAAGCAAACAACTGCCAGAGATGGTGCTAAGATTGAGAGATAAATGATCTTTACTAAAGCCAGTAAATCTGAGATTGTGCAGGAAATTGTGCTTCTGTCTTTCACCAGAAATACAGTTAATTAAATATGATTTTAGGTCAGGATTTCACAGCTGAAGCACCTCTTCCCCAGTATCTCTGTAGCCCCAGGCATACAAGGACTGGACAGTATTCATTAGCAGTCCAGGGAGGGGAGCTGCTATCACTGTAATTCTACCACCTTCCAGCATTTCCCATGAATGGTAACCACACACAGATCCATATGGAGCACGCTTTCATTCTTTGGGAAGGATGATCACTGCAGAGAGCTGCAGCATGTGGTACAGGTAAGCTCAGACAACAACACCTCTACCAACAGCAGACATGAGCAGTATAAACAGAGCACTGATAACTCAGATAATTGAGCCCAACATCCAAAAAATAAGCATGTAACATTTTTCAGGTTATCTACTCATTAATCCCTTTTGTTCAAAGCTGAGCACAGCAGCCTCCTCCTCAGGTGACAAGCAATGAAGGATGAAGTGGAGGTTTCGGGTGAATCACAGTTTCAGGGGGAATCTCCTGTCTCTGCTTTAAAGAAATGGGTTTTTGTTCCCAGGGTAACAAATGATGCCCGGGAAAATGAAATGGATGAGAACCTGGAGCAGGTCAGCGGCATCATTGGCAACTTACGTCACATGGCCTTGGACATGGGCAACGAGATTGACACACAGAATCGCCAGATTGACAGGATTATGGAGAAGGTAAGAGCTGCCATTTCTGTGAGGACTCCAAAAGGGGCTCTGTTTTCCCTTCTCCAAGCATGGGCCTGAAAAAGACAAGGGGCAGAATAGCTCCTCTCTTCTCCCTCCAAATGTTGGACCATAGCAGAGCTCGTTGCTGTGAATCTGCACCTCCAGTGCAGGCTGGGTTGAACCCTTCCTGTTGAGTTTGCCACACAGGTGCAAGGGGACCCCTTAGCAGACACCAATGCTCCTGCAATAGCTCTGAAAAAGGACAAGTGCCCTGAGCTATGCTGAACTGTGGGTCTTGGATCTGACTGTCCTGGCACTTCCTGGAAAGTTTTAAATCCTCCTGGGCTTCTCCTTCCTCGGAAACTCCATGAGCAGCTCAGGATTAGATCACCTGCTTGGGGGACCAGTCTTCAAAGAAGGATGGGGATTTATTAAGCAAAGCTTTGCCATATGGTAACAGTGCAGGCAGTTTTGTTGTGCTGCTTATAACAACATTAGGACAGAGATCTACCTGCTCTCTTGGGAGAGGGTGTGTGTGTGTATATATATTTATAAATAATTGGGCCCCACACAGCTCCAGTGGAACACAAAAGCTCAGCATTAGTTCTGAAAAATCACCAGGTAAAAAGGCAGAGAGCACCGTTCAAGTGCCAGACCTGCACTGCAGATTTTTGAAGCAGAGAGCAGCCCCTTCCAAGCCTGTCTGTGATCTCACTGCCATCCTAAGATCCCAAGATCTGCAGGCCATCTGCATTGGTACTGGCAGAGCTCCAGGCACAGGCAGGCCGATGTGACATAAGAGGCTAGATCTTCATCTGGTGTAAAATCAACAAAACTCTCCACTTCCATGGAGATTTACACAACCTGAGGATCTAACCCAAGGACTTACATGTAGTGCTTAGAGTTAATTCTGACCTCCAGTGGTAGAGCTGGTGCTTTTGAGCCTTCTCACACACGCATGCCTCCTCAAACAAGCAGGATGCCCATGCCTGTTTTTCATGTCAGTTAATTATATCAGAGCCTAGAAATAAAAATTAAGGAAAATACTGTACTGAGGGATTCACTCCAAGAGCTTTCCTTATTGGAGGTAGATCCTGGAGAGAACTGGGTGAAGTATACATTGTCTGATTGTGGGAAGATCATCCCTGATAGAGAGGCAGTCATGGTAGAGCATGTGGCATGGTGTTGGTCAAAAGTCTTGCTTTATAAAGCTGTATGTGTTTTTTTGACTGTACTGGAAAATGAACAGTATTGCTGGGATGCCATTATGCACCATTTCATACTTCTGGGAAAACAAGAAACATTGGGGGAAGGATTTACTACTGCTATTCATGTGCAATGGACTAAAAAGCAGCACATCTCTCTATACTTTGAGAAGGGACAGGGAATTTATACAGCCTACACTATGACTACCTTTAAATAAGAAGGCTATGACATACATTTTTATCTCAAAGCAATGAGGACATGCAATATTGTGTTCCTACCTCCCCTGCTCATGTCACAGTGGCTGGAGACGTGCCCTGTGGATGGAAATCATCCTACCCATGCCTGCAGGATCCTATCCCAAAGTACAGCAAGCCCAACAAGTTCTCCTACCAGCTCAGGCTTGCGAACATCTGGATTTTGAAAACATTGACCAGACTCTGTGTGCACATAAAGCACATGGGCCAAACCTCTAACAGTATATGCTGAGAGCAGTGACCCGAGGGACCAGTCTTCCACAGCTCTGTGGTCTTCTCACAGACTTTGGCATTTTGTACAGCAATGGCAAAATAATATTGGCAGCTAATGCACTCATGAAATCACCCAGGGCCCTTGGCTAAGGAACAGTGACACATTTGTGAAAGATGGATTGCATCGTACACAGAGGAGTCATCATGAGAGCAGCACAAAAATAAGACAGTCTTCAGTTTTAGTGAAAAATAAGCCAAATTTCTCAGAGTAAGGACATACAGTAATGAGGTACTAGAAAAAGGAACACAATGTATTAGTAAAACCCTCTATAAAAGACAGAAATAATAGTTAGCTGGATAACAGCGAAACCTCAGTTGCACACACATCCATTCTGCAATGAAATATGGCAACAGAGCCTTGTCCCACTCACAGCATTACCAGGGTTTTGCTTTGGGTGGATTATGGTCATTAGAAAGACCCTTGGTTGGCACACTTTGCAAAAGTTTGGGTACATCAAAAATCCAGCCTAAAGTACCCTGGGGTGCATCATAAATGCTCCTAAGGGATTTATGTTATACTGGATGCATGCACCCAAACCAGAGCAATCTCATAATGCAGTGATGCAATCTGATCTATCCACAGTAATCAGGACAGCAATGAATAAAAGGCTTTATTTATCCTTTCCTCAGATCAGAGAGAAAGGGACAAAAACCAAAATGACAGTGTGATGAGTAGGTTAAATGACACCATCACCAGAAGAGCCTAGCCCTAACAGCTACCATAAGTAGGAGGCTGGGAAGAAAGTAGAGTGGGCTCAAATCACTCTATCTTGACCTAAGTGGGAAGGTGAGCACAAAGAATCCCACTACCTTCAATTCAACATCATCCACCAGACACTAATGTCCAAACATCATTAGGGACATGAGATTTAATCACTGTTCAATGAATATTCGTGCATTTTGTAACAAAGGTAACTTCTTCCAACCCATTAACTGTTTAGGTAGTGTTTTGGCAAAAGCGCACAAAATTGTACTGTGGTAGACAAGGTCAAACTCATGGCTACAATAAAGCAGTGTGGCTTGTAATGAGTAGTTTTGCTGATTTACACTTGTTGAGGAGCTGGCACGTGCTACTGCACTAAAAATATACATAGCACTTTCCAAAACAATTATGGAGAAAAGCCCAAGATATTTTTATTGCAAGAAAGATTTATTGCACATCAGTATAAACAGTCTTAAAGGATTTTTAAATGCATGTGGGAAAGTTGCTTCACCATTCTGTCTTTGCAACTTGGAGATTTAAAATAAATCTGTAAAATTTGGATACACCCCAGAGATGTGGGAACAATCATCAAAGCTAACAAAATGCAGCCATCAAAACAGAGAAAGTATTTGATACTGGAACTCATGCTTTTCAAGCAGCAACACAATTCTCACCTTACCCACAGGCCTGGTTTTAAAAATTGAAAGTATTTTCTACCTAGTCCCTCCTCTAGAATAAGTTGGCATGGCAACGTGAGGTTGAGTGGAGTTTTGCCAATTTTTGTCAGCTAAAACAGTGTCTTTAGTCTCCAAAAGTAACTTCTGCAGAGCTACAGAAAGTCATGGTCAAAGCGTCTTCAAACTCAGAGAGAACTCCCCAAGCTCCTAAGTGGCGCCATTTTATTAATGGCATTTTATAATCATGGCAGGTGTTACTCCAGGGAAAACAGTGCAGTTAATGGCTCAGTCTATGCTGGACTAAATTGCAGTTTGATTACTTCAAATCACAGTAGAATCCCTGCCTTTTATTAACTCTTGTTTATACTGCTGCCCAATGAAAGAGGCTACTCTCTCTTGCAACTACATTGGTGAACTTTGGAGTACTGGCATCCCTCCCACCTATTCCCTTCCTTTCACATGCAGAGCAAGGATATCCAGGCTGATCTTTCAAAGAAATTTATCTTCGCCAGCATTCCCTATGTCAGATGATCCAGCTTGTCTGCTCTGGGAGTCTCTACACTGACCAAGTTTTAGTTTTGGCTAGTACCTGATGATCTAAATTAGACCACAGTCTGAGTCCACTGAATCTTAGAGGGCTCTGAAGCTTTTCCCAAGAAAATGCAGATGCACACCACCAGTTCTCATGCCATCATCCATTACCATCAGTACCACCAGTGCTGACAACAGCACCAGTTACAGATGTGGCACAGCATTTACAGGATTCAGTGCAGCTGACCACAAACAGAAAAGCTCTGCTCAAAGGCTACATGAAGTAAAACCAGATAATCTGTAATCTCCTTTTGGGTCCCTAATACCACTATAAAAAGCAGCTCTCCAGTATTATCAAGCTTCATTTTTCCATGACCTAGCCAAAATTATGGAAGTACCCACTTCCAAAATTCCAAAAGAATATGGGTCTTTCTTCCCCTTATTCTTTTTTTCTGTCATACTCTCTTTCTTCCCTGTACTCATCTCTTTCTTTCCTTTGTGTTTCCCCAGGCTGATTCCAACAAAACCAGGATTGATGAAGCCAACCAGCGTGCAACAAAGATGCTGGGCAGTGGTTAAATGCAGAGAAGTGCATTTCCTTTTAATGCTGTCCAGGAGGGCAGCACCTTCATGCTTTTATCATGGTATTTATCTACTAGGTTTGCACACATGCACATATCAGCCCCATTGTAAATGTTGTCCTGTGTAGTTTGTCAGCTTTCCAAAAATGATATTTGTAATTATTTTTTTCTAGATATCTTTCTTTCCAAAGGTTGTACATAGGGCTGATTTGATGGCTATAGCTCACTATGATGTTTTTTGGGGTTCTTCCTTTCCTTTCCTTGTTTATGTTTTGGATTCCTTTCCTTTTTTTTCCTTCTCATTTTTCTTTTTTTTAAAATGATGTTTGCTGAATGACAACACTGTTGGAATGCTAAACGTGCTGTTAACCTTTAAATATACAGTATTGTTCTTGTAAAACTGTGACATTCCACAGAGCTACTGCCATGCTCCTGTCTTTGGATATCATGATGTTTAAGCACTTAAACCTGCTGTCTTCAGTTCTTCATTGCCATTATCTGTTGTTATGATTTAATGATTAGACAATGTGGAATTATATTACTATAACAAGCATTGCACTAAAAAGTGATGTGATTTATGCAGTTATGCATGAGGAATAAATAGACTTTTAGACTCCTACTTAAACAAGAATTTTCCCATGGCAGTAGCACACCAACAATGACAACAAAAGCATGCTCAGTATTCGGACTCTTTTGGGACTATGTTATACCAGCAAGTTTGCAGTTGTGCCACTTTTTTCTTGTTGATATATATATAGTTATTAATCATGATCATTTTTTTTAATTATGAAAAAAAAGAGGGATTTGGCACTCACCATTTAGCCATTGCCAGCAAAATAAAAGCTTGGCTGAAAATATGTCAAAGACAAAAAGAAATAAGTGTAATATATTGGGTTTGTCTGCTGCTTTTGAAGACTATCTTTTGGAGGAAACAACTACCATATGAAATGGTGCAAAGAAATGTAATTTTTATAAGGCTCTCTCTTTACTAGTCGCTATCCCCATGTGTTTGTTATCGGTACAGTTCTCTGTTGCTTACCTAGAGCTATGCACACCAAATTGCTGAGATGTTTAGTAGCTGACAATTAAAAATAATTAAAAATCCTAAATGAATGAACTCTAGATAAACTGTGAGGTAAATATCATTTACAGCATGTAATATGAAAATTCCTTATGTCTCCTGTCAGTTTGTGAAGTGATTGACATTTTGTAGCTAGTTTAAAGATTATTAAAAATTATAGATCTCAGAATTCAAGCTTGCTTTATCCATTTGTTGCCCTATGTGTCAGTGACAACTTCTTATTTGTAACTCACCTGGGAGAAGAAGCGCAAAGTCTAAAGACTCTTTACAAACTGCTTTTGTATTGTGTTTTGTGGGAAACGAAAGATTTTGGTTTGCAATACTGTAGAAAAGTTAACTTCACTCAAAATTACACTTGGTACATTCCAAGCGACTGTTAATTTAAATAACCTGGCTCAGATTGCCAAAAAAAAGACATAAATATTTTAGTACAGAAAGATACAGTTGCTTAGTAGATAAAATCCACTCCTGTAGTGGATTTAGTCATGTGCTAATACACCTCTTTTCAAGGAAGGATTTGACCTACAGAATTTGGATAGTCTGCTAACAATAATTTTCTCAAATGACTAACAACAACTAGGGTTTGCTGCCAATGAAAAGTGTTCTTGTATTTTCCCAGGGTATTTTGCCCTATATGGACAAATTAGAATTAATTCTGCATGAGTGACAGTTCACTCATGTGTCTCACATGGCCGTAAGTCAAAATACACAAAGAACATAAATGCTTGCATAATTAAAAATTCATGATAATGCACACAAGCTACATTTTATTTAGCAGCTTTTTATTTTTGGTATATATTAAAAATTCATTTATGCAAATATTTTCCCCCACTACTTCAAACCAAAGAATAAACTTCAAACAAACACTTTTAATCTGCTGACCATTTCTAATCCTGTCTGTTGGAGCATTCCAGTTTTGTGACAGTACAATCATTCTGCAATGTCAAAGCCTACTGGGGGAGGGCAACAATCATTGGAAAATGCATCACAATGGGAACATGCAAATACAATGATATTTGCAAAGGGTGAGAGATAAAAGAAATGAAGATGTTAATGGACACATTATTTTTTTTTGTATTTGATAAGAATGTACCTTATCAGAAGAAACTCATACTTCCAAAAGCCATTAAAGCTGATCAAAAGTATAACTGTTGCTGTGAAGGAACATGTTTTGACATCTGTTTTCATGTTGAACAAAGATCAAAACCCAAAGTATTAGAACTTTTTGCCAAATGGGAAGCTTAAAGAACAGAAAATTTGAAATGTTTCATTGCAGCTGTCTTTGTATCCTCCTCCATTGCTTGTAGTGTCTTCTATGAGCTGGCTGAAAATTATTCCAGTAAATATGTTTCTTGAATTTCTGATTTTTTGAAAATTGACTCTTCTAGAATTAATTATTCTTGAAAGAATGCAAGGAAAGGCTTGATCTCATGTAGTTTATCACTACAACAATCTGCTTTTGTTTGTGCACCCCAAATCCGTGGTGCAGCAGCTGACTCAACAGGGGACAAACCCCATATGTTTTAAGCAGAACACTGCCTGAAATGCGGCATTTCCCTTTTTGTCCCCTTTCTCCCTCTGGTTGGCCCCTGGGTCCCTGATACACTGCAGCCTCTCACTGAGGCTGAGCAAGCACAGGGCAGAGTTACCTGCTTGAGGGCAAGGCTCACTAAAAGGAAAGGGACAGAGCAAGGGGCTGGAATTGCACCTCCCCCAGGAAAAAATGGCCATATTGAAAGGCACAAAGCTTGATAAGCTATCACTTATTTCTAGATCTTTAATGCCATTGAACCATCAGTTTCTAGGATGGCAAGATCCTCGTGTTGTTGGTTTGAGGTGGTCACAGGGGAAAGGGTTTTTAATATTCTCAAGTGGCATAGCTGAATAAACCACTCAGCTGCATAAATCAAACAAAAAGACAATGTCTGTTGAGCTCTAAAAATCAACAATTAAAAACTTCTTTCACTTCATGCATTCTCCTCCTTTCCTAGCCTAGGTGAGAAATGGCAATATAAAAACATCTTCAATGAAGGACATTTGAATGTTATTCCTCAACAGAACAAAATTCATAAGTAGTGTAATGACTCATGAAAAAAAGAAAAATATATTATCTTCATCAAATATCTGATCTGATTTCATCTGGGAGAAACTAAGAAAGAAAATTGAAAAAGGTAAGTAAAAATCAAAGTGGGTTGCCTCTAAGAAACCTTAAAACTTTTAGGATTCCCAACCTTAGCATAAACACAGATTTTGAATTCAAGAGTGTTACAGCTTTCTGGATTGACACCAATGCAAGAGAAGAAACTATGGATAATACTCAGCATCTTGTGGTTTGATAGAATACCTGTTATGAAAAGTGAATGGATTTGATGCAAAAGTAAAGTAAAAAATAAGTCTTATTCTTGAAGATCTAGTGGTATTACTCTATATATTAAGAAAACCTATAACTAAAAAAATCAATGTTGCTTAATTTAAATTTACTTTCAGGAAATGTAAATTATACTAGCTTACATGGACAAAATGCATTCTTTATTTCTGAAGAAAACCAAATATGCCAGAGTTTGCACAGCAAACTGTAAAGCGCCCCCTGAGAGAGATGCCTGTGCCATGTGACACACTTATTATAGATATACTTTTTGTCTAGAAATAGAGATGATAATTACCCTCCAAAATATTCTGTGTGCCACACTAGCTGCTAACCTCCACAGGCTTTGAATCTGGACCTGAATGTGCAGAGATCACCAAAGACTTTTATTTAAGGGATCTGAATGCAGATAAACCAATCCACACACTTTTTCCTCTCCTTCTTCCTTCTCCTGTGTGTGCATATGCACATATAACTTTTATTTTAAAGGCATTGGAAAGGGAAGAGATTAGTACTTGGTAATAAGGAAAACTACATGTGTTAGAGACAGCTTAAGTATCTGCATGGCTGCTGTGCGCGCCTGTGGGCGTAGGTGTGTAGGATGTGACTGCTGTCTGTTGAGCCATTTTGTTTGGAAGTTTGTGGAACACAGAGTATTTTTAAACCTGCAAACAGCTACAAGAAATGCAGACAGAGGAGAGAAACCCTGCTGAGACGTTAGGGCATTGGGCTGGTTGGATGGGGTTGGAGGAGCAGGTTCCATACAATTTACTTTGCCAGTGTTGAATCTCTCTGTAACAGTATTAAGAGAGATTATGTTTGTGTTGTAGAATACCAAACAGTTTTGAATGTTATTTAGTAAATACAAAATACCCTCTCCCCCTTGAAAGAAAAGAAACATCAAAAATTTAAAAATCAAACCAAACCCCACAAGATGGCGGTTAGAGAAATCAAAATAAACCATTATGTGGGACCATGCTGGCTCCCACACATTTGGGATCTATTCCAAGTTCACTGCTGCCCATGCAAATTCTGCTCATAATGGGTAACCAATTTGGTCAAGCAGTGGGTAGCAGATGGAGGGGGGCTCATTCTCCTGGTGTGCTTCCCAGCTCCTTGCTGAATTGGAGAAGTGGTGGTTGTGGGATCAGGGCTCCCTCCTTGCCTTTCCAAAACAGGGCTGTGGGTAGTCATCCATAGCTAGCTCCCAGCCTTGCAATGCCTTTGCTCCACGCCTTCCAGACCACAGCTCCCGCCACACTGCTGCTGCTCCAGAGCTCCCCATGCCTCTGCTCCTCTCCCCTGGCTTCTCTTGGCTCACCCCAGTCCCTCCTGCTCCCACAGCTCCCACCCAGCTGCTTGTTCCTTTCCTGTTCTTCTGGTGCCAAATTCACCTGCCTCCACTGATGTCGCTCGTTCTGCTTGCTTCTCATCCCTCCGCTTTCATGATTTTACCCCTGGGCTTTCAAGTCAGGCTCTCTCCTCCAAGATTTCAGGAAGAGAAGATCCAGAGAAATAAACAGCCTCTGGCTTTTCTCTCCACAGCTGAACACCATGCCAGTGTCATGAGAGGACACCTGCAAGGCAGCCTTGGCTCAGCTCTGACAGTCCCAAAAGCCAGAAAATGCGTGCTGCCAGGAGAATTTTCAGATAGTCTATCAAAAAAGTCTAAAAAGTTTCCATAGGCTGATGCAAACAAAGATGTTTGGATAGCCGAGGACAGACAGGCAAGCACTCTGGGAAAGACAGAAGGGCAAGAAATGAGAGACCTTTCAGCTGCTAAATTTCATATCTCTGGTCCACAGCACAAGTAGTGAGTGCTTCTTCACGAGACAGCTGGACAATCTTTCTTAACAGAGACAAAACAGCTCACTTTCCCTTCTTCCACAAATTTCATTCATTAAAACTACCAAGACTACAGTTTTGGTCAATTTGTTTGTTTTCCTTAGGCTTTTTTTTTCTTTTTTTTTGTTAATTTGTTTTGGTTTTTTGCTTTTTATTTTTTATTACTATTTTACTGAAGCTTTTAAAACTTGTGCTATTAAAAAGCAGGTAGATGAAGTAGATTTCCCTCATTCCCACCTAGAATAACTACCCAATGTTGGGTTTATTTAAGCCTCCTCAAGTTGGCATAAAAAAAAAAACCCACTATATCAGAAATTATTTAGTAAATTTTGCTATAGGCAGTCCTAAACAAATTTGCTAAATGCTACCTTAAATACAGGAACTGTAAGTTCTACTTAAAACACAATAGATCTTCTATCCAAATTCTGACCAAAATTTCATTAAAAAGGAACAAACCAGTTCATTTCCACTTTCATGAGGGGTTGATGAGGCTTCCAAAGTATGACCATGCACAAATCCCACTGTGCTAAGGGGATCATTGGGCATCAAAAGCAACAGGACAAACTCGAGTAAAATGTTTTTAAGAAACCTTACCTATTCTAACTTCCCTGTACTGGATTCCCAGACTTTACCATATCAACAATAATAAATCCAGCTGATGACAGGACCCCAAAAGCCTGGGTTGCTTTAGAGTCAGTTTATAAACTCCAAGAAAATCCATGCTGATAAGTTAATTTTTAAGAAACAGAAGCTATAATTCTAACATTTAGCCTTAAACCTTTATCTTAAACCATATTTTCAGTGCCTACCTCACATTTCTGTTTCTTGGATTAAATTAGAATATAAGGACAAATTAATCAGGGACATAAAATTTAATGAACTGCTACTTTTTTCAGGCAATCTCTACAGCCTTACCTTAGAAGTCAACCCATATTCATTGACTTTCTTGGTCTTGAGGTTAAAAAGAAAGTCTATTTGCCCTCCAACTAATGTATAATTAAGTTTTAAAGTCCCAAACACCCACCAGAAGCACTGGTAAGACAGGCAGCTGGGGAAGAGGAAGAGGCTGGAGACAGAGGAGGGTGCAGAGGAGGAGAAATCCAAGCTCAAAATGGACACAGTAAAACCCACAGTGCAAAGCAGAGTGGCTGCTGTGGCTGCAAAGGCAACCCAAGGCGTAGCCCTGTGTGGCAGGCACATTCTTCTCTCTTTCAGGATTTTTCATAGAGGTGCACAAAGAGAAGAAAGATAAAATTTCTATTTCTGCTCCTTGTTTTTCTCATGTGGAATGTGTTTAGAGAATTGTTTACCTGGGGTGATTGCTTAATTGGATTCTGGTGAGGATTGTTTGAGCCTGATGGCCAATGCAATCCACATGTGTCTGGACTGTCACGAGAGGGTCACGAGTTGTGAATGAGTTAGATTTGGTAGTCAGAAGTAGGTATGTAGTTTTAGTATCTCCTTTAAATATTATATTCATGTATTATAGTATAGTTATAATAAATTATTCAGCCTTCTGAACTGCAGTCAGACATCATAATTTCTTCCCACCAGGTTCACCTGCATTTACAATAGCCCTGTGACATCCTTCTGCTCTGCAGTGACCTCATTTAAAGGCGCAGGGAGCAAACAGCAGGGACTGCATAGCAGCGACCTGTAAACACAGAATCATAGAATGCTTTTGGTTGGAAGGGACCTTAAATATCATCTAGCTCCAATCCCCTGCCATGGACAGGGACACTGCCCACTAGAAGGTGATGGACAGTTACGTTAGTGAGCAGGCTTGAGTAAGATCAGGGTCTCAGTTGATGCTGAGTTGGAAACCTACAGATTTCACATTACTGTACTATGACATAACTCTAATTACTTCTGACTATGCTCAATAGTAAAAAATAAACCAAGAAAAGCAATCTGGGAGAGGGAGAAAACTCCACCAAAATATCTCCGTAACTGATTCAAAATATTTGCTTCTAACTCCCTTTAAAATATTCCTGTTTAAAGAGAAACAGGAGAACTAAAAATCCTTAATTCAACTTCAGCCAGTAGCAGTTTCATGCAGGGAAGGGTCTGACTTGTTACGCATGAGGTGCCAGCCAGATGTTCTCCCTGCCTATCAAATGCTCTGCACAGCAGTGCCTGTGTCACAGCAGTGCCCCCAGGCTGCTCCTGGGGCCAGCACCCCCTGGTACAGGCACATACAGCCCATCGCTGCCCCATGAGCTTCAGCCCAAGCAGGCAAGGGGCAAGGCACAGCTGGGCCAAAGGAACTGTGTGTGGGCAAGTCTGCTCTCGAGTCAATATCCCTGCGTCAGAGGGAGAAACTGAAGTGGCACAGGAATATCTTCCTTCAGCCATCTCTTAACGACAAAGGTTCATCTTAGTTGAGTCTAGCTGGCGAATGTGTTGACAGAGCTCTTTTTTCATGGCTGCCTTGAGACTGCAGTGATACAAGTCATCCTACGCCAAACAAAATCCACCTGCTATTTATGGTCAAACACTCACACACAGTGTTTCTTCAGAGTTTTAGAAGTGAGAATGGCTGTTGAGGATTGGGCTTATTGAAGGAGTGACATACATAACACTTTAGCATTGCTGTGTAGCAGCTTTGATTTTCATCCCTTATTTAACTGTCCAAAACAAGCAAGCTTGCTGTTAGTCATTTGGAGTTCCAGTCTGATAAAACTAAGGAAAACCTGAGAAATGATGAGTGGGATTTCAACCACTGTAATATACTTGAAGTGTACTGTCTCTTGCTGTTCCCTGTACAGCATTTCCTGGAAATGCTCAGTTCTATACGTCTTGCCTAAGATAAACTCCTGAAGCTGTGAATACCATAAGGGGTAGGAATCATCTGAACACAATTGCAAAATTATTTCCACAAGTACTTTGAAACACAGAAAATCTTTTTAATGTACACAAAGTGTAAGATGAAGGCAACGATACTAGAAATTTTATGGGTTTTGTGAAACTGTGACAGAGAGCTAAGCAGAATATTTGCTCCTTGCTTCCTGGGTCTTCTCACAGGGACTGCTGGGGAAGTATTTAAAACTGAGCCAGCACAGCAAATTAGGTAGTTTCAATATTAAAAATGGTAGTTTCAATATTTATTAATATTGAAATTTCAGTTTTGAAGCAGAAATTGGATTACTCAATCCAATAACTAGGACAAATGACTTCAGTCAATGCAGTGTCCAGGTAACAGCAAAATTAATCTGAAAAGCAAAGAAGGTGAACAACAGCACCTTTTCAAACAAAAATTCTGAATAACTGCCACTGTCCTGGGAAAACTTTCTAGGATTAGGAGTCTACTTAGAGTGTTTTATAGCACTGTGATACAATCAGCTTTTTATAAAGTTATGGTTCCCAAAGCACACAAAGTAAGTGCATCACACAGGTTACAAGAATTAAATATGATGGAAATGTGCAAGTGGTTGAGGGATATGCAAGAACAGTGACTTGCTGCCAGTGAGTTACACAAACTTGGGAATGGTGATGATTGAGGAAAGGCAAAAAAAAAAAGGCAGAAGGGCAAGTAAGAAAGGGACAGCTCTCTAACCCAAGTCCTGTCCATCTCTTCACTGAGATGTTCCTGGCAGAACTTCAGCCTGAATTGATTATTGAAGTGACAACACAAAAACTCCAAATCTCTTGGGTTTGGTATAGTCTTTGAGTTTGGCCCATCTCTTACAGAATATCCTTGATAGCCTCATAGATATAAATATCCCTCTGCCATGGGTGGTACTTCCTATAAAGTCTCTTTCTACTTACTTGAATGACCAGCCACATTAAATCTATTTTTACATTAAAGGAATCAATTCCTTTGAGCTATTTTTCTTCTTGAAAGAAGTATTTCCCCATGAAGAATTTTCATTGTTCTACTAAAACAAACAAAACCCAAACCCAACAGCTTATTTAGACAAGCCTGAAACAAAGTAAAGTAATTTCAAAACTTAAAAGTACCACCCCTGTTTCTTGTTCTTCTGTTTAAGCTGAATTTCAGTGTTGACAGGGGATTTAACACTGTGTTGATGCAGTCATAATAATAGGAAGTACTGCGGGATGAAAAAAATCTTATCCTTAGGGAGAAAATGGCAGGGAACAGAGTGTGGAAATGCGGTGGTGGTGAAGGAATGGGGAATGAGGAATAAAGCAAGCAAGCAACCAACCAAGCAAAAACCCACCAATATCAACCAAACTCCTTCCAAAACCAGGAGCCAAACAAAATCCCAAATCTAGTATGTGTCAAAAAGACCTGGACAGCAGCTTGTCTGCAACAAAAAAGCAGCATTTCTGGATCAAATATTGTTGGGGTGTTTTTGCCCCTTTAAGTTCTATCTCAGTTTCTTGGTGAATTTTTTTTTTTAATTCAAATTTTGGAATTTTGTGGAGGAAAAAATATTTTCCTTTTCACAGTGCCCTTCCATTTTTAACTATCTCTTTCAAGAAACAGCCAACACCTGCAAATGCATATACTGCAGCATCAGATTTGCACAGCTGAGAGTAACTTCAGCAAAGAGGTTGTTTTGCAGCTCAGAGTAAAGAAAATATGCTGTCAAGATAAACTACAGCTGTTTAAATCATTCCTCTATGAAGCGATGGTTTCCCACAGGGAGAAGTCCCAAAAGTGTATTTGTGCATCTGCAAATGCCTTCGCTGCTCCTCTGCCCAGCACAGCGTGGAGAGAGCTGAGAAGATGAAGTCATGATTCCACAGCTTGTGGCTTGGCTTGTTTGTTGTTGCTGCTCTTTGAACAAATACTTCAGAAGAGGAAAAAATATTCCTCCCTGTCTCAAGTGCCCCAGTAAAACTGGTGTGTTTTAAGTGGCAGTAAGTGTTTGAATACAGCCCAGACTCTCTGGCTGCAATGTGCTCCTAATGCTGAACCCCTCATGCTGCAGCACATCACGACCAGATGGATGTAAGGGTAACTAACAGCAACACTGAGAAAATGCTTAGGGATATTCCATCTAGTTTTACTTCAAGGTACTTTGGTGCCTGGACAAGGAACACCTTCTGGAGACCCGTATGGCTCTGGGATAAATCCTATTCCAAAATGCCCTAAATTGACCTGGACCTGCTCCTGACAGCAGATAGTGTAGGGCAGGGATTGCTTCTGCACATCTTTATCCACGGCATGGCTTTAAGCCAGGCTGTGCTCTCTTGACTCTGGAGATCACAGATGGTTTGGGTTGGAAGAGGCCTTAAAATCATCTCCCAACTTCCCTACCAGGGGCAGGGACACCTTCCAAGTGCTGAGAGCCCCCTGCAGCCTTCAATACTTCCAGGGACAGGGCATCCACAGCCTCACTGGACAAAATGTTCCATTGCCTCACTGCATTCACAGCACCATCATGTCCATTAGAGCAGTCTCAAGACAAAGGTAATCTAAAACATCTGAAATATCTGTACTTGCCAAAACAGAAAAGTTAGAAGTCTGGGGTTTTGTTTGTTTGTTGTTTGTTTTTTGTCAGGCAGGGCTAGGACATAGTCTATACCAGGAAAGTGGGGACAGGAAGAAAGTAAAAATTCAGCCAGGAATAAGGACTCGGGTAAATTAGGAGAGAAAACACATTCAAGTCTGTAATTTTCAAGGAAGAGGTGCTAAGACCTGTCTGTAACAGTGAAAGATAAGTCTCTGAAAGACGAGTCTCTGAAGCCACAGCTGGAAATTCAAGAGTTACTGTGGGAGCACAGCTGAGCCCTCAGCTTCAGGAGCAGGTGTTCAGGTGTCCAGGTGTCCACTGCCACTCAGGAGAGTGCCCTTGGTCCAGATGCCTCAAAGCAGCTCCTGACAGTGCATGTATGAAGAAACCTCAAAAAGCAAACAAAAATCCCCCCCCCCCCCCCTCCAACCTTTCATCCCCTGCCCCTAAACTACATGTTTCCAATTTGCAGAAATTACTGCAGTCAGGGAATCAAGCAAGAACTCTGGTTAGGCTGTGCAGGGACACAAGGATGCAGCAGGCAGCACAGGCTGAACTCCCCCAGACACGTGCTTGTCAGGATTTGTTTTAGAAGTCACCGATGCAGACCAGGGGCTCTGCCTGTCTTGGCACATCAGCTCTTGGCTGTCAGTGCCAGCTCTCCCAGGCACCTCATCTCCTTGAGCTGCTGCAGTGTGCCCTGACAGAGGGACAAGGAGCTGCCAGCAGACACAGCGGAGGGATGGGCACTGGAAGCTTGGCACTCACCAGCCTGACCTATTGCAAGCTCTGGGCTGTGTCTAGCAGACCCAAAGCTGTCCAGGGCTGAGCTGGAAAGGCTGAAGAAGCACTGCAGCTCTTCAGGAAAGTGCTGGATTAGCCCGGGCATTGTGGTTGCACATAATGAATTATGTAAAATGGGCCCTGTTAGTGTAAAGCAGATGTACGGCCACATGACCTCAGCTACAGGCACAGCCAGGAATAAAACAGAGGGGATTCAGTTAGGGAAGGATAAAAAACTGGGGATTTCATATATTTCCCAACATGCACTGTGCCCTACTGCTTTTGCAGTGATATTTAAAAACAACACAGTACAGTGATTCCAGCATGGGAAGCAAGACTGTGTTCCCCACTTGCAATTAGGGGAAACCGTTTTTCCTCTGCCTCTCCATTCACAGTCACACAACTCATATGAGCCTCCAGGAACAGCAATCAGCTACAGCCACTCCTGAAGAGATACTGAAGATACAGTCTAATCATTTTCCATTTAAACAAAAATGCTTTCACCTAATAGGATTAGCCTCTGCATTTTGACAACATGCTTCCCTTCAGAGTTCAGTTTTCTATCAACTTAAATGAACACAGCTGCCAATTAAACAACTAGCACAGACACAGTCACAAGCCAGCAAAGATAAATAAGGGAAAATTAACCACTGGGAAGAAGGAAAGATAGGACATCTAATATGTTCAAAACAAATATAAATGAGATTAATTTAGATTGAAATGTGGTCAACATCCCCTTTAGATAATACACATGAAAATGCTAATTTTGGATAATACAACCCACAGCCCAGAGATATCAGACATTTCTTTCCACAGACACAACTTCACACAAGCAACTGCTAATTGATGTAAAAATACGCAGTATAATAATTTGTCTGCAGTGACTTGATAAAATGGCAAATGCAGATGGATACTCTGTTCAGACAGGTAAAATCATGTGATTTGAGCATTCAGAGAAGACCTCTTTCCTTCTACTGCCAGTTTTGGTAGATGGCCTGGTCACAGGGACCTCCCCAGTTGGTGACTATTAAAAAGACTTTCATTCCTGAGCAATCTCATAAATGGTCCTGCCAAAGCACAGCCACTAGTTCTTGTAAAGCTTTATACTTTAGGTCTGCCCCTGCCTAGGTTTAGGCTAAGAGAGAGAACTGAACATACGTTAATGGACTGTCAGAAGAAAGAAGACACACACCCACCTCCATCCCCACCTCCTGTGAGGCTCCTGCACTAGCCAGTGACAGGGAAAGTGAGAACTTACTGTGTGTTTGCCAGACACAAGGGGCAGGGCTTTAGGGGAACATTTTAGCCTTTCTCGAGAAATTCCTTCCTGTGAAAGGATATGCACCCTCCACTAGGAAATTCACTTACTGATCACACCAAAATCCAATTTCTACCTGCCTTTTCAGCACTTATATACAGTGACTAGAAGAAGTACAGAGACTCCACTGCCAGCCATCTGCACACATTCTAGTCTTTGGGCTTATTCAATTTACTGCTACTGCAAATCTTCAGGATAAGATCAGTTTGTGAAGGGAAAACAGCCAAAAAACCTGAGGCTGTTCAGAAGAATATAGAATTTAAACAAATGCTTTCTTTATTCCATTGCACTTCATATTAATAGAGATATCCAAGAGAAGCTCTGGAGACTTCCATCAGCCCAGCTGATGGTTTAGACATGATCACACAAGCTTTGCAATGAGTTTATACCCATTACTTTGCACCATGCTATGTTAGAAGTGTAACATGGCAGTAATAAGTTAATGCTTCCAACTAGCATGGAAAAGAATGCCAGCCTCAACACAGCAGATGCTTAACAGACTCCTGGTTAACAGAAATAATCCAATAATACTATATTGCTACCACACATCTTTGACAATTTCAACACTAGCTCTGCAAAAAAAAGAAAAAAAATCCAAAGTAAAACGTTCAAGAGTCTGAGCAAGACAAAGACTTCATAGCTGTCTGTATCAATAAATTGTGACAATAAAGATTTTCTACTCCTTCTAAACCATAGGTTTTGGATTTGGTTTTTGCCTTTCAAATAGATGGATTTCAGAAAAATATATTTTATATTTTCAAAGAAACCAGCATCCCCTGTATGAGCATGGAAGAGGAAATAGTATTATGAATGCTGCTTAGTTCAAAACCTAGATATTTGTCTGCAAAAAATAATAGAACTTTGATTGAGAAAAGATTTATGAACAAGCAAATCAAATGGCACGGAAGTTGCCTGGAAATGTATGCTGCAGCATTTTCTATTGCAGAATTCAGAGCTGCCTATGAGCTCTGTACATTTGGGTAATTTTCATTGAAATTCAGTGCACTATATTGCAGGCAGGGAAGTCTGCCAAAGATTTTATTTTTAAGATGCAGCAGCTACATGACCCATTTTTACCTTCAACAACCAGCAACTTCTCCCTCAAAAGAAAAAGGAGACATAAAATCCAGTGCAGATTTGAGTACCTGTGTTTTGCTTTCTCCCACAGAGATGATGTGGACAAGCAGCAAGGATTAACAGTGGATAGCTACTGAGATCTGGCTCTTTTTCTTCCTCATTCTGTTTTTCATCTCCTCACGTACAGAAGAAAATGTGAAAGACTAGGTGCCTGTTATTGCTGAGGCCTAACAAAACCAGAAATTTTGTCTGGCAGCATCAGGGTGACAATGGCATGTGCCATCCCCTACAGAGCAGCAGGGTCCTCAGCCGCCCTCATACACAATCCAGCTCCTGCTTTGGCTGCGTGTCAGTCAGCTGGTCCCCTCACTGCAGAGATGGCAGAGGTCTCAGGAGCCTGGTTTTTATTTATGTAACACTACAGCAGAGGAGAACAGCCTGTTCCTATGGCTCACACTTCCAGGAAGAACTGGACTCACTTCCCTTGGGGAGGAAGAAAGCAGTTTGTCCAATTCGTCAAGCTGTGATGGACACGGCGAGGTTGGAAAGTGTGAAGTGGAAAAAAATAAAATATAATTGAAAACCCCAGAGCAGCTGGAGCACAAATAGGCACGGCAGTGCTGGGTCTCACTTCACACATCAGTGGGGAGAGAAGATGTGCTTCTTATGCCTCATTAGGACAAAAATCATTGTGATTTCCCCACTTGAGTCCCCCAGCACAAACACGAACCTAACCCACACCTTTAAAACCAATCATAGTCACATCAGACCTTTAACCCCCTCCAGTGCACCCACTTCATAATAAGGTAGATCAAACCACTATTTTTATAGTTATAGTTTTTGGTCTGCTTGGAAACTGTCAGATTAATTTTTTTCAATCTTCTCTGCACTGCAATCAGCACACTTGTTTGTTTTTTTTATTATTATTTTTAATCTGAAAATAGGACTCCATGTGTTTGTAACTGCAGGAAGAAGCTAAGCTCATGGAATTTTTTGCAGGAGTATAGGTATGCCTATTTCCACTGCTTCAAAACAGAAATCTCAAATTCTGTGTATCTGCCAAGTTAAATCATTACACCTGATTATTTAACACTGCAGCAGATTAGTACTCCAGACTTTCTAGGCAAAAAGAATGGAAGCTTGCACCATGGTTTATAAGGAATACACAAAAAAGATATACAATAAAACTGCCATCAAAAGGTGCAACTGCTTGTGGCTCTTTATGCATACTCTAATAACCCAGAGGACACTCAAAATCAGGAAACAGGCATGAATATATGTGCATTTTAGCAACTAAGGTTACAGATTATCTGAAAACCAGGAATTTGGGACAGGTTTCTTGCTGTGTGATGCCTGCATTTACCCTCTGTTGCATATACAATATCCTTACTGTAATTCTATTAGTTGCACAAGCACACAAGTAAAGGAAGACCTTATTTATCATCCAAATATGTCAAAACATCACATTTTTGAGCAGATTAACAAATCAGATTTTCTGCTGTAGACATGATTTGTACTCAACTAAAGATTAATATTTTCTGATCACTGTTTCTCTTGACTAGACATTTATGTACATTTTTATACATGCACATATGAAAGCAAAATAAAATAAAAATTAGGAAGGTCACGGCAGAGGGTGACTTCCCAGAACTCATTTGGCTGATGTTTTGAAGACTGACAGGACAAGATGAAACACAGGTAAAATAAAGCAGTCCATTTGAAAAGGAGGGACTACTCCTAACTGAGAAGAAAGGATCAAAAGCAATTCCCTTGTTACTTCTTTGAGGTTGAGTTCAATCTTTACTATTAGTTTCTACCATTTAAACAATTAGGCTTTCTTTTTGTTATTTTACCAAAGTACAGCAGCTATGATATTTTACTGTGGTTTGATTCCAAAATTGAATTTTCCTAAATAATAGAGAAGTATCTCACCCAAACCCACAGATTTTTTTCAGTTTCCTGATATAGATCTCAGAGACTCTGTGTTCATCTTTTGTCCCAACTCTCAGAGCAGTCTAATGTTCAGAAGCCTTCTGGTGTTTCACACTACAATCACAGCCAAAGAGGGTCCTTTACTGCCTCAGATGTTGCTGTGTATGAAACAAAGGCTGCCTGCACAATATTGACCTTTTAATCAGATTTTTCCAGAGCCTTTCTGCTGTGTTTGCCACCATAATAGTTCTGAGGCCTTCCTAGGAACAGCAATGTACAACAGGCACAACTGGCACCTGAGAATCCAGAGACTGAACATCACTTGAAGCAGCTCCATAAAACATCAAGGGACAAAGATCAGTACAACTAATAATAGTCAAGCTACTACTGGGATGAAGGGAATCAGACCTTCAGAGAGCTCTAAGAATGTTGTCAGGCTTTCTATACTTCTGAATGTCTTTCACAAGGTCAGAGCAATGTAAGGAGGGAAAAAAAGGAGGGCACTGATTTGGGTTCAAGATGGGAACTACTAAAGTCCCAAAATACAGACAAACACCTCAGTTATTTTAGAGAAAAAATGGCAGCATTTTAAAATATGCCTAAAGTCACAAGATCACTGACAAAGAGTCTTTTTGAAAATTTTACTTTAAAAGGTTGGATTAATCTGGATAGAAAGCAGAAGCAACCAGTTGTAAGAAATAAAAGACCGAAGAATGCTCAACACCCATTTCTCCAACAAATCACTGGCCCAGAAATCCTGGTAATTGATTCTGTGATTGCCCATAAGTTTTGTATTCCTGAGGATGCAAGACAAAGAATGTTTTGACTTTGTGCACAGCAGTCTGAACAGAGAATTCTCCCTGTGTTTATAAAATATCTGTATTAAAATATTTACTATTTTAAGATAGAATAATGCAACAAAAGTCAATAGCATAGATTGTAGCAGAGGTTACTTTGGTATTTTTGGTATTCAGCAAAAAAACCCATCCTTGTTTTGGCTGGCTAAGTCTGGAACTCTCTTGAAATCAAGCACATTAAGGAGTCCTGTGAAAGGTAAAAGCAATTCTGTGTCCTGCAATATCTGATATTCCTTCTAGTTCCATACAGTTCTGTTCTCCACGAGTTTCTTACTTGAATTTTAAACAGAATTATAGCAAAATTTTCTATTACTTTCAAATACACCTATAGAATATATTCCTTAAAAATCCTTGTAACTGCTAATTTTAGGCAGCCACTTAATGCTTTTTCTTATTAAGCAACCTTTAACTTAATGAGCCCGCTCAAAGTGTCTAAACACTCAAATTGCAGAGCACCAGATCTTTTCCTCAAAACCCCTGCAGTAATCCTACTTTCTTCATATCCTTGGGTGATGGAGTAATGCTTCACTCTATTTTAACCAGGCACACAGTCTGAAGAGGCAGATATCACAATGCAATAGTCTCAAATGGATCCAATCAAGTTCCTGCAGTGAAGCTGGTTTAGTTGATGATTAAGGTTATCTATATTTTCTTTTATGTTTAACATTCATTTGCTCTGTGCTACTAAAACAGCAGCAACAAAAATGACTTTGATATTTTGTTTTACTTTATTTTCTTCTTTGTGCAAAACTCTTACGTTTTCATTAAAAGAACACTTCAGCAATAAAATATATTTTTCCCCAGATGTTTTTCTTTTAGCAAGCAGGTTATTGACTATAGCATTGAATTCTGAGAGCATATTGAATAGTGGACTTTCATCAATTCTGCTCTCAAGATTCCCATATTCAACTAACAAATCTGGTGGAATAAACTATCCAGGGAAAATAAAAAGACACTTTTTTTCCCAATGAAATTCTGATGACACAATACACTGATACAGAAAACACCAAAGACACCCAGGCACAGGATCAGCTACAGTGATAAGACACCCCAGCACCACTGGCAGAAGTGCACATGGAGAAAACATGCAAGAAATTGGAGAGTCAGAGTGCTTACTTCTTCCAGCTGAAACTATGTGTTTCTGGCTCTGCTAGGTACAAGGGGACTGAGAAAAACCAGTAGGGACAGCCTGTCAGGCAGCAGAGAGGCTGGAGCACACAGGAAGCTCAGCAGAAGAGCCAACACCTTTCCTTTCACAGAAGGCTCAGGACGAGCAGGAGCCTGTGCAGAGCTTCCCTGGCTCGCCCTGCTCAGAGGTCACATCAAAGAACCAAAATCTGTCAAGCAAGAGCACTGCCTGGATGTGGATTGACAACAGCACAGTGACACGTGTAGCTCTAGGCCAGGCACAGAAGCATTCCTGCAGCTGAGTCACAGCACCGGGGAGCTGTGAGTGGGTGTGAAGCAGCTAGAAAACCACAAGCCTACCACGGGATGACTGTCAGAGATGACTGGTGTTTTTGCTTTGAACCAGTCTGTGAAGAGTGCAGATATCTGAATGCTGCAGGTTTTTTTACAAGGATAATGGTTGGAGCCTTCTGGAGACTGTGTCCCTTTGGGGACTGTAAAGTTACAGTCACTTTACCTGTGAAATACAGGAGGTCAAAATGACTTAACATGAGATGACTTAGAGTCCATGACCAGCTACTGCCTTTGTGATCAGCATGCAAATATAAAAGTGTTGAACCACGGTAACAAGCACCTATTGAAGCGAGCCCAGAGTTTATTATGGAAACACACATTTTAAAACAGAGAACAAATGATGGGTTGTGGCAGCAGCTCTCTGGCCACAGAGACCAGGCACAGACTTTCCCAAGCATTTTCCCAATTAAGGTTGTGAGAAAATCAGAGAAAAAAAATGAGAAACAATTCTTATCTCTACTTGTTGCACCTGCTGTTGTGCACATGTGGAATGTGTCATGGATATTGGTTTACCAAAGAGTGATTTCTTAATTAAACACTGGATGGTGCTCAGATGGATTAACCAATTAGGTCAAAGCTGTATTGCACTAGCTGTAAGGGTTACCAAGTTTCTTAATATAGTATAATATAGTATAAGATGATATAATAAAGCAATTAATCAGCCTTCTGCAAACATGGAGTCAATACTAATTATTATCCAGCTGGGGGCCTGCAGCAACCATGGATTATATGAGGATTGCTGTCCAGACTGGAGAAGGTTCCAAGCAGACCTTATAGTGGCATTTCACTACCTATAGGGCAACTACAAGAGAGCTGGAGAGGGACTTTTGACAAGGACATGGAGTGATAGGACAAGGAGGTGTAGCTTCCAAATGACAGAGGATATGTTTAGATTAGGTATTAGGAAGAAGTTCTTTACTGTGAGGGTGGTGAGACACTGGAACAGGCTGCCTAAAAAGAGTTTTGGATGCCCCATCCCTGAAAACATTCAGGATCAAGTTGGAAGGGGCTCTCAAGCAACCTGATCTAAAGGGTGGCATCCCTGCCTGCCCACAGCAGGGGGCTCGGAAGCAGATGAGCTTCAAGACCCCTCCAACCTGATTCTACTTTCTGATTTGCTTGAGCCAGGAGTAGTTGGATGCTGCATGTTATATAGCACTGCTCCAATGCTGAGTTATTGTCCTGCATATGACAGTGGCATATTGAACACTCATAGAATCACAGAATGATTTGGGTTGGAAGGGATCTCAAAGACCATCTAATTGTATCTCCCCTGCCATGGGTAGAGCCATCTTCCACTAAACCAGGTCTCTCAGAGCCCCATCCAACCTGTCACTGATACAAAACTTTGAGTGAAAGAAATAGCACCTGCCATCCAAAAGCAGTAGATTCACCTGACCTTAGGAAAAAAATATAGAACTCATCCCACATTGTCATTATAGAAAGAGCTATTTGCATTCATACTGGACAGACCAATGCAGTGGATTTCTATCTTCTCTGCTTTTAAAACCATCAGAAAACCATGCTTTTTGGGTAGACCTTGGAAGAACATCTGGATACACTTTGCATGACTTAATATATTACTTCTATATTTCAGGCAAAAATCCCAACAGCCTAGACATTTCATAAAATGTTTTTCATCCATCGGGACTTGCTTGAGATGAGATTTGTTGAAACATATGGCATAACAGTACCTCCTAAACAGAGGTACGTTTTAAAGAAAACAGTTATAATTAGAGCTCCAAATAAACAGCTTTCAGTTAGAAAAGCTCTCCAGCTTTACCTCCCTTGTTTATCCAGGCTAGATCTTCCTTGGATCACTGTGTGCCACACAGACAGCCAACGACTGAATATTAGTGCAAAATATTAGTGTCATTATGGTTTGCTTAAAACTGACTTTATACTGCTCTGGCTCTTCTTTTCCGAAAACAGTCCTCGGCCAAAACAAACCAGCAAAGCAAAAAAGCTCACTGAGAACAGAATTGTTTATTCCAAATAAGATAACTAGAAAGACAGAGGAGAAGCTAACTGCTGGCATGGAAAATGGCTCAAAGACATCTGTTGAACAGCTGACCCACACCCACTACCCAATGGACTGAAGCATCTACAAATTAGCTACTGAAACCCCCAGTTTATAGCTCAGTATTGTTTTAGTGCATTAACGGGCTGTGGGTTAAACTGTTGGAGCTCAGCAATGAAAGCACAGGGACAGGCCAGAGTACTGGGAGTGCTAACCTCTTTTGTCTAACTATTCCCACCCACCAGCCAGAACTAAAATATTTCGAGAACCCAAGTTCAACAGCCGTGTTCTGTACATTTAATATTACCAATGTAAGCAATACTGAAGCATTTCACTGGTGCAATGGGATTAAGGGAGAAACAATGCTAAGGTCTAAGCTGCTCTGGAAACAGCTATGTGCAATATCACAAGAAATGTAAAACGTACATTTGCAACCCAACTTTAGCAACATTCCAATTTTACAAGCACTTTGTGCAAATTAAACCGAAGGATTGGGTCGGATGTTCTTTCCTTACCACAGCAGTCTGCCTGCAGTCCCATGACAGCATTGCAGCAAGGCAGAGTAATTGATGACTTAGCTTTATCATAGCAACCAAATTCTTCAAATTCTACTTTTTTAAAAATTTATTCTACTAAAACCAGATAAAGTTTGGAAGGATTGAACACCTGCCACTTTCTCTGTCCTTCACTTATTGACCATCTGCAGCTGACAGAAGTGTTAAAGGATACAAATAGCAGAGGAAAGAAAAGCAGAGCAGCAAATCTTTTCTTTGATTTGTATAGTTTCTCCAGGCATAAATTCAGCAAAAAGCACAGATTTTCTCTCTAATGGTTTCACTAGTCTAACAATTTGCAAAAGAAGCTAAGTCTAGAAGAATGGAATCTCTCATCCTCGATATCAAGGGCATCTCAAAGGTTTCAACCTTTAATGCAGCATGGACTTCAGTATTAACTTCACACACAGGTATAAGAGAACTATGATATAAAGCTGCCAAATCCCAAATGCCCAGATCAAACAAACACTTACTCTTTAATTCATAAGGATGTGGATGTAAAGTAAAAAAATTCAGGCCCTCTCTTGACAAGATGTGAGTTTAGGACTCAAGAGACAAAAGATCAAATACCACCTTTTCCTACCTAAGGTGTGACCTACAGCATCCTAAATTAGGCTTCCTCTTCTAAGCCATTGGGAAGCCACATCTCCCGACGTTTGCTCTGTTGCAGGGATTACCTAAGTGAGCCTCACTGGGCCCCTTTTCTTTTATATACAGACAGTTCTGACTGAAGAATTTTTTGTGTTTTTTTTTTTTTTAATAAAACCTGAAAATAAACATGTATGTCTCCCTCTCATAAGGCTCAGGTTCAGCTTGTGGTTTCTTACCACTGGCACTCCCATTATGAATAATTCAAGGCTGCTTCTGCCACAGAGGTCACTAGTCCATCACAGGTCATTTGTCCAGCCTACGCTGTGCTTGGCAGTTGTATTATTTAATCTGTGTTTTCCATACTTGTTACAACTCACTGCATTGGTTCACTCAAAGCAATGGGACCATCAGGAACATAAACCACTTTAAATATTTGCTATTACAGAATAACCCCAGTCTGGAGTGCATTCACTATGAAGTAAGTGCCCTGGGTAATTTCAACTGTAAATCTCTTTTTTATTCTTAAATAATTTGTATTATGATTTACCATCTGATGGCAGGGGCTCTAGAAGATTGAGCCTGGGTGGGCAAAACATGGACACCTAGAGAACACAAGAACAGGACAGGCACATCCTTCTTTCCCTGCTTTCATGCAGTAAATCTCTCTGGCTCTCTAGCTCAGGCCTCTGCTCTGTCTCCAACACAGATAAAAGTGACCTCCATGATCTCATATTGTTCTGATCAAAACAGAGACAAACTCTGTCACTGAAGTGTGACCCAGGGGCTCACAGACTGTCCATATAAATACTTTTGGATCTTATCCTGCCACATCAGTATTTCACGATCGCTTTTAGGCATCACTCTTGAAACTCACACAAAAAGACTCAGCCCTAGAAATGCTCCTTCATGATCTGTAATCTCAATTCAGCACATTTGTTTTGTCCTCTTCTTTTCTTCTGAGACAGAGTTAAGTTCTTCCAAATAAAGACAAACCTAAAAAACCTCACATTTAGACATTACTGAGAAATTGCCTTATGAATGCTCATTAAAACTGACAATCCAGATGCAGCCTGACCTAGAAGTCCCTAAATTGCTGATTGCTAGAAGCTAAAAGAGCTGTCCAGGAGAGTTCTTGCTGTTCTTCCCTCAGCACTTAAAAGGCCACTGTAGAGAATGAAGATAATCGTATCTCAGTTGAGAGTGTGCTTACTTTGTGTCTCATCATCACTCATATCTTTTGAGAGCAGAGAAAATGGTCCTTTTGGTCTATATCTTAGTTCTTCCTGTATTCAAGCGGTGTTGAAAAACAGACCAAATTTTCAACATGGTGGTGGGGAAATGACACCTTTACATATCCCAGAACCAAAAAGAAACAGACATTTCTAGGATCTGGCCCAAATTCTGAATATTCCAATATTTAGAAATTGGAATAAAATCAGATTCTCATGTTTTCTTACCTTACAAGTCACTGTAATTCTACCATTTCAAAAAAAGCTTAACACAGACAATAAAAATAAGCACACTATTTGAAAAGAACAGAATTCCCTCAACTCCAGCTCCTCCAAGCAAAGCTGAGTACTCAGCACTATGACAACAACCTCCTGGCACACTGTTCAAGACCAAAAGAATCCAGGGAGTGCTTGTGTGGCCTCTGGGAAGGCAGCAGATCCCACTCTCACCATCTGCCTGGAGCTCTTTGCAAGACAGGCACTTCCCATACAGAATCTCCAGGTTCTCCATTCGAGGTGGGCAGGCAGAGCACAGCCTCCCTCACTCTGACAATCCCCTGAACCACGCAGACCTTCACATTCATCACACCAAGAACATGCTGCTGAGGTAATTTCGTCAACTCGATTCATTACCAACATGTCCCAGAGGATTCTGCCAGGAAGAGGCTGGAGCACAGTGTTTCTGCTCCTGTGTGTTTCATTATGGCACAAGTTCTCACCTGAGTGACTTGCCCCTAACAGAGATAAACATCTTGTTCAACTGGAACTTCCTTGATAGCCAGAGCCCTGGGCAGAGCCAATCTTTTGTTCCTGTGAACATTGAGAGCATGTCTGGCTAGGAATTTGGATAAATTTTTGATTAAACATTAAATGATCACAAGTGACAAGCATGTGGGACAGAATTTGCCCATCTTTACCCAATAAAGTTCAAGCTTATAAAGTCAATAAACTGAATTTTTGTCCAGGCATTCTTTCTACTACATACACACTTAAGACCATAGTGTTCTTGCCAAACAGCTCTATGTTTTTACTACCTGAAAACATCAATCTAATTCTGCATTCAGGGAGACTTACTACACAATTATGATAAAATTGAGTGCTTTCTTTCCACCCTATGGAGAAATAATCTCTTGGCCCATGGCTCCAAATCCACTCTCCCTGTGTTTCATGGCTGTTTTTTAAACTGTATTTGTTACAGCTATGGAATTGATTTTGTGCCTTACAATTACTGCTGGCTTTGCCAGTCACTACAAACAGTCACTTAGGCTGGCAAATATTCTCTATCTGAAGCTGTAAATACAGATAAGTATTTTATTTTGAGTCCTTTAATATCACCTGCCTGGCACCCTGCAGCAATGCTAGGTATGACCAAAGCATCACAGCAAATAAATTCCTATTCCCCAGTATTGCAAGTCATCCTTTAAGGCTGGTATGCACATTCAAGAGACATTTTATAATTAACCTGTTACAAAGATAACTATCTGAGACAATTTTCACTATCCAAAGCTTCAAGCAAAATGTCTGTCAGCAAGACGGAAACACCTCTGCTTTTTGCAGAGGTACAACTATTCCTTTTTCCCCTAAAATGCATTTTAATATCATAAAACTTTTTTTCTTTTCTTCTGCCAATGTAAAAACAACCATCTTCCCTTCTCTACAGGCACTAGGTTCAGACAGATGTAGTTCTGGATGACCTTATGCCCACAAGTCATAGTTTTAAGCAACTAGAAGTAACCTACGATATAGAAATAATCTTGCTTTCTACTCTAGTGCTTTTAGGGCCAGTAGCAGGGGAGGTTTTAGATCCCCATCCAGTGTGCAAACCCAACCAAAATCACATTTTTAGGATTATGGATGCTTATGTTTCTTTTGATGTTCAGGAAACTTATTTTGCCTCTTTGCCATGAGATTTTTGGCCTAAGCTTTGCAACACATAGTACATAAAAAAAATCATACAAGATGTGCCCCCTTCAATCAGCACTACTTCAAGAAACTTGAAACTTTCATTCTGGGCTCCTACATGAATTTTGTAAAAATGTAGCAATTGTTATGACCAAAGTATGAACACTGAAACAAACTGCTCCTTCAGACTATTTACTGTAGTTTGCTTAAAATAAACACAATTATATTACAATCTTAAAATGCTAAGATCAGTTCAGCCATGGAACTGCATATTCTTCTCAGTCAACAGAGAAACCCCACGGCCTTAAACATACACCATGCACAAGGCATGTACTGTGCTCATTGCCTGCAGCTCCTCACAAACTGGTCCCACCCCATGCCAACACACTCAGCTCCAAATGGAGACAGTCCAGAAACAGTGTTTCTCTGGTATTTACCCCAGCAATCATTAGTCAATCTCAGAAATTCTGTGATGTATTCCATCTACTCCTTAATGCACTATATTAAATGTAAGCAATAATGCCATGCATGAGTTATTCCTGCAGTGAAGCATATCCTTCTCTAGGCCCAACTAAAAACTGGAGTGACATCTGCTGTTTCACATGCAGTTTTAGAAAGATTTTTCATTTAGCAGCTATTTTGATCAAACAGATGCAACAGATCTTCTTAACACCTAAAACCAGGACATGTGCACTCACACTCCCCTCAGAATTCTGCTTTTCTGCAAAACACTCACATAAAGAACTCCTTGAAGGGGTTTTACATTCATAAAGACATATAAATTTTATTTGCAGTACTCAAAGAAGGGTTTTGCACAGCAAGTTTTGTTATTAGAAATCTAAACTGATTTCTCTGCTGCTTTGCTTTGGGGATGAGTTCTTTATTTGGAAAGATAAAAAAAGAAGACCGGATTATTCAATATAGGGCTATTCCACTTTCTTAGCATTTTGGATTATATTCTAACTAGTTAATTTCAAAGGTAAAAAAAAGCAGGGGCATCTTCAGCTGCCTTAGCTATTATCCAAATAACCTTGTTTCAGCTGGAAACAACTTTCAATTAGAAATGTTCCCAGCTGTAGAACATTAACACATCTGACTGGCCAGACCAAACACTTTATGGAACAAACCAGAACAATTTATGGACAAATTCACAATTACAAGTAAAGCATCATGACAGGACAGTTCAAAACCTGATTCAGCTAAGATATCTGAGTCAAACAGAAAGCATGAAGTCAGTGCCATGCTGATCACAATTACATGACACTTCAGTGATACAGGGACAGGCAGTTTCAGGACATGCTTTCTAAGATCATGATTTTAAATACCCAAAAGGAACTCAAGTAAAAACAAAAATTTTTTTCTTTTCCTCACCTCTGCTGGAAATCCCAAAGAAACACATACAGCATACCAGGGTTAAGGTATGCAAAACCAAGTGAAGAATTTGTCCTACCTTCATTAGTTACAGGAGAAATATTTCCTGGCTTGCTTAAAAATGAAGCAAAGGAAAGCAGAAAAAAAGAAAAAAGGCTGGCATAGACAGACAGCCATATGACACAACTACCTGTTTAACAAGCACAGTGCTGGTGCAAAGTAAATGTAAATAAATTAAAACTCACATTTCAGAGTCATCCCGTGGACTGCAGCTCACATAAAGATGGAGGGGCTGTGGGTCAATCCTCTGTCTCTCTCTCCCATACGTGCTCGTGTCCTCAGACCACTCCTGAGGAGACTTCACGGGTGTGGGTAGGCGGTCGTACGGTGGGAGCTCCCTCAGGAAGCGTTGCTGGACCTTTCCCCTCTTCAAAGCTCCTGGGAAGCGATCTCACCTTCCCAGAAAGAGCCCAAATCCCAGAAGCTCCCCAGTCCTTCAGCACACCATCGACCCTTGCTTCTCCACAGGTGGGACCTATCTCTGAGGGGAGCAGGGCAGCCTGCCACAGCTGCCCTGCGTAACAGCCATCGGGAACCATTGGCTTTATACCACCCTTGTCATAGAGGAGCCGGGCTTTTCTTTGTCCACGCCTTCTTTGAGGTCAGCTCTCTGACTAGCCCAACTCCAGGGTGCCTGTCCCTCCTGAAGCACTCACAGCAAAAGGAAAAACCCCATTTTCCCAGCACCTTTCCCAGGACTAGGCTTTGCTGACAGCCCTAGCACTCCTCCCTGGCTCCAGGTTTCACTAAACTTGGTGATTTTTCTGTGCCCTCCCGCAGCCTTCATGAGGGCTCTCAACATGGTCCCTGCGAGGCACCCCAGGCGCTCAGGGGGCAGCACCCGGCTCCAGCAGCTGCCCCAGGCCTGTGGCGGCTCTCCTCAAATACATCCAAAAAAGGGCAAAATGCCACTTGGCAGCAAGGAATTTAGGGGAGAAGAGTGGGAAACAGCAAGAGAGGCTTATCTGGACACAGGAGGTTTTTCATCTCATTTTCTCCCTCTGTTGAGCTGAGGCGTGAGCAAGTGGCTGGGCAGGTGTGCGGCAGGAGGAATATTAGTTACAAAGATTAGTAAGTGAGAGCGAAAGTTTTGCTTCTGGCTCTTAAATGAGTCACAATGTCTTCCAAGAACTGAATGTACCAGAGTCTCTACAATTCCCTGAAAGAACCGTTCAGCCATTGCCCGAGTGCACCATCCATCAGCAGGAACTGCACAGCCCACACGCAAATGGTGACTCAGGGTCCTTTGGAGGCATTGCCACAGATTAGGGAACTCAGTTTTCCCCAAACCTCACAGTTCTTTTATCAGGGATAACGCATCAGTCCACCAATGTCATAAAGACTTAAAGAGACTAGATTTAATGGATTATAAAAAGAATGTTACCAATCAGGAATAGCTGTTGACATCACAGCACTGCTACACAAATGCTTAGCATACATCACGTAATAGTATTTAATTAAAAAAAAAAAAAAAAGAAAAAAAGCAAGCAGCTAGTATTCTATGTGTACCTGAAGAGAAAGAAAATAACAAGGATACTAGTAATGAGTTTCCAGAAGGCAGACACAAACAGCTGGGGTCTTCCAGGCACATGATAAAAGCTTTTCATGTGCAATCAGATTTAAAAGCTCAAGTTTATAAAGATGTTTGCAGTAAGCTATGAAAATAAATTGTTTAATGATTAGGTCAAGCAGCCCAATCCTAGAACCTGTTCCACAATTAATTTTATTGGTGCCTGGAATAATGACATGGTGTCTCTACTTAGAAACACTGCAACTACATTTCTGCTTCCAGCATAGAGAATAAATTTGTGTATGTGTTTGAGCTCATGATGCGCAAGACTAATTTAAATCAGGCAATGCATACAGACAAAAAGCAAAGGTATTTCTTAATTGAGAATTTAAGATCACAGTGTCACTGTTCAAAAAGTTATTCATTAGTACTGTGCAACCTGTCTCTGCTGGCATAGAAATAAGTTGTATTTACAATAATGGATAAAAGGTACTAACATTCTAGACTACCCATTGTAATATGGCTTCTCAAAAAGTGGCTGGCAGATTGTAAGCATGCTGGCAGCAGTCCCTTTGCAATAAAGTCAGACTTGCTGCGTCTTCAGAACAGCAGTAAATGATCTAGTTGAGTTCTTTTGACTGACTCAAAGACATTGATTTTTCTGAGATTGAAGAGTGTAATACTTACATGACTCAGTTCACATGGCACTGCTGAAAATGGGATAAATATATTTTGCTAACCAGCCCAGCAAAATAAGGGCACAAGTAAAACTCAAGAGTAGAGGTTTTGGGTAAGGTGAATTGCTTCGTTCATGCTCTGCTGTGCTTGTGATATTCCAGGCACTATTTTCCTTACAAGCTTTGACAGCAATCAGTACTCTCTTTACTGGGACAGATCTAACACTGTAGTGGCTGCTCAGTCTAAAAAAGCCAAAACACTTGAATTAAAAAAAAAAAAAAAATTAAACCAACAAACCAGTGTAACACTACCAATATAGTAAGGTTAAATTTCCCGAAATCACAAATCTGTTTCTAGCCTGTCTCCAAGGATTAGCATCATACGACTAACCACTCTGAACAGCAGAGCACAGACTCTGAAGACATGATACAGTAAGGATTGCTGACATGTCTTGACATTGCTGATCTTGAATTCCAACCATTCCTGCACAGCCTTAAGGTCACATTTCTGTGTGTGTGTGTACTGAAGATGTAAAGCAATAAATCAGATTACTGGTAGCAACAGTGATGTACTGTTGCAGGAACTTCAGAGAACAAGAAAATGCATCCAGGTTCAATTAATAAAAAAAAACAAACAAACAAACAAACAAAAAAAAGTGGTGTTTTCCCCAGAAAAATAATTAAAGGAGTCCACATAAATTCTGATCAAAGTTCCCATAATGAAATGACTCTAATATTGTAGCAAGGACTGGAGTAATTTTAAAATTTCTTTTTTCCTGTGCAGCAAGTAGTTTTTCACTTAACATCTGGATCTTAGAACACTTCATTCACAAATTTTTGTTCCCATTTTACAGATAGGAGAATAGACAGAAAAAGATCTCAGATATGGCTCAGAGTGACTCTACAAATTCACAGGTAAGATGCAGAATCAATGAAAAACAGGTATTACATATTCTTAACCAATGCCAAATTAATAACATTTAATGGTGCATCTGCTTGAAATAGATCACAATAAATAGAAATAAAGATCCCTTAATTAATCAGTATTTTCAGGTCTTCACTTTGAAGCTTCAAGTATCAAATGAGAACTGAAATACCAAACAAATACTCAACTGAAGAGCAGCTATATTACACTGGCATCTTACTTAAATACACTGACCTGAGTGATTTTAATATCAACATTTCTTTATTTCTCCTTCTAGGCCTGGAGCACAAACATAGCTGAAAAGACTGGAAATGAATGTTCTTATTTTCTGTGCATCATCAGTAGAATTATTAAACTTTAATTTAATCTGAGCAATCTGTGGAAGTCAGACATGACCGAGGTCATGATCAGAAAACAATTGTCTCCTAATACTTACATTGTGCTAATTTTTCCCACTGAATTTCAAATGCCAAGGGGAACAGGAATAAAATCATAGTGGCTTCTCAGAGGCATTACAGCTGAGGATATTTCATTCTGTCAGCTTTAAAACAGAGGGGGACACAATAATTTTTGCACCCAAATTTTATTAAAAAATATCAAGTTCAAAAAAGTTACTTTATGCTGCTGTTAGATTAAGTCAAAATTCTTTTTACTTGGATTTTAAAAAGTATCCAAAGTTGTACTCCTCCTATGTTACCCCTTAAAGATGAGGCAACACTAAAGGTTCAAGCCTACTGTAGTACAACTGAGAACTGAACTTATACTGCAAACAGCAGAGCAAGCTTCTTATTTATGCTTTTTAGTCAGAGTAGGAGGCATAAATTCATTGTTATTAAAATTACCTATATATGAAAAAAACTTAAGTTCAGGTATAAATGAATTTTGAGCTACTTACCAAAAATAACATTTAATTATTACAGTTTTTTAATCTGTGACTTTCCTTTTCAGGGAGAATAAAAACCACTGTCAGCTCTGACTCAAGACCTGTGATTCGACCTTCAGACACCAAGACAAAAGAACACTCACAACTACTTCTACTTGAATATTGTTTTAATTTTCACTTCACAGCTGTAGTCACTAAACTCAACATTTTCCACACTGCATAACAAGCTGCTATTATAGGAAGTAAAGCAGTATAATTCAGCACTCTGAGCTGGAGAATCATAATTAGATGAAGCATTACCAAGATTCTTCTGTGCCTTAAGATATGCACCATCATTTGGCTTCATTTTTCCTGATGTCTCCTCATGGCATATGGGAGGATCAAGATATGAAAGCAGCTTTATTAGCTTTCAAACCAGCTTTCAGCAGCCTCCATTCTCAGCCCTTGTAACTATCTTGCACAAGTCCCCAAAGGATGCCTTTCGGCACTGAAGCAATCATTTCAGGTCATAAAAAGATAAAAAGCTTTAAATAACTCTTAATTTTTTTCCCCAGTGAGAAAATGATTTCTTATGTTCTCAAAATTAAAAGGACTTTGTACAAAGTTCTGGAAAGATCTGGTTTTAATTACATATTTCAAAACTGAGTTATCCATAACAATTCTACTGCTTATATACAGTAAATAAATATATTAAAAACTTAAGAGACCAAGAAAAAAAATAAGCAGACTAGACGGCAACTGACTCGGATGTTTTCTGGAAATGCACCATGAATGATTTGTCCCTTGTGACTGAAAACAAAGAGGGAGAAGAAAAGTGACAAAGAAAATGAGCTAAAGCAAGAAAATGTACCACCCTTTTTGATCTTGCATGCAAGCTGAGAATGAGAAAAAGTTTTGATCATTCAGTCTAGAGTCTTATTTAAAGATCAAAACAAGTCTATGCAGCTTAAAGCCTTACTTCATTAAAAGAAGCCATGCACAGTCAAAGAGCTAATTGAATGGCAAGGTGGACAGTCTTGCAGCTTTGCTTAAATTATAGAAACTTCATTAGAGACTGCCCTGTATTCCCCAGAAGACAATCAAGGTCCACTTGACAAGAGTTTTTTCCATCCAGTATGCTAGTTCTTTTCAAATCTTCCATTACCTACTTGCTACCTTAAGAATTATAGGTTGAGTTTTTATAACTTGTTAAGTAAACTACATATACAAATTTAAATCCTTCACCCATTTAGAAATAGAAACTGCATATACATATAGTATACAGAGACAAAAACTTAAGGACAAAATTAAAAACAAGTGACTCAACCTATCTGCTAAGCCTTTTTTATCTACAAAATTAAAAATACCAGTGATAAATTCTGCTGCAATATAAAAGTCTCTTTGAGAATGTGTAAAGCTTTTGCTGAGACTGTATAAATCCTAACACATAACATGTTTTCTCAGCAAGTGAATCTATTTTTCCCATTCTTTTGAAGGTGCCACAGAGCTAACCAACATCCAAAACTTTCCTTACTGCAGAGGGAACAGGCTGAACATTTGAAAATGCTTGAGAGCACAACAGGTTAACAATGAGAAGAGTATTCAATGGCCAGCTGTTGAATTTAAAATTTCCATCTGCTGTCCACATTCTAGCCTTTTCAAATATTTTAACACATTATGTTACCCTGCCTTCAAATCAGTGTTGTCTTGCTATATAACACAAATCACATAAGATCAGAGCTAATTTTGATCTTCAATTATGTATGAGAGATCCAAAATCAGGTTGGCTGTCTCCAGAGCTACTTGCAGGCCACTGCACTTGGCAGCAAAGCAATCCAGAGTCCGGAGGTCAGCAACCTTTACTGAGGGCTCTTTAGGACAGCCCTGTAAAATGGGAGAGCTAGACTGGCCTTGCAAAAAGCTCCAGCTGAGGTCTTCTGTGTTATCATTCACCCCACAGCTGCATCTTGAAACTAAATCTGACCACCTAGAGGCACAAGGAGAACCTGAGGGAACAAACCAACAGTGTCCATAAACCACATCTGTCAGAACTTCTTCACCATCATGACTCAGAGAGCGAGCTACAGTCTCCAGGGAACGGCAAAACCCGTCAGCAACCAATTGGTACTGTGTCTGAGAACAACCCAAGTCTTTGAAAGTGCTGGCAGGCAGACTAGAACTCTAAAAAAGAAACCAGAACCAGGAAAGCAAAGTCAGAACACAGTTTCACAGAAATAATTTAAGGCATGTATCATACTGCTACTTCTTTTTCCCCCAAAACAGATGGTTCAGTTCTAACTAAAAAATGTTTAATTATTATCCCACAATAGAAAAGAGTCAAAGCGTCTGCATGATCATCTTCCCATATAAAAACTCTACATATTTTCAACACTTTAAAACATGCAGCTACTACAACAGATACCTACAGAAAGATCAACAAGTACAAATATAGTGTTAAGTTTAAAAGAGAATTAAAACTGAGTGCTTCAAATATACCCCTTAATTTTATATTAGTAGTTAGCAAAAATGCCACATTAATCTAGAAAGTTTTACTGTTGCAGTGATTCAACATAAATTCTTATTTCTTAAGTACATTAAGCATCTTTAAAACCCATATGTCTTACATACCTTGTGTCTTATGTATGAAGCCAGGTGAGTTTCTGTACAGCCTCCTCCTAATAATGCCAAAGGTTCCTTCACTGTTAACTGTAACACATGTTCTGCAGTTTCACAGACACGCTGAAAATCACATGAAATTCTTGTTAGACATACCACAATTAATAGAATTTGTCCTCATTGAAAAAAACGACTGGAATAAAATCTTCAGCAGTTTCTGGTACAGATTCCATGAACTTGAATTACATGTGGATATAAAGCTGCTCAGAGATTTCCAAGACCATCTTCACTTAATGAGAAATTGTCTTTATTTGTCCGCACTATGGAGAGGCAGAAATAAAAAGCTGCATTTTAATCCTTCTTTTTCCAAAACAGGGCTATATATAAAAAGTCAGTCAAGTATCAATGACATTTCCAGACCAACTGTTCAATGCAAAACAACGCTTGACTATCATTGTATGTGTTGCTACTGGCATTTTGATTTTTATCTTCTCATAGACTAAATAATGAAAATGAAAATATTTATCCAGCACTGGCCTCAAGAACAGGTGAAAGATGTACCTGCCCCTAAACAACTTACTGTATTAAAACAGAGGTATTAAATGAACATAAGCACTTCAAGGATTTTGAAATTCTGGAAACATATGAACTTAATTTATGTACTGAAAAAATGATATTTCGAAACTCAATCTATTTATTATTTCTCAGTATTTTTCCATTAAAAACATGACTTCCTAAGAAAAGACTTGAATAAAATTTGCCTACCTTCAACTCATCCCATGCTGTTTCACTTCTGTTACAGAGTATCAGGCTGCAGATAACTGTGTCCTCAGGAATTAGATGTAAAAAATGCTTTGAAGCAAAACTCTCAATGCACAAATCTTTCAAACTGCCGTAACAGCCAGGAGACAATGAATGTATAGAAGCTATAGGCTGTGAACCTGTCAATTAAAAAGGAGAAAACAGTATGTGGTACCATCAGAACAGCTACCTGATGCATTTCATAAAGCATAAACTTTATTCCTCTTGGCTTTTTAACTTATATACATTGTTCAATACCTGTCACTTCAATTCACACAGGAAATCACAGAATCCAACACATTTTAACTGCAAGACTTTGTGGCAAATTGAAATTAAAAAAATAATTTTTTCATTTGTCTTGAATCAGTTTGAAAATAAACGAATTGGATATCCCTCATGCAGCAAGCAGTAATAACACCTGTGGTATGCCACCATCAAGGCCTTTACAGAAGACCTATTCATCTTGAAAAGTTATTTTTAGACTAGAAAAGAGCAACTCTTGCTCAGTGGCTAAGGCAGAAGGAAAGAAGAGACCTCCCTCTGCAATGACACCACCCCAGGTGACGCTCTCCTAATGACAACTCCAGGACAATGGTTTAGGCAGAAAACTAGCCTGTTACCTGTCACACGCCTCAGGGGCTCCATCAGAGACAGCCCTGCCCTGTCCACAGCCATAACACCATTCTCCTTCAGGTACTGCTTCAAGGAGGGATGCATCACCTTCTGGCACAGCACAAGGCCCACCTCATCCTTAACCAGCTGCTGCCCCACATTGAGCAGCTGATTCAGCTCTGACGCTTCCAGAGAAACTCCGTGATGGACTGCTATAGTTCCTTCCTCAGGGTTAGAGCTGTCACCTGACATGGACACACTGAAAAGTGCAATCTTGATCACGTTTGAACCAGTCCTTTTGACAGCAAGTGGTTTTCCCAATTGGATTTCTGGCGTTTCTATCAGCAGTCCAGGAAGAACTGCAGAATCCACAACTCTTCTACCTTTCACAGGTATTACCACACACTTGCCTAAAACAGCATTAGTCTCAACATGACACGGAACAGTAAATATAAAAGCCTTTAAAACCAGCGAGGTGAGATGATCAACTTCAGTTTTATTAAGCATGCAAGCAGGTTTGCTTGTTAAAATGCTCCGTACCAAACAAACAAGAGTCTCAAGACTGCTAAAATCCACAGACACCCGGCAACCACAGGCCTCAGATTTCAGGTGGTTCATGCACAGACTCAGAAGATGCTTGCTTATTTGAATGACAGTAAAAGGTGCAACATTCAGGCTCCTGAAATTTTCAATGAAGCCACAGCAAAGAATGGCAGTGAATAAGCCACAGTCACTGAAACGTGACATGTGGTTCAATACAGAGGCTGTCAGGACACGCAGCACGGGCTGGCTGATGGAAAGGTGCCCCAGGAGGGCTGAGGATTGGGAAGTGGCACAAACACAGCCCCCCGCACCATTGTGGAGCTGTTTGAGTCGACCAGCAGGACCGTAGGAAGATTTTAATACCCCACTCAGCAGAGACAGTGACTGACTCACTGCATCTCTAGTTAACGGCTTGCTAGTAAATAACGGAGGCTTTTTAGCTTCAAGGCGAGACATTTTGAAGGTAAGACTTTAATTCTAGCCAAAAAAACATTTCATTTTTGCTTGGATCCATAATTCATTGCACTTTCATATTTTAAGAGTAGTACATTTTAATTCTTTGCAGGTAAGGATTATTTTCGGTGTGAAACAGTATATATAACATTCCTGAAACTACTCATCACAGCTCTCTTAAAACGAGGCTTAAATCATGCAAAATGGATAAACAGCAGGGCGCTATTTCATTCCAGACGATTTTTTCTAGCTTCTGAATGAGACTGGGCAGACTTTTTCGCAACATAGTTTACAAGTATGCTTCCTATATGGACACCTATAAGTGACAGTCCTGCCACAAGCAGAAAGTTCTTTCTACTCCAGGTAGTTTTCTTCATCTTTTCTGGCAACAGTCACAGATGAAAACCTTCAAGCTTAGTTATACCTACAATAAAAACCAGAAAGATATTAGAATAATCTTATGAAAATATTGTATAACTTGACCTATTTTAGTTTTCACCAAAAAAAGTCACAGAAGGACAAATACTGCATCAAAAACCATCTAGGTTGGAAAAGACCTTTAAAGTCGAGTCCTGCTGTTACCCCAGCACTGCCAAGCCACCTTTGAACCATGTCCCCACATGCTACATCTATGCATCCATTAGGTGACTCAGCCACCTCCCTGGGCAGCCTGAACCAGTGTTTGACAACCCTTCCTGTGAAGACAGTTTTCCTAATACCCAATCTAAACCTCCCCTGGTGCAACCTGAGGCTGTTTCCTCTTGTCCTAAGCACTTGCTACTCGGAAGAAGAGACCAACCCCCACCTTCCAGGTGGTTGTAGAAAACACCACATTGCCCTGACCCTTCTTTTCCTCAGGCTGAAGACCCCCAGCTCCCTCAGCACTCCTCACAGGACCACTGCCCTCTCGGGACTCATTCACACCTCAGTGTCCTCTCTGAAGGCTGGAGTCCCTCAGCAGTGCCAAGCACAGGGGACAATCACTGCCAGCACACGCTGGCTCATGTTCAGCTGCTGTCACCACAGCATTCCCAGGAACCTCTCCAGCCACTCTTGCCTGTAACTCGGCATGGGGCTGTGACCCCAGCGCAGGACACAGCATTGTCCTGGGCTGGGGTCAGGGCTTTGTTGAACCTCCACTGGCCTATGCACTCTCATTTTTAACTGAGAAAATCTACTAATATGATTTTACTACAAACACAGAGAGCGCACCAATTATACCTGTCTATTAATAACTTCAATTCTGACCTCTGGTCTGTACTGTTATCAGCAGGTCTGTAAGTAGCAGGCTACCATCAACTTCATTGAATTGCACTGAAGTACCAAAACTACAGTGATAGTCACCTGATTTTACTCAAGAACAAAAGAACTCAACTAGTCAGCAGTACTTGCCAGGCAACAGAAACAACAGCTTTTGATGTTCAAACAAGGTTTCTTATTTCAAGAGGCCCGCAAAGAAAGTTTTTCAGTTCTTATAACAGTAAAACTTAAATCAACGCTTATTTACATTTCTATGCAAACTCTACAGTATTTACACTCGTACTTCCTTTTGTTTCATTCTCTGTTGTAATCACTATCCCTACTCAGTCATAATATGTTACTTTGTACAGTCAGAATTATTTCTGGGCAGTTTTAAGCCTGAAAGGACACTGTTATAAATCCAGTCACATGAGTTTCATTGCCGTCCTGAAGTTACTGGAGCTTGTTTTAAAATATCTTTAAGACACATAATACCCTCACTTAACTGAGCTCATCGTGTGGGATTTAGCAGTAGTTTTTGAAATTTATGATGCACTTTTTGGGTCCATGTAGGTACAAAAAATTAACTCAGTTGCAAAGTAGAATAAAGCTCTGAAAGACTAAAGTCAGAATACCAAGGCTGTATGTTTAAAAATTCTCAATTAATTCATCCTCTGCCTCATAAACACAGACACAACTAATTAGGCAACTTACCCAAAAATCAAAGTACTAACGCTATTTTTCTTTGCTTTTGCGAATGCTTTGCATCATGAATGTCAGAATGTCACGTTCTGGAGAAAAATCCTCTGTCTTCACTTCGAAAATAGGACTGGACTTCAAGTAATACCAGCCCCAGTGCACTAGCCCCAGGCTAGCTCCCATAACAATCAGAACTTTGTTGTCCTTCCAGAAGGTTTTAAGACTCATTGCAAACTGGCATCTACCTAGGTAAAGATAATTTATTATTTTAAACATATTCTAGAAATATTTTTTCCTTACTCTGTAATAACAACAATGAATACATGAAGCTGAATGTTAATACCTTTAATTGCAGTGCAGCAGATGACTAAAACACTAAACAAAAAGCCTTACTTTGTGAACAAAAACGCATCTCAATTCAGACATTTTGAAATGTTAATTGCTGCATTGTCTTAGAGCTTTGGCATGCTAAATCTTAAACACAACAAAGCTTTATCTAATTATCTATTTACAAGCACTAGTGCCCAGATGGTAAGCATCTGAAGCCCAAAAGCAGGTTCAAAATACACCTTTCTCCCCATAGTTAATAAAATTCAATGAGTAGCTGAGCTCCCAAGGTAATACAGAACTCTGAAATTGCAGGCAAAGCAAGGTGTGCAGCTCCTGAAACCACTTTACCTTTGTTCAGCTTTGCCTGACCACCTTATAGTATTCAGAAGCGGCACCATTACAAAGGGAGCAATTAACTAATCCTCGTATAATAAGAAGGTGGAAAAAAAACCCCAACATACTTTCCATGGGATTTCGCACGTATACTCATGTTTTATACCAAAATACCTCACTGGTTTGAGCGGCCACAAAGCTGTAACTCGGAGAGGAGATGCTCCCACCCCCGCCCAACCCCATGACCCTGACAGGTGTAACCCGGCCGACCACCCACCCCTCCCGCACCCCGGAGCCCTCCCAGCCCCCTGCTCCTCCTTCCCCGCGGCACAGCGACCTTGAAGCGCGGGCGGCTGAAGGCACAGCGGCGCGAAGAAGGTGCCACCGAGGAGGCGAGCACTCACCCGCCCACCCCCACACGTTCAAACACGCCCCGGCAGGAAGCAGAAGCACGCAAGAAGCACGGCCCCGGACATGCCGCGCCGCCCCTCGCCGCCCGCCATTAGCCGAGCGCAGCGTCACTCGCGACCCGGCCCGCCTCAGCCGCTGGCGGCCATTTTGCGTGCGGGCACGCGGGGCGGGCGGCGGCGCCGGGCGCGGCCATTTTGGGTAGGGCAGAGGAGCGGCGGGAGGCGGGAGGCGGGAGGCGGGGGGAGGGTATGGCCGCCTTGTGCCGCCCGGCGCTTGCGGCCGCGCCTGGGCTCCGGCCCCGCTGTTCTCTTCGGGTGAACCTCTGAGGGGATGCTCGCAGGGCCAGGGCTCTGGCGGCGGTGCCGCTCGGCTCCCACCGAGCCTCCCTCAGCCGCTCTTTCCCGTTCCTCAGCCCCGCCCAGCCTGGCCGGGCATAAAAACGTGTATATATCTGATTTTTCTTCTTTGCATGCCTGCTACTGTGGCCACTCCGCCTTACACCTGCGTCCAGCTGTCTGAGGCTTCCTGTGGGCGGGCGAAAGTGCCCCGGCCAAAACAAGTTCAAATAACTTTGTTCCCTAACCTCCGGTTTCCGTTAGCTCTTTTGCTTTCCTGTATTCACTCCTGTAAGTACAAGAAATACTCCTGTGAATACAGTTATACTTCTGTGTTCACTCTTCTCTCTACTCCTGTAGTCACTGTCTAGAATATCTCATTTTATATTCATTTGTTAATGAATGGGTTTGTTTTCAATTTCGTTTATAGTTGCAGAGTTTATGACTGTAGCCAAAAGACAAGTATTTAATGCCTCATCCCCATGCAGAAATGAATATAATTTCTAAAATAGTATAGTAATTTTTCCTTGCAAATTGCAATCATCTGTTCCACAAAAGTTTAAAAATATAATAGTACCTGTTTGTGGCCCTGTGATGCTCCTAAGAACCTCTCCTCCCTCTAGTTCTAGGCAGTTCTGTGATGACTGGGTCACGTTTTGGAAACTGAATTGTTGAGCCTTAAAGGTGAATGGGCAGTTTATGAATGAAGGAGTGTAAATAACAATGAAGAGAAAAGGTGCTGACTTGGATGGAAGAGTATTTTTCAAGGATTAAGTGGAGTAATTGGCAGCAGTGGGCATAGAAATCCTGAATGGCAGATAGGAAGATCGTGGTGTATAGAAATACTGAATGGCAGATGGGAAGATCGTGGTGTATAGAAATACTGAATGGCAGATGGGAAGATCGTGGTGTATCTTTTCGGAACTGGGGATGCTTTACTGGCTGTGTGAGTAGCTGAGCATTGCACTGCTCATCCCAAGCTTAGGATCTGCTCCCAGAAACTGACAAGTGCTGGACGGGAAAGTTCAGAAAAGTCTTTTATGTTGTGATAGTTAATTTTGTGTACAAAAATACTTAATATCAATTTACCCTACAGAGTTCTTTAATTAGTGTTTGTTTCTGCCGCTTTCAGGTGCCCCCTCTCCCCACTCAGAGATGGGCAGTGGGTGAAGCTTGCTGCTGTACATCCAAGTGTGTGCCAGGAGTTTTCAGTTCCTCCTCCCTCTGAGCTCTGCATTTCCTCACCACAGGAAGCTGCTTTGCCAAGGTAAGATCCTTTTCATCAGCTGGCAGAGGACACTTGAGCTTGCTCTCTGGATGACCATGTGCTCTGGCTTCTCCTGAGTACCCACCGCTCCATTTGACTCAAATTTAGGGGAGAAAGTTATTCTGCCATGTTATTTTTAAAGTGCATCTCACTCTAGCTACAGGCAATCTATGTGTTTGATTCTAAATCATGTCTTCATGCACAGGTAGTATCAAAATTTTATGTCTTGGAATACTACACATCCTGTATCAGGACTTTTTTAGTATAAATATATATATATAGTCTTGCGAGGAGCTTTTCTGCCATATTTGCTTATCTTCATGTGTCCTTGTGTGGTGTTTACTTTAGAGGTTTGCAACAGAAAAAGGATTCCATGAGACAGAATCTTGCTGTCAAACAGCAGCAGTTGTAATAGATCTGTGGTTTTGGTGTTTGGTGTTTTATTAAACACAGGAAGTGGCAAAGTATTTTGGGACTAGTTGTTTTTGGTTTGTTTTTTCTTTCCTTGAAAAATCGGTGAGTGGTTTTCCTTATCTTCTGATGTCTTAGTATTGAGTATTTTTTCACCTGGGCCACTTCAGTGATTTCCCTGATGGTTCACAAATAAAATATTTTCCTTTTTTATTCTGTGGATTTTCTTACATTTTGTCTGTCTGCTGTATTTCCTTTGTCTTATCTGTGTGGTCAGTGCAAAGAATTGGGGTAGTTGGCAAACTCCCAAAGTTGGCTTACACCCAGGAAGAGCAAACTGAACCAAAGCTAACTTCTCTTGTGTGTCCTTTTCCTTTTTATGTTTTTCTTCTGTTATTTTGTAAATTGGGTTTGGAGGGGATTTTTGCATGCCAGCAGTTTTCACGTGAGTAGTAGCAGACGTGTTGCAACAGTATTATTCTGGAAATTAAACTGGTAGCAGAAGAAAGCAGTGATGTCAGGGTAAGTTCAGCAGAGCTTTCTACATGACTGAACTGAACTAGGATGTCTCAAGTGGTCCAGAGCTCTGTCCTTTGCATTGTGTTTCTCAAAATTGCTATCGGTAAAGTTGTCAGGATTTAATGAGATAAAATGGAGACATTTCCAGGGCTGTTTGGTGCAAGGGAGAATGATAGCGAGATGGCACAAGGCATGATGGCATTCCAGCTTCTGTGTGCAGGACTGTTAAGAATTTTAAGATTAAAATCATCGTGCTACACTGTGTAGTTTTAAAGGCTGTTTGTTTATCTTGTTTTGCACTTTTTTGAGTTAAATAATGATAACAATTGCATTGTGAAACGTGGAAGCATAGTGTGTGACAGAAACAAGTATCCCCAGCCTGACTGGTGTCCCGAAACATCGACAGCTCTATCGCAGTACTTACCTGTGACTTGAAATACAAAATGAGAAATATATACACATTCCTCAATTTTTAATATTTGCACTCAGGATCCCAAATGAAGTGATTTAGGTCCTGTTTTGGATAAGCAAGGGAGGAGGATGTCCAAAGTTCAGTTTACTTTTGTGCAACCACCATAAGACTTGGGTTATGGTGCTTTATGTGTATAGTATAAAATTTTAAATCTACATAACATGTATGTCTGGATGGACACTAAGTGAGCCAAAAGCTGTAGTTTCTTACTTGAAAGAGTTCTAACTTTGTACTTCCCGTGTTGGATGCAAAGTGCCAAAGTGCCTCCAAAGTTATGAGGTTCACTAAATGAAACCAACACACGTAGCTAAGTAATTGTCCTTTAAATAAGAGTTTTCCTTATTTTACTAAAAGCAGAGTGTAGGGTTTGAAGAAGAGTAGTCATGAAGGAATGGGCCCCAGATGTAAAATTCATTCTTGATTGCTGTGGAGATCTGAGTGTTTCTCCAGTGCTGATCACTTTTAATTGGTATTTTTATAGGACCAACTTACACTGACCTATCATGGCATCCAATAAATTTGTCATTAAGGTAAGTAAAATGTCATAGCTTTAAAAAAAGAATAAATCTGTAATACTGCTTAGAATGTGTCTGTTGATACTAAAAGTGCATGCTTCAGGCTTCTGGTCATAGAAGCATACTTGACATGAGCTTTTTTTCTCCCTCTGGAAGCAGACTTGGAATTGCTGCTGTGTCATGGCAGAGTGTGTCTGGGGTCAACTGAGGATTAAAAGGCTGTAACTAAAAGTGATTAGTTGTGCAGTGAGAATTAGAAACTGCGTGAATTCTCAATAAAACAGTATTTGCTACCTGAAAATCTGAATTAAAATTTTAGGTGGATTATTTTCTTACTGAAATCTTGTAATACTATTTATGTACTTCCCAGGTCTAAAAATTCTTGGTTTAAGGTGTAGCAATGTTCTTAAAGTATTAATTTATTTGTTTCTTTTTTTGCCTCTTTTTCTATTTTCAGGGATTGGTTGTTTCATGTGCAATAAAATGCTATTGAAGTTCATTTTGCAAACAGTCCTAGACTTTTAGTTATGTGCTGAAGAGCAAAACTTTCTAAAACATTCTGTAATAAACATAACACTTCATAATTCTACAACTGTGACTATACCAGCTAATCAATAAATAAGCCTAATTGTGTTAGCTCAACATATTATTCGCTTGGAAGTGTTTTTCCAGAAATTTTCATAACACAACAGATTTTTCTTCTATGGATAGGCTTGGAATTTTCTTGGAGGGCAGCTACAAAATCCTTCCTGAGGGATCAGGCTGTGGAAACTGTCAAAGCTTGGTTTTGTGGGTAACCAGCCTGTTTAATGAGACGACCAAGCACTTAAGTTTTGTGTGCTGTGTGCTCTTTTCCAAGGAAAACTGCTGTCATTTAGTGGGATGTTTGCTTTTTATTTTTACCTTTTAACAGGATTGTAAACCTTCAGAAGGTTAACAGTATCCTATTATTCAGTGTTGCTGAGTTGGTAGAGAGACTTAGAGGAGAAATATATTTGATTTTGAGCACATTTTAGCTGATACTCTGAGTCTGTGCACCACTGATGTGGATAACAACAGGAGCTGAGGCTGAAGGCATTGCTTTTCTCTGCTGAGAACTCTCGATATTATGAATATCGAGGTATCTCGGTATTCATGTAAGTGGCCAATAAGAAAAGTGGTGTGAGTTGGAATGTCTTTACTCAATGAAAAGTCTGAAGACTCTTAGTTTCTGACCTGCATCATTACAACTTCATTATTCACCAAGGATGTGTACCTGGTAATCAGCATGGACCTTGCAATCACCAAGTTTAGCATCCCTGACTGCCTGAGCAAGGGCTAGGTTCTCATTGAGCATGTCTGTAGGTAAGCAGTATCACAGATAAAGCTTTTGAAAATGCTAATGAAATACAACTTTTTCTTCCTTACAGTATTTGAGAAATGAGAGTAAGTTTTTGCATGTACCAAATGCTGAAAATTAACTTTGCCTGGACCTGATTGAAATTGACTTTGTGCATAGGTTAACAATTTACTTGTTAGGTGGGGGATTTTGTATGTCAAGTTTTGCTTCTTTAAATTTGCTGGATTTGTATTGCATATGACTATTTTCTAAGACTTTTCAGCTTTCACATAAGTTTTGCACAGAAGATCCCCATGCAATAGATTCTCCATTAAAAACTATTCTTATTTATCTCTGAAGACAGAGTACAGAAAATACTATATTCTTAATTTTAGATTCCTTGTGTTTAAAGCTGATGGGAGCATTTTACTGAGTCTGAAAATGAAAAGCAAGTCCACAGGAGTGACATGAAGATGGAGCCTCTTGAGCTCTGAGGAAAGGCTGAGAGAATTGAGGTTGTTCAGCTTGGAGGGGGCTTCAGGGTGACCTAATTGTGGCCTTCCAGTACCTGAAAGGAGCTTACAAGAAAGGTGGAGAGGGGCTATTTACTAGTGACAGGAAAAGGGGGAATGGGTTTAAACTGAAGGAGAGTAGGTTTAGATTAGATATTAGGAAGAAATTCTTCCTTATGAGGGAATGGTGATACACTGGAACAGGTAGCCAAAGAAGTTGTGGGTGCCCGTCTCTTGAAGTGTTCAAGGCCACTCAGAGCCCCATCCAGTCTGACCTGGCCTAGTGGAGGGTGTCCCTGCCCCTGGCAGAACGATAGAAATGGAGGGGGGGGATGGTTTCTAAGGTCCCTTTTAACCCAAACCACTGATTCCATATTTCAGGTGCCTTGCCTTGTCTTTTACATTCTCTACTTTTAAGATTTTAGATTTCGAAAACCTGTGTATGTGTATCTTTCTGGTAAGAGAATGAAAAATTCAGGTTATCAGTCTGTCAAATCTTAGCCGACTACCAAGTAATTAAGTGGAAACCCCCTCTAATTTGTTTAACTTCGCCTGTCGATGCCTGTTTTTACCTGCGGATCTGCGCACCCTGGTGTAATGGTTGGTGACTTCCAGTGGAGGGAGCAATTGGTCTGTTTTTGAGAGGCCAACCTAAGCTTGGCTTTATGGGCCATTAAAAGAGATTAAAATAAACTAATTGATGCAGTAAAATAGCTTTAAACGTTAATACAGAAACTACACTTGGGTCCTAAACACACATTCTTCACCTACCAAGCAGCTGGATGATACAGTCTTGTGATTTGCAATATTTTATGCAAGTTAATTCGATCATCAGGTTTCTATTTTATATTGATATTTCATAAGCATTGTGTGGTAAAATACCCCCACCATATGAATTTAATTAATCTTTTTCTGGGTGTTGCTAAAATATTTTACTGCTGTTCTGAGAAATAAATCTTAACTTTAATTGGTGAGGCTTAAAGCAAAATCTTGAACTCTATATGGATTTCAAAAATAATATCACTAGGGCCTTATTTAAAACTTTGGACAAAGTAGAAAGAATTCCTCTTCCAGAGTTGTGTAAATTAACTTTATTCATGCCAAGCTGCATTACTAAATATAGTAATTTTTATGGCTGCAATAAAAAAAATTCATTTACTGTTTTCTGCAGTTTGTTCATTTGCCAAAGACAGAGGAGTAACTTGTTACTACATTTCAATAGCTCAACTCAAAGGGAGCTTTTTTTCCTACTTGGAGCACTGTTCTGTCTCAGATTTGTAGGCCTTAGATTAAGATAATTGTAGTTTTAGTATTCCTTTTGGTCATCCAGCTCACTCTGCAATTGATTTTTCAGCATTGTTGCTCCTTGTTACCAATGTAAATTATTGCATGCTGGACATATATGTAACTTTTTTGATCCTTCCTACTAATTTTTTGCCTGCTTTAGGTGGCAAGTTCATTTGAAACAGCAAGCACAGCTTCTTGTTTTATATTGGGAACAAAGATGGAAATACTGGATATGATTGGACAGGAGAATGACAGTAGGATTGTAATATGATCAGTTTGTGTACTTTGTTTTTTTAGATTGCTGTATCTTAATGTAATTTGATAATAGATACTGACAACCAAAGACATCCTAACATCTGTCTGTTGAACCTTAGGAGTGCTCCATGAAAGAAAGTGTGTGTAGCAAGAACATTGATTATAGGCTGGAACAGTAGGCAGAAGGAAGTGGAAAGCCATGTTCCTGTCAGACATTGTCCCAGTATGGCCTGACAGCCCTGGCCTGGGTCATTTTAGGGTCTGCTTACACACCTGTGGATTGTCTTGGGTGTGGAATAACAAGATGAGAATTAATTTTGATATTTGCAATGTTTTCTTTTTTTAGTTACCAGTTGAAATGAAGTACAGTGACAGTACATTGGCAAAGATTTCTCCACCAGCTGTGCCCATCTCGATGATTCTTAGGTGACATCTCAAAAGGCTTGACAGATTAGAGTGCACATTTCTATAAAAGTGTCCATTGAGTTAGCTGATCAGTATTCCTGTAAATATACGGTTAAGCCATAATATTTTTGTAAGAAATTGATGTGTTTTCTTCTTCTTGGGAATTGTTTGGAGAGAAAAAAACTATGGAGATGAGTAGGTTTTCTTACCTGATTTTTTATTTATCTTTGATCCCATAAAGTGAGTGATAAAGGATAACAGATGTGTTTATGTGGCTTACATACTATATTAAGTCCACAGATACATGAGTGCAGTGCTGTCAAGTGGAGAGCAAGGATAAGGAGTGCTTGCTGTTTGTATTTAAAGTAAATTTTTATGTTATTGTAACTGCTCGGAGTTATGAGACTGATTCTACAGCTTTTTTGTGTACAGAGTTGTGAACATGTTAGCATTCTGAGTTTTGGTTTGAGAATTAATCTTTTTTTAGAGAGTACTTAGTTAAATTAACCAATACAGTATTTCTTATGTTCATTTCATTTCCTCTTCACTGCAGAATGAAGGTATTTTGTATGTGAAATTCCTGTGGTTGGAGTACTTAAGTGTTTCAATAGAAACATGCTAAGGTTAGGTTTCTGTGATTTAAATAGAGTTTATTAAAGTATTCTAAATCTAAAATTGAGGTGCTGGTGTTCTCTAAACAGATTAAGGGTTGTTGAGTTTTACATGTATTGTGCGTTCTTATATTTGCTATTTGGGTCTTTAAAAATTAAGAAATGGTTATGTTAACCATTAAATAGTGGTTTTCTAGAGATGGACCATTCCTGAAGTGGTATTGCTCAGAACAGCTGGAAATACAGGTGGTTGAAGTTGGTATTGTCAAGTAGCATCGCACTTCACTCAGCTATCATATTTGTTTCCGTATAAATGGATAAAATAGGATACTTGTCTAAAAGGGCTTAGAAGTCTTAAAGAAGATGATGAAAAAGGAGCAGGAGGGAATGTGATTTAAAATAGGAAATGCAAACAATAATAATGACTGGAGGGACATCTATTTAGTTCTCTTTCTTAATGCTCCAGTAAATTCCCAATTTCATGGGACCAGATATGGAACGGCTAAAGTGATGAGTAAATAAGTTCCAGAAGAAACAAAAGAGGAAGTTGGGAGCTAGAAGGGGGAGGAAAATTAAGTGTACAATATAATTCTAAATCTCACGGAGTCAGTGGAAGTTTCCTTACTGACCTCAGAGGATTAGTTTTCAAGCCTAGGGAAATGATGAGTGGATGAAGAGTTGAGAGATTAAAGTGTTAGCAGAAGGAGAAAGGAATAGGAAGCCATAGGGATAAACAACAATAGTGGAAACACTGCTTTCATGGGGATCACTTCAAATAAGGAATTAAAGGATCATTCAACTTGTATTACTCTTTTGGTAGTTCAAATCTTGTTAGTTTTTAAAGTACCACTTGTGCATGAAAACAACTAACTGTGCTAACTGTGAGCGCAATGCTGCTGTGGCAGTGATATGGGATTCTGAATACCCACCATACTAAAAAGTGTGGTGTTTTTTTTCAAATCTAATTAATTCAAAGATATAAGTTCCATGATACTTGCCACGTGCTTTATTTCTGAACAGCACTGCCAGATTTTACACCTCCACTGTTCAGCTTTGTGGAGATCCTGGTGGTGCTGCCTGCTTGACCCCAGAGTCCAGCCCTGGAGGAGGAAAGGATGGGAAACTTAGAAGCAGACTTGTAATTCCCTGAGTCCAGCAAAACATATGGGCTTAGCAGCAATGCTGCGTGGGGTCACCAAGTGTCTTTAGGTCCTGGGAGAGGCTTCAGCTTACACTGTAGGTGACATTCTTCAATTCTTTCCAGTGGGTTCAGATGGAGGTTAGTAGACTGGGAGGTAAAGAGATCCATGTTTCATGCACTACCTCGTACAAGCAGTTTCATGATGGACCAATGCAGATTTTTCTCTTGATGGTATGATAATGAAAATTCATTATTTTTTGGTAATTTTTTATGTAGCCTCTCCTTACTTTGGATAATGTAGATGGATTCTAGTATGTGGGAGCTATCTGAATATTTGGTGTAAGAGTGTATTCTGATGGGACTGTGAAATAAGTGGGAGAAGAGTGACTGACAACATGTTTTCATTTTTTCCTGATGTTTCATCCATGTAGTTCACAACTTCCTTAAAAGGCACCTATTTTTAATAGCAAAATTATTGCTTAGTTTCAATTCTCAAATAAAAGCTTTGTTTCTGGACATTTTGTGTTCCAGTTTGGGGACATTTTGTGCTCCCTGCAGAGCTTACTCAGCCATGACTTTGCAGTATTTTTCTTGAGTCAGTAGCCAGACATTTCCTTAAATAATGGTACCACAGCACATGGCCCCCTGTTTCACTGTTGTGCTGCAGTCATGGCTGTGCACAGGCACCTATGACGCTCAGCTGTTGTGAAAATCCTTTAAACTGCTGATAAAATGATGACTCATGGTCACCTGATGAAAACAGATTCATTACCATGACTCCAGAATGTTTAGCTCCCATGAAGTGTTTCACTTCCCACACTAGTTCTTCTAAAAGAGATGATACCGCAGTTATTTTCTAACAGTTGACAGCTGCCCAATTAAGTGTAACAGTGTGGTTGGAAAAAATTTGGATTCCAGACTTCTTTTAATAATGGTTTAAGGAACTAAAATCTGTATGAGCTGTGAAGCAGTCACCAACATTCTTCACAGTGTTACTTGAAGTGATTTCTAATCAAATTATACATTTTGGATTTCATTTACCGCTACAAAATTAAGTTCTTTTTGCAGTGGATCTGACCCAAACCTCACTGGAGTCAATGTGTTTTGGGTCAGAGCCTGTAGGAGCATATTGGTAGCATGCTGTAAGGACATACTAATTTATTCCATAAATGGTCTTCCTCAGTCCAGGTTATCTGTGTTTTTAATGTATTGTGTTTGTATATAATGTCAGCATGTAAGGAAGTTAGGTTGGAAAAATAGGGTAAAGTAATACAGTCAAATAATAAAATATAAATGGATTTTAATTCCAGTATGAAAGGAGTAAAATGAAATCTTATTTAAGTCAGTGTTGCCGACTTGTGATTCCCCAGAGACTACGAGAGGATGGGTGAATTAAAATAGAAATATGAAAAAAACCTGTTACATTAGAGTTGCATGTGGATGATGTTATGTGATAAGGTGGAAAAAGGTTCTCAACCAGGATTTGAATGTAGGGTAGTGTGAGATAGCTCATTGACTCTTAAATGATCAGGAGTTTGGTGATTTTTGTCCTTATCTAGTTTCCCTCTTTTGGAAATATTTCTGACACACAATGCTTAAGAAAGTCACCATATTAAATTACTCCTAACATGTATGATTGAAACTTGCTACAATGACTAATATAAACAGGTGTTGGCTAAGTAATTAATGCTTTAAAATTTAACATGCAAACTCCTACATTTTTTTCTTTGTTACTTCTTCACTTCTTGGGTTTTTTCCCCATTTATTTTCCAACTGATTCATTTTAAACTTAGATTATGAACCTCATATGTTTATTTTGTGCCAAAAACTTACCTAGTTTGAAAAAGATCGATCTCATCAGAATTGAAAATTAGCTCCAGATATTAAAAAAAAAGGTAGAAATAAGATGGATTTCTCAGCTGTTCTGATATCAGTCATACAAACTTTATCAACAAATAATGTATGGAAGAGTCAGGGCTTGTTTTCATGGTGGTGTTTGTTTTTTCCCTGAATACCTGTCCACCATTTTCATTACCACAAGCAATGTTGTAATGGAAAGGCAAAGTGTTGGAGATCTAATTAAGAAATTAAGTAATAATGTTAAAAACCCCTTTGAAATAAAAGCCCCAAAATGGAGTGAAGACATCTCTTGATTGACAGAGGAGAACTCTTAATGCAGAACACAACTCCAGTACAGTGTGTCTGCATTGGAGCCCTTCATCTGTTGTGTGGTGGTGTTTTTTACAGAATCCATCTACTTCTGCCTTTGTGTGTTGTTGCTTGGCCAAATGACAGAAAGAATAAACACATTTCAATAAGGCATAGAAGTCAGGTCAGCTGTGTGTGTTTGTTTACTCAGAGAGAGATGTGTGAATGAAGGTAGCTCTTGCCAGGCCGTGGTGTCTGGCCCTTGATATGTGAAGCTCACCTGTTTATTTCCCTGCTTCAAGGAGTGCAGTGCTTTGAATGAAGCCTCCATGAGAGGCAGCTCTTCCTTCTTACTACACAATAGTGTTTGCAACTAACTGAAAGCTTTTCACTTGGGAAAGTGGGAAAAAATAGTTTGTGATCTAGATCATGTGCTGACATTTAGAACCAAAATCTTCACTGCTGTGATTTGAGTGTTTTCCTGTTGGCTGTGTACACTTCGCTAGGGAAGTAGGGTCCATTTATGAAACCTTAAGGGCAAGCATCATCTTTCTTGGGTTTGTACTTTTTTTGTCTTTGACCTTCGCTGAGTGTTCTTTGCTGGTTTTGTTATAGATGTGTTTTACAGACAGATCCTCTTCCAGGAAATTCTGAATCTCCAGGCTTTGGCAAAACTGAGATTTTATTACTTTTTCTGTGTAACTGGCTGTGTACTATGAGATGGCATTCAAGTGGAGAATCACTGTAAAAATGTTGCATCAAAGCTGGTTGGAGAATAGTCAGTTGTTAGTCTTGAGGGAGAGTGGGAACAGAGATAAGGAAGAATGACACAGTGGTTTTCACCCAAGAAAATGTGTCATAGGCACAGAACATTTTCTCAGCATTTTCATATCTTTGATGGCTGAGGTTTGTAAAGTTACTTCAACAATTTTATCCTCATTTTACTTTAAAAAGTTATGTGGTAAGTAAGCCAAACTAAGCTGTGTTTTGTGTGCAAGGTCCTCTGTGCACATCCCTGCTTAGTTTCCAGGATTAGTACGATGCCTGGCATACCTGACACCACTCAGCTGGTGAAACAATAGTTTATATAAGGTGTAGTTAAATACAGCCTTTCAAGCTTGAGCCAATATTCTCTTGTTGTAAACTCCGACGAGTGTCTTTGCTTGTTGAATAGCTCAGTGATTTAACAGCACTTATAATGGACCAAATATACAGGGCTGTGGTTTATCCTGCTTTGTACCATACAGATAAAGTCTGTAGAAGAGTAACGTATGGATCTGAACAGAAAATATTTGCTGAACTTAAGAGTTGGGAAAGAGCTCACTCTTGGGCCATTAAAGAGGATCTGTTCAATGCCAAGATCCTAGGATGTGACAGTTAGTAGGGTCATGCAGAATGTAACTTTCCCTTCTTTATTTTGACATTCCTATTGCATAAAAATAGGAAAGAGAGTAATTTGAGCTGGAAAAGAGTGTGCTGCCCTGCCATAATAATCTTCAGCAGTGGAAAACAAACCTACAAAGAGTTATTCATTCCCTCCGTGGTATTGTCTACAAGTCTCTGGTTCTCATTTGCCTGGGTGTTAAACTGACACAGTCACAATCCATGGTTCAGGGAATTTACAAACAACTTGGATGATAGGATTTAGCCTGACACATCAAAAGTTGAAAATTAATCCCATAATTTAAAAAAGCAAACAACAACATACTCTCATCTCAAACAATGACTACAGAGTGTTTGAAGCATAACATTAAATCGCTGAATAGCAGAAAGCAGTGATTAAATCATTGGCTACCATGTGTGGAAATAAAGAGCAGCATTGGTTTATAGATTTCTTCAGAAAATTGATAGAATTTGTTACTAGTTTTAAATGTTTTCATGTCAATATATGTGTTGTTAATGTGCTTAATTAAATTGAATTGAATATTTAATTTTGATTTTATTGTTTTGTGTAAATGGGGTGGTGTGTACAGATGACCTCAAAGGACAAAAAAATGTTAAAGAAAATATGTCTTTGTCTATATCCCTTCACCCTGATAATTGGCAGGAATTTTGATTTGTAGAATATTTGGAGGATACAACTAGGGGTACTTTTTGATTATGAACTGGAAAGAGATTTAATTACAGATGCTCAGCATATTCTACATAGTAAAGAAAACTCTTTGCTAATTTGAAGCCATTTTCTGTAGGGTTATTAGAGATGGTTCATTTGTTGCTGTTTTGGAGAGGCCTACATTATTGAGCATGTAGGAACTGTTAGGATTTAATCTGGTTTTGTAAATTCCTATTTGAACTATGATACAGATTTTGGGTAGGAAAAATTCAGTGATGAAGAATACAGTTTAAAAATATTGTAAGTTCAGAAGTGAAATGATAGTCGGTATTGCTAGAACCTGCCTTTCTTTATCTTGTGCAAGCATCAAGGAATCTCACAGTATTTCAAGCTGTACACCTAGAAAATCACTTCAAGTTCTCTTGCTGGTAGCCAGTGCTGTGACAAGGTGAGATAACTGTTTTTTATGTACCAGTAAGAGGCAGCAATCAAACTCCAAGCAGAGAAAATGAAGCTGGCAAAATATAATTTCCAGATTTGTAAGTAGGCTACAAGTGTAAGTGTATTTGAGCTGTTACAAAGTGGTAGAAGTACCAGTGATGATCACAGATTCTTAAAACATAATATAATATTTGATCTTCACTGTGGACTACAAATATTAAACTAGTTTAGAAGGAGAGAATACTTCAAAAATTTTATCTACAGAGATACTGGTGACTTTACTTGATACAAGTGGTAATTTCAGAAAAGGCAGGGTAATGGTACTTAAGAAGATAAGCTTGTTCACCAAGAGCATCTACTCTGTAGTACTGCCCAAATCCAGATTATCTCTGGCTGCTATCATATTGGTACTTGGTTTTGAAATACTCCTTTCTCTTTGGATTGCCACACAGATTTGGTGCTTAGGCCCTGATCAAAAAGTGGCTTACTCATTTCTCTCATTTGACCATCTGCAAGTCACTTCAGTGACTTTCAAGATGTTTAGATTAGTTCCCTCAGTTCTCAGTAATTCCCTGTGTTCTCAGTAATGCTTTGGATCTCCTCAAAGTGTATGCTACTTATTTAAATGTTAAAATAGTTAGACATTAGTCCAAATTTGTCGAAACAGAATTAAGTTTAAATGCTGTGTTACCTATTACCATACTAGTGTGGTGAAAACCAGCAAGGCTTTGTAGTTTTCTTGTGGGTTGTGTGATGGAGGTTCCTGTGTATTTAAGGTGAGGATTCCAGATTTTTCCACAAAGTGAAAACACTGTTAAAATTCCCTTCTGTGAGGGCTTATTCTCAGCAGCAAAGATCTCCCTTGCTGTTATTGTCATGTTTAAAGCAGCACTGTAAAGAGGCTTAAAAAGCAGACAGAACTAGGGGAATGTATAAAGTGAAAAGTGGCAGGGTCAGGAAACAGGCTGTGGAAGGTCTGTCCTATGGGCTGGGAGCAGCTGTGGCATCAACTGTCACCTGTACAACTGCTGTTGAATTGCAAGGGAGTCTATGACTTTTTAAATTGCAGGTAAATGCAGATAATAAACATAAAGATGCAAAAAAATTGCCGTTAACTTCCTGAGGAACTGATTGCATGTGAACAGGTGATGGGATTGGAATGAGTACTTTGCCACCTGAAGAAAAAGGCAATCTTGCACTGAATGCTTGTGTGTTCTGGAGTTTCCCTCTGTGTCTTCCACAGGAAGGTTCTGCAGTCTGGCATTGAACAAAATAAATTCTCAGGCCTTCCTTTGTTGTTTGCAGCTGTCTTCAACCAATTTGTTAATATTTTTGGACAAATGCAAAAGCTGAATGTTTACAAATAATTCCACACTGAAGAAATGTGCAGCATAATGCTTTATTCACCAAAAAATACGGGTCCCAGCAGCCAGGCTCCAGGAGGCAGGCTGACAACCAGTAGAGCTGTGGAAATCCCTTAGTGCTGCTTGGATCTCCCTCCCTGGGACACTTCAGCCAAGAAGCCCCCTCCTCCGAGGAATGGGCAATGAGGATAATGCACTGCCGTTCTGCCTGGTTACAGAGCCACGCTGCTTCCTCCAGGAAGCTCAGAAGGACCCCTTTCAAGGGTCATTTACAGTTTGTGTTTGCAGTGAATTGCCCTTCATACATACTTTTTTTCTATTGGCTCCTCAATCGCTTCTCTAATTTGGGAAGTGTACTTTGAAAGACTTTCGGTGACTTGTTTATTTTTCTTAAATGCTTATGGAACAGAAACTCAGCCTCATGAGGGATGTGTGTCCCAAATAGAATTAGAATGATCCCACAGTGTTAATTCGGTTCATCAGTTATGCTCTTGATTTTTTTTTCTCTTCTAACGTTAATCCTGGAATTTTAGAGAAGGAACTGTTTTGAAAAACTTTGCTTTCTGTGCACGTTAAATTATCAGTAGGGCGTAAGCATGGGGAAAACTTAAGAAGTTTTTTCTCCTTCCCCCTTCACCTTCCCACATATGCAAATAAACAATAGGACTAGAAATCTGTCTCAAACCTTTGGACAGATGCATTCTTCATAGAGCCTTGTACTGTCAATCCTTCTTTTTATTTTTTTTTTCCCCTCTTCACTGAGATCTTAGGAATTTCAGACATGGGTAGTTAGGTTCACAGATAAATGTTGGAAGGATGAGGGCCTCTGCTTTCTGTTGCCGGCTGTGGCGGGAAGTGTCAATTAGTGTGAAAAATACTAGGAGTTCTTGCACTGAGTGATTGAAGTAAATATATTTTGTTTATTCTGCATACTTGCCTTTTAAAGTTTTATGTTTGATTGCTAGACATAAGGAGTGGGAAGGTGGGGCAGTTTGATGCCCTTTGCCTGTTGGCAGTCCTTAGCTGTGTGTGAATGGTAAAGCTACTAATCGGTTCCCCTGTAGTACGGGGAGCTTGCATCTTCTTAATGATTTCACGGTGCTCTCTTTCCTCTGAAAGGCTTTGCTTTTTATTAAAAAGAAAAAAAAAATGTTGCAGGAGATTTTTCCAGTGATTCCTAAGTAAATTAGTAACAGCAATTTGTAGCAAAAATCAGCTAAGAATCAGCAGATCAGACATCTAAGACAATTAGGAACTATAGCTCCTAATTGTATACAAATTAGAGTAATTTAATACATTTCATGTGATAAAAAATTACAAGTGAAATTACCATAGTTTCAGAATGTCTCAGCTTCTACCAATGATGATGTTTGTTATTTTTAATTTCTTGATTTTATTTTCCTTTCTATGCAATGTATAGGGAAGAAAACTTAATTTTTATGAAGTATGGGTCCTCTTATTACTTTTAGAAAAGCTTTATTTCAATTTTTTTTTTAATTAGTGACTTGTAGAAAAAGAAGTAAAAACTTTGTATGTAGGTACATGTATGTTGTAATGCTCATTTTCAGAAACTCAAATCTCAGTGCTTCTAATATTTGCAGTCTGGAATTGATTGTAAGCATAATAGGTTATTTCATGCTGCTTCTCATTATATTCATGGTTATGATACTGAAATGTTAAGACCACACACAGACAACAACATCTCCAGCCACTTACGCATGTAAACAGTCTGGCTTTTTACAAAGTGGAAAAATATTTCTTGTGCAGTATTTTTAACATGATCAGCATGTTAAGGCCTAATCTGCAACTGTGTCAACATTTCTTTGGCTGTAACCATTAATTCTGTAGCCTCTTGATAATATGTAAAATGTGAGACTGGTTTGTTTACTACTGGGATTTGTCAGCAATTACTGTCTGCATTTAGCTTAGTGCTTTCAAATATATAATAGATCAAAGAGTTATTTTATATCATCACTGTGGCTTTAGTAAAACAAAGGATGTTTTTTTTCCCCAGCTGGCTTTGAGTCCTTCAAAGGGCCATTGGAGCAATAATTTTCATAGGTATTGTACTTACACCCATTTGATATTGGTAGGCACAGGTACAGTACATTAAATAACCTTCTGCTGCTACTGTTTGACAGGAATTTAGCTATAGGGACAGGAATGTACATTTCTTTCAGCCTCAGTTATTGTGAGACCTGGCATAGCTTCAACATAGCTGGCAATTTTTGTTTTGCTTATTTTTGTGTAATTAATGCAAGTTTTCAGCATTCTTCTTACTATCAGGAACTGCAAGTGCAGTGGTCATGTGCAATGTTATCTAAGTGTCATATCATTTTCATCACAAAGAACTGAGCATTGCAAGTTCTGATAGACAAGTTCTTCATATGGATACATATATATGGAGCTAATTAAGAGTAAGAAGGCATAAAAGCATTTTAATGGACAACATATCTGTTCAAGTAATAAATATTTGGGTTTATATAGTGCCTTTATTTCTGTTATCAAAGATAATTTATTAACATGTTTATGAATTTAGTTTCAATGTATTTTTGTGGTTTTGCAAGTAACAAAAAGAACAAACTCCCAAACTTATCAGACAAATGTGCAGAACTTCGGTAACAATATTTTTGTTTAGTTAGAAGTAGGCTGTAAAATCACTTAAACTTACTGCTGCTCCTCAGAAGATTGCCGTTAATTAATTCTGTGATCTCAGGGACATTTGGTTAAAATATTTCAACTGACCTTTTTCTATGACTTTGTACAATTATGACATGTTTGTTTTTCTATGAGTATTTTACTTAAGATATGCAAATAATGGCACATCAATCTATAAGACTGACTTTAGAAATCTCAAAATGCAGATACTGTAATATGGATGGGGGAAATTGTTGGGGAGTTCAGTTTTAGGAATAGTCAGCTGACAGAATAAGCTTCTATATGAAACTCTTAAAAGTAAAACCTGCATTTTTAAAGTCACTCTTCTAAAGTATTTATTAAATGTGTCAATATTACAGATTAAGAAAGCTTTCAGTTTGTAGATCACTATCTTTTTGTTTTTAATACTTAAATGCTCTCTGCTGCTTAAATTCTATTGCCATTTCTAAGCACCACTCAAACCAGATGTTTTGTTAAAATTTGAATTAATCTTTTGACCAGTAAAACCCTTAAGATACTGTTCTCCTAAACAGCATATGAATAGAGAGAATCAATGTGTTTCATCATTCCTGTTCTGCTGTCTGGTCCAGTTTCATTTCCTCTGACAAAAAATTGATAAATATAACTTAAAAAGTGAGGCAGCAAAATTGTCTCTATCAGTTAGTTAAAACTAAATTATTGACAGCAGTTTTGTTTTCCAAGATTTTAAGCATTAAATATTAAATGTAATAACTTAAATTATTAATTTCCTGCTAAGAATTTATTTTGTGAAATAGTTGAATTTTTTACTTGTTTTTTTCCCATCAAAGGTGTTATTTTGGTCGTATGTGCCAGCTCTCTATCCAAGTCTTTTGCATAGTAACAAATCCCAGGCTTTAAGAAGCAGCAGTAATTTTAAATGGGGTTTTGTGATGAGCGCTTTGCCCTTGGTTTGGATCTCTCCCCACCAAATTATACACCTCTGGGAAAATCAGTTTTTAGATTCACTTTTCATTTAGAAAAACCCTCCACTGACAGGGAATCTCCTGTGATCTTGGTGGTCCCTGCTGCATTGGTGATGAGAAGGGAGGTGATTGAGCCTTTCCAGTTGGGAAGTAAGGAAGAGAAAGGATGGGATGATTTATTTAAACAAAATAAAAATAAAACAACAAAAAGCAAAAAACCTGCTGAAGATCTTTGTTATTTATGGAGCAGAGCCTGGGGATAGCTGTCACTGGAATGGGCTACAGGGATATTCAGTAGTTTGTATGAAGAAAAGAGACTGATGATGGGAGAGCAGTGGAGCAGGAATGAGGGGAAAATGGATGGTGGATGTCAGTGCTGGAACAGGGATGTGCAGGCAGTGTTAAGCTGAGAACTAGACTAAAGGTGTAGAGAAGGTTGGGAACAAGACAAAGTGTGGAGCAGAGGGAGTAAAACAGGAATTCATTAATGGCATGAGGATTAGGAGTAGTAAATGATACTCAAACTGATGAAAAACCTCGAGTGGCAAGATTAATTGGTTGAAAAGCTGTTTTCAGCCACTTGGAGCAGGGAGGAGATCAGGAATATCCAGATGTCGGAAGGTGTGAATTCTGAGGGATGGTGGGCACAGTTGTCTGTTTTATGTTTCATGCTCCCCTTTGCACCCCAGAAGGAGAACCTAAGGCCCCTGAGGTGTCACAGGGTGGCAAAATGTTTTATCCCTTTCCAAAGAAAGGCTGATGGTTTACTGCATGTTAATTGTATTGATCCAGTCAGGGGAGATGTCTGTGGGGCTCCCAATCCTGCCCGTTTCCCTGTGGGAGTCAATGTGTCACCAGATGGCGGATTTTCCTTAATCAGTTTTCCACTGGAAAACTGCCCTTTCCAAGGTCGTATTCAGAGACTATTTAACTTCCTAAATGTACTTGCAGTCATCAAGGAGCACGCGTGGTGTCCTTGGCCTTTCTGGAAGTTGTTCTGTAGCATATTGTGATTGTGTTTTATTATAGGACTGCTTCACTCTGCCCATTTTCATAGTTATATAAAATATTTTATACAAAAAGGGTGAATTTCTCATTATGGTTTTTAAACACTTGTACATTTACCTGAATCTTTGGAGAAATACTTGTTTGATAAAATTGAAGTTTTGTTGTGGGTTGTTGTTACTCTTCAGTATTTCTCTGAAGATCTAATGAAGGGAGGTTGAAGGGCACATTGAAAAACTTTAAAGCCAGCAAGATTTGGAGCATCTAGCACTCCTACGATGTTGTAATCATTAATAATAATGAATTAAAATGTTTACACACCCTGATCTCACTTGTTCTCTTTGATGTTAATTACATTACACCAGATCACGAGTTCATTCTTCATATCAGGCAAATAAGGAAATATTTCCTCCTCATTTATCTGTGTCCCTTAGCAACACAGTAGGTCTTATGTATTGTTGAATAACATGTGGTTTTGCTGCCTTTGCTATATAAAAATAACTTGTCTTTCAATCTTTTTAAAAAGCCCTGAGTGGAAATTGCTTACTAAATTAGAGCAAAAAATAATACAAAGACATAAATATATAGCCATAGGTGACTACAACAAAGCTTAATAGTGTTCTTGGAGATGTTAAAGCCAAGTATTTTTTTCTTCCTCTTTTTGTCTTGCTCTTATTAATGTGACTCAGATTAAATGGATGGTGTGATCACTTGTTCCTGTCTGTGTGGTTCTTGACATCCAGGAGTTGTAATCTGTCACGTGCTGTCATCTCTGTTCCTTCATTCCTTTTACCAAAGACAGTTGTGCAGCTAGCATAATATTAATTTTTTAAGTTAAAAAATGAGCTGTTGCTTTCCAAAGGGTAATTCCCTCTCAATCTGTAAAATAGGCGTGGTTTTTTGGTTTTTTTTCCCCTGTTGAAATTAATGGTTAAAAAAATGTAGGTTTTTAAATTTAATTTATCCAGGCTACACTTTTCTATGTGGCTCTTAAAAAAGATGCAGACTTGTAGGAAGTGAAATCTCAGCCATAGCTGTTGTAGCTCTGCAGGTATTGTTAAATTTCCTTAGTTGGCACAGTTCTGTCTTTGGTAGGTGTTTTTTGCAGCATGTGAGGCTTCATTCTTTGGATTCACTCCAAAAAAAAAAAAATATTGTATGACAGGCTTGTTTTTGTAACCAGTGAAATCACATTATATTTGTAGCATCTGCTGTCAGCAGGCAAATATTTTAATATAGTAGCAACAGCTACAAATATTTTAATATAAAATTCTTGATTTCTGCTAGGCATTGCTTAGGTTCCATCAGAAATGTTACTGCTGTATACAAAGAGGCCTTTTTTCTTGACAGCCTGGTCTCTTGAACACAGTGGATTTCCAGTAGGGTGGTACAGGTCAGGATTGTACCGGGAAGGAAATAAACTTTTTGCCCTGTAATATGATCTGTCAGTTGGAGAAATGCTTCCAAGGTCTGTTCATCTGCTGCCTGCACAGGGTAAATCCTACTGCTGCACTGCCTTTAGAAGAGAGGGGAAGTCTATTTCCTACAAATCATAGGGAAATTCATGTCTGAAAGTCTTCAGCAAAATGCATGTGGAGTTTTGCTGTGGAAGCTTATTGCAAAGTTTTTTAAATGTTGAGAGTTGCACATTTTCTGGGATTATTGTTAATTTTATTCAACTGTTTGAAAAATTTAATCAGGAATGTTAAACTTCTACTGGACCTACCAGCCTAAAGATACTGAAGGATAAGTTTTGTCCACAAGTACAATTGACAGTCTCTGTGTGTGCCTGTAAATTGTTCTGCATCTATACAGAGCTGTTAAAATGACAGAGCTTTTTACAGTGACTGTGTCTTTTAAAACTCTATTCTTTTCCATTGCTTCTACAATGATATTGGTGATATACTTAGTTTTAGTGAGATGGATCATTAAGAACATTTTTTTTAAAATAGTTTTTTCTTAAGCATCTGTATCCAGAAGTACATACAGAAATCTTTATTATCTTAAAAGAAATTGTGAAAACAATGTAATTAAACATAATGCAGCCTTATAAAGGCTGTAGTCTTAAAATCTGATTCTGTACTATGTCAAATGGATCTTTAATTCCGCTGTTTCTATATGAGTGAAAATGCTGTTGGCAGATAAGGTTTATAGCTATAGATTCATGGAGATTTTTCTTCTCAAATTCCAATTCTAACATTCTTTCTTGTGATACTGAACTGTAAGGATATTTAAAGCAGTTACTACTTAATTTCCCATGCATATTGAGTGAGAGCAGTGTTTGAAAACCCCTGGCAAGGAGACCTAAATATGATTTTTGTACCATCAAAATTTCAGTGGACTCTGGCAGGTTACATTTCTTTCATACTTCTGTGTTTCCTTTGAAAGAAAAACTTTCCCAGATGGTCATTGCAGGGTGCTGAATGAAACCAGTAATTTTATGTAAGCATGGAAGTTCATTGCCCTGACAAAATTCCTTATTTGCGTGCTAGATTCTTTTCAGAGGTTTTTCTTTTTCTTTTCTTTTTTTTTTTTTTTTTTATCTCTACACTGTTAAATGAAGGCAAGTTGAGGGTAAGATTATCTGTAAAGTCACAGAGAAACTTAAGGTATGATGGGCAAAGGATCCTTACCAGGTTGGAACTAGAAATAAACACAGAAAGGGAAGGATAGGGCCATACTGATAGTTATAAATTAAGTGTCAAGGTCTCAAATCTGGGAAGGGATCCTCAGAATTTATAAAGTTCTATTTGAGTAGTCCATTCTCCTCACTTCAGACATCTGTTACTGGTTATTGTTTGAGTGACCACCATGTACATTATACAAAAAGGAATGTGTTTTTTGTGAGATGTCTGCTAATGTGGCAGATAAAATCCCAGTGTTTGATAGCAGTGCCAAAGGGCAAAGAGGTGCTGAACAATATTCCTCAACTTTACCATAACTTTCCTTCCTGAAAAAACAGGCTTTGACAGTGGGAAAATGAAGACTGAGATAAGGAGAAGTGGAAAAGAAGCTTGGGAACTGAGAGTGATATAGACCAGAACTTGAGCAAGCAGGGGAAAAAGTCTTCTCTTGGTCTGATGCACCAATTTTTTAAAAAAAATTTTTTTGGTTGATTACAAGTAGGAGTTATATCTGCATGCTGTGGCAATAAATTGAAAGGACTAGCAAGCAAAGTAACAGTTGTTTTTGTTGGCATGGAGTGTAATCTGGGCCCAGTTTTTACATCTCTAGCAACTGATTGTTGCTTTGTGTGAAGTAAAATGCACTGGTGGTTTTATTTATGCAAATGCTGCATCAGCCTCAAAATTTAATTTTTCAGAGAAGTAGTACTGGAACTGATGATAATGATTTGTTTACTCCTCAGGAGAGACAAAGCAGCTGACAGTGGTAGTTCTCTCATTTTTATTGATTATAGGCATTAAGGTTCAGTACATCAAGCAGAGAAGTTTGTAGCCTTTAAACTATTTCTTTCACCCTTGGAGAGTTAAGCAGGTGGATACAGGTTATAGAAAATTAGGTGTGCTGCAGACATATTAAGTAATTCAGTTTTAATTTTCCATTTTAACATCTTGCTGGGTAGACATAAACATTGCAATTAATAAGATTTAATTCAGCCGGGTGACATCTTAGATAGCCGATAATAGATGGCATAGTTGAATTTATTGAGCTGCTTTGGGCTGTCAGTTTTACTGTAGCCTTTGCCTGTTTAGAAGATGCATTAAAAAGGAATTTTGACCTTGGCAGGTGTGGAGAAAGTCTTGAATTTAAGGTCAGGAAAATTTTCGTGGAAGAATTAGGTAACCTATGGGAGTTTTGTGAAATAGGGTTACAGATGGAGCAGGGAGAAAAAGAACCTGGTGAAGGTACAAATACATGTAATCTTTGATAGAAAATGATAAAAACAAGAATTTTAAGGGACTGTTTTACAGAAAATGGTTTTTCTTTCCAGCAGTTTAATGCATTATAGGGGGAATCTGGAAGACAAGTGAAGCTCAATCAGCCTCCTGAAGGACAAGGTATTAGTTTAAGCATGATTCTCTGTATTTGCACACAAGAGGACAGGATGCTGAAATGCATTTGTAGAGTTTTGCTAGTTACTAATATCTTAAAAAGCTGACCTTTTTGAAACATGTGCATTAACTTTGGAAACTAATTTTCCAGTATTATCATGTTCTCAGCTACAAAAGAAACAACAGATATTAATATAGTTTGTGAATTTATTTAGTTTTAGTTAATTTGTAGTCTGTGCTGGCATAAGTACAGAGAAAGCCACCTTTTAGAATATATGTGAAGAATAAACTTTGGCAGGTGTTGCTCATGTTAAACTATCCTTGCCCCAAGTATGTGAGAGTGCCTTGAGTGATAGGAATAGAAATTTGCCAATTCAATGTCTGACATCTGTGTTGGGCAATTAGCACAAACTCTAGTGGGGCAGAATGAATTGATATGGGGACCAGTGGAATACATTGGGAAAAAGTCAGAACACCCATTGTAAACAGAAGTCACATACATCACAGTCTTCTGGTACCTTTACAAGAGGGAGTGAGTGTCAGCGCAAGGAAATCTGGTTGCCCCAACCCTTTCAGATCCTCCAGAAGGGATGGACAAGGGCCTTCACCAAAGACTGTTAGGTGAGCTGAAGAAGGTCCATGCACAGATTCCCTGGCTGAAGGATGGAGGCAGTACTGGAACTGAACAGGGAGCTCTGGGGAGATGCTGGATTTGTACCAGACCTGAGCAGGGAGCTGAGGTATGAAAGGTTAAAAAGTCTCCAGTATTGAATGACATGATGATGAACTAGAACATGTGATTCTTAGTGCACTGTGATTGCATTTGCCACAGGATTTGAAAATATTCAAGCAGTTTTATAAACCAATTCACAAGTTCTGGGAGAAAGCAATCACTGATGACTTCCAAATACAGATGCAGCTTATGAGATATAAAACCCAGGGTCTCATGTTGACGAAAGTGTAATGCATCTGCTGAGGAAAGTATCATTATTTGCTTATGCTTTTAACCTTTTCCTGTAGACTTCTTGTTGCTGTCAGAGCATATGGATCAGTATGGACCTAATATAATGTTTTATATATTTAATGTCTACATTTTGTTGCATAAAACCAATGCTATTTATAATTTTCAGCAATTTTAATGTTTTCCACATGTATGAGAATTGGTGCTAATTATCACTGGAATTTTTCTAAGCATAATTGTGGTAAATATTTCCCACCGATTTCCAATTAGTAACATAATCCACGAGAAACTTGAAGAAAACAAATAATACAAAGACCTTGAAATGTAAAACTTAAACTTTTTAAAAAGGCATTTGCAAATAGCAATTGAAATGCTAGGTACAGGTTGTCCTTTTTGACTGTACTAAAATTGCATCCTTTTTCCTTTAAGGCAACAGCTTTTTTGATCCCACTGAAACAGAGAAGTGTTTTTTTGAGAATAAATCAGTCCTTCTTGCCATTCTACCCCTCTCCATCTGTAAAATGGAGCTTCTCTGAAATCTTGGGAGCATGTTGTTTACATTACTCTTCATAATAGGTGAAAATGAGCAATGTGTTACCCATGATGTCTGTATATTGTATTTTCCCTTGGGTGTTCATGATGTGATTGACCACATGTGAATATAACACCTGCCAGTGCACTTAGTGTGAAAAGCAATTATAGAAACTGAGAAAGCCAGTTAGAGATTGAGCTCTTCTTATGTAAAGTACTGAATTTGTTTCTTTAAATGTTTATTTTCATGTTAGAAACAACCATACTTTGTTTAGATTTTCCCTTCCCCTATTGGAAGAGACTGGAGTCAATTAAGTTTTTTTAATAAATTTTTAGGAGAAAAATGGACTTCCCAACCTCAGAACTTCCCAGCCTCAGTAACTGCATTTTGGAAAGAGGAATATTTGCAGAAGGATTCACTTTTATGAATTAGAAACCTTTTTTGTGCCTGCTGGAGGCATGTAAATAAATATTGTTTCACCTGTGCAATGTAATACTGTACTCACCTGCCTCCCTTGGAGGTCAGGGATGGGTTCCTGGGGCCTCCTGAAGGCCATGGTTGGAGCAGAGTCAGGTGCATTTTTTGAGCTGCATCTGGTTTAAGTTAAGGTCATCCACCACCTGCTTCTCATTGCCCTGCTCTCCTCTCAGAGGTTACCAGTTAAGCTTGTTAGGAGAGATACATGAATAGTCACTCCCTATTTATTCCTGTCAGACTTGGTAGATGGTGGGATGCATTTTAAAATAGATGTTGAATCAAAACTGTTTCAGGTGGGGACAGTTCTACCTACTCAGCTCTGGTTGGTGCTGACCTGTGGGAGATAGAGGCAGTCTGGAGCAAGGACAGACAGATGGGGAAAGAGCTTCCTTAGCAAGTCATGGTTTAGTACCAGGAGCCTTTTTGGTGACAAACACTCCAACACATACTTTCCACAATCCATTCTTGCCTTTCATTAGCTCCTCAATGTTCAACTATGTTAATATTTTATATATTTTTATAAGTTGCTTGTTGCTCCTAAGCATAAAGTCTATTTATTATATACTCTGATCAATCCCAGATGAAATGAAACTTTTTTCTTGGACATTAAGAAAAAATTATATCCCTTTGCTTGCCAGCTGGTAATTCCTTGAGCTTTTTGCTGATCTGTTTCCATTTTGAAATATGATGTATTCTCCATCATTTGGTTCTGCTTTTTCAGCAGTAAGATTTAGCGCATCACTTGTTCTTTTGGAAGACTCATCTGTTTCTTCCCTTGTACCTCTGTAGATAAAGCATTGAATATTTTGTTGAACTTTCCTCTTCTTCTGCCCTGTGTTGACTTAATATGCTCCCACTTAATAGAAGGATTTGGTCCAAAGGGTGTCATTTTTGTAATATGCCTTTTTCAGCATGAATCACTTTTTTCTTATGCTGTTTTGAAAAAGCTTTCTTGCTGTTCTGAAACTTTCCTGGCTGTGTTTGGACAAATTAGTTAAGACAGAGTTAAAAGTGCTTTTTTTACGTACTTGGAAAATGCAGTGTTTCAACCATTTCAGTAAATTTAACAATATTAAGTAGCTTGGCTTGCTACACTTTTTTAGCAAATAAAAATACTTTTGCTTTATGTATTTGTCTTAAAATTTGATCATATGCAATTAATCTATCTTTAATCTGTTAAATTATTTTGGCATAAAGATTTAGCATCTGAAAGTATTTTACATTGAAACATGCCTGCAGATGTTTGGTTTGGTTTTGTGTTGCCTCATTCAGTAGCTGTGTACTGCGGTAGGTAGCATTGTCAGGAGAGGCTGGAGAGGAAGGGAATTTCAGAGCAGGTGAGACTTCATCTCTTAGAATAAAAAGGAATCTGAAATAATTGCAAAGTTGGACACGTGGAACAATTTCCTGCATGGGACTTGCCCTCACTTCCCCGTTCTGTTTTTGTGAGAGGGAAATCAGCCCATCCCTGCAGCTGTTGGACACATAACTCAGAAATATATTTGTGGGTGCATCATGTGCTGGAGAGCTGCTGCTCCTTCATCTCAGCAATGGGCACCTTACCTTGTGAAACAAACACTGTGGTTTGCCTCTTCATCACCTTATAGAAAGTTTGCAAATTGTGTTTTCGTGCTACTGGCATCTGGTTTTATTTTCTCTCACAGAGTTTACATCCGAAGATACTGAGGCTGGTGTCTCCACCTATTTTTTATTGCACTTAATTTTCTGGTATATTTATAAACTAATAAAATCAGGCGGTACATTGCTCATTTCCTCAGCCCTCTTATATGGTGGCTCTTTTCATGCTAAACAAATCCATCAGTAGCTTGCCAACACATACCTAGTGATCTTTTTTTGATGCTTTAAAGTCCGGCAGATTAATATTAAAATACAGCATGTATTATTTAAATTACATTATATTGTATTAAATTACAGCATATAAAGTATGTATGGGAAAACCTGTGGAAGTCATTTAACAAGTTGAATGTCTGAAAAAAGGCCCTCAAACCTTTTTATTACTGGCTGTAATTTCTTAAAAAAAAATTGTTGTCCTGTTACAATTGGCAATCTTTAGGAGTTCTAGAAGCTTTAGTGGTCATTTCAGTTGTTTTCATACCTATTGCTGTAGGACCTGATCATTACAAACTGCATAATTCAGCCATATGGCGTGTTTTGTACAAAGTGCGTACAAGTTCCTTTTTCTTTCCACCTGGGGAAGAAACAAAATCCCAGAACTGACTTTGTAGAACCCAAAAGAATGTCTCAACTCCAGTTTAGTATAGCAATGACAAGACAATTCTTCTCATTAGTTACTTTCATAGTAGCAAATTTTTATCATTGTTATTATTGATAGAGTAAAAGTTTGGTAAGGTAATAATCTTTATCTGCACCCACTTACCAATGATCAGGTGATACACAATAAAATGGTACCCTGTGGCACTCTGTTGGTGTGGCAGAGCCCTAGGAAATGTCTTTAAAAATTTTCAATTAAGAATTAATTGCATTTGGGTAGATTGTGAATGTTTTCACCTCCTCAGTTAATATGGCCATTCACCTTCCCCAGTCTGAAGTGGGATAAAAGCAGGTTGTTGCAGACATGGATATTTCATCATCGCTTGCCCACAATGATTCATAAAATGCCATAGTTTTTAGAATAATACTTTGCAACAAGAGGGTGAAAGCAGCTTGTTGGAATCTCAAATTATCTTTTTATTATCTTGAGCAATTACTGTGCTGCTATTTCTGTTTTTCTGGATCAGTCCTGACACAGGTAGGGACATGGTATAGCCTTTCAAAATGATGGTGAGATTGCACTGTTACTTGGAGACTTAGCCCGAAGGAAAAACTTGCTTTTTGCAATTGTTTGAGCTCCAACTACATGACTCTTTTTCAATATGTGGGCTACAAAACCTCCTACGGAATTGGGATCAGACCAGCACAGATTGGCAACCTAAATTAAGCTTAATTCTCTCATGCAATTTAGGCCCCTTTTTCAACATTGTACCTGATAGAGCAGTTCTCTGAGACCAGTTCAGATGTTTAGATTAAGTAATTACTGCTTAGCCTGGCTGTGGGTGATGAACTGAAGGCTCTGTTTGCACTGCAGCATTCTTATGTTGCTAAAAACATGCAGCTCCTTTACCTCGGCAGGTGCTTGATTTTCTGAAGGAGTTGTCTTCATTAATTTATTTTAATCTGTTGATTTGGGTGGATCACTCACAATTATGTGCTTTAACAATAGTGTTTGTCCTTAATTTGAAAGTCTCCAGTATCATACACAGCTCCATCAGATCTGAACTCCTTAGTGTTTTTTATGTTTTCCTAAGAGTTAAATCACTCACAAGTATTTCTTGTTTTCTTTTCCCATAATTTCTTAAGCTTAATATCCTATCCATCTGCATCTGTTAAGAATCTAAAATGCTCCCTTGATGTTGCATCCTAGTTGCATGAGTTGTCAGGCCACATTTATCAGAGGATTGTTCTAAAGGCTTGTTCTCTGCTTACACCTCTTTGCTTGGCATGGGAACCTCTCAATTTGATCTTAATGTGCCTATAGCTTATTGATTGAATTTTTTAATAACTGCTTTTTCTCTTCCACTAAAACACCAGAAAATTAAACACTCCTCCTTTCAGGAATTCCTCATACATAAACTGTTCTTCTAAAAAGTCAACCACTTGTGAAAGATTACTTAGATATAACTTGTAGTATGCAGGTTGTAAAAGGGGAATTTCCTCCCTGCTTTTGGAAAGTCTGACTGCATTTTAGGTTGTCCAGTTCCTGCTGAATCTGTGTATAATTTAGTGTAGCTATCTTTGAGGATAGATCTTCTATTTAGAACCTGTTATAGCATTGCCCTTGATCTGCTGCTCCCTTTTTACTGTTGCAGTGACCCCATAGATATTTGAAAACAGGGAATTTAAAAGATCTAGGTGATGTCAGCTGATGGCTATAATCCTTCTTTAATAAGAAGGATTTATTTGTTGAAATTGTCCTACAACTTCAGGATATAAATCTATGACAAAGTACATGCTTTGTACAATTTCCAGAACCAAGCAGCTCTTATCCAGAAAAAAAGGTCAAAAGTGGAATATATCCATTTTCCCCTCTGACATTTGTATCATATTTCTTGAGCATTTTCAAGAGCGGACTTGTTAGATGATTTCCTAGAGGGATTCTGCTTTTGGCTTTTTCTGGAGGCCTCTCTAATCTGTTCTGCTCTGGTTCTGTATCAGCTGTTGAGAAATTTTTCTATAATTGCCAACTGCTCTTGTTAGGTGAGCTCCTGATTAATCTTATGACAGCAAAACTGTTCACATGTGACCTGCTGGTGTCTAAACCCCCCCTGAAATAGAGCGCTGGAGAAATATCTTGCTTTAAGCATTAACCAGGGAAGCACTATTTCTGTGCAACTTTGCTGTCTGGTGAAAAAAAATTCTATTATTTTTCCCCCCTCTCCTTCCTCTAATTTTTTGTGTTTTTTTCCCTAGAAGGATGACATCCCTCCCTCAAAAAAAAACAAAAACAAAACCAAAAAAACCCCCTGGAGATTCTCAAGAAAAATATGTGGAAAAGTGTATGTGCATCAAATTGTAACTTTATCTACTTAAAAGAATGAGAAATGTACAGTGTTAGCTGTCACCAAAATTCCTTTATCCCCTGATAGCCGTCAGCAGTGGTGGTGGCATAAATACCTATCCTAACTCCTGTGTTTATACAGGTTGAGGCATTTAAGTGTTGGAACAGTGTTCCTATGGTTTGGGAAAGTGTCTATTACCTCAAATCATTGTGGTCCTAGACATGCTTGTAAGTGAAAGTTAAATTAATATCATATAATGACAAATACATCTTTTGTGCTGTATGCTCACTTGCCTAAGTGATTTTTGCCTCTTGCTATTGCTGTGTTAGAGGAAAAAGTCAAAATATTGTAATCATTGGTGCCAATAGTATAAACAATAGGAAAACACATGATTTTCTTTGGGATCAGAGAGATAAAGGAGGAGAATAAACTTATAATAAGCCTGGAAAATGTAAATTTTTTTATAATACAGTTGGCACAGTGTATAGACCAATGATTAATTGCTCATAATTATACTCAATGCTGTAGATATTAGAACTTGCTTGACTCGGTGCAGAACATTTAACTGATTTTCAGAAAGAATTTAGAAAGGATGGAAAATATTCAAATTTTCCTATTTATTTTAAGACAAGATATTTCACATAAGCTTATGCGTGGTTAATTTTATTTTTTTCCCACAAAATCTCTTGGCTGTGCTAATGCATTCTGGATATGTCCTATTAATTTTGTCACTATGCCAGAAAGGGCTTCCAGTGACATTTTTTGAGTGGTCATTGGCATCAAATCTATCTTCTTTTTTTTTTTTTTTAACTATAGACATCATCTAAGACTGGAGTAAAATTCTCTCTGTAACAATAGAGTAGCACTGTGCTCAGGGAAGTGGGAACAGTAGAAATAAACAGTCCCTGTATGTTCATTATGGAGCAGTTTTGAGTGTGTGGGGGTTGCAGCTCCGCTCCTTCCCGCCCATCCCAAAACCCCGTCAAACTCTCAGATGTTTCTGTTCCAGCTCAGCTTCAGTGAGTTCTGACCCTCCAGTCCACATCTGTTATCACAGCAATGGGGAACCCTAATATGTATTTTGGGAGGCTGTTTCTGCACGTGTCTGCTGTAATGATGCAGCACATTTGGAGTGTGGTAACTGAGCACCCCACCCTGCTCATGCCCAGCGTCCTGAGGATTGTCTGGTCATAAGGACTGGTTTTATGCTGTTCACGTGATGCAGTTTAAAGAAACAAGAGTACCCATGTAGGAGCCCACTGATTGTAAAAATGGGTATAGCAATAAAAAATATTTGGGTTTATTTACTCATTGTGGGATTTTCAACAATAGTTCACCATCTAGTATGTGCTTCTTTAAAGGTTTCAGCAGGTTATGGGCAGATGACTTTGCTTGAATGACCACTTTGCATTGGGTTTTGTTCTGTTTACGTTACATGTCTGGTTATATTTTCAATTTGCAGAGTCTATGAAGTGATTGATGTATTTGCATAAACAATTTGATTTCTGAAAAGATGTTCTGAATTAAATGCCATAGCTGTACAACAATACACTAACAAAGTTCTGAGATCATTTAAAGCCCTTTGTTTAGTAACACAATGAATGTCATTAGACTGTTACAGTGGGAATGTGAACATTAAAAACAGCTTGTAAAAATGAAAAGTTTTTGAAATATAGAATTATGGGGGATATCAACTTGGAGCATCTGCTTCTGTCTTTAATTTTTGAATGAAATGTTTTCCTATTGATTCTTGACAAATATGTTTTCCATCAAATCAGGCATTCAAGTTTCAGTTTTGACAATCACACCTCAAAAACCAATTTTCACTGCAAATTTTGAGATGGATGTTGAAAGCGTGAAATTAAAAGTTGCCGTTCTTTTTGTTTGCCTTTCAGTTGTGGTACTTAGGAGTCATGAGTTGTATCTTGCAGCCACACTGACTGGAAACACTTCATTTCCACTAAAATAAAATCGAGTCTTTTCATGGAATTGCGAGTCTTTTCATGGAGTTGCATGCCATCAGAATAAAAATAAAAATAGAAACTTCTGTAAGAGCATCAGATCTGCTAATATAAACTGTGTACATTTCCTTCCACTTGTCTTTGTTCCCTACCATTATTTGTATTGGCATTTAGTCTGTACTTCTCCTTTGCTGCTGGAGCAGCCCAAGTTGTATTGAGCTGCTCAGTATAAACACCATTCTCAGAGCTGTACCCTGTGAAGGCACATGAAGCATAGCTCAGGTGTAGCTCAGGAATGCAGGGGAGCCTGCATGGGAGCTGTTGCTCAGATCACATCCAGGACTTAACAAAAATAAGAGATAGCGAGGCTTGGGAAGGGCTGCACTTGTGTTCTCTGACTCCCCCTTTTCTGTTTGCCTGTGCCAGTTATGCTTCCCTGTGTTCTGTCCCAAAGCTGTCCTGATTCTGTGGCAAAACTGTTGGCTTGTGGCTAGTGAAATATTTCCAGGTGTGCTGTCTACAAAGGAGAGTGCTCCAACGGTGAGAGGGATAGAAATCTTCCATTGGGAAACCTTGACTATTATAAGGATTTATACACTATTTATATCTGTTTTTTCTTTGAAGCACTACAAATGTTTGGTGTGTTTGTAAAATTTTCAAGATCGTTTTAACTGTTCCATTGTATAGTTTTGAATGCGGTTCGTTATTTTTTTTTTTTCCAATTGTTTCAAGGTTGGCAACTGAGATAGTGCCACTCAGAAGAAAATAATTACAAATGTTCTGTCTCCTTGAAAAACAGGTCTCTACTTTGTATCTGTATCTATGTATAAAGTTCTGTAATCAATAGAAAATGATACCAGTTAATGTGGCGCATTTGATAATTAGAATTTTCTTGATGTATTAACTACTCGTTTGTTGTCATTAGTGCTGAACCATGAATAATTTACCGGCTTTCACTTTATAATCTGCAGCGTCTGCTAACTCTGAAGTTCAGTAGTCAATTTAAAATTTGGTGGAGCCGACTAATGATTCACCAGAGATTTTTTTGAGATATTTTGTCATCCATTTAAAGCTTGGAAAAGTCTGCTGTTGCAGCCATCTGGCAATTCTTGGTTTTCTGGAGGAAAGAGAAGCCTTTTGATGCAATAGATCAAAGCATTCTTCTCTTTCAGTCACTGATACCTATAAGTAACTTAGAAGTTTCTCAAAGTTATTTGACAATGCCTGTCTCATTTGCCAAACTTTTGTGTTCTAGCTACAATACAATATTGGCTATGAATTATACTTTAACTAGATTTGAATCATTATTTAGAAATGTCTGTTTGCAGTTGATTTACAGATCCAAGTGTTTTATTAACCAAGAGGTTTTAAATTTACCAAATATGCTGTTGTGACTAATAAAATTGATGCTAAATCTTGTTGTTTTATTGCTAATGATATAGGTAAAGGTACTTTCAGCAACTGTACTTGTGCTACACCATAAGCCTGAGATGCAAGTGTACCTATCAAGGAATTTCAGAAATAGCTGATGTGTTTTGGAATGTAGCCTGTATCATCCTAATAACTGTATATAGTCTTTAGTAATAGGTGAGCCTTATTATTTAACCATTCAAAGTACAGATGACAGATGTGGTAAGTACCAGATATCCACTGACAAGTCCTTCAAGCTTGCTGTTCTTTACATTAGGTAGCTTGGAGAAAGGAGAAGACTTCTAAGGTGCTGAATTTTTAAGTATTCAATCAATTTCAAGTGCCAACTAGATAATTTCAGAAATTTTCAGAAATAGAATGATGTGAATTTGGTGAAGAAATAGCTAGTTTTTCACACACTAAATTTTGCTTGAACTCAGATTTAAAGTGGCATTTAAATAGCAGAAGAAAATTCCACATACTTTTGCTTGTCATATGAACATTTCAGTGAGCTATCCAGGATAGGTCTGGTGCTCTTGTTCCTTGTTAAGTCCACAAACAATGATAAATTCGTAATTCCATACTTCATGAACTTCCATGATTTAATATTCTGCCTGCTGTAACTCTAAATCAGATGTGTGCTTACCTGATTGTTCATCTCCCTGTCTGCTCAACATGTGCTTCCTAGCAGCTACAGTTCAACATGGTTTTTTTTGGTGTTGTTTTTTTTTTTTTTTTTTCCAGTGTGGGAACTTTGCTGTCTTGGTGGATGTTCATATTTTGCCTCAAGGCTCCAGTAAAGACACCAGCTGGTTTTCAGATCATGAGAAAGAGGTACAACAAATATCCATTCTACTTCAAAAGTGTGTGGCTGCAGGGAAAAAGTTGAATTGCCTTGAACTGTTCAGGATTTTTCAGCGTTAGGAAAATACTGTTAGTTATACCTAACCATTAGAGGTTGCCATGGGACCCCTAAGTAAACCATATGTGCTTTTTGGGTCACCAATGACCACTTTAAATTTGCTTTTTAATTTTTAAACCCTCTGTATGTGCACATTCATTCATCCATGCATGTATGCTGTGTGAATTCTTCTGACTTAACTTTTCATTTAAAAATATATTTCTCATGAATGCTTGTAAATTATCCTGAGTGATATAAACCAGAATGTGGCAGGTAACATTTTGTTGGTGAAATATCTTCCTATTAATTTTTTTTTTCTTATTCTGAGCAGTGTAAATGATGTTGCATTTAGAGGGTGCAAGAAAACATAAATATGCAAGATAAACCGTAGTAGAACTCTTGCCTCTTATGGAAAGAAACTCCCATTATTTTTAAGTGTGTCATGTGTATATCATGATGAAATTGTGGAAAATCAGTGAGCAACAAAATTCTGCCTGTAACTTTGATCAGCTTGTAGAGAAATCACAGAGGATCTTGTGTTGCTGGCGGGCGCTTTCCCCTGTGTATGGGAACTTGAGAAGTTCCCTGTTGAAAAGGAAGGCAGGACGTGTTTGGGATGCCTGTGGACTTTCCCGCAAGTCTCCCTTACGGTCATTTTCAGCAGATAGCTTCCCTAATAATACCATAATTAACTTGTCACTGCACAGTGTCTCCAGACATCTCAGAGTCATACATTTCAGTGAAATTAAAAAAACCAATTCATGAATATCCTGAGTGAGCAAAAGCAGAGTATTTAGCAGCATGTAGTTCATTTGATTTGTGCTTTATTAAACAGAGAAATAAAATAGGGAAAACCTCTCTTTTTTTTTTATGACTAAATGAATGCTCATTACCTTTTCTATTTATAATAAGTTGTACTCTCCTGGTTATCTGAGTTTTAAGCATTCTCAAAATGTATTTTGTAAGACTGCCAAAACAAAAGAGATGAATTTCAGGAAATTAGCTCATGATTGATTTAATAAAGAGGCATGACAGGGCAGCATTCGGTGCATTTCTGTGACTGCATGTTTTGAGAGAAGTACAAAGGTTGCATATTTTCAGCAACTGAGAAGTGTGAGTCAAATAGCTTTGCAATTCGCTTCCTGAAAGTTCTGTGCATCTTTGTGTGAGGGGAGAAAAGGTCCTAAAGAAAGATTATTCCAAAATATTTTTATGAGAGCTTTTACATGTTCATCACAAGTGGTGTTCTGCATTTTTGTTGTTTCTAAACTCTAAAAAAGGCTAGTGGTGGTGGCAGCCCTCTCTGCCTGTCTGTGGGAAATGTGGATGCCTCTGTAACAAACACAATTCCTGCTGATCCCCTGCTTACCCTGGCTGAAAATCATGGGCTTGGGCTCAAGGATCCTGGTGATGCTGTCCCAGGGCCCCTCTGGCTGTTGGCTCCTTGGAGCACATGCTGTGGAGGGCAGGATGGAACAGCACCAGTGCGCAAAGCATGGCCCTGGTGTGAGGAAATAGAGCTGGGTGTTGGAATGACCACCATGGCACACTGCTGTGGCCAGCTGGGTGTGAAGATTCTTGGGATTGCTGGGAGAGGTGGCAGTTTTTTCCCTTCTTTCTTTCTGCCCTTCCAATTTCCCTATCCTTTCTTTCATACCCCTTTTTCCCTGGAATAGCAAAGTCAAAGTTTTATCTTTACTCTCTGAGGTCTACATAGTTCTTTGTGGGGAACTGTTTAAATCATGTTTCCATAAGACTAACAAGTAAAATATGTTCCATGTAAATTAAGGAAGTGCAAGGTAATGTTTATTGCTGCAGAAGGAACCAAAGACACACCATGTTTCTGCTGCTTTCGAGACCTTCTCATTCTAACCCCAACACAGGGCCATGAAGGAATGTGTAATGGGAGCACTTTAATGAGATAAACAGAAGGATAAGCAAATACAGGAATTTATAATTGTGCTCTACAAGCAGAAAGGAAAATTGATTTCTTACTGTAAAGAGAAAATACTGGTTGTGATTGACTAATGTATATGCCCTGCTTTCATTTAGAGTAATGTATTAAAAATTTGTTGTTCTGGGCACTTTCTACATTAATCAAAAGGAAATTCCAAGGCAAGATAGTTTAGCTATTACTTACATAATTTTATCTATTACCATAACACATTATAGAGGTAAAATTATATTTTGTGTGCTACTATTGCTGTGAGCACATAGTTGTGAACAATGTAAAATGAGAATACTGAGAGAAAAGTCTCAAATATGTGTGTGTTTGTTAAGCTTAAAACTTACTCTGGTATTCAAGAGATGAATTTTTGCTTTTTACTCCAAGTATTTTTTTTTTCTGGGTAATTCTGGCAGAAGGTTTTGTTCTTCCTGAGTTGTATGTGGTTTTATTGTGCTTTGTTGAAGAAAGTATGAAAGATATGAACAGTTATGTTTAGGAGCAGAAAAATCTAAATTAATTAGAGCAATTAAGTTGCTGTGACCTAATTTGCTCAGTCTTATCCATCCCCCCAATGCCCTCCTCCCCCACAAATTAATCAGAATTGGAGCAAAATATTTGTTGTGGTTTATAAGTATTCTTGCAGAGAAAGTATGTTGACAATTCCTGAGAGGATTTTTAGTAAAATTTTGCCTAAATACCTAATGTTGTGATATATTTTTAACATGTATTTTTTATGTTTTTTTTTTTCCTACTTTGCATGCATATGAAACTAATTTCTGATTTTAAAAATATAATGTATTTCATATGCCAAGTAAGAATTTCATAATGTACTTCCTCTTTTGTTCTTTAGAAAAATTGATTCCCCTCCTTGTTCCCATCCATTTCCTAATTCATGTGCTTCTCCTCTTAGAAGGAGAGGAGCTGATTTTGTATTGGTTTCTGCTGTGTGCCTGTGGGCATTTCTGTAAATTTAGATCAAACCAGACCAGTGGTTTCTTTTTCAGGAGGTCTGCAAGCTGCTAGAAGAAGTTGTTGCTTCAAGGGTCAAACACTACTTGGAGGCACCTAAACAACGTGGCCAGTGGAAAACCATGGAACAGGGATCATCTGGGCCTTTGTTTCTTACTGGTAAAAGAAATTATTTAACTTGGTGTGCTATAAAGTGTTGTGGAAAATACTATTCTTTATTTTTTCTGTGAAAAATTTGCCATCAGGAAGGCCTGAAATAGTTGATGTTTTGGTCTGGAATTACTTAGCTATGTTAGTGAAAAAATTAAGTAGATTTTAATTTTCTGTGTTGCTTAAAAGTGAACATAATGCTGGTACTATTAGTCCGAGAGCCTATCGTTAGAACTAAAAAAAAAACCAAACCAAACAAACAAAAAAACCCCAAAAAAACAACTTACACAATCCTTGGTACTGCAAAATTGATTGAAATCATGGTGGTTTCTTAAATCTCCTTTCTACTCACCCATTTAGCTTAGAATTTTAAATAGATAATATATTTAATTTTCCTTTTACTTTTGGCAGTCTGTTCAGTCTTAAAATGGTGATGTGATATGATGAACACATTTTTTGTGTGTGTGAGGGTGTTGAGGCCAGTGGGTGCTATTTCAGTACATCCACATTTTAAACTAAAGATCATGATCTCTGTAGCTTGGGCCTTACTGTTAAATCAGCTTTGGGTCTCAATGGCTGCCAGTTTTTGTTTAGTACCATTTTATTGTTGGCATAATGCTGGGATTTACAATTGATAGATTTATATGTTGGTCTTATACCAGAAATTTATCTTTAAATAGTTCTTAGGCAAAAAATTACTGGTGCTTTTTACTAGTCTGGAGCAGTTTATAAACTTGTCTCAGAAAAGCTGAGCTGCAGTAGTAAAGCTCTGTGCTGGCCATGTTTTGTCACATTTCCTTAAATACAGGAGAGATCTCTACTGGAGTATGGCTTCTGCAATGCACGTGATTACATACTTACACTAGATCATCACTATGCTCGTAAATTTTACAATTCAACATGTATTATATGAATAGTTTCAATTGAGAACAAGTTCTTTGCCTCTTAAAATGCTTTCCATTGTTGAAAAAGGTGTATTCCTATAGAATGCTGGTTGGTGGTTGGAGCTTTACATGCTATTGTCAATAATAATGATAAAACACAGGTTATATACTGTATGATTGGCTTATTATTGCAAAATTTTAGGCATATATGGCAGCCAGGTTCTTCTGCCATGACATGGGCTTTTTCCCACCCCTCAAGAACACAATGCCACATAAGCAAGTGCTTCAGGCCATTAAAGGATTTCCAAACCCTTTTCTTCCTTGCAAGTAGTACCTACATTTTATCCCTTTAAAATATTATTCTTGTTTGTCAAGCACATGAACTTTCAGACCCCTGTACTTTTCTGATTGTGTGGGAGATTGGTGAGAGACGGTGAGATTGGAATTTTTAAGATTTGTTGAGATTTTTCTGTGTTTTCTTTTATGAAGGGATACTTTTTATTAGTTACTTTTTAAAGTTTCCTGCCTCAGTAAAAAGTAGATTTTGAAAAAAATATCATTTTATAAGGTAAGACTGCCAGACTTAGTAGTTGTTTTTATATATGTGGATAGATGCAACACTAATTTAGGTGTGTTTGTTAGAATTTAGGGTCTTCTTTTTTCTTTCATATCATGAACTTTCCAGTAAAAATACTGGTATGCTGTCTCAGGGTTGGGAGCTGATCTTCTGACTTCATTCTTCCCCTTATTTCCTGAAAATTAAAAGTTAGGGATATGCAGTTGAGGAGGTCATCAGTAATATCAGTGACAGTTTTGGATTGAAGGATATTTACATTGGATGAGGCAGAATGACTGTTTCATCAGTTTTCTGCAGTTAAATCTCACCATCATTAATTTATAATAAAGAACTAAAGGAAGAAAACAGGTTGTGATAACGAACATTCATGTTCAGCTTCACTTCCAAAGCCAGCTCTTTCTTTTTCTCTCAGCCTGCTTTGCTCAAGGCTGTAATTTGTAAGAAAGGAGTGCTTTGTTCAAGCCCAAGAATCAAGTTTCTTCAAGTTCCATTGGAGTCTGTTCTTACCTGGGAAGGAAATAACAGAATAGGTGGGTGTTCACTGGGGCAACGGGCCCTGCCTCCAAGGACTGACCCTTTGAGGCTAGCCACAGAGCCAGGGGGCTGAACCAGCTACCTCTTGTGTTGTGCCCTCCTCTCTGGGATCACAGCTTCTGTTTCTAGGCTTCAGGGAGATGGGTTTGTGTTGTTCACACAGATGAAATGCCACATTGCAGGCCACTGCTTGGCTGGCAGGATTTTGTACCACACAAAGGAATGCAGGAGCCCAGTGTGCTCCATGGGCAGCTCGTGCTGTGTTTGGAGCTTAGGAAGAGTTTCTGAGTTCTTCAAGCTCTGTGTGGTTTCTTTTGCTCAAAGTTATTCAAGTCAGTGTGGAGTTGCACTACTGTAAACCCCCTGCTCTTGTAAGGAGGTGTGTATCTACAGAGGGATCCTTCACAGGATTGTTAACTGCTTGCTTACTCTTTCCAGTGCTTCAGGTCAGCAGTCCACCCCTGGCTGTAGTTGCATAGTTTCAAGTCAATTTTAACTGTTTGCTGTACACACTACAGGATTTATTAGAAATTTCTTGAAAAGAGAATCATTAGATTAGTATTAATAGGATTTTAGACTACCTTTAATGTTAGGGCATGTTGTAGTAAGTTTCATTTCAGAACTAGAAGCCAAGCTACCGTAAGAGTTAAATCTTCTACTTCCTTATTACTATAACAATTTGAAAAGAAAATTTTCACCTATCACAGCTTCTTTTTAGTATTAACATTATATTATGTTTAATATTAATCGTGACACTACCTTTCGTTTTTTGTGACACTTAATGCAAATATCCATGCAAGTTACTTGTTAATTTACGTTTCTTTTCCATTTGAGTTACACCCACACTGCAGTGTGCGGTGGGTCTCATACCAGCTCATTAGGAAATCTGTGGGTGTTACACACAGGAGAAGAAAGAAAGAAGGAAAGAATGGAAAAATGAGAGAAAGTAGCCAAGACAAGCAAGTTCTTCCTATTCTTCCTTCTGTCTGAACAATTTCCACACCCTTCCCAAATGGCCAGTATGAACAATTTGCCAAAGTAAGCTTTAATTTAGTCTTTGGACATAGGTTTTGGTATCAACTCTCTGTTTCTTGTGTTTAATTAATGTCCAAATGTGTTTGACTTCAGTTTATTTTATTTTTTTTAAAGAGAAATTTAAAATGGGATTGATTTTCCAAGGCTGAATTTTGCCTGCATCTAATCTGCATGGCCAAAATAATGCAAGAAGTTCATCAGCCAGGTATGGCTTGTGATTGCATTATTTGAAGTTTCATATTCCACAGAAAGTGTCTGGTTTTGATCAAGAGCAGTGAGAATGAAGAGGAGATTACAGAGGTCTGAGTAGAGGGATTAAATATACAGGAGAAATAGCAAAGGAAGAACTGAAAACAGTAAGGAAGAAGGTGAGGTTTACATGGGCATAGAGGAAACAATAAGGAGAAGTGAAAAAAAATGTGGCTGTTAGAAATGGAAGGAAGGAAGAAGGTATATTGTGAACTGACCTTCTTCCCCCTCTTGAGGGAGGAAAAAGTTAACTATGTTTTTCCTACGAGTAATTTTCAGATTTACTCTCATTCCTTGCCTAGTATCCTTGTTGTTTTTCTTGGCTTGAAGGTGGGACATTTTTGCTCTGATTTCAGATCCTTTTATTGTACAGTCTCTTCTACAGTGAAAATAATTAGAGAGCATGCTGTCACATGGCACAGTGAGCTCCCAGCTTGATTTTATCTGCTTTCCCTGGGACTCTGTGTACTTTTTAATGTATTTTTAACTTTCTCCCCTCATGAAATGGGGCTTACTGTGATCATGAGTCCATCTTTTCACCCAGTTGCTTCTTGCAAATGTGACTGTACTCTATTAACAGGTAGAACTCTCAGACTTGAAATTCTCAGACATTAGCTTCTTATAAGATTACTAAAATGAGAACCTGGAAGAGGTACAAGAACTGTTACGAGTAGTTCAGCCTTACAAAGAGCTGGAGTCAAAGTTCATGTCTAATTTAGTATAAAGAAAAATGCATAAGATGCAACTTCATAAGAAAATACATTTCTCTTGCTTATGAAACCATTTTTTGGCTCCTGCAAGCACACAAAAAATATACAATAAATCATGATGGCAAATATTCCAAACTCTTTTGGCCTTGCATTTTAATTTGAACATGATGATGTTTTTAAGGGAAACACCCTTTTCAGACTGCCCCGTTTGCTTTAGGAGTTGCTGTAGTACATGAATTGTGTGAAATACTTGTAGGCTGTGTCCCACATTGTAGTCCTGTAACAGCAAAACTGATTCATTCCCACCCTCCCAGCTGTTAACTCGCACTCCTCTGCTGTGAAACTGTTTGGTTGGCTTTGAACTAGAATCTTTTCACTTGCCTTGCTTGAACAGCAGCTCTACAACACTTTGATGGGTGCTGCCATAGGGGTCTGGGGAGGAATCTTTCCAATGAACTTGAGATTTGGAGTTGCACATTGTAATATCTGTCCCTCAAAAGAATTACATTGCAGCTCTCTGCAATGGACTCATTTATGATTTGTGGCCAAGTCCTGCAGATCTGTGTGAACTTTAAACTTGCATTCATCTGTCTGTGACAACAGAGGTCCCTGAAGTATGCAGTAACTTATGCAATAACTTAGGAAAAATGTTTTCATTAGTGTTTTGTACTTAATATTTCCTGGTTTTGCTTTAGATTGCTTCCCTCCCCCCACCGCCCATTTTTTACAACCAGATAATGGGGAATAAGGGTATCTTTTTTCACCAAAGCATTTTTCTATAAGATCAAAGTTATATATCTGAACTCTTTTTTTTTTTTTTTTTTTTTTTTGTCGTTTTGTTCATTTCTAAGGGTAATGGGTATTTGACAAGAACAAAAGAAATGTCTGTACTTACACACTCTTGGGGCGTTTTCTTTATTTGTGATTTTTTTTTCCTATCTTACCTTAGATTGTAATACAATAGAGTTGGGAAAAATGCCAAGAAGGGCAACAGAGATCCTCTAAGATGAGGAAATCCAATACAGGGAACAGTTAAGTGTGCCTGGACTCTTCAGCCTGGAAAATATATCAGTTATGGGGAATACAACCAAAATCTATGAAATAATTTCTTGTCTCAGTCTCTTCCAGTTTGAGAATAAGGGCGTATCAAATGAATGGAAATGCTGTGGTAGTTATGAGAGCTGTGGAACTCTTTGCCAAAGGATAACAGATATGATAAAAGCTTGTGCTGCGTCCACAGCAACGTGGGAGAGTATTCCAGGGAGGGGGCAGAATCTCCTCTGTTGCACTAAAGGTCTGAGCTGAGAGGGCTTGGAGCCTAGCAGAGTATCAGGGAAGTAACTAAGTGCTCTTGGCTCTTGTATTTTAGGGTCCCCTTGTAGGCATTTCACAGCCAAGGTAGGTCTTTGGTCTTCTTCTTTGTGGCCTTCTTACCATTGTGCCCCTCTGAAAAGGAGACCTCATTCAGTCAGAGTCAGTGGGTGTCAGAGGTTGTGAGGAGCTTCTGCACTGCCTGGACTGAAGCATCTACCTTGGGAAGGATCTTTGGTGACACTGATACTGGCAGAAGCCTCAGCAGTGGCTCTCCCTGTCTTACATGGGATATTTGCAGCTGCAGCATTAGCTGGGTTGAATATGTTCTCCATATTTTACTTCTTCCTTGGTGGCAGCTCCTCATTAAATTATTTATGGTCTTGGGTAAAGAAATAAAATGTTGTACTTATTTTAAAGATGTCCTTAATAAAGTGTTTTATATAGGTAGTGTTGGATTGAAAAAAAAAAACAGGACAGTTGTTTAATTTGGTGTATTCTTGTAAAAAGGAAGAATTTGGTGTTGGTTTCGAAAACCCTTAAAATACTCCCTGCCTTAATGCATTGTATCACTTTCTCGTGGTTTAATCTTATTTCCATTTGTTTGTCTCTTCCCATACAACTTTTTTCATTTTATGAAAAGAAAAAATATCATGGAAATGAATCCTAGTTATATGTGTGTGCAAAAAGAAGTGTTTGCATGCACAAACAGCTACTCTCTTACATATCTATATGAGCTATAAAGGTCTTCCTTTATCATCCAAATATTTCCGCAGAGTGATTTTGCTGTTAGTACTCAGTTTATGCAATGACACATATATTAATGCAAATTTAAAGTTTATCTTTGGAGTTTTCTTTCTATAGTTAGGCAAAAAATCAGCATCCATTAATCATGTGTCTTTACAAAGTGGAGTGGTGTGTCTCAGTTTCTCAGAGTTGGCTGGAAGTTAATAGGTAATTTATCTCTATCAGTTAAAAATGAAGTTTAGGGTACTAGTTTGATGCAGGTGTTTCAAGTCAGGCAAGATGAACCCCACCTTTAATTTCTGATTTGATACTCACCTGAGAATATCAAAGTGACTCTCATGTAGGCCAGGGAATGTACCCTTGGAAAGAGCCCTTGGCATGCTTGTTCCAAGTGGGAATTCAGCATTTTTGGAGGGCACATGAAGCCAATTTGAAAACCTGTCCCTAAGCAGTATTTCTTACTTGACTGCCTTACTCTTCTTTGCCGCATCTTTTCCTCTTGGAGGTGCTCTTCATGTGTGCCTTCTGCAGGTTTTACAGCTTCTCCAGTCCCTTGGAACCAGGAATAAAGAAGATGGATTCTCAGTGCCCAGCTCATGGACTTGTTTTAGCACTAGGCACAGCTGGAAGAGGTGGCAGATAGGTTTGGGGTTTTTGAGTGCTCACTGTTTTTGTTTAAATGTTCTGATTCTAAAAATTAACTAGGTTTAGTAGCTTATTTTGCCTTTAGTTCAACTGTGCATTAAATGAGATTTAAAAAAAAAAAAGGATTGATTGTTACTTTGAAATTATCTATTGAGTTCCTTTTTTAAAAAAAAAACCTGCTCTTTATTAAATGTTTCTAAAGAGAACAATATTGTTTTGGTTAAAATGTAAGCAAGAAAGAATAGGGATTTGAAATAAAACCTAAAAGAAATGTGATTTCCCTAGAAATGTTCAGAGGAATTTACTTAATTGCAACCAGAAGTTTGACCTGGAAGTGTAATGCTTTGACCTTTTAGCTGTCTGGCTTCCTAAATGTGTTGTTTTGCTCTCTTTAAACTGTGAGAAAATCTCTTTTATACATCTTTAACCCTTGCCTTACCTTAAAGTCTCAGTAAAAATCTGCAAGCAATCACTAGCAAAAGAAAAATCATCATGATATTTAAAAAAAAAAAAATCGTTATAGCTATGTATTGAGCATTGAAGTCCTTTATATTTTCGTTTTAACTGGAAGTAATTTGGGGTATAATTTCACTGTTAAATATGAGTGGAATTTCTTTTAAACTTTCCATGCTACCATATTACACAATAATACTCTCCTTTGTTCTTAAGTTTCATTATCATATGACCAAGGTAGAAATTACAGCTTTTAAAATTTTTGTGGGTTTATTCATATTTGGAAAATTTTTATAGGCCTTCATGGGACTCTGTCCAGATACAGATGGAAGGCCAATTCCTGAGAAAAATTATACCTCTTTTCTCAATGTTAGTAGTTTAGTGAGAGCAGTTCTAGATGTTTGATTCACCCCTGAGTACCAGGTATGTTGTGGTTACTACACACAAAGTATTTCTGTGGACTACAAAGGCACAGTGGCACACCGCAAAACTAACCCCACAAAGCTTTGCAGAGCCCATGCCTTAATTTAGTAAAAAAACGGAGAGATAATTAAATAAAAATTTAGTAGTATAGTAAATAATAAAGACTTCTTCTTGAAAATGGGAGGAAGAAAGTTCAGTATAATTTTGGCTGTGTTGTGGACTTAGAACTTGATGTATGATGAACTTCAGACAGATCAGAGATGTTCTAATGCACAGCAAATTACACATATTCAGGGAGAAACATTCCATACTCACTGTACAAATCCATGCTTAAATGCCAAAACTTACTTTAGAGAGAACAGTAGATGATAGCTTTGTATTTGTTTACTGAGTATTTTTCTCTTATTCCTTTAATTAAGATATTTCGTTTTGTGGGTTTTTTTAATGTGTACATATATGGGCCATAGAATATGGGCAATGCCTGTCTTTTGTCTGCTGTTTTCTTGCCATGGCAAAAGATAGGATTGTGAAGTTTGGTCTTTTGCATAAAAGACCTTAAATTTCCTATTTAGTGTTGAGGAAGAGGGTGTTCTGTGTACTTTGTTTTTTGTTCACTTGGCATCTGTTAAGGTGATGTCAGAAAAGATGGCTGCTGAGCTGTACCATTCAGGTGGTCCCTTATAACACCATGTTCTTGAGTGAGCTAAAATGATTTGTTTTATACAAACCATTTGCAGTCAGTCTCCAGATCTTTGCACCAGAGCCAGAGCTGAGCTTGTGGCACTGGGCAGATGCTCCCAATCGTGGTTGTTCTTGGTCTCTTTTACTGGCATCCTCTTTGCATCAGAGCTTGTGAGAGCCAAAGGACATCCAGACTTACTTAGAAATAGAGCCTTTCAGCAGCTGATTTAGTTAAGGTCAGTTTGCCAGCATTTAAAAAGAGAAAATACAGAAGGCTCTATTGTAGTACTTTCCACCTATTTGCTACGCCCCAGAATTTCCTTCTGTTCTGTGTTGTTGCAAATCTAACAAGAGACTCTTGTGTGAAAAGACAAAAACCTGTGAACCTCTGGCACAACTTGCTTTATTCAGACAACAGCATGAAACTGCAGGTTCAAGTCCATACGTGTCTCTTAGAACTCACATTCTTTTGAAGTGTCCTCTACATGTTAGGGTAGGAAAGGAGTTGACTATCAATATCTACCTCTTAGCTACACTGGGATAGCCTAACAGAAATTCTCAAAAAAAAAAAAAAAAGTTTTTTTGCTATATATCAAGATCACCTTTGAAGAAACTATGTTTTCATGTTTAAAGTTCTTTTTTAAAGTTCTGCTGAATTTACTTGCTCCAGGTTGGTCTTTCCCTCTCGTTCTCTCCCATCATGTCTGCAGTGGCAGTGTTGGGCTTTTTCACCAAGCCCAGAAGTGTTGTAGCCCTGTGATACAGTATATTCCTGACATTTTTAGTGACCCTTGCCTAGAGATCTTGTTATTGGTGGAAGATGAAAGTCTTGGCAGCTGTGGGAGCTCTAGGGTTAAACCCCTTTCCTCTTGGGGGTGAAAATTGCGCAGAAGTTATTTCCTCTTGAGAGAGAAAAAAAAATGGTGCCTAAAGACTTGTGAAAGACTTGACTTTATTTGAAAATCTTTCAGTGTCCTAATATTGGCACCAGTGATTTTGCTGTTCTAATGAACACTAAGGGGAGCCAGTCATGTCTGATAAATTCCAAGATGCTAATTTCCACGTTTTGGTTGAGTTTTTTGTGCTTGAAGAAGCTTTGTTTTGTAGAAATCCCTCACCCTTAAAATACAAAATCATCTATTTCAACTACTTAATGGCATAAAAAAAATTTCCTGCAGCTCATGAATTTCTTCAAGGAAAAACCACAGAGCCAGGCTGAAAGGACATACTTTGTGTAAGAGGCACATGCTGTATTATGCACTGTGAGTCAAAGTTGGGTCCATTACAGTGTCTGTGTCTCATTTGAGCCAGAATCTGCCTTCCTTTATCATTGTGGGGAGTTCAGTGATGTGAGTGGTTGGGCCATTTGGGGAGAGCTGTGTCTAGCTAGTCTGTGGGATGTACTTGTCCTGATGTCCCAGTCATTTGAACTGAACCCCATCATAGTCCAGGCACTTGGAAGAGACTTGGGCTTCTCCTGGGCTGCTGACTTGTCAGACAGTGTTTACCACAGGGTTTGTGTTCCAGCTCCCTCTGCCTTTTGGCTGGTAGCAACAGATGCCTTTCTCAAGCCTTTCTCTTGGTTGTTGTGCTCATTCCAGTGGTTAAAGAAGTCCAGGCACGTGGCTTTCTCTGGAACACAGTTTAGATGTTCAAAACGGGGAGCATTCCTAAATAGCTTTCAGTTCATGCCTGTCATGTGTAATTAATAATGTAGTTATTGAGTCTGAGATCAACAAAAGTGTGAAGTGAAATCTCATGTGTTGTTAGAAAATATTTGTCTGTGGTAAAGGTGTGCTGGTCATCAAATCTACTGCTCTACAGCTATCTGCTTGAATGCCTTGGCAGGTGCTGCTGACTCTTACTGCTCATATATTATGGATGGGTATGGATTTTCCAGGAATGGATCAGCCTTCCTCTCCATCCTTAAGTATTAGTGCAGGGAAGATGGTCTTTTTGCTTCAGAGCTGGTGTGTTCCCAGGACCTCCATCAGACTCATCTTGCAGCCAAATGGTTTCAGACGTTCTTTCCCTTATTCTTTCCTCCAGAGCAGCACTGACAGCCAGCCTAAGAAATGCCTTATCCTGGATGAAATTTGGTCAGGATAGTTCTGATTTTGCAGTGAATTCCATACCTCTCCTGCTGGAGGAGAGCCCTACAACTCTGCTATAGGATTTCTCTTTGTGGCTCATACTCTGAATGGTTTGGACAGTGGGCTGTGTCTAGGCTATCCAGGTTCTGCTGGCAGGGAGGTTTCTTCTGCCTTCTTTGAGCTGAAGGCAGACTGTATGGAAAGAATTGATGCCATCCTGACATGTTTCAGTTGTTTTGAAGCTCATTCTTTGTTGTATAAAACTTTGAACTGGGGGAAGATGCTTCTTGTTTAAAGAAATATGAAGTGGATTCCAGATAAGGCTTTGGAAATCTCAGCAGCATTTTTGTTTGTGATGTTGTGCATCTGCTGTCCCTGTCTTAGACTTGGCTTTAAACTTAAATGCCAATATTTCATTTGAATCTCTTCTAAACTAGAAATGGCAGCCTACTCTGCAGCACGTGGTATGGACTTGGGAATTTTTGGGAAGGAAAGCTACACAGTTAACAGTAGGTTTAGAATGAAATGTTTCTTTTTTGTTTTGTTTACAAACTATCAGGACTTTTGATTCTGTGATGAGTAATTTTAAGCAGAGAAATATGAGTGCTAAAAAGCAGTGTAATAATATGTCTGTAGAGCACTTTGAAGATGAAAAGCTGTATATATTGTAAACATTATTACTGGTATACCCTAATCTGTGTGGAAAAATTAATCAAGTATGAGCTAAGTGTAGAATTTTTTTTTAATGTAAAATTTAGTGTTTCAGAAAGTCTAATGCACCCGTGTATTTGCTTTCACATTGTAACATTAGAAATTTATCCTCTTTTATTTTTAATGTGTGTTGCAATGATTTACTTTGTTGTTACTTTCCAAAAGCAGAGTCAGTCCTAATCCACAACAACCTTTCAGAAATGTAAAGTGACTAGGCTGAGAGAAAAAATAAGTATGATATAAAAATACCATATTATGAGAAATGGGTGCCTGTCAGACGTGGAAATGTTTTGGGGGCAGTTGGCCTTAGGCTTGTGCTGTGGCTTTGGACAAGCCTGAAGTGAAGCAGGGAGCCAAGCAGATTCCAGGTGGTGCTGGGGAGTGAGCACCTGCCAGGCTGCTCCAGCTAACTCAGCAGCTCAGAGGCATTTTCCCAGGCTCCCAGCTGAATGGTCCATAAGAGCCATGGGAGAGGGCTTCCCACTGCTCCACAGTGCACCACAGCCACCTCTTGGCAGCCTTCTGGAAGCTCAAAGCAGCCTGGCTGTTTCTCGTTTGGAAAACAAGTGTCACTGGATAGTCTTACAGGAGAGTTGGTGTCTAATGCTTCCTCCCTGTGCGGTGGGACTCTGAAGTACAACAAGCAGGGCAAATCACTGTTCCCTTAAAAGGCAGTGCTCGCTGGTGCCTATTTCAGCTGAAACTGAACTGTGGCTTTTCTAGAACCATTTCTATGCAGTCTCCTCTTGGATTTCAGGGTCTGTTTTCCTTGGGGTTGATTTGTTTGGTTTTGTTTTTCCGTTTGTTTTTGGACTCTGGATCTGATTATTTAGAGTGTCCAGTTTTGAAACAAGAAAAAAACAAAACTTCAGATCACTAAATACAATTTTATTTCTGCCTGTGTTCTGGTAATCCACAAAGGGAGCTTTGTCTGTGTTGCATGGTGAAGGGGAAATTGAAGATGGGATCAACTAGGTTTGCTGAGCCCAGGATGTGTGAACTTTCCACATTACTGGAAGAAAAATTATCTGTAGATTAAGGTTCAAACTTCTGTGTTGTGCTCAAAATAAATTGGTGATGGAGCATTTGGTACATATCAGTTGGTCTGTTCTTCTATGAGATCATGAACAGATTTAAATTCATGCTGAGTAACTGCGTAGAAAGCTTAAAAAGCTGTGAGTCACATGGGCTTCTTGGGTAAGAAGGTTTTCTTGGGAGTCTTATTTTTGTTTCTTTCTTCATGAAGCAGAATAGTTAATCGGATAATGTATTTCCCCAGAAGGAAGCTGAAAGAGGATATCACCATTTTTATTGTTCTGCAGTAACTCTGACAGCTTTAAAACTGGGGGAGTTTTTCAAACTCCAGCTGACCACAGTGTAGATTGTATGTCACATGTGAGAGGGTTTCAAAACATTTAATGAGTGTAGCTGTGTGATACTTTCAAAATTAAGGTATCTTAAATGTAGCACATCTTAATATTTTGTCAGGCTTCGCAACAAGTAGCAGCAGATATTTGTTCAGGCCTTTTCAGCAAAGTAGTAAATAATCATGGAAACTAAAATGATTTTTTAGTGTTGGTCCCTCTGAGCTGAGCGTACCAGCTTGGGTGCAATTCTTGGTGAAGGCTTTATAGGACTTTCAGACTTGAGCTGATGCTGCAGAAATAATTTGTAGAGGTGTCTTAATCTCTTACACAACTATTTATTTTGTCAGATCTGTTCTCTTCCACAGAACAGTAGCTGGCTGAATCAAGGGCCTCTAAGGAGAATTTGAAATTTTGTTCAGTCAATCACATGTGATTAAGCACTTAATCTCTCAGAGAATACCAGAACAACAAGAAAAATAAACAGATATAGATGTCACTGATCTATAAAATAATTTAAAGAATGAAGCATCTTGCTTTTCCTGTGAAAAACAAAGATTCACACTTTTTCATTTTAGATTCCTTTCAAAAAAACGCCAAAATATATGGAATATTGCTGACAAATGGAGGTGGAAAGAAAAATGTTTAATATTTACTGTGTGAAGATTTGTTTTCCAAGTTGTACTTTTAGGAATGCTATTTCCTTAGCTTTCCAAGGTCACAGTGGAGTATGTTGTTATCACACTAATAATTTATCTATATACTGGGCAAATTCTTTGATTTGACTAAGCCTACTAGCAGTGATAAAGAATTGTAGATGCCAAACTGGAAATAGCTAAAAGTAATTTTCCTTAATAGTTCTTTTAAGTAAACACTTAATAAAGCTGGTGAATCGCATCCAAATTTTTCTCTAGTGCTCATCATTTTTAAGGAATGGTTCAGCTTGTTACATCTTGACTTGATCTCTAAAAGGAAGTAAATTTTTGGGTATCTTCCTGAGGGGAAGGAAAAAAGATGGCTGATAAATTTCAAAGGGATTGATTGTGATTGATAACTGTAGTTCTTAATGAGAGCTGAGGCTCAAGGGCACTCGGTGGTGAGCTCCAGGAGATCCTGTAGAAGTAGGAGAGAGGGGGACCCTCCAGGAGGACATGTATTTATACTTAGAAATAGGACATGCCTTGGCACTTGCTCTGTAGGGATTGAAACTGGAACAAGCAAGCTTTCCTTCTTTTTAAATGGTCGGATAATAAAAACAGCAGTAGCACTTAATATTCTAACTTGCCTGTGCTAACTGCACCTAGGGTAGCTGACTGTCTTCAAAGCATCAATAATTTAAGTCTTGCAAACTCCATCCAAGTTAGGGCAAATATCACCAACCCTCTTTCACACTTTGATTTCAGTGAGATGCACAGGGAAACTGGGGAGGATGAGTCACAGATGTCAGATTTTTGCACTTTCAGTGGGAGTCAGGTTGCTAAATACCTTAATGAATGAAGTGCTAACTGATTTACCATGGTCATTTGGGAATTTAAGTAGAACAAAAGTAAAAGCTGATGTTCTAATAATCTCTCAGCCATAATATAATCTTTTCTGTCCATTTCCTACACGGCTGATGCACAAGGATTTCTGTCATTCTTGGGAATAGAAGATGAAAAAGCCTCTGGAGGTTACAGGTACCTGCTGAGTCAGCCAGGCTAGCTTGGACTGCTGTACATACTGAAGAGTTCAAATGTGGCTGTTTTTAACCTCATTCAATGGATCTGTAGAATTGAGACCCTTGCATGTTTGGGTTTCTTTGTAGTTACATTTTTTTTTTTTCCTGCCAGGTCTGTCACCTTCCTCTAGAAGGTAGTTAAGTAAATAGATATCTGTACTGTTCTTACAACATTTGACAGTCTACAAATGTCTGAAAGCACAACACCACACTATTAAGTGACCATGACACCACACTATTAAGTAAATGACACCTCTGATCAATTAATTCAATTTCTGTGCTTGGTTCCAGAACTTGGTGGTTAATAATTTGTCTAGATTTTTGCCCTGTTTCAGGCACTAATTTCTTGAGACTTTAGTATGAGAATTTGGCAGTTTCTTTTGAAAAATATTCCATTAAAGTTACTTTTTCCTTTGTATCATTGAGCTGCTGCTGCTTCCTCTCCATCCAGTCTTAGCAGATGTGCAACACTTTTGAGACCAGAATGCCCAAGATATTAATATTATCCCTTTGTTTTATGTTGCAGCCAACAGTTTGCACATTACTGCCTACTTTATGAAGAGATGGGTTAATCTCCGTTGTGCTCTAGGGAAGCATTATCGTGGTAAGAAATCACTTTCTTACAGAGTTATTTAGAGGAGAAAGAAAGGGAACCATATCTAAGACACTGTCAGATTTTCATCTGCTTAAATCAAAATTGCTTTCAGAACTTGGGTTTTTTGGTGGGATTTTTTGGTTTGCATTCTAAAAAGATGATTTCCTGAAAACAAAAACAAACAAAAAAAGAAGTATTTCTTAAGATAAGATGGATTTTTTTTTTAAAAACTTGATTTTAAATTTGTGTATGCCTTGCCCCAGGGTAATCAGCTAAGCCTCACCAAATTCTGTAAGTATGATGAGACTCAGCATTTTCCTGAGTCTGTGCAGGGTGAATCAAGTAGAAGTTGCAGCATGAATCACTCCATTATTGCTCGGTGTCTTGTGGCATCAATGTGCAGTACAAGTGTATGCAGGAAAGGCTTTCGTTCGCCACACACCTATAAAATCCTGACGTAGGTGATGTCATTAGACCAGGTCTTCTCTTCATGTTTTCTCAAGTCAGGATGCACTGGAAGGGAAGGGAGATCAATCCTCTCCTGCCAACACCAATGCAAAGAAGCTGTAATGAACACTGCCCTCTGCAATGACCTCTTGGCATTAAACAAAAAAAAAGCAAAGTCCTTAACAATACTGAATAATTGAATGGATATTTTAAAATAATTTATTGTTTTTGTAGGCATTAATGATATTCATAAATGTTTAAATTTGTCTTCAAATGCCAACTGATTGTTTTCTAAGTTCATATTAGCTGAAGAGATCGGTGTTGACTTTAAAAATTTCATCAAACTTGTCCTGTTAGAATAGAATTTCAGAGTGTCTGCATTGGAATATCAGCATTGTTTGCTGTCTGTTAAATTTAAACTGTTCTAAAGCATCAATGAATACCTAAAGATACCTGCATTTTGCTAGCCAGCAGATGAGATTGTTATAAAATGTAACAGTGAAAGCAAATTACTGGAATCGACTTGCTGTACTCTTCAATTCTACAAAAAAAATATGTGAGATCAACCTCATAGGTTTTTTTTCTGCAAGCCTTGTCTCCTTCTTGTTCCACAAAAATAGAGTGTTATGGCTTTGTTCTGAAATATAACAAACTTCAAAAATTTTTAATTCTCTTTTTATGAAAACGAAACCCAGCAACAAAAACAAATTCGAGCGGAAAATAATTCCATATGTAAAAAAGAAAATACCCAGCTGTGCTCTTCCCATAGCATAGCCAGGTACTGAATAAAACTTTGTCTCATCTGTTCTAATCTGAGAACCCTTCAGTTTTTAATGCTTTGTGAATAGAAACTTTGTTGTGTTCATAACAAGCCATCTGATCATGAGTAAAATGTCTAATTCAGTAGTAAACCACTTTGTTTAATGACTTCAAAAATCTCTGTAGCCCAAGTATGAAACTCTCTGCCCTGGCCTTATGCTGAGGTTTGATGCCAAGCCCTGGCTGAGTGTTGTTCTGGGCTACAAACCTAATGTACAGCTTTTGTGATGAAAAGACTCATCAACCAGAACAGCACAAAAGAAATCCTTGTTAAGTGGTTTGTCTGTTGGTTCTGTCTGGTCTTCCTGTCCAGGGGTGCAGGTGGACTAATTTGCAGCCATGACTGTCCTCTTGGGAATTCAATTTATTCTACTTATTGATTTTTTGGAATGCTTTATTAAAACAAAAGGGGGGGTGGCATGTTGAAGAGAGTAGGTGAAAAGCTAGAGAGGTGCATTAAATCAGTTAGTGTGAAATTAAAAATTAAGTAATTTTGTGTACTAAAATAACATCTATGTTGTTGTTATGAGTGGTTTTGAAAGTGGTTATAATTTTTGAAATCCTCTTTTCAATTCTTTTTGTGTAGAGCTCCGTGTGTTTCCAGAGAAGTTTATCGTTTGTGTCAGTAAACTTGACTTTGATCCAAGTGCTTGGACATGTGATAATGTTGGATTGGTAGGTACAAAACTGTTCTATAAATTTTGGGGGTTTTTTAATAGAAATGAAGTGAATATTTATGTATATAAATGTAGTTACTCAAGTATTTGTTACTGTTATCTTGGCACCAGAAAGTCACATGAATATTTGGGCCAAAGTATTCAAATGGGCATCCTAAAATGAGCCTAAGGCAGGCAAAAATGGGAATTTTGAAAACTCAGCATTTTCTGAGCCTTATAAGTCTTAGAGAAAAAGACCATGTGTTTAGAAAGCTGGATATAATTTTAGCACCTTGATTTAAGGATTTTTTTTCCTTTCTGTTTTGTCTTGTAACATTTTACTTTCCAAAATTTTAATTTTAGCTGTTTGTAATGTCCCCGGGTTTCTTGTATGTTTTCTTAGCACTTGTTCTGCACAGCAATTCAAGTGGATCAGTGCTGGCCCTTCTGGGAAAAAAATCCCCAAACATTTATGGAGGAAAAGGCACTGGTGTGTGGTTAAATACCATACGCAATTCTCCTTAAATATTTCATCCTGAAGGCTTCATCAGGGTCAAAGGCTTCTGAATTTTATCCTGCAGTTAAGTGCAGATTGTCTCAGGAGTGCTCACACAGGGCCAGGTGCCACTCTGTGGCTCACACTGAGGGTCACAATTACACCCTGAGGTCTGGGTGAGTTTTAGGAGTTGATTTTACATGTATTAAAGTGTATTTGACCCTTGAAAAAATGTGTTTTCTTTTACTCATTCCACTCCTTTTTTTTTTTCCAATACCAGGCGGGGTGTTCCTATTTGTAATGCTAAATGCAGATTTTCTTGTTTCATTTCCTAGCTTTGTACATACCCTTAAGTGTCAAAGAATCAAGCCAATGATTTTTGCACTCTCATAAAGAAAACTATCTCCCTGCTCTAGAAGTACTTTGCTCTTTGGAAAATTCATATGTTTTCAGTATTGTCTTGAAAACTACTTCATGCTTGAAGTAGAAAATTCTATCTCTGCATTTTGACTGAGAAATAATTATGGGTTTTTTTCTTGCTTAAGTAACTGTTACAAGAGATCCAATTCCCTCATTTGGTATTTTTCATAAAATAAGAACTGAGAAGTTTACTTTCGTTTTTCTTGAGATCTTGTGTGTGAAGAAGAAGACAAATTTAAGAATTTGATATTAGGAACTTTAGCTTTACTATTTCAAAATTGAATCTTGAATCTGTGGAATCTCCTTGTTGTTTAAAAGGCAAGTTTGAACACTTTTATATTTAAAAAGAAAACATATCTTAGTGATCTGATAACCTAATCAACAATAAAATCTTGGAAGTTTGCTTTGCTTACAACTGCACAGCCCTGACTGGGATGGTCAGTGTAGTGTGTTGGGAGGAGGGAGTGAGAGAAGTTAGCCCTAAGCATCTTCCCTGATTTGAAGAACTTGGCAAATTGGGAGCAGACCCTCAGCAAATGTTTTGGAACATCTGTTTAATTCTTACCAACTCTCACTTAGAGTCCACTCCAGACTGTTTTGTTGTTCCAGGATTCTTAATGCATGTTAGGACCAGATTTGTCATATAGTCCAGCTGAGTACTTTGCCAAACTGGGAGAGTGTTTGATTGCCACTGAGAGTTTTTGGCACTCCAAAAGAAAGGCAAAGAATCTGCATTTTGTGTGTGTCTGCTTTTCTCCATGCAGTTGAGCCCTGAGTAAGCTGGAATTCTAAATTCTGCCCTACAAAAGACCACCCAGAAGACCTTTCTGTTGATACACTCTGCAGATTCTGTCATGGGCTGAAAATGAGGCTGTGTTTTGTTTTCTTCTCTATGTTGTTTGGGTTTGAATAATGCCACAGTGTTGGATGCAAGTTCTTTTAAACCTTTCATCAGCTCACACCCTTGGATTTGAGGGCCTGTTTGTGTTTTACAAAAGCAGTTAACCATACATTAATGGAGACTTTGTCACTTTCCTGTGTTGCTGTGACTGTGATTGACCTAGTCAAGACTTAGTGATTATGCTTTTTTTTAAATTGTTTTTACACTGGTTTATGGTCTGGGTCAAGCTTTCATTCCTGAGCTCTGTCAAGACCAATCAGGCTCAGTGTTCCCCTTTCCCATTACTTGGAACCAGTTTTATGTTGGCCTGTTTCATGTTTCCTTCATGGATAGCGACTCGTCCTTCACCTGTCTTCAGCCCTTCATTCTTTGCCTTTTCACTGCTTTTTAGGCAGTTCTGTGTATCTCTGAAATAGGCTGTGCTTAAACCATGAGTTTCAAGGGATGTAGCCAGCTATGAAATGAAATTTTTATGTCCTGCACCTTAGGAAAGATTATAATTAGATTGCTTTTGAGATATTCACAAGCACAAACCTCAGCATCAGTTGCTGGGAGAACCAATTTTAATCCTTCTGTGATGCCTCATGTAAGACTAAGGTTAGGGTGAATTAGACACTCTCTGTCAAATTAGCTTTAAGCATAAACTAATAAAATATTTGAGAGCACCTCTAAGGAGCAGCAAACAATAACAAGAAAATAAAACAAGAAAATCTATCGATATGTAATTTTCTAGGACGTATTTATAAATGGGTGTGTCTGTGGTTATGTTTAAAATTCAGGCTGCAGGCAATAACAAGCATTTTGGAAGAAGGGAAATCTCTAGTAAAGAAACAATATAGCAAGTTATTGAAATTACATAAGCCAATTGGAAGTCTTAAGGAAAAGATGCAAGAATAGGCTGAGTGATTAATACTAAGTTTAAACATAAAACCATTGTTTCGTGTTTTACCAAACTATGTTTGTAATCTTGAATAGTTTTATCTTGAAAAAGAAGACAGTTTTGGGAACGTGGCAAGAGAGGAAACCCAAGGAAATATATAAGAGCTCTGGAGAGATTAGTCATCTTTGTCAGTGACGACATTTTCTCGATAATTATTATGTAGGGAGCTAAAATGGAAAATTGGAATGGGTTATCTGGGGAAGCAGTGGAAATGGAAATGGGTGGAAGGCTTATGAGCATTTGAAAATGTGCAAACAATGGAGTATTCATTGATAACCGCATTGGCTTTATACCAGAATCTATGAGAGGAAGCACTTCTAGGGAAAGCATAAAGGAGGTTAAGCTAAAGATCATATTAAAGTAGAAATTTGAAATTGATGTTTGAGTAAAATCAGAAAAGCAAGTGAGGAGTAGGAGATCCTATCTTGATTAAAAAGGTCTCAGATTTTCCATTGAGCCTTGTTAAGTTACAGAGAACATTAGACAAAAGTAATATTCTATTCCAGGAGAATATTGCTCTTTAAAAACCAAACCAACCAAAAAATCCCTTCACAGGTACACATGGAGGAAAAAAGTGCTAAAGATGTTGCCTAGTGCTTTTTTAAATCCCCAGCAGGGAAATAAACTATTTCATCTTCTTCATACATGTCTGATTTATAAATTTTGTCATTGTAATGCTTTTCAGGAGCATTAGAGAATTCTCATTCTTAAAACTCTTAAGAGCCTTAGTGACAGGGTTTGCTTGGGTTTTGATTATGCTGGGAAGAGACTTCTGGTTCTTTCATACAAACATGAAACTTAGCTGTAATTAACAGATCTGTTCCCACTGGAGGGTATGCTAATGGAATAGTGTGTCTATTGGAATGTAGAGTGAAAACTTCAGATAGCAGCAATTTGTAAAGATTAGTACAGGACTTTATATGGAATCTATTATCTTAAATGCTTTAAAGACTTATTGTTAAGTGATATCAGATTGGGTAGAGGAAGAAGGAAATACTGTGAAATAGAATTGCACAATTCACACTGTAAGTACAAATCTTGGTGTGTGTGTGTATGTATCTATATATGTGTATAAAATATTACAGTGAAGCTGCTGTGCTGGTGGGGTACTACTGAAAAGGTCACTCCACATCCCCTCTACATCCAGCTACATATTCCTTTCCTTTCTGGGTACAATGGACCAAGTGATTCTCCAGTTGAGAATGAATTAGTTCATTGACTTGATCTAGGAGAAAATTATTTATTTGCGAAGTTTCTCTGATTTTCATTGGAGGATTAGTTTTCCATCATGTCAGTTCACTGAACCAACTCATCCTGTACTCACACATTTGCCAAGTGTGATGCAGAAAAAACTTTGCAGGAGCACACAGCCAGGATTTGGATGAATGAAGTAGAAGCAACCTTTAGGTAGCAGCTGAGAGTTACCCAGGCTTGAAAGTAACATCCACTACACTTTAATGTTACCTTTCTTGTAATATTTGTCTTGTTGCTGGCTTTTTTATGTCACTGTCCTTTTTGAATTTTATAAAATCTAGTTTCTGGGATTTTAGATAATGTGCTGAATTCTTTTCAGTCATTATAAGAAACGGGAGAAAACCATTAAGATGTAGTTGGTAAATATGAACAGGGTTCACTACCTCTTTGAAAAAAGTAAAGAGGGGAAACTGCAAACTAATGACCTTTAGCCAAATACCATATTAGTAGAACAGGCAAAGAATTGCTTGGGTGAGTTTTCACTTTTGACACTTTAAGCTTCTGTCACTTTTTTATATTTATCCTTCATGTTTTGTGTTCCTCCTGCCTTCTCTCCCTGGGCATTCCTATCTTCAGTATTTGTCAGTGCTGGGGTCATTCAGTGATCCCTCTGAAAACAAGGGGTGTTTTTGGTTTCGATTTTTGTTGTTTGCATGGTTCACTTTCAGCCAGATCCCTTCGGTGTTGATCCTTTGCAGGACCACGTGCTGGGTAAGGGTGAGACTTCCCTTTCATCGCTGGTGAAGCTTTCAATTAGCTTCAGTCATTAGGCTGCTGTCTCTGAGAAGCTGCATCTCAGAGGAATGATCCTGAAGTCTTTGACTCAGTCATAAAAAGAAAACTACAGCAGCTTTACAATATTCCCTTTTATCCTGTCTGCCACTTCTCCTTGGAGATCTGTACTCCTGCAGCAGTGTTTGCCAGAAGGGCTGCATGCCTGCATCTCATCTTTCTTGCTATCACAGTCTTGCGGATTTGTGCACAGCGAGCTTCCCTCGGTGGGAGCAGCTGGGGCATGTGTATGTGCTCCCTTCTGCCAGCTCTGAGTGGGGCAGGAACCTCCTGCAGAAGGGGAGGGAGGAGACTTGAGAACAGTGATGCTGGGAATTGTCTCAGTGAGATTTGTCTGAACTTGTCGCAGTTTCTTCTCTTAGCTTACAAACGGATTTATTTTCTGCATGGCAAATGTCTCACCGCTGTCTGCTGCATTAACTATCCAGAGAAGTGGGCAAATGATGAAATGAAAACTGACACAATTACTTCAATTAGTCAAGACCAGAGAAACTTTGGAGAATTTCAGAGAAATCTCCCAGAGCTGGGTAGAGAGGCACTAGGGCTGTAAATGAAAATCATCTGTTGATAAATGCACAGAATTTTTACTGAAAAGAGCAATTGCTGTGCTCATGCAAACTGCTGAGTGAATTAACTGTGTGATGGCTGGAAAAAGGCCAAGATATTGCTGCAAGGAATTGGTTGGAAAACCTTCGTTCTGTAGCATTATTTATCTGAAAAGTGGACAGAAATTAGAGTATGTATGGAATGAAATAAAAAGTAATATTTATTGCCTTAAAGCCAACAAGTAAGTGGAATACACCCTCAATAAAAGTGTACCTCATTATACAAAATCAGGTGAAACAGAACAGAAATATAGATGGTTCTGTCACTGCAGTATAAATGATTAAGGTTGTAAAATGATTTCCATATGAAGCAGTCCTCAAAAAGTAGGGACAAATTGAGTAATCTTTTAGTCATTTTGGTAGCTGCTTTTTAGATGAGTGCTCCAGTTGATTTAAATCTAACTACTTAGCAGCGTTCACGAGATCCCATTTGTCAAAGCCTTGTGGTTATTTAAGATATTATCATCTGTCATCATCCTTTCACCTCCTTCATTTTCCTCTCTGCTCTCACTGCTGCTGTCACAGCTTATGCTGGTGGTTCATGTGGATTTGACCTGATTCTCTACTCTTTCCTCTCTGTAGGCTTGGAGAGGACGGGCACCTCTGGCAGAGGGGTGGGGGGAAGGCTGGCAGGAATCACGTTAAAGCTGCAGGGAGCTAAAGATGTTATTTAGCTGTGGTGCATCTGTGAGATTTTGGTGGCTCTAGGATTTGAAAAGGTTTAACTTACTTAAGGTTTTGATAATAATTCTTGATATTCCTGTTGGGCAAAGAATATTTGACAGGATTTTAAAAATTATTTTAGGAGTGATCTGTTCCTCAGTCTACAGCAGAAATCTTTTAGGACTAATAGAAAGTTCATAACTTGACAGAACAGGAAACTGAAATATATAATGGTAAAGTTCATGGCAGGATTTTTGAATAATTTTTAAATATTTAAAATTATTTGGAGGGACAGATCCCCAGTGTGGGTTCAGAAGTCTTGGGGGTTTTCAGAGCACTGTTACTGGTGTTGGTTTTGGAAACCAAACTAAAAAATTAAATCATTGAACAGTAATTATTTCCTGAGCTGTGCAGTTCTTGTTTTACATATTTTGATTCTGTATTACTGGTGAGGTCAAGAGTATTAGTTATTCTTTACAACATCTCTTCCAGGTGTTACTGCATATTGTGATTTCATAAAAGAACAAAAGAGCATAAAGTTGGTGTGTTTTTTCCCAGATTTTTTTTTCCTGTAAGTATCAAAATGTTGGGCATCTGAATCACACTGTATACATCATGTGCTCCAAGGAGTATTCTCTTATGTCATATAACCTTTGCTGTGTCCGAAAAAGCAAGTGGAAAGTTTGCTTCAGTGTTGCTGGTGGGTGATGCTGAGGGACATCTGCACTGGCTGACCCCCATACCCAATGAGGTTTGGTGGGCACATAGAGGATCCTCCTGCCAGGCTGTGAAAAGCTATAGTACAGGATTACAGGACGGCCTGTCTCAGATATTCTCTCTTGATTTGTAAGCTGGAGAAAGATGTTGAGCACCACATAAAATTGCTATTCCCTTATTTATAAAAATCTTGTTCAAGTATGAAATGTGTATCTTGCATGCATGTCCTCTTTCATAATTACTGGAGTCAGGAACCTAAAAATTGATGAAAATGGCTGGCTGAAGATGCATGCTTATAAGACATTGGTTTTCTTTAAAAAGGTAAAAATTTACTGTTAATATGCTTTAGATTTTTCTTTAGTGTCATTGAGAGATGTTATTTTGGTTGAAAAGCTGTTGTCTATTCCTCCATTTCTTATCAGTGGATACCTTCTCTAAAGATAGAATCTGAGTCTTGTAGCATCAGTATATAAAATCAGAATGATTAATAGCTCAATTACTTAACATTAATTTTAGCAGTTCTTGCCTTCAAGCAAATGCACACAGTCTGTGTCACATGCTGCTCAGTATGTAAATAAATTGGTTGTTTCGGTACACTTCTGTGCCTTTAGAAAGTGTGATGGGGTATTTTCTCTCCGTGTTACACATAGGTCTGATTCATAAAAAGGCTCCCCTGCAGTTCTGAGTTTTAGGAAAACACATTTCATTTGTTCTCTTCCATTTATAGCAGGATTCTTCTATTTTCTCTTCTTTAGTGGGTGTTCAAATGCAAATCAAGAGAGTTCTGAATTTCTGACACTCAGAAAGGTCTAGGATTCCTCCTATATGCGAAATACAGTTAAAATCTGAAACAAATACTTCAAAAGGAAGAAGGCATTTTCCTCATAGAAGTCATATGCTTTAAGCTAATCTGGTGATGCCTGGGGGACCTTTGGAATGTTTGTAATTGTCAGGACTTATGTATTGAGTGAGAAACTTCGGTTCCCACCTTGTGTTTTGAGATAGTGGAATGTGTATCACGGGGGTTTGTAACAGATTGGGCCAATACTTGGACTGACTAGTAAAGACCATAGGGTCTTCTGATGAGCAGAACTGAAAATCCATGGTGTCACATGCAAAGGAATTTTGGTGGTAGATAATGAAGACTGTACTGATCCAGGAGTTTGATTTTGCCTTCTGTACCAAGTCATGGGAAGGTTGAACAGTTCTGATTCTCCTGGACAGCTGCAGCTTGCTCTGACTGGTACATTCTTTTCAAGATTGAAATTGGAGTATTTTTGAAAACCACCAGCATTCCTTAAAAATACTTATTTCAAAGGCAACACCAGTATGCTAGTGTAATGTGGAATGATCCTGAATGGTTTTCACTGGAATTTACTGACTTTTAGAGAAGGACAGTCAACTTTAAAGTGTAGAGCAATATTCCACAAATCTGATCAAAGAACTCTATTTCAGGTTGAGAATAATATCAATTTCTATACTTGGAAAACTTCTACAAGTGTTTTATGATGTAGTTGGAGTTCATAAGTAGAACTGCCAGGACTGATGCATCACTACATTGGAAATGCAAAAAAGTTTGCATCTTGAAACTGTGGGAAGCTTTTCCTTCATGTGGGTTGGTAGAGGGCCGGAGGTGAGACCCAAAGTCCTGTCTCTGTCACTTTTTTATCAGTTAGATTGTAATGTCTGATTTATTCTTTCCTCAGAAGCCTCATCACTTGCTGTAAGGAGCCCTTTTTTTTTTATCAGATTGGAAGGAGTCCTGTCTGACCTCTCTGATCTGCCTGTCATCTGTCAGGACACCTCTGAAACCTAAAGGTTATCTTTGTTGGTTGAGCTCATGATGCAGCTTAGAATGGCACTAAGAGAAATCATCCAATTGCAAGCTTACATAAAGCTCCCCTAAATAAGTGTTTCTGTTTTATTCATTTCACTAATTTTATTGTGTGTGCCTGGGATAATACTTCAGTTCATAGCTTTGCCTATGTTATTATCTTTATAGTCTGCTGCTATTTGCCACCATGATATAAAAATTGACTTCTTGAACCCGCTGATGTATTCTATTAAGTATTTTTGATGAGCCACATTGATAAATGCATTTTAAAAACTGTGGTTTTTATTATGGGGTTGGGAACCAGACATGAAATTTAATTATCTCTTAGTCTTACTTTATTGGTACATAAGCTTGTGGCACTGAGAAGAGTGAGAGACAACTAACAAGCATGACACCAGAGAGGCAGGAAAGGGGGGCAACAGTGTTCACTTTGAAAATTTTCTTTCAATCCAGTATTAGACTGGAAGAAAAGAAAGAAGAGAGTATTTGTATGAGTATATTGTCATGCTGGAATGGCCAAAGCTTTCACTCTTCTTCAGGGTAATGAGTTCTCCTTCAGGGTAAGGGTTCTTGAGTAGTTCTTTAATAGATACTTTATGCTGTGCTGAGGAGTTCAGCTGTCCTTGAGAGAGCTGGAGACAGCAGTGAATACCACTTTTACAGTTCTGAGGGTTTTCTTTTCAGCTTGAGTGTGTTGTAAGTGGAGTAAGATAGCAAAAAAAAAAAAAAAAAAAAAAAAAAAAACCAACCAAAAAAAACCAACGAGTCTTCAATTTGATAAACCTTACAGGAAGTACATTCTGTGCCTACCAGTGTGCCTAATGTTTCTCTGTCGGTTTTGATAGAGAATTTTCTTCCCCCAGACATCTCTTTGGAGAAGTATTAAGGACTTGAAATCAGGTTTGGGGAGGACAGTGTCATGAGCAGGTAGGCTGATAAAACTTTGTAAGCTCCACTTCTATGGGCCCTTCTCTGCAGTTTGAGTGACAAAGAGGACTGAGCTTACCCTGGGATTTTAAGAGCACATATTTCTAATGGAACTTGGCAGTTCAAGGGCTAGAGAAGCATTTTAATTTTTTGTGCCCACCCAGTCTCTATACAAATGTAAATATGTCTGTCTTTAACAATTTGCCAAGAAATGTGGTTTTAATTTGGTAGCAGCAATCCCACTCCCTGCAGCTCTTTCAGAGTCGAGTCGCAAGTCTGGCGGTGCTTTGACATTTTTCTCTGTCATGGTGTCATTGTTTATATGATGTCTGCTTCTGCTGTCCTCCCTTTTATGCCTGGAATATTTTTCTTTAATTATTTCACTGCCTAAAAGGAATCTGGGATTACTAGACAGGATGAGAGCAGATTAGCTTTTTTTCTTTCTTTAGCAAGTCCTGAAGTTCCCATAGGAAATAAATAGTGTTCCCAAAACAGTCAGTGTGTTTTATTTTTTTTCTTAATTAACTAAAATTATTAAGTCTAATAAAGAAAATAAAGGAAGTATCACCAATAATAGCTGTGTGTCTTAGTAGTATATGTAGTGCCCACTGTTGTTATTTATGACTCCCTCTGCCTTCTATTGTGGACTTATTCCAGCCTTAGGGAGTTTACATCACTACTAAAAGCAAAAGGCTCTCTGGTTCCCAGAGTCTTTCAGAGCCTGACTCATATGCCTTGTGTTAATTGTTCAGCTCTCAAAATACAGCACTTACAGGGTGTGGTTCCGAGGGGAAAATCTACTGTACTTAGAGGGCATGTTCAGAAGTGTTTCACATATAAATCATTTTGATTTTTACTTTTTTTGATGCCTTAACCCTTTCTGTCACTGCTTTGTGTGATAAGTTATTTGAAAGTAAAACAGAAGGTCAATGACAGCGCAGTCAGGGAATGTGTTAGCCCTGCAACTTGGGGCCATTAGCTCCAGCCTGACTCAACTCACAAGTGCTGTGATTTTGTCATCCATGCCTCTCTGCAGGGTCTGCTCCTCACAGCCTGACAGGACCATCCCAGTCCTGCAGGGTCTGGAGTCAGATGCAGGTCAGAGCTGGGGCTTATGCTTTATCTGCAGTAGGGAGTACATGGGGACAGGAGCTATTCCCAGTCCTCCCCTGGATTTTGTACCAAGGGTTCCTTTCCATGCATTGTTTACCACAATGACAAGAGTTGCCTTAGTGGGCTGCTGATCCTGACCTGCTCTGTGCGTTGGGGGCTGAAGAAGATTTAACAGAACTAACCTAGCCTGTTTCCACCCTGCAGGAACTCAGATGGGCTCTGTCTCTCTGGCCAAATATGAGTGCTCTCCAGCTGCTTTGATGCAGGATGATTGTGCAAGACCCTTCAGCCTCCAAACTGTGTGGCTGTTACTGGAAATCAAAATAGTTTCTACAGGCTTTGCAGTCTCTGCCTTCTCTTGAAATTAGCATAATGCTCAAGTATCTTAGTAGTATTTCTGTCATTACTAGCTTACAAAGTATGAAAATATATTTAGTCAAATTAGGGGAATCTACCTCCAGCAAGAATAGAAGCAGCAATTAATCCCTCAGATTAAACTAGATAAGCTTGATTTCTGAGGCTGGGAATTGCATTGCATGTATGCTCTGTGTGTTTTCTGCCTGCTGTAAACACACTCGTTACACCACAAGTGGACAGAATTTGGTGCATGGCTCAGTGTGCACATTTGTGTAACTTGTCTCTGAAACGAAGGCTCAGAACAGCTGTAGCTTTTAAGTGCCAAAATGGCTTTACTTCTTTGCCTGACTACCTTTCTTCTGCTTGCAAGATAGGAAACTGTTTTCCCTGGCTATTTCTTCTGGAAAGAGCATGAAGGTCCCCCACGACCTATCCTCTAAAACAAATAAAAATGGGCAGGGCTTACTCTCCCCTAAATGACAGGCTCCTGAGGAGTGTTCCAGGCAGGGGTCATGTACAGGTTGTGGCCTTGTGCTTCTGCTGGCTGTCTCTGTGTCCCTCAGTTCTTCCACACCACCTGGTTCCAGTGTCTCACCAAGGAATGGGCTAGAGCAGCACCCCCTACATTTGGGGAGCCTTGTCAGAGGCTGCATCATGGAGGCTGAGGGAGAAAAGTGCTCTCAAAAACAAGGAGATGCACAAAGCTTCTTCTCTTGACTTCACCACTTCTTTTTCCTCTCCTCCATAGCCTCATACTTTTTTGGAGTGCGCAGTAGCTAATGGTGAAATCAGCAAACAGCCCTTCTCTGATTGAGATTGTTTCATTGTGAAAGGAAGTGCTCACAGTTTGAAGAAAAAGAGCATTTTCCTTCCCTCCCGCTTGGCCCAACCTCGTATTATATAAAAGGATGGTGCTGCTGTTAGCTGAGACCAGAAAGAATTCCCCTGTTGTCCTTTAGTAGCCAACCACTACAAGCTGCAAGCGTTTAAATGTTAGAATTAAAAGTTTTAACCCTTGCCTTGTTCAATGAGCAGATAACACTGTGTATGTTTTTTTGTAAGTATGGAAAATTATGTGAATTCCTCTGAGAATAAGTGTATAGACCACTGCGCCAGTCAGTCTCTTCAGAAAAAAAACTGACAAGCGTGCTCCTGTCTGCAAGAGAGATTCCTGGCATTTGTCACAGTTTGAGCCACAAAGATGTCAAATACTTGCCAACAGTTTCCTCAGATGGTTTGGAAAGCTACATCCTTTACATTGCAGTCTTGTTTGTTTGCGGTGTATTTTAGCATACAAAATATGTTGCTTGGGAGTCAAGGGGGGGGAACTGACTTGACTCCCAAATATTAAAAGATTAAAAATAATTGTTTCTTTTAGATTTCTCAGATCAAAATAATAAAGAACAGCTGTAAATCTTAGTATTAGAAATGGAGCTTTCTGTTGAATAATCATAGCTTGATGTGACATGCTTTAAACCTGTATTTTCTTTTGGAGCAGAAAGAAGAACTTTCCAATGGGACATCTGAATATTTTACTGAATCTGCTGAGAACAAGAAGCTTAAGATTAGTCTGAGTGAACAAATAAAGCAAGACATCCTGAGAAAAATGTATGTTGCTATTCTTTCTAAGCCTTTGAATTTATAATTGGTAAAATTTGGTTTGGTAGAATCTAGCTTATTAAATAAAATTTTAAATAATATAAAATCTAAAATAATATAAGCTACAAAAAATTGTTTTAAATTACTGAAAGACTACTGCTGTAGTGTGGCTAAGCAGTAAAATGATTATTGTTGTTTTTTACAGTATGGAGAAAGCTATTACAACCCACATAGATATCACACATAGCATTAGGCAGAGTTAAAACAGGCTGTTTTTCCATGAATGAAGCTCTGAGCCAAAATGAACATGTGATGCTTGAATCGGGTGAAAAACACTTCACGAATATTTTTTTTGTTGATCATTTTGAGATTCTGGATCAATAGTCACAAATAAAGAATATCCCTGGTGGAGTGGATGGGGAGGATGAGCTGATCAGCTGAACTTGTCACTGTTCCATGTGGTACCAGGACTGCATCCCAACTTGTGTGAGATGCCAGCAGCCCCAAATCACCTGTGAAATCAGGGATTTGCTGTGAACCCTGGCAACTTTTCTTTTTGCCACTGTTGTCTCATCTGTGTTGTCTTTAGCAATGAGATTAGGTTTGGAGGTATGCAGCTCTCCTGTTTGGATGAGCCCTCTTTGAGAGGAGTTAGATGTGCTGTCTTGGGAACTGCTCGGCAGCAGTGGGGCAGCAAAAAAAAAAAAGCCATCTCTTGTTTAGACTCAAAATGCAGCTTCAAGACTTGGGCATAAAGTTCATCTTTTGGGCTGTGTGAAATCCAGATCCTTAGGTAGTGCACTGCTGAGGAGTGTTTGTGGACTGACACTCCATCAGGTCCCTTGTGATCCCATTTTCCTGTGTAATTCCTTTCAGAATATCATCTACTTGCATTACCTAATTCCTTGCCAGATGAATGGGCTTGATACTAGATGAGTAGTGGTTAACTTTAAAGCAATGCTTTGAAATGTCCTGGGAAAAATTCCAGAGGAACATTCTAAAATAGAGATTAGAAGCTCTCACACAGAGGCACACTCACTGCCTCTCCCCGCCTGCCCCCTCTCTCCTATAGCTATGCATTATACATGTGGATATATGGGAATGGTTTGCAATCATTTAGGCACTTAGGAAATGCTATTTTATCTACCCAGTTCAGAAAGGAATTCAATATACTTCTGCTCTGTTGACCTTTAACATCTGTAATGAATCCAGTTCTGCCTCTTGGAAAAGAGTGCGAACTCACTTCTTCATGGCTTAGCCATTAATAAATAGGGTTCTCCCCTAGCACAGTGGAAAATCATATGGATAATGCTTGATACTATCCACACTAGACAAACATTGCTGCTTGTCAAGATGATATAAAGGGATGTTTTCCATGTTCAGAAAGAGGGTGGCCCAAGTGGTATTTCAGAGTTGGAAAAACAGTAAATGGAGTCAGTAAAGGTTCTTTTTTAATTTAAAAAACAAAACTCCTTTTTATTGCAGTGTGAAGAGGACAAAACCAAGAAGTAGTGCAAGCAAACCTCAAATCAGCAAAGACTCCAAGAAAGTGTATCTTGGCTGGGCAGACTCACAGACTGAGAACAGAAAGAACGACTGTGAGACTTCTCTCAGTGCTCGGTCTGCAGTGAAACGTAGGCGCCCAGGCCTGCTGAAGGACTGCACAAACACAGCTGAGAGCAGCTTGGGGCTTCCTGTGTTAGAGCAGAGAAATGATGTTAATCAGAGACAGCCAGAAGATGTTCACAGCCAGCAAAAACCTCACTCTCTGGAGTGGTCAGGGGAGAGTCTTCTAAGTGAGGGCCCTCCTTGCAGCTCTGAGTCAGCTCTACTGACTCCAAAACAAAGTGAGAGAGTAACCAAAACACAGGCTCAGCTCGAGACCTGTGGTTCAGAGGAAAAGTTGGAGCATTTCACAAAAGTGTCCTCTGAAGGGCCTCCTTTAACTTCCATCAATACAGAAATGAGTGAGTGTGATGATAATTGTTTGGGTCCATTCCTGGAGGAGAAGACACCTCTTAATTCCAGGTTGTTTTCAGTGCAAGACATGACAAAGACTGTGGTTGACCAGAAGTCATTGACTTTGAGAAAGAACCCCTCCTGGTCTCTTTTTGTGAGCAGCAGTGGAGTGCAGGAAAGCCAAAATGAGCCAAACACAGCCCCTGAAGAGCTGCCTGCAGTGCCAACATCATGTGTAGAACTGCACCCTATGTCTTCAGAGAAGCTTTCCCAAAAAAGAAAAAAAGAAGTGGAAAATGGTCTCGGGAAGTTAAAACTGCGAAGGCTTAAGAAGTCAAAATCTGAAATACTGCCTTGATAGCATGGGTGGTCAGCCAAGATTGTGCCTAAGCAAAGAGCAAGAAGCAATTAAAAATGATGGAAAACAATGAAAATACAAAATCAAAATTAGAGAACACATTAAGAAAATTTAGTTAACTAAGGATCTTAGTCATTTGGCACTGTAATAAAGGTAATCCTTTTAAGTCTTTAGGAATTAGTCATGTTTATTGCACAGGTCAGCATTGTATTTATAGAAAGAAAAACCTCATATAAGATAATATTTACTAAGCAAAATTTTAGATTTATACATATTCAGTGCTATTAAAAAGTCATATCAGCTGCTGACAGCAAAAGTTAAAACCCCTTGTGTGATCATTAGCAGCTGCAGTTATTTGGTATCTTGCTTGTTTCTGAGTATGTAGTTTATTTTAGTAAAAAATTAACCCTTTCTCTATATTAGAAAGATTGTGGTTTACTCACATGACATTTACAGCAATAAAGTAAATTAAGTCTATTTCAAATAATTCTTTAACCAGGATTAATAGCTAATGATTTGAGGCCCACTTTTTCAGAGAACTTTCAAAATAACTATCGTTTCTGCTTGTGTAGTTTTGATACGAACATTTAATTCTAGCCCATATTGTGGATACAAGTCATCATGCATTCAGTCTTATGGAAAAATGAAAGTTTATTTTATATATTTAGATTTATATATTTATACCTGGATGTGCAAACATTGTTCTTGGGTGAAGGTCATTTATAAACATGTATACACATCTTCATGGATGCATGTTTCAAAATCAGGCTTTGCTTGTGTGCAAAGGCAACACGCTGGTTTTCATGTGGAAGTAATACCAGAGTTAAATCCTATGTTAAGATAAATTTTAGTTTCACAGTTCTTGTTCATACTGCTTCTTAAATTTAAATGCTAATGAACTAAGGGAATGTACCTTTTTGATTTCATGCTTATCTTTTTTAAATGTGTAGAATAAATGTATAAGCTGTTTTCTTTCATCATTTTTAAGCTCAATGTGACCACAGCCCCTGAGCCAGCAGTGCCTTGGCAGTCAGCAGGGCCAGCCATGTCCTTGGCATGCAGCAGGCCCAGGAGGGGACTGGCCCATTCTTCTCTGGCTCAAGGGCTGGGGATGGTTGTGGGTACTAGAATGTAAAAAAAGATATAAAGGTGTTCAAGAACATCCAGAGGAGTTCATAAGGGTGGTGAAGGCCTTGAGGGGAAGCCATGTGAGGAGCAGCACTAGGTCTGTTCAGCCTGTAGAGGAGGAGACCTCTTTGCAGCTACAGCTTCCTTCTGAGGGGAACAGGAGGGGCAGGCACTGATCACTTTTGTGTGGTGACAGTGACAGGAACCGAGGGAATGGCCTCAAGTTGTGTCAGGGCAGGCTTAGGTTGGATGTCAGGAAGAGGTTTTCCACTCACAACATGGTTGGGCACTGAGTAGGCTCCCCGGAGAAGTGGTTGCTGCACCAAGCCTGGCAGAGCTCAAGAAGCATTTGAACAACGCTCCCATGCACAGGTGGGATTGTTGGGGTGTCCTGTGCAGGGCCAGGAGCTGGACTTTGGTGATCCTTGTGAATCCCTTCCAACTTAGCATATTCTGTGCTCTATGATTTTGTATGAAGTAATTTAGAAAAACCTCAGTGACATTTACTTACGACTGTGGATCTCCTCATTGATGTTAAGGAGATGATTCACATCCAGGAGCATTAGAGTTGTGGTATAACCCAGGTCCTGATGAGAATTAGCAGTTCTGCAGCTGACAGCAAGACACTGCTGATTGTACAGCTTCCTCCTGCTGGAGATGATTTCTGCTCTTGCTGCAAATGAAGAAGGTTCTGCATGTGTCTGGAGGACATGTTCTCTTTTTTTCTTTTAGCTCTTTGGGTGCTGTTTCTCAGTGCTTTGCAGTCAGGTTACAAATTCTTACCCAGCTCCAAGCTCTGCTAAAAGGTCTTTCCCAGTACCAGCAAAACCAAGGCTGCAAAGAACCTGGTTTGGAGGAAGAAGAGTCTGAGGTATGTTCCCTGTTGTCTTTTTTATGCACTGGAGATACTGGGCCAGGAAGGGAGTAAAAAGCACCTTTTCTGATGGACTTGAAAGAGGTATAGGGATATTTAATTAAGTATTTATCAGAAAAATTAGAGTAGTTAGAATAATTTGATAATTTTTATTAAAGTCTTAGCATACATAATTCAAGTATCAGAAACCAGAGGGCAACCACATATAGTTTTTATTATCCCATATTGTTTTTTTTTTTTGTGTGTGTATATATATATATATATATGTATATATTAACCTTATAATTACAATTTAGTTTTAATCTTGACTGAATAACATACCTTCCTGCACCCTTTCAAATGAAGGTCATACATTTAGAGGGGTCTTAGGTAGGTTAAACCATTGTGTAGCTAAGATGACTTGATTTTTCCTTTAGGATATTTTGTTATGTTAGTTAAAATGCTGGTTTTATCTCTTCTCTGATGCCTGGGAACATCTCTCTTTCAAAGTGGTCATGCAGCAGTGAGAGATGTAAGGTGATGGAGGGTGTTAGAGGCTGGAGAGTCAGAACAAAGACAGCTGGGCATTCTGACAAGTCCACAGTGGCATCATTCCTTTTGTCCTTACTGTCTTGATAAGTTCTAGGCTCTTTGGAGCTGTGTATTTTTGAGCTTTGTTACTATCAAAAGTTGAGTCTTGGATCCTCTCAGAAACACAGCTATTTAGGGAAAACACTTTGAATTCAGAGTAATTTCTGGAGTTTAGAAGGTGCTGCTGCTCAAAACTGTGCTGCTTTCTTTTGTCTCTGCAGCAGGACTTTTATACCAGCTTCTCTTTTGCAAACCTGGTAGTGCTTTGGGGATGCTGGGACACCCAGACTTGTGTCCATGTCTCTCTCCTCTCTCTGCTTCAAGCCCAGGGTTATCTTCTCAGACTTTGCTTTTTTCTTTATCACCCATCCACCTGATTTCCTAAATCAGGTTTATGGGGGAAAAAGGGACCTGGAAACTGAGCTTGAGTAAAATTAGCAGTTTGCAAGTCTTGGCTTTCTGAGCAGCACTAGCATACCTTTCTGTAAAAGTAATGAATACTTAATATCTGTTCTCATCTGAAACTGCCATTGAAGCACAGAAACAATATCTTTGGTTTATTTTTCATCCTAAACCAGACAGCTTTCATTTTTAATAAATCATCTGGTTCATTTGGCCTACGCTTTTGCTGATAATGAAACAGTTCTTTCCTAGTGAAACACTTTCTAATGTGTGCAATTGATCATTTCCATTATTCTTTACATCAAAGCAGTTAAAAATACTTGTTTAGTGGATTTTTTTTTTTTTTTTTTGTTAAACACATATCAAAAGCTAGACCAGCCTTTTACATAATCATTTATAAAGAGGAAGCAGCTCATGTGAAATCTCCCTTGCTCAGTGTTGGTCAGTATGAAGGTTTTAAGTATCCCAAGATCTGGTGGGTACTAAGCTTTGTGATGGTTCTGGTGTTACCTGCCAGGTAAGCACCCAGACAAGGTTTTGACCAAGTGAAGTGTTAAGTAGCTTCTGAAGGCGTTTCTTTGGTCAGTGTAACCTTCCTTCACTCTCGATGCTCAGCATGTGGATTGCATTGAATGAGTTGTAATTGGCATTTGCATCATCATCTCATTGTCTATTGACTAGAAAATGGTTTCTTCCTAAAGAAAAAAAAAAGTGGGGGAAATATTTTTCTGTTTGCAGTTGAAATAAGAAAGATGTGAAGTATAGACTCTTCCAGGTTGCATGCTATGCTATCTGCTTGGCTTTATCAGTACCTAGGGAAAGGTTCTCTATTCAAACAGGCTGCAGCAAACAGAGGCAATAACTCTAGGCCTTTTTGCCAGCAGTGGGAAGTGTGGCTTGGCCTCAGAAATTAGCTTTAATAAAAGGCACTTCTTTGCTTTGTGCTTTTTTCTCCTTTAATAAACATAAACTCGCTGGCAGTAACCCGGGTGAAGGAGAAGATGTGGGCTGAGGGAATGGCCGCACATGAAGCCTTTCATCAGAGGATATCAAAGTGCTCAGCAGCTGAACCTGGAGGGAACTGGAAGTGCTTATTCTGACAGCTGGGGCAGCACTGAGGGGAGAGCTGCTTCCAAGGTAATGCAAACTGGTTAAGAAGCAGCAAATTCTTTCATCAACTTACACAAGTCCTTTTGTCCACCTGTTTCCCCCAGATAATTAAAATCAAGCCTGGTAGTGCATGACCTCATCCTTTACGGTGGCAATTAGGTGACATTTTTAGGTAGGACCTTTTTGTTTGTTTGGTGTTGTCTTATGCTGAGAAATCCTAATAGTTGTGGAAATGATGGAGTGTCACAAGGCATTTCAGCTGTAACCTGGAATTCGTTTGAGAAATTAGCCACAACTGTCCTACCTTCTTTACTATCCACTTAAAATATTCCAAAGTTGGGAGTTTGTTCCTTTGAGAGCTGACAGTGCACTTTTTGGAAAGGACAATTTCAGTGATTTGCTCCTGTTCTGTCCAAGTTAATTTTTTTAGTTCAGCAGTAGGAATTGGTACTCTAGCTCCATTACTGCCTTACTTGCTGGCATCACAATTATCTTTCTTATTTATGCATCAGATCTTTAAAGAAAACTATCTTGGGCTCTAATTCTAGAGCTGGGCATGCCCCTTTTTAATATTAATATGATCTCATAGTGCTAGAATGAAAAGAATAGAGATTTATTTCTCCACCCTGTAGGGAAACTGGTTGAAACAATTTGCACATCACAGAAGGCGTTACGCTGGCAGATCTGGGCTGGGACTCCAGTCTGACGCCGTCTGATCCCGCATGGCCCTGCTGCTGCCTGGTGCCAGGGAAGCACTGCTGAACCATCCAAAGCCTGCACCCCACTCGTCCTCCTCTGCCCCAGAAACTGCAGTTCATCCTTGCACAGCTTTTTCACTGGGTTTGCCCAATATTGGGAGAAATCACTGACCTCGGCAAGCAAAGCTCAGTGTGCACTGGTGAACCGTAAACACGATGGCCATTGCTGTCAATGCCGAAAAAAGAGGAAGCCAAAAAATTCTTAAATAAACTCAAATATTCTTGCTTCTGTTAGAAGGGGATGAGGAGGTTACGCAATCACTTCCATCTTCTGGGGAGGAAAAGGCTGCATTTGGTACTTCCCTTGTCAGAACTTCTCATCTTGGCAGGCACTTCTAAAAACTGTGAAGGCTCTGCCTTGTGACTCTGCAGATGGCAGAGCAGCACACTGGACCTGGGATAGCTGGGAGGCAGGGCTGGATCCAGCCTGAGGGCTGGCAGATAAGGAGCAGAAGCAGGCAGTCTTCAAGGAGCGCCAGAGAGCATAACCCTATACATTTCAGCTTGCAGGCAGCTGATGAATAACATTAACTCTTGCTGTGCAGGTGTCAGCTGGTGTGAGAACAGGAGGTGTGTCTATGCAAGGGAAAATGGTTTCACCAGGGCATGGCTGGAGATGCAGTCACACGTTTGGGCCCCAGCCTGGTTCATGTTCCCCTGGCCTAAGGGGCTTCAGGTCCCAGCCCTCTCAGCTGCCCTTGGCTCCTGTCAGCACTGCAGAGGGAGCCGTTCCCAAGGCTGGCATTCCTGGTTACATTAATGTATTGGTGTGAAGGCTGATGTAACCTGCACCATCAGCACCTTTCCCAGGTACCTCTACGTAAGATGGGCCCTTTCCATGCGGAGGTGCAGAGCTTTGATGTGGCCATGTTCAGCTCAGGCTGAACCAAACCCAGATTCGGCAGGTTCCATTAGCTGTAGGTACAGCAAAGCCCAGAATGCTAAGGGGAACCATTTCATTTAAATTCTATTTAATTTCATTTCTTGTGTGCTTAAATGGCAGTTCAGGTAGCACACATTTTTCAATGCTTAGATGAAGAAGGCTCCAAAGAACAAACTTAAGTAGCAGTGGGGAACTTCTCCTGACTAAACAGAATATATCTTTCCTGCATAGTAAAAGTGTGACCTGGCAAAGCATGATTTCCACAAAAATAAATGTGCCTTGGTATTCTAAGAGGGAAGCCCTAAACTTCACGTTTCTATTTATTTTCATGGCAACGGAAACCACTTCATGGACCAGCCCCCAGCCTGCTCTGGGCTTTGGGGGACTGTTCTTGTGTTACAGTCATCAGTGTAAATTCTGGACTTACCACTGATATAGGAAGATTCATTAAAAATATCATCCTAGCAATTGTGTAGAATTTTCTAATTGCCCCCTGTACAACTTGCATGATTCTGATTTTCTAACACCATGGGATAGTGACAAAATGAGGAAAATCCATGGGGAAATGGGGAAAAGCAGGGTGTGTGTGGAGGACCTCTGCAGTAACAAAACATGGAGCACAGGAAAGGCTGTTTTGAAGCTTGAGGAGCCCAGGTTTTGCTTTCATTGAGTCTTCAAAGACCTAAACAGCTTTTTCACTACATATACACATTGTTAGATGATTAAGTCTGTAAACAGAAATGGCCTCTGTAGGTTTTCAAGAAGCCTGATAACTATGTTTTCCCAGAAATAGCAAATGCCCTATTTTAATTATTTTTTGCTTAATAGAAGGCAAACTCTTGCAAATTCAGGTATGTTTGAGCCCTTTGGAAGAGGTGGCTGGTTTCTGTATCCTTGAATTTGAGACCCATGTGAGCAGTAGAGAGCGGGAAGATGGTTAATTCAACATTAAAAGTACGGGAAAGCAGTCGGGGAACAGCCCAGCTTTGCCCTTTGGAGGCAGGTGTAAGATTCCATTATCTGTAAGTAGCTGTTCTGGACATTACGTGTTTGCTTTATTGCAGATTTAGAAGTCAGGGAACCAAGGGAAATAAATACTCATGGGATTTGTTTGATGAGGAATTATTGAAGTGGTCAGCTGAAGCCAATGGTGTGACTTCCCCTTCAGGACACAGTAAACTAAACAGGCTCCAGTACCTGGCCCTGTGTGGTGTGAGTGGGAAGAGTAAAAGCAGCACCCAGCCAAAGTAGAGTAGCCATGATAGAAATCTTCTAAAGTGAGTTTAAAATAAAAAATAATACTAATTAGATTTTATAAATTTTTTTTTTGACAGCTGTAAAAAAAGTACAGAAGAAAGTATTTCCCACTCTCAGGTTTTGTTAGTGTTCAGTGTATTCATATTGCAGCAATCTGTATATAAAATACCTGTTTATTATTACAAACAAATACAGACGCAAAGGCCAAACCTTGCAGCAGGTTGGTTTAACTATTTTTCAATGAACTTGTTACACAGTTAATTGTTCCTTCAGCTTTGCAGTAGCCCCTCAGCAGAACAGTTTTGCAGCTTCATCAGAACATGGTAAAACCAGAGCAGACCCTGAGGCAGCCAGCCCCTGCACATAGGTGGGAGGGGCAGCATTAGTTCAGCATTCAAAGCCATTGTGTTGAATACTTTCAGAGTTTATTTTATGCTTTACAAAGCACTTTTTGCCCATTAGAAATCAGCATCATCTATGGATCCTTTCCCATCCAGGTCAGCACTTTGGATCTTGCCTAGCTACTTAGATTTGGTTCCTATCTGGGGGCAGCTCATTGGCCTGTGCAGGGTAAACTCGTTGCACAGGTGCAGCCACACCACCCTCTCTAAGAACACCGACGGACACTGGCCAAGAGGCAGTGAGAACAAGGGACATGCTGCTTTCAAACCTCCTCAGTGCCACCGGGAGCCAGAGGGGAACATGTAATCATCTAACAAAAAACTGACTCCACCAAAGGCAGGGGCAGGTCCTGGAAACCTCCAGCAGCACCTGCCCCTGCTTTTGCACAACTGACTGGCCGGGAGCGCCCCCAAGCTCAATAATCTCCACGCTCTTTTATGTTTTCATACAAAAAATTTAATAAATATTACTTTTCAAGATTTATTGCCAGGAACAACACATCAAAGATGCATTTTCATAGAACACTAATATCACAATACAAGGTATCTTCTTGATCTCAATGGTTAACCACTGAGATGACTATGTTTATAAGCCTTTTGATCTCAAACATTGTAATAGCACTTTGATTTCCTCACTTGTTAAGGCGGGCAGTGTAATCTATGGCAAACCTACACAGTGATCTTACTGGACATTCTACTGTTCAAGTATTCAACAACTAGCTTATTAGAATACTCCCTAAATGCAGTAGATTACAAAAAAAGTCAAATCTACAAGTGGTTCAGTATTACATATTCATGGTGAGAAAAAAAATAATTAGAATTTACAAAATAAGATTGCTGTATTTCCAACTTCACACACTAATTTGATATTTTTAATTACATGCAACCACTCACATTTCATCTACATAAAGTAATAGCTCAGTTTTGTTCCCTTAAACTGCTTCTTAGCAGATTATCTGCCTGTCACTCGGTTTTCAAGTCTAAAGCAGCAAAAAAAATTTTCTAGTCTAATTCTCTAAACTGCCTCAGTCAGTACTTACAAATAATCTTAAAGTGATACTATGGAAGGTGTTTCAAACGTTTGACATTGTACAAAAACCAGCATCAAGGCATGGAAGCCCATCCTATTAAAAATAAACTATTTTAGAACACCTTAGAGTTTTGGCATATAGGCAACATGTAACAAGAAAATAAATTCAAAATAGAGAATGAGCTTACAATGCTATCAAAAACCTTCAACTCTAAACACATACATATAAATAAAAAGGAATGATATTTTAAGGCTCTTGATTATTAAGTTAATAAATCAAATATACACAGTGATTAATAAAAAAAGAATTATTTACATATCTATACAAACTTCTATTTTTGACACATCTTCCTCTTTAAATTCTTCATTTACCAGCAACTGCTGACAAGTTCCCCCCACCCACCCCCAACAAAAATACAATAAAAAAATAAATAATAAACTTATTTTTGATGGTTGCTGTGGTTCCGAGCTGCAAAGGCACTTTCAAATACAGAACTAGTTGTACGTCACCATAAAACCAATATACAAAAAACTCAAATTCAATAAATATAAATAAAATGTATTATTCTAAAGAAACTGTATAAATCAGAACATATGGCAGAAGAGAAAAAATGAACACTAAGGAAGAGTAATAAGGCTACGTAATACCTTATGGAACGTTTCCGTGATGGATCAGCTGCAGCTGAATTTACAGGAGGGCACTTTTGACTAGTTTTGCATAGATGTGAAATGCAGCACTTGGTATTCCAGCCAACCACAGCAACTATCATTGCCAGTGTAAGCCAGCTTGTCCAAACTTAAATTAACACAGGGATTCTAAGTAAATAATAGCCTTAGACTCAAATATTACACAACAGTTTAAGAACTACAAGCTCTTGAGTGCCTTTATAATGATACTCAAAGGCCCTGCATGGCAGCACCTGACTGTCTGCTATACGATGTACTCCATCCGATTTAGGCTTTGTGCACTTTCCAAGTCTCTGTTGTCCTGTTTATTTGTCCAGTTTGGGTGTTTTGTAGGGGTGCTGTTGGGGGGCTTTTCATCTCTGTCTACCAAAGTGTAGGCTGGCTGCTTGGCAAATCGGGCCTTCTGCTGGTGCTTGTCCATGTCATCCTCCTCCACCTCGGAGTTGTGTGTCCTTATTTTGGCGATTTTAGAGTTTTTGTTTTCGTAGTCTTTAATGGGGACAGTATTTGCACCATGTTTCTCAATGGGGTTTTTGATCTGGTTCAGCTGCTCCCTTACGTTGTTGGTGGTGTTGTCATCAGAGGCCGTGTGGGTGTGGCTGCTCTGCTTTCGCCGCTTTCGGATGCACCAGTAAAAGAAGGTGACCAGGCAACAGATCCAGGCTACTGTCAGCACCGAGCTCAGCAAGGGCACCAGGAAATCTGGAAGAGACAGGAGACAGTTAGTCCTGCTGCAAACCATGGGGGACACTCTAGGATGTCTCAGAGAAAACAAATCTCAGTTCTTATGCCTTGTCATTTCCCATATTTCTCCACCAGGAGCATGGAAGGGTAGCAGCCCTTTTGCCAGGTTAGGCCACTGGTTTAGCAAACTTTGGAACATTTTTTGGGATTTTTATCAATAAAAAGACCTTGGGTGCAAAGCCTCCCCACTGTTCCTGATGAACAGGGACTTGCTGAAAGTCTCCAAAGGGAGGAAAGGCTCTGCCCCTTGGCAGGGGTGCTGCAGGCAGGGCAAGGTAGCTGGGGGCCAAGGAGCAGCTCACCCGTTTTGCTCTTGGCTGGCCGCCGCTGTACCCTGACTTCGGCGACAGCAGCGATGAGGGTGTTGTTCCCATCACGCTTACTGACAAGGTCGATGATCTTATCTGTGATGTCTTTGATGGGGTTTTCATCCTCCCCGATGTCTTCTGCAGACTGCAGGAGGAGGCACACAATTAACACCAAGCACCACATCAGATGCATGGGGCAACATGCTATTTATAAACCTTCACAGGCAGTGAAGGCTCTTGCTGCTGTTCATATATAACAGAACAGAATTAAAGGCCTGCTGTGGGCAGAAACTAATGACTCAGAATTCTTGTTCTCATCCTTAAAAAGACCAAACCCCACCCCCCAACAAAACCAAGAGTGTAACAGAGAAATGTTTTACTTTCCCTATTACAGCTGCCCCTGGATGGTAGCTTTCACGTACACACATGTAACCAGAATTCCTTTCCTGTTCTTAAAGGGTATCAGGATGGAAACTAAACCACAAGAAGTACTGACAAAGCCAGGAATTAGTATTTTTATGAAATCCACGTGTTGCACACATATCCAAGCAATTAACTACTAAGATATTTAAAATATTCCAGGAATACTTACAATAGCAACATGGATTTCATTATTTGCCAAGTGGGAAGGCTCACAGGTAATATAGATGGAATATTCAACAGAAATATTCTTCAGAATATTCAGATTCCTCAATTCACTGCAAACATGCTCTGTGGTAAGGCCCTGGAGGATACAAAAAAAGATGTTGGCTTTTTTAAAATACATATGCACATGAACACACAGATATAAGATTTGTTTGGGATTCTTTTGTTTGCCCTGAAGTAAGAGTTCTCAAGGGAAAAGGAGGTGGAATTCCCTCCAACCTAGCTTTTTTTCTTGTCTAGTCACAAAAGCATTTAGGCTGCAAGGCTATATTAATCCTTCTCTGCTTTTTGTTTTCTTTGATAATGAGACAGAGTCAGCTTTTGCTGCAGTTTTCCCTAGGGAAAACATGATTCCATGCTCTGGGAATGAGTCTGTGTGTGCCACAGCCCAGTTAGCTGCTATTACTTACCGGGGCCATCATTTCTTTGTTAAAGGTGAAGGTGATGTTGGCACAGTTGTCCTGGTAGTAGGAATCTGAGTTGCACTTGGTCCTCACAGGCTGCTGGTTGGAGGGCCAGCATTCCCCCACAGCAGCACACGGGTGTGTGAAGCAGTGGTCGTCCTGCACAGGGACACAGGCGTGGCCAGCGGGGCACTCGCTGGGGCCCTTGGCATGCAGGACACAAGGCCGAGGGCCACACCAGACCTAGGAGAGGATGAATACTGGTGAGCTTCCACTGGCTAGAGGACAGAAGATGGTGTAAGCCAAACCACAGCACAGCCGTACCTTAGAACAGGTGACTTTTCCATTCAGACACTGACAGGTATTGCAGTCATCATCCCACTTAGTCCCATCTGGCATGACTCGAACACTGGTAATGCAAGGCCTACCTGTAACTGAAGAGAGATTCAACAGAATTATTAGTTAAAAATAGGAAACAAATGCCTTTTCAAAGTTCATCTAAACTTCTCACTAAGTTGCTTCTTCAATAAGCATACTTGCTTTAAAAAACAACAGATAGTATGCCCCAAAACCAACCCCATACAACCACAAACCCATCAATGTGCAATTATACAGATATTGCTACAAGTGCTAAGATCAGCTCTGGCATCTGGAATACCTTCTTGGCATCCTGGACCACTGCGACCCGGGGGGCAAATGCAACGGTACCCATTAATTTCATCTACGCATGTGGCTCCAAAGGCACAGGGCGAGGACTGGCATTCATTGATGTCTATGATGGGAAGGAGAGGAAACAGAACAGTTACACCATAGTATCCTTTTGTTTTGTCAGGAAAAAAGCAAACATGGGATACAGTTGCCTACTGGAGCTTTATGTTCATTTTCTAGTGTCTACTGGGACATAGATTCCTGCTTGAAGCACCAGTCTAACCTCAGAAAAGTCCTTTGACATTTCTGCTGTGTGGAACTAACAAAGATCAAAACCTGACCCCTGTGGCTACTCGAGCTTTCCAGGGCAAGGACACATTCCTTCCTACACAGACACACTTCCTCTCCTCTGATGTGCTCCAGTTTTGTCCCCTACTAGATTCTTCAACTGATGTCAATGTTAAACCCTTCCCAGCTCTATTGCTGCTGTGAGACTTCTATTCCATAGCTGTTATTAAAAAAGTGTCCTCCTACCTGTAATTATTATTAAATTACAGGGAAGCGCATACATCACCTCAGGGCTTGGAGGTGGATTATTAATTGACAAGGTTTTTGGCTGGCACACTTTCATCTCGAGCAGAAGCCTGGGCCACACAAACACAAGGGAAGGCTCTCCCAAAGGGCATTTTGCCCACTCGGCTCAACCAAGAGGTTTCAGCTCTAGCTGAATAACTTTAAATTTCTTTTGTTTTCAGTGGGATTCCTGCCTTCTCCAAATCTGCTACAGATCCAGGTACGGATAGAGATGACACAAGACATCACTCATCTGATCTACTACTTAACTCAATTAAGATGATTGTCTTGCAACAAGATTCAAGTGAGACAAAAACCTGAGGCAGAGAGCCATCAGAACACTCACTGATCCTGCAGTCAGGCCCAGCGAAGCCTGGAGCACACTCACAGCGGTACCAGTTCTCTCCATCCACACAAGTGCCACTGTTGTAACTGCGGAGAATTATCACAGGCATTAAAAACTGCTATAGATAAAAAGAACCCAAAATTCTAAAGCAATAAAAAAGCAAAGAATAAACATAGCAAACTTACCAAGGATGAGGACTGCAGTCATTTGTGTCTGTAAAGCAAAGACAGACAGCATTAAACATGTAGATTTTGGCTAATACACCTCTACTAACAGTAAAGAATGATCAAACTTCCCCTAATGCCCAAGTTATATTTAGCTCAACTTTTACAAAAATATGCTGAAATTCTCTACTAAATTGATTCCAGGCTTGTACCACAAAATTTGTTAACTACATTGTGGAACACATGTACACAGGAAGAGATTCTTGTAAAGAATCTAAAGCGGGGGTAAAAAAAGTGGAAGCAGACAGAGCTGCTAGTAGAAAAAGAATGCAGGAGAAAACAAGACAACATCTGTCTCCACTTAGCTCATTTGCAACTTTCTCATGCCCAGGTCAAGGCTGTATCACATAAAGTCATTAAAAACAAAGATTCAGGTGATGCTAAAGCCTACATCAAACAAGCTTTCCCTTCTGGATTCAATCTTGACTCCAAGGGCGACAGGATGAGCTCATGTTCTCATCATGCAACACTCTGGAAGAGTTCAAGCAGAGCTGACTTACTCTGGGTGCATGTGGGTCCTTCCCAGCCCTCCTTGCAGACACAAGTGAAAGAGTCCCCGCTGACTACACAGGTACCACCGTTGTGACAGGGGTTTGGTAGGCAGCTGCTGTTCCTCGCTGTAACATAAACAACATTTGCCGCTCAGTTGTTAAAAAGCCATCAAGCCTGAGCCAAGAGGAACAGCTGAAGTCAGAGCTGCAGCACTCCATCTACTTCCTGGCAACTGTGCAGGCTATTTACCTATGTTACAAGTGGCTCCTTCCCATCCTGCAGGACACATGCACTTGAAAGTGTCCCCCTCGTCATAGCACGTCCCCCCGTTGTTGCATGTCGCCTCATCACACTGGCTCTCACCTGTGGAAAACCCAAACTATCCTTAATGCTGGTGCTCCCTTAGGGCAACGAGTTCAAGCAGCCTATCAGAGCACGTCTGTTACGTTCTGGAAATGCTGAACTTACGGGAGTGGCAAGTTTTTCCTTTCCACCCATTTTTACATTCACAGAAGAAGTCGTTGACCAAGTCTCGGCAAGTTCCTCCATTGTGGCAAGGGTTTTTACTGCAGTCATTAATATCTGGATATGTTAAGGAGAGAAAACAAACTCAGTGGTGTTTACAGAACTGACAAACACAATGCTTGAAAGGAGCATAACCCATTCCTAATTTTGGCTGTGTTTCAGTTTAAAGCACTGTCACATAGATGAAGAGTGTTTCACCCCAGTCCTCCAGTTTGTTTTAATTTTGTTTATAATCTTGTTTCAGTAAAAAAGCAGTGAAAAGGCCTATTACATAAACTACCCTGTTAGTCAGGGGAAGGGAGCAAAGCACTCAACTCCTCTTCCTGAGATTGACAAAATGCAGGTATAATATGCAGACAGGCCATAAAGCGGCATATACTCATGCAAAGGGTTTCTTCCTGGAAGTTACCCAAAGCATAGAGCAGGAAACTCAATAGTGAGAGAGCCAGGTTCTAAACCCAGTCCACCTTTGCAACTTGCACTTAGTTCCAACACAAAAGATTGGGACTTGGTGAGAGGAGCTGGTCCTCCATGGCCTTTGAAGCAGAGTTTATTGACATAGGTCGCTATCATCTTAAGACAGTACCAGTCATTCCTTCCCAATGTTTTCCCAAGAGATCTTTCTGTATGCTAAAGGATGGATAACTTACTAGTTTCACAATATGTTCCTTCCCATCCATCACTACAAATACATTTGTAGGAGTTGATGCCATCAATGCAAGTGCCACCATTTTTACAGGGGTTGCTTTCACAGTCATTGATATCTGCAACAGTTGGGAAGAAAGAAGAGGATTAAAAAAAGAGGGAAAAAAAATCAAACTAGAAGTACAGCTACTAGGAGTCATTATCTTACTGCAGACTGTTTTGGTGCTACTTCCATTTCTAATAATACCCTTTGGAAAGGAAGGGTTACAAGCTAGATGACAAATGGGTAAAAAACTGCACAAGGTGATGAATCTGTCACTATAAAAAACAAAAAATAAAATTCAGGAGTCCTTAAGATCCATGTTAAACCCCACTATTAATTCCCTCAGACCTTGTATATGTAAGGTTTTTAACAACATAAAATAAAAGGCCAGATGGGTCATTACTGTGAACCTTCCCCAAGGCCTAGCAAATTCCACTTTGCCTCGCCCAAGAGTGATATGAAAACTTACAGCAGTTCCAAGGTTCACTAAGTCACAATGAAGAAACCTTAAAGAGGTCTGGGAGGGAAGGATGGAATCTTTTCCCAGTAAAGAGTGGGGGACAGTAAAATACATTCTCTTTTTTGCTCTTACTCTCATGACAGTAGGTGCCAGTGAATCCTTTGTTGCATTCACAGGTGAATTTTCCACCTGCTTGGCTCTTGCACTTCCCATGAGGACCACAAACATTGGAAGAGATGTAACGAACCCCTTCGGGTGTGCTGTTGGAAGCCACTGCCACTGTGCAGCTGTCAATTACTGCAGAAAAGCAGAGACCAGCATGAGAATTATCCATGCAACCCGATTCCTCAAGAACAACATTTTCACTTCCAGCCATGGAAGTTTAGAAGACACTTGTGCCATTGAATCATTTAGGTTGGAAAAGATCTTTAAAATCATCAAGCAAAACCATAAACATATGACTACAAATATGTCTGCTGCTTTAAAATAACATTGGACTCTGCCAACTGCGCATAAAATAAGCGCAGCATCTTATCTGATGGTTACTGGAACACAGCCATAGCGTGGAATAAATGCATCAGGCTGTTTGCTACCTGTGCTTTCTGTCCACATTGACATAATGCTGTCTTTCAATAGCTGATACTTACAAATATCACACATCTTTTCACACAGAGAGAGGCCTAAGGCAGAGGGCAAAATTCAGCCTCTTTATAGCAGAGCTACTCCAGTGACTCCCCTTCTGGAGCTGCGTTAGGGCTCCAGTGAGGCCAGGGGCGGGAACTATTGCCAGACATTGCCCTTCACCTGCAAGGCAACACGAACCTTCACACGGAGTGGTGCGGCAGTGATCCTTCAGGTGGGAGCAGTTCTTCCCTTCATAATCCTCAGGGCAGTTACAGAAATAGTCCATGGCAAGATTGAAGCACTGGGCGCCGTTCTGGCACGGATTTGGCTCACAATAATCTATGTCCAGCTGTAAGTAGTGCACAGAGAGGGAAGGGAAATGGGAAGGAGGGGAAGGGAGTGAGGGAAAGCTTAGTGAAAGAGGTTTATCATGGCTTTTCCTCACCACGACAGGCTGACATTGTGGAATCTGACCTTTTTATCTGCTGCCTCAAAGAATCATTCTTAGCACACAGAGTTTAGTCCCACTCGCCACTATTCCGGCAGACAACTCTCGATATTAAACTGCCAAAGTTAATAGTGAGAGCTCCACAAAGCCTGACGTGCAAACTCTGCAGTCTGCCTAACAATGAGAATCCTCCCCAGCCTGTCAGGGGTTTGTTGGTTTCTCTCCCCGCACCCCCAATATATATTAATCAAGCACTTTCTTGGCAGACTGACAGCGATATCAAGTACAACTTTATACTATGCTTCACTGGATGCAAGGCATTCCATGCTCAGATCCGGAGCGTCAGAACAAACGGCACTGGCTGAGGGCCTGCCTTTCACCCCAGCCTTCTTACCTGACAGAGGTTTCCTGAGAAACCAGCGGGACACAGACATTGGAATCCATTGATTTCATCCTGGCAGTGACCCCCATTCATGCAAGGGTTACTTGCACATTCATTGATGTCTTTCTCACAGTGATCTCCTGCATAGCCAGGTGAACAGATACACCGATAACCATTAACCAAGTCCTAGGAAAGAACAGAAAAAGGTTTCAGAGTTAACGTTGTTCCTCCCTTGATCTATTCTTACTAGGAAGAAAAGAATTATAAAATGTTTTAAAAAAAATCATCTATGTCCAAAATATTCAGAGGGGAAAAATCACACATGCACACAGACCACCCAGTCCCAGTTTACATTCTTAATTTCCAGGCAGGATACATTAATCCACATGTAGAAGGGAAGTGCCTACAGTTCCAGTAGGTAGTTTGCACAACCATCACCTCATTCACTGGTGACACTGGCAGTGAAAATGAGTCATTTATTGAAGATATATTTTTTGCCCTTACTGTTCTACAGACATATCTCAACATGCTGTAGCATGACATAGGCCCTCCCCCAACTTAAAGACATGACCATTTGTACCACCTATTTGCTATTTTCCAAACTTTTTGTGCTTAGACTCAAATATTTTAGTTACTGTTTCAAGTCTTGGGGACAGCAAGGTAAAACAAGAATAGCTTACCCGACAGGATCCTCCATTCTGACATTGTCCACGACAATCGTTAATATCTGCAATAAAATTAGCACGGTTAGAAGGCAAAAATATATTTACACTAGATAGAGAGTTCAGGTCTCTCTAAAACTGCAGCTAGATAAACTTTTTGTCAAGTTTCCTGCATGCCTTCCTTGAGATAAGGTTATTATAATGGGTGGGAAACCTTTCACGATTCTTTTAGGAGAGGCAGTAAAACTTCACATCATTGTTTTAGTCCCTTTATCAGAATATAGCTATGGTACAGGCTAATGACTTTGATAAAATTGTGTATTTTCATTCTTCACCAACTACTCCCTTTCTAAAAACATCAACTGCTGGGGCTCTGCACAGTGTTTAAATTGAGCTCAGAACTCAGGGCACATGCACATATGCCCAAAGAACTGGCCTTTAATAAACCTAAGGGTATGGACACTTACTTATATCACAGTTGTGGCCAGACCAGCCAGTAATGCAGTCACAGTAGTAGCTGCCAATCAGATTCCTGCAGGAGTTGGCATTGACACAGGGCTTGCCCTCACATTCATTGGCATCTGGAAAACCAAGGGGAACATTCAGGGGGGAAGGGAGAAGCCCACGCCCCAGCAATAACCAGCAGTTCCTCCAGAGCTAAGAGGAACTTGCAGCGTACAGCTGGATTAGCATGACTTGAACGAACAAAAGTCAATCATCATCAGCCTCTGAAGGCTCTTTCAGTTTCTCTGCAATTAGAACATACAGGCTATGCTAATTATTTCACAATTACCCAGCCACTCATTAAGAGCAACTTGCCCCCACACACGCATCTCAGCTGAGCATTCTGAAGGAGGAATGCTGCAGCCTGGTCACTGGGATGAGTGTGTTGTGCAAAGAATGCAGCCAACTCACTCTCGGTGAAATCATCCCCATTTAGGAACCCAGCTGTGAGCTCCTGGGTCTGGGGGAGTTGACATGGTTGAGGAGATACAGCAACTTTCTCACAGGGTTAAGGGAGAAAAGCACATGTGAGGGCAGGACTGGGAGGCACAACAGGCAGCCTCCCCACTTCAGGGCAGTCCTGGTTTGAAGGATGTCTCTGGTTAGCTATTTCCTTCAAATGCCAGCATGCTGAAGCAAGGTGATGGAAGCCACACTGCACTAGACCTCAGTCCTGCAAACAGACACTGAATGTCTTCAATGTGCCAAAAGACATCCACAGGCTTCACAAACATGACTGCAAGTAATGCAGGACCACAATCCCTTTTGCATTTTTCTTTTCCAGCTCTGGAACAAGACTGGATGAAGAGAAAACAGTTCTTACCTAGCTGGCACGTTTTGCCAGTCCACTGGGGTGGGCAAATACACTTAAACCCATCAACTAGATCTTGGCAAGTTCCTCCATGACCACAGGGATTTGGAGAACAATCATCAATATCTGTAATGCAGAATAAGGAGAGGCTTAGCTCCACTACCAGACTGGCAATGGCAGTAACTGACAAGTCTGACAAAAGGTTGCCGCTATTCAGGTTTTCCCTGAGGAACAGAAAAACAACAGGACTTCTACCTGGAGCTTACAGGCTGTCTTTGATTTCAGCAAAACCCTCATTTAAAGAGAGGAGTAATGTGAAAAGGGGGTTCAAAGCACTGGGGGAAAAGTTTACTCCTGTGGCATTTTTGCAAGTGGAAATCCTATTTGGATCCAGCAAGGGGAAGAGAGTGCACAGGGGTGTAAATGGCTGCCGGGAGCAATGCTCAGGCTGGGAAACGTTAAGTAGTCTGCCCTGTAATGTTATGAGGGATTGGCAAGACTGAGCAAAACCAGCAAATTGGCACATTTTTAATAAACACTGAAAGGGACTCACTATCAGTACAAGTTGGTCCAGCCCAGCCAGGAGCACACACACATTCAAATCCCGTGGATGTCTCGAGGCAGCTTCCCCCGTTGTGACAAGGGTCGGAGAGGCAGGCGTGCTCCGCTGCACAGGGACAGAAGGACATCAGGGCAGAGGCTACAGCAATGCCACCACAAGCCACCCCTGCTCCCTCCACATGCTTCTGCTCTGGACACACCATCAGCACTCTCGCTGCACCATGTTCCTGCAAAAACCAGGAATTTTCTGGCTCGCAGAGAGTCTCGTTCCACGCTAAGCTCACCAGCACACTGACTGGCACATGCTGGAGCCACGGCCAGATAGGGTGGCTCGCAGTGACCTCCGCAGTGAGCAGAAGGCTCATGTTCAGAGACACCAAACATTCATGACAAAGCATGAGAATAGGAAAGGCTGCATGTTTGTACCCAGCCCTGACTGGGTACACTACAAATTGAGTTTTCCTCAATCTCATAAAGTGCATCCAAAACTAGCCACCAAAAGCTGGCAAGAATTAACTGTCAGGCAGCAGCTCCATCCAACACTTACCAATTTCACAGTTCTGTCCCGAGTAGCCCTCAGGGCAGGAACATTGGTATTTGTCAGGGCCAGTGTTGCTGCAAGTACCACCATTCAAGCAGGGCGGGTGGGTTCCACAGTAGTTCAGATCTGCAAGAGGGGAGGAGCGTTAAAGCCAGGCTGGAAAGTTACAGGAACATCACCATGTGCTTTGTTCTGCTATCCCAGAGCCTTTACAGAATACATGCCCACAGAGGAGAGGGACAGGACAGGGACAAGCTAAGGACAGATGCTAACCATGCTGGCGCAGCAGTGAGGACAAGGGCAGGCAGCTGAGGGCCAGCACGTTTCAGCAGCTCGCTGAGCCCCACGTGCACTCCCACGTGCAAAGTCTGCCAGCGCTGACATCCCAGTGTGACACGGCCCTCTGGGATTAGCATACCTTTGTCACAGAGCTGACCACCCCAGTTGGTTTCACAGAGGCACTGCCATGGTTCAATGCAAGTGCCATGGACACATCCCGGGTGTGGAATGCACTTATCACAGTACTGGCCTTGCCATCCATACTGACACCTTCAGTTAAAGAGGAAAAAAAAATTAGAACAGGGAAACAAACCCAAACCCATCATAATTGCTGTGTGTAGACATGGGTGTACAACTCCAGAGCTTGAAGAAAAGCTGGGAAGTGGGGGAGAAGGGCAGGATGACTGGAGGGGAGAAGCTATTCAAGGATTGTTTGATGGTTTCTTGTAAACAAACATTTTGGTAGTTTTGCCAAGGTCTCTGTAGCCGGCCTCTTGACAAAAGAATAACTGTTCTGAGAAAACCAGCATGAGGCCATTCAGCACAATAACACTCTTTTGGAGCCTCATATAAATGTGACAGAGAGGGTGGGTGTGCACTACAAATCAATCTCTGGACTTTGACAGGGCGCTTTATAAATTGAGGGGGGAAGAAAAAGTCAGTGGAAACAATAGTTATCCAGAGATCCTCATGAATACAAGGTTCCAGGCGTTTCAGCCATGCTGTGTTTGCAGGAAGACAAACTAAACCATAACCAGCAACTCTGAGCCCTTGGCAAGGCAGTAGCAAAACATGAGGAGCTCCCTGCTCTCTCAGGAGCCACCCTTATTCTGAATGGAGAGAGGCACACAGAGCCAGTATGGACTGGGCCACAGTCAGGGATGGAAGAAAGCAGCACAGCAGGATTTTACATGTGTTCAAAGATCAGCTGTCAGTATGCTTCTGAGTTTGATTTATGCTAATAACCTCTTTTCAGGGAACAACTAAATCATGTCCAATTCTGAGAAACACTGATGTCTGAAGAATTTATTATTATTTGAATTATTTATTGTCACCATCAATGAGCTACCTGAATTCTCTACTTAAAAGGAAAATGTTCTTTTAAAGTAAAACCCCCTTAAGGGAAAGCTTATTTTGGCTTTTATTTAGTTCTCACTAGCAAGACAGATGAAGGAACCTTCAGATTAAAGTGGATCTATAGATAGGAACAAGCAAAACAAGTTGAAAATTAAAAGCAAGGGCTTTTTGAGGTACTGCATTTCATTAACAGGTCCTGAGAGTAATTGACCAGCAGCAATTATGCACTAAGCTGTCACTAAATTATGAAAACAAACCTCAGCCCTACAGAAGTCAGCTAAGCTTTCTATTTGTAAAACCCCCCACCATTTTTCTGCTGGCAATTTCTTCTCATGGGAAAAAGCCAGAAGGATCTATCCAATGGATAATCACACACAGCTAGTGATAAGTCTGACTTCTCTTCTAAAAATCTCAGGTGACAAACTGCATCCTAATTGACTTTTTTTCTTTAATAGCTATCAGGATGGCAGCCTTTTCAAAGTCAATGGGAAATTCTTATTAGTGTGTGTGTTAAAAAAAGCCAGTCAGGGCAAAGAACATGAAAAAAAAAAACAGGTAAGGCAAAACAACCACCCTCATGTAGCTCTTGGAAAATCCTTCTGTACAGGGCATATAATGAGAATAACAAAGATCAAAATTTAGGACTAGACTTTTAATATTTATTGCATTCAAAGGAACTTGCCTGTGAGCTTGCATGCAGCCAAACTAAGGGACCTCACCTGCAAAAGCAGGTATCAAAATTAAGGACTGATTTTATTCCCATCAAATCAAAGTGGTTGTGGGTTTTGTTTTCTTTAGGACAAGTGTAAAGAAAGCAAAGTAATTAAAAATCACCACACAGGAAAAAAAATCATGAACTTTAGATGCAAAGGTACTACTTCAAACATCAGTTTCAAAATATAACAAACAAAATTGGATAAGGCTATGGACATTTAGGCAAAGAAAAAGTGGCATATCAATTCCAGAGAAAGATTCACAGTAATAACTCATGTTTAATTATATGCATACAGCAGTTTCTCATGAGAAATTTAAAGTTAACTTTCCTTGTATAGTGATTCATGAGTAAAAAATGGTTTAGTTGGCCTGCATTGAAGAAAGTGACTGGCAGCAAAAGGGAAAGGATATTTTAAGAACGTTTGAAAGTTGTGTGTTGTACCCGAACACAGAGCAGTTTCTGCTCGGATGTTATTTTTAAACCCTGTTGCATTTGTAGCATACAGGCTATATGACTCATCAAAACTTAAAAGAAAATAAAATCTTGTTTCTGTGTTCACTTTAAAGATAGTGGTCTAACTTGGCAAGCAGAAGTTATCTGAAAGCACCAGAAGGACAGCATTGTTTCAAGACTATGCAAATCAAGTGTGGGAAAGTTGCACCTTAAGTAAATAAGAGCACTAGTGCATGTCTGGGCAGTGAGTGGGAGGCAACAGACTTAGAAAGAGAAAGGGAAGAAAAAAAATCTGGAAACAAAGCCTGTTGTTCTGACTAGGAGACAGCAACCCCTACAAGGCATGTTTATTCTGATGACAGCAGCACAAATCACTGGTAGCCCTGACTGATATGCTCCTCTCACCATCTGACCCCCCCCACCCCCCCCATACTTCCTACTACTTGTTAGGCTTTTTTTTTTTATTAAAAAAGATTTAGATTTGATGCTCTGGGAATTAACCACTTTGTATCAGTGCTGCTGAACATTAAAATCTCAGGACAAGTGACAACAGTCCGTTCACTGGCTGGACTTTCACTTTGCCATGGCTCTGTGAGGATGAGAGGTTACTTCCCACCTCACTTTCAGATGGTTCCTTGATTTTTTGTTTGTTTGTTTGTTTTGAAGCATGAATTACAGAAGCAGAGAAAAAGAATGAGCCACTATGGCTATTTAGGCTGAATTCTTCTTATAGAATAGTCTGTCCAACACTTCAGATTCAGTTCCTGTTGGAACTCCTAGTCCACTTCATGCAAAGGTTTCCAGCAGCAGAGGATCCACCAATATGCTTGTTAGGCAGAAAAATGACTTTCTATTCCTTCAAACTTCTGAGTCTTATTCAGAAATACCCAAAATTCACTTTTAACCCTTCCTACACAGGATCAATATGAACATTTTTGTAACCTCAGAAGCTCTCAGTTGTAAACAGAAATTATTAAGGATTACATGCAGCAACTTGGAACCTGCCTGTTGATAAAGAATACCCACATTTAATATCCACTACCACTCTAAGGGTAAGGGACAAGACTTCCCTGTGCTGTAAATATGTGCTGCATATTTTAAGGCATTCCAGATATTTAATTGTTGGGTTATGGATAAAATCTGCTTTCCATTGTTTCCTTGCCAGGACAGAAGGGACTTCAAAGCACAGCAACAAAATTTGGCATTCATCAGAGCCCACTGACAAGATTTCATCCCAGCCATTAACCTCTCAGCACTTGGAGCCAGGCTCACAATGGGAAAGGAACCCAGAGATTTAACTAATCCCATTCTAAAGAATGCTTGACTTTTGCCTACTGATGGAAGAACCCGGGGGATGGGGTGGGTGGGAGTGAAGAAGGGGAAAACACTGAAAGGGAGAAGAAGAAAGAAAAGCCACACTGTACTTCAAGCTTGGAATTGAAGAAAACCAATTAATCAGGCTGCTGGAAAAAACATAGCCACCAAACATTTGCACTATTTGTGCAGAAACAATTAGTTAGTGCTCATTAGGCAGCATTCACGCAATTTATCCCATAGCCCCCTCTCTCTCAAGTGCCACCACTTCACAAACCAAAAGCTTCTTAAAATTATCAGTGCATTAAAAGCCTGCTCCCCTCTTATTCTGGGCAAGTCAGCATGAATAATGTGTCTTGCTCAAAACCACAACTTCCAAAACGCCCTCCCTCTCCAGTCCTATTGTGTTTAGCATCACTTGTTTAATTAGTTGGGGAGGGGTGGGGGGAAAGCAAGGAGGGATAGGAAGCATTTACCTGCACTCTCCTGGAATTGTGCAAGAACCATGCTTGGGGCTACATCCCTGACGACAAATAGCTGTTAAAACAACAAAAAAGGAGAGTATCAGCACACTGCCCACTTCCGGCGCCTTCACACTCGTGGGAATGTTTTAATCTCTAACCAGCACTGTAATCCTGCTGAATCCAAGGTTTTAACCAGTATCTCCTATCAAGTCTACTGGAAGGAAAACCAAGGTAGGTGTCTCCCTGGGATAGGAAATCTATCAGCTTTTCATTTCTATAGGAAATCTGTTCCCCTGACTTGGCAGAGGAATGGTTCCTAGTGCTGTTCAAAGAGCTGCTTTCATGTGGGAGAAACCATTGTGCCTTGCAGAGCTCACTTGCAGTCTACAGGTTTCCTTTCTCTGTGTTTTGCAGGTGATCTGGGCTACTCTCCCTGGCTTTACACCTAATTCAAAGCAGCTTTTAACTACTCTGGATTTAGTTTTGGCTGTATCTCTGAACAGATAGGATATCAAGATGAGCAACAATTCAAGGTGCAGGTAAACTCAGTCATTAAGACAGGCTGACAGTCCGTTCTTAAGACCTGTTTTCTCATTCCCCAATTATCTAGGTAGCAGCCATTCCCTAGTAAACATGTTGAACATGATCTCAGGTGGAATAAACAAGCCTGGGACTTTTCAAACACCAAAGCTTTACACTTGCCAGGTCAGCTCTAAAACAAGTCTCTCCTTCCTGCTTGTCTTGAAGTTCTGCACCAAAGGGGAAATCCTTTTTGAAGTCAGCAGCAGAAATCCCATTGAAGTCAGTGGGCTGGGTTTTCTTCCCAAGGGCAAAGATGTGGATAAGCAGAGAAAGAACACATCTGCTAAGTGCCCAGTACGCTCTCCAAGACTTTAAGGCAAGGCAGAAACTACTCTTCCCCTGCACCCAACTCTCCCTGTAAAGAGCTGGTTACTGTCCCATCAGTCCTCAGCCCCTGTCTGCACAATCTAGCCCCTGAATGTAACCTGGATAGGCCACCCCCAAATCCCTCCCAGTCCCACTGGTCTGCAGGTTGAGCATTTGTCACAAACCTTTGTTGCACTCTGGTCCCATCCAGCCTTCCAAGCAGGTCTTGTTGCCATTCTGGTCACAAGTGTGGTGCGTGAAGAAGTCGTCTCTGGGTCGGCAGAACTTGTTGCAGCCAAAGCCATAGTAATGTTCTGCACACGTCACGCGGATCTGGTACTCGAAGTGGGCAACTCCGGCGTTGTGTTTGAGCGTCTGCCACTGGCGGCTGGGATTGATCATGCCAGAGTGGGAAGCCTTCTCAATAATGCGGTCGGGGTCTGCAGGCACAAGAGGTGTCAGAGTTAAACCTTCCTTTAGGTCTTCTCATTGACTCCCACATCACAGGCAAGACTCTCTGAGGCAGCCAGTTGGTTTTATTAACTTTCTGTTTCAGACAGTCAAATAAGGCTGCCCTGAAGCTACAAACCATTAACTGAAACACACATGCAGCATTATCAAACTGAATCAAGCTTGAAATCAAAAGGGACTGTTCAGTCACTGCCAATTGCTTACCCCTTTTGCAGCGTAAGGCATCCACTAAGAATTCATACAGTTCATGACTAAAGAAAATTCAGCTCCAACAGACTGGTACATTCCCCTGCTCCTCCGTTAATGGCACTAGTTCTGTTTTCAACTGCAGCATTTAAAAAAACAACATACTCCAACAGCCTAATAAAGCCATGTCTACTGGCTGAACATAGGCACTGCAGAAGGTTTGCAGCCTTTTCCTTGTGTGCAAACACTGAACTGAAAACTACCAACTCCAGCATTCAGATAACATCAGCAATCTCACTAGATTTTGGCTGAGAAATACCATGGAAGTCCTGTCTTCAGACAGCAGCTGAGAGTATGAAGTCAAGATGACCAGAGCTTAAAGAAGGCTCAAACTACTGCATATATGTGCTATATATCACCTTCCTCTCTACAGAGCATTTCAAAGTTTAGGTTTGCACTTGATATTTAGTTCTAGCAAAAGTGTTCTGGCTTTCAGAGCCATACAACTGTCTAAATTATGGCTTGAAATAATAATAGTTCACATTTGCTTGGAACATTGTATATATCTGTAGTATTTCACTTTGTAGTCCAGGTCTTGTGACTTAAACGATCTGACACTGCCTTATGACCTGCTGCTACCCAGCACTTGACTGCTGAGTTAAAGTTTATCGTAAAACAGCCAAAATATCCTCGCAGACTGAGCTCAAAACCAACAGTGAGTACATGGGAGCATAATCCAGCAACAGGAGAATTCGAGGTAGGAAGGCAGTTTGCCAATGATGTGTTAGCAGCGTGTAAAGTACTGGCACCTCTGAGCATTAAGAATTAAAATGTACTGATGTGCTGCTTGTTCTTCCAACAACTACAAAAGAACATTCTGGGATTTTACATAAAACAGAGCTGAAGACTAATGAAGTCGCTACTAAAGCCCTAAGATCACACATGGGCAGTTTTTAATCTAAGACACTTTTAAACCTATTGCTAAGGACCTTTGAGTTGCAGCTTTCAAAACAGAACTTCCCAACTGGATTCTCAAGCCTCAGATACCCATTATGGATCCACCACTAGGTCCTGCCTGCTTGTCTGCAGTTTGTCATGAAGTCAAAGCTCTTGCTGTACAATCACACAAGAGTGTCAATACTCAGACGTTGTGAGCATCTGCCCATTTTTGGGGGTATTTGTGACTTGAGACTACAGCATTCATTATGTGTTTACAGTGTGAAATTAAGGGCAACAACTTCTTATTCACCTTCTGGTATTTCTGGTTCTATAATATTTTTCCATTTAAATCAGTTTTTATTATTCATTGGCACTAAGCCCCCAACTCCACAACTATGTGTCAGACTTTCAAATGCAGGCAGGCTTTTATTAGTTTAAATCCCATTCACAGGTAATGTGGATGCCTAAGGACCTTTCCATACTGGTACATCCAGAGCAATATCACATTCTGTGCCGTGCAGGTGTAAGGCTCTTAGATCTCATCAGCAAGATTATTGACTAATTCTAAGAGGTACTTAAGCAGATGGATATCTGCTCATCTTGAATGGGGCTAGTCTGGCAATTACAGTTCCACTCATGCGTGCTGGAGATGGCTCTGCTGCACTTGCCAAGATTACACTCCATCCACAGCACAGCTGGAAAGCAAAGGCACTTCCCCAAACACCAAGTGTGCATAAAGACATCCTGCTCCTTGTGAGTAGAACAACTTTATCCTCTCCTGTAAGTGGCAGAAGAAAAGCAGAACGACACTCAATTTAGTTTTGCAAACCAACCCCCCACCTCCACCCCCACACTCATTCTTGCTTTTCCAGTCTTTTCCTGCTCCCCCTTGGGAACATACCACGGACAACTATTTCAGTCCTTGGCACCAGAAAAGGAATTGCCTTGAAAAAGTGATCTTTCCTTCTGCTTCTGCTCTTTCATTCTTCTCCTATCTGCCAGCTCATTAGGAGCTTGTCCTTGCTGTATATCTATGACCTCTCACTGCAGCCATCAGCTCTTTGGAGACCTTAACCATAGCCTGAACTCAAATGGAAACACCCTTTTAAGTCCACTGGACTTCATTTTTTTGGCAGGTGCTCAGATGAAACCCAGCTGCAGTTTCCTTCCGGATCATGGATAAAATGTCTTCCATTGGATACATGTTTAAAAGCTACCCCCATCCACCTGAATTCAAACGTAGTCTCACAGGTTTAAGCTCCCTTTCCATTAGCCATCACCCACAGTTTTCACAATGAAGCGCTGGCATGTTCCTTCTTGTAAAAGAGCTCCTCCACCCTTGCCTATTCCCACCTGTCAGTGTGCACTTACACAAGGGTGCTGACCCAGACTCCAGGGGAGGCATTGCAACAACCCTGCCATTCTTAGCCCACACCAGCCACGGTTTCAGTTTTATAGGAAGCAATCCCAACACAGCAGAATGGTTAAGTAAATAAAAAGCAGCAGTCAGCCAGGCTTGAAACAAAGGGATCTTCTGAACTCCACTGCCTTTATCTGACTCAGAAGCCCATGCTTTGATAGAAAGGTTAGAGGAAGCATTAACCCATTAGAAATTGATGAAGTGGAAGAGAGGCTTTCTGTACATCTCAGGCTTCCGCTCTGCACTTCACTGTCAGAGACTCTGTTGGTTTTATTCACTTCTTGTGGCTACACTTCAAAGCTATAAATCCCTCTTTTTATTCAGTGGGCAACTGTATCAAAGGTTTTAGACACAAGGAAATGAGCTAATTTTGCCTGCCCACCTTTGCATTTCAGTGCTCCAATGTCTGGAAATTATAACTATGCAGCATCAGGAAGCAAAAACAACAACAGAAAAAGCCCAGACTTCTCTGAGCAGTTTGGGTGGCCAAGGACAGCACAGTTATTTTTGAAAGTCTTTGTTTCAGACAACTTCCAGCCACGGCTTGGTTTACATTGTGAAGTCTCTTATGCCTGCCTGGAATTCACATGCAACTGATACCAGTAATTTACAATAGCTCTTTGACACAGTTTGAGATGCAATGTCAGCCCATTAGCTTTATGTATGAAGCAACAGTAGCAAGATGGCAACCAGACAAGAACCAGAGTAAGAAAACCATTTGAGTTGAATCTTGGCTTCAACAAAGCACAATTCTCATCAGCTTCAACAGGGACAGAATTTAACTGCAAGCCACTCTTGGAAGTGAGACAAGAGAGAGTATGTGGTAAAGCGAACGTAGGAGGAGTGGAATGTAGAGGGGGAAAGGAAGCATCCACTCGAGGATCTTCTAACAACTGCGTTGATCAGAGGATGCTTTCAGAGCTATTGAGAAGTCACACAAGGCCTACTAAACCCACTTTTATTGTTGAGAGCTCTCACGGGGTCTTTACCATTCAGTGGCAATTAGGGCAAAAGAAAATCCTGGACATCAAAAAAACCCACTCTTCTCATTATATGATGACAATTGTTTAGTTCTAATCATTTTCTTAACTAGTTCTTCAAGCCTTACTCTGAAGCTCTGGGAAAGCTAAGTCAAGCACAAAGGAGAAGTTTTGTGCAGTGCAGCGACTGAAGTGACCTACAGATGGATAAGAGACAGCAAAGCTGGAGCAGGAATGCAGATCAGGAACATATGCAAGAGCATGTCTACACTTGGTCAAATGCACTGCTGAGAAATGAGACAATTTTGTCTGAAGACAATTGTACTTCCAGAACATGAAAGCAAAGAAAGGGTTCATTGTGTAGCTTTGGAAATGCAGCTGTTTCATGAAAAAAGATGAGCTCTAATAATAAAAGTGGCAGAGACCCAGTCTGAAACAACTCCCAGACCCTACTATAAACAAGGCTTTAATTTTCAATTCAAGCATCTTCCACTTTTAATATTTCACTGCTGCAGCAGCATCTACTTTCTTCTCCTGCATATAACACTCTATATCCAAGAAATCCCCCAGCCACTGCTCCATGATTGTGCTCGGGTAGAGTCTGAAATCACAGGTACTGCAGCAGTGCTGAATGAGGCTGGTTGTGGGCACTCCGGACAGGCCACATGGTTTATCTCAAGCAACAACTGCTTTTCTGGAATGAAGAAATTATAAGACATGCCATGTACATTCAAAAAAATATAAGGAGCAGATCATACTTCTCCAAGGCCTTTCTCTCACGAGGCGTGAAGCCCATTTCATTCCTCCATAGCTGCCACCTTGGCATTCCAAAGCAGACTGCAAGAAGCTGCTGTAAGATTTCTATAAGATGGACCACAGTGCTGCTGCTTCCTTGCTGAAGAAAAAGGCTTGTTGTGTCAACAAAAGCTTTATGAGTTCAGATTCACACTCTCTCCTGTGGCTTTTACCACACACACACTGTTAAAGCCCTAGGTTGAAACACAGCTGATTTTGCCCACCTCCTTCAGTAATAGCAGGCAAAAAGCAGAACAGCTCGTGTACCAAGAGACCCCGTCAGCTTCCTCTAGCCACAGGAAAAGCTGAGCAGATTGGTTCTGAAACCAACCAGAGACATTCCAGAAGAAAGATCTCCACCCTTAATTTTCAGCCAGATCTACCAGGTGGCATCTGGTAAATATTTTTTCAGCCCCTGCAAACAAACTCCCAGATATCCAACTCCCAAGGAAGAGCTTGTAGTAACTCCTCTTTCTTATCTACTGCCTTTAGATGGATATGAAGTCTTATGCAGATTTTAAGTTGTTTTCTTTTTTTAAAGCAGTACACTCAGTTTTGAGAAGTGCTTCTTTTACAGAGAGGTGAACAAGACTTAGGCTTCTGAATATTGGTCTTAATGAAAAAAACCAAAACAAGACCAGAAAAGCAAACAAAGAAACCTGAAGAAATCCCTTGGCTTTTACTCTCCCAGAGGAGAAAGAAGGAATTAACACCATCTATTTTTAGGCATCACACCATTGGTGCCTAGGTGAGGAAGCTACTGACCCTCTGCAGGCAATGTGAGTGAGACAGGCTGCTGCAGAGCCTGGAGGAACTGCTCCAAGCTGTTTGGGGGAGAGTTTTTCCCTCTCCTTGTGCTCTAACTCACAGCAAGCTGGTGAGGCTCCCAGAGGCCTTTCAGTGCCCAGGACACAGAGATGTCAGAACTAAATAAACCAGAGGAAGGAATACTTACTTGTGGAGTTATCATTGTAATCCCACGCCTCAACAAGCAATGTGTAGGATCTCTGCAAAAGAGAAATAAGAGTTAGTTTCAAAGCTACACATGACTAACGGAAAGAAAAAAAAACCTGCCAACAATTTTAATTAAAAAGAAAAATTCTGGTCTCTGCCCCAAAGCAGATACTTGAACACAGAAATAGGTAAAAGATTATGCTTGAGACAAACATGATCTTCTTGAAACTCTGTAAGCTACCTTATCCAGTCTGACTTAGAAGACCTTTCACCTTGGATAGCTCATCTTTGTCACCATTAAAGCATCTTATGTACTTAACCAGGAAGTACAGCCTTTGCCACTGCACTCCAGCCGAAATAAAGCATGTGGGACAACTGCACATGGAAGACAGAAAGCACTGGGACAGCACCGCAGCATCAAAAAACCCCAAACCAAATCCCCGCTCTCAAAATCTGCTTCAAAAGAATTTTAGTTACGGAAAAATAGTCTCGATGTCCCTTCCCCCAGCCATCCTGAAAGCAAGAAGTGTTGCTAAGATTACTGTGCCCTGCCTTGACAGAGCAATCTCCAGGGACTTTGCTTTTCAGCACCCCCTTTGAAAGCTTTGTCTGCATGAGGGCCATCGCAGCTCCCACAAGTATCAGGTAACGGAGGAAGGACTGATGGATATGGGAAGGGGGTGGGGTGAGAGAGAAGCATTGTAAAACAAAGGCTAAGATCAGCCTCCTTGGAAGAGCGTGGAAAGGGAAGCCGCGCTATCCACCAGTGCCCCTTTTACAGATGTTCCAAGCTGCCAATGAGCTCTGCAGCACTTCAGGAATAATAATCATAAGCATAAACTGACTGAAGTGACTCCATGGGCTGGAAAGATGCCAGCTATTACATCTAAGCCACCTTTATCTTCAATCCTAACTTGAGAATAAGACCCATTAAAACATCTCCTCCTCCTCGAGCTCTACCCCGAGGTATTATTATCCAAGTGTATCTTTCAAAGTTGCCATTTAGCCAGCCATATCCAAACTTACACAATGATTAAAAACCAAAACAAAACACCTCCTCTCCAGAAGGGAAAAAAAAAAAAAAAAAAAAAAGCTGAGGGAAAATAAGCAAAAAATATGACTTGCAGAATAAAAAATATAATAACTACAGATAAAGCAATAAATGTAACATCTTTCTGGAGAGCAGAACAATAACACTATAAATAAAAATTCTGTGAAGAGTTTTGATGCTTTGCCACAGCAATTGTGCACTACAAGGTTTATTTCTCCTTAATTGTGTCTGTGTTCAGTCACAGGCTGCTCATTTGTGGTCTGCAGTGCCTCTCTGTAACAGAGGCCAAAATACAGTTCGGAAAGTGAGCTGCTACAAGGTGCACAGGGGTAAGGCAGAACTCAAGAGTTCTGAAGAGGAGAGGAAACAAAAAAGGTGGAAAAAAAAAGAAAAAAATAAAGAGAAGAAGAGTTGGAGCAGACTGCTTTCTCACGACTGGACACAGCATGAGGCTCTGAATGAAAACCCAGTTTGTGATGGACACTGGCTTGCTGTATAGCCTAAATATGTTTCATATTCAAAGCAGATCAGGATTCCATTCTGTTCAGTGATAACTGTGGGAAAATGCTTTGAAAAGTAAGCAAAGCTGGGCAAGCCAGGACATGCACCCAAACTTCTATGCAGAAGCTCTATTGGCCTGAACGATTTTTGGTTAATATTTCATGAAAAGTTATATGTTACTTGTTTCTATTTTAGACCAAGTCGACAACTTGAAAGAAACTCTAAAAATCAAATAAACCAAAACACAACTTGATCATCTAACACTGCTGAAAGTAGGTTTAAGAAGTTCTTGCACAAGTCAGTGGTGAAAAAAAAAAAAAAAAAAAGAACCAAAACAAACAAAACCAGAATAGAACTCCCGAGCCATATTACAGATGCAGATTGCACTATCTTGGGTGCTTCCTCAGTGGTTTAATTACCAACATTAAGCAGCACAACCTGAACATGTTACTGCAAGCTTGACAAAAAATATTATGATATAGAGAATGAATTATGACAACTACCACTACTTCCAATAAAGTTAAGGATGTTTTCCTTTCGGCCTTGCATAATTGTTTTGGAAGATATTTTGTCTAAACTCATAGCAACAGTTCCCTGCTGGTTCTCAGCACTGTTTACCAACACACCTAGACCTTAAGGAAAGGAAAGGCTGAATCCTAACTGTGAGTGCTACTGTTGCTAGATACTCGTGTGACCACTTTCCACTACCACACAGGAGTTTGGTTAAAAGAGAGGAGATGCTTCAGCTGAACTGGATGGAAACAAAATGCAGGGGGAACAGACCTACCCTGGCAATACCCTTGTTTCTAACTGCACCCTCTCATTTCATCTGAATGTATTAAATTAAGAGTCTCTGTCCTGAAAAGGGGTGAAACAAAGAATGGCATTTGATCCCTTGGCTCTGTCCCTCTCAGCATGGGGAAAAGACCAAAAAAACCCAAGACTTTGTGTTCAGAATGGGACAGTTTTAAACAAAAGCCACACAGACACCCAGAACCTCACACCAGTATCAAACCCTTTTCAACAATTCAACTATCACATATCTCTAGCTAATTCCCTCAGCCCCCTCAAAAAAGTAGTTCTGTGCAAAGCTGCACTGTTGAGATTTTTTAGAAGTGCGTATCATCCCCACTCTATAGATCAAGGATTCAGATATCTTAGGAATGACTGCTAACAGTGTGGAGGTTTAGGTTTTCCCATGCCCATAGATGACCTCTGCCCATCTTTGAATAAATATATATATTCAGACACAAGAATTCCACATTGTGCACCTTATTCCATCAAAGCAATGTCCTAGGCAACAAGGCAGCAGTGAACTCTCCAGAGTCACACCCAATTAGCCACTGTAAACCTGAGCTTGACCAGAAGGCAGGGATTCTGGCTTGAAAGGAAAGGCAGCTTGAAAGTAACAGTAAATTATAAGCAAGTCCTTAAACTTTGCAGAACAGCCCAGAATACTGAAAGGCAGCATGGCCAAATTTAAGGAGAACTTCTGTGAGTTATGCTAGGAGAGGATGGAAGTAGTCAAGTTCACACTCCAAAAAACAAAACATCAGTGTGCAAGAGCTGTTTTCCTCAGTGACAAGACACTGTGTCTTGTTCCACTGATAGTACAGCTCGAGAGACTGTGCAGACCTGAAACCCATCAGAAATTGTCCCTTTTAAGGATCTCAAAGGGCAATACAACCTCCTTTCTGGTCATTTAAATTAATCCTGGCAGCTGCAGGTAAACAGGTGTTTAAAGTTCTTTGCTTGATTACCTTCTTCCCTCCCTTCATCCAAACATCCACCTAAAGGAGGTGCTTTTGTACTCTGGCTTCTAAAGGCATTCTGCAAGACAGTGGGCCAGAGCAAGATTAAAACATCCGACTCCTCACAGCTGAAGCACTGCCTCTGTTTTCAAAGGGCTTGCAACTCGTCTAACTCCTTTGCCTCCTACCCCTGTGGTTAGAGCATGCAAGAGCTTTGCTGAGCATGTGAAACCATGACTAGACAAATGCAGTGGGAAGCTCTGCATTCAGAGTGCTGCACCTGCTCCTCCTCTGCCAAACAAGGAGAGCAGGTTAAGCCCAGCCACCTTCTCCTCACGCTCTGCACAGCTCTGAACACCAGCTTGAGAACGGTGCTCACACACACCCTGTCTGCAGCCAGGGCAGATGCCGAGGACACCGGCACAGCAGGGCCACAGGAGTCCAGCTGTGACATAGGCAAGAGGGAAACTGAGGCACGTTTCACCATGCCCAGGGGCCAGGGAGGAGGGCATCTCTGAGCAGGGTTAAAGCTAGCCACAAACCCACTTCCTCTGAACAGCACTGTCACTTGGGTACCCTGTCACCCCACGATGACACTATGCAGATGCATCACCACATTGTGCCATGGTTGGTCAACTTTGACAGCTCAATATCCTTCAAAGGAGTTAAAGGCAACTGGCTCCTCACCCAGAGGATATGCGAACATACTCCAGAAAAGGAGGAAAACCACCTAACCCTCTTAACCTTTTGTGAAATGGAACATCATCAGGAAGCTCTTCTTTGGGACAGCCTACGTTAGGACAAGGCAACACCCTACAAAGCTGTTACTCCCTCAAGCCCATGTATATAAACACAGCCCAAGCTGTGGCAATCTCTCTCATGCCTCAAAACCTATGGCCAGGAGCTCAGCTGAACCCTGAGCAGGCAGCCCAGCCAAGGGCTTCATCAGAATATGCCCACACCAAAACATAGCACGCTGCTCCTTTAGGCTTCACTCTGAGCAGCTCCTTTGTTGCTCTAAGTGCCAGTAAACCCTGCACTGCCACAGAAAGGAGACAAGAAAATGAACTGAACCATATCAGCAGCTGCAGGAGAGACCTGCCCCCTGTCCTGCCTTGGCAAGGGAAGGCAGCAGCCGAAGTCAAGACCTTCGCCGCACCAGAACAGCCACCCTCCTGCCAAATGATGAAGGACACAAAAGTACCGCTATCCAAACTATGCATATGCTTAAGCATCCAGTAAACCAGGCTGATCTCTGATCTGGCAAGCCTGCTGGAATAATGAGTATCCTGTGAATACATAATGTGCTGAAGTTGCCATTGTGTGAAGTAAGTCCATGGTTTGTCTGGGAGCCGAGCAATGCTGAGTCTACTGCTGCTTCCTGTTGCTTGTCCTGTATTAGCATTATTTTTGGATAGGCCCCATTATGTTCTGTAATCCTCACTGCAGTCAGTATGGCCACACTATTGTTCTTGGTTAATATTAGCAGTCAATGCCTCTGTCTGGGTGGCCGGACTACAATATATTCCAACCATAAAACTAGCATGCTTTAATGGGACAATGTACTGGGCTCAGAGGGGAGACTTGGGGTCTTCCCTCCACCCCTACTTAAAAAAAAAAAAAAAAAGTAAAAAAAAGAGTATACCAGATTCTTTTTTCCCCCTTTTTTAAAGCTAATGATTTCAAGTGATCTCAACTACCAGAGTGCTTCATACAACAGCAGCATTTTAATCAGCGCCTTATCTAGTTTGGAGTTATTTTCTCACGGAGCCCCACTTGTCAAAGAGCAGAAGATAGGCCAAAATGTCAATGGTTGCTTTCAACCTTCCCCAACAAGCAGATTACCTGCCCTTATCAGTCCCCCTACCTGTTTAAAGCATCCCACTGATAATTAAATGCACCAGTTACAAAAGGGTGGTAAGGTTAATAGACAGAATACCTAGTAGCCAGCCAAGCAAAACAGTCAGGTTCACATGGAGCAAGCCTGAACAAGAAGCCTTTCTACTTATTTACCTAAGTGCCTAAGAACTGGGTTGAGCTGGTAAAGGACTCTGGATGTTTGACTATTTACAAACCACTTTAACCACTTCTATCCACTTTTTGCAGTTTCTTCTGAACACTACAAGAATAATGAGTGTAATTTACACTGTAGAATAGTGACCACAAGAACCATGAGCTCCACAGACTAACAAGAAACAAATGCAACAGCTTCTAGTTTTGACATCTTTCCTTGTGTTACAACACAGGGGTTACCAGTTAAATTATTAGAACTGAGTCAATTAACACATAAAACTTCTGTTCATCTAGAGAAATTCAAAGGCAAGCTTAGTTTCAGTTTTCAAAACCAATCCTGTCATTTGTGTTATCTACAGAGAAGTACTTTTAAGAACTGTAGCTTAAGGCTTTTGCTTCGCAGGGCATCACAACTGCATTAGGAGTGAAGTTGGAATAAACAGCTCAGACCCAAGTGCACCAGTTTCAGAACCAGCAGACTTCTACTCCAGCCTCCAGCCCACTGGGAAGCGATGTTTCCTTGAGTGAACTGCAACTTTAAGCATAAAGCATCAATTTTATGCAATTTATTTTCAGCCATGCTGACTTCCAGCTGCATAAACAAGCTGACAGTGCTGGATGTGTGCAGCCTGAGAAAGTTTAGGAATAAGCTTCAGTGTCAAGCCCAATCCAGCTGCCACTGAAGTTAAACTGGAGCAGGCCATTATTATAACAAGAACAAAAAATCTAGGAGCAGGCAAGATGAGGATTTATTTTTAGACATATTATGTTAATATAATCAAATGGATTTACCATGAAGATGAAGCTCTGAACTGGTTCGAACATAAAAAAACTCTTTTAACATGTAAGAAGTCCATAACCTCTGAATGGCTGCATCACTTCTCTCCAGTCCTGGGAAAAAAACAGCCTTGTGATGCTAATTATGCTTCAGATGTCACTTAATACTCCCAGCTCTGTTTTGAATAGTAATCCTAGGCAAAACATTACATTTTGAGTGCTAAGATTTATTCTTATATTATTAATCAACAATAAATGACAGAGTATGGATTTGATTAATATGCATCTTGTTATTATAAGAATTTCTTCTGATCTACCCATGCTCCAAGATGATTTATCATGCCTTGCTCAAGAAAAGCTTGAAAAATAATTTAGCATTTACTTCTACAAGTTTTCAAGAAGTTAACTGGAGGGAGAGAAGAAACAAAATGAAAAGCCAAATTTTACTCTTATGACTGTGATATATTGGGCTTAAAAGAAAAAAAAATAGGAGGTTAATGTAGTAATATTTTTTTCTCAGATTCAAAATACTGTTACTTTAATATCAGCTGCAGATTAGTATTTTGGACACCTCCTGTGTCAAGAGAGAGGGAAAAAGTTCACAAAGCTTAAAAAATACTAAAGCTCTTTTACTATGCCTCCCTAGCCACAGAAAACACCTTTTACGTCTTCAGGAATCAGGACCACTAGGATTTATCATGAAAAAGGTGCTAGGATGACTATTTTTATTTTAATGTTTAAATAAGATGTTCAAAACTCTTTTAAATTGTATTTTATGTTAAACTCACTGAGATGCTGGAGGGTTTTTTTCCACTTCAGTAGTTTCCTGGTGTGTTGGTGCAATTGGCCCCAATATTAAATAATTACAAGGAGCATAATTTTGGAATAAACAAGGTGTTTGAAATTGGAGCTATGCATACCAAAGGAATTGCAAAGTTTGACCTTCTTACTCAGTCTCGCCAAACCCCCCATAAGATCTTTCTTTATATAAAAGCAAAGTGCAGTGTTAAGTTTCGCTTAGTTAATTGATGCTCAGCTCCCTCAAGGTGCAGCACACATCACACTTGGTGTTCTTTAAGAAAGGCCAGAGGTTTGATTCATGTGAGAGAAGAGCATGTGTCTGCCTTGGAAGCAAACTTGTTCAGACAGAACACTTTGACAAGTGGAACATGGAAATGCTTTTGTTCCATACTTTTTTATATGGCTTCATAAAGCCAAGCTTGCCTGTCAAGAAAGTCAATGAAGTCTCGAAATGAATGTAACAAGCAAGCCTAGGTGCCATTTCACTTTTTTAATCATCATCACTATTATTTCAATGCACTGAAGAACTACCAGCTACTGCAGGGACAGCTTTCTGCTCCACTCCAGTTCCTTTATGCTAGGCTGGTGCCCTGTTTCCTAGCAACTTACTCAAACCTCCCATCACTTAAATTAATTTATGGCCCACCATCTCCACACCCATTACTCAAAGGGGAACGTATCAAAACTGACAAGAGCAAACCCCGTAAGTTATTAATAAGACTCTGACACTTCAAATCTACATTACAACTGCAAGTTTCCTCTAACAATACTTTTAAAGCACCCCATTCTCTCCCCTTCCTCTCCTGCATGATGAATAAATGCCTCTAATGCAATGCAACTATTTTTCACAAATGGCATAAAAGGGGGCAGATTGACATGGGAAGAGGCTTTTTTTTTTTTAATTTTTTTAAGTAGTCAAGGCAACAAGATTCTGAATGTTACTACTGACTCAAGCTGGAACATCTAAGAAAAGCCTCCCTTGGAGAGTAGAACACAATCCAGAGAAGGGCATGAATTTTCAAATGCAATGTGATTAACATTTTGGTCTAGCTCTTATTACCTCTACCATAATTTTCAGCTGAATTTAGTCAAAGATACCTGATGATCAGCCACATGAGTAAATGCAACGCTAATCTCAAGCTCTTTACTGAAGTCAACAGTATTCAGCCACCTAAAGAGTTTTTTAAGTTCTGAAATTTCAGCATCAGATTAGAGCTGACTAAATTAAGTTTACTACTTTATCCGTAGAGCTTTGAAAACGCCTGAAATGATTTGTGTACACAATTTTAGTACAAATAAGAGCTTTGCCACATTAGATATTCTTTTGTTCAAATGCCATTTGGAAGTCACAATAGCTAGCATAAAAGCTGTGTCCTGTGGAAGCTAAAGCTGGGAAGCAGGCTTGATAATTGCACATGGACTATCATCAGAGTCTCAAAAAGTGCATTTCTGCCTGGGAAAATGCAAGAGCATATTCCAAAATTCCAGGCTTATGAACCAAGCATCTGAAGTTGTTGAGTTTTACCCATTTCAAAGGTTGTGCTAGAGTTTTGCTGCTGCTGCTCCAGGATTCCAGTGCTGAATGGGATTCAGTGGGACAATAGAAGCATTTCTTTTACTAAGATGCAGGCAAGCTTAAGAGACTTCTGTCAGGGTCCCCACCCCCTAAACCCACTCTCTACACACAGATTTCCCTTACCAACCCTTTGAAGAGACAGGCTGCTAAGAAGGAACATGTTTCATTTTCACACCATTTTATATGCATACCTATAGATTCAAGGCAGTCAGATTACTAGGAGCTAGTTTAAAAAAAATCCTTGATGTACCTGACTTCTCTGACAAAAGTCAAAATCTGCAACACAATCATTACAGCCATTGGCAGAGCTTCAAATACCTCGGATTTTTACTAAGCCCTTTATCCCTTTGATGGCATATTTGATAACAATTTTATCTCATTTCATGTTGGGGAAAAAAAAAAAGAGAAATAAAAGAGAAAGAAATAAAGGACAGACTTGTACTTTCAACAGAGAATACTTTTGTTAACTCTGCTATTGTACTTTGCAATACTATCTCCTTAAAAACGGAGACTTAATTTCTGCCTTGTGCCTCTTTAGCCCTCGATATTCCACAAGTCCCGACTGACAGAGGAGGCAGGTAGGAGGCAGCACAGGACGCCTCAAGAACACACGGCTGCCTGCAGCACTTGGCGGCAGGACCACAAAGTGGGTGTCTACACCACAACTGGAGAAGGAATGCTTTTGGGACGGGCTTTCCTCCCCTCAGAAGAACTCCAGGCTCTCCCAGCAACCAGTCCTTATCTGACTATGAAGGGCCAAGCTCTGGAAGGTGCTTCCACCTTGCCAGCAGCGACAGTGGCAGAGGATAGGAAATGAGATTCACCCCTCCCCTGCATGCACATTCAGGGCCCTCCCCTCCCAAAAATGACCTTAGGCATCTAGGTTAGGATGACTGGATTTACAAAACTGCTGAGCATCATCATACCCCAGGGCAGTTGGTAGGAAATTGTCTGCTCAGCGCCTTTTGGAGAAGGGGTGTGTGTGGCAGGGGGGAAAGTTTTGTTTCCTAGGTGATCTCAAAATACAAGTTTTAGGAGCAGAAATTTGGGAGCATTCAGCGTTCATACCACAGCATCCCAGAGAGACACCTCAAAAGACAGACAGGAGCCCCCCAGATCAGTCAACCCCAGGTTTTGCTCGCCTGCATGTGGTATTGCCGGACACAAAAACCGTGCACCTCCTGCTATCCGAGGCCACGGCAATTGTCCATGTCCATAGATCCTGGGGCCTGCCTCTGTGGGTTTGGCCTCAGTGATGGTCGTTTTGGAAATACGGTCCTCACTTTCTCTGCAAGGAGCTGAGGGCTCTCTGCAGAGCTGACCATCAAAGCATCAACCCTCCTGAGCATCCCAGAAGAAACAAGCAGCAGTGATGTCTGAGTATTTTTTCCAGCCAACAACAAAGCAGGACCACTGAAGAAGGGGTCACCAATCCTCCATCTCTCTGCTCCACGGGGCTGACCAGTATTTACTAGAGTGGACCACGTTGGAAAAATGACTGGCAAAAAGCCCCACCTCCTTGAACCACTGAGTTTTGCACACAACTAGAGGGAAGCCAGAATCTCTGGACTGCAAGAGGCAGGAAGCCAGGAAAAGGTGCACTGTGGGGAGGAGTGGGTGAAGTGCACCAAAAGCTAAAGCCAGGCTTTTCTCAGTCTTTAGCTTCTGGAGTCCACAGGCACCCCCAAACACAGCCAACTTCCTAGGAAGCTGGCAACTACTTCACCAAGAACAGCAACAGCAGCTCCCCATCCACACCAAACAGCGCAGTGAGATTTCCCCTTGGGAGAAGCAGGAAGCCTTCCCAAACACGCTCCAGGGAAGGAGGCCAGCTATGACACACACTTTTCACACGGGATTCCTCTACAGCCCCTAACCCACTGCTCTTCTGGCTTAAGCCCAAGACTTCACTGGTTAAGAAAAAAAAAAAGAAAACAATGAACTTCTGACCTTCTGAGTCTCAAGAGACTTATTCATGCTGTAAAGTGCAGAGATACTGGGTTTGCTTCTCTGACCCATTTAGATCCCCCTCACTGCACATCTGACTTTCAAATTTAACAGGCTGTGCATTGTGAGCCCCAGGGAACAAAAACAAAAACACCACTACATTTTACTCATTTCTGTGCTGCGGATTCCCGATGCTCTTGCCAAGATGCCTGCTCCCTCCCAAATCCTGATCCCTCTTCCCTTGGCACAAGAAGTTGGAGTTCAGCTCACTAAGCACATCTCAAGCACCATCCAACAGCGCCAGAGCAGCTCAAACTCACCGGCCAGGCAAAGCTGAAGGGGATAACGATCCGGTTCTTTTCATTATTCCGGTTGTACTTTAAGTTGAAGGTATTTCCTCCGATGACAGGAGTGGATTTGGATCCGAAGCTGCAAGGACCACCAGCGGTGACCCGTGATTGATACTCCTTCAGGCAAACTTTAAAATAGGTGTCACACTCGTCTCTGGTGCATTTTTTATCTCCTGGGTTTCGGGTGCCATCGCAGCAATTTCCATTTTGCAGTTCACCATTCACATTTTGCATGGATAAGATCTCCAACTCGAACTGTCCCGACGCTAAAGTCACCTGTTAATCCCAAGAAAAAAACGAAGAAAAAAACCAAAAACAAACAAACAGAAAAAGATAAATAAGAAACAAGAAACAAGAGACAGACAGTTACCTAACTTTTTTCCCCAAACACAATCTACAAGAACTCTGAAGACAGGAAAAAGTCGTTTCAAGTGTGCTTTCAAGAAGCACATACATAATATTAAAAATAAAACAAAGCCAACCACTCCAAGCTTTTCCCTATAAGACATCTACGGGAAGGGCTCATAAATCAGCCCAACTAAATAACGCCACTAATGCCAAAAAACAACCTTAAGTGCCAGCTCCGAAAAAAAATAGCGTGAGGAAGGCTTCCAAATGGTTAGGAAATAAAACTAAACTAAACCAGGAGTGCATACGCGAGGAGCAAACCCAGCAAAACGATGTAGCTCATAAAGCACTGTCTGGAAAGGCACCCAACCACCCCTCTGCCTCCTCCGGGGTGCAGCTGAGCCGGGGACGGCTGGAGCTGCCCAGCTGAGACTCAGACCCCGCTCATTAATCACCCCAGCAATGCTATTACTAAAAGAAAAAAAAAAAGTATTAAAAAAAAGCTATGGGGAAGTGATTTTTCGGGGAAAATAAAAGCGATTTGCAGTAATCGCGTTTCTCTTTCCCAGGAATTAAGCCTTGCTGCGTGTTCGCCATCTCCAGAGAGAAGTTAGGGCAGCAGCTCCGCTCCGGCCGGACGAGCCGTGCAGAAGCGCCAGTCCGGGATCTCCCAAGCCCATCTCCCGCAAGCTCCGCAGAAGAGCGCCAAGCGGGCCGGAGGCCGTGCCCGGTACGTACCTGGGCCCGCAGCGCCAGGAGCAGGGTGAGGATGGAGCACGCCGCCGCGGCTGCCCGCCGGGGCGCACGCATGCCGCCGCCGCCGCGCTGCCCGCCCGCCCGCCTGCAGGGCCGCCGCCGCCGCCGCTCGCTCTGGGTCGGGACGGGACGGGGAGGGCCAGGAGGGAGGAGGAGAAGAAGGAGGAGGAGGAGGAGGAGGAGAAGAAGGAGGCGGAGGAGCTGGAGGAGGAGGCACCGCTGCTGCTGCCGCCGCCGCCGCCGCCCCGCTCTAATATACCGAGGCGCACCCGCGCCGGACAACGCCGCTTTTCAAGCGCTTTCAATAGCGCCCCGCTCTTCAATGCAAAGGAGCCCGGCCTCCTTTTATCCGCCTTATTCTCTCGCCTCCCCTCTTTTCTTTCCCTTTTCTTTTCTCTCTCTCTCCTTTTTTTTTTTTTTCCTTTCTTTTCTTTTTTTTTTTTTTTTGTTTTATGATGGCGATTATTATCCCAGTTCTTTTATTTCTTGCGGCGGAGCCCCTCGCCCCCCCGAGACACACACACGCACACTCACTCACTCACTCACTCACACACACGCACATGCAGCAAACGCACCGCCCCGCAGCCACCCGCCCGTCTGGGAACGCCGCCGCCGCTCCGCTTCATCTAGCCCAGGGCAGCAGGCGCATGCGTTCATCCATATGCATGAGGGGGACAGCAGGAGGAGGGAGCAGAGGAGGGGAATGGCGTGGGCAGGGGAAGGCAGGTACAGGTGGGAGGAGGAGGAGGCCGCGGGGATGGCGTGATCTGCGGGTCGGCGGCTCCCCCGCCTGCGGAAGGCGGCGCGCCCCGGCCGCCCCGAGGGTCCGTCCCTCGGGAAGCGGCGCTCCGCAGGTGCTTCCAGCGCGACTGGAGCAGGAGGAGCCGCGCCGAGCGGCCCTGGCGCTCCCGGCCGAGAGCTTTTCCCGCCCCGCCGCTCGCTGAGGGGACGCGCGGGTCCTGCCCGCCCGGGAGCCACAGCGCGTTCCTCCTCGCCTCCTCGGCGCTGGTGGAAGGGCGAACGAAGCCTTTTGTGGGACACTTTTTGCGGTGTGAAACCTTTCCCTTGCCACTGGCCGGCGGCAGCCGCCCGCCCTTCCCGCCCTAGGTAGCTGAGGCGGGGCGGGCTGGGGGCGCTGCGGCAGCGGCTGGCGCGCCCTGAGGGCAGGGAGGCACGGCTGCCGGGACGCTCAGGTGGCCCCGGCCAGCGGCTGTCCTGAGGGAAGCGGAGGCGGCAGTCGCCACCGTGCGACTCGTGCCCGCCTCGACACGAGGTCGCGCCGCCCAGGGCCTCCCGCGCTCCGGGTGGAGGAAAGATCCCTCAGCTGAGCGGTCCCGGCAGCGCAGTGCTGGCAGAGTGCCGAGACCATCGGGGAGCATGTGCCCGCGCTCCAGAGGCTCGTCCCGGTTTTCAGGTGGCTGCTGGGGTTGCTCTGCCACACATCCTGTGAGGAGCAAGGTCCAGAGCCGCACGGCCAGGTGATTTACTTACGGGACTCCCTGCCACACGTTACCGAGAAGCCCAAAAGTTTGTGCGGTAGCAAAAAGAGTTCAGACTGGTTCCCAGAGGAAGAGCCACACATCAAAGGGTGTTGAACAAAAAAAAGAAAACCCAAAAAAACCCCACCCCTAGCTTTGTCTCTGTTTTGGGAAGTCCCTGGGCTGCGGGTCTAGAAATTAGGTGACTGCTGGGAACTTGCTGCATCACTGTCCCTTTTTCCTGAGGCACTGGCGACAGGAACTTGGCCTACATGACGTTCGGTCTGACCCAGAACAGCTATTCTTATGTCCTGATCTATTCCACCCCGATCTGACACAGTAGATGTGTGAATATCTATTTTATACACCAGAGTCAGTGGTACAGAGGAAAACAAGATTTCTGACCTAATTTTATATCCTTTGTTTTCATTTCCTATGGCAAAAGCAAAGTGCCTGTTCTTGGCTGTGAGGTCTGACTCGTTCTAGGGTGCTCCAGGCTGGAAAGCTGGTAGTATTTGTGCCCCTCACCTTAGAACTGTGCTCAGACTTCCACCACGCTCCTCCAGATCCTCTTCCCATTTGGGAATTCATGACTTAGATTCACACTGGCGATTTTTTCACGCCTGTGAGGTGCGCAGTTGCCAGATACTCCTTCCAGCCTTGCTCAGCCCCCAGGTTCCAGCAGTGTTGGTTGTACCTTGTTGGATTCATTAACTTTTCAAAGGCTGGTAAACCATCATGGTGTTTAATCTGCAACATGGCTGCAGTTTGGTGATACCAGTGCCTCTCCTTTTTTCCCAGTGGGTGTTGGTTAGCTTCCACAGCCTGGTTAAATGTTACTCATTCCCAAGTGCCACATATCTGCTCTTCTGGGCCTTTAAATACCCTGCTGCTGGTATGCTCTGTACCTTTAGGGCAGGTCTGGAGCTGGCCTTTCTGTAAAAGGTTACTCCACCTGTTTGACTCCGGTGCTTAGGAAATCCAATGTTCTCTTTCCCACAGTGCTTGTGACTCAGCAGTGTAGCTGCCCTCAAACAGAATTACTTGTCCAACAACTTAAAATGCTTTGCAAGTACTAATGAATTAAGTCTCCCAGTGTCTTGAGGTGGAGAGTATTAGTGATGGGTAAAACAAGGCAGAGCATGAATCCTGTGCAGAAGTGCATTGCAAACCCTCTCCCTCACAGCCCTGAAAGAAATTTTGACCTCATGGAAGTCAGCAGTAAAATTCCCCTAAACTTATTTAGTCTAGAATTTCCCCCTTGGAGTCCCATCTCTTGCCTTTTTGCTCTGGGCTGTCAAGAGCCCAGAGACCCAGTAGCCAGGGGCCCCCTTGAGCCACTGCACAGCGGCACTGAAAACTAGCTGAGCACAATGCCTGCAGCCTGAGCATCTTTTCAAGATGCTCCCTTCCCTATGAATACAGCAACATGCAAACTGCTGCATGTGCACAGGGGCCTCGACTGCAGTTGCTTGGAGCAGCCTGGGACTGGTACACATAAAATCCCTACTGCAAGGCTCTGCCTGCACATCTCATGAGGTGTGGAGCCAACGTGTCTTCCTCTGTGGCTGGTGAACTTTTCAGCATTTGGCACTGGGCTTTTTACATTGCACAAAGTTACTTCCTGCTAATCTTCCTATTCCGACATAATTAGATCACATCCACATTAGAAGCTGTTACAGACATCGAGTGTGCCAAAGACCAGGATTACAGGCGGTGCTTCAATTCAGGCTTTGGGCCTGAATCAGCTCCCTAATATAGAGCTGTTCATTGAGGCCAGTGGGAGATTGCCCGGGACTTCGGTGGGACCAGGATCACAGCCTTTAGAGGGAGTGTCTGGTTTAGGAGGGTCAGGTGTCGTAAAGTCAATTCTTTGTGTGAGGAAAGTTGTAATTTCCTTTTAAAGCTCAGTGACTCATTGAGCCATGGCTGTGAACAATCCCACAGGATTTCCTTAGATTTGTGATACCTGAAGGTAAGCTTGGAATGGCGCCCCTGGAAAAGTTCTACATTCAGGGACCTGATGCATCTCATTTGGTGACTAAACTTTTGTTTACTACTGTAATGCAGATCAAGACAGTTGCATAATCATAGGGGACTGACTGCTGCATCAGCCTTCAATAAACCAGTTAAAGGACTACCAGAAAAGAATCTGTTGACATGTGGAATCTGTGATCATAAAGAATTCATTAAGCTCAATGACCTCTTTCCACGGCAAACAAAGAGGCTAAAGGAGCCCTTTGTTCCTCCAGATTTTTATAAAAGTAGTTTTGCTCCTCAAAATTAGCCAATAAAATAAATTTGCAACAGTTTTAGATGTAAGCCTGGACAAACTGAGTGGAAGAGTGAAATTTCATCCACTCAGATAATCCTTTATCTAGGACTTAAGCTTCCCTGTTGCAAGGAGAAGGATGTATCGCCACAGTCAATCACGGACGAGTGAGTTTTTAGATAAGGCCTTTCCTATAATACACCCACAACACTTCATTTTCCTCTGGCTGTTCTGGAAGTGACCTGCCCACTTGGGCGAGTGTCGCGGAGCAGAGATAGGGCCCGCGCCGTGCTGCTCGCCTGACATGCATTTCAGAGCAACACATTCCAGCAGATGAACCCATTTGCACAGTTGAGTGATCTAAACTTAGAAAGCTAATTTCTCTAATTACAAAGTGAGACTGAACTCCTGTAAAGCTTTTCATCACCTGAGTGGAATGGGAATTGTGCTTCCATAATCATTTAATGCTTAGAAACTAATTAGGAAGCGTTTTGTGGGGAAGCCACACCCAGTGTTAGACTATTTCACAAATGGAGCAGGGGAGAAAACTACCACTGATGAGAAAGTTGAGCAAGTGGCAGAGGTTAGGAGAAAGAGCACAGTTTACCCAGGGCTGAAGAAGGCATTCCCACTTCCATGAAAGCTTCCCAGTCAGGCAATTTCTTAAAGCTGCGTCTTCAGGCAAGCTTTCCAAATGTGACAAAAGATTTTGGAGAAGAAGATGCTCTAGTAACCAGAGCCTCAAATCTAGTTTGCTGCCACAAGCCCTTACTTTCTCTTTTCCCTGGACAACTAAAATTTCAAAGCTGCACTGTGTTTATTGTGCATGTGCATTTTGTCACTTTGAGATTCCCATCTTAGTGTTTCTGTATGTTAGAAATATTTAATTCCCCAAAATGATAGTGAGGCACTAAATTTATTTCAGAGGATACTCAGAGAAAAAAATATATATATATATATTCTGGTGTACTCAGAAATTACTGCAGTGAGAACCAGTAAAGTCTCTGAAAGAGTTAAAGCTGTAGTACCAAAAAATACATCTGTTGTAGAACCTTTATGTTTTGTCCCACTGTAATTAAGTGAATCCATAACATTATTGCTTTCTGTCACAGCTTAAAATTGAGACCTCACTCCATTCCAGAGAATAGTGCTGTTTGTCCTTCAGTTTCCTTTATTTATATGCACATAAAACCTGCTCTCTGGTTGTTTCCCTGTTAACCCTTCAAGGATCAGATGCCTCCACATTAACCTGTGGACCCAACTGCTTTGTCCTTCACTTATCCTTTCCAGGGGTGGGATTCCTGTGCAGCAGTGATTTGATCTCAAATCCCCACTTTCTAAAAGCAGGGAAGAGCTGGGACTATGGTTTTAGATCTGAGTAGGGGTACAGCTTATCAAGGTGGAGTAGCTCCCAGTAGGTGCAAAGACTGTGACACTGAGCAGTGCTGGCACGTCTGTCACAGACAAGATCACACTTTCATTTGATAAGCAGCAACCTCAGCTATTCTTGTCAAAGAGGCTGCACTGAAACCTGGGCTCAGCCTCATCTCCAATGAACAATTGGGTGCTTTTAAAAGAGCTCCAAGTTTCAAGTAGTGTTTTCCTCACAGCTTTCTGCAAAGGTGCTTCCTTGAGCCAATTTTGTTGAGAAAGTGCTCAGATCAAGTTTCATTTCTTGTCATGACAGCATCAAAATGCCTGAACTTCTCATGCAGATTGTTTTCTTTGTTAATTGCATGTGAAAGTATGTGTTCAATACGTTCTCAATCACAAATTATCCTGTGGGTGCAAGACTGAAGTATACAGGGTGTCATTTAGCTAAGGAAATGTCTAAAGAGAAGAGAGATGTGATTAGCAGATTTAAATTTGAGTGTACAGTAAATGACTTCTTGTTGCCTGCCATCATTCCTTGGCTGATCTAGTATTCTGGGCCTTGACTTTACTTATTCCTGTGGGGGGAATATAAAGGGATTAGCTTCATTTGGCCTGAAACTTTTAAAGACATTAAGATTGATCCAAATTCAGCTGAAAATAGAGATGTGCCTAAATCAAGAAACAAAAACCTTTAGCTTAGGGATGTGTTTAAGTAGCTTGCTGGAGTGGCCAGTGGGTTGAGCCACAAAGTTTAGTGCATGGGAGTGATGCTGCTGATCTACAGGGGAAACCCTTTCTTCAGGGAGCTAGGGCTGTGCACAATGGCCTGTTTTTACCTGGTCTCTTGGCACTACTGACTCCCTGGTGGAAGGAACCTTTTTGCATCAGCTAAATGTTTTTAGATAAAAACATTTAGCCACAGCAGGTGATAAAAACACAGGCCACAGTGGGTGGCTGGTGTCCTTGGTAGTACAGATAAAGACAAGGCTCTAAAGGGGAGAAGAAATGTCTTTCTCTGTGTTCATCCTTTACACAAGAATGAAAAAAAAAAGCCTCTTGACAATTCTGCATGTCACAATAATGCTACTACCTGCAGATGTGCATTGAGGACTTTTCTGTCACTGATCATGCAGCGAGAGATCTGACAGGTCTGGGTGTTAGAGCCAGTAGCATTTGGAAGAATCAGAGTCTGCACTGATTTGGGAGTTTTAGTGTTAAAAATTCTTCATTTTGGACAAGATTTGTATCAACACAGTTCATTACTTGAGACTCTTCCAGTCCCACTCTGGTCAAAATGCCTGCAGCTTCTTCCAGCAGGACAGTGGAAAATAGAGCAAATGAGAAGGACTGGAGTAAGAACAGTCTAGGGGCATCAGGGAGAGGTGGCAAATAAAGGGACTTCTTGGGAGTCTGAGCAAGATACAAGTCCTTGTCACCCCGCCTCTCTGGTTAAAAGTTTGTCTTTGCTCTTTCCACAGTACCTGGAAGGTTTTCCATTCCTGTCTCCCTGACAGCTGTTTTGTCTCACAAGGCTTTCAAGCACACAGGAGATGATTTTCTCTTCAATTGCTCCTGACCTCATCCCTGAGGCATGGACCACTCCAGGTGGGGTGAAGGACATCACTTATTTGTGGCACTGTAGCAGCAGGACAGCTCGGAAGACCTGAAAGAAAAAGAGCCTGGCTGTAGAATTGGACCCTTAAAACCAATTAACTTCTTTGAAGGTAATGGCATTACCCAGTGTGCTCCAGCTTTCTGTCTGAAAGGGGCCACAGACTCTTGTAGGTCCACAATCTGTGTGTTGCCCTGAATTGTTGGGATTTTTCCTATATATAATGATGATTTTTATTTACTGTGGCAGAGAGGAACGAATGAGGATCTGCCACAACTTGAATAGAAGCAATTCCACACCTGTCCCTTTAACTGCACATTTGTGGTTGGCTGCCTTTTATTGTCCTCCCTGCTCTGGGGCTGCAGGGCAGCGTGTGTGTGTGTGTGTGTGTGTGTGTGTGTGTGTGTGTGTGTGTGTGTATGTGTGTGTGTGTGTGTGTGTGTGCGTAAGGATTTCCCAGCCTAGTGGGTGACCCCTCATCTCTCTGCTCCGAGCAGTGGCTTCTGTCCTCTCCTTTCTCTCCAATATTTATTGGAAGCACGTGCTAAGGAATCTGTGAGCCTGCAATGCTAATGAGTGTGTGGCATGGAGCAGGGCAGCAGATGCAAAGGGACAGGCATGTTTCCTAATGAGGGAGTCTCGAGACCCATCTGTTGAGTCTCTTGGGCCCTCAATGCAGTTTGCGGCCCAAGGTTGCCTGTGGAGGGTTTTTTTCTCTGATGTTTTTAGTTCTCAACAAGTGCAATCCTGTATAGAGCAGCATGTTATGGGCTTAGGTTTTGTTGTTACTAGCAGATAATGTGACTTTGAAAGGAACGCCCCTGCCCCAGCTGAAAGGAGTATAACCCTCGTCTACCCCCTTCCCTCCCATCCTTCTTGCTCGGATCAATAACAGGTCCCTAGGCACAAAGCCTGCATTCTTTTATTCTCAAATTAGAGCAGCTGCAGCAGCAACACCACAGCTCATTGGAAACCTATTAGCTTTTGAAAGACTTAATCCAGTTTGAAAATAACTAGTGTTTCTCAATCCTTCACGCACTCACTCCCATAAGAGTTCTTAGGCCGCATTGACAGCGGGACTGGGCTTATTATTATAATAACCTGCATCTCTCGCCGTGTCCCAAAGGGGCAACAATGAAGGCAAAATGTCAGTTTCCCAGCTTCACATGGCCTAAGAACATTGGATTTACTCTGCCATATCACACCCTATCACTGAGCTCTATCGCCTACCATCTTGCCTTCAATGGTGACTGATATCTTGTGATTCACTCTCCAATTTCATAGTTTTTAAGGCCAGAGGGGCTATTATGATAATCCATTTGACCTCCTGCACAATACATTAGAATTTCATCCTAGGTGGGATGAAAACTGGGAGCAGCTGGATTCTTTGATGTGGCTCTGCTGGGCAGCAGTAGAAATTTGGGGTTTTCTGGGGGTACTCTTTGCTAAAGGGGAATTTGGGTTTTTTCTTTTTTTTTTAAAGCACTTGAAACACAGAGCTTTGTGAATAGGTGCATACGTGGCAAATGCCTTGCTTTGGAGGTAGGGGAGCTGATTTTACTTGGAAACGGCTTGCTCCCCTGTCTTGGTTTCTTGTTAACTTCTGTATCTCAGAATACAGCATCTCAGCATTTACTCAGCATCTCCCTGCAAAAGCACTTCAAGATAATTATTCCCATTTTAAAGCTGGAGTCTGAGCTTCAGAGATGTTTAGGCCTTAAATGCCTTGTGAAGACCATTCCAATGAGGAAATAAAGTTTTCTTGAACAGGATCCTCAATTTCATGCCCCAAGTCACACTGGAAACCTGTAGAAGATGAGGGAGCTTGTTTTCTCATTTTTCTTGAGTTACAGCCTAGTGTGCTTGCAGGGATATCTTTCTCTGCTCAGACTTTTCCTGTGCCAGCCCTAAATCTTTCCTGTAAGTACTGCCAACTGTTATCATTAGTGTTGGTACAGATATTTTGCCAGAGGTGGCTGGGGTGGGACCACCAACTGATTTCCTGAAGGCCACTGAAAAGCAACAGCTTTTGATTTCTACTGACCTGGACCAGATTCAGTGTGGTGACCTAGAGCTAAGGGGCTCAGTATCTCATTACTAATCCCTTGAGCTAGCCAATTCCTTCCACCAAGTCAATGTTTTCTAAAGTGTTAAAAGACTTTTCTTGCCTGCCTGCCCATTAAATCCTGTTCTTCTGTCCGTGTCCTTGGATCAGCCTAATCACTGAAGTGGATCGGTTTCAAGTCTTAATGATGCAAGCTGTGGTCCTGACAATGCAGAAGATGGCAGGCAGCACAGCTGAGGCAGGCTCTGCTGTGGGGGCTCTGCTTTGGGGTAACCCTGATGTGCTGCTTTTGTAGTGCATTGCCCGCTGGGATACAGGGTGTTTCCTGCCTTTGGCTTATTTATCTCATATTTACAATTTAGGTATGCTTCTAGATACATTTAGTTAAAAAAGAAAATAAAACATGTGTTTTCCTGGATTGTCCATTGGTACTGCTTTTTGGGTGCAAGTAATAGCTTTCTTCTGTGATATTTTAATCTTCTCACTTTCCTAGATGGGGAGTTTGGCTTTGCAGAAAGAACTATGTGAAACACCATCACTATGTTTAATGTATCTTTATTATTAAAGTCTTATATCTTAGAGATACAGAGAAATGTGTTTCAAGAGAGCATGTACAGAAAACCACATTAGAATCAGCAACAGCCTCATCCACATACACCTAGCCGGAAACAGCTTCCATTTGCTTAATTTTAGATTGAACACAGAGCAGCTTACAAGTCTCATAAATGTGTCTCCTTTTCCAGCAAAGCTTCTTCGTAATTTGTATAGACTTTATATTTAGACTTCATAATTAATATAATTTATGTTCATAATTCATACAATTATTATTCATAATTCATATAATGGTGGACATACACATTGCTCCATGTATATGCTTTTTTCTCCATATATTTATATATATATGTGTGTGAAAAAGGGAAGTTATTCTCAGATATTTCAGTTACTTATCCCTGGTAACACTTTTCTTAATATTTACTCTGGTAAAATGGGCATGGCTGTGTTTTTATGAGGAATCTTCTTCTTCTTGCAAAGTAGGAACACTTTCCCCCACTGCTTACGTGCACACAGGCACCTGAATACAAATTTCCCTCATCAATTTTTTTCTTAAAACAAAAATTATTCATAGAGAGGAACTCTGCCTTTGACTGCCTATACTAGACCAGGCTGCAGATGAGAAGAGCATGAATCTCCTACGTTCTACTTTTGCTCTTCTGGAAGGAGCTCAGTATCCCCTGAGTGATACAAAGCACATTTTGCTTACTTACTTTTAATCAGTGGATCAGGATACTCTAATTTTAGGCTATCTCATTAAGAATCTTCCCAAAGAGTTAATTAATCTCCAGAATCTCAGGGGGTTGCTCCTTTCTAGTACTGGTGATGTCAGTTAATGCTCTGTTACCATTTGAAACCAAGTTCTTAATGTGGAGCTTGACATGAAGGCCTGTGACTAGCCAAGATACAGAAGCAGAATCTGACAGTGCCCTTCCTTTTGCTAGCACTTTGTTTATGTGAATTGTTTCCCAAGTTAACTCCTGTGGCCTAACCCCAAAGAAGAGAAGATCTAATCTCTAATTGTCGTCTGGGACCATGCCTGCAAGGTCCTTGAAGAATATATCCTGTTTCCCAGCCAAAGAGTCAATCCAAGGATGTGTCCTGGCTTCTCTTCTCATTTGAAGATTGTTTACCTGTTATTTGTGAACTGTGTTTTGTCTATGGACTGTTCCTGGTGCAGTCACATTGTGATGCTTGCTAGAGGAGGAGGAAGGATTAAAATGGCACAAACTTTACATTCAACATGACATATTCCATGAAGCCATTTTGCAATTGCACCAAAGTCCAGTCAACCCTTGGAGGCTGCAGGAATTCTGCCTTGGTGAAAGACAGATTTGGCCTGTAATAAAGAAATGTTGGGAGAATTCCTAATTACCTGCTCTGATAATGTTTTAGAGCAGCATGTTATATGTTAGTGGGTATCAGATGTGACACAAAACATCTGATAACATCTGAAAACATTTCAGGATGCTGCTAAAATGAAAGCAATTCAAGGATCAATGTATATATGAGTGTCAAAATTCAAACCCAGCTGTAGCAGACAGAATGCTCTCATTTTTGCCAGCTGGAATTACAGTTCGGACATTTTATTAGAGTATGAAGTGGCCACTTACTGTTCAAAGAGATTTTTCCTGAAAGGAAGGCAACTAGGGCTGAAGAGCTGAATGCACTGAGTTGTATTAATTTGGATTAAAAATTGGTATTTTGGGCCAGCAAAGCTTCAAAATAAGCTTCAAAATTCTCAAACAAAACAGTTTTCCTTTTGGTAGCCGAAAAGGAAACCACACATCCAGGAGGAATGTAGATCAAAGCAAACTCTGCAAATGATGCAGAAACACATAAAATAACAAACAAGGCTGGTGGGAAGAGGGGAGCTTTTGTAAGTAGATAGGTCTGTTCATGTTACACTGAAACCAAAGACAAAACTGCTAAAGAAGGTACAGGAGAGGGGTATATAAGGGTATAGATTTTTCTCCTCAGAGGAATTTTCCAGCCTGTTTTTGCATCTCCATTGTATTTGCAAAGTAACAAATAAGGGGCATACTCAGCAGCAGATCTCACTGATACCAACTTTTGCCTTTCACCACCCTGTCTTATCTCTTACTTTCCTTCTCTCTTTAGTTTTCCCTGAGCCTCCCTCTGCCAAAGTCTGTGGCAAAACATGTTTGTTTCACTGCTCACCCACAATTCTCTTAAAGTACATAATTGGGTCATCCTCCATTACTAAACTTACAATATTTAGGTAGTTTAGCTTTTATACTTGCAGAACAGAACAATTCTAAATGTACCACTATTAGCTGTTTACACTGGAATGCATTTGTTTAGGATTTTATGTATGAGAGTACAAATCTACCTCAGACCTGTTTTTAATAGAAAAAATAATCTTGCTAAATAGTTTAAAACTCCTTGTTTCACTTATGTATAAATGACTATGTTGCTGCAATAAGTAGTTTTTAAAACAGAATTGATAGGGACGTGGCAATTGTTGCAGTGAAGTCATTCTTCAGCTGAATGAGTTGTTGAGTCCTTTCTTGGATGCATCTTCATGAAGTGATGGGCATGTAATTCCTGAACTCCTCAGGGTTTTCTTTCACAGAATTCTCCACAAAAGAGGAAGGACCTTGCAGAAGGGAGAAGGGTTTTTTGTCCAACAGCCAAGAGGAGCTGGGATTCTGGGGACAGCTGACCGCCCTCCTGTGGATCCTGCAGACGTCTCCATTTCCCTTTTGTGTTGCCATCTCTTCCATGTCCTCCTCCAGCTGAAGAAGCTGCAAGTGTGACACTTACCTCACTTTTGGTAGAGAACAGCTCTTTTCTCCGCGGGAGGTCATTTATTTAATCTAGGCCAGAAAGTAGAAAGGCAACATTTCTTCATCAGCCTTATTTATTTACACAGAGAGCGTGTCTCTTACCTCTCATCCCCTCTCTCTTCCGCAGCCACACACATTTTGAAAGCACCCTGGTCCATATTGCTGGAGTAGAATGGGTTGCCGGGGCTCTATAGATTCAAGAACAGGGCATAAGCTAGATTTACACTGCCTGTTAGTTGGAAAGATTTCCCTTTTGGAAAGATTTAATTTCCTTTCTTTTTCCTAGGCAGACAGCCCCTTTTCTCTCTGCTTTGTGGAGCAGCCATTCATCAGGAAGGACAGGCCACACTGCACCCATCCTGTGCAGATCACTGGAGCCACATCTCACCCTTCCATCTCCCCATGGGCGGTGCAGAAAAGATGCCTGCTCCTTGTGGAGAGGGCAGGGGACTGGAGGAATGCTGTTCTTCTGAAGACGCTCACTGGGATAGCTTAGGGGTGGGTGGAAAACAATGTTTTCCCACTGTACCTATTGAGCCTTGTTTGCACCAGAGATTTCTTCTAGCAATGTTTTATTTCTCCAGGACTCTGGAATTGTTTGTCCATTCTTTGAACTTTTTTTTTTTTTAAGTGGCTACTTTTAACCTGGATGGAGACCAGTGAAAGTTTGAGCTCTGTATCCAGGGAAGCTTCTCTCTGCAAGAGCACTGGACCAGTGAATAGGCTCCAAGCCTAAGAGTGCCAGAAAAAGGGACAGCCTGCAGCAAAAGGGATGTTTGTACTGTGGCCGGAGTAGGCTTCCTTAAAAATAATAGCCAAGGTAAACACTATCAATTCACAAGTTAGATGCTTGTAAAAAACCACCAGCCCATTTGCTAACCCATTAAGAAGGGAAATAAGACTTGACAGTTCACTGTGCTGTAATTCTAAGCATGATGTTTCCCTGAGAAAGAGTGCCCGTGCTGCTGTGAGTGCTCTGCAGCCACTGATAGCAAGGGATTGGGAAGATTTGTTGCTGCCCAGAAGTTTGTACATTGATTGGTTTTAGGTTGTTTAAACCTATCCACATCAAGTGACAAAATGCAAAGCTGTCAGACCTGACCTGCCAAAATGGAGCTGGCATTCCAAAAAGAGTATGTCCATTCTGTGACTTCTGTTTTTCTACTCAAATGGAGTCTTTATGTTTGTGACTTCAGGTAACAAAAAATGTGAGATGTTTTGTTGAAAGAGGATTAAGCCCAAGCCCAAGTTAGCTTTGCCAAATTTATTCCCAAGGAGATGCCTTCCAAATACAGAATAAATTCCCATGTGTGACCTGCTTCATTCTCAGTAGGTATATGGACAGCAGATCTGAAATATGGTTAGAACTCTGCATCCAGTGGCTCACTGGGTGATCCTGGTCACCAGGAAATGCTGGCCATGCCCAGTTTTGAGAGGAAGTTCATTGGTGGGAGAAAGTTGAAGAGGCCTTGATGAAAGGCATGGGATAGACCAGCTCTGAAGCAGACCAGACAGTTTCTGAGTAATTTTATACAGAGTATGTCAAAGTTTCTACGAAATCTCTCATTGAGTCCAAGAGGTTTTATATGTCCCAGTGTTTAACTGACCTCAGATATATGGGAAGTCACCTTGGAATTTTTTTAAGGACAGCAAACAAACAGCTTCCAGTAAGATTGTGATGGTTGTGTTTTGCACTGATAACTGGGATCAAAAATCAACTTCATTCTTCAGGAGATAATCCTTAATTCATAAAACTGAATTTAAGCAGTTGAGGCAGAAAAGTGGCATAGAGAGATAAAGTAAATCAAAGTGAGTAAGAAAACCTGCTTAGGAATAAGCACTTAGCCTGGACCTTACATAAAAACAATCTAGGCAGGAAATGAAATATATACTTCACTATGAGACTGAAGACATCAATTGTCTGAGGGTCTTTTGCTAAAATACCTTGCTGTGTGCAAGGCTTTCAAGGCTGGTCTTTCACTCTGGTGACTCAAACATTGTTGATAAACATAGTTTGAAAACTGATCCAAATGGACCTTTGGGATCTTTATTTTGCACACTTTTCATCTGGACCCAGCTTTCTAAAACATGTGATTAAATATTTGATAACTATCTACAATTAAAACTGAATAGTCTTTAATTCAAGGATTTTATAAAATAAGTAAACAATTTCCCCCAAACTTCCAGAGACTCAGAAGTCCATAAAGATCCCTAAGAATTAGGAACAGCTGCTTTTACACAAGTGTTAATATAGCTATTGCTTTTATTACAGTGTTGTTCCTTCACAGTATCTCTTATGCTTACATTTGTTAGCACAAGAGTCATATTCTCAGTCAAGATAGTCATTGGCATTTTGGCAAAAAAAGCTATAATCATAAAAAAAAATTGTATAAGCAGCATTTTCACAATTCAAGTCCTGCTTTTGAGAGATTTCTGACAACTCTTAGCTTGAAAGGGACAGTTTTTAAACAAGGAAAATGCTGTTAATATCACCATTCTATAGAGAAGTCATAGATATAAGGAAAAAAACAATAGGGAAACACAAATACTGCCCTACCAGATAAGATATCCAGTGTTGATAACATTTGTTGGTATTGGTCAGTATAAGGAGAAAAGAAATTAGAAGGCAATTAATTATTTTCCTAAATTAAAAAAGGATGCCAAGCTTTTGTTAGTCATTTGGATGAGAATCACAGGACTTGATAACCCTGTAGTTGTACTTTGTTATAAATAACACTGATTTGTTGTGAAGTGCAGCATTTGTGGTTTCTTGGTTGTTTTTCTGGCAGAGAGTTCCATGGATTATTTATTAATATCAAGACGTTTATTAAATAATTTAAAAATATAATCTTTCTTCTCCATTGATAGAACCTTTGTGGTTTGTTATGAGAGAAGGCTGAAAAGGACACAGCTCTCTGTATGTTTGATCTGTTGTGTAACTCTCACATAATTTTCTTTGATAACCATAGTCACAGTGTTCTCAAGCTTTTTTTCCCCAGACATTTCTTTAAGCTTCTTGGGCACTTCACTTGCCAGTCTCTGGACCCTCCTTGTTTCTGCTCTTGTCCCCTTCCTGTGGATTCAGGATTTCAGACAAGTAACTTATGTATGGACACTACTGTCCTAGGAGAGTAATAAAATGTATACTAAATGACCACATACTATAAACAACTGTCTAGACAAGACTTTACAACACTTATCTCATCCATGGCTCTTATTTTTTAGGTTTTAGACTATTAAAGAACAAGTACCGTGAATTCTGTTGCTAAGAAAGTGATGGCTTGGCTGATGCAGGTAGGTGTTTTATGCTTCTACTACTGAATAATTATATCTGAGTGAAAAATAAAGGTATTGAACTGACAGGAGATCTGCAACACTGAGCGTGACTTTTCAGCCCGGACACGATCTTTCATATTGCTTCTGGAGGTAAATTCACAATGAGTCATAGCATGGTGGTACTGAAAATCTGTTGGTTCAGGCCTGTGGTCTAGGATGATCACATTACAATTTAAAAGTTTCCTGTACATTTGGGTATCTTTAATTCTGGAGTATATGTTTCAGGAAGGCTTTCACTCTCCATATTTCAGCATGTCTTGCTGCTGACACTGAGCACTGAGCAGTGTGAATGGCTCATGTCAGAGGATCTTGGTCTGTGGTGAAAGAACAGGAACAAGTCCAGTACATGCAGAACAACTGGCTTTTGTTTACTGAGTCAGAGCTGCAAAACCATAAAGGGAGCAAAAGCTGAAATCAAGGGATATAGACATAACAGAGTGGGAATGGAAAGGAGAATCAACATTTGAGGGTTCTTCTGTATGAAGCAGAGATCTGGGCTCCAGAGATGAAGGAAAGATGCAAATCATTCTTCCAAAACTTTTTGATGCAAGGACCCCTTGTTTTAAGTTTGGATTTAAGGCTCTTGGAATGGAAGAGATTATTCATCAGCAAGTATTCCTCAACACCTTCCCTCCCTCTCAACTTTCAGCCTGGTTCATCAAAGCCAAAAAAGTGGCTCTACATGATGATACATTTTCTCTCAGACTGCCAGCTGAAGCCAGGGTTCTCTGTTGTAAGAGAGAAAACTTCATTGCAGGAAGAGTTTTCTTAGATTTTATTCTTAACAAAAAAAAAAATGCACTCAACATTCCTGGTGGAGACTTCCCACTTATTGAAAGCTACTGCTTTACTGAAAAGTCTTTGGTCTTTTAGAGCATTTTAAAACATACTCTTAGGAAATGCTGTATTGCTGTGGGGCATCTGGCTTGTAATCAGTCAATCCTTTCAGTCTAACTCTTCCATCATTACACCAACCCAGAGCATGCCTGGTCCTGGGGAGCCATGTGCCTTATATGTCCATTGCAACTTGCAGGAGGTCAAGTAGGGGGAAGCCAAAGGATTTGTGCAAATGGTGGAGCCAAGCAGAAGGTCAGGGATGGCATTTTGTGGCCATGGGAAAGAGACAGCTCTTTCTCCTGGGTCAGGATGAGTCTCTGTCAGTGCTGAGTCCCAAAAACTCACAGGGCTTCTACGTCTGGCATCCAGTGTTCTTAATTTTGTGGTGAATAAAAGCCCTGAAAGCACATAATTTAATCTGCCTGAAGATAATTGTTGAAATAAATCATTCTCTTGTTTAAAGAATAAATCTTCAGCAAGTTTCAAGAGAGCCTACAGCACTGCTGATTTTAATCATTACTCTGCACAGGGTAGTGTCTATACTGCTTCGTGTTTCCAAACCAGCATTGCTGCTATTAAAAAGCCAGGCTTGGATTTAGAAGCTGTCACAACTCAAACGAAGCTTTTTTGGGGATTCCTGGATTCACAGGTGAAAGAGAAGAGGTCTGGTGAGCAGAGACTTCCCTCTGTGGATTTAACACACCATGAACTGCACTGCCACTTGGTGCCTCAGTTACGGTGTCCGAAGGCGGGGTTCTGTGGCCAGCGCTCTGCAGTGCACTGGCATTTTGGAGGGGAGGAGCGCTCCAGGAAAGATGGGTATTTGGGGTTTTCTGGTGTTGCTGGGGTATTGCCGGAATACGGGCTGCCTATGACAGGAAATGTGCTGTGGTGTGTCCAGCTATGACACAGAGAGCGATTCCAGTCAGTGGTGGATGATTTTTATCAGACCGCCCTGTGGTCACCCTGTGGGCTCCCCAGGGTTCTGCTGGGCAGCTGCTCCTCTATAGCATGTACTGCTTTGGTTGAAATTTTTCAAGGTTTGGCTGGTCCACAGGGGATTTTTTTTTGAGGGTGTGAAAAGGATCGGTTTGGGTGAGATGCATTCTAGCAAAGCAGGAATTACACTGGTCAGCTGTGGTCTGCAGAGTCTTACTTAACTAAACCTCCCTGTCCTGCATCTGGGAGCTGTGCTGGGGCAGAGGTGGTTCCCTGCAGAGGCAGGACATGGACTGGACCACTAAGGTGTTCCAACCACGAGTGAGGTAGGATTTGGATACACTACAGCTTCTTTCGAGGCTTGAGGGCTCAATTAGCTCTTGGCAATTTAGTGGCTCCTATGACTGCACTCTCCATTCCCTGGCTGGCTAGTTAAAAGGTGTCCAGCTAATTTATGATACTTAAGTTAAATAACAGAGAATTTGGGCCATTTATGCATTAATCCATTATGGACTGCAGGCAGGTTCCTGCTACTTAACCATTTTTTCCCTGTCCAGTAGCTGAACACCAGAGAATGTAGCTGATCCTGATATTCTCCCATATTTCTGCTGGGTTTTTTTCCTATTCTTGGAGTTCACTTGAAGATTTTGTCTCTGGGAGAAAATCTAGGAGAAATGGACACTGCTCTGGTCTTTTCCATTGCAAATAATACCATTTCTCCCTGTCATCCAAACTGGGAAGTACATTCTGTTCTGCTCTTTTGAAGCTGATTTTAGGGCTAAAAAATAAATTAATATAGTCTTTGGCATAGCAGCATTTGAGTGGTTTTAAGTGGTTGGAAATTAATTTGCTGTGCTATTTAAGCTACTTTGAGGAAGAGATATAGCTACATTTTATTTTGGTTGTATTTTGTATGAAATGTGTGTCTTATTGGAACCAAATATATTTGTTTTGTGCTAGACTGATGTACACCAGTTAAAAGTGTGCCCCCTGGCACATGAAATTGAAAGCTGAGGGTTTTCTCAGGCACAGATTCCACCAATCCCCGTCAATTCAAGGCATTCCAGCTGCTGGGTGTGTGTAATAGATATGGAAACACTGGGTCCCAGTGCCATTTCTCTCAAGTCATGAAGCCTTAGAACTTGCTCTCGTCTGAAGCAAAGTATTTGTTAGATGTTATCAGACAGGACCTTACTGTGGGTTAAATCAAGGTTCGTTAAATTGTTAAATATCATAGAATGGTTTGGGCTGGGGGGGAATCTTAAAGGTCGCATAGTCAAACCCCCTTGTAAGGAGCAGGGACATCTTCAACCAGATCAGGTTGCTCATATCCCTCTCCAGCCTCACCTTGAATGTTCCCAGGGAGAGGGCAAGCACAGCTCCTCTGGACAAAATGTGCCAGTATTTTACCACCCTCACTATAAAAAATGTCTTCTTTTTATCCAGTCTAAAGCTATCCTCTTTTACTTTATAGGTGAGCATGGGATATGTTTAACTCCAAAAGTGGTGAGGATGTAGACAGTATGTCATGAATTGTTTTACTGTGTCTTCTATGTTTCTTGCATAAATCATACAAGTGTCATGTGTTACAAGCACAAGGTTTCATAGACAAAAACATTCTTACAAATTTTCATTTGCAGAAAATCTTGGGAGCCTTTGTCTTTGTTCAAAGTTAAAAAAATAAAAGTAATCAACTTAGAGCACTTATAAATCAGCCTCCAAAGAATAAATTGTAAAAGAAACAGAATGAAACTTCCAGCTATCTTTAGAGGGAGGTCTGTTCAACAATACATTTCAGGTGACAAAACACAAATATGATGCACAGTGCCAAATGGAAGGAAAGAATAGACCTCTGCTTTTGGGAATAGAAGAAGACTGTAGTAATGTGATTATGGAAATGGTCAGCAAGTCATAGTCTTGTGCTTTGGTTCACTGTAATTAACTTCTTGGAATGGCACAGTCGCTTTCTCTGTGCTCATCAGATGGCCCTGCCTTTGTGTCCACAGTCTGTTATTTCTCCTGCAAGCCTCCAAGTGCATTGCTAAATGAATTCATTGCTGGAACAAAGATTCAGTAGCAGAATAGAGATTGATATCTTTTGTTGTCAGACATTCAATACCATATAGCAATCCAATTACTTAAGCTGTTTCTATCAGTCTTATTACGGCTCACTATTGAAGCATGCTTTAAAGCTGGATAATTCTGTCTTGCAAGAATGTAGTGGAACAGATTAGCGCTTTAATGAAAAGGCTTTCTGTGGGCCAGGGCACTTCCATTGTATGTGTTGCGATTGAGGAATCATACCTAGGCAAAAGCCTGGAGTCATTGTTGCAAAGAGTGATCAAAGGAAAGCCTGAAATGTGTACAGTTGCTTTAAGAAATTTTACGGGTTATAAAAAAATAAATAAAAACTGGCGAAGTTTCTGTCTGCTGTTCCCTATCTTTTGAGAATCTGTGCTGCACTGGGAAAAGGAAATTACTTATTGGAATTCAGATTGTGGAAGGGATATGTCATTTTGTGTTTGAACTTTTCCTCCACTGTGCTATAGGTCGAATTCTGTGCTTAGCTGTAGCATTTTAGGAATGCTGGCATCATGGATTCAGCACAAGGCTTATTTGCATACAACTTCCCTGGTGGATGTTTGGAGAGGAGGGGTTTCTAGTCCACAAAGACATAGAAGGCTTTGATAACTGCAGGTAAAGGAGAACGGATTAGACCAGCAAGTCAGCTTTGCCAGGTTTGCATCTTCACTCCTGCTCTCTGCAGCACAAAGCAGGTATAGATTGAACCCCAAGGCAGCAGAAAGCTGGGGCTGGAGTGTCAGTAAGATATCAAAACTGAGCCTGGAGAGTAGAAGTGAAAAAAACTTTGTTTACCATGAGAAAAAAGCAACGAATAAATCTATCTACTTAGCAAATTTTTTTTTTTTTGATATTGCATATGTAAATCACACCTAAGTTTGTTGTGTGAATCACAAGCAGTAGAAGCCTGGGAGATGCCAGACTGAATTTGTATGTCCAGCAAGTCAATTTGGCTGCTACTTGAATGTGGGATTTCTGATGGACTTTTAAAATGTAATAAAATTCTTCAGCTCTCTTTCAGGCCTCAGCAGAAACATCTGTGCTTTAAGTCAACACAGTGTGACCAGAAGAACCTCAGAGCTGCTGAGGTTGAAGTAAACTGGAAACAGAGATTATAGTGCTTCTGTACGGAATACACACAGCTTGGGGTCATTCATGAACACAAGTATTTCTAAACTTATCTGAAATACCACCTAAGTCACTCTCCCTAAATAACAGAGATGTGGTTTATTTTGTAGTGTGATAAATGGACCAAAGCAAACACTTACTTGGAGAGAATTTCCACAGGACAACACTTATAATGTGCAACAATCTGAGGATATAGCCTATTTTTCCTGGATGCAAAAACTTGTATGATTTATAATTTCATTATAATTCAGCTGATTTTCCATTTCTTGGGATGGTTTTACACTACCAACAGCTAAATATTTCCTCCTTGGGGATGAAGTTATAAAGTGTTGCCAAGGCACACATGTTGTCTGCCTGTAACATTTCCAAAGTATTATTTAGGAGAACAGCAATTATAAAGACATTTACCAAAGGAAATTATATTTGAGTTAGGATAAGGATGTCGGGGTGTGAACATAAGTCTGAAGAACACCTGGAGTTTATCTGTGCATTTAGATTTGTTTTCAGAAAGTGTTTGTGTTCCTGTCTGTAAAACACAAACATTGATCTTCTTCAGCAATAAAAGTATGACCCAGTTCTTAATTTCTGATCCAGCTTCAGTTCTGGACTGAAGCTAAACGTTACTCTGTAGCCTCAGTTGCCTGATGGGGATGAAAGTTAATGTTTTATGAGGCAAAGAAGAGCACCTGTTCATTCCAGGAACAGTTACTGCTAAGATATTTGTTTTGGGTCAGAGTTAAGGTGATTTTGTGCTGAATTGTCAGTTTCTTTCTCAGTGGTATAAGGACCATATCGGGTGGCCTGACCTTTATTCTGCTCATTGTTGACTAGTAACTAGTGATGTCTACAGTAACTGCTTTCTTGTAATTTATTTACTCTCTTTAGGAATGAGGCATTTGGACTTGGGATCTACCAAGGGGAGTTTTTAATGTGCATTTTTATTTATTTTGTCTAAATGCATGGAAACCTCTAGGACAGATACTCAGCTGGTGTAAATCAGCTTAGTTCCATTGACGTCAGTGGAGCAGCGCCAGCAGCAGATCTGACCCACTTCTTTAATCTGATCCCTTGTCCATCCCATTTATTACAGCTTACCTCACAGTGAGCAGGGCCTTACCTCATCCACCATGAACTTGAGACAGATACAACCTTGCAAGTTTTGGCAGAGGAATATCATCCCTGAGAAACATGTAAAAACAAGAGTACCTCCAGTTGTCTGCCATGCAGAAATTGCTTAGAGCCAGTGCCTTGACAGACCCAGCTTTTCTTGTGACATGAAATTCCAACTTGTTTATAAGACATTATGTTAATTTACCACAAAACATCAACCTAGCACAGCAACTTGTGTGTGTGTGTTTGTCTAAATATCTATTAATTAATCAGTAATGTTCATTCAGTATTCAGGATGTTCTTTGCCCCTACAGTGTTCTATGGGTCTTCAGAAAACTCAGCATCCAGCTGTGCAGGCCGTGCAAGTACCCACCTTGGACATTTCCAATGGAAATCAGATTTAAGTCTGCAGTCACACCTTGGTTCTGGCACTTCTCATTTGTCCCTTCAGTTTTTTCCATTTTTTAACTGTTGTTTTGCCCTTGTGTCTGTTCCCTGCCATTGTCCTCTCAGATCAGGCTGGGATGATTTGGCTTAGCATTATACTCACATCACACATGAGTCTTCCAATGGATCTGATCCCTTCCACTACTTAAGTGAGCACGTTTGAAGGTTGGGTTTTTGTTGGAGAAGAATGGAGGTGCCCATACACAGCTGAAAAATCTATTTCCCCCTCAATCTGAACTGATGGTTGAACAACAGTTCAGAATTGATGGTTCTCAAACAATAATATTCAAATATTCTAGTAACTTCCAGGGAATGTACAATATCATGTGTTTGGACTCTCTGAGTTTTGTGTACTCAGGGAAGTTGCTTGTCCTGAAAAGTTTACATCAAAGTTTTTATTTGCTCCTGTCCCATAACCTTGCAGTGAATTTATACTCTTAAGAAGAATTGGTAACTTTTTTTTACTGCAGCAGTTATTTTCTCTTGCTACTACAATATATTTTCTACTTTGCCTAACTCAAGGCTTAATTTACATTTCCTTAGTAAAAAGGAGAGTTTTGAATTTTTGTCAGCCATTCTCTATGTATATTTCTAGTTTTGAGTAGCAATATTAATAGAACAAATACTGCTTTTTCTGGCATTGAAATGTCTCGCACATTTCTGTCCAACTTGAGTGGAAGGATCAATTCTCAGCCACCAGTGGGTCCTTGGCAGCATTATCTCATGTCCTACAACCTCTCCAGGCTTGTCACGCAGTGGCCATTGACTTTGTACTGGACTTTCTCCAGTACCTCCCTTCAAGAGCTTTCAAATGCCAAAATGATGTGAGCCATTGCAGTTCTGGTATCTTTTCCCAAATACCAGATGTTGTCTTGGCTTCTCTTGTTCTCAAACAATGTCTTGTTTTTGCAGACTCTGATGTTTTTGTTGTAGGTCTCTCTTTATCAGTATATTGTCTCTTATATCTGTCAGAACTGTCCCTGCACCCTAAGTTTTCCTTTGGATAAAATGGCTTCCTTTTCTTGGCAAGTCCTAGTTGGGTTATTCCTAAATCTTCTAATAGTATTTCTTTTTCTCTTCCTCCACCCCTACACTACAGTATCAGCTTGACCCTTATACCAGCTTGTGTTTTCAGCTATCAATCAATAACAGAAAATTTCCATCTTTTTTTCTCTGTCCAGGTTCAGTATAGTAGTCCTGCACATTTAATAGTCTGTGACCCATGTCTTCGTTAACCAAACTATATAAATCATCTTTGGCTTCAGAATCAGACATCCCCTGGAAGGAGAACACGATCCTGTTAGCTGGGAAGGAAAGTTGCTGCTTTAGCTTCTCTTATCACTCCTGTCTCTCTGAAGGGCTTTGACTTTGGTGGGATTTTTAACTTCTTTCTTCCATGCAGAATATTGTCTTTGTTATTGCTGTGGCTGCCCTATCCCCGGATGTGTTCTAGGGCAGGCTGGATGGGGCTTTGAGCAGCCTGCTCTAATGGAAGGTGTCCCTGCCCATGGCAAGGGGGTTGAAACTGGGTCATCTTTAGGGTCCCTGCAACCAAATTGTTCTATGATTCTGCTGCTCTATTACTCTCCCCATTGAAGAAGAATCATAAAACCCTGCTCATCTCCTCATCAAGCTTTTCTCTCTCTGCATTCACTGGTGCAGTTTTCACTCTACCCAGAGAAGCCAAGCTGAAGGGCAGGTTTGCTCTTAGAGGTTGTTTCATTGCAAATGTATTGCAAGTGTATTTTTCATTTTTTATGAAAAAACCCCAAATGCACTGGGAAACCTCAGGGAGTGCACAGAAAACAAGACAAAAGAAAATCACAGTTGTCAAGATCAGGTTCAAGGTGTTCTTTTCTTACAGAAGGTTGTGCTCATGTTTGTGGAATATATGCTTAGGAACTTTGCTGGATGAAGGCCTGATTAAATTTGATTAAACTAAATAAACAAAACAAGCACAAAATAACCAGTTTTTATAATATGCTTGAGAGAAAAGCAAGCAAACAACTTTTCTCCTACTGTTAAGAAAACAAATGAGGCAGAAAAATAAAGTATCTCAGCTGCTGGGAGCAAGTAGCAAATGAGACCCAAAATTCAGAAGATTTTTGTTCTGGGCTTTGTCGACTGCACTGACATTTTACTTTTTAAATGTTTTTCATAAGACATAGGTCTTATTTTATTCATTTTTGTGATCACTTTCATAAATGGAAATAAGTAAATCACAACAAAGTTATCTAAAATTGGGACTTTAGTATTGTGTTCAAGAGGTACAGGAGAAATTTAGTGAAGATGTAAATGGATCTGGGTCCTGTCAAAAGTTACTCCTTCTTTTACCAAGGAAACTTCACTGAATTAATGGATTTTAGAGGAGAAGGAAACTTAAGACTATCTAATATAACCATATGTATTTTGCATGCCATAGAATTCCACTCAGTTATCTCTGCAAAACTATTTCCTGCCAGATAGTGGGCCAGATCTCACCTCTGCCAACTTTAACCACTTCAGTGTCCAAGCACTCTCCAGACATGTTCTCTGAGTGGGCTGATGCGGCTTTGCTCTAGAAAGGCCTAATGGTTCTGAAGTCCATGAAACATTAAATGAGAGCTATATGTATGTGCTCCTTTTGTAATCCTATGACCCGAGGGATTGCTCAAGACAGGAGTAAAACGAAGCAAAGGGAAATCAATGTTTAACTTGGAAATATTTGTCAGTTAACAAGTCACAAGGAAGTGAGCACCTCTAGCACCTAGTAGGAGTTTATTTTATGCTTAATTAATACTCTTGTTTTTGAGTGGGGTGTGTATTTTAAAAAAGTGAACACAGACAAAAAAAAATCTTCCTTTGGAGCTTTGTTACCATTGGATTTCCTAAACTCAGGAATAGTCTCTAAATGTACTTGGACACATTTATTCTGTAGAAGGCTGACTATCTAGAATATGACCACACTTAAACACATACTGAAATCCATCCTTTTTATAGACAATGTGTAATTGTGTGCATAAATCCCTATTCTGTTTAGTGATACTTTCTTGAACTGGGAATACAGCTTCAATTGTTTTAAGGGATCTCTTTTCTGGCATCTTGTTTGTTTTCTCCTTTTTTCCCTTCAAAAGCACTTCTGTTGAGTTTGAAAGTATATTCCTTTACAGTCTCACAAGCTCTCAGTTTGTGAGACCTGGAATCCTTTATTCAAAAAAATCTGCTAGAAATCCATAAAAACCCTGTGTACAATAAACAGGAGACCTACTTCACCCTCAAGTTCTGGATCTCAGGTCTTTGTCATCTTGAAGAATGACTTAATCCCTGTGAGGGAGGAGTCTCCCAGGTATTTCTGTATGGATCCGCCCCCTAAAGCACTGATCTCTGTCTCAGAGCCACATCGATCTGTCCTGTCTGCAGTGGCTGAAAGGACTTTATGCATTGAATTTTCTCAGAAGTGCTATAAAATAACACGTATTGGTGAGTGAAGCCAGCCTGTTAATGTATGGATTTTCTGTCTTGAGTGATTTTCTAAAATCAATAACTCATTAAAAAGAAAAAAGCTCAATTTTCACAATTTATAGCCATACAAATAAACAGGCTGACTTCAGCAGCAGCTCCCAGCTGTATTAGAATAGTGGGTTTCAAGGATGTTGTGTTGTTTGTTCAGTTGCCCTGACTGCAATTTCAGTTTTGCTGGATCTTCCTTGAAAAAAAATATTTTAACATCCGTATTCATTCATTAATTCTTAAGAATAATGCTTTGTTGGCAGAATGGTTGACTAGTTGCTAAAAATAAGGTCTGCTGGTGAATCCTTCAAAAATAGGACTACGCCCCCAGGAAATAACTCTTTCAGCAAAGAATAAAAGTGTAAATCTTTTTTAAAATCACAATCTCTAGAAATGCTATATGCACATAGTAATTCTTAAAAAAAAGTATCAGATAACTTGACAGAGGAGGAAGCTTTCCATCCCAAGTGTGTAAAGCATTGCAGTCATTAATTTATTGACTGAATTGATCTGACTTTTAAAAGACTTCCTGCCTTGGCATCAGTATTCTGTTTATTTCACAAGCAATGGATCTCCTCTTCCTCCTTTTGCGTAAATACTTAATAGCTTTATACTTAAAAGGTCAGACCTTGCTGGATCCATAAGTATTGTACTTCAAGGTACATTTGGATTGAAGTTTTCTTTTTCTTCTGCTAAGATCTCTGGTTGCTGCATCACCTGCTCTATTTGATATTCTCAGTGTCTTGGAAACTGTGTCAAATGTTTCTCAGAGAGTGGCTCCTTTTTTTTCAGGGTGATTCTTCTTGAACCCAGATATGCTAATTTAAAATATTTAGGGTTTGGGGTTTTTTTCCCTCAAAAGTACAGTGACAGGATATAGAATGCTCCACAGGATGCTGAAGTCAGCCGCTTTCACAACGTTTTTCCATATGATGCATGTCACCAGCACAGCTTCAAGGAGTGTCTTCTCATGCTGCTATCCACTTAGCATTTCTTTAACAGGTGTTTTGGAAAGCCTCTGAACAGGGCAGGATTAGTGTCTGTGACCTGGGAATAAAAAGAAAAGGTGGTGGGGTGTGGGGGCAAGGAAGAGAACTGTGGAAGATGAACTGGTTCCAAAAGACACTCTCAAGCAAAGAATCGCATTGGTTAAATTCAAATTTAGTGTGAGAAAGAGCAAGCCTTGCATGTCAGCAGGGACTCCTATGGTTTAATAAATTACTGGAAGGTTAGGACAGTGAGACATGGCCTCTCTAGAAGAGTCTTTGGAAGATCTGAGGGAATCCTGAGCCCTGTAAAAAATTTCTTGATCTCAGATGAAAAATGTAGCCACTAGTATGACCAAGCATTCTTGAGTGCCTGTGTGCTGTATTCCTGGCCCTTTGAGGCCACTGCAAGAACGAAGAGAGCAGAAATTGTCCAACCAAGGAATTAAAATCCAAAACTATCGTATTCATTTTGTGGGAATATTATAAGGGGCTGTTCCAGGAGCAACCAATACTCAGTTTGCTATAGAACCATGTCCTGGGTCTCCCATGCACCTTGTAGGGACCTTCATGACGCCCCCAGATTCCAGGACCACTCACGAGCAGAAGGGCAAAAGGCAGATCCTGCTGCATGTGCTGTGGAGCTCTGCATGGGCTGATTGGAAGGCTGGAAATAAGCTGTTTGTACTGACTGGACAAGGAACCATTGATCCCACTCCTTCAAGGAGATTTTCCTCAGCTGGGGGCATTAATTTAGGTCTCTTTCCTCTGTGCAATGACAAGAGCTGCAGGAACATAATTATCTCCAAATCTTTTGCTTCTCCCTTGACAACTTGCATTGAAATGTGGCAGTGGATTTGAATGTTATTAGGGCCAGACATGAACAGACAGAAGGCATGACTGCTTAAGCCTCATTTCCTTAGGAAATCAAGTGGAAATGTTTGTATAGTTTATATACAGCAAAATATGGTTTGTGTCTGTCATATTACCTTGAAGGTTGTTGGTGCAATCATATGTTCCGTTGTTGTGCTTCATCTCATTTAGACTTCATAAAAATACTGCTCTGGACCTTTGTGATTTGTTTTCCTGCATCTCATAGGAAGCCAAGACTGGAAGGGGCGTCTTGGGTCAGTGTGCCCAGGCTCCTGCCGAGGTATATGGACTGTAAAAGTTAAAAGAGAAAAATACTCCATAATAAACTTCTGATTGGTATAGTGGGAAAGTTAATGAGACAAATGAAAGCTTCCGTGTGGCCTTCACAAAGGTGAAAGGCACAGCATGGAGCAGTCCCCTTGCAAATCTTGGGTCATTAGCTTATCTTCTGCAGTAATTGCCATGGACCAATGTCAGAGGATGAAGGAATTTACCCCTTTACAGCACTGGACTATTCACATGTTCCCCAGAAAGTCTTGGGGAAAAGATTGCTAGATTTTTTCTTGTGCAACAGGAGTATTAAAATATTGAACATGGTTGCATGGGAGAAATTATTTGATCCAGAGAGAGGAAAGACATCCCTTAGCTTTTAAATGTGCCCAAATGACAGTCAGGGATGTTCAGCATTCTGTAGCATTTTCCTTAAGGAAACAAGAGCCCAGAAGACCCTCCATGAAATAAGACAACAGACAAGAGAAGGACAGCAGCTTCTTATATACAGGTCACAAGGGAACAACAGTGTCAGATTATTTCTGAAGCTCTATCATAATGCTCAAAAGAGAACCTGATGATGTAAGAGTAAAAACCAGAAGTGCCCATGTTTCAGAATTTCTGGTGCTTGCCTTTAGCTGTGCATTGATTGTTGGTATTAAATGTGCTTCTCTGCTATGTATAAGTACTTGCAGATTGTTAAGGGCATTTATTCCAGGAGGCCGTATATTCCAGAATATCTCAGTTGTTTCAAATCTCAGTGATAAAATTCCCTCCACATCGAATTATATATGTGCAGCTGTTCAGAGAAAGGTACAGCCTGAGAAAAGGAGAAGGTCAATAGTTTATTTGACATTTCCCAGAAATTGAATAGAAAATAAAACTCTACTTTTAAAATCTCAGTTTTGATTTAAACTATTTAACTTGTTCAAAAATATAAAGATTTTTTCAAATTGTTTCAGACCATTTGCCTTTTTGACAGTAGTCTATAAAAAGCATTGAAACTTTTAATGTTTTGTATGGAATATCTCTGGGATGAACTGGGAAGTTCACTGCCTGCCTTCAGTGTTGCCTTTGGATTGATTTTGTAATTTTATGTCTTTGTCCTTACACCAGGAAACCAGGGAATACTTCAGGCTCTTCCATCGACATGCTTGAGGCCAACAGTATTTTTAAGCATCTAGAGTGTCTTTGGGTTTGGTTTCACTGTTTGAATCTTAGAGCATGAAGTGTACACTGAAATACTTCACTGGGCTGTGCTGTACTGCCCACCTGAGCTCTGATCACAGGTAGGACTGATGGTGGTAAACTGAGCTCCATCAGTCTCATGCCTGTTCACAGACACCCAGAACGGGAAGGTGCAGTGAGCTGCATCCTCTGAGCAGGTCATGAACTCATAAGAGAAAAAAGGAAATCTGCAGCTTTATTTCAGAAAAGTCCATTTCCCATAAAAAATTACATGCTTTAGAAGAATTCGTCAGTTTAAGAGAGTAGTTCTAGAGTCTACATCATTAAAGTCTGGACCTTTAAATGTATTTAACTGTTGAACCTCTGACTCGATAGAGACCCATTTCTAGAATGTTATAGTCACTTTTGTTTTAAAGTGTTCAAAATGAGCTAGACTTTTAAACACTTGCAGCAGGTTAATTTTTAACAAAGAGGTTTTCTTCATGAAAAGTACGTTTTCTGCCCAACAGAATCTGATAGTGTTTTCCATCCAAATTTTAAAGACTGCTAAGTTTGACATTGCTTGTAGGTTTGCTCAGTCAGGCTCAGCCTGCAGAAAAAAGGCTGTTAAAAATCTATCACCCAAAGGAGGGATCCTGACTGTTTTCCATTACAGGGCTGCCCCTCATAGTTCTGTTGCAATAGCTTTAAGCAGGTGTGACTCATTTGTATGACTTTGGCTGCTTTGGGGAACCAGCTGCCTTTGAGCTTAGTGTTCAGCTCTGGGCCTCACCAGGACACATTTCTAAGCCCACCTCATCCTTTACTCATCTCATCTCCAATTGCTTCCGTTACAGCACGGTCACCATGCAGTGAGTGATGATCCCAGCCTGTCACTGCTCCTCTTTGTCCAGTCACCAGCAGCTCAGTCCTTTTCACTTGGAGCCTGTGTAGTGCCAGGGCTTGGCCATTGTTGCTGGACAGATGCGTTGACCAGTGACTGCCTGATCAGTGAGTTTGTCTTCCAGTCTTCATTTGGCTAAGTACATTGTCTCCCATACTTCTGTTGCATCAAGCTGAATATCTTTACAAAAAATGAGGCCCAGTCCTGCCTCCTTCAATCACTTCAGTGTAGAATTGAGTTGACTTGGTAGAACAAATAAAAAGACTGAAGCCAGTTGGCCAAATCCTATTTTCAGTCACCATTACATAAACTACACTGACTCCACTGGAGTCAACAGAGAAAACCCAGAATAAATCGTTTATACTGACTTCTGGGGTAAGTGCAAAAGCAATTAAAATTCTTTTTATCATTGGTTATTATAATGCCATATAAAAGCACTTATATTAGGCATCATCAGCTTTTGAAGAAGCCAAGTGTTCAAAGTGTGTCCATGCTCCTGTAACATATCAAAACTACAGCTGAAAATTCCCCTTTCCTTAAAGGTGCATTTACCTACTGGATTCTATTGTTTTTTGAGGGAAATACTTGCATAAAGAAGGAAAAATTAGTTATCTATATCCATCACAGACAGAGTGGGAGAAATTTCTATTGAAGTTTTGCCACCGATGTTCAAGAAACTAGAAAATTATTTCAATTAGCAAGAGAGCATCACCTTTAAGTTTTATTCTTATGTTAATAATTGACAGCAATATCCCCCCCACAGTGTTTAATATAAGCAATACATTGAGGGGAAAAAGTATATTCACTTGAAATTCATTACTGTATTTACAATGCTGCTTTCCCATGCTTATTTTAGTGTCATTTGGGAAAAAAAGCTATAACTCCAAAAAAAAAAAAAAAAAAAAAAAAAGAATGAATGCATTGCTATTTTGGGAATTAGACTGTCACTTAATAAATATATTTCTGATAATAAAGATTGGTGTCATTTTCCTTGCAGGGACTTATTCGGAAGAAAGTTAATAAAAACTGCATGGAAAAACCAGCATCACAGTTGGTTGGGGGTGTTTTGTTTTTTGGTGTTTTTTTTTTTTTTTTTGGGTTCAAAATTCCTACAGGAAAGTTAGCCTAATGCAAAAAGTATCAAGAAGCAGAGAAACATTCTATGATCCTCAAAATCCAAAAGTAAGATTCTCTTCCTAAATATACTATTAAGCAAGGTAGCTCTGATGAACATTTTAAATACCTTTTAAGGACAAAGACTTAACTGGCCCTGCTGATGGGAAAGTCATAATGTGGCTTTTTTCCTGATGGCTTTCTATTCTTTGTATGTGTGACAGATGTCAATGAAGTTGAAAAGTGTCCATTTCCCAGCAGGATGCTGGCTGTTCCCCAGAATGCCTGGGCAGTTTATAGAGGCCCTAATATCTCCTGATGCTGAGGGAAGGATTTGTAGGGAAAGCTTCCTGCTGGGCAGAGGCCTGCTGCCTTTGAATAGAAGGCAGCCAGCAGCTCTATGGGCCTCAGCAAGTGATGCCACTGCACCATCAGGAAACTTTGATTTATTATCTGAGAAATTCACCATCCATCTGCTTGAAGAGGTCACAGAAGCAACTTTCCTAATGTGAATCTGAGACCCCCATTATTTCCCACTTATTGCTACAAGCATGAAAAATTTCTCCAACTGAGAAAGCCAGACTTTCAGGACTTGTTGCCATGGCTGAATTTATAGGAATATTTAGGAGCAATGCTTAGTGGGGTTTTTTTGAACCTATAAACTCCAACAATTTTCACAGGTTTTTGCTAATTATTAATGCCACCACAGTGGAAATGGAAGCAGTTCTGCAAACAAGCTGCGACAAATGGGATTTTTCCTGCCAGTGGAAAAGCCCAGGGAATAATTAGTGGGTCCATAGAGGTCTCTTGATTACAGACTTCTGCATTGGTAATGTCCAGACACAAAGATCGCCCAGGGAAATATTTCGGGATTTTCACCTTAGGGCACATTTATGTTGTCATCTACGCCCTTCAAAATGCAGTCGGACATTTGTGGGAAAATATTTTGTGAAATGTTAGACCAAGGAACCTGATGTTGACTAATCTGGGCTAAGGAACTAGGCTTTGCTTTCCAAAGCACTGTCCAGCTGCCAAGACTTGCAGATGTAATATTTTGATATCTCATTAAAGCTGATTTCACAGAGATGTTTCTCGGTGCTGCATCCGAATTGCTGTGAGTTGCCTGAGATGCTCTTTCAGTTATCACTGCCTTGTTGAATAGGATGAAGAAGAAACAATGAGACTGATTATTAAAAAAACACATGACTCCTTGAAAATGAAGCACTGAAAAAAGAACTCATGTTAAGGCAGGATTTATTAGTTCAGGTTGAAGAGTAACTTGATTTGGGATTTTCCTCTTGTCAAAGAGATTCACAATATAAATTATGAATCTATTTATAGAGTGGTAGAGGTTTTGCCTTTTTTGAAAAGGCATGTTTTTAAATGGGCCAATAAAATAATTATTTCAGACCTATGAAACAAAACTTTAAGATAAGGGTCTTTTAAAAATGGCAATTATTTTCATTCAAATAATATTAGAGCACAGTTACTCTACTTCTAGACTTGTTCATATTGTATTATATGCCAGTAAGTTCCAAACAAAAGTCATCCCTTCCCTGAAAAATTTATAGCATACAGGTTTGCTTATGTTTACCAGTTGTGCTTAGATACAGGATATAGGATATAAAATAAATTAAATTTATAATGCCTGTAATTTTAAAATATTGGTGACACAATGTGGGCCTGTCTTCCTTAGAATCTCTATTTGATGGGATCTTCAATCCCACAAGCCTTGAAGCAGAAAATGCCCTTAAATTTGTATTTAAACCCATCCTTCTCCAGGATAACCATTAAGCAAATGATATTTTAAGATACATTTCAGTCCCAGTGGCATCATTTATCCTACTCACTGGTCAGGCAGTCACTTACAACGAAGTTAAGTACTGAGCAGACCTAATTCTGAATCCAGGCTGTCCTTCAAGATGTCATGAGAAGCAAGAATAACTAATTCTCTTGGCTTTTAAGTCACTATGTGCACAACACATAGCTTCACCCACTAATGCACCAACATATTGGATATTTTCAGAGATCTCTATTGGCTTAGCTTTTCTGTTCTCTCTGTGGTGAGGGGCAGGGGTAGAAGGAGTGAAGGGTTAGGAAAGAAGAAGAATTCAGAGTTGCTGCGGATGCTTTAGTTCTCAGATAACTGGAACTTGTATGGCAAGTACATGTATATTCATGGGCATTGAGTATTAGAATCCACACTTCAATCCAATCTGACCCAGGATATTTACAGAGATGTGAAGCAACTTCAGGATGAGGTTTGTATTAACCTCATTCTAAGTCCTTACGAAGTCTTTCCAGAAGTCCCCAGAGATGCCTGTGATCACATGTGTCTCATTGTCACTGCCTTGGACAGATGGGAAAGTCCCTGGAGAAATTGCTTCAGAATGGTGTTTACTAATCAGGATGTGGGCTGCAATGGCACTGGTTTTGGGGAACACTTGCACTGGCTTTGGGATGCAGGTGAAAGGACACTCCCTCTTACAGTGTTCTGTAAGCGGGGTTTCCATTAATTCTGGATTGTCTTTCAAAGTACAGGCTGTTTCCATGTACAATCCAGGTGACTTTGAGCTCCAGCTTGGTACATTTTTCAGCTGCACTTAAGGAAATGGTTTACAGTGATTAAAGGTACAAGTACGTGGCACGTATATCTGCCGTTCAGAAATACGATATGAATTCCTGTAAATAAGGTATTTAAGTATAAATGTGTTTGACTGTTTTCTAATGAGCCTTGTTCACAGGCCCTGCAGGGTTAATTAGGTTTCTAGATCTTATCTTTACTCTATTACACTAAAGGCAAAAACCTCTACAGGAACTGAATCCACTCACAAAGAGCAAATAAACTAGCTCTAAATGATCACAAACTGACCACGCTTTTCTGCTTCAGCTCCCTGTGTGCCTTCAGGCAACCAGGATTTAAAAGCACTGAGATTACAGGACCGTAAAAATACACATTTACATTTATGTGTGGTCACATGCAAAATTTAAGATTTAGAGAAAGCCACAAAGGGAATGTTTAACACAAGTAGCCAGGCACAAGCTGAATTAATGACACAGCAGCCCCTGCAGAAACACAAGAAAAACATGTAAACCTTCATCTATTATTAGTTGCTGTAGCCCACACTCCAGAGCACAAGGACGCATGGTCATTAAGAGGCTGTTCTTTTCCACAAGATCTTTTAGCTGCCTCATGATTGGGAGCTGGGCAAGTCCTGAAATGTAGGGAATTCACATGTGAGGGTCCTTGTTTTGAATTTTATTTATTAGTTGCATGATTAAATCACTGAGTACATGAACAGAGTGGCCAGAAACCTCTCCTCTGCAGGAGGCCTGTCCATGTTAGACACCCTGGGCTGGGAAAAGGCTGCAGGTGGTGCTCCCAGGATGGGCACCAGCTCCTCCAGCACGGGAAGGGTTTGCATTCCTGCAGCCCCTGGCAGGCAGGCTGAGCTTTTGTACCAAGCCTTGCACATCTGCTTCAGGCAATTCAACAGCCTGTACCAAGTACAAGAGCATGTGGTGACAGGACAAGGGGCAATGGCTTCAAACTGGCTGAGAGTAGGTTTGGATTAGATATTAGAAAGAAATTCTTGCCTGTGATGGTGCTGAGGCCCTGGCACAGGTTGCCCAGAGCAACTGTGGATGTCCCATCTCTGGAAGTGTTGAAGGCCAGGCTGGATGGATCTCTCAGCAAACTGGCGTAGTGGGAAGTGTCCCTTCCCATGGCAGTGGGGTTGGAACCAGGTGATCTTTAAAGTCCCTTCCAAGCCACTCAGTGACTCTATGATTCTATGAATTCCTTTCCTTAAAAGTCCTGTGTTGCAATGTAAATGCAGACACATGGTGATAGAAGGCTCCAGAAGTAGATTCTGTTTGGTTTTCCATGTGTTGGCATCACACCTACCAGAGTGGCTTTTAGGCCTGACATGTTAAACTTCCCAACACAACTGCAGCACAAGTAAATATTAGATATGAAGAGAAACACATTTTCATTCTAGTTTTTCTTGCCTTGACACTGTTGTTTTTGTAAAAATAGGTATGTTTTATTACACAAGAGTGTTCTGTCAGGGCATAAAAATCTAGACTGGTTCATTTTAAGCAAGTATGAGTTCTGGTTGTGTAATTATGGATCTGCTCACATGAACATGCACCAAAACAAAAAACCAAAAAAACCCATGGAGGAGTTCCCAGGGGAAAAATAATGAAGTCTGTTTGTCTTGCAAAAGCCATGTTGTATTAATATAGCAAATATAGCATGAGATCTTCTCAGGTAGGACATTCTTCAGGAATAAAATTCAACCAACAGATGAGTTTCAGAAACCAGTTGTCCTGTTGCTAATTTCCCCCGCCCCCTTGCTGCAGTTTGTTTAGTTCCTATGTAAATTGTAAACTCCTCAGCACCTCAGGCAGGGTCTGCTCCTCAGCTGGCCTGGCTCAGCACAGTAATGGGATCAATAGTGGAGCCACTCAATAGCAGCCCTGAATTTAGAATGCTAATTGTTTAACCTTGCCAAGTGGAACAATTGCATTTTGATAATTTTGATACCACAGTGATAGGGAGCTCAAATAAGCATAGGGGAAAAGTACATTATCTTATGCATGCGCTTTTTTTTTTTTTTTTTTTTTTTTTTTTTTTTGCACCTAATTAGGCTAATTAAAACCTGTAATGATGTACTGAAAATTAAGCATTTGCAAAACTCCTTACAGTTTGGGGGAATAAAGGAATGGATTGTAAGACTGAGAAAAGAAGAAAAATCAGAAGATCATGTTGTTTTATCTCTCACTGGAGTTTTCTCTAGGATTTGTTATGATTTACTGTCATTACATATTATGTAAACAGTCACTGTTTCCATGAAGTGGGAGGTCCTGTTAATCTTCTGTAGCTATTCAGTATTGTTTGTGAGTTTAACTGGAAATGTACCTCCTTACTGTAGGGGAATGATCAGGAATCTGTACCCTATAGCCTCGGGTTATGCCTCTGACCCCATTAAATGTGTAGGTGGGGTCTCCCTGGTAAATCAGTAAAGCCAAGGAAAGTCTGAGATGATTTCCATGCTTCCTGCTGTTGTTCCCTCCTTAGTGGATGCTCTTGTCTCATCCAGATTAGCAACTGCCTGGCCCCAGGGCCCAGGAAAATACTCTGGAAGGATACTTTCTGTTTGAGCTTTAGGGAATGACTGCATGGCAGGTGGTTAAAAAAAAAATAAAAGGCAGATAGAGAAGGACACCTCCCTTTTTTCCCTGCTACCTTCTAAATCCTTTACTAAACTACATCTTTACTTCATCCTCTACCAGCAGAACCCGTATTACTTGGTCATGCAGGCTGTCCACACTTTCTTCAACAAAGTAAAATCAGTTCTAGCAAATACATTTCTTACAGTCTCATGCTCCTTTTGCTGAAAAGCCCTGCCGTTCAGTGTTGTTTTACCCCCAGCCTATACCCAACGTTTCACTGACACCAGTGGGAGCCTTCCTGCGATGTCTGGGACTAATTTATAAATTCCCCTTTCCGGGAGTGATTCCTTCAGCGCTGCCATGCCAGTGGAGATTGCTGCAGGGTCTCCTTCCACCCCAGTGCCTACACTGGAGCAGATTCTCTGGCACTGGTTCCTGTCTCTGGGAGTTGTCCCGGCTGGATGGCTGTGAGGAGGTGGGAAGAAATGCACAGCAGTCCTGTGCTCATTCACTTGGCTGCCAAACATGCACATTTCACTGCTTTCTTGAGAGCACTTTCCTGCTGTGGAAATGTGATATGCCTGACTAGGTAGGCCAACAGCTGTGTGATTGTCCATCTGCTGTTTCTCCAGATTAAATATTAGCCCTTGTGTCTCCTCCAAAGCAATGAATTTTCTCCAAGTACAGTTCTCAAAGAAGAGCTTTTCTTGCTTCTCTTCTTCTGCACCTGATATTCCATGAGATAAGCAATACAGATTAGCAGCAGGGGAATTCAAAGCACACAACTGCCAAAAAGTAGGGCCTATTATTTGTGTTGATTTTTAAGTGTAATTGCTCTTCAGTGGTGAATGAAACAAAGCATACAGCCACAGTGAGATAACTACACAGTGCTAGTAAGGGAATCCTGTCACATCTGCAGGGTGAAGGCGTCTTGGTGTTGGCTGGCCAGATCTCCCCAGGAGACAAACGGTTCACAGAGAACTTCTTCCATGAGAAACATTTCAGCTCCTCAGGCCTTTGTTGCTGTTCCTGCTCTACCCTGACCATATACAGTTGTTTATCAATGTTGCTAGAAATTTTTAGCTTCTATAGATGAGGATGTTTAAGAAAAAACATAAAAACCAAAAAAAACCTGTTTGTTTTTTTCTGGCTGATATAGAGAGAAATATTTGAGATAGATTTCAGAAGTAGACAGTCATTCTTAATTTGTTTCTTTAGAGCTTCATTTTCCTCATGAAAGTTATTCGTAACTCCCACTGAAGCCAATAAATTCCTAGTCCTTCACAGCAGGAAAGGCACTAAAGTAAATCGGAATTATTTGTATCCTGCAGTGGGGGGGTGGAATAAGCCGTCTGGGAAACTGTGGATCTCCTATTTGCCACAAGCCATCCATTACTTCCCAGCCAATAGCAAGTCATTCCAGGATTTGTAGGAATCTCTATTGTTATTTGAGTGCATCTATGCTTTCATTCTCACTTCTCATATAAAAATAACTAATGTGAGTTATGAAATTGCATTAATATACAGATTTCTGCTGACTCTTTGTTTATGGCTTATCTTTCATTGCCTCTATTATAGCACTTGTTGCCCTGGGATTCAGAGTTATGTCCAGGCTTGCTGCAGATCTCCTCTCCTCAGAATTTCACCCATTGCTCGTGAGAATTTCAACTTCTGGATAAATAAATATTTTGGGTCAGGTCTTAAAAACAGAGAAGTCCTTATTCGAATGTTATTTTTGGAACATGCCCATGTCTTAGTGGAACTCTCATACCACAGTAGCTGATAGAAGAAATAGAGAAATGTAACTTCATGCTCTGGATGTGAGAGTCAGAGGGAAGGGAAGGAGATAGGAGAAGGAGTAGACAGATATGGTGCCTAAGCTTTCCCCGCAGAAGAATAAAAAGGGTTTAGTAGTGACAGTAAGTAGAACAAGCACAGTGTCAAATGCATCTTCCAAAGAGAGCTAAAAATCATATCAGGCAGAAACAAACTTATGTGGCAGCTCAGGGGGAGCTGCAGCAACAAGCTGAACTCACCCCATCCTGTCACTCTTGGCCTTTTGTTCTAGGAACAGATGTCCCTTCTCCCTGACTGCCTTCTAGTTTCAGAATTAAGAACTTGGGCTCTGAACTTTTAATTCGTGATTGCCTTCATAAGGTTCTCTATCCCTGCACTGTGAAAGTAATTTCATTGTTTTTCTTCTAATTATCAGTCTCTTCCTGTATTGCCCATGTAAAATAAAAAAAAAAAAAGAAAAAAGAAAAAAAGACTGAGCTCTGTTGACTTCTTGGGTCTGTGCTGGGCAGTCCTTCCTTCCCAGATATTTAACCCTTTTCAATTTCCAACAACACATAAGCAGAAAAAGTTTCTGGAGCAGAATACTTCCTGTCTTTGGGAAGAAAAATTAGGTGGTATTTTACAGACAGAAACAGTTTGAAACCATCCTCAAATAGTGGAATTGTAAATTGATCCAGAAAAAAAAAAAAAAAGAAACCACAGAAAACTTTTGGGATAAAATGCTTAGTGTTTCGTGACATCAGAAGAGATAAAGTTTTGTTAAGTATATTCATTTTAACAGGTGATTTTGACAGTGCCAGAGATATTCTCCACACTCATGTTAGTGAATTATGTTTCTGTTATTCTTAATTCTCTTCCAGACCCCCTAAAATAAGGAGATACAGGCTAACTGATCAGACACAAAGAATAAGCTTGTGGGGTTTGGAAAATGAATGGGGATAATCAGATGTGACTGATGGGCAAGCAGAGGGTGTCTGTACAGATCTGTGGCCACTGTGGGCTCGGGTTTGGCACTTTCAGCCCATGCGGAGCTGCCTTGGTGAAGCCCCAGTGGAGAGAGCAACACAAACTTGTAATCCTGGGTGGGACAGGCTCTTCGAGGCAGAGGCCTGTCTGGCTTATCAGCAGAGCATCACAGAATTCCAAGGAAGGCAGGCAGAAAGGTTTAAATAAGAGAAATCCTTGGAACCTTCCAGTTGCAAAGGCAGACAATTAGGCAAGCATTGCCAATTGACTTTCCTGGCAACTGGATAAAAAATTATTATTAAACAGTGAGATTGAGGTCACATAATAAATTTATAATTTATTAAGAGAGCCTAGAACTATCAGACACCCTGCAGTGACTTTAATAATAGGATTTATACACCATTGCATCTTTTAAAAACACCAAATTAGGGTCAGACATATTGTGGTCATGTCCTTATGTGATATAAACAACCATAAAGTGATTGAAGAAATTTGCTGGGGTCCTTTGCCTCTCTCATCTTCCATGCAGCAGCATCCCATGTGATCAGATGCTCCATTTCATAGAACAGTGTGATTCCTGAGCCTATATTTTGTGCAATTATTTTATTATTTTTCTTCAGACAGCCTTCCAAATGCTTGCAGGAGGGGATTGTAGCAGCATGAAATGTGGCAACACGGCAGTGACCTAGAGATTCCACACCTGCTGCTTCCACTGTGTTGTCTTCTGTGAAACACTAACTTGTTCAATGGGAAGCTGTAGAATATTGATCAGAACACAGAATCATTAACACAAAGTAGTTTTCCACATCCTGCCTCATGGCAGTTCACGCAGTTGATGCTCAGATTTGGCAGTGTTTGGTTTGGGATGTCCCTTTTAATATTTGATTAAAAGTCCCTTTTAACCAAATATTACAAAACAAGGGCAAGTCTCCAGCTCCTGCAAATGCCCTGGCACTTGCCAATTTCTGTTGGGCTGCATTGATTTTTCACTTTCTGAAGAACCTTGTCCCTGAAGCTTCTAAATTGAGATAAATGCTGATTTTCTACAGAGCTTTCCAGTGATCAGCTGGAAGCCTGAAGTCCCCTGGCTCCATCTAGGTAATAGAGTGCAGATGCTGGATGCCTCTCTCCACCTGATGAGCTGTCAATGTGCTGGATAGATGAGTGGTCAGGAGACAAAAGAGGTTTCAAGCTGAAACATTTCTTAATTTTTTCTTTCATAAAGAAACAAGAAGTAAAAATTCTGTGGAATGCCTTGATTTCACCAAATCAGCATTTTTTTCCCAATGAGTATCGGTTCTAAGAGAAGCCAGAAGAGTTCAGCTGAATTTTAGAACTCTGCTGCTGTACTGCTTTAGAGTGAGGAGGGTCTGTGGAGCTAGAGATTGGTTCCTTGCATTGCACAGGCAGCATGGCTCTGCAGTGAGTCATGGGGCAGCAGGGAAACGGGGCAGAGTTCAGTGCTCAGTGGGTAGGGGAAAGGCCCGCAGGATGGAAAAGTCAGTGCTAGCAGGGACTCACTCCAGGATCCCCGAAGCACTGGGCACTGCAGGGTTTAGGGCATTTGGCCACGAGGTGGGTGTTAGCTGGGAATCAGGCAGGGTGGTGCTGGTGTGAGTGCAGAATGCCGACTCAATGCACAGTGGGTATGGGTTTTGGAGCTTCCATGATAGTGGAAAATGTGACACAGACTAATCACTGTGCTAGAGGTAATCATTTCAAGCACTTTGCCCCACTTTGATTTCTATCTGCTGCTGTCTTGTTCAATTAGGAGCATTCCTGTGAAGATCCCTAACCAGATGGAACTGGGTCCTGCCTCTCTTGCACACAATGGGAGCTACACCATTTATTTCATTGAGATACTGGCCCTTTAGGGAGAGAGAGTGTAATTACTACTCAAACAGAATGGGTCCAGCTCACAGATTCTTTCCTCATCTTTGAAAATCTCTCCAGTAAAGGCAAAGATGTTTTTCAACAGCACAAAGCATCTACAAAGAGCAGATACATTTAATATTGAGCAGCCAGGACATGGACAGTCTCACAGCCCTGCTTTTGGGCCACTTGACAGCAGAGAAGAGTTCCCGTGTGAATGCTGAGTGCTCCAGCTCACCCGGCTGAGCCAATCCATTTCTTCAAAGACTAGACAGTGCTGAACTTAGTAACATGAAAAATGTGACTTTTAAAATATCTATTTTAAGCCTACAGCTGGATTTTTAGTCAATTAGGATGTTTCTTTTCTTGTGGTTTCTGGTGAAAATATTACCTTAAGTCAACTAACTAATGTTTTAGTCTCCCCTTAAAATATGCAAAGTCAAGATTGCACTTTTTAAAATTTTCAAGATCAATTTTTCTCTGTGATATTTAACATAGCTTCTCCAAATGGGTAATGATCATGATCTGAGGTTTCTCTTCTGAATATTTGCTGTTTCCTGATAGGATGGAATACTCGGACAAAGTGTCTATTTTAATGTCAGTGAGACATTGAAAGTCCTCTGAATAACTGCAAATTGCAGATCAGGTTGTATGCCCATCTGAAATTGTCCTGACATAAAAAAAAATATTAGCATTATGAGAGAGCTCAAAAAAGCTTTTGGGGTCAGAATTAGCCTCTGGAAGTATATTCTGATTTTCTATACAGGTCACAGAATGTTGGTCTGGTTTTCCCAGGGTTTCAGTCAGACTGTTTCCCAGCAGGCAGTTTGAGTTAGACTGCACTGCAAATCAGCACATTACCTTATAAAGCACTGAGTACAATTTTGTACCTTCTCCTGCAAAATATTATGTCCTAATCATTTTCTAAAATAATTTCCTCTTCCCCTGAGTGAAAATTAAGGGTGAAAAAGAAAGGTAACACTGGTTTTATGTCTAAGGGAGGTGGTCAAAGTTCCATAGGCAGGCCGAGCTCATTGCATGTCTCACCTGAACAACTGTAGAACTAAGCTTAAAAATCCACCTTCTTCACTACTGAAGCACTCACTGCCCTGCCACTGCCTTCCTTCTTCACTGTTGACTGGGATTTTATTTGATATACCTGTGGTGTTCTCTCCAAGTCTAGGACTCCCTGGTTTGACTGACATCAGTTTTCTCTTTCATCAGTCAGAGACTTTGGTGCTCCAGATGACTGTACTCTGAAAATCTCTTTGCACATCCTGCCTGGGGCAGTTCTGTGGCTGATAGCTGAGTGAGAGATGGAAGGATTTCACAGCCTTGAACTTGAATTGTTTGGGGTTTGGCCTACAGAGATTTGTCACACATTTTGTTGCAGGGTTACAGAAAGGGAACTATGTTTTGTGGCACTCTGAAATGAGAGTTTGGTGTATTGAGAATGATGCTTTTCTTTGTTTTCTCTTTCTTTGCACATGCCTAGAAATCACACAGTACCATGTTTTACCAGAGGCATGAAAACTAATCAGTATAATAAGTATTTCTATATCCTGTTACTCTCATGTTAGTTCCACAGTCAAAAAAGCAAGACACAAAGAGAATGGGAAACAAAAAAAAGAATGTGCCAAAGAGAGGCATGGGAGAGGAGGAAAGGTAGGAAGCCATGTTGTTCCATGTTAATTTAGGCACTGGAGTATTTGATTTCTGGTAATGTTCATTGTCCCAGACATGCACCATCTTTGGAAAGAAAAATGTCTTTGAAGATAAATCCAGCTCAGAGGTTTGTGTGTGCTTGTGTGTAACAGGAGCATTCTAAATGACCTTTAAGGCAAGGGCAATAGCTACCTCTACTTTGTCATTTCCTCAGCTATGCAGTAGAGAAATTTTAAAGCATGAAGAGAATATTATCCAGATAATTGATGGAGATAGAAAAGGTGAGCATGGATCTTATATCCTGTTGCATCCCCGTAGGCAGGGTACACCGCAGAAGAAAGCAGCAGGAATAGCTGAGTATGTAGCATTTCCTGGCACGTTTCAGTACTGAAATCATGTCTTTTTCACACTCTGAAACACTGAGCTGATTTACAAGGCTGCAGCTGTTAGCACAAGTCCAGGGCCATGAGCCACAGGGCCTGTTTCTCTCAGGACTATTCTGCAATGCCATGGTTCCCATGGCCACTGACTGACTCCATGACACCTCTGAGGCTTCAGTCACTCAGGTTATCTCTCCTGGAACAGAGCAGGGATATGCCCAGCCCTTGTCTGAGCAGGGAGGTTGAGGGGAAACAGCCAGTGCCTGCATGCTCCATGGTAACAAGTGAAGCAGCATGGACCTTTCTACCAGGGCTTCTCTGCAGTTTTCTTACTTTTTCTATCTCTTTTCTATATGTATAAGACAGACTACAGGTATGGAAGGATTCATAGGGGCAGACACTGATCTCTGCTCTGTGGTGACCAGTGACAGGATCTGTGGGGTTGGCCTGAAGATGTGCCAGGGGATGCTGAGGCTGAATATCAGGGAAAGATTATTCACCCAGAGGATGGTTGCGCATTGGAATAGTCTCCCCAGAGAAATGGTCACAGCACCAGCCTGAGAGAGTTCAAGAAGCATTTGAAAAATGCTCTCAGGCACACGGTGTGGTTCTTGGGGTGTCCTGCACAGGGCTGAGAGTTGGACTCAATGATCCTTGTGGGTCCTGCAGCTCAGCCCAGCTGGGGCTCTCACTTATTGCCCCCATGACACCATAGGATGCTGCTCTTCAATTTTGTCACAGCTGTGCCCTCGCTGGCATTGCTGTGCCAGGCCTTATCTGCAGTCTGCTGGCCTGGGCTGGCCTCAGCTCTCTGTGGGCTTGGCTGGTGGTCTGGGCTCAGGACTGACCCTGGGCTATCATCACCCTGGATCTGCTCTGCTCGGCTCTCTGGCCCGCCCCTTGCTGTGTCATCATGCTCAGTCCCTGAGGGAGCCACTGGCCCTTGCTGCACTCTGACATTAAACTCTCCCTCACTGCTTCTCAGGGCTGGGCTGGATGGTTCACTCTCAATTCAAGGCCATTGTTCCAAAAGATTTAATCTATTAAGTGCCTTCTCTCTTGGTAAGAGGCATTTCTTCTTTTGCTGAAGGTGGTGAGGTGTCTTCATACAATGTATATGCAACCCATGACAAGTATCTAACCACCTCCTCTGTGAGTCAGCTTCCAGGAAAACGGCATCAGGAATTCCAGGTGTCATGTGGACCAATTCAAGGGAAGGTGTATTTGTTACCACTTCAGTGTGTTCATCAGAAAACTTCTCAGAAAATGCCTTAGCTGTTCTAGCTTTGTTAATTTTCCCTGATTATTAAACCATCAGTGTTTGTAATGCTGTGAGCTGCCAAACAGTGAACAAGCTCTTGGCCTGGCCTCGCGTAATTTTTTACTTTACACTGGCAAGTATTTAATTGTTTGGGAGTTAGTCCAATGTACACTGCCCTTCCCATTATTGATTGCTGGAGCAGCCAGCATGTTTTGTAACTGCCTGTTGTAGAGACTGACAACTGCATTTGAAGTGTATAGTCTGTATTTTGTCAGCTGTGGCAGGGAAACATCTTTGGAACTGGATCACATAATGCACAGATCTGATAGATGGACTCAATTAAATCAACAATAATATAGTAGTTGGCACACTCAGCTTAGCTACTCTGATCCTGCTCTATCATTTTTCTAAATCCTTTTTATTGTCTATGCCTCTGATCAAAACTTTAGGCCCTTTATAACCCTAATTCAAACATCACTTCAGAGGTTAACACATTTGAACTCCCAACGCAATGCTTTTAACTTCTATCTTGTGGTCAGTAAGAGGCTAAGTCTATCTATAAACAGTGTCAGATGGTGTCTCACACGTTGCACTTAAGAAACCTTACTCCTGATAGTTCCTTGACCTTGGTGGCCTTGCAGATTGGGCAGTTTAAATGACACTGAGCAGGGTACCCATGGAGAGATCACACTCCTGATACTGTAAAGCTGACAGCAAACTGCCAGCACTCGGGGTGTGAGGAAGGAGGCAGAAGAGCATCTGAGAGAAGTGAACAGTGAAATCTGCCCCAAAGCAGCAGGCTGAGATAATGATATGATTTATTTATGGCCATATCCCTGCATATTTTTTTCTGTTGACCATATATTACCTACATGCACAGGTTCTAGTAAATTACAAAAGAAGATTTGCTCCTGGTGGTTACTCTCTCCCTTTTGTGCCTGTGGTAAATGTGGCGGTAAATGACCATAATGTTAGGAATTACTTGGACCAGAAAGAGTGTTACTGTGGAGCAACACCCATGTTGGCAAACTAATCCTGGATCTTCAACTGTCTCAGGTGTGGGAATATTTTGTGACATGGGTGTTAAGTTAGTTTGTGTTAGCTGGGGATCTGGACCGAAGAAGCATGAGGAAGAATTCAACATTCAGGTCCTACTGCAAATCCTCTAAAGGACAAGTGACTACCGGTATGATAAAGATGCAATTGTATGAAAGGAAGCAAGTTTGTTATTTTAAGGGACTTGTTTACTAAACAAAGGTGTTCTCAAATTAGTGTGAAACTTATCAGTATCCAAGGCTGAAGGGAGAAGGTTTTTCATTGTGGTTTCTTTGATGAGGATGACAGTGGAAAATTTGGGCAAGGCAGAAGTCAAGCCCTTTTCTTTCTTCATAGAGTACTGCCTTAGAGAGTAATGGAAGCATTCCCTGCACATCCAACCTCTGTCCCTAGATCTCATGTCAGATTTGTGCTGGGTGATTTCTCTCAGTTGCAAATATTGTATGCTGTACAGCTGATGTGCTCCTGCTATAAGTGCAGAGATGGTTAGCAGAGATGGTCATAGATCCTTTTGTCAGGAGCTGAACTAGAACACCAATGGGTTGCTGATACAAATAAGGCTGTAGATCAGCTCCTGAAAGCCATCTGTGTCCATCAGGATCATTTCTCCTTGTGCATCTGATGGATCCAGCTATGCTGGCACAAGTCTGTAATACATGTGCAGCCTACAAGCCATTTCTAAGCTCCTGAGCACATAAAATATTTATTCCACATGCCTCTGTTTGCAGCAGCATACATTTCTTCAGTTCTGTATTGTGAGAACAACTTGAACATGCCCTACCTAAAACTTTACATATGCTGAGCTGGTGGGAAGGATGACAGTAGGGTGGAGATACAATTCTGCTATGTTACCATATTTCAAAGGCTCTCATTTCTTACTGTTCACAACTGCAATTTGTTTGATCATGGAGTTGTTAGAACTCAGCTTTGCAGAGAATGATACAGTGAATATGATTGATTATTTTTTTAAGTCTTCTTCACTTGCTTGGTTGATGTGAGGCCTATGAGCTTTTCAGATTTAATTTATGGAAATTAATCAAAGAATCCAGGGGCAATATATTACAAAAACAGGGATTAGTTTCCAAGCTGCAAAATTTTTTTCAGATTGCACATAATATCTGTCTATTTGTGGGTGAAGGGAATGAATGTGGAAAATCAGACACCCATGTTTCAGAAATGAATTATCTCAGGTCAGCTGGCTAAAGACAGTAAAATTTTGAATCATAGGCTTATGATAGTAACTACTAGGTAAGTTTAAAGTGACAAACAGAAGAAGAGTGGCGATGGTCATCATTTTCAAGTATAAAATGGGAAGAAGATCAGTCAAGATGATGACTTTTTAAAGTATTTTTCTGTTATACTTACTCCATCACATTTCTTATACATTGAGATACAATGATTACCATGACTTGGGCTATTCTTCCTTTGAATATAGTTGCCCAGAAATTCTTTCTACAGTTGATGCTGTCTGAGACAGGTAAACTGTTTATACAGCTGATTCCTGTTTAGTAGGTATAATGTTACTGTTCTTTATTTTGTATAAGAACAGCAAAGTTTTTGTTTAACTCCAAGTTTATTTTCTCAGGGAGCAGCTGAAAAGCTTAAATAATAGTCAATCTTTAGTTTTGCTTTTTTCCCAGTTATTTTACTTTCAGAAAATCTCACTTCTGAATAACTCTAGTGATGCCTGTTTTTTGAGAAGTTTTCAAAGCTGTAACATTTGACTTTGCTGATGCATGGTTTTGTCAAAATCTTTTTGATGTATCTTCATTTTGTTCCTCAAATGGAGAACTAGCAATATTTTCATCACCTGATTACTTTTCTCCATGTTACTTATGACCAAATGACAGGTTCATTGATCAGACCTTTTGTCTATAAACACAGTTTAAACATAACTTTTAAATGGAAAAGATAGACCAAACAATCTGATAAGGATTCCTGATTGTGTACACTGCATGTCTCCTTGTAATTGCATAGCTCCGGGCTCACTGTTTGCGGCACCTTTATTATTAATAACATAAATACCCTCTCCATTCTGTGTTTCTGTAATTTCTCTGCTGGACTGACATAAGCATGCAATTTTGTTGGTCTTTGACTATAACCTGTACCTAGATCCTCTCTTCTCCACTTCCAAATTCACCCCCTTCTGCTGGAAGATTGCACAGAGCCTGGGGGTGTGTTCCATTCCTTCTCATCTGGGTGTGTTCTGCAGTGCTCAAATAAAAGGTGTATCACAGCACAGTGATCTCTCAGAAGGTGGGAGGGCTATTGTGCAAGCTACTTGCTGATCAAATAAAAACCATCTGCTTCTAAACACAGACAATCAAAGCAAAGAATGGGAGAAAAGTGTTATCAACTCTCATTTATTCTTAAAATGGCACAGTAAGGGAGCTCACAGCTCCACCACTCATACAAAGCAATCTTATGGCTGTCAGTGTTTGAAATTAAACCCTGGTCAGGGTAATCACTTAATTACAGGACCACCTTTCCCTTTTTAAATATATTTTTCTCACTTCTTCCATTTTGAGATTACCTTGTTCAGGGCTGAAATCAGTATTTCATCAGGAACTCAAGAGATGCAGAGCTTTTTACTTTTTTTGGAGCTGAGCTTCTGAGTTTTGAGCTCATTCTAATGAGCACTATGATCTAGGGGGAGAAAAGAGTGTGATCTTACCTAACCCTTGTGGAAGTTAGAGCCTGGCCTGGGATTACTGACTTCAGTTTTGTGTTCACTGGGGATGGGCCAAGTCAAGTATCAGCAGCTGCACGAGTGGCAGAGATAGCCTGAGTTCCCCAGGAGGGGAGGGAGGCTTCAACTGCACAGGACAAGTGTAAAATGTTTTTCTCACCAGGCGACTCAAAATAAACACTATGACAGTCTGAGTCCCACATTACCTTGCTGCCTGAGAAAATATAAAGTAAGTACCATCTCTAAGCTGGCCTGGAATTCCCCACTTGATGCTTTAAGCATCTCCTTGATGAGTGGAGGAGAGATTTGGCTGTCTCTATCTTTGAAAGGTGATAGAAATACTCCAGAAAAGCATGTGCCAATTACATGCATTAATGTCTCCAGCAAAACCCAATTCTCAGCTGAGGATATTGTGCAGACAACACCTCCCATCAAAGAGCACAGAGCAAAAAACAGGATTGTGGGGTCTGACACGGAGGAGTGATAACTGAGGAAAGAAAGATTCCTGCAGTGTCCTGTGAACTCCCCAGGGCTGTCATCGACAGGCAAAGCCTGTTCAGGGGACAAAGCTGGTGGCTTTGAATCCCTGACCTCCACATAAGAGTGAGAGTGCTGCCTCTAAAATGACAAAGGGAAAGTTTTTGTGTTTATTTCTACCAGCTACATGCAGGAGTTACACAGGGACATTTGGCTTCCAGTTGTTTTGAGGACTGAGGGCTGCATCTTACATATTGGACATTTGGAGAGTACCCAAAATTGCACTTGGTTGTGAAAACTGATGTTTGTATGCTTGGTAAAGCATAGGGAAAGTATAATTATGTTATGTATAGATATCTGAAGTGACTAACATTTCTTATCTAGCCTTCTACATAATGGTAAGAGTGACCACAAATACCTAGAAAAGATGTGGCTATCCTACCCCTTTTCCTCTAGTCTATTAGACAGTTGGACATTAACCAAAAGGAAAAGTCCTGGGATGTGTCCCTTTGTTGACATAATTCCCTACAGACATTGAATGTATATCTGTTCTCTTCTGATCTGTTCTGTGCATCATATCTCTTCTGCCAGGAGAAGGGGTTCATGTCCACCAAGGGTCTCTAGCTCTTCAAAATACTGGCAAAAAACAACAAATTGCTGTTGGGGCAATAAAATTATTGTAAACTGTGAACAGCAGAAGCAGCTCTGAGTGTGTGCAGCTTTAGAGATGAAACTCTTCCCTCTGTTCACATCTCTCAGTCAGTGTCAGAAGAAAGCAGTCTTGTTCCAAGGTGCTTTGCTGCTGTCCCGTGTGACATTCCAGAGGGGTGGATGTCTAGGCCAGGACATTGGCATGGCTTGTTGGGACAGGCTCTCCTCTTCTGGTATGCACCTCTGCCTTTCCCAGTGGGGATTTCTGGAGAAGGGGGATGGCTGTAAGATGCATCCAGCCAACCTGTTCTACCTGTTCCATCCCTGGGTTTAGCTCCACTTGTGGGGAGTGCTCCATCCTCCCTTTGAGGTGCAGAGATTGGATCAGTCTCAGAGGAAGATTCAGTGGGCAGTAAAACACAAACACATCTACCCTCAGCTCATGTGACTTGACAAAGCCAAACTGCCTCCAGTGAAGCTCTGTGGGTTTGTAGCAGCTGAAGAACTGGCCCAATAGCACACCAAGAGCTTCCGACTGCAGATGAAGCAATTCACTTCTATTATTAGCAGTTGGAGGCTTTTTAAATCAGGAAGAATGGCAAAATTGACTTCCTTTTTGTTGGACTCCAAAGTAAAAAACGGGGTGTTGTCATCAGCAATGTTGAAAAATACCTCCTGATTTTGAAAAAAATATCCTGCTCCTGAATTGTATTAATTATTTACCATAATAGTGAATTGTATTAATTATTTACCACTTATTAAGCAACTATTACAGATGTTGGGGATATGTGGAACATTAATAGACATTAGGATGAAAGATTAATTTAGGGAAATTACAACATGTTTCTGAAAATGGCATTAAAAGTTTGGAGTGCCCTGAACTGCAATATGACGTGAACTGGGACTGAGAGCCTGAGAATCTGAATTAAATCTGTGACTGTCAGTGACACCCTGTGTGACCTCAGGGAACTTATGTAAGCTCTCTGTGCCCGATTTGCCTTTTGTTAAAGGAGAAGAAAAGAAAAAACTTTCTGTTTCTCATGTTTGCCTGCTTAGAGTTGGGGCCACTGGTTCTTTCTGCAGAGCACTGAAAAGAATGAGACCCAAGTCTCTTTGTGAGGGGCCCTGGGCTTTATCACAGAAGTAATTTAAAAAGGAACAAATTCAGTAATATGTGGAATGCTGAATCCCAAAGCAAAATTAGAACAAGGCAGATCTGGACTTGTACACACAATGCTGTTTTTTAATTACTACTTCAATCAGTCATTATTTTTAAAACTAAATACACTGATGTTTACAAAATAAATAACTACATATTTTATTGTCACCAGCAAAGTGCTAAAATGAGAAGAAAGGAAATCCTATGGACACCTTCTCCAGTGAGAGACCCCTTCCGGAGGGAGCTGCAGAATTAGGTCCAGCATTTATTTACCCAGTCCTGATCAGTTTAAAGCACAAATGCTCCAAGTTCTTATGGTTGTAGGACCCAGTGCTGCCTTGTTCTGAAAGCACAATGGTGCAGTTCTTCATCTTCTGCACTTCCATGGAGTGCTGGAAGCTCTCTTTCACTATTTCCTTGGTCTGTGCCCCACAGGCCCAACACCCCTGCTGGGCTTGGGAGTCACAGCTCTGTGTTACTTGAAACTGCATTGCCTGTATTCCAGCAGGTTGTACGTGTTCCTCAGGGGCCTGGGTGTTTAAGAAACATGTCTTCTAATGGGGCGACCTACGACGGTGTGTCATGAGATTCCCTTGGATTCACAGTCAGCCTTCTGCCCTGGATACAGATGGTGAGGGATGAGGGTAAATCCCTGAGGGGAGAGACCCATATGCCCGTGTGTATTTGCCAGTTGTCCAAAGGGTCACCCGCTGCAGCACCTCTTTAAAAACTTATCATTAAGCCCGTCTCCTTTATGAACTTTCTCATTATCATTTCATTGTGCTGCGCGGTGCTGGCCGGGCGCAATGAATATTGACTTCATGCTTGCTTTTCTAATTGAATTAGAGAGGAGCAGGCTGAGCCACTGAAGTTTCCAGCCTGCAGTCCTGCTTCCCTGGCAGCCAACTGAATAGAGGCTGAAAGAAAAGCTGTTTGCTTGGGCATTATGGATAACAGAGACTTGTCACAAAGCTGCTACAATGATTTATTAAAAGACAGAAGAAAAAGAGAGAGAGAGAGTCTTGCTCACTTTCAGCACCAGCTGCTTGCTTTGCTTGTCTTCTTTCCTTTTTCTTTCTTTCTTTTTATGTCTTTCTTTTTAGCACTTGTTTGCTTTCTCTTTCATCCTCTCTTTCTTTCTTCCCCTCCCTCCTCTTCTCTCTTTCTCTCCCTCCCTCTCTCTCCTCTTCCTGATCCTGTCTTATCAAAAATAGAAAGAAAAAGTCAAAGAAAAACATATCACTTGAACAAATGCTTCAAGAAAAAAGCATCATTCTCCAGTCCTTAAATAGCAGGCCCTGCCTAAGACAGATGTGTTTATCATTATGGTCAAATCATAAAAAAGTTTGTCACTGTAGCTGCTCTAGCAAACAACATCCCATACATGTCCCTATAGTATTAGCCAGTCTTATTTAGGAAATCCTACTGAAAATGCCATGAGACTCTGTAGTTTACCTTTACTGCTGTTGAATTTAATTGTCAAACTCTTACTGATGTAGTAGGAGTGGAGTAAAGCCAAGTCTCAGTGGCTTTGAAAACACCACACTGTATTATGTTGTTCACCAGCAATTCAATTTACAGTGGTGCAGCACAAAGAGAAAGATCCCAGGATTGCTCATGGAACTACTTTTACCAAAAAAACCCAGAGCTCAGCTCATGGTCCCTGATCAACATAGAGATCACTTGTGTTGGGCTATTTTTCCCTCTTTCTTTAGTTTGTGTTTCTTGGTGTTTTTTTTTTTTGTTTTTTTTTGGTTTTTTTTTTTTACTTTAAAATGTTTGATTCTGATAAAATAATCAGATCAAGAAGCATAATTCTATTGAGCTACTTATGTAGAATGTTTAGCTCAAGGCTGTTGGACTGGGGCAACAGTTGTTTTGGTTTTTCCTTAAAATCTGTGCTAGCTTATATTCCATATAGTTTATTTAAGGTGACATTTCTGAAGTTTGGGTAGGAAGAGAACTTCATACCCAGCTCTGGTAAGGGCCAGCTCAGGTCAAAAACATCCAGGTTCTTGCCTACTAAGAAGTTGGGCTTTCCCATTGAATTTGGGAAGAAGGTGTTTCTTCTTACAATGTCTACTTCCTTGGAGCCATTTTCATCCCCTGAAACCACAAGATCTTAGCCCAGAGAAAGCTGTGTGCTCTCAAATCTCCAACTGGACAGATTTTTTTTAAATCCCACAGGAAAGGAGTGTTCATCTCTATTCAACAGACTTATTCACACCTGACCTTTTTTCCCATCCCCAGGTTATCACCTAAATTTATACTTTGCTTGAATAAGTCATTATTGTTATCTTTCCTGGTTCTTTGTTTATCTTGTTGTTCTTTATTGTTTTCTTTCTCTAGTTTTATAGCCTTCACTTTATTTTTCAGATTTTCCAAAATCTTTTTTGTTTGATTCTAGTTAGCCCCAGCATGGAAATTTGCAATAAATTACTACAGAATAATCTGACTTTTCAGTGTCTAGCACTCTCCTTAGACTTAACCCTTCTCAGTGATTAATCAGGATTTAATCTTTGTTTGGAATAAGTTAATTGGTGACTGCTCTCTGGTAGCCACTAAGCTGTTTGCAAATAGAAGGGAGGTTTTTTGGTGACCTCATTGAAGATAGGGTGACAGGTGGATTTATTCTCAGGTTTACATCACTTGAAAGGGTAAACATGAAGCTACAGCTAGTGCTTTGCATTGTAAAGAACACTTCCACGGGGCACGTGTGTGCTTTGGTAGGTACATCCTGTGCTGAAATTGAATGGCTATTGACTGAATCAGAAGGGCCTTGGAACTTAATTAATGACCTTCTGGCATTTGAATTATCAATACTTTATATCTTGTATAAAATAGCAGCTATGAGGAGATGTGTGACTAGACACAGGCATGTGCACATACACAGCAACAGCCACATCCTGGGGCTCTGTGGGGCTGAAGACTTAGGTAGCCTCTCCTAAATAAGACTTTCAGAGATTGTACCTGACAGAGATTTACAGTCATGAAACAGAAAACTTCCTTATGCTAATAAAAAGACTAATTTCCTCTCCTCAGTTGGTGCTGGAATTGGTACCTGTGCTGGTACTGGAATGGGTACTGTTCCCACAGGGAATTGACTGCCTGTCTGGACACAGGCTGGAAAAACTCCTGGTGACTTCACTGGGACCAGGATATCCTCCACCTGTTTTGTAACTCCTGTGAAGAAAACCTATTACCCACATATGTATCTGTCAGTGAAATTAGCACCTGGGATTTAAAAACTGTGACATGACAACCATAAGTAACTAATGCACTAAAAAGTGGTATTACAATTTCTCTCAGCAGAGGAAGGAACAATCACAGTCTTACACCATGTTTATCTTTAGCTGTGTCAGAGATTGAAGAACTGAATATAGTTGTTTCCATGGCTAACTAGCTGGCCTGAGTAACAACTGAGCCTTTGAAGCAACACAAGGGATCCTGACCATTTTCTTGGATTTGGGGTCACTGTGGAAAGGAAGTTTTATAAGCCACCTACGCACTGTTTCTGCCTGGAATCAGAGAGAAAATCTTTCTGGATTATAGGCATTTAAAACCCATGAACTGGTTCAACTCTACAATTCATTCCATGAAGCTCAAGACAGGAGTTGCTTTGTGTGGCATTCTCCCATCAGGACTGGTGGTCATAAATCAAGATGAATGTCTTTCTGAATGACTTACTGCAGTTCAGCCACAGGATCTGGGCTGGAGGCAGCGACCGTGGAGGGAAGTGCTTTGGCCTATGGAATTTGGAAGGTCAGGGCTGGAGACCACGGTGCTTCCTCAAAAGGCTGTGAATCTTCACATTGTATATTATTCTGGGTTATGGAAGTGTGCAAGAAGCAGTAGATTTTTAATTGCTAATAATTTATTTTCAGCAACAGAGATCACTGTGACTGCCCAGAGTTTGGTATGTTTCCTGAAGGAGACAGAAGGAAAGAAAATCCTTCCACTTTGAAAAGCACAATGTTTTGGCCAGCTCTTTATGTTGGCAGGGATCCTGTGCTAGATTGAGTTCCCTGAAAGGTGACCAAATTGCCCATCACAGACAACTACAATGAATAACACTTGCTGTCTTTGCAAAAAGACTGCTTACAGCTCCCCATCCAATCCCAGCACCCCTCAATGCACGATGCACTGGAGTTTATTTGGTTTTTACAAGCCATTCAGCAAAACTAATCCTTGAGAGCAGGGGGTGTTTTGTCAAGCAAAGGCTTCAGCTGGCTGAGTATTGGTTTGCCTTGCTCATTCTGGAAGCAGTTGTGAGCAACACACACCTTGGATAAACCACTGCTGTGAACAGAGTGGGGAACCAGGCTGGCAGGTGTTGCTCTGAGCTCTGGTACCAACCTGCTGACTGATTCTAGATGTGTAACCTCATTTATTAGTTTCTCCCTTCTGTCCTTAAGTCCTGTTTGCCCATGCTGTCCCATCCCTGAAGCAGAGGTTTTTTCTATAAATTTTTACTGTACTTAAGAGAAGAGTCCTACTTCATGTCACAGATTTAGAATAGCTTCAGAGACAATGCTCCAGATGTGCTGGCCAAAGCAGTGGCCTCCAGAGCATGCCCAGCCCTGTCTGCAGGTGCCTGCTGTGTCAGTGCATGGGCCCAGAGCCTGGACCTCTTTGTCCAGCTGGTAAGTGGGCCACCAGAGATAGGGCTCCCTGTGTCCCTTACTGCACCAATGAGCTCTGTTACCTCTGGTGACAGCCAAGCTGGTGCAGCACTTCCAGAGCTGTTTGCTGCTTCTTCAGGAAATACAGTGGCAGGTAAATCTTTGTGCTTCTTCCTGAAGACAAGGTGCCCAACTTTGTCAGACCTCTGGCATGCAGGACTGCCTGGAGGTTTATTAGTCTGACATCATCCAGCAGGAAACAACCTAAGAGGCTCTGCTCAACTACAGCAACTTCTCAGTTTCTAAAAATTAAAATTGTATGCAGTGGCTTCTGAATACAAATATAGTAATATTTATCAATCCATTTAATTTAATAAGTCTTTCTTAATTTAACAAGCTCTGCTCAGCAGGGCAGTGATAAATGCACACAATTTCACACTCCTGACAGGCATGTTTAAAAAGGAGGAAGGGAGAGAAGGGGGGAAAAAAAATGCAACAGAATTCCCTAAATGGTAATTCAACTTAATTTTTTAACAAGACTGTTTTGGCTTCAGAGTGATTCCATGATCTACAGCAATGATCAAAGTGGTGCCGCAGTGGTGAGTCTCCTACAGCCAGAGCACTGCTGAGTGTGCTGCAGCAGGCTCTGCATGCTTAAACCAGGTTTCATCTCTCAACCAGGTGCTTCACTCTCCTGCATCAGAGCTGCTGGGCTGACTACATGTTCAGATCCCTCAGCATAGAAGCCCACAGCTTAATCAGGACCCTGAGAGGTCCAGAGAAGGGATATCAGAACAGAAAGATAAGGCTTGTAAGTGTTTGAAGGATTGCCTTGATGTACCTTTCTGGCCCATCAGTTAGCTTCATCCTTCTAGCTGTCCTGGGTGCCTCCATATTGTTTAGATCTTTTTCAGTCTAATGAATTTGGGTTAATACCAACAGGAACAATGTCTTTTAACCAGCAAAGCTATTCCATTTTAGTCTGAAGAGAAGAGCTGGCCCTGCACACTTTGTGCCTGCTGCATGGGAGCAGCGAGCTGCAGGACATGTTTGTCACCACCACCTTGCTCTGCGTTGTCAGCAATGCCCAGGGTGGTGTTCATGTACTGTGCTGGTGAGCTCTGCACCCGCTCCTCAGAGGAACGTTTCAAGGCACAAAGACTGGGGAATTTTAGAGAATCTGGTGCATTTCTTAGTGTACATGAAAACTGTTCAATACTGGCAGAGAATTGCTCTGTGCTTAGACCATTTATTAAAGTCTAGACGCAACATAAAAGCACGTAAATTGGTTCCAGTCATTGCTAGTAAAAACTTCAGCTCGAGCTGGGAATTGATTGGTGAATCTCACAGCATAATTAAAATTGACTGTTAAAGTTTGTCCCGTTAATTGGTAACACTTTCTTTGGAAGTCAGTGAGTTAGGATTCTTGCTGGATCATTTAAAGGAGTTCCTGTGTATATGATCAGAACTCAAATGCAGTTTTATGGAGAGGTTTACAGTTATGTTCCACCCTGGTGGTCTTTCATGCTGTATTTTTCCTATTTAAGATTTATGCTGTCATTCACCACAGCCTAATTGTGTTTTGATAAAAATGAAACGATTGCTGACGCATTTCAGACAGAAAGCTGATGACATTTTGAACCTTTCAGTAAGATGATCTGAAATACTGTGCTGCTCAAAGTCCCTGTCTCCCTGCAAGCCTGCGTTTTTATTCCAGCATTTGTTAGTCAGTTTTGTAGGAATTCTAATGGGCACCTATAACTCCTCTCTGAATGTCCTGCCAGCAGTGTGTTGTTCAGTTTGCCTAATAGCTCATACAGACTTTTTCATTCTTCCTGTAGGATGGAATGTGTACAGTGTATTTGTGTTTAAATTATTTAAAAAATTATATTAATTTAAATTTATATTTTGTGATAAAGTACATCTTATCCTTTGAGTACCAGACAGCTGGGTTTTGGTGTGATTTAGCTCCTTAAGGATATCCTTCCACAGTCTTGGTACAGACCCAGTTCTGGAAGTTGGTGTTATAGGATGGTACTACCGGACATACTTAGCTCTCTTTAACATAAGCTGTCTTGTCCTGACTGGCCATGGACTTAATCACAGCATTAACTGCTCTTCTGAATCAGGCACTAGAGATACACTTAATTCTCTCCACAGTCACAGTATTTTTAGCACATGCCATCCAGGGCTTATCATTAGCAAAATGTAAATGTGTCAGGGGATTGTGGATGGGCACTACAGAAGCATTGTCACCCGCTAGACTCAAGATGAGGAGCTTTCATAACTGTGATTAATGTCCTACAGAAAAGGCAGGAAGACACTCAGGTTACTTGGCTAGAAGTGATGCACTCCCACAGTTGGAAATTGTTTTGGAAGACACAGTTAGGTACTTGCCAGCATCTGGTATCGCATGAAGAACCCACAGAGCACAGAAAGAGTTCACTGAACCTCATTAACTTGCCATCAGAGCCGTGAAAACTGGGGCCAGTTGGACCCTCACATGCCCCGGCACCCTGCTAACGATGCACATGGACAGAAATACGTACTGTGAACACTTCCTGTGCCACCACGATGGGCTCAGCAGTGCTGGGAGCAGGAGATCAAGGTCAGTGCTCCATGCAGCTCTTGGGAAGGAAGTATGGTGTCACCTGGACTGCTGCCAGGGCATCCTGAGGTCAAGCCCTGGAAGTTAAAGAAGTGTTCAAGAATAATGTGTGGGTCTGATCCCAAGGCACTGAAATCACTGGGGATATTTTGTTGATACCAATGGATGGCAGACAAGCAGTGTGAGTCTGTCAGCCTTGGTGTGTCACTGGCCCATGTTTTAGCTGCTTCTAACAAAAGAATTTTAGAGGGATGCAAGGTGTACTTCAGTAGTAAATGAATGCTTAAATGCTCTTGCAGGTCATTCTGGCACCTTGACTAGGAGCACTTGGAAACAGAATTTCAGAGCTGCACAAATTTGCAGAAATTATATCTGGACTTCAGAAGTGGTCTGCTAAGGTAAGCTGCCTAAATAGTCCTTGGAGCAGGGACTCCATTTACATGCTGCAAATGCTTTTATTCCATAACAGTTATGTTCTCTACCATACTGTGTTCCTTTCAAAGCCACAGAGCCAAATCCCAGCCTCAGCTTCAAGCCATTGAACTGCAAACAAGTGAGGAGTCAAAAAAAAAAAAAACAGGCATGTATTATATTTTGTGGTGTATGTGCCGTTTATAGACACAGTTGTCTTTCATTATTTCTTCAACTTTAAAAGAAACAAAGATTTCTTTAGTAAGTTTCAATGTCATCTTTATACCTCTCTGTTAAAGTGATGGTAAGAAAGATAATCCAGGTATTAATTGAACCTCAAGCTGTGATTTTGACAGTCCTGTAAAATATGTCAGAAGGGATTTCTGAATGACATTTGTGTCTTCTCTTGCTCTTGCCACAACAGGGTCATTCCCAGTGGCTGCCTCATGGCTGTCCTTTTTTGTATGCACATTTATATATATTTATATCTAGAATGAGTGGGCTTGGAAGGTACCTTTAAAGATTGTCTAGTCCAGTCATGAAGATCACAGAGTCCAACCCATGTACACACACATAACAGATCCAAAGACCTTCTTGCACACTCATATAGCCACAGCACTGAGCTGATAAATTGTACTCAGGATGAAGAGCTATTTCAACTCTGAAATACACCCTGCAGAGGGTGTAACACAAAGGGTGTCCCACAATATGTGGGCCCTGCCATCCTTGACAATGACCCCTTGGTTACTCAGTTCTGAGCAAAATCACTTTGGCTTTAAAAATCTGTCCCTAGTACATGAAAAGATGAGCTCTCCTTGATTTGGCCATTTTCTCTGCTTTTGATAGAGGATCAGTGGGAGAAAGTAGTGATGAGCACGCCCAAAGAGATTGCTTTAAGCATACTTGATTTTCTTTTCATGTATGCAATACGTTCCAATTCCTTTCAAGAAGCAAGGTCATTTAAAAGTGCCACACCAGAGGTTTTTCCTTTCCCCCTCATTCAGTTCCTTAAATCTTATTGTCAGCCATGTTTCTCTTGATCAGCAGAGCAGCTGCTTGGGGTCTGCTTGTGTGGTTATAATCCCATTAAAAAGCCCTCCATTATGTTGCTAATATATTTATAAATGAACCGGTCACCTGGGATTAGTGGTTCATTCTTCTTGCTGGACATACTGTACTGAAACAGAATTATTCCTGATCCCCTGGCTTGTTTGATACTACCAGTTGCATTTGTCATGGTGCCAAATTGGCTGAAATAGATGAGCAATTAATGCAGAACATGCTTTCCTGATTTTGGAAAGTCCTTGTAATCATCCCTGACAATCACCTTCTCATCAGCTCTTTCCTGATAGTAATGGGATGGCAGATATGCTGGGGCTTTGGGAACTTACAGTCTTTCACAGGAAATATGAAAGGCATTGAAAGAACATCCTGACAGAGAAGGTGAGGAGTCTGACAAAATGGAGCCCTGAAAAGCACTTTTAGAAGGCATTATCCTGTAGGTTTTCCACAGCCATTCCCAAACATGCAAAGCTAAGGAAGACAAAGTAACTTCTGGGGGGAATTTGCAAAGCCACTGGTATATCTGTGCTGTTACTTACAGATGTGACTGCAACCACAGGGACACTTCTGAGGTCACTTAGACTGGTCAGACTGGGATATGGATCACAGCAAAGCAGAGGCCACACAGATTCAGCCAAGGCTGCAAAACCCACTTGAGATGGCTGAGTAAATGCTCAGGCACTGATCCTGCAGGAGGATTTGTGCTGTTCCTCCTTTTTGTGTCCATCAGTACTTGATCAGAAAATTTTCAAGAGGGTTTAAAGGCAGGGTCTTTCTCACTTTTAACACCATCTAAGGGCTCACCTGCAGTCTTCCTCTCCACAAGAGGAATCTCTGATGTGCTAGAAATAACTATTTTCTGAGTCCTTGTGAATCTCAGTCATCATCCCAAATTTTTTCTCTCTTTTTGACCAGCTTCAGAGCAAGAGTCTTCTTACAGCTCCAGCCACCTGTGAAGCCTTTCTTTATCTACACATCAATTCTCCATCTCAGCTGAAATCATACCTCTCTTTCCTTGCCTCCATTCCATTGGTTCATTCTGCTCCTGCTCTTGGCTTCTCTCTGTATTTATAGCAGTTTTGTTGTAAAGCGTTTCCAGATCCAGGCCTGGGGGATTTTATTTGAAGTGATGTCGGAGGAGGAGCACAATGGCAAGGGCTCCTGACCTAACTATTGCTGGCTTGTTTCTGCCTACTACTCTGAAAGAAACAGAGATGAGGGAATGGCTAAGTCTAAGGAAGTATCAGCTTGAGATGGAGTATCTCAGGTGGCCAAGGGCTGTGCCCACAAAAGCAACTCCACTCTAAGAGTATCTGAGCTGTGGAGGGTCCAGTACAGCTCTGTCATGTGTAAGTCCATCTCTCTGGAATATCTGGTTTTGATTCCTGTTAGCCATGACTTTCTCCATACACTTCCTTTATTGTACTCATAACTGGGCTGTGTCCTTCTGAAAGGCAGTGTCTGAGACAGCTAGTATAAAGAAGAACATCACTTAAATACCTCTCTTGTATTTTAAGCCCTGTGGTGGTGTGCAAATTTGTGATAGAAAAGTAAAATTTGGAGGATTAAACTAAAAGCACTGTCTATAGCTGGAACAATGAATAATGGGGATACAGTGGGTGCAGGAGGAGAACGATGCTCTGTGCAAAAAGTAGCTGTTCCAAAGTGCAGTCTAGCTGCTTTAACCAAAATGTCTAATGTATAGCTTGCCAGTGCCTACAGCTCTCTTTTCATTTCCTCTTAGGGGAAACTGTTCCCTGGAACTGTTGTGGTCTCCTTGCATTGCTAAGCTGGCAGTGAATCCCATGGAGCCTCTTGCCAAAGGTGTCAGGAAATAGCTGCTCATGGCAGCGAGGTCCCTGAGTACAGCACAGCATGCGGACCTTCAGGTATTTCCAGATCTCAGGAAGTCCCCAGGAGCTCCCCTGAGTCAGGGACACCATTCTGAGTAGATTTGAGGCAGTTCTTAATTGCACTGGGAGGTCAAACCATTCCTGCTGGCCATCAGGACTTGAGGCTGAAAACTGTGTTTTACCCAAGCCAGACACTCTTCAGTCATGGGTTGAATGCAGCCTGGTGGAAGCAAGGGATCCAGCCCAAAGGTCTGTTCAAATGTTTCCATTTCATGTGGCTTGGTATTGTAACATTCTCCTGTGGTTCTAACAAGTTGTGCAAAATTGTGAAGCCAAAGCAGCATTCTTCCTTTAAAGTTTCAAAATTAAGAAAAATGGTTGTGGGGTTGGAAACTTGGGAAAGATGTGCTGTGGTTATCTCCTGGTCCAAGAATAAAATTCCTATGGCTCTGTACAAAAGCACAGACTAGCTGCCTATTAAAAAACAAATTTTAAAAAAAATTTTCAAGTCAGGGTACCTTTTTAGTGGCAGCTGGACAATGTTTAGAGGATTTGAGAGGACACACATTTCCTTCTCATGTGCCTCTGCGATTCCCGTAAGTGCAAGAACTACAAGCCAGATTCCCTGCCAGGGGAGCTGGACTGACAGGAGGAGCAACAAGCCTAGCCTGGGCTGGGCTTGGAAAGGAAGCACACCTCGGACATGGAAGTGCCTGAGTGCAGCTGTCCTGCCTGGAGTGTCAGCCACACGGGGCCTCTGGGGCCAGGACAAATCAGATGGTCACCCCTGCAGCCAGAGTACATTGCAGCATCCTCGAGGGCACCCAAACTGCCTTGACAGCCCAGAGCTGGGCTGGTTGTAACCTCAGTGGTGGTTCTGGCACGACATACCCTACACATAGTCATGTTTGGAGCAGGAAGGATTCAGTGGCCTCTAGTTGCTTTACCCAGAAGTAAGAGGCCAGACTCTTATCTTTGTGGAATAAAGGAGGTTACAGATTAGCTACACATAAAGAGGCTGATCCATTCATACAGGGGGAATCTAGGCTCTCTGTGGGATTGATAAATGACTCTGAGAATGAGTAAAAATAGCTGGGAAAAGCTTTTAAGTTTTGTTTAAATTTAACCATCAAAAATCAAAACATTAGAGGGTGTTTAGAGAAGTGCCTGAAACTTGGAGACCCTGAGAAGAACCAGAGAGGGAATCAAAGAGCCTGGAAAAAAAAAAAGAATAAAGAAATAAGGCAAGAGAAAGAGAGCAAGAGATTAAGATTAAACAAACTTGTCTGGATAAAGCTAATCAACTGAGATCCTGCTCCATTGACATCAACTGGATGAGTATTAGGGCCTCAAGATGTTATTGGGAGGAAGCCCAAAAAATCTGTGTGTTTTGGGTTGGCTGGAGAAGTCTCGGCTAGATTGGGTGATGTGGCAGAGCCTGCTCTGGATGAAAAGGTAAAGAAGTAGTGCTGCCTGTGGAAGAAGGGAGAAATTATAAAGGCCCCAACCATCTACGTGTGGTAAAACTGAATAATGGAGTGGCCAAAGGGAAAGGAGTTCCTGGCAAAGTCTGCAGTATTTATGAGAATCCAAGTAGGAGCTTGGAGCATTAATATTTATTGCAGTGCTGTCAGTTGTCAGTGCTGAGAAATCTTCACTTGTGCCATGACAACCTGTTTTTGTTCCAGTGGCCATAATTCAATCTGCTGTGAGGTTCCCCTGCCTCTCTGGTTCCCAAGTCACACATGGTGGCTGGTTAACTTGTTCAGCACTGGCTGCTCAGCTTCAGTCTTCAGCTGATTTGGGTGAAGAACAGATTTTGGCTGCTACTGAGCTTCTTGCCGAGACAGAGTTTCTCCTTCCTCATAGCTCCCGCTAAGAGATTCCCAGCTGTGCCAAAGAAAATAGTGATAATTCTAAGAAACAAGGACAGTTTGGCTGTTAGGAGATTTACTACTCTTGTTTTCTTTTTTGTGTGAAATTATGAAAAACGAACACAAGTTTGTTTTGTTTAGCTTTTTTCCCTTCTTTTCTAATTTTAGTGTGAATCCTTCAGTTATCACTGCTAACACTGACCACTGGAACCTCTGGGTAGGCACTGCTTCTTTCATGCAAGGTCCTGAGCTAGATTTCCTTGACTCCAAGATCAAACCCTCTGGCTGAGCAGTGAGGAATTCCTGCAAAGATTTGCATGTGCTTCATCTTACATGCTGGGCCCAGCTGTTGAGCCTGGTGATGGCAAGGAGCCCTCTCTCTCCCCTGCATGGGACTTGCAGGCTGCCAGACCCTGCACAAGGGAAGAGCAGATGTGGCCGGCCTGCTTCTCCCCTTCCCTGGCGGAGCGGGGAGGGAGCGCTGCTGCAGCTCCACCCTCCACCGTATGCCAGCACTGCCGAGCCTGCGAGGGGAGTGGGATGCTCTCTGCTAAGAAATCAGCACTGACCCAATACACATCATTTCACAAAGGACTTGTCCCTTTCCACCTTTTCCTGCTTGCCTTATTTGTGTTGTGGAGCGCCTGTTCCATCCTCTGTTGGATTGGAAAATGCTCCTGGTGGTGTGTGATATTCCAGATGCGTGTCCACCTTCACAGGGCCAACAGCTGGGTCTGTGCAGGGCTCTTACACAGTGCAGGTCTCTGCTGTGCTCTGCTTTACAAGCACAGTTCATCCCGGAGAGCTGAAGAGGCAGTGGCACCAAGAGGACATCAGAAAATCTGAAATGGATCTACCTTTATGAGAAGACCAGTGTAGGACATGCAGAGGAAAGAACTCCAAAAGTAATTCCTCATTTCTCATCTAAAGGCTTTAATTAACCTGAACAGTTATGCTTTGGAGCTGTGCATACTTCAGAGACTAGCTCGATGGCACTCTTCCTGCTGCCAGGAGAGTGGGACAGTTCAGTTATTGCTGTGCATTGTTAATGTGGTTTATCTTGGTCCTGCTCCAAGAGAACTACTAAGCAATCATGGAAAATGAAGGGTAACACATTTTTAGAAGGATTCTGGATAATTTTGGCTATAAAACGGGCTGCATAATCTTGGCAAAAAGTGGATGAATTCATTATCTGCAAATAGTGGAAAATATTATAAATGGCAGTAAATGAAATAAATGGGTGTTTCCACTGTAATATGCTATTCTCTGAGCCACCCAGAAAGAATACAGCTTGGTTTACTGGGTGGGTAGTCCTAGATGAAGTGAAAGATCATGTTCGTATGCTCAAATACTTGTTTGGAAGTGAAATATTTTATGCCTTTGTTGCAGAGGGAAATCTATACATTTTACATTTAAGAGGATGTACTTTATGGCCACATATGGATGCTGGAATGAAGTTAAAGTTCTATATGTGCTATATATCTGTTTGCATTCCTCAGCTAACCACATTTTTATTTGCTCTACTACACCTTCAGGGTTTGGAGACCTCAGTGACTCCTCTAATAGAATGTCATCGACCCTCCTTATATGAAGAAATTGATCTTCTGTATGTTTTGAATTTGTTTATGGGCCAACACTCTTGCTGTGAACACATAGAATAAAGTCCTGGCAACTTTTAGTAGAAAAACAATTGGATCCTAGCAAATAGGATCTGGCTGGATGCTCTTCACTCTCACTCATTTGGTCTCAGGATATATCTTCCTTTTTGAGACTCCCTTCATTACAAAGCCCAAGTGTATCTTTGAGATTGTGAGTAGTCCCAGCATCGCTTGTAGGCCTAAGGTTACTCCTGCCTGAGGGTGATTTGCTGGATAAGAAGCTCATCTATCTCCTTTAGGCCAAATGGACTTTCCCTTTGGCAGCTATAGTGAGGGCAGCAGCCATGGGGGGAGGCTGCAGCTGTGGGATGAAAGCCCTGGACTGTGTTCAGGGAAAGCAATCCCACTCTGTGTCATTCTCCTCAGCTAGGTCAAGGTCTCCCTGCTCACCTCAAAATGCCACCGGGTAGCCCCAGTGGCTTTAGGAGTAGCCAGAACCGAGGGTGTATGGGCTGGCTGTGCCATGTTTTGGTTACTAACACCCAGAGCCTTTATCAAGCATCCCTTGGTTTTGTCCTTTGGCCTTGCAACCAAGTACAACAACAGGGTGACCACCTCTTGTGATTAAAGGGTTGTTTTGTTATGCCATTTGTAGGTTGTTATTTTTACTTCTTAATCAGATGGTTACCATTCCAGCTGATACTTCTGCTTCCTCCTGTGCTGCTTAAAGAGTTGCCTCCATGGTGCCTGGATTATACCTGTTAAGGAAGGTGTTTCCTCATACACTTGGATAAGATAATGGATGTAGCCACAGCAGATGAGACACCCCTTTTCCCAGGAGCAAATACTATTACAATTTACTGTTTTGCAAAGAAAAAGTTGCACACAGAAACAAACAACTGTCTGCACCCATGTTCACATCTGACTCTTTATAGGCATGCATACACTTTCCTATGTGCATATGTATACATGCATATATATATATATATATATATATATATGTTTGTGCACATGTATATTTGAGTGTGTATATCTAGATGATTTAATTAGGTAAGCTTAAGAAGCTCTCACTGGCTTCAGAGTTATTACTAGCTCTACTGGTATTTTCACTTCAAGGATGGTTTAAATGTATGGCCACTGCTTGTATATATTTATGTACTGTGCTATGCATGGATAGATCTCTGTTCTCATGCCATGTCTGCTTTTGCAACCTCGGTTCTGCATTTATAAACAGCTGCACTCATAATCCTGCAAGTACAAATAATTGCAACTAAAGAGGTGAACACTTATAGCTGGCCTTTTCAAAGGAGTCTAAGGGAGTAAAGTACCCAAATCTCATTGAATTTGGTTACCTAATTCCTGTGGCTTCTTTGAAAATTCCAGTCTTAATTAACTAATTCAATCAACTATCTGTGAATCAAGTGAAGACATAACATGCTAAATCCAGTCAGTATGGGTTGCACAGGAGCTACCTGAACACTTTTCAACTGAAATTTGAAAGGTTTCATTGTTGGCAAACATGATCCAGTAATTTCAGTGAAACAAACTGCAATGTGTAACTTCAGCATGGCTATCCATCCTCTTTTCAGTGTGGCTCTCAGAGTCCTTAAGTTGACTGCTTTGTGTTTAGATTTGTTAACAAGGGTGGATGGTAACTTCACAGGCTTTCTTCAGGCACCATCTCCACCTTTAGATGCTCCTGGGAATTCTCACTGAGACTACAGGAATGATAGCTCCTGAGAAAGTTCCCATGCTGGACAAACACTGAGCCATATCTGTGGCACTTTGTGGTCCATGCCTTGGTGACACCTTAATCTGTGGAGGAGACTTTTGTGTTTAAGCAGATTTGTGTTCAAGGAAAAAGCAAAGAGCAAACAAAGAAAAAAAACACAGAATGAAAAGTTTCTGAGTCTGCATGTTTACCTGACAAATACTTACTTCTATTCCATAACAGCTTTGCCTTCTTGCATTTTTATTTTAAATCCATGTTTCAAAAATCTTTGATGTGGGTTTTTTTTTTTTCAATTTTCTTCTTTGAAAGTCTATTTTGCTAAGCATGGAAAGCCACAGTTTTAACAGTTCCCCTGTTTGTTCAGAAATAGTATCATTCATATTTGGCATCAGAAGGAAGACTACACTGAAACCCAAATTTACTCCTATTAAATTAAACCTAATTGAAAAAAGGCAAAGACATTCATTAACTAGTTAAACAAATGGTATTAAACGTACTATTTTATTTAAGAGAAGAAAGAAGACATCTTTAACTGAAGAAACATCAGTGAAAGAGTAGTTATTAAAACATGTGATGGAAGAAGTACACGTTGCTGAAAACTTAAGAAGAAACCACAGACGTGTATAACAATAAAATAAATGTACCTTCTTGGCCATTTCACTTCTGTGTTATTGTGTCAGATGTTGTGTCAGATGTTTCTGATTTGAATAAGAGCTTTCCTTCATGTCCCTGAGCTTCAACTTCCATTTGCCTTTACATTGAAGTCATAAACCTGTTGTCATGGGAATAACTGTGACATCACAGATGGAGCGTTAACTTCACCACAGGGCAAAATAAATGAATGTGATGGCCTGTGAGGAGAGAGAACCTCTGTTTGAGCCAAAAGCCAAGCTTATCCGAGTCTTGGCCCGGAGCCCGGTACCCCCAGAGCCCTCAGTGGGACCCCAGCCCTGCTCTGTAGGCACAGAACAAACAGCTCCTCATAGCAGGGATCCTCTCTGGGAGCTGAGTGAGGGTCTCTGGGGACAGGACACAGCACAGAAGAAAGGAAGCATTATCAACTGGGCTTCAAGATTGGAAAACCAAGGAAGAGGTAGAATAAGAAACTTTACCTCAGGTCACAGGGAGAATTTGAGGCAGAGCCCAGAACTGTGCTCCGATAACTCAGCAAGAACTGCTGGAGATACTGAAATGCAGTATTCAGAACCTGTTCCTACATATCAGTTCCTGGAAGTCTTTCCCAAGATCTCTTCAAAACTGACAAAATATGCAAAAGGCAATAGAGCTTGGGACAAGTTGAAACATTGCTGCAAGCCTTTTAAATCGTTCAAAATTCCTTGCCCTCTAGGAAAGTTTGTTTTAGGAATCTTCACCACCACATGTGGGGTGAAATCTTCCATGGCAGCGTTCCCATGTTGTTCCATGGGCACAGGATTCCATCTGTGGCTTTTAAGGAGCAGCAACCCAACATCTTGAGTTGCATTCAAATGTAAAGAAGGAGCAGATCTGTTATAGAGCATAAACATAGCAGCTGTTACAGCCAAGCTAGCCAACTAAATGGTCTCAGTGATTCCTGTGTTTTGCTGGCACTCTGCTAATGACCACAAGAAGTTCATGTGAATCTTTGACTGCTGCTGCTATAAAGGGGTGACACTCATCCCTCACCGGTTCCATGTGTCACAGGTGGCCTGTGTTGAGGATAGGCACAAGCAGTGGAATGCTCTGAAGTAGCACAAACTCTGCTTGCTCCATATTTTCAGTCAGAAATCACTGTTTGGATATCGGCCCACCAGCTTGTCCAGCTTCTGGTTGTAGCTGGCTGAGGTATTTGGTCAGATGCTCCACTGAAGTCAGCATAAGGGCAGTGACCCCACTAGATAAGGGATTTTTGCCCACCATCCTGCCCCCACAGAGTCACGAATCCTGCAGCTTTGCAGGAGTTACATGGAAGGGTGCCATGCCACACCCATGGAACTGAACCTTTGTTGACTTTAATGAGAGCTGTGTGGCTAAATCCCATGCAACTCTCAAACTGGAGGGGTTAAATCCATTTTGCTTTTTGCCTGTTAGTCTGTGGTTGAGAAAAACAAAACTCCCATGTGTTTTAAATTGTTTTAACTGATAAGTCTGGCCAGCAATTGAGAGTAAATCACAGTATCAGTGCACACCCACAACCTAGTTTGATATACGTCTCCATTATAAAGTGACTTCAGTGAGTCATAAGAACAGTTTTAATTACAAGGATTGGAAGTGTCAGAAATTTCTTGTATCTTTTACAAAAGAAAGATCCCTCTGCTACCACTTCTGTGGGTAATAAACAACTGTGATTTGTGTAATGGAATGCAAAGGAGAATTTATCTTCTGCTGTGTAATTTTCTGCTTTAAATGCTCAAGTTTTATTGAGATTCAGAAAATATAATCCTGGTATTCGTATCACAGTAATTGTCTTATCATCTTAAGTTATCAATCTTTGTGCCTGCAAGAGCCCTTATATTAGAAGAGACTTGTGCAACACATGACAGAAAACTAAAAGCAAGTCAAAAAACACAGAGTATCACAGTACTTCAGGCCAAACCACATTTTCATTTATCTGGCAAAAGTCTTTGGGAAGGTGTGTAGAGCACTGAATTGGTGAAAGCTGGAAAGTCGTGTTAACTCTCGATTAAACAAAATTATGACCGGAATAAAATCTTATTGTTCAAGCTCTAAATTCTCAGTGGGGCCACCCTGTCAAAATATGGTAGTCAGATTTGCCATGACATGTCAAACGGTGAAAAGTATCAATCAAAAAGTTCAATAAATACAATAAAATCATGGGGTTATTAGATAATCAGTAGAAAAGGGAAAGAAATTTATTAAAAACTAGTTTACATGTGTAGAACTGAGTTGAGTTGTATCCACAATTCATTTGTATTTGGGTTCTGCAATGCTTAGTGCCCAGAGTTTGCCAGGGAAAATATTTATCAGAAGGAAATAAACAAAAAAAATTATTTTTAAAATTAAAATTTTAAAACTAAAAAGTCTGAACCAAAATCCAACCAGCACATCTATTTGATTTTAATATTCCACACATGAAGTTTTCAACTTACACGCCTATTGCTTACCTGTATAGACAAAACTGATCTCTAGAATTAGAATGGATCAGGACAACATTAGAGAAGGAATACTGAACTTCCAGGCTTAACAGGAAATATGTGACTGTAAACACAAGGATGAGCTCTCTGTGGGAATTGAACTGCTTCATATTGCAGCAACTGAGGCCTCATCAGTTCCTCAGGGAGATCTGGTGCTGACCCCATCTAAGAGACATCATGTGATGCCAAGCCGATTGGATCAAATCCTGTGGGGTGCTGAACTGTTCTTAAATAATTTCCTCTGGAAACAAACACTGTTCCAGGTAATTCTGGTCTTTGCCAGCTACCGGTGAATAAGGTGAGGTACTGCAAAGTGTTTTTCAGAGAAACTTAGAAATTTCCACATCCACAATGAGAAAGATGCACTAAAAATTGGAAACAAATACCATGTGAAATTTTAAAGGGAGAGACACTATTATGAGTTTATTTTCTTGTCTCTAATTAAGACTTACTTTTTCCTGCAGCAATGATTCTTTCTTTAACAAGCATAATCATTGTACTGTGTAATGCATTTTCTAGGGTGTGGTGATATTCCTTGTCAGCCAGAAGAGCAGTGCCAGCAGGAGCAGCCACCTAACATCGTTGGAACTAGTAAAGAGTTGTGTTTTCTCCACTCCTTATATGACCTGCAAAACTGTGTGAAAGATCAGCATAAAGAAGTACTGAACCAGTTCAAAGGGAAAAATCTGTTTTGGTTGTGTTGGCTTTTGGGAAATGTTGCTTTTTTTCCTGGAAAGCTGGATTGATTATACACCCACATCTCTGTAGCCAGCCCTTCAGACCAAACATTTTCTCTGTGTGCCTGTCCCCAAAATATGTTAATTTTATTACTAAAGTTAACCAGATATGTCTCAACTTAAGGGATTTTGCAATCAGTTCCTATAGAAGCATCTGTGGACTGGACATAAATGAGAACATTGCCAGTTGGACAGAGGAGAGGAGAGTGGGGAAATACTTCTGCTGTGTTAAGAGCAGCTCTCCTCTGCCCAATTTCCTTTCCTAGTCATTACAGAGGAACTAGAGGAGTCTCTGTATTTCATCATTAGTGCGTACTGGGGAAAAGGATTCTCTGGAAATTGAACATTTTGGTTAAAAAAATTTTATGGCTTGGAGCACCTAATCTCAATATTCATGAGAGCCAAATCATGGTGAAATACAAAACAGAGACCTGTCAAAAGCAAGAAACTCATCTCTTGCATGCAAGTGAATGTGCTGACAGGGATGATGTCCACGATGTCCAACCCAAAGGTTATGATCTTTGTAGGAAAATCAGTGTATTTCTATTGTAGCCACTGCTATGCTGTCTAAAGACCTTATCATGTAGGACTGTGAAGTCACAGCAGCTGAGACCAGGCAGCTATTAGGTACAGCTTTAGGTCTTGGATTTGCACATAGCCACAAGAAAGCCATTTTTATTTTTGTTTGCCATTTTCTGAAATGGAAACAAGTATTGCATTCCCAGCTTCTTGCTGGTGCCACAGATTTATCTTGGTTCATCCTGGGGTTATAAGGCCCCACCTAAGAAATCTGGCCTATAGCCAGTGCTAGAGGGGAGCTGTAGAACAAATCTCAAGAGCCTTCTTGAGGTGCTTTTTTTTCTTTGCAGGCAGAGCATCAAAGTAATAAATACATGGTCCCAAAGAATTTGCTGAAGGCTGGTTTGGGGCACCAAAAATTATCTGATGGCTCAAAGGCAGCAATTTTCAAAATACAGATCCTGAGAGGAAATCCTGGGGTTTTAGTCCCATGCTGAAAGCTGATCTGGTAAATGACACTTGGAGGGAAGACAGACTAGAACATTTAAAAAAGTCATACTGGAAGTCTTGGCTTTCAGGGAAAAACTTTAGGTCCTGGGAATAAGCCTGGCTGACTTTAACAGTTTTGCTAAGTAAGAGAACTAAACAGAGGTACTAAAATTCTTTGGCTTTCAGATTGGCATATAATTTAAAAGAGTAATTTGGCTCTGTCTTGTTTTACAAGCAAAAGAGTGGCTGTTGTCACATTCAGATCCTATGTTTAAGGAATATGGCATAATTAAATTTATCTCCTTTTCCTTGCCTTTTTAGCAATACCAGTTTCGTAGGGCTTCTGTAGTGAATGAGCTGGAGTGAGCCAGTAAAGACTGACCATGTTTTGAATACCACAAACTGTATTGACACACTGCACTGTGGAGAGCTTGGTCAATTAGGGTTTAAAAACTTGTGGAACTTTTCAAGGTAAGAAAGGCTGTAGTTTGGAAGAAGTGTTACTGCTTTTGACTGACATCCAGTTTGGACATTTCTAATACAAAATCAAAGTATCTGTAAATGGTTTTGTTCACCAATATGTGTTTAAAATTCACTTTGCCTTTCCTATGAAATCGTTTTTATGTGTAGAAAGTCCCTAAAAGGTTGTGAGTCAAAAAACCCAAACACCCTGAAAGGTTTCTTTCCTTGTTTGATACAGTATAGAAGGAAGGAATTAGCTAAACATATAATGAAAGACTTAGAAGTAAACCCCACAACACTCAAGCTTTATACCCCAAATAGCAACTAAAATAGTGAAGCCCATGATAAGGACTGATCAATTATCATCTCTGGTTCATTCTTCTGACAAATGCACAGTTCAGGGATGGATTCCTGTTGCTCCAGGGACAAGTACCCATGCAGGCAGGGGAAACCCTTCTTCTTGGAAGTCAGATAATAATTTCAGTCTTCTTGAAGACGAAACCTTTGCTGCATATTCTCAGAGCTAGGATGGGGAGGATCAGGTGACAGTTCCATCTGTTGACAGAAATCCTTGGACATGTAATTTAAGGGCTGTCTAGAAGCTGCTTTGCATGAATGTAAATCAGGAATTGCCTCCAATGAAACACAGGAAGCAAGTGTTGTATAAACAGCCTGTCTTCTTCCCCTACATCGATTTTCTGTCTGTAAAGTAGGGGGTACTCATGTTTCTTTTCTTCAATGGGTTCTTGATTGTTTGTGCAGAAGGGAAATGCTATGGTGATAATCTTCAAAACAAAGCCTACAGCCATTTCCACTTTTTTTGTTATCATGCTAATGGACTTATTTCATTACTTTGTGTAATGAGAAGTTTCCCCTGGCTGTTTTAGCCATAATTAATTGCAGCATTTCTGGCTTATAAACCACTTCCTTCATATGTTTAGCTGTTCATTATTGCCCTTTAGTCAGTTCCATACAAGCTTTAAATTCTGGGTCAGTCAATGATTTTTTTTGTTTAGCTAAAGGTATGCTTAGACCAACGCCCTGAACTCCACAGAGACACCATCCCAAATTAATTCTCCAGGTTGCAGCTGCATGATCTTGCTAAAGAAGTGAGTAATATTTTGACATTTAATATTAAATGAGTTATCTTTGAAAAATGCTTCCCTGCCCCTGGTGTACCTCAGGCAAATGGAAACATGCTTAACGTGCATAATGAAACCTTGGTAATGGAAAAAATGGGGAGCTGAGATGATATATCAGCATCTAGAATCTGTAGGACATAAAAACTGATGGCAAAATGATGGTAAGTTTAAAACATAAACTAATCAAATTGATTGCACTTAAGTGGAGCCCCCTTAACAATACAGCTGTAATTATTCTTCATCCCCTGCAAGCCTGTTAAAAAATTTGGCAAGCATTTGATTTTTTCAGCTTTGGAAATTAGTTTGTGATAATTTCAGAGGTACTGAGCATGTTAGATTTCCCAGCAACTGACTTTGGAGAGAATTTTGCACTCTTCAATTCCTTTTCTTCCAAAGAGCACTTCCTGTTCCTGGGATGATGTCTTCCTATGCTGGCCACCAAATTGTACCTTTAATTCCAAAATTTGCTCTTAATTAAAAAAACCCATAAAATAAGCAATTTGCTGATGTTGTTAGAGGGGTTTTCTAGAATTGAAAGCCCTGATATTATGGTAGGAAGAGTTTGAACCTCATTGCTTATCTGCAAAGTCTGTGTTTGGCTTAAAAGGCAGAGGTGAGGGGAAGAGCACAGGTCTGAAGTAATCGTATAAACAATTTTTCTGAAACACAGAACATCATCATTCCTTGAGGACATTTTGCATAACTGTGAGCAATTTGGCTTTCCCAAGCCCTTGGCCAACCAAGCCTTTGTGCCACCCCATGCCAACATCTGTCTGCATCTATATCTGGCTCTATCTGCACCTGCTGGTGCCACACTTTGGTGAAGAGCGTTACCGTGTGTGTGTGTGTGCCTGATTCAGACAATTGTGATCTTGGTGCCATCAGCAGCTCCCCCAGCAGAACCACTGACTCATCTTCTCACAAATGTCTCTATCAGAATCGCTAAAATGGACACAGGCATTTTAAACACATCTGGGGTCCAGTTCTTTAAATCAGCTTTAACAGATAGAGCAGGTCGAATTCCCATTGTTTTCCTGAGTGGTTGTGATTGTTGACTATGAACCACTTGTGGCCATCAGGGAGTTCAGCTCATCCTCTTCAGCTACTCTGTGCTGGATAATTTTCCCTCAGGTAAATTGATTGCAAATCAATTTGAGGTAATTTAAACAGTCATAGTGACTACTCCCCGGATGCTTGTTCAAAGCTGCAAATATTTACTGTTTGCCCTGATTGTCCAAAAGGCAAGCAGCTAGTGTAAGATGGAAACAGCACCATGTAGGAGGCCTTCCAAGTAAAGGATGTTTTCAGCAAGGAGGAAGAGACACACTTTTATCTAGAATATTGGAAGTAAAGCACTATTCACTATGTTAAATTTATGATGTCGTCAATATTAGTCTGAACAAGTAAAAAAGGCTGACTGAGTGCAAAATCAGCATATTGGGGTAATCATGGATTATATTAACCTGGACATAAGAGAATTATCTAGAATATTGAGTAAACTGCTTGGGTTACAGGCCTGGAACCGTTCATCTTAATAACAACAAAATTTGAAATGTTCTGGGAGGATCATACCATTGGAGAGCCTCATGGAGGACAACTTAGAGCACTTGACTACCCATGACGTGGCCCAGTGGAATAAACAACATTGTCAGGGGGAGCTGGAGACTCTCAAAGAGCAGAGGGGACACTGTGGCAAAGGGCTTGCATTGTCCCTGCCTGCCCTGTCCCTCAGGGTGGACAGCCGAGCATCGACTGCTGCCAGTGCCTCCAGCTTTGAGAGCCATTCTGGAGTTTCAGGTGAATCTGGGAGAGAAGAAATATTCTGGCAGACCCACTGAGAACACTGAAAGCAAACTGGATCACTCAGGCTCTCAATTTAAGATGTAATTAGTTTGTGAATGGGAATGTGTGCCCAAGTCCAGACTCCACAGCTGCTGAATTCTGCTCAAGTCCCACTTTCTTTTTCTTTCCCTGTGAGAAAGGAATGAGCTAACAGAAACACAGGGGATGCTAGATAAGACCAACAGTGGGGAATGCATATTCTGGGTTACACAGTGCCCAATACACTGCTGGCACATTGCAAAAGAACTAACACATATCCAGGTTACTCCATTCAAAATAAAAACAAAATAGGATAGGACGTTATTTGCTTTAATGCTGGTCAATATGGTAGTAATTTCAGTTCCTGCTTCTGATTGTATTTCTGAGCTCAAGCATTAAGCAGGCCTTAGGAATTTAATTTTATTACAGCTCAAGCCTGTTTTATGCTTGTCTTAGGATAAGTTTGTCATGGAATCTCTATTTACTTCCTGTGAGGGAAGATGGATAGCAGCAGTGTGCAGAGAACGAAGGAAGCTTTTCCCTCCAAAATTCACTGCCTAAGGGGAAAGCAGCTCCTATCAGGGCCAAGGAAAGGACACTGCGTCGTTTAGAAACAGAGAGACCACTGGACTCCCTAAGCCGCCCTTGAAGCAATGATTACTACTGGGAAATGGACTTTGACACAAAAATCTGGGCTGATTCAATAGATGGAAATCAAACATCAGACCTGAGCTGATGGATACAGTCTATAATTCTGCCACAGATTATTTTCAGCTAGTTTTTCATTTTGATTTGCTTTGAAAAGTCTGATAGAAATAGTAGGGATACCCACAGTGGGTCTTGTGTTTGGCCTGTAGGTTTCTGCTTCATAATAATTTCAGTAGTAATAACTGGATGCCAAACCTTGGACCTAGAAAAATGTATAATCCCTCCTTTTTTTTTTTTTTTTTTTTTTTTTTTTTTTTTTTTTGTGAAAACAGCCTAAACTGACCTCTGGGCCTGCTTCATTATTATCCTCCTAGTTAAAATGTTGCTCTGCAATAAAGTTCCCCTGCTGCAGCAGCACTGTCCAGGTGCCGTTTTCAAGGAGCCCCCACACTTTCACAGTTAAAACACAGCTGTATCAGGACAACGTCTTTCCTTTCCACCCTAGCTGGAAAATTCTGCCCCTCCATCCCAATAACACCTCACACACCAGTGCTAATTGTGGTAGCTTTGAATGGCTCCACTTCCATATCATGTCTTACAATGCCTTGCCAGTGATGTCTTGGGTTTTAGCTTTTTATATTTTTCAGATTCTGTGCTGCTTTAGTGTGTGGGTCTGGGCTTCATATAAAGGGATACTAAGCTCTCTTTACAGAATAGGGAGACAAAACAATTCCTTCTCTAGCTGGGGACCCAAGGACAACTGATCCAGTTCTCAGGCCTAAGAGCACAAACATGGACTGAAAAGAAAAAAAGGATGGGACTTCATGGGCTGGGGCTGTAACTGGACAATTAGCTCCCATATGCTAACAGACCAAAACTTATAAAAATGTGAGATCTTGTGACAGCAAGCAAAGCCCTCCTTTGCTTCCACCTTGGAGTCATTTGGGCAGAACCACGACTGTGGCTCTTGTACTGCCAGGGTGTGGCCTTCGAAGGCACTTCTGTGAAGATAATCTTTATTCCTCTTAGCTTTGTCTACCCTCTGTTCCACCTCCTTAAGGCTCTCCAGGCTCTGTGCTGAGTGGAGCCTAAATCCCTTCTGGATGTGAGCAGCCCACACTCTCATGGGTGCTGCAGGGCCCAGGGTCTGGGGATGCTGGTTGGACATTTGTGTTCCACAGAAAATCATCTGTAGCGCAGTGAGACATGTCACAGTGTGTTCTATGTCATTAACTCCAGAAAATTCACTGAGGCCTGGCAGCATTTCAGACTCACCTTTTCAGGGCTGAATTCCTTCCTCTTGTCTTCACTAAGCCTCCACTGCAATGCTGCTGTTGGGTGGGTGAGTAATGGTAGCAGTTGATTCAGAATAATCCCAACTCGGGAGCACAAGGTTTTCATTCACCAGTTGCCTCATACGTTACTGGCACAGCTAAGCATGGTTATCCCTTGCTTTTCATCATGTGAAGAGTGACATGTGCCTGGAAGGAGAAGGACTCAAATGCTGAGGTATAAAAGCTGGTGCAGGAACATCTTCATTAAGAGCAATTTCATTAAGATAAATTTCACCTAAAACTATTGCAGGGAAGTTGCATACATGCAAGAAATACTATAAAAAAGTATTTCTTGGACCTTTTGTTTCTTTTCCTAATGAAAACCCTCATGAGTTTTGCAATCCCAGAGGTTCATCAAGAAAATACAACAATTGAGGCTTTGTCATTTCGAGGGATTTTTTTTTCTCTGATTTTTAGCAAGCACATTAATTTGAGAAGTGTGGAGGCTTTTGTTAAGTATTTTGATATTGATACATGGGTATATTATTATGTGCGCTTAGTCATTCTTTTTAGTCCAACAGAGAGAATTCTCCAGCCCTCATTGTATCTTAATTGAAGAAATGGGCATATGGTCAGTGATGTAGGTGGCATTGGTGACACGAAACAAGCATTGACTCTCATAGACAGAAATAAGCACTGACTTACTTATTTCAGCTCCACATAAGGAAGAACACGCTTCCAGTGTGTGTTGTCAGAACACGTCTGTCATGTGCAACTCCTTCATGTCTCCAGCAATCATAAGGCTGCTGCTTTTGGACCATCACTTTCTGAGGATATAAATCTCTTTTTTAGAGGTGAAGGAATGGATGCCTCTCTGCTTCGTATTTTGCTAACTGAACCAAAGTATTAGAAAATAATTTGATTGAGCAGGAACTGAAGCAGACATTTTCCATGTCTTTCAAGAATATGTGAACCTCCCAAATTACATCCATATTTTGGCATGAAGTGGAATATATATTTTGGATTAAAAAATGACTTTGCCCTGCACATTTTTTTTGTTCTAAGAATATTTTGAAACAAAAGGTAGTGTTTTGAAGTAAAAATACATTGAAATTTCATTAATTTGTATTTTCATAAGTATGGCTAAATGAAATATTTTGACATTTCTGGACTAGATCTTCTAGTTTTCTAATTTTGAAAATATTTTCAATCAATAAGTATTCTGAAATAAACCATTTTGGATAGTTCTATTCCTTCCATTAATCTCTATTCAAAATCATGCAATCAAAATTTTAATCATTTGCAAATTATTCTGAGTCACTGAGGTATGACACTGGAGTAGCAGTTTTATACTCAATCGTTTGAAAAGAAAATAATATGTAGGGTCATAAAAAAATATATAATAGGAAAAATGGAAAATTAGAAGTATTTGAGAAAGAAGAGGGGATATTTCCTGACTGAAATCCATAGTTTTCCCCTGGTCTCCACATTGATCCTGACACATCAGATAGGTGGAATCTGGTCCATCTTGTTTTAAAGGGTTTATTTTGAAGTCCTGACCAAGAACTGACATAATTTCAGGAAGCTGTTGGTTACACTCTTTTGTGTTTTAGCCACATTTTGGGGCTTTTGGGTACATGTGAGCATTGCTCATCTCATATCTTTGATGCACTTGCTCCCATATTTGCTCTGCAGGGTGAAGTTCTGTTGTTAATTCCCATCCTGCAAAAGCTGTGGGACAAAGAGGTGGTGGGAGATGGTGCAGGAGCAGGGATTTGCACCCAAACTTTGACAGCTCCCAAACCTTTGTAGCTGAGGCTCTGAGTTGTTCCTTGGACAAAGCACTGGGATTTGTCAATAGTCACAGAATCATGGAATGGTTTGGAATGGAGGGGACCCTAAAGATCATCTTGTTCCAACCCCCTACCATGTAGAGGGACACTTTCCACTAGACCTGGATGCTCAGAGCTCCATCCAGCCTGGCCTTGGACACTTCCAGGGGTGTGGCATCCACAGCTGCTCTGGGCACCCTATGCCAGGGCCTCAGCACCCTACAGGGAAGAATTTCTTCCTAACATCTCATCTAAATCTTTACATTTCCAGTTTAATATTGTCCCTGCTTTTCCAATCAGTACCTGCAAATGGAAAAAGTTGCTCTCTCTCTGTTCCTTAACTTTAGATAAGTGTCTGTTTCTTAACTTTAGTGTCCTCTTCTGGTATTGGAAAGTGCTCTAGGGTGTCCGCAGAGCATTCTCTCCTCCAGGCTGATCCAGCCCAGCTCTCCCTGACTGTCTCCATAGGAGTTACTGACAGTGATGAGCGAATTTAGGCTGAGGCAGGGCTCGAGGAACTGGCATGACAGAACTACATCTTGCCTGAGCAAACCCAGAAATGACATTGTGGGAAGAATGCTCTGGCAGAATTGCTGGCAGTGTGCATGGAAGGCTGGGCAGGCAGAGGGCTGGGGTGGCAGGGGCTGCCGGTGAGATCTGCACAGCCAGGGGCAGCAGAGGGGGGAAAGCAGCCCTAAAGGCTGAGAGATGTGGCTCTGGCACTCCTGAGAAGCAGGCAGCCTGGAGAGGAGTGAGAGGGAAGAGTTAAGATCAAGCAACACTGGCAGGAAAATCACCCCGAGGGCCAAATGCGCAGCAGTGGAGCTGGGGGTGGCACAGACATGTTTATCTCTACCATCCACTCCCACCCCATATGCTCACTGCATGTTACAAGGTGTAAACAAACCTATTTAGACTGCAATAGATTGTTTTTTTCCACCCTGAGATGGGGATGGGTTTCATTAATTTTTTTTAAAGGCAACAAGGAAGAAAATGTCATGCACAGCAACACCTAGCCCATTCTGATTTTTTTTTTCATTTTTTTAACTCCTTTTGCTGGTGGAAAGCTCCTCCAAACTAATAAAAGCCATGACCTCCTCAAGGGACTTTCATTAACACCCTTTTACCTTTACTGCACTGCTTTATATTATCTCTCCCCAGAATTTTTAGGATGATTTAGGGTCCTGACCCAAAGCCAGTGGGAAGAGTCATATCAGCTTCAGTGAATTAGGTCCTTAGAGTCCTTTTCACAGCTGCCAACTCACTAAACAGGGTGTAACATGCAGGCTAATAAACTACTTAAAAAACATAATGTGAGCATAATTCTCCACTTCTTTACATTGGTTTTACACGCCACTGAAGCCAGCAAAGTTCCAGTGGTGGAAAAGCAGGGCTGTGGAATGGAGGCTCACCCCTATAAAAGCTTTCTAGAACTGGTTTCAAAGATCAGAGGCAGTTAGTCCTATCATATACTCGAGCTGGGCCTGATCCAAAGCTCCCTGTGCTGCCCTGGAGTTGTTCCATCAGGCCCTGGGGATATGTATGTCTGTGTGCACAGATGTGTGCATGTCTCTGTGTCAATCTCTCTGTGCCGTTTATCTGTTCTCACCGTGCTCCTCGCTGCAGTGACTAAAGGGCCTGGGTGACTGAGGTTAAGCAATATGTAAAGTCCCCAAAGCCTTGATCTAATGTATACTTGCTGATCTTGTAATATAAAAATAAATGTCGGTTAGCCTATGATCTGCGGGACATACACATTCAAGCATGCAGAACACACACAGAAAGAGCAGAGCTGTTTTCCATCCAGTTGGACAGGTTATGCCATTGGCAGGACACAGGAAACTGCTGCCAAACAGGCAGCACCCATTTTTTAATTCTCAGGCTCTGTTTTTATATGCTGCTGATGGATATTGGATGAATTGCTCATTGTAAATCAATAATATTTCATCTTTGATTAATGAGGAACTAAAACTGACTCCAATAAATGTTTAAATGCTTAGCATTTTTTAGAAACCAAACCTTTTAAGAGGATTTTTTTTTTTTTCTTTTAGGCCAGAATGGTATAAAAACATTTAGGGATAACCTTGTGAATTGATGAAAAGGGAGCGAGCAAATGGACAAGCATATATTCTAACTCTTTGCTTTATAATTTCATCTGTACAGAGCAATGTTGTGCAAAGAGAAACATAACAGTATATATGATGCACTATATGGGTGAAAATTAATGCTCTTCAGAAGAGCAAACTCACTATTAAATAATAGTGCTGCACTATAGCTGTGGTTTTATTCCTCTGCTACAGATTGTGTACTGGAAAAGATCTGTGGAAACTGCAAGGAGGAGAAAAGTTTTCACAATTTGCCTCCTAGTAGTTTCTGAGACTGAAGTTCTGCTTATATTAAAAAATACCCAAATGACAACTTATGGAGATTTTTTTTCCTTAGTTTTGTATTCAGTAATTCTCTCTATGAAGTAATGAAAGATGAGGGTGAGAGATGGACTTAAAGTGAATGGGGCAGAAACTACGGATTTTGCTAAAGAACAAATGTTTTCTCCTCCTGAGGATCTATGTGAAGTGAAATTGTGCGTCAAAAGTAGCAAAGCAATACAGTGGTCAGTAAACTGCAAACCTTAGCTGTTCATCAAACAAAGAAAAGTAATGAAACATTCTTAGAATTTCCTCTTTACTTTGTGAGGAATGAAAATAGCCCAAAATAATGTGGTGGGTGAACTGTATACACCAGGCAATAAACTAAACTTCCTGTCTCTAACAAAAGGCTTCTCTTTATAAAGTGCCAGCACTTTTAACTGCAAAACATTGGTATCCAATTCTCCTTTAGCTTTTTAAGAATGCCTTTTGAGAAGTTTGCAGTTTGGCATTTAAATTTTTCGATTTTTTTTAGAAACATAAGCTGCTGATAGATGAAGATCATAAGCTGTACTGCTTGGAGCTCTGGATTCCAAACGTTTTGGAGAGCAAACCACTGTCAACCTTTGATCCATCTTGCAGACCCCCTGCACAACTGCATAGAAATGAATTTATAGATTTTGTTCTTTGATGCGTTTTTGTGGGCTGATTATGGACCTACTTGAGCACTCGCATTCCACAGTTTGAGTTATATGAGCTTGGAGTTTTTCCCCCTCCCTGATGGCACAAACAATTCATGTCTTTCTGTCAGTCATGCAGACAATTCTGTTTAGCTGCTAGTGGGTTCTAATGTCTTTAGTCAGAACCCTCCCCCATGATTTCTTCCATCAACTGCCTATCAGCATTGCTTTACTTTAATGAGAGACTGACCTTTTTTCCTGAAGAAAATCAGAATTTAGTCTCATTTATTAGTCTTCAGCCTGGTAGTTTCTTGCACAACTTAGTTTTTTAAAGATATGAATATATAGTTTACATGGCTGGAATAGATGGGACATGTCTTGTAGTTTCACTGACCTGTGGGGGAAAGAAGCTGACAGCCTGTATGTGCTGTGTCTGGAATTGCTGAGGATTAGTTATTTTGTGGTTTGTGTGTTGTTTGTTTGTTTGTTTTTCCTTGTGTGGTTTACACTGAAGCTGTGGGTTCTGTGCTGGCTGACAGGCTCAGCTGCAAAGAGGCAGACTAGGGGCTGTGGGCAGGCTGGTCTGCAACTGCAAGGAGCACTGAATTTGGTGCTGGTGGGAGGGGGAGCATTGTCCTGATATACTGATTTCTTCCTGGTATCCTTAGGTCAGCAAAAAGTGGTGTCTGTTTGGGCCCTTGTGTCCCAGGCTGCTGATCCTGCCCTGGGGGAGGCAAGGCTTCTTGCAAACTGGCCCAAACAATTCTTTAGGTAATGCAAGGCCTAAATGAGCATCCTGAAGGATTCTCACCAGCTTGTGAGTTTGGATATTTCATTTGTGTGCTGCCTCCAGCCTCCAGGTTTGTGTGCTGTGGATGGAGTCCCTATTTTGACCTCTCAAACACCTGAGTTAGTTGATACTGTTGATACTGGGGAGAGTTCCTCTTTACTCACGCACGCCAGACCAGGTTCAGTTGCAATCTTTTGGTTTAACATTAAAAAAAAAAAAAAAAAAAAAAAAGCCTATCCAGCAGCTTTCCTGCTGAGCAGAACTCTTCAGAGATTCATGTGTTTGGCTCAGCATGGCCTGACATTAATCTGCTGCTGGAATATCTATGGGAAAGAGCAGCCAAGCGACTGAAGAGGAGAAGAAATCCTAGTTTGTCTGGCACAGACTGGCCTGCCACCATAAACGATGAAAACACGAGAGGGGAGGTAGGAGGAGTCTGCTCAGCTGTTTCAATTTTCAATTTGCAGCCTGGGCTGGCTTCCTTTGATTATCAGGAAAGCTAGGGAAAGTAAAACAGTGTTGCTATTCTGTGAAACAAACTCTTTAAAACAAGTTAGACCAACCAGTGAACTTAGGGACAGTTGTGGGGGGAGTTGAAGTGTGTAATAATGATAAAGAGATAGCATTAATATAGTTTTAAAGTGTTTAGTATTTAAATGTGGCTCCAAGTTGGTTGTGTGTAACAGGACAAATATAACTGAGGTGGGGCTGAGCACAAGAGCTGGATTCCAGCCCACTTTAGAAAGCCAAAATAAACACTCAAACAACTACAATATTTCACATGGACTTTTGTGCTAATTATCTACAGTTTCTGATGCTGGTTTGTAAAAGGGTGGGGGGAAGACACTGACATATCCAGAAGGTTGCTGGAAATACTGCAGACTTTATCCTGATCAGCAGTGTAAATTATGTCTGACTCTTTAGAAGTTCAGGATGAGGGCTGCCTGGCCTTTCTCCCCAGGCTGTATTAGGCTAGACTTGAATTTTTACAAAGTGGAATGCCAGAATTCACTGGGTGGATGCTGAAGAGAGGATCTGGATGTCAGGCTTCTCTCCATGAGAGTTTCTCTGTGTGGTTCAGAGCAAGTCCCTGTGCCTCTGTTTCCCATTTGCTCTCTAGCCTGAGACTGACAGCTCAGTACTATTTATTTGTTTATTTGTTTTATCCCTCCTTCTCTATTACTTGACTTGTCTTTCCCCAGCTCTACATACTCTGCTCTTGCATCATGAGCTGTGCCTGTTTGTGCTTGGCTTTCTTGTTGGCCTAGGCTGTAAAATCCTTGGAGCAGATTGCTCTGCCCACAGCCATTGTTTCATTCTTTGTAATAAACATTATTGTTAATATTTGAGGTAACAATAACCTCATATTACCTTAAATAGCTTTTTTTCTTTTTTTTTTACTCCTGCTAAAACATAATCCCATACTTTCCTGTAGCTGATGACAACACTAAAGGTTTAGGATTTGCATCTTTGAAGCTTTTATAATGCTTCATGCAGCAGGGTTGAGACTCCTTTTTTTGGAGTTTCAAGGTGCTACTGTCATACTACTAACAAAGTGCTCATAAAACAAAATTATTTAAAGCTACTTTTTGTTCTTGATGTGTTGTCTCCTACAAAAATCCCAACAACCCTCTGTGTTTCTGCTTGGTTTTTATGGCAGTAAAAGCTCACTGATGTGTGTTAAGCTCTGTAGAGACACTTTAGTAACTGTACATATGAATGGCTGTCACATTAGGAGTTAAAGATCTCTATTTCAAGGAAAGAGGGATTTTTATGTTTCTAATATAAATGAATAAGCTTCAGCCTTTTTACCAAATTCAAACTGCATGGAAGGGTATTTTATAATAGACTAAGAAGGCAACATGAAATTAAGTAAAGCTGGGTCTGGTGCCTAAAAATATTTGGCAGAATTCCCTGGAAAGCCACATTTGAACATTTTTAATATATATTACAAGGCAGACAAGAATAATTATCTTCTATTGAAGTTCTCCAAGTGAGAGAATTGTATTGTAATGCCCTTTGAAAGAAAATAATCTAAGTTACCAAATTATTATGTTGTGGAATTCTTCCCCACCCCCTGTCTCTTTCACCCATCTGATTGTATGCAAAGAGAGAACGATCATGGTACAAATGGAGCAGCTGTTCTTACCTTCCTTTTTAAAATACAAAATTTAGCACCTCTAAGTAGGTGTACCTTGCCAATGTACAGAGGAGTCCTTGTAAAAAATAATCGAGGCAAATATTTTTAAATGACTAAAGCACAGCATTGCTAGAGGTGAGACAACCTTCTTACAGTTCTATGTTGTGAATTCTCTGGGAAATTTAAGTAATTTTGTTTATTTTTATTTGCCCCTTTTTAGCTAGTATTAAAATGAGCAGTAAAGCCTTAGCAGTGGGAGCTGAGAAAAAACAGCATTAAGTGAACCTGCAGCAACCACTGTGATTTTAAGAGGTAAATGCCCAGCTACCTCAAAAATTAAGTTGTCCCCGTTAAGGTAGATAAGCAGAAGGTTGTATCTTTAGATGAGACAGCACTTTCCTAAAACATATAGATCCTTCTAGAGCCAGTATAAAGACACTTACTGACAGACATTACAGCTTTTGTTTTCTTTCTAATCTTCCTGTGCCTGGCAAGAGTTACAAAAAAGGATAGTGGTACCAGCTTCCTGTGGAGTTTATCTTGTCCATCATATAGACTTATGATGAGCAGAGTATGGGCAGCCAGAATTTTAAAAATAAAAGAAAACCAAACAAAACCTAAAATGTGACTCTTGGAAGCTGCTTAGAGTCAGATTTCACAGTGATTTTCAGTGTGTTTGGGGTCTGTGGTGAATAAAGAAAATCTGAGTCCTGATACTGAATTCCTAGAGGGAAAAAGTGGCATGGGCTCATAAAACAAATGTGGGGCTGGAGGGGCTGAGGGAGAGGCCAAATTCTCTGCTGTTGTAGGCTACAGTTGCTGTTACTTGGATAAAAAAAGTTCCTTCTGATTTAGGCCAGCCAAGAAAGGTCCTGCAGGGTCTTGAGAGAGCTGCAGATTTGTGATCCTGAGAGTGAAGAAAGAAAACTAGGGATGTATGGAGGGGCAGTGAGAGATGTTTTGGCAGCAGGATTTAAAGTTAGAAATGGTGGGATGCAGAGCTGTTATGGGAGCACTGAGCAATCCTACCCTGGGAAATCTGTCTGACGGTGGGACTGTGAGCTGCTTTCTTAATTATTTATTTTTTCAGACCAGAGGATGTGAAATTAAACTGCCTCATTTCAAGGGGGAGGAGGGAAAGCTGAAGAATAGCAGTGTTTATTTGCTCTAGCGGAATCTTTCGTATGAAATATATATGCACGTGGTTGGTGTCCAGCTATTTCAGTCAAGACCATTCCATTAATTAGGTGTCCAGGAGAGGAAGTTTAGGTCTCCTGGGAAAGGTTGGATCAGTGTCCTTGTGCCTGGTCTGCTGCTCAGAGATGGTGAACTTGGGACACCTCTGCAAAACTGATTTTTAGAAATGCTCTAATTTAATCTGGATGGGAGCAGCAAAACTGTGGTCTGGTTTTATGGGCAACAAATGGATCCTTGGAATGCTCCTCTGCCACAGTCAGGTGTGGTGCTGCCAGCGTGCACCTCCATCCCCCTCCAGCACTGGTGGCAGCGTTCCTGGGCCAACACGGGGTCAGCCTGAGCACCCTACACTGCCACCATGCCACATCCTTTCCTCCACCTGTCCAGCCCTGCTCCCACCTTCTGCTGGCCTCAGGAGCCTGGGATTGTTCAGCCAGATGGGAGAGCAGCAGCTCAGCTCCCGTGGTGTTGGCCAGTGCACATTTTCCTCCAAGTCCTTTTTTCTTTAATGTAGCAGATCAGAGCCTGCAGAACAGGACATCTTGGAACTCAAACTAGATGAAAACAAGCTACAATGAAAGTGAAAAAAGCATATCGTTTTCCTACCAATTGAAAATTAGGACCAGATGAAGCCTCTTAAGCCCTGGGCATTTAATTTACTGGAGTTGGTCACTCCTGTGTGAAACCAGCATTGGGCTGTGCTCTCTGCACATAAGTGATATCTTTGTTTGTTTGTATTTAACTTAATTGGTTGAAGAAAATAATGAGGTGTATTGTTTTGGTTTTCTTGTTTGCATAAACTTTACATAGAAGTGATTTACTTTGCAAGCCACTCTGCCAGGGTGCCTGTAGTTTAAAGAGCTCAGAAATTCTGCAGAACAAAGCTATCGGATGGGGTGCTGCTCTAGATCTGCAGGAGCTTTCTGAATAAACAGGTTCATGCAGCCTGGCAAAGGCTGGGGTTCTGTTGTTGTTGTCCTCCCTCCATTTGCATACATATGAGTTTTTATCAGCCAGAAAGAGAGGTTGCTTTACAATCTTACCTACTTGTTCTGTTTCTGTGAGGTAAACACACCTTTTCCTGGGGACTCCTCGCCCAAGGCTCTCATTGTGTGGGACATGCTGACCTTCTCTGTTTGTGGTCATGTATATAAAAATATCTCTGAGTTTGTTCTGTTGTCAGGCTAGAAGATGGCAGGACCTTTGCACAGCCAGACATTGGCATTTGAGCACTCATTTTTGTTTTAACTGACTGCCCAGGTATCCAACCATTTCTTTTTGCACTGTTTGTTTTCAGATTCGTTTCTGCCTGGAAAATTTGGCTTATGGCCTGGATACCAGTAATTTAAGAGAGTCAATCGTGGTCACAAATCGGGTAACAAGAGAAACTCCCTCCATAATTTGCATATATTTGTAGTATTTTATAGGGAATGTGTTCTGAAGCAAGCTTTTTTGGTGGTCTTTTAGGGGAGTTGGGGTCATAAGCCATTTTAGAAACATACTTTCAACAGCCCTCATGAGAATTTTGTACACTTAAACAAACAAACAAACAAACAACCCTCATAGATCTAATGAGTAGTAAGAAATGAAAGCACAGGTATCTCTACCTTTGGAAATGTGATTTTCATACCATGGGTAATATGAACTTTAAACATACAAACATCTTTCTCCAAATAAATATTTTTAAACTCTTGCTACATATATTTCAGAAAAATATTGATTCAGGAGTGCTGAAGCTCCTTATTGCATAAAGTAATAAAGTAATTTTGCTTTTTTCAGTGCAGCTAGCAGCCAAAGCCTGCATTTGCTTGGATTTATTGAAAGAATATCTTGAAATAGGAAGTCAGGAGTATACAACTGAAATGAAAGAATTAAAGATTTTGTCATTAAACACTGTCAGAATGGGTACTTCCCACCCTGAGAGAGCAGAGCTCTTTCTTTTAGAGCGGTATTTCCTCCTAAGATGCTCAATGAATTTAACAGGATGTGTTCAGTCTTATCCTGGTGTACTGCCAGGTTTTTGCCAGCTTGGGTGCAACAAAGAGCTGTGGTGGGATTCCTCAGCCTTGGGAACTGGATGCTGGTCAAGCTTTTATCACTGAAGAACTTGCATTTGTGTAAGGAAGAAAATATGTTAATAGAGCAAAATAGGAGATATTTGTGATATTTAGGAGAGCCTGCGAGAGACATCCTTTCCACCACTGAAGAAGCACAAGATAAATGTTTTCTCAGCCTCAGTGCAGTTACTGAGAGCCCTGTGAGCCCTGCCCGTGGACATGTTCTTGGCCATAAGGTGTTGGTTAAACAGGACCTGGGCTGAGCAGGACCTGCCCAGCAATAACTCTGTGTGTGCAGCAGGCTGAGCAAGTCCAGAGGCTCTGTGGAGCTCTCCAAATGTGCAGGCAGGTAGATGTTCCTGTGCCAAGCATGCCCATGGCACCCAGGAAGGCTGGAGCTGTTCTCCAGAGTAAGAGGAGGAGGGTGATCCCACCTGTGGTGTCCAGGCTGGAGAGGTGCAGAGAGAACTCCTCAATCTTCCTGCTGTGATTTGTTCCCAACTATTCCTGCTCATGCAGAGTAAGCAAAATGGCACTCAGAGGACAAAATTAAACCCACTCAGAGTGTTTGTGCATGCATAACACTTTTAAATGGAAAAGCCTGAGAATTGTTTTCTTTTGACTTTGTTCTGGGTAAGTTCAACGTGGCCCTCTGTAAAGGAAACAAGAGACTGGGAACCCAAATCTCCAGGAGACTCTGGTCTATTAGATAATTTGAAAATCTTTAATGATCGCACACATAGATCTGAGAGAGCTGAGGCACGCAGCTGTAGTTTCTGAGCACTGGCTGTATTTGCCATCTGTCTCTAAGCAAGCAGATTTTGGCTGGAGGCTCTGCTTCATGCAACTGACTGTTACTCATTCTTGTCCTTGTCACCTCTAGACTGGGCTTTCCACAAAGATTAATGGGACATGAGAGAAAACTCTTTTCCTGGCCTGAGAGAAAGCAACATAATGCCATGCCAGTTGTGTTAACTCAGATCAAGTGGTGGCATGTACTAATATTTGGTGTTTCTTTCCTGGGCTGGAACTTCCATCCAGCTTGAAAATGCAGAGGTAACTCTTCTGTTCAGCAGTTAGAATTGCTCATGTGTCTGTTTTTACCTCAAACCTTTACAAACTTCTCACGGGTAAACAGGCACAAAGAGGACCCCGATGTTCCAGGAGCTTGCATGGCGCTCCTATAATCCCATTAAACTGCCTGGAAAAAGAATTGATTCATCATTGTGAATGTCTCCTCAGTCTGTTGCTTGCCAGTGGGTTAAAGGAATGTCTCTTGATCTGGGCAATGGAAGAAACTTTTGGTTTTCATTACAGTCTGTGAAAATCTTGGACTGAAAGTCTCAGGAGTGCTGTTGTGTCCTGCTGCACATAGGTACTGTACCTAAGGATTTTTGAAATAGAGATTTTTTCTGTCTGTGTTTACAGAATTCAGTGAAACCATGGATTGCTGGGCAGCAATATACCCTCCCTTCTCCTTGGCTGAAGTGTAAGCATGGAGTTTGATGCTGAGATTTTTACATTTTTGGTTTTTTGAATTGTTTTCTGCCTTCTTCACTACTGTGGCATCAGTAGAAAGTCAGAATTTCTCCTTATCTTGCTTTTTGTGGGACTAGCTGTTATTTAAGAGGCTAATATTGACAAACTGCTGCTGGGGAAATTTTGAGGCCATTATTAATTAATTAACTAATAATTTATTTCCTTTTGACTTTGGTTTTGTTCAGAATTTGGGTCAACTACATGGGGGAAAGATGTGTGTGGGGATCTTGTGCTTATTGACAAGTTTTGAACCAGCTGACACTTTTATAAGGAGTGATAGTTACTCTCTGTTTCTCCTATGAGTGTAGGTGATAAGCTTGCCTCCTGTAAGAGGTTTATTTTCTTAGGATGCCTTGCCAGTAAGTTGGAACAAAAACTTGAAATGTTAGTAAAGCCAAAATTCAAGCAACCTGACATTTGATCTTGGTAAAATGAAAAATTTGTGTTTCGGTGTTCATCTTCTGGTTTCAAACTCTTAATGACTTTGTGGTTCTTTTATTTTTGAAGAAAAAAAATACAAAAATAATTGAAATTTCTGTTTCTGGAGGAAACATCCATTTAGAACCTGTTTCTCTGAGGGAGAACTATGTTCTGTTTTATGAACAGAACTCTGTTGTTGCCCAAAGACCACCTTTTGGTGAAAACTATTTTCATAATTGTTCAGGCAAGACTTAAGTGCTGTGATTTTGATTTTACATTTTCAGTTTTATGCATATTGCCATTCTTCTCTGACCACAGGAATCATTCTATAGTTTGCTTTTCACTGTTATCTGTTTGCTCATGGTGATTATTTCTTACTAAAATGCTCCCATCCAACAGGGCAATTAATTCTCAGTAATTCCCAAGCTATGTTGACTTTGTTGGTGGTTAATCTGGTGCAGCATCAGTGGGTCAGAGCTGAGCCCCTGTTGCTGTGTGTGCTGCTGGGGAGATGTGCTCTGCACTGAATAGATCCCAATGCCTGTGGTCCAAAACCTGTGAGAGAAGGTGCCAGACTATACGACGCTGAAGCAAGCCTGGATGTGTTCCGGAATCACAGGCTCAACTAGGTTGGAAAAGAGCTTGATGATCAGCAAGTCCAGCCTGTGGCCTAACAGTATTTTATAATCTGTGGGGACAGTTGGTGGGTTTGCTTCAAAACTTCAAAGCTCACTTTGTGTTACTCTGAGCACAAATGCTGGGATGGGTGCAATATCTTGTTCTCACAAGTGCAGTCTGCGCTGTGTAGACCAAAGCCTTGTGGTGGATGTCATGTTCTGTGTTCTCTAGAAGCCAGACTATGCTAATCTTGGCTTTACTGGTCTGAGTGTTCTAGAAGGATATCCTTCCCTGCCTGTCAGAGACAGGGAGCTCTGTCAAACAGCTGGGCTCTCCGTGGCACTGCAGATATTACCTGAAAACTGATTGGATGTCCCTGGATTAGGATCCTGGGCCTCGTTTCCAGTTCCAAGGCAGCTCTTTTCCTGTGGTTTGTAAAACCCTGTAGTAGTGATGCCTGAATGCCACAGCGGCTGGGGCTCCCTTGTACAGACACACAGCCAGAGCTCGGGCCTGTGTGTGCTGCAGTGAGTGCTTCCACAGCAGAGCCTGGGGAGCTGCCCTTTGTGCTGCCTCCACCTGTGTGTGCCAGGGGACAGCTGATCCTTGGGCTCTCCCCTGCCACTCGGGGACAAATGTCTTTCTTAATTGGGGGGTTTTAGGAAACACAAGTTGGCAAGTATTTCAGTGACTCTTCTCCCTCCCAGTCTGCCTGATCTTGTGGTTGACTCTTTAACATATGTTTAGGGATTAAAAGCTACAAAAGCTGTTATGGGCTTAAAAATCTTCCAAACATGTATTATATACTTTTATCTGAATGGTAACAGGGTTCAAACTCAAGTGTGGTGATTGTCCAGAGCTGAGTATGAAATGAAGACAGATGTGGTCACAATCCTTGCCTCAAGGCATTTATAGTTTAAAAGCAGTGAAGGAGAACAGGTTGGGGTGACTTGCACAAAAGCAGTGCAAGAAGTCATCTGCCCAGCTGCACTTAAATCCTTCATTCTCTGTCTCTGAGCTGCACTGTCTTCATGTTGGCCTATGCTGTTCTCCTTTCTCTGAAATCATCAGAACTGGCTTTTTAAAGTGCTTATTCAGGCTGCCTCCTTTCCTCCTGTGTCTGCAGCAGGTGATGTTGATCAGGAAACTCCCAGTGACCACCCTTCCCTGCGATTTTTCAGTGTGGTCCTTACTGAGGACTCTGTTGCCAGCTCTGTCTCCTAGAGCCTAAGGAGCAGGATGTGAGCACTCATTTACACACTGCTCCTTTCTCTGCTGGATGGATTCAAGAGCTGCAAGCTGATTTGGACCCTTCTGCACCTGTGAAGCCATGGTCTCCTCTGGGTGACCACCATCCACAGTAGCACTGACCCATAGATGCTCTGCCACAGCTCTGAGATGGAGGCTGTGTGTGCAGAGAGGAGGGAGCGGGGTGGAGTGAGAAATGGGGATTCCTGCACTCACTGCAGCAGCCTTCCTGGGTGGCCTTGAGCATATCACTTACATCTTTCCTGCCCCTCCTTTGCTTCCTTGTGCTTCAGTCTCCCACCTGGAAAATCAGGATGGTCAAACTTCCTGCTGCCCTTCCTCTGGCTTGGCCGTTCAGGGGCTCGGCTCCCCACAGCTGACGTTCTCTGTGCAGTGCTGCAGCGTCGGAGTCAGTGAGGCTGTCCTGGGTCACGAGCTAAAGAGTTAAAGACATGTATGTAATCTAAATGCTCAGAAGCCACAATTTACTGTAAGTTTCTAGGGTGGGATTTTCCAAGTTCCTGAAGGCCGTGTCTGTGTATTGGGGCAATACAGAATGATCACTTAGACAGCCTAGGACATTCAAATTTTAAATCCATATTCAGGCCCCTGAATCAGTGGCTTGACTTCAGAAGTGCTCACCACCCAGCAGTCTGCTGTGAATATGGCAGATGTGAATATGGGAGCTTACTATTTTGGCAGATGTCATAGATTTAGGTGAATTGGGAGCCTTGCTCTAGATGCTTGAGGTTGTGGGGTGGCTTTGTGTGTGTGTGTGTGTGTGTGTTGGGTTTTTTCCCCATAATCCACTGCCTCAGTACAAAAACCTAACTCATTCCCAAGGACAGAGTGCAGGCACTGAGTGCCTTGGTTCATCAGTAGATTCCAGACTGCCAAATGCATTTGGTGGTCTTGGGTGTTTTCCAAGCGAGAGAGTCACAGAGACCTGACAGTGTACACGTGTTATTTTCACACATAGATCTTTTGGCATTTTAGCTGACTGGCTGTGCTCACTCGGTAGAAACGTGGCTTGGGCTGTTGCAGGAGTGAGGGAGGGGGTGGTCCCAGCAGGTCAGAGTTCAGTCTAGTGGTAGGGCAGGGTGGGGAAGCTTGGATTGCAGCTGCCTACACAAAATTTGACCTCAGATTAACCAGACAGCTTCAGTTTCCACTGCCGCTGTCCCAAAGCCTCCACGAGAAAAAATAGCCAAAGTACAAGAAAAGGAAAATAGATTTTTGGAGTCCATACAAAAGAAAGAAAAACTTCTGTATTGTTCTTTATAATTTATGGATTGTCCATCTCTTTGTCTAGTCTCTGCTGAAAGCAAACCTTAGGTACTCTGGGGCCAGCACCACAGGGGTGTGTGTGTTTGTGGGTGCTGAACAGGTTAGGCCAGATCCTGTGCTGATGTTGATCAACAGGGCCCTGCTGAACTTGTGCCAGTTTGCACCAGCTAAGGATATAAATCCTGAATGTAATAATTTACAGCATTATCCCCTTTAAAGTTTAAACTCCTCTACTTTATCTTCTAACTCTGAAATCTGAGCTGTTTTTTATTAGCTAATGGATTTGTAGGAATGGGGTGTTTTTATTAAATATTAAAAATCCAACATTTACCTTGACTGAAAGGCTTGTCTCCATTTAGTCCTGGTTGAAGCTGACAGTGAAGAATATAGGCTGTTCTTGCCAAGTCCTGATGTGGTCCAGCAGCAGAATTTTGTGAGTGGTGAGGAGTCTCCCTTCTCAGAACTGATCTTACAAAGTTTCCATAACCAAGGACAGACTTTCAGAAAGGCTCAAACTGGCTTGTTTTTCAGAAACTGCTGAGTATTGACTGCTCATGTTCCTTTGAAAAACTTATGTTCAATTTTATGCCAGAAGCTTCTGAGTGTCAGGCAAGCTTAAAAGCCAGTCTCTGAGTGTCATTTGAAACATTTTCCCACATAACAAATTCTATACATTTTCAGACAATCTGATTTTTTTTTTAACAACATTATGGTTTAGTGAAGGGTGGCAGTGGTGTGAATAGCCTTAAAGAAAATCAGTATTGCCCTAAAACTTCATTCATGTCTTTCAGTGAACTTGTGTGAACTCTTGGAATATTTTGAAGAAGATCTGAAAAGAAAGCAGTTCTGTGTCATGTCTTCATATACCTGTGTGCTCTGTCAGTTTAAAACAGGTGCAAAAATATTTTGCTGAAGAAAATTGATTTCTGGCCTTATCAGAAGGAAGATGCATCATGTAACTTCTCAGACCAATCCAAATGCCACTATATTTAAGCCCAGAAGGCTTAAATTGTTTGCATAATGATTTTTGAAGCACTTAAAGCTCCTTTAGTAAAATTAGACAGTGATCCTATAGACTGCATGTTTTAGTGCTGCTGACTTTGCCCATAAGAAATTAAAATAGTATTTTGGAAAGATATGAAATTGTCCTTGTTCCACAATATTAGACCTGACCTCTCATCATGGCTAGCTATATTTAAGAGCACTCCAGGAGGTGGTCAAACTTCTGCACCTTCTGAAAAATGTGACACAAATTTAAATTTGGGGATTTTTTTCATGCATCAGAATTTCATTATTTGACAAAAAAAATGTAGTGAAACAAATCCTTCCTTAGGCTTTCATAAGTAGCTGTTGTTCAAGTGGTGCCATGGATTGAAGCATCCTCAAATTTATGCAAATTTTTTTCATTGCAAAAGATATTTGTAGACAGTAGATACCATGAATAATAAGAAACATCTGATAAAAAGTTGTCAGTAGTCAAACCAAGAAATATCATTGAACTCTGATCTGTATCTTTAGATACAATCCAAACATGGAATTCAGCTTTCTCTAAATTGGTGATAAAGTTCGCATTGACTTCAGTACACAAAGTTATTTTAAAAAATTACATTTTTTTTCTCTAATTTTCAAGTCAGTCTCTCCTGGTTAATATTCAATGTAGGCACAGAGTTTGTGGTGACTGGGAGTGGAGCTGTGGCCCAGCCCCATCCCTGATGGGCTACAGCTGTGCAGGACAGGTGAGCAGTGTTGAAGGTAAGGAGCCATGGAGTGCCCAGGTGCACTGAGCAACCCCAGAAGGGAACAGAGGGCACACAGCTGCCATGCATGAACGTGAGGGTAGAAAAGGTTGGGCTAAAGAAGAAGAAGGGCAGATTCTTGCAGCTTCCTGAGGTGGAGTGATGTTAGTCTGTATGGGCAGTATGCCTGAAGCCTTCTGATGAGGTGTGGTTTTACTTTGTTTGGGTTGAAACTTTCTGGAATTGTGTGATGATGCTTTATGTATTGTGGCCAGCTATGATGTATGCTGTGACAACTCAGTGTGCTCAGAGTGCTGTGGAGAAATATTTTGTTAGAAAGCTTGAAGGTAGCACTCTGAATTAGGTTTCTAGGAACATATTTTCTTATTACTATGGCTGCAGGCTTTTCAAAAATCCAAAGTTACCTTCAGAAGTCATTAAGGTGAATAAGAGAGGAATAACTGCACTGGTGAATGGCATTTGAGGTGAGACCTTCCTATTACAACAAATGGAGAGTTAAATTAAGTTTGAGATACCTTTTCCTGGGGAGGTCTGGCCCACTTCAGTGATTTATGTGGACAAATATGGTTGGACAGGCTATAGTTTCATCCTTCACTCCTCTCCTTCTACACTGACCAGGAGCAATCAAGGCAAGAATGTTCCTAAACTATGGATTTGTAGCTCTTGTGGCACTTGGTCCCACAGTTATCCAGAACAGGATGATTCACCTGTGCTGTGTTGTCAGGGAGATGGATTTTGGAGTTGAGTTTGAATGGATTTCCCTGACTTACTAAATATTGCTGAAATACGGGTCTAGAAACAGGTTTTCAAAACCAGTTTGCACTCAGCTGTGACTCACACAAAGACCATGCTAAAGCTCATTTCATTGGAGTACTTTTCAATACTTTTTCGATGTTTTCTAATTGGTTCTTGTTGCTTATATTTGCACTGAATGGTATCACTACAAGGTGGGGTCAAGCCTCCTGTGTCTTAGTTATTTGTGGGTGGAAGAATTGATTACTACTCCCCTCTGCTTCTTCATCTCTTAGTCTGTCTCCATTTGTGATTGTGTGCAACCATCATTTTGGGTGATGAAAATGCAAGGGTGATGACCGTTTACTTTCCTGCAGATGGCAGATAATTTATAAGAGCTCTGCTGCCTGGTACATTCCCGCTTTCTAGACAGCCATGTCAGTGTGCAAAGGTGCCTTCTAGGCTGCAGGCATTGAGTGGTGAAGGGAAATAAACAGTGAGTTTTGGCTGACATGTAGAGAAGTGTTAGTTTTTAGAATAATAAAGCTGTTTCTTAATATAGAAAATCACCGTATTTTTTAAAAATGATGTTGAAATATAATTCTTTTGTATTAACTGAGACAAAGCTAGAAAAGATCTGTGTGGGAAATCCATGCTCTGACTAGATTGTTCATACCTACATTTCAGTGTGATGACATAACCTTACAGAGTATCTTAAAACAAAGCAAGGAATTTTGCTTCTTTCTCCTTCATTGCTCTTTAGCTCAGTAACATCTTCCTTCCCATGACTTGTTCCATTATCCTCAGCCTGGCAAGTTTAGCATGAATTTACTCCCTTCAACATGAGTGAAATGATTAAATCTGCTCTAATTAATTGTTTCAGTACCTTGGAAGAAAGATCTTTCTTCTCTGTTCTTCTCCGCCACCCTCCCCCTCCTTTCCCACATGTTTCTGTAATGGGCCAGGCACTGCAATGCATCTCAAAACACACCTGGGGCCAGGTGTTTGGGATTACCTTGGATGTGCCTTCCTATCTTAGCACTTCCCTCCATCCCTCACTGTAATTGTGCCCTGGGACTCCCTACTGTGTCCTGGTTTGTGGCACTTCATTTTCTTCCCTTCATGGGACAGAAGTGAGGTTTGAACATGCAATTCTCTGGGTGAGGGCCCAGAGCCACAAACTGTCCCAGTTAACTCAGTTGTGTGCGGTTGTGGAAGTTGCCATATGTGAAATATCCATGGTGTTAGGCGCTGGTTTTTGGGGCAGACCCATGCCTGACCTTTCACCCTGGAAAGTGGCAGCACAAGGCAAGTATTTGGCAGGCTCCCTCAGGATTCAAATGGCTTTAAAATCTTAATTTACTGCCTCTATGTATGGGTACAGGAAGATTTTGAGACAGTGATGTAGTAACCTATAGAATTCCTCCTGTTTGTTATTCTGGTTCAGATAGATTGAGCCCCTTTTTGTCTTCCAGTGCAAAGTGCACCTAAGCTTCTGAAACTGAAGTTTTAGTGGCACTGTGATTTTAGACAGACATTACTCCTTGGGAAAGGCAGAATCAGTCTTATTAATAAGCTTTCACTATTGTTTTTCTGTCTTTGTTTAATGTGCTTGAATGTTGAATTATGCTAAATTATGTACATGTTAAATGATAAACTATGTAATGCTCCAATGTGGTGGCAATTAGTAGTGGAACTGCCTTCATTTTCTCTTTTGTTTTTTTTTGCCATAAACCCCTTTAAATCTGTTATGTGGATGGCTTTGTCAAATGATTCATAAGAAATGAGAATGGGGAAGGGGCGGGGGGGGAAACCCCCAAGCCCCAAACCAGAGCCTTGCTCCCTTTGGACAGATGGTGAGGGCTGAACCTCCATGAATTTGTTATTGTCCTAATTGAAATCACATTGGTGTGTTGTTCTCAGGCCATACCAGGGATGCTCTTTGGGATGGGGCTGCCGGGGTGAGGAAAGTCCCACTGCAGAAATGCAGAGCTGTGGAAATCCTCCAGAAGGCTAGGAGGGATTCCAGCACCTCCTGGGCTCTTGCTGCTGACCCAGGGTCAGGCATGGGCTGACACCTCCCAGCTGCATCCCTCTGCCTTCCTTTTCCCAGTGGAAATTCCTGCAGGGAATGGATGGCCCCAGACAGTGTGGCTGGAGCCTGGGAAACATGTGCTGCTTTGGGGTAGTTGGTTTAAAATATGGTAAATTAGAGGCAGGTCTTGCAGTCACAGAACCCACTAAATGAAATAAATCAAGGCTGAGTTTGTGCAGCGTTTCAGTTTATTGCTGGCTGATGAATCATGAGAAGATATTAGTGGTGGGTGGGATAGAGAACAGCTTTGATTCCTGGGGCAAGCTGTGGAGGTGATACTCTAGGATGTTCTCCTGATTGCACATCTGGGAACGATATGCATGTGTGGTTTAATCCTACATGTTGGCAGAATTCCCAGCAGCAGAGAAGGAGCAAGTGCATGCATTTATGCCTGTCTGCTGCTTGGATGTTAGAGGAACAGTTGTACACACAAAACCCAGGATATTTTTAATCCTAGTTAATTCTCTATATCTTCAATACCTGTGAATTTTGGCCTTAGCCTCAAATGCCCTCTCAAGAATGTCAGTGTTGAATACATTATTTCATCATGATTCTGGTGTCCGTTTGAAGCCAAAGATGAGATTCAGGTCGTTGTCACAGGCCTGTGCAATCCAGAGAGTTCAGTGGCTTGAACTGACTTCCTTTTTCCTCCAGCATGTCAGGAGAAGTTACTCTGTAAGTCCATAGACTTTGCACTTTAATATTTTTTCTTTAGCTGACTTTCTTTTGATCATTAATCATCAGAAATGGGCTATCTTATGTTCCTGCCAAAAAAAAAGTGAGTTTAGCCTTAAAAACTATTAGAGGTTCTGGTCTCTCTGATTTCAAAATTCACTGCATTGCTCAGTCCTCTGGAGTGCAAGTCCAATGAAGGAGCAGAAAAGACAAATTGCCCTTTTATCTCGGGGATGAAGAGTGCTTTCACTGACACTTTCAATTTTTCATGCAGAACTGATGTGTTTTAGGAGAAATCTTCCTGTCCTCTTGCGTTTTCAGAATTGGTAGAGACCAAGAACACACATTACAAGTGGCTCAATGCTCATGTGTCAGATGTACTTTAACCCTAAGAAGATGGCTTTTATTATAGCATGTATTTTTATTCGTGGATGGTTTTATGTCAATAAATTAATAGTTGTTGAGCCTTTGATGGATTGTATTGTAACAAGCATAAGAGTACTAATAGTGCAAATTCAGACTAGGAAAGCCTTCAAAATTAAGATGTCAGAGTACCTTTCCTTTTTAAATAAGCTCAGGAAAGAATTCCTTATACCTGGAAAAATAGCTGACAGAACTTCGGAGTTCTGATTTCAAACTTTGTTCCCTTCCTGATTTTTTTTCCTTCTCCTTTTCATTTTTTATTCTTGTCACCCTTTAACCTTTTCTCCTTAGTCCCAACATGGAGACAGAAAGACAGAATAAAAGGGCCTTTCAAATTTGGAACTTTAACTTCCCACTTCCATGGTGGGGTGGGGGAAGGTTTCCAAAGTTGGGCAAAAAATTTTTCCATGCTCTTGGTGGCATGAGCAGCTGTATTGTATGTACATATTCATAAAGCTCTGATGGCAGTGTGGAAATTCTCTCTGCAGTAGAACAATATAGTTATTTCAGTTGGCTTTCCTTAACAAAAACCCCAAGCTTGGCCCTGCCAAAATCCAGAATAAACCTAAAAAATCAGGAATACCAATGATGGAACAGGCATATAATTGCCAAATTTAATTAAGAAGTGGATAGACTTATTATCCATTGTCTTTCAAGTTCAGCCATCTTTGATGCATGGGAATATGCAGGTTGAGAATAAAACCCCATCTGTTGTATAGACAAAGTTGAGGTTATCCATTAGTTGGAAGTGCTTCTTTCAGGGATAGTTTGAACATCAGATAACCTGCTTAATAAGGTACATACATTAACTTTCTCTCCATCTTTTGTGGGACAGACCTCTTGGTGGCTTTTAACTCTGGTTTATTTTAGTCTTGATAGGTGTGTAATCTATCCAGCCACTCTATAATGTCGTGGTGCATTACTCTTGAGGCAGAACTATGACACTTTTTCTTACACATGTACCAGAAGATGCCAAAACCCTCATTTTTTTTAGGCTGTGTTTCTGTTAAAAAAATGACAAGAAAGCACTGTGGTATGGAAGCTCACAGCTTCCAAGAGGGATCCAGTGTAACTCATTCCCTTACTGCAGCATTACATTATGCCCTTCAGTCTTTGTATCTCTGAGTTATTGGTGACTGATGAGGTTGTAGCCAGTTCCATGCAGTCCCTATGAAGTCAGAGTTCCACACCATCCCATAAGTGAAGCTCTATTAAAATGCCTTTCCTGTTGGCAAGTTCCTGCATCTCTCAGGAGTTTGTCAGCTTTTCTTGGTGCTTTTTGTTTGTCTTAGTAATTTTAGCTGAACCCATCCTGCTCTCTGGAATCTTCAAGCTGACTTTATGCAGTTATTCTCAGGAGAGGCACTGCATTTCCTGTGCCCTGTAGGACCCCACAACCCATGAAGGAGAAAGATGAGCATGTTTTGATTCCCTCGTTTCTTATTTTAACAGCAAATGTAATGCATGGCACCAATACAAAAAAACTGGAGACAAATTAAGCTTTTTTCCCCATCTGCTGCTTCACCTGAAAATCTTTCAGGCAACAGGTGAGGCTTTGCATTTGGCTGGTGATTGGGTGAGGGGGCAGTGAATTGGCCTGATACACGTGAAAGAGTGAATAGGTGCAAGGATGTGAGGATAAGGGGCTGGGGCAGTCACAGACCTCAAGTGCTACTTTGTCCAGGAAGCATTGTGCAAGGGCTCCTGTGCTGGGAAAGCTTCTGGGTTTGCCTGCTGTGGGAGCTGAGGTGATAGCCAAGGAAAGGTGGCTGGTGACAGAAAACATGGCCCACTCAACGAGAGGTTTGAAGTGGGAGGGTAAAGGAGTGTCTGCAAAACCGGCCTCAGGCTCTGACTAGAAGTGAGGGACCTGACTGCTATTCTGAATTTCCTGACAACTCATTGAGAGCCAGAGATATGAGCGGGAGATACCTGGGTGGATGGCTCACTGAGCTGACATAGGCACTAATCTTGAAGTTATTATGAAAAACACAAAGCTGAGTTTATGATGCTGGCTGTCCCAGGCAGCAGCACTGGGGAGCTCTGGGATTCACTGCCTGGTAAATGCAGAGGTGCTCCAGGAGTGGCACATCCCGCAGGTCCCATGGCTGGTGTCACTTGAGCACACTGTGCTGCTCCAGGAGTCCCTGAATGTGGCCTGCTCCTCTCTGGACACTGAGCTGAAGCCTTGGGTGCTCTTCTCTCTCTGTCTTGTGGAAAAGCATGCTACAGGTTCTAAAGGTGAGACAGTTCACATGGCCCTGGGAGTCAGCAACTGGAAAATATCAGTTCAGGAGTTCCCATGGAGGAACCATTTATTTGTAGGTGCTGTCACCTGGTTTATTATTAGCTCTTGAATTGTCAGTGTTTTTCTCTAGCTATACATATACACACATGTGTAGGAAGAATAATGGACTCCAGCTCTATATTACTATTACCAGTGATGCTTTGTCTGGGAAAATACTGTCCTTAAGAATTATGGATTGCAATGACTCAGATCTTGGCAGGAGCTGCTTAATGTGCAGTAGAGCACCTTAGCATTGGTTATCAGGGTTTTTAAATTTAAATTCCAGCTTTTCTGCAAGTTTTTTTAGCACTACAGTAGGTTGATAGATCTTTTCCTCCATTTCCTCTCTGTTCTCCACCTGGAGTGGGCCTTGTCCTGCTCTGCTTACCTTTTTGAATACTAATCTGTTCTGAGGGTCCAGGACAGCTTCCCTTCACAATAAATGGAATTGGTGTGGGAATGCAGCTGTGTGTTTGTGTGTTCTTGGTGTTGCTCATATTCCACAAAATACCTCAGTTATCTCTCAGGGCCTTTGTAGGGTGTCCCTGTGTCTGTTCCCTGCTGAGCAAGAGCTCTGTGCAAATATTGTGAACAGAGAGAAACCTTCCTTGATGCTTGCAAAGCCTTTCCCACTGGAAATGTCTTAAAGATAATATGAATGCAGGTTTCCTGAAGGCTAAGCAGGGCTTGCTGCTGAGGCTTGTGCAACTGTTCCTAACAGCTCCATCCAGTGGCTTTGGCTATAAGGTGAGTATGGGGCTTGCCTCATTGGGGTTCAAGACCTTTGGGGCTGGAAAATGCAGTTTTGAGACATGATTTGGCACTTAGCACCTTGCAGAAGGAAGTGTAATTGATTTTAAAATGAGAGATGTGGTGTTTATATTTTGTAATTACCTGTGAGGAGATTTTATTGTCCTTGCAATCAAATGGCTTCCACCTCTTGGTGTGCAAGGAGAGCCTGTCCCTCTTCAGTGGCTAGAACATAAATTATGCCTGTTAGGAAGATGAATAGAGTCCCTGTGTAGAAGGGATTTCTATTTTTAAAGAGAAAAATATCCCAGGTGAACTCACTCATGCAGGAAAGACCTGCTCTACAGTTCAGGAGAGACTGTCGGAATTGTTGAACAAGTTTTTGATGTCTGTTTTGTTGAAAAAATTCTAATTTCTTAATACGAAGCCATTGATTTTGAAAATGATCTCTTATTTCAAGATTCCATTGTTTCCCTTCACTTTTGAACAAAATATTTAAATCAGGTTTTTATTTTAAATCTTGTCTCTTTTGTGGGAGTGATGCAAGTAGATATTCAGGCTACGAAAACTTGAGATTTCAATTTTTCTCTGGTGGTCAGAATGGGAAAATTTCAAATCTCAAAAATTTAATAGGTCAGGTCAAAAAAAAGGTTTCCCACAGAGCTCTAGTCAATGAGAGTGTTACCATAAACTTCCTTGTGCCTTGGATGAGGCCCTGAGAGCGTATCAGAGATTTTGTCAGCCTCATTGATTGCACAAACCAGCCTTGTTATGAGGAAACATTCCTGGGCCAGACAGAATTCTGACATTTGTCTGTAGCCTTCACATTGAGGAGAGATTGTCTCTAGAGGGCCATTCTTAATGACTTAAATCTGAGGTAGATAGTTTTTTCTGGCAGTGTGTATGTAATCTAATCCATATATTGTTGGAAGTAATTGGCGTGAGCATAGAGCTGCTCTGTGGCTGTGGTCAGTCAGCACTGACTGTGTTGAAGCTTGCTGAGTAGGTGGGATAAATTATAAGAGGACCTGGAAAACTGAAGCAAAAAAAAAAAAAGAAAAATAGTCAAGGAGATAGTCAAAGTAGGGAAATGTGGAAGTAGAAATGCTTTCCACTGGGATCCCTTTGGAAGCAAACAGGCTCAGCTTTAGAGAATTTCCTCTTGGTAATTGCATGTTGGATAACATCACACAGGCCATGTGACCAAGCACATGTAAAATCTGTGTTTGTTTCCTTCCCAAGGAGCTGGATGGGGACTCAAGGCTCATCCACTAAGCAAGGGGTGGTGTGTAAACTGTACCACCCAAGGAGCAGCCCTGGGAGGCAGCGTGACTCACTGCCACGCTGCTGAGCACAAATCCCTCCCTGCTTTTCCTCCGCTCTTCAGGCTGTAAAACAGAAAGTTTCTGTTCTTTGGTTTGGGTTTTTTCTTTTTTTGTTTCCCCTAAAGATGAAGTGACTGCAGGGGCACAGCTACCCTGGCTAGTAGCTGGTATTGGAAGAAGAATGCTTGGAGCAGGATCACCTTCCCCTAGACCAGGTTGCTCCAAGCTCCATCCAACTAGGCTTTAAATACTTCCAGGGATGGGACAGCCATAGCTGCTCTGCAGAACCCTTTGTGGTGTCTCACCATGCTCAGAGTAAAACATTTCTTCCTGATATCCAATCTAAACCCATCCTCTGTCCATTTAAAGCCATCATCCCTTGTCCTTGTAAAGAGTCCCTCTCCATCTTTCTTGTAGGCTCCCTTCAGGTACTGTAAAGTTGCAATCACTTTACCCCAAAGCCTTCTCTTTTTCAGGCTTCCCAAAATTCCACTTCTCTCAGCCTTTCTTCATCTTCCCTGTCCACACAGGGATGTGTGGACAACTCCAGCTCCTATCATATCCCAGTATCAGAGTAACTTATGGAAGTAAGTTATTTCTCAAGCCCAGCTTAGTAAAGCATTTTAACACACTCTAATGCTTTTAAATGTTATTTGGATTTAAGTATGCACTTAAAAGCAAGTGCTCTAATGCTTCACCAGAGAAAAATGTTGTGAGATTCTATTCCTTTGCAAATGTGTCTGCCTCAAGTTACAGTTTTGCACATTGCTTCCACCTCCTCTGCATTCCTGCCCTGTCCTGCGCTGAAAGGGCTTCTTGCTGACTTCAGTTTTGGACACCTCACTACTTGCTAATTAGAAAAATATTTTAGACATAGTTTGTCAGGACTTGGCACTATCTGTTAGTGTTGCTTCTGTGTACTAATGGTATGTTTGGGTCAAAAGCAGAAAAAGGCTGGGGTGCATGGAATATTCTTGGTAATACCCTACAGAACAAGACCACTTGTTTCCCCTTGAGGTGCAAGGTCCAGTTTGAGACACATCTAACATGTTGAACTGATTAGAAAGTTATCTGAATAGGAAAAAAGCCAGATTTAAGCCAACAAATGGAATTTTATTTCAGCCCCAAAAGTTAATTTTGCAAAAGAAATCAGGCCTTCCATTTCCTATCCCTTTGCACTCATGCTTCCTCCTTTCCATTATTGCATTAATTGTCAGCTGAAAGAGACATTCAATCCATAGGTTAATTTCTTCAACATGAGTGGTTCTAGGGATACTGTTCTTAAACATTCATCATATTGTTAATTTAGCATAAACCTTTGTAAAACACAGCTTCAGGAGGCTGTGATGAAACTGCAGTTATAAATATTTCACTCAAATTATTAGATCAGTGCTGGAGATAACCTCTTATGTTTGTTAAAAATGTAATAATTTTTATTGACTCTGATTTTTAATGCACATTAGTGAGCTGGAAAGAAAAACTTATCTTGCAGTTTGTCTGGTGGGTTGTTTTGATTTTAACCTTCCACCTATTGAATCTGTTGGTTGTTGAGCATGTGAATGATGGAACATTTGGGTAAAGAAGTGACAGAACTGAGCGAGGACAGTTTGGAGTACACAACCACTGCTGTCACTTACATAGGGACAGAACTTGTATTTGTGCCAGTGCAAACTCTTTGCTGTGCCACTGTGCATGAGCTATGCCAGGAATTTAAACTTCCTGGGAGACTTTTAAACTATTGTTTTACTTATTTCACTGGAGGGCAAGCTTGTAGCTATGCTGTTGACCTCACTGAAGAATGGTGTGTGGAGCTGCTGCTTGGGCAGAGCGTGAAGGAAATCCTAAGTTAGAGTCTCAGGTTTTCTCCACTGTGGTGCCTTTGCTTCAGAATAAAGTGGTCTTTTTCCACACTCTGGTCCTGTAGTGCTCAGTCCTGAGAGTGAACGCTGTGTGTATTTCCCTAATTACATCTACCTACATATTGCTGGGGGATTGCCACCAAGTGATGCTTACCAATCCTTAACTGGAAAAGAGAATTTCCTACTCATCTTACAGAGCAGCTTTCACTATACAACTAATAAAGGCTTGGTTTAGCACAATAAAAGAAAAAGCCCTGGGAGGTGGTGGGAACTCTAGAGCTTATGATGGTCTTACAGGAGAAAGCCACATTTGTTTACTTGAAATAATTCCTCTTTCCCTGCCTAACATTAGGTGAATACTTAGCTAATGCATTCCACCTGCCAGAGCCACCAGAGGATCTCCAGAGACAAGCTTCAAGCTGCTCCTAAAGGCTTCTAGTAACACCTCTGTTGAACTGATTAACAGTAAAAGTATGTACAAGATTAGCGATTTTATTGATTTTTTTTTTTTAAGGTCAGTTTAGAAAAGAGAAGCTGTGGTTATTGCCAGTTGAACGTTTCTCATCTTTGGGTATCACACTGGAGGTAAATGTCAATATTTGAATTTCCATTAGCATAGCTTTTGGAGCTAGTTAAAGTACAAAATCTTGCACTTTTATACTTAACAGGAACTTCAGTTTCCTCTCTCTCCACTGCTCTCCTCTCTGCCCCTCTTATAGCATCTCACTGGTTTGAATATGTCCCTCTTTACACATGAGGTCTTTCAGAAATGTGTGGCTTGATGGATGTTACAAACTGAATAGTGAGTGTCTCATACTTGCACATCTTGTGGATGAGGTTTTCTCCTTCCCACCTTATAGGATTTTGCTCCTGGGCTGAAACTCTCCCATGCTCCCATTAGTGCTGGGTACACCCAGCTCATATCAGGACTGCAGAGCTCAGGCTGTAACAAAAGTGACAAGGCTGCCATAAGGAACAGGAATGGAAAGAATTAAGCTTGTGCTGACTGCCTTGTGGATATCTCTTAGTAAGAGGTAGCAGTGGAGAACAATGTTTATTCATTAAGATATAATTGCTTGGGGCTAGATGCATTTCTGCCTTCCATGCTGGTTTGCTTTGAATGCCTTGTGTTTGGATTTTTTCCCCCTTACTGTAATTTGCTGTGCACTGGTGGGGATAAATGTCATCAAGGGTCTGAAGCTTTTGGTGTTTCTCATATAAGATGCAATGTTGAACAGATGAAAATGACTTGCTAACAAGTAAATAAATATCAAAAGCAGCAGTACAAATAAAACCCCCTTATGTAATAGTGTCTAAAAATTCAAGTGACTTATTTAAACACTGGTCAGGCCCTTCTTTTTGATGTACGTGAATATTTTCAGGCAGAGGCATCCTTGTATTTTTAGAACTCATTTTCTTTTAGATCTCACTTGAAGCATTCTGGGGAGGTGTAGAACCAGTGAATCTTTCTAGATATATTGGTGCTGGGGGATGGAGGCAGGATGGAGCCTTCAAATGACAGTGATTCCCATCCGCTTATCTGTTCTGCTTGGAAGACCCTTCCTGTCTCTCAAATTTGGCAGAAAGTCTCTGCGTGCTTTTCACAGACTCCTACAAGCTTCTTGTATTCAATATTAAGTCTATGGGGTCTTCATGCATGTCTGAAGATTTTGCAGGCTGCTCTAATAAATACTGGGCAGCTGAAAACCATCTAAAATCAGGATTTCAGATTGAAAGGTGAACTTGTCTTGACTATGTCACTGGAAGAGCTATTTTGCTGCTGATCATTGCAGCTGGCTCAGAGAAAGCCAGAAGAGTTGCTTGGCCATCTTTTATCATGACAGCCTGAATCTTTGTAGTACTCCAGCTGAAATCTGGGAAAGGGATGTTGGGCTGGATATGTTATATCTTGACTGGTTTTTGGCTGATTGCTGTTTAGGGGTCAAGGTGCTTTGCCCTTTGGGTTTATTCACTTGCAGCTTGGAATGGCTGAAGTATTAAAACCCTTAAGTGCATTTCTTGTCAAGGACCTCTTAAATCAAACACAGCTTAAACGAGTCACTGAAAAGAAACAGTTTCCACTTTTCCCTTAATCTGTCTCCCATGCTCAGTAATTGATGTCTCATTTCATGAGTCACATTAGCTCCCCTCAGGTTAAATCTTGCAGCCTAATCCTGCACATCCTTTCATAGCCTGTCTGTGCTGGGAGATGGGGAAGACTTTGCAGGGGTGAAGACTGCCAGATGGGTTTCTGCAGGAACTTGTGTTGTTTTTACCTAGAGGGGAAAGAAACTTCAGGGAAAAAATAAAAGAAACAGCATCTTTGTCTCTTGGGTGACTGGAGAGGTGCCCTGGGTTGGTCTGGGGATTCCCATGGCGTGAGGGGCTCCTTTGTGTGAGCATGCAAGATATGGAAGTGTTTGGGACCTGGTGTTACAGCACCTAAGAAGCAGCTAAAACCATATTTCAGGTGGGTATCCCAAGTGAAGATTTCAACTGGGCTGGAGGTAAAAATGGGCATGGCAGCCAGGACTTCCTGATCCCTGCAAGTGTGGACTTCCCCATTTAGGAAGTTGGCAGTGTGTGAGTTAAGCTACTTTGGTTTCTGTCACTTCTGCAGAGAAGCTCTTCTGAGCTGGGAAGGACATGCTTAGAATTTTTCAAAAGTCTCAATGGCTATTCTCTTCCCCGATTTCTTCTGCTCTAGTGTTTTGTTACAGAAAACACTAGAGAAACCAGTAGAGAAAAAAGCATCTAGTAATGAGAGTTTGGAGTTTTATCTGATGTGAAGGAAAATGGGACTGTAGTGCCCACTTTCATTACAAAGCAAACTTTCAACAACAAAAATGTCATATTATGGCTGTTGTCATTAATGTTGTTGCTGAAGAAACAAAATATATTGGAAGACAAAAGAGCATCAACATTTTCCTGACTGCTGCCAACCACTTTAATTAACAAAGAGGAAGAAAGTTGTGTTCTTGTCTTCACTTGGTTTGCTGGCTCAGTGCTATACATAGTAGAGAATCTGTGTCTTGCCCCTTTTGTTTGTTTTATTTTTTCCTGTTGTCCTGTGATTGTTTACTTTCATAATCAGACCAATTAACATGTTGACAGAAGAGAACCACTTGTGGATTTTTTCCCCTCTGAGTCTGGAGCAAAGTTGAGCAGATGACTAGACTTGTCTGTGGTGCAGGAGGGGAAGCTGCAGTGGGGAATTACACTAGACACATGTCATTAGTCACTCCCACAAGCCCTACAGGTGTGACATTAATCAGGCTGTGTGCCCTGCTCCCAGAGTCCTACAGGGCTCTGACACCATCTGCATGGCTCCTGTGTTCAGGGTCACTAAGATCCTGCAGAGCAGGATCACTTCCTGAGGCATCTCTGTCTTTGAACAGGCCCCTTCCAGCCCTGATGGGTTCCTCCAAAGCCAGCACCTGCAGGGCATTGCTTTTCTGGCCTGGGCTGATGGATGTGCCCACAGCTCACTGAGCACCCTCCCCTCCTGAAATGGCACTGTCTTTGGAGAGCTGGGCTAGTGTGGCAGCATCCAAGAAAATCAAGCAGGATGCCTGTGGTCCTGTCTAAAGTCTTCTCGCTTGTCCTACCTTCTCAGAATTTTGAAAGACTTTGATAAAGGGAAGTAAATATCATTTTGGGACTTGTCCTCGGGTCTGCCATACCTTAGCAAGGCTTGGAAAAGAAATAGCTTTTAAAAAGTTTTGCAGCACTTTGTTGTAAAGAAATTTCTCCCTATTGCATCACCTGAGGCATCAGAGCTGGGAACAGGCAAATATTTCCTGTTCCCCTTTCCAACAGCCATGTGGAATATCAGTTGTAGGGTAGAAAAGTAATAAAATATTTACATTTTCTCTCTTCCTTCCATATCTGACTGTGTAGTCGTCTCTTGAATTTGGCTGCTTAGTTGGTGGGGATTTTAAATTGAGCACCTGCATGTCAGACATGTCACATACTCCCTCATGTGTGAGGTGACACAGAGGGTCCATCCCTTGGACCACAATTCCCCTCAGTTCTGCCACAGTGAGATCCTTTAGGGAGTCATGTGCACCCAGCCCCACACTGCACAGGTAGTTATCTGTATTTTAATTCAATAAAACAGCTTGCTGTAATTCTTCCCCTGGGAAAATATCCACTGATACAGATTTAGTTCCAGTCAAACCTTGCACTGTCGGTATCTAAAGAGACAGCCCTAGTTTCCTTTAGGCTTAGGAGTCTAACAACTTGGGAACTGTTTCTCTCCCTCCCTCCCCTTGAGAGATCATGCTTGCTAGACGGGCTTTCCCAAATTCTCACAGCTCTAATCTGGATACCATTTAGTGTGACAGCCTCCTTCCCGGGTTCCCACAGCTGGTTAGTGTTTTGAATTCCAGCCTCGTGAACTCATATCAGGCTACATGGGCTAATGCTCCGAGCACAACCTAGAGCAGATATCTCTGATGACAGAGTAATGGAGGGACTGCGGGGCTGTCTGCCCCTTTATTAATGCACAGTCATTTGTGGTGCTCCTCCACTTCTGTGCAGAGGAGCTGACTGCAGTGCCTCACGGAGGCATTTAAATGGTAATGGAGGTGAAAGGAAAATCATTCAAGTGTGTTGCTTGCAGTAAACCAACCTGCTGCAATGGGAAAATTTTATCTAATCCCAAGGGTCACAAACATGGCTAAAAATACCACTTAAATAATTACTGTCATATCCAGCTGAATACTTAGAAAGTAAAACTCCAGGAAAATGTCCTATTTTTTTCTCATGACATTCAGGCTTCACTTTGGCTAAGCAGTGTTTCAAATAGCAGGAGGCAAGAGTTGTCAAAGAGTGCAGTGGGCACAGCACCCTCTGTTCAAGCCTGATGTAGAAAATGCTGTTGGGTTCAGTGCCTTGGATTCAGGGCAGGTTTCAGAAGCAGCCTCTAGTTCAGGGGATTGCTGCTCATTTTTGGGCACCACTAGCATGTGGTTGAATTTGGAGGGGTATTTGGACCCTCTTTGGGAACATGAGTTCTGAGGCACAGCTGAGGAGAGATGTGAAAAAGGAAATTACATGGAGCTGATAATTCCTCACATCCACAGTTGTTTGACAGTCTGTACCAGGGCTGGATCTAATATATGTTGTCCATGCTTTGTGTCTTCAGTTGTTTTTTTTTTTTTAAATTACAAAACACCAGCAACATAAACCCCTCCTGTAGAATGAAAAGCAACTTTACATCAAAATGGAAATGACTGGTGGCACGTGTTGAGAGCATGGGAAGCAGTGGGTGGAAGTCAAGTATTTTGCCTGCAATTACACAGTTCAGAATGCTATTAGGGAGCTGTTTAATTTATTTGTGGGGGTGAAGCTGCACTCAGGGCACATGAGAAATGGGACTTCACTCTGAAGCATTTTTGAAACACTTGAATGTTTGTTTTTTGTTTGATGTTTACACAACTGCATCTTATGACTTGCTCATCTTAATTTAGTGAGTACCAGTCAGGAATCTGAGTGCTATGTAGATGGGAAGTAGCTTTCTTCCATGGAGAGTGTGTAAAGAAGGTAGTTTACTGGGAACGTGTAAGTGGATCTCTATTTACCAGAGAAGCCCACTCTGGGAGAAGGTCAGCTCCTTGACTGGATCTTTGCTGGGCAGAAAGTCAGCAAAGATAATGTTGCCCAATAAAAATATTGTTAGTCAGAACTTTGGTGTCTGATCAGGTATAATAAACCCCAAAAATTACAGCATGCAAATAGATCTTTGTGCCTTAAAATAAAATCTGCTTATTTTGCTGTGTTCTTGTAGGCCTTTTCTATATAGGCTCTTTTCCACACTCTCTTGTGTAATCAGGTAGTTCACCTTAAATGATTTTGCATGTGAGAAATATGACTTATATATGGTTGAAGGCAGGACTAGGAGGCATTTGCCCACCAAAAAAAAAAAAAAAATCTCTGGAAGTGATGTGCTCTACAATCCCATTTGTACATTTATTGGGCTGTGTAAATTTAGATGCCTGCCATCTATTGAGGGGGCCAGTTTCAGAACCTTGCTTCTCAGATACTTGCAAAAATCTCATTTCCCCTCTAAATGTGGTAGCACTCAACCTTTTCCGGGTGACAGGATCATCCTGTGAAAACAGGGGTGTTTAACCTGGATATCCTCTAAAATGTGATACATCTCCTCAGCACTTACATCAGAGAGGAAGAAGGTGGCTGGTCCCACTGCTGAATTCCAACCAGGAATCATTCAGGCCTTTAGGAAACATGGGAGAGTAAATGTTTACTGACCGTGTAATTAGCACGATGACTTGCTCTGTCTATTGGCCCTTAGCACCATATTTCCTGTCTGAGCAGTGGAAAGCAAAAATATTAGTTGCTGTTTTACCAGAGGAACAAGTGTCTTCCAAATGAACAAATGATGTATTGCCAGTCCTGCAGACTCTTCCCATGGGAATAGGCATTTTGCTTCTTTTTCTACCAGCTCATTTCTTTCATACAGCAGGTTCCCAGACACATCAAATGCGTTGCATGTTGAGCTGTTGGTTAAGATTTATAGTCTCTGTGTTATCAGAGGGAATTAAACTGTGGCTGGCAGTCAGGCTGCTTCTCATGGACTCCCATAAAGATGTTTACATAAATTAATAAATTGGGGTTTGATATTTAATGTCTTTCTCAAGCACAAGATGTTCCAAAGACCACTCTTCAGAAGTTTCTTGCATTGCTGGGCAGCCAATAATCAGTCAATACTAATCCTTTTCTCGTTGAAAGAATAATACATAGGCACAGCTTTGGTGGGTCTTCTGGAGCCAGATGAAAGCTGGTAAAGTTTTGAGTGAAATTCAGTGGCTGTACATTACTTTGGTGTTAATAGAGCTCAGCTGGAGTCTTGAGAGGAAAACACAGACTTAGCAGTTTGAAGAAGAAACACTTTGTACATTAGTTTTTTAGTCTAGATCTTTATTACACAGTGGCAGAGTTGGAAGGATGTGAGTGTTTAATATTAAACTAGGTCATATGAGCCTTCATCCAGTGCTTTTCATTTCTAGTTGTAAGTATGTAATGGAAACTTCTTTGTGGTAGCATAAAGATTAAAAGCAAAATTTGCTGTTTGAAAAGTAAATTTTTTTTTTTTGAAAGGTCAAATGAGATCTTTTTATGTTTCTGGGACATTTTCTTTAAACTGATATGCTAATTTATGTTTAGTTTTATGGGACAGCTTGGAGTTGAATGGAATGTCACTTCTAGATGTGAGAATCAAGAATTGCATATGGAGGTGTAAGAGAATTGTTTGGGGGGTAATGGAGAATGGAATCCATGAAACATCGCAGTTCCTCAAACTCTGCAGCTTTTTACTAACTGTGATAAACCAAAAGGAACTAACTTCTTTAAAGTAAGGCAAGCTAAGCCTGCACTTTTTCCTCTTCTGTCCTTCATCACTCTCTGCTCTAAATATTGAGTTCTTTAACCTTTAGTTATACATGGTCTTGTGAAAATAAAATCCCCCCCAAAAAAACTCAAACCATACACAATTTCAATATTTACAAATTTTTTCAAGGGATTGATGAGGAAAGGGGGGAGATGCTTTTAAGCCAGAAATGTTCTACAAGCTGCAACCAACAGAACTGGGCCATAGCTGACAGCCTGGCTTTGCTTTTATCCATCCCCGACAAAGGAAGGAACATTTCTCATTAAAGCCATTCAGGCAGCACTGTGGTACCACATCACATCTGCTTCTGCTGTCAGGTACCTCTGTCCTCTCAAGTGGAACCACGAGATTGGTTAGACCTGATAGTTAACCTCAGGGCTGAGCTGCTCCAGACCAGCAGGGCTTAAGTGCTCATACTTTGGCCACTCGTCTGCACTGCCCAGGTGTTTGCTGACTTTCTCTCAGGGGAGATGTCACTCTTGCTTGGTTTCTAAGAATTATACTTTTCAAGGGCTTCATGGCTGATACATAGTTCTGCCTATTTCTGTAGCTCTGACTTACAGTAAGAGTCCTGCAGTAGTTTCACAGCAGGTCCTGCAAAGCTTTAGTGCTGTGCACTGGGTCAGATCAATCATTTTAATCCTGGGGACCAGGTACTGCTGTAAACAATAGTCTGATAAAGCTGAGGCTGTTTCATTCAAGTCCTTACAAGCCATGAACCTGCATCCCATGTCATTCTCTGCCTGTATGTACTCAGTGGGTGACTCCAGTCCAAGAGAGGTCTCAGGTTGTGAGTGTTTTGGTGGGACTATTTGCCGTCTGCCTTGCACCTGCTTGCCTTGTTCTTGACTGCCTGCCCCTTAATTTGAGGTCTTGGTGTGACAAAGCACTAAAGCACCTTATGAGCTGGGAAAATCCAGGTAGCTGTGCTGAGCCGGACTGTCACCAGTGATGTGACAGCTGATGTGGTGCTGTGGTTTTTTGGGTTTTTTCTTTTTGTTAGAGATTGCCTGCTTTCTAATATTTCTGCCTCTCTGACCCTTAGGGTAATAATAATTTTTACTTACTTATTTTTTATGATTTTTCTCCCCCACAGATAATAGGGTATTTCAAGATGTCCTTAAGTTCTCAAACTGTATTAACTTTATTTCCTTATATTGGAAACAATAGGGTTTTAGTCTAGTGATGTCTGGACATGAATTTAAATTTTAATGAATGAGAGACCCAGCATAAAAATAACCAAATTGTGTTATATAGGTACAGTGGAGTTTTTAGGTTCAGTTAAATTGTATTCTAAACAAATATTTTATGTTGTTGAAACCTCACAGCACTGCATAAATAATTCTGCAATAGAAGAACAACCAAAAGACAGACCTACAAACTGATACAGTATTTATATTTGGGCAGGCTGTGATAAGACACTGATTTACCTGTGGTCTTCAGTAGTAAAAACTCTGATTTGAGCTTTGTTGTTGCCTGTAATATTTTCATAATGGTATAATGTAAATGTGGAAAAATTTGACTTACATTTTCTGAAAAGGGTATATGAATCCAAGTCTAGCAAAGCAACAGGGAAAACAGAAGCAGAAAAGCAGTATTTCTGTCATTGAAATCTCCCCAAAATAATGGTTGAGAAAACACACTAGATAAAAACTATGTTACAATATTCTTCTGAGATGTGGCTGCAGGATTGCCCCTTTGTTACTGTCCCCCTTACAAAAAGGTCTGCATAACTACCCAAAAGGTGCAATAGGCCTCTCCCTTCTGGATTTCTCTCTAGAGATAGGGAATTTATCTGTGGAAAGCCTTGTGCAGTAGAGAAGCAGCTCTTCCTTGCATCTGGGAGGGTTTAGAAGCTGGATTTCCAAAAATGGCTCAGCATGTGAAATCTGAGGATTGGCCCAAGTTTTGTAGAAGTCTGTGGCATAACCCAAAACCATGTCTTGAAACTTCAGCCAGAGGCCGAATTTCCAAGTATCTTTATTGAGCATTCCCTGAGAGTCTCTGCCTTTCTTGAGCACTTTTGCTGTGTGTCACAGCTTAACAAATTCATAAGCAACCTTGGTGGAGTCTTATGGGGATAAAAGTTGGGCAGTCCTGGTGACACCAGCCACCTGTCCTGGAGAGGTGGGATTTAACTGATGCTAGAGGGTGACTGTAAGAGGGAAAAGGGAGAAATGAGCTGAATGGAGGGAAGGTATCTGTAACAAGGTGTTTCATGGACAGGGCAACAGAAGGAAAGAACCTCAAGCCTCTCTGGTGAGAATGTGGTGGCAGCAACAGAGTTGCTACTCTTTTCTAATTCTTCATTTGCTTTGCAATGATTGTCTGCTGGTACAGCAGAATGTTGGTGTTAGTGGGATATTTCTCTACCTCAGGAATTATTACCTTGATCAGTTTAGGCAAGGAAGTATGCAGAATTGGGACCCCCTAGCAATTCTCCAATTTTCAGGAGCCCATGCCAGGTTTACCTCACCATCTCACCATGAGATGAGATAAACTGTGGGACAGAAAGTGAGGAGAAGCCACTTTGTTTTGTCAGGCAGCTTCTCCAGAGTGGGGTTCTTCCCTCGCAGCAAATGCACATGTCAAGTGCCAGGCTCTTCCCAGAGGGTGGGAACCTTTCTGCCCCCACTCCTATTTAGTTCCCAAACAAGTCAGACACCCTGTGAGCCCCTGACACATGGAGTTAGTTGGTGGTCTGCCTGCTGCCTTGCACATGGGGCTCTTCCCAGGGGGGTGCTCGCATGTGGTTTCCATCTCGGAGCTCTCAAAGCCTTCTCACAGTGCCTCAGCAGCCCCTTTGAACAGCTTGGGAAGAGGGCAGAATCTTTCAGGTGCTGGGGCTTTGGTAGCCCTACCCCTACCAGGGATGTTCACAAAAGGAGTGTAGGGCATTTTGATTGTCCTTTTGAATGCTGCACTTAGCTGTGGCTGGTGAGCAGTTTTAATCTGTAGCATCTGGTCTGCAGTCTCCTGAGTGTGCTCTTGCACTGCCAGGCTGTTCTGATATCCCTTGAACATCTATATTGCTGAGTCTCATTTTTTTTTTTTTTTTCCTCTCTGAGGTGGTGTGATTCCCTGGGCAAGCGTTTTGCCCTACAGATAACTTGAGAATATCACTTACTTTGTTTTTGTCTCTGCTACCTTCCCATCTGCGTGTGGATAGGATAAACCCATGCTTAACCCAGTATGAGAAAAACAGTCACTAAATATTAATTGATTAGGAGGTATCTTCTATCCTCCTATTATGTGTCAAGATGTCAGATAAATGTTCTTAAATCAGATTTAATCCTGGATTGGCCCTTGACAGAGCATGGCAGGCCCCAGGAGAGAGGCACTGTTTCGCAAAACATCTGCATTTGGCTCTGCCCTTGTCTGTTTGGTCCTGCTGGAGAATCTCTGCTCTCACTGCTCCTCTTTAGAGATGAGTAATGGGAGTAATGGTTTTTCTTCTCTCCCATCTGCGGCTTCTCACGTCTGCCTTGACTTGCTGCTTGTTTACTTGTGCAATGCCAATCGCTGCCTGTCCATCACTGCGCATAATCAAGGTAATTGCTCTGTATAAAAATTATCTTTATGGGGATTGCTTCTCCATATGAGGCACTTCAACCCTGAGAAAAGGTTAGGCTTTCAGAATGAGACCTTGGAGAGCCTTGATGTGTAGCCTGGGTAATAGAAGTTTTTGTGGTCTTAGTCAAGATGTCTTGGAGCTTTTGCCTCACTCTGAAACTGCACTTTTTTGTTTCTCTCCTTCCCCCCAGTCTTGCAGCTACATCATGTTGCTTCTCTCTGTTTTTATGAATGGAATGTCATGATCTGCATCTGCATAAAGGTCCTTTCATTAGATGCTCCCTCTGCTCTTAAGACATTTATAGAGGTTAATTTGGGGAAAAAATTCTCTGCGATATGTGACATTTTCCTTCCATTATACTTCAGCTGTCCCAGATTTATGTGAAAATCTTGCACAAAACATCTTATTTATAAGAATATGTACGCTCATCATTCACACAGACAAAACAATTACAATGTATTCTTTCTACAGGGGAAGAGCTCTAGCCAGCCAGCCCAAATTACCTCATGGGACTAAACAGTTTGTATCAAAATCTGGAATTGACATAGCTAATTTGCAACACTTCTTATGTGCTTTCCCAAGCAGTGTTACCAAGAAACAGATGCACAGCTCAAATCACTGCTCACTTTGCCACTGTCTTTTGCCTTCACCTTAGGGTTTTTGGAAACACAAAATTTTTTTTGCCCAAACCTAGGAAGTCTTGTGGGAAATTGAACTAACTTTTTATTTTAGTTCTTCCAGCTGCAGTTTGCTTATTCTTTATTTTTTTCTGTGTTCCCAACATGTTAACAGATGTAAATATGAATCATATTTCATTCTCAGACTCCTTATAAAAATACACTCAGAACCAAAGTTTCTGAGTAATAAAAAATTCTGGATGCATCTCCAAACCACAATGAAACACCCTCTCCCCAAACGAGTCAAGGCTTGGCTTGCACACCTTTGTCTGAAAAAGAGAGGAGAAACCTTTTCAGTAGCATTGCTGTTTATTTTGCTTTTACAGACAAGCAGCCCTGACAAACTGGTGTGTGTGTGTGTAGCTTCATGCTCCTGTGTGTGTTTAGGTGTGTGGTTTCCTCCCATCCTTATCTCCCCTGTCTGTTCTGGATGACTGATCAGCACTGTAGACATTTTTGTGGTTTTGATGGCTAAAATGAGCTGATGTTTGTTGTGTTCAGCTGGTCTCCTTCCCCTTTCTTTTCCATGAACTTCAAGTGAGGTTCAGAATTAGGCTTTGAGCTTCTATACCAGGAAAATCAGGACATGTTAGTGGTCTGGGATTACATTTAGGCTACAGAGTCTGCCATGAGTTAGCATGTTCCCCATTGTGCAGGGCCTGGTGCTGGGAGCTGGGTGTGAGGCTTGTTTGAATTATTGGAAGGAATCTTGCTGGCTTCGGGCTTGCTGTAATGACCTCTAAGACAAAATTCTCCTTTTAAGCTCAGAAGAAACTGTTTGCTTTGATTAATCTTCTTAGCATGAATGGGCTGCATACCATCCCAATAAATTGAAAAAGGCTGGGATGTGAGTCTCAGTCCAGGCTCCTGTTGGTTGCTCAGAGCGTTTAATTTTTTGACAGCTGAGCAGAACTCCTGGCACACTTCTAATATTCAGCAAATATCAGTCACCCAAGTGACTTCTGGCCATCTTTTGGGAATAGAGTTGCCAAGGTCTGGTCCCAGTGGATAACATGAATGAGACACCCTTCTGGAGAGGAAAGAAGGATCCAGCTTATGTGGGTGTGAATTGTGCTGTGCATTCATTTGGCCTGAGGGCCAGAGAACAGGCCCAGCCCCTGTATTTGGTGGCATAGGCACAGCTATTGGTGTTCTTGATTGAATCTTTGTATCCTGAATATTCCTCTTCTGGGATCTACATCCCCTTTTCCATGTCAGCAATACATGGAGCATGGACACCCACGTTTAAGGGTTTCGATTTGATACTCTGAGCTGGCAAGCTTCAGTCTCACCTGCTGAAAATATCAGCTGCTTTGAACAGAAAACTCTTAGAGTGGGCTTAATTAAGCATGGACTGTTTGACTTAACTGGGTTTTGATTGTAATGGGTTATTTTTTCTGGCAACAAGCCAGTGTGAAAGAGGTTGTTCTTTAGTGTAAGTGTTCACTTTCATCCTCCATCACCAGTTCACAAGCATCTTGCTATTGTATGTGATCCTGCAGCACTGGAAGGTTCCTGCTTTCTCTGTGGGCTTTGCACAGGCTAAATACATGCCTTGTGTCCCCAGAGCTCCAGGAATCCAAATCAATAGTGGGAACAAACCACAGTCATGGGAGGCTGGGCTGTGTAGAAGCACTTCTGAAGTGAGGAACAAGTTATTCCTCCTTAGTACTTCCTTTCACAACCTAAGCCTTCAGTCTTTGTTTAAAACTGAACCTTTAATTGCAGTGGGATTCAATGAAAACTCTTCCAGGAAGAAAAGGCTATTGCTATCACTTGGCTGTAAATGCTCTTGAGGGATTTCTAGTACATATATCTTAACCAAGAAAATACCCACCCTGCTTCACAACACAACTCCCTCCCCCAGACAAAAAAACCTCTGCAACTCCCTCCCCTGAATTTGCAGAGTCAGGAGCAATGAAAAAATGTTTTCTGCTTCATTGTGCTCTTTACATGGGCCAAGTAAATGCATAGATACTGTCTCTATCCATGAGATAAAGCTGGCTTTTTTTTGAAGAAAAACAAGATACAAGGCAATCAGCAATGATTCACTTCTGTGGGAAATGTGCTTCTTTGCTTATTTAGGGATTTAATGTAATTTTGGAATATGTGTGTCTGCAGAAAGAAATAAGGCCATAGAGAGGTTTTAGTCCTAAAAGCTTGGTTTTCTAGACATGGGGGCCAGATGTGAGGTGTAGCCATGTCTGCTGGCAAAACAAACTGGAATAGAACAAATGTGTCCTGCTGGTTTTCTTTTTGTATCAAATCAGTATTCTGGGAATGCTTAGGATATCCCAGGCTTTATGTAATAAACTGAGTCACTTGAGGATTTTGCTGCTGTAACTGTAGAACATTCATATAGAAAGATCTCTTGAAAGTGTTTGTTTTCTGCTTATGTGAACAAACAAGCCAGAGGAGTGAGTATGTGGTCAGCGTGACGAGGAGGATTTGAAGAGAAAAGCCAAAATGAGTGTAGGCATGATCAAAGCTTTAGGCTAAACATGCTCACTGAAAGCACCTTCCCAGTGTTTATGGGAAAATGCATTTAGGACCCTGTGTTAACAGGAAAAGTGCGTAGTCCAGAGCCAGGTTAAATCTGTCCTTATGCTAAATAAGAATCTGGAAGTGAGGCCACCATTACTCCTTGGCTTTTCTCAATTCATTTTTAAATGCATGTCACTGAAAAATTGTAGATTTTTTTAGCTGTGGACTTGATTGGGTTGGGTTTTTTTTCCATTTGTCTTTTTATTAGTGCATGGGGATTGAGAAAGAAGGGAAAGCATTTGGAGGTTCCCTTCTGAAAGCAGTGCCTGGCTGAGCTCAGATGTCAAACGTAGTTGTTACAGGGAAACAGCAATTATTTATTTCACTGTGAATTGGAAGAAACAGCACCTCAGCAATGTGATTCTTAGTCATCATGTTTTGTAAGAGCATTTTTATAGAGCTGTTGTAACAACTGTCTATATCCAAAACTCAAATCTAGTGTTACTCTAATTTTTTCTGGTGAGTGGGTCAATGTGGTGATGAGTTGACTTTTCTCCTCCAAGGAAATGTTTTCTTTTAATTTTTCCCCCCTTATTTGTTGCCTTTAAAACAATGTTGTTCCTATCTCTATTGGGCAGACAGGGTGTCAAAATTAGGGCTGAACACTTTCCTCTCAGCACCACCCAACATCTGAGCATGGAACTATTTGATATGAACAAGGTTATAACGTTTCCAGAGCAGAATCATCGACTTATTTTGCAATGAGGCAAAACTTCCTTTGGGGCTGGTTTTCTCCAGGGCAATGAACCTCTGGAAAGCATCTTCATTAATGATGCAGTCAGGAGGATTTTGTGCATTACCCTCTTTGCCACCTCCCAAGATGTTCAGATCAGTTTACGTACTAGAGGCAAAAAGGTTTAGGGAAAGATTACAGTCTTGGGGGGAAAAAAATCTGAGTGCAGCAGCCAGGGAAATAGTCTTTCTCTTTTCCACCACTTGAGATGCTGAATGCTGAAACAGTTTTGTGCAGCTTAGAATCTGGTGTTTGGAAGAACTGGTGCTCTGTGCTGCTGCCCTGGGCCTGTGCAGGAGGGCGTAGAGGGAAGATATGGGGACATGGTTCCTGTCTTGTCTTCCTGCTGCTTTGCCAGTAGAACTCATTGAGTAAAAAGTATCCCACAAATTATACTTTCTATTTATTGAATATGTTCCCTCCACCATTTAACCCATCAGAATATACCACCTTGGGAGCAGCAGGAATTTTTCCTCTCCTCAGAAAGATGTATAAAATCTTTCTTTATTGGGGATCTTTTGCTCTTACAGAAAACAGTGTTGGGTGATGCAACAGTTTAGTGTTCACTGTGCTCATGAAATTCTGATGGTATACTTTGGGACAGAATTTAGTAGGGAACGTATTCAAATTTCTGTCTGGGAAGTCTTGCTCAGCATCTCTTTGAGGCTCCTGTAACTCCACAGCCCCATGTGGAAGAGTGATTTCATGAGAACACCTTCCCCTCTAGAGCTGAAACCTGCTTTGATTCTGCTTTCTTTTCTCAAAGACCACAGGAGAGCAGCTCCCTGCAGCTCCTATGTTTCACCCCTCTGATGTCACTCCTCTGAAAGTCCCTGTCTGTGGGTGACACCTCCCTATGACTGAGATGTGACATCACTGACCACTTTTCCTGGTGTTGAGGCTTCCCAGCCCCATGGACCTCTCTGGCTGCACAGGAGCTTCCTTGGGATGGTTTCCCCCGCCCTTACACAACATGGGATAACTCTAAGGTCCTCTGCAGAATCTGAGGAAATGCACTGTTGGAAAAAACTCTGCCCTGGCTTGAGGCCTTCCTAACCCAGGCGGCCTTTCCATCCCTAATTATTGCAATTCTGCTATTGGCATGCTTTAAATTAAATAGCCTGGGGGAAGTTGTGCAAAACCAGTTGCCATTCTCTGGGGCTGCTAATTAAGGCATCCCTCTTCTTCATCATGAAACTGCAGGACAGATATTAATGGGGGAAAAGTACTGGATGGGAGGAAAAATACATCCTTACTAGAGTTATGTATGCTTTTCCACCAACTTTCTTTTGCACTTAGAAATGCAGATTTAGGCCAATCAAAACTTTGGACTCATTTTAAATTCCCTACATTGTTTCATATAAACAGAAAATAAAGTATTAAGAGACTATTTCTTTTTTAATGCCAAAAATATCTTGGGCAGCTTTTTTCTCTGACAATATTCAATAGCTAAAACTGCACTGTACAGCAGTGTCCCTTTTCTGTGATCTAGTAAATTCTGTGTAGGCAAACCTTTTTTGCTCATTGTAAGATTATGGCCCAGCTGCTGTTTTGAGCAAAGTATTGTAACATAAACACACAAATCTGTCTCTTCTGCAATTGTGAAAAATCTTTACCATTTTTGCAAAATAATTGCACATAATCCTTCTGCCCTGCAGTGTGTGATAAACACACTAACCCCATTGTCTCAAAGGGGAATGCACAAATAGTCATAAACAGAGAGTCTTTCTTTGAACCTGAGTAAGAAGTCTGAAAATACAGTCAATAATTCAGATAGAGCCAAATATTCATAAGGAAGAAAAAAAATAAAGCTGAGCTCTAGGAATCTATCTTGATGGTAGGCAAAGCTTTCTCTGGGAATAGAAACTCTTCAAATAAGAAATTCTTCACTTCCACCCTCCTTCCAAAAAACCAAAAAACATTCTGTGAACCTATATGTCTGGGTACAGACATTATCTAATTTCCACCATTATGTGGAACAAATGAAACAAATATGTGTTTCTTGTCAGGCAGAGGAAGTAGAATCACAGGGAAAAATTGTGAGGAAAGAAGAATTTGAGAGTATGTTGTTAACATGGATGAATTCCACTAAACCTGTGGAGTGCAACAGCAGTCCTGCTGTGCCAGGTGAAAGTGCTCATTGTAATGCAGCAAACCATCAGCAGATGTATGAGTGGGAGAACCCCTGCACCTGAGCATCTGACTTGATTTAATTGATCAGGCTGTGATAATGTATTAGGAATTTGCTCCCTAGGATATTATCAAAGCTGTTTAATTCTGCACCTGATCTGTGAGATCTCCCCAGATGATGGCTGGCTCATTTTAACACTGCTTGCCAGGGCAGGGTTTGCAGGCTTCATCAAAATATAGAAAAAAGGACACTCACAGTGTCTGCTTCTGTTCACTTGTCTCTTCTGTGGTTTGATGGACAAAGGGAGACAGGGCTTGACCCTTGGGGGTTATTGCAGGGGCCCAGGTTGCTGTGAAGAAGCATCTGATCCACCTGGGATGGAGCTGCTCTGTGGCCAGCTCCAGCCATACTGGGGGTCAAAGCTTTGAGACCAGCTCACCCCACAGACACCATGGGGCAGCTAAACTTATCCTGGGCCACTGGTCCCATGCAAAGGATGAGCACATCCTGTGGATCTTGAGGTTTTCTGCTGCATTACTTGAATTGTTTATCAGAACAGTAAAGGCCGGTTTGAGATCAGAGACTTTATTTTTTCCTAGAATTCCAACCCTAAAAATGATTCAACTCCAAAACAAAAATTTACTTTTCCTGTGTATTGAGTTAGTGTTAGAATAGTCTCTACAATGGTAGGCTGAGAGTGTGCCTATACGTATGTGGCCACCTACCTATCCACATTTTGTTTTCCAGTGAATTCATCTATGTCCATCTCTTATTCTTTCCTGCCTCTCTTCCCACTCACTCCTATTTTTAATTAATGTGTGGCTTAAATAATGAGATGTAGTACAAAATCAGTGAAATAAAGAGGATTTCCCCGTACTATTTTATAGTGATCATTAGTTGTGCTGCAGTTACATATTTTTTTTCATTTTGAGGAGCAGTTCTTCATTATAACTTTTTTTGTGAGTGTGTGTGAAAAGGATGACAGTCTCCTTGGTTACGTTCCTCAGAAGGCTCATATGAGAAACTCACATGGAAAATCTAAGCAAATGATAATTGCGAGTTCATCCATATTTATACTTTGATTTTTTTAAAAAGAGACCTCTAATATATTAGAAAGCAAAGGTTTGCAGGATTTGTGCTGGCTGGGAATTTAGATGTTGTACAGCTCCATTCCTAAAAAAAACCTGTTTAGCTTGAACTCATAACATCTGAGTCTTTACAGTGGTCTTTTCTTACCTCCACAAGCTCCTTTCTTAGGGAAAGTTTCCATTCTTCAACAGTATCAGTTCTTTTAAACTAATTTTGCTCCTTATTTGTTTGATGGCCCCTAGAGGAATGTCTGATATGCTTACATTCCTATTGTTACCTGTGATTTCTTCAAAGCCGCTTCATTTTTCTGAAAAAGTGATGGTTTTTAATTGATTCTATAGGAAAATTCTCTATGGAATATGATTTTTTTCTAAGACATTACAGAAGTACAGAAACTGTACCTCCTATCATTCTTAATTGGCTTTTGAGACTGTTAATTCAGAATTTTGGAAGGAGTGGACGCTGATCCTCTGGAAATCTAGAGATGACCTCTTTGCTTCTTGTTGCTGTAAGATTTTTTTTTGGTGCCATCTGTCTTGGTGTCTTGGGACAGTTGTTCATCAGGTTGTCTAAGGCATCTGGCTCCCTTTTGTTTTCCTCCTTTCCCACGAACTCAGCAATATTTGCATGGTATGTTACTTAAACTCTTCAGGCATGATTGCCACTTTGTATTTAGATGTGAATGCATTTGTGTTCTTTATCAGCCAACCAGATTGGGTTTATTTTTCCAGCCTCTCCTCTGTGGCAGGGGGCAGGGGATGTCTGGAAGGGAGGGCAAGGGAACATTTGTGTTCTGCAGGGCAGGAAATAGGAGGCAGGTGCCAGCTCAGTCTCTGCAGATGTGACCAGGGAGGGATGTTCACCCCTTTTTTCATGGAGCGCTCGGACATTTGGGGATAGGAGGAAATATAAGATGAAAAGTGTAATAGAAATGTTGATCACCATATTAGGTACTTCTTTATCATCAGTGATGTTGAGGGTGATGTTTACCTTCCATTGAAAGTTCTGCTTAACATGTTTTCCCAGGGGCTGGAAAATAATTGCAGATTTGACTACTTACCTACAATACAAGTACATTAATCTAAATCTGAAGCCTTAAAATCCTTGCAGCTAAAATGCAGAATGTCTGGCTGATCTTCAGTGTCTTGCTGTGAGATTTGGACTAGTTTGTGTATTAAACACAGTTTTAGATCACAGCAGTTGCCTGCCATACATGGATTCCTAGTGCTGGCATCAGTAATCCCAGTGGTTTGCTTTCTAATGTTGTTATTGGTTGTCAGCATGTAATACTTTGGTTGTTACCTGCTGCTCTAAGAATGTCTTGTGTATCCCAACTGGATTTGGTAAAACAATGGGTAAAATATTGTACCTACCCATTGAGAAGTTATTGCTAATTTCTCTGTCAAGATTACTTAAGGTAATTCTCACCTGCTTTTAAAAAAGTATTTCTGTTTCTCAGCCTCCCTTTAACTGTTAGGAAAGACAATAACATTACAACATTCAACTGGAAAAAAGCATTGGTCCTCACTGATATTTAGGCATCACTTCGGATTCCATTTATCCATTCCATTTATCTTCTCCCCCACCCTCCAAAAATATTTGATGGTCCAAAGTCTCCCTTTGGCAGGAGCCTTGCTGAGAGAATCCATACAGAAAGCTTTTATGCCTCGTGATCTGGCCACAAAGGCTGTGGACTTTGCAGTCTGCTTTGCTTCCAGCTATATTCTGGCAGTATATTCTGGTAATTACTAACACAATACTGTGTTTTCCAGGATTTGTAGCATGGGTTGGGCTGTCAGAACCTCCTGACTGCCAAACAACAGACCTACCAATGATATCAGGTGAGCAGGGACAGTGCAGAGCCTTCTGTTTTAGAAGGCTCTTTAGGAAAATGAAAGAGGCCAGAGTTTGCTGTAGTCAGAAGTGTCTCTTGAATTCCAGGAGGATTTAATTAAGATACAGCTGAAGGAAGAAGAGACCCCTAAAGGAATTTGGTTTCAGGGTCCTACATGCTTAGTCTGCAATTTCCTCTTGGATTTTGATTGAGGGTGCCTTCAGCTAGATCAGGTTCTGGGAGCTCTGCCCAGCCTTGTTCCCCCCAACCTTTGTTTCCAGGGGTGGGACATCTGCAGCTTCTCTGGGCAGACTGTTCCAGTCTCACCATCCTCACAGTAAAGAATTTCTTCCTAATATCTCATCTAAACCCCACTGTTGTGTTAGTCTGCAGCCTTTCTTCCCTGTTCTATCACTCCATGCCCTTGTAAAAAGTCCCTTCCTGTCTCTCTTAAGGCCTTTTAGGAACTGGAAGGTGCTCAATGTCTCCCCAGAGTCTCTAGGCTGAACATCTTTAGCTCTCTCAGCATGTCCTTGTAGGAGAGGTCTTCAGCCGCCTGAAGGTCTCAGATGAAAATAAAGTGTTCTCCAAGTAGGAGTACCTGAAGCAGGTATCCTCACACCACTCCATTCTGTGTTTAGGAAGCATAAGAGAAGTGTGAAAACATTTTGAAAGTCTATCGTTTTCATGTCTCTGAAGTGGTTCTGGTAAATTTTGGTGGGTCAGAACTGCTAAAGGCTCTTACCTCAGTTAGCAGGCTGATAGTAACCTAGGTTTGAACCGTGTCCTGATCAAATAAACCAGAGATTCCTGGTGCAGGAGATAACCACAAACTGACTTGCAAGTCTGCCAGCAAAACAAATGTTTTTTCTCTATCCTTTCCCCACACCTCCTTATTAAAACTGAGAGGAGCTTTAGCTGTGGATCTCTGGATCTCCTCACACCAGTCACCTTCCATGGCAGGAGAGCTCCTTGGGGACAAGCTCACTTGGGCAGGCTTTGTATCAGCTCTCATGGGCTTGTTGATCCTTGCCAGCTTTCAGCTGGTTGGATGTGAGCAGAGCAGGTCCTCAGCTGATACGAAGGAACTAATCCCCAGCTCACTTCCTCCACTTGGATTTCTCCCTGTTTTTGAATAGTGTTCTTCTGAAGCATCTTAAACTTTTGGGTAGTAGATATTTCAACTGCCAAATAGATAACATGTTTCTAAATTGAATGCTTGCCAGGTTAACAGGTTTCTGGCAGATTTTCTACTGGTCTTTTTAGCTCTTGCTGATGAGTTGAATAAAAGATTTGGATTAACAGGAAAGGAACACCCATGCTTAGTACAGGTAGTGACCTTGAGATGCGTTTTACTTCACGTGACATTAAACATCTGAAATATCTGGACACATGTCTGACCTTGGTCTTGCTGAAAGCCCAAGAGAAAAAACCCCACCAAAATGAGAATTTCAACTGCCTGGACCTAACAATAGGCACCAAGCTTTTCCCCAAAATCCCTGAGCTGTATCTCCTTAAAGAGCATTTTGTTTTATTTACTCTGGTCACCAACAAGCCACCCTAAATATGATTAGGTTATTTCACATTCATGGTGATAATTCCTAGTACAACATGTCCCAAAGTACTTTCTGTAGCTTGGAAACTCTGCTTTTAGGGTCTGATCCAATACTCATTGAAGTCAATAAGTCCCCCTATTGATTTCAGTTGACTTTGGATTAGATCCTTGTTTAGGGGCTATAAATATATGACTGGAGGGGAAAATCCTATCCCAGACTTTTTGATAGAAGAAAACTGGGGGGAAAAAAATCTTTCTCACTCTCTTGTGTTTTGGTCAAATAAAAGCTATCAAGCTCTGTTGATTTCCTAATCTTCACTGTTCTGACAGACTTCAGGCCAGCAGAAAGACAAGCTTAAAATTATGGAAATTAAGTGCAATTTTTTATTATGCTGTCTGAGATATTTTCAATAAAGTGGAGAGAGAGATCACTTTGCCAGATTGGTGTCATGGTGTTCCAAAGGTTTTGGCTAGTTAGCAGACTTCCAGTAAAAATGCATGTTGCTCTTCAGACCTCTTGTGGGTGATCCACACCTCTCTTGGAGCCTCCTCTTATTGTCTTGTGGCTTCAGATGGAAGGGAGCCTAAATTACTTTGGACCTGTGCTAAGAGTTCTCAGTATTATTAATAGCATGCTGAGTGAACTTGCTGTGTAAAATGCTCCGATTGCCCCTCCTGCCTTTCATATACCAAGCACTTAAAACTGAATTATATTGGAGAAGACATGGCTTGATGAACCAGCCTCACACAGAGCCAGAAAGTTAGGTGAGTCTCTGGGAGAGCAAGGCATTTCTGTGAGGAATAAAGAACACGTGCTGTTCCTGAGCTGTGGCAATCAGGCTGAAGCCCCTTTCAAACTGACATCCAACATGCATTGGCATTGGAATAATCCTGCAAACTACTGTCCACAGGATCCTCACTCCTTTTTTCTTGGAGAAAGGGACTTCTCTATGTTGTTTTGAGTTCAACCTCCACAAGATGGCTTTTTTGGGTTCTATCCATCCAGTTTTTGTATTTTTATGATATAGAAATTAATCACCAGCGGCTTTGCAACCAAAGAATTATTTCTATCAATTTTGGTGCTATTGTAGAAGTAATAGGTTAAAATACCTACTAGACAGGTATTTTAAGCATTCATAACACACATACTAGTTGTGTCTGTATTTAGTTCTTCTGATAAACATTATTGTCAGTATATCAGACTTCTGGGGTTTTATGGATGCAACCCATAATCATGTGATTTTTGATACATGGCTTAAAAAGGGGAAGGTGAAAGCAGAGGAATGTAACAGTTGGAATTAAAAAGGAGCACAAAGCAGAAACATGGACATTCCTCTGTCTAACTGCCATGTTGGATGGATTTAAAACAGAATTGTTCTACCATTATCTGGGGAAAAGAATCTAAAATACAGTAATACTTCTGGCACCACCTTTCACAAATATGGCAACTACATTCACTTTGTAGGCATTTAAAGTTCTGCAATAAGATACTTGTTGCAATAAGGCACACTTCAGAGACTGCAGCTGACTTCAGAGACATCTCACTGAGGTCTGGGAAGCAGCCAGGATCACTGGAAAACGTTTGGGAAGAAAGCTGTGCTAGTATGACTTGTTAAAAAGCCCTGAACAGCCAAAACAAAATGCTCAGCCCAGTGCTGCTCCCCCCATCTATGCCAAGAGGTTCAGCTGAGACCTGGAGAGGTTTCAAGGGGTCCAGCTGGGCTCCAGGGACCCCTCAGCACAAGCTCAGCTCCTTCATGTGGGGGGCTGGATCTGATTTTGGGCAGTGCTTGTAGCCTTTGGGGTCAGTGATAGTGTGGTGGAAGGAAAGCTGATTATTTTTTGATACATCCCTGAGTTCCAGGGGTCATCCCTGTGCAGGTGTGAGAGAGACACAGAATATCAGTTTTACTGGGAGGACCCAAATCCATTGAAACTTAAGAAACTCAAAAATCCCTTTCTGTGCATTTTCAAGCTACAGAATAGAGTGATTTGGAAGATAACCTAAGGACCATCTCATTTGAACCCCCACTGCCATGGACAGGGACACCTCCCACCAGGCCAGCTTGCTCAGAGCTCCATCCAGCCTGGCCTTGAACACTTCCATGGATCCAGCGGCACCCACAGCTGCTCTGGGCAGCCTGTGCCAGGGCCTCAGCACCCTACAGGGAAGAATTTCTTCCTAATATCTAATCTACGTGCACTCTGTGTTTGATCCCACTCCCCTTGACCCATCACTACAGATCCTGAAGAAGGGTCCCTCTCCAGCTCCCTGGCAGGACCCCAAGAGGTCCTGGAAGGTGCTGTGAAGTTTGCACACAACCTTCTCTTCCCCAGGCTGAACAGCCCCAGCTTCTTCAACCTGTTTTCTGCTAACCAGGCTTGAGAAAAGTGAGGGTTAATTGCAGCTTCAGATCTAGAGATGATGTATTTTACCAAAAGCTGGAGAGCAGCACGAGCACAAAGGCGCATTGACACATGGGGGCTTGGTGACATCACAAACCCGTGTGACATCAGCAGGACTTTGGAGTGAATTGCCACCTTTGTCTGTGTGGCAGCAGCACTGCCCTGAGTGCAGGGCTTTGTGTGTGAGAATGCTCTGCTGGCAGCCTGCAGTGAGAATGGGACTTAAGCTTGCCTTGTTGGGTTTGGGGTTGGTCACCGAGTCTGTGGAAGGTACAGGTACCATTTTATTGGGCTCGAGTGGGATATTCAGGGGTCTGTACAGAGAAGTTCTGGGCTCAAATGTCCTTCTGAGCTCTACTGGAATTCACTTACAGTGCTGCATGGAAGTACTGAGTTATTCACTACCTCCTAATTATTAATTTTTGATAATATGTAAAATAGATGTTAAGAGACCACTTTAATTGTTCATGGCAGAGGTAGAAGAAAATCCTTTAAGGTAGAGTATTCCAAGAGAAGTGAATCATTGTCAATCACCCTATAATCTGCCCAGCACTCAGAGAACAGCAAGTGCATAGCAGAAGAGAAATATTTTAGCACTTCACAAAATCTGGAATGCATTCAAAACATAGGAGAAAATTATGGCAGTGCAAAAAAAATACAAATAGTGTTTTGAATAACTTCTTGCTGCTTCTTTGTGGACACCTTCAAGGGTCTCCCTCTTACTGTTTTCTTTTCCTGTAAGGCTCATGTTTCATATTTTTCTAACAAATTCAGTGTATTGTGATTCCAGGAAATGGAGTCATGAACATGCTTACAGATATTCAGTCCCTCATGTAAAAATCTTTAACCCCTCCTAAAAGAATTTTTCATTAATCAGGAGCTAGTATGAAACTATGTAGTTACCAGAGACAAACATCAAACATTTAAAGATTAAGGTCTTTATTTGCAGATTAATCAGAAGCCACATCAAAATAATGATGCTATTACCACAACTACTACTATTAATTGATGTATAGATCACTTTGCGCATCTCAAGGTGCTTTGAAATACAGCTGTAAAATGGCACAAAGCCACAAAGGCATAATAAAATGTAATTAGGATACAGAGTAAGTCCAAGAGTTGTTAGGACAGTTCCAGGGAAAATAATTGTTGTTTTAGGAATTACCTTTTGTCATTGATGGGGCAATGGGAGCTGAATTTGCTCCAGCTCTCTTCTTTTTCTGCTGCTGACTAGCAATATTAGTCTTGGAGTCTTCCTGTCAGAAAGTTGAAAAGGACAAGAATCAAAGCATCTGAGATTAATTCCTGTGCATTTTCACATTTCACAGTTGGAGGCTTGGTTTTTGACAGCCCTTTCCCTGAAATTAGGTAATTAATTTCCATTGCTCAAGGTCACAGAAGGTGTATCCTGTACCTTGGGATTAGTGTGCAATATCAGCTCTTTTTATGTTTGAAGCCTCTGTTTTCAAAGCATGGGATCTATTTCTCTTTCTTTTCTTATGTTTGCTTCCTGTTGTGACAGGGTTTATAAAATGCAAGAACTAGTGTGGAATTTTTTTCTCTTAATTGTCTATGAAAGTATTGGGTACTTTGATTTTTCTTGTTTCATCAGAAGTTCACTTTTGTTTATTAAATCCTCCCAGCTGTCTTTTACTACTGAAAGTAAAAATACTTGAATTTGCCACTTGTTGGTTCTTTTTTTTTTTCTTCTGAAGAACACCACAGGAGCATGGTGAGGTTTGCAGCAATATCTTCATAAAAGAGCTCCTCCCAATACCTTTCTAGGGTACCTTGTGATACTCCTTTGCACCTGCATATCACATCTTTCTCACCTTATTCTTCCGTTGGATATTCTGAGATTAATTCTGATTGCTGTAAAAACTTCAGGGCTCCATGTCTGCGCTGAGATGATGTTACTGAGATTATGTAATTGGAGTTTGGCTGGAGTTATCTGTGTCCCCAGGCTGTGCTTTGTGCAGCTCTGCTCGCTCTTTCCACAGCCCTGACCTCGTGTGCCAGCTGTTGAGGAGGTTGATCCTCTTCCCCTGTTCCCCTGCCCAGCCTAGCTGGGGAAAATTCCTATGTTGGACCACCTTGGGAGAAAAAGTGCTGAGGAGCAAGGTGGGTTGAGGGAAGAGCTAAGGTTCTGAGCTTTTAGGTGCATTTCTGGGTTTTGGTTTGTTGTTTTAGTATTTTTCTTGCCTTTGTTTTATTTTAATGACTCTGATAATTCTAATCTTGGCTGTTGAATCTGAATATTTCCAATGGAATAGGAGAAGAATTAGGGTATTAGGGTTCAAGATCATCTGTGCTGGCAAAGCCAAACTTTAAATACTGTGAAATTCTATCATGAGCTGTCCTGGACCCAAGTCCAGAACTGGAATTTGCATACAGATTTCCAGCAAGAAAAGAAGAATAATGTGTACCAGTGGTTGAAATTGAGACAATTCATCAAAGCAAAAATAATACTTATTCTGCAATAGCTCTTGCTTAATCCGAGCATCACCATCTTTGAACTGGCAGCGTACCTTAGGAATGGAATGTAATCCTTAAGTAAATAAATACCCTGGTAAACTTCTTTCTGGTACAAATACAAACCTTTTTGTTTAAATTTTATTTTTTTAAGCTCTGTAATCATAGTTGCATGCACTTAAAATTTAAATAACAGACAGTGGTGTATGGGAGTAATTAATCAGATGACTGTTTCCATAAATTTTTTTTAGTTTATAAAAATCACAGTGTATGCACTCAAAGCTCAAATAAAATTGGGACAGAGCAGCGTGATGGAGTAGCTCATCAGGCCCATAACCATCCCCATAAATAAAAAAAAGGGGAGCAAAATGATGGAATTTGAGCTATTCTTTTCAGACAATGTCACTTCATGCATTTTGGGAAGGGTCATAACCATGGTAAAAGCCAAAATAGAATGTAAGAGTCTTTTTAAAATGCTGATGGAGCAATGAATTTACTTCTTTAAAATGGAAAAAAAAAATCAATTTTTTTAAAATCCATTAATTCCGAGTACTGTATAAAGGCAAAACTGATTCTTGCATTTGCTTTGCTGCTGGTAATGCTATGTAAATTTTTAACTGTGTTTGAGAAAGTGCAGACATGGCAAAATCCAGGGAAGGTTATCATCTCCTGCACTACATTCTTCCAAGCTAGTGAAAAAAATGCTGGGGTAATAAAGGTTTATGATTCAAGTCAGAGACATGACAGCAAATGTGATTGCAAAATGCCCCTGCTCTGGGATGTACTGATTCTCTATGAACAGACTCAGTATATCTGTCATAGATATCTGCTCAGGCAACACTGCCCAGGACAGGTCTGAAACACTTGGAAATCCATGGAAAAATTCCTATCTGCTCTCTTGAGTCTTAGCCCAGCAGGCTGAGGTTTCATCTGTATTTTATGGGCATGCTTTTGCAACCCCTATGGAAGGGCTGCAGTTAGAGGCTCAAATGAACTCGTCAAATAATTGCCAATGATGTTCACAGAATCACAAAGTCAACTAGTCTGGAAAAGACCTCCATTTGAGGGTGTTGATGTGGCCCCTGAGGTCCCCATGTGAGCTGGTGCTCTTTTGTGATGGGGAAGAGGTCAAGCCTTGAAGTCATCCAGGTATAAGTCTGGATGTTCTATGTGTGCCAGAAAATAAGATTGAAATGAGGGTTTGAATTGTATTAGAAATCATCTCATCATTCCATGATGACTGTGCTTGATTTTATTCAATAATTAATTTTTCTATAGAGGGCAAATATTTCACAAATAAACCTTTTACCTCATTGAAGAAATAAATCCCTCTGGCAAAGGCAGAATGGTTTAAAAAAATCAGCACAACCTCAAAAGAAACAATCCTTACCAGTGTGAGGCCAGCTGCTGGGATGGAGCTGTGTCATCCAAAGGCTGGGGAGGAGATTCAGACTAATCTACCATAATGCCATAGCTGTGAAAATACACTGATCTTCCATGGTAAAAACATTCCTTGGGATCAGGGAAGATGATAAAAATAGCTGCTAGTGGGAGTCAAGTGTGACACTGCCTTTTCCTGGGATGCTGTGGGGAGAGGAGACAGGGGCTGTTACATTTCATTAGCTAAGCTGGGCAAGTGCTCCACTGCTCTGTGATCAAGATCTTCTGTTTTGAACTAATATTTAAAATTTGGAGTCTTCTGCCTTACAGTCTTTTTGATCTGTGCAGGGTTTTGTGTGTTGTGATTTTTTTAAGTTCTGTAGGTTCTGTAAAAGGTCAAGTGAAGCATCTGATGATTGATTAGAACTAAACCTGTTTGCCTTTAAGCCTTTGCTGAAGGGTTTGAGATGATTCATGTAGCAGAATAATTTCTAAATGTAAATGTAGAGTTGACCAGAAAGGTACATGCCAGGGTTTCTGGAAGAAAGCAAGACTTCAGTAAAATCAATTTTTTTACTGAGAACATGGTAGCTTTAAGAGATATTTAGACAAGAATCTATCAAGGCAAACACAGCATTCTTGCTTAATTCTGTAACAGTGTCAATTATAAAAATAAATTGAGAAGAAATTAATTTTGACATGTCTAGAAATGTTTTTGTCAGCTTGTAAGAGATATGTTTTCCACTGCTTTATGTATTTAATTTACGTTTTGGGTTTCCTTGTCAAAATTTAAATGCTAGCATAGCACTCTGCATTATCCTCTCATTTTCCTGGTCAATTTTATTCCCTTCTTCCTCTTAGGGATTCTAACTGAAATATTCTGATGTCAAATAACTGATAAAACACATTGGAATAATTGACTCTAGACTGGTATTTTCTAGAACTATGCAGAAAGATGTTTTGGACTTAATATTTTTGGGATAACTTCCATTTTTTTTCCAAAAGCTTATATCCTCATCATTCTCTGATCGCTGTATTTTCTGCTAGCTGTAAAAAGAAAACATGTCTGAATTTCTCTTGGTATCATTATGTGTCTAGAACTAGAATCAGCTGTTGTGCTTTCACTCCAAACTCGTACACAATAGCCTTGCAACATAATACTGCACCCCTTTTATATCAAGATGTCAAGTCCCTCTCTATTTTTACTTTCACCTATATGAAAATGTCATCAGGACTAAAACTGAGCTGTTTTTCACACCCTGTGCCCTATAAAACACAGAAACATTACATTCATTAAATTTTACAGAAGAAATCCTGCTTTCTTATTTCCAAGGCAAGGAACATTTTGTGGAGTGGTTTTGGTGGCCAAAGGGCAGCAGCAGTTTGAGGATTAACACCCCATTCTTGCCTTACTAAATTAGGGGCATTCCACTTGTTTTGAGTTAGAACTTTGTTTTGCATTTCAAGAGAGCCTTGGAGAAAACTTGACTGGAGGAACACAGAGAATGTATATGTATGTATGCATTGAAAGATAAAACATGTGGATCATAATGAAACTAGAATTTTTACTGTGTAAATAAGGGCAAGTTCAAATAATCAAGATTTAAGAAACTGGAGGAAAGTTTAAGAAACTTTATGAAGAAAGTGAAGGAATATTGCTGCAGTGCTAGGATACTTTGTTGGAATGCAGTTCTGTCAGCTTTTTGTGATGTGGAGTAGCAGGAAAGTTTGAATAGTTACTGCTTGCATGTTTCTGAACACACTGTATTTTATTGTTATAATATAAAAATACCTGGTGATGTAAATATAATATCCATTTTAGTGTAAAACATATTGAAAATTTTTGCTCATTCTGAATGTTTCACTTATTCTGCTGTCATGTTTGAAAAATATAATAAATACTATCACCTAATCTCTGTAGGCATTTTGGGAATTGCAAGCAAAGATGGCAGCTCTGTGAAGTGTGTATTTCCCATTAGGGGATAAGGAAGAGCAGAGTTATCTTGGACCCCAAATTATACATTGTGCTCCCACAGATTTTCTGTGGGGAAAGCAGTAGCTCTGTCACTGTCATAGTCCTGACTTGTGTGCTCTGACTCCTGAATGTCCCAGACTTTGGGGTTTATTGCTGGCACTGTGGAGTCTGGATTTATTCCAACTCCAGGTACTAGAGGGTTGAGAATCTCTATTTGTAGTTATGACTTGAAAGAAAACCACTATTTTTCAAGGAAAATTGCAAAACAATTTAGATGAATTTAGTGTAGATGAATCTGAAAGGTTCAAAGCTTGAGAGGGGAATAATAATTCAGAACACCTGATTTCTGCAGTTGTCAGATGTTTGCTTGATTAATGCTGTTCCAGGCCTTCATTTCAACAATTCCAATTAGACCCTGACTTTTGCTAGAAAATGTAAATAGTGTTGTAGCTTTAAAGACTTGGAACACCACCCTCTGAAGAGTTAAATGCCATCTAAATGTAGGAATTTACGGATTAGGTATCTAGCCCAAATTAAATATTGTGTCTTTCTTTCACAGAGAGGTGAGAGGTGACCACCTCTGCAGCCTTTGGGTGACATCAGATTTTCTCTCCTGAGCATGGAAGAGCCTGATTCTCCCTCTTGGACTGGGTGGTTAGGCTGTGGTGGATGCGGGGAGCAGAAGGAGAATCTCTGGCAGGTGGAGCCGATGCTGCAGTGAGCAGATCAGCAGATCAGTGTGCTGGGAGGTGGATCCCCATGCAGGAGGTGGCTGGGACATGTGGAGCAGGAGCTCCCTGCTCCTTGCCTGCTGCCCCAACACCCCTGAGCAGTGGCACTGGAACTGCTGCAGGTGGGAGCTCTCGGGGCAATGGCCGTGCTCGAGGCAGGACCTAGAATCTGTGCTCCTCCCTGGAGAAGTGGTTGGATTCATATCTGTGCAACAATATAATGAGAAAACAGCATCCTAAAGTTCCTAAAATGCATCAACCACTGCATTTGGCTGTGAATATGCTGATTTAAGAGAAGTGTTTCTAGGACTTAAAGAAGTTGCTATTAATACCTGATTCTTTAAAATTAACTCAGTGATGAGGGCATTTCTAAGAGTCATTAGAATCTGTTGTACATAGGATCTGTTTGCTATTTTGGAACAATTTAAATTGCGTATTACTGATCTGGGGGACTCTATTGGGCACCACTGTAATGTTTTACATTACCTCATCAACCTTATTTTATATAGGTAAAGTATTATTTGCTCACAGCTAAATGCCAGGAGCTTGCTGACATGGCAACTGGAAAATATTACCCCTCTGTAACTAGCAGAAGGAATTGTTGGCTTCCCCAGGCATCACTGGCAAAGATCTTACTGCTAGGGGAGTCAAAGGCTGAGGATCAGTGGGATTGGCTTGGGCAAGCCTAGGGTCCATCCTCAGTGGCTGTACATTGATGTTCTGCTGAGGGGCTGTCCCAAAGGGTCTGTCTGTGTGATTGTGAGTGAAACACATGAGCAGGGTGCAGCTATTACTGCCAAGCCGGGGTGAGACACTGAACTCCATGAGGGGATGGGGTAGATTAGTCAGAAAATGTTATGTAACCATACATAATCTCTGCTTTCATGATGCATGGAGATACAATGTAAGACCATGCACATTTTGAATACACATGTATTGCTTTGAAGAGCATCCCAGAGTACTTTTTTAAAATCAGAGTACTGCCTTGCAATTTTTAGAGATCACTGTGTGTGAAAGCAGAAATGTGAGCTGGACATATGTCAGCATAGAAAAATAACCTGCCTGTGTTTTCAGTTCTCCAGTATGGGCTTGGCCTGTGAGGATGATAAAAGTGCAGAAGGTAAAGGCTCCTGTTAATGTCAGTGGGAGGAAGAACATCATCATCTTAGGAACAATTCCCCTCCTCAGTCTGCCAGACAGAGCTTGTGTAACCTTTTGTAGTTTTGTGCTCTCTCAGAGTCTAATGAGAGATTAGTGAGAGTCCCTCTACTGACTCCAGCGATCGTTGGATCACTGCAGCTTCAAATAATGCAAATTTATGCAGTGAGAGCAAGATTTGGATTAAAAACTATGCTCTGTTCTAACATTCAGTTGCTGGATTTCATGTCATTTAGTGACTTATTCATGCAAAATTCCAGACTGTTTGATAACACTAATTTTTGGGCCTGAAACTCTGAGAAATAGGGATACAGAGAATACCAAGGCTTAATTTCTTGCAGCAAAGGTATTCTAAAGCAAGTAAAAACGTTTCTGCTTTGTAACTAACTGAATGATTCTATTGTAAATTTAGCTTTTTTTGAGATTTATTTTAAAGGCTTCTGCTGCTTAAATGATTTTCAGTCTGTGCTGATGCATTGTTGCTTTATCTTCATAGTTTATACAGCTGTCAGGTACCTGTGGAGGGTCCCTTATAAATCAATTCCCCAGCAGCAATGTGCAATTGGCCTGAAGGGAGGCTCAGGTCACTTAATCTGAGAAGTGCAAAGAGGCATCTTATGTATTGTTTGGTTTTATTTATTTTTGTAAGACTTAAGACTACTTGAAGCTTTTGTGAAGTAAAAAGGGAGGTTTTAGCCTGAAGGAAATACTATGAACTGTAACTAAATCATTTTGCATTTTCTCAAAACATACCATTTTTTATTTTGAAGTTCTCCACTTTTCCTCTGGTCACATGTCTTTCTCTCCCAGCTGCTGCAGTTGGGTCTGGTAGAAGGATCTGGATCCTGACTAGGATTGTCTCAGGAAAGCACCATGTTTAAAGGAAGCACATGCAGAAAATCCTGAAGCAACACAATTTTTGTAAGTGTCTGGGAAAAGGAGATTTGATCTCTTTATTTCCTAAATAACTTACTTTGCAATGTGTGTCTGTCTATGCATGCACTTATGTACAAGTCAAAGGAATTGAAAGGAGAAAAGGTAGAAAGAACTGCTGGAAAATTAAGGGCAGACTTTCCAGCATTTGTTTTCGTTTTCATGATAGCATATTTTATTTTGTTTGGCACAGTATTTGCTTGAGAACTGCTGGCCAGAGGCAGCATTTGGCTTTAGTGGTGGTGTTTGTGTGTGTGAGACCATTTTACAGATGGAAAAATGGAGGCACAGGAAGATAAGGACCAGCACAGGATTCTGTGGTGAATCACTCAGCCAAAATTAGGGCTTGCTTTCTTACTCTTAATACTTCTTAGATCCATTTCATCCCCTCCTCTCAAACTCAGCAAGTTTTCAAATTGAGGAGTGATGGCTTAGGTTTAAAGAATGCAACCAGACTTTTATATGACTTCTGGTTGGACTTGTCCAATGTGTTGTGGTTCCATGCTCATGCAAGCTGTGTGCATAAAAGAGCAGGGGTGTGCTCAGCACCTGCTGCACAGCTCAGTGAGGTACTGGGACTCTTCCCACGGGATTTATGTATATACCTCAGTCATACATAAAATTATTTCAGAGGGAGAACCACGATGTAAACACAAATCACTTCACATCTATGTGCCACAGGAACCTTAATGTGCTACAAAATTGAATATCTCTTGTTCAAACCTCTCAGTGTTTTTCCTTTGTTTCTCCGGGTATTGTTTGTACTTTGGAGACCCTATGTGTGGCTGAAGCATCACCAGTGATGTGTGTGCCTTTTAGGAACTGAATCCATCAGAAGGCCACAACTTGTGTTAATTTGGCCTCATAAATGTAATCCTGATCAAAAATATTGTAAAAATAGGAAAACATATGTACTAAACATTAGCATTAATTGACATCCAAATGCTAGAATCCATTCCCACACACTGTATGGAGGGTTTTATTATTATCACAGTTTTCTTTTAGGAGTACTAAATCCAGTGGTGATGAAAATCAGTTCCAAATTCTGTGTTATAAATAAATTCCCTTCCACTGGCAAAATAAGTTTCTGCTTTGTGGCAGGAGAGGGTTTAGCCCTTGATGTTAAAGTCCAATTGCCCTTTTGCTATATTCTTTCAAATGGGACCAGCTCTTGTGATGTTGATATAGGGGAGAAAACTGGGCTGACCAGTGGCAGGTTATAGGTATGAAGATAAATAAATGAGGTTTTCCATCCTTCACCATGTTGCAAACACACACTACTCACTGTCCACCTTAATGACCTTTGTTCTTTGAGAAATTCTGTACATTTAGACACACATTTAAATACATGAGCATGTTTTAATAGGCACTAAATAACATGTGGTATTAGTTCTGCAATTTTTATTGTATGAATTGATCTAGCAAAATATCTGAACTGAGCTCTAAGTATGTGAAGTCAATTAAGCTGCACACAGACTGGCACTTGAGAGCACATGTGTTCTGGTAAATTAGAAACACAATTGGAGGCAAGAAAGATCTGGAGTTTGAAGCAACTTTTTTTTCTGACTAGTGTTGCAAAGCATCCTTTTCCTCCCTCCTTCTTTCTTGAGGTGCTCTTGTACTTACTGCTCTCAATTTTTTTTTTTTTTTTTAGCAAATTCTCAGGCACAGAGGAAGGTCCCACAGTGTGGGAGGGTACCTGCCTTGCAGCCCTGAATAGGTGGTCAGCAGGATTCAGTGGAGGTGCTGGAGATTGACATCTTGCTGTTATTGTGCAGACCTTGGGCTTCCCTGCAGATGCAGAGTGAAGATATTTTCAAATAACAGCTTCATAGAAAAAACACCAAGAGTAAATTCAGAGCTGTTCATAAAAGCCTGTTTTGGTCCCTGCTAGAAACAGTTTCCAAACTTTCCCAGTCAAGGTCTGTGTCTTTCAGCCGATTTGGTTTCTAGGTATTTCAAATACTCCAAAATATTACAGCAAACAAATTCTTTCTGACCTCTGGGGGAGGCGTAAGGATGATTAATTCTACAATGTCCTTTGGTAGTGAGTCAGCAGGTTTCTTACTCATTTGGTTTTCATACAGGTTTTTTTTTTTTTAGAGAATGGGAATTTCCTCTTTTCTCCCTCCTCACACCTACTGAGCGACCCCACAGCTGGACAGGATCCTCTAAATACCTTGACCAGTCCTAAAACCCCTGTATTATATTCATCTGCTCCTAGCTGAGTTGCCTGGTCCTAAGGAATATATCAGAATGTCCAAACTGCAAAAACTGCTCATGTGTTGAGTCCATTGCTGTCTTCATTTTTTCTTCATCATCCCTTGAATTTAGAGGTCAACCAAGGAAAAAAGTCAATACTACTTTGTACGTGTTTAGTTTTTCCCTGAAGTAATACTTTTGCTATGGGCAGTTATTTCCTTTCTCACTTTCTAGGCTCCAGGTCTTTATAGCCTGTATATTATTTTCCTGAAGGGAATTAATAATCCTCTGTAATGCTCTTTGCTGAGGTCGTCGCTGCTTTGAAAGAATTAGTGTGACTAGTGGACAGCCTTCAACCTTCATCAGGGGTTCTTCATGCATGCTCTGAAGGAAGCACTGACTGCAGGAGATGTGGTGGTAGTTGTACTTACCTTCACAAATTAAATTTTCTGACACTTGATAAATCATGGCTGTGGTGTCTGACAATGTTAAAAATGAAAATACTGTTTTCCCAAAAAATATGCAAAGAAATGTTGGCACTGGATGCACTCACTAGAATTCCTTTGTAAATTTGGGTTGATATTCTTAATTTCCCACCAACTGTAAAGCAAAATGGCAAATGAGACTAAAGATTGGGTTAGAAAATTGATGCTTTTTAGATTTGTTTTCAATGTGGTGATATAAATGCTTATTTTTCCCAAGGAGATGTTTGAATTCACATTTGATAGGAAAAGATGTTTATGTGATTTATTAAGCCATGTAACAGCTTTTTATATGTGAACTATCACTTACTCCTCTTTCTGTAGTATATATTTTAGCACAGGGTTGTCAGTTATTGCTTTTACCCAAGTTAATCGGTGTAAGGTTTTGTTAGTAAATTGTTTTTTTTCCCTTCACACTTGGACCCATTCGACAGTGCAAATGATGATGATGATTATCATTATTATTGCTTGACAATAAGCTACACACAGCCTAATTTTGGAGAAATTCTACCCCATTTGAAACCTCCTCAAGTTCAGACTTTTCCATAGAGCAGGGTTTCTATATGTCCTAGATGATTTATAGATTTGTCTGGGGCTTGAACTTTTCATCAGAATATGGGATTCCATCTGGATTCACTGTTAAAGGTGTCTCCACATCCTTTTGAAGAGAGAAAGGAAAAGTCCCCTCTGTTTCGAGCTTGGTTGTTGCACTTTAAGTAAAACATAAATATTCAGATTAACAATGACTTTCTTCTCTGCCCACCACACTCGTGAACTGCTGTTTGGAAAGACATTCTACTGATTCTGTTACAGTCACAACTAGAAGTATGAGAAGTATGTTTATTAACACTAGAAAGATGTTAATAAACGACACAGTGGTGTCATTTATTAACAACTTTCTAGTTAGAAATGAGGAAAGAAAAAGGGAGAAATGGTTAAATGCTGAATAGCAGGGAAGGAAGATTTCTCTAGTGGTAGACACAATAAATAAGTTTCTTTAAGAGAAAAAAGAAGCCAAGAGGACATGCATGCCTGATACCAGAGAATAGACAGTGTGCCTGACACACTGGAGAAACTGTTCCAGAACAATCCATCCATGGCAAAATATGACCCTTACAGTGTTACCAAGGTCACTGGAACCTATAGGGATTTGCTGAGGAAGGGTTCACTGGGCAAACGAGATGTGCCTGGGGTGGGATGTTGTCCTGGGACCTGCTTTATGTGAGACTTCTGGAATTAAAAGTACATGGATGAATTTATAATTCATAGCTTGTCTTTGTTCTCTCTTGCAAAATCCTACTGAATATCTATAGGAAAAAAGTAAAGCTGGGGGAAGAAGGAATTGTTACTTATGTACTGAATAAAAGCAGCATTGGGGGAATTATCCCCTCAGTAAAGTTAATTTCAAAATAATTAAAGCTCTCATAAATTTGCTTTGAAGGTATTTGGCTGAAGCAAAATCTAGAATTAATATAAGTCATGAAATCATTTCAGACAATGAAAGGAAAAATCTTAATTTTTATAAAAGAGGAAATATCTTTTGATGGAAAACCTCATGACGGGAAGTCTGTTAGATTAGAAAATTTATGTAGATGCACTTTTGCATGCAATATAGAGGATGCAGCTTAGCAGAAGAAAACAAACCAAACTCCTGCAGAGTGTATTGTAGTGAAGGGTGATCTAAGTAAGGATTTTTTGCCTCAGGCTTTCTAAGATTTGGTGCAAATTTGCTGAGTTACTCTTTGCTGTGACCTGCAGCCAGCACAAACCTATCAGAACATTGAAGAAGAACATGTTTATAACATAGGAGAAAACCCAGAATTCCATGGCAAAAGCAAGGAATCCAAAACAAAAGAAAACAAATGAAAAAACTCAGCATCTGCCAAAAGCAGGATTTCACTCAAGGGAACTGTGTAAAAAGTGCATTATTATCTATTGTGAAAGTTGCCACAGGGATGGCTACACTAAATAATTAAAGCCTTGCAGTTTTAATCTACTTTAATTATTAAATATCTCTAGCTGCCTGTATTTCAGTGTAGACCCAGTAAGTGTTTGGGTGTATTTAGTCTATACTGGCACTTTGGTCAAGAGATAAAAGGTTGCCATCAGTTGTCCAATGTACAAAGTTGGATTTTTGGTGGTGCCTGTGTGGTTTTTCCAAGCTCTGGAATGGCAGAAAGTTTCGATTGACCTGATGCAGTTATCCAGGGTCCTGTGATGAGCATCCCACCTTGCTCCTCCATGGAGGTATGTTGGTATCATAATGAGGATTTTAAACTTGGGCTGAGGGTGGCAGAGTCTGGCCCAGAAGGGACAGGGTGGGAATTTGGGAAGTGCTTACCTTTCCCAGTGACCCATGGTGGTAGCAGGGCTCTGTAGGGCAGTGAGCACCTCCAAGGAGTCTCCAGAGATTCCTCTTTAAATCAACACCTTGCCCTGTGTGTGGGCATCAGCAGTGTGGGAAAGAGGGCTGGGATCTGGCTTGTGATAACTGGGGAATCCCTGTTATCAGGGAATGGCCCCTACACACTCGGGGAGAAGTCACGTGGGCCAGTAAAGGTCTTTCCAGGATTTGGCCTGTAATTAGAATAATGAATATTTTGGTATATTTATCAACAGTTTGAGTGTAAAGTACATGTCCATGTATTCAAATCCTAGGGAAATTTGAGTATTCTCTTCTGAGTAGCGCTGGTATAAATACAAAATGCCTGCTCATTTCAATAACAGGAGTTTTGGGTTTAAATCTGAGCTATATTCCTCCACTTTTTATTTTACAAGGAAGTTCCTTCTCAAAAAAAAACCCCAAAAAACAGGCCTTTTTGTAGTGGTGAAAATGCAAACTTCAGTTATTTTCCTTTGGGAAGTTGGTGCAATCACTGCCCATCAACCCTCTGTTATCACCAAGACCCACTGCTACATTCTTTTTAGACACTTCTACTTTTACAGAAGTTTCCTTGCTCTACTTTATCAGGAAAAGGTCTTGGCTTCAAACCAAGAGGGCCATTTGGATTTAAATTTTGACAGGTTTTAAAAAAACCCCTCATTTTGAAATACATAAACCCATAAATAAAAGATGAAGTTGTATTTTGAATAGCACTTTTCCTCCAGCTAAGGTGGAGGAGCTGGAGCAGTGTAATGAGTTGTGGCAATTCTGCAGCTTCAGGGGTGGAAATCACAAAATGTCTTGGAAGAGCTCAGCAATGGCATTAAAATGGAAAGGATTGGGAAGTGCTTGTGCACCACTGGACCAAGAGCTGATGTGAAATAGTGGTGCCATGGGAGGCTGCTGAGTTATCTTGCCATTAAGAAAGGTTTTTGTGAGACATTGATATCAGCCCATTGATAAGGTACAAAATCAAAGCCATCTCCGCCCTTTGCAACAGCAGCTCTGGCTCAGGGGCTTGAGAGAGGGCAGCAAGTGGAGGTTGGAGAGCTGAGAGGGAAAGGTGAGGCACAGGCAGGATGAAATTTGATAAAAGAGGTGAGAGAAAATCATGTGAAGATTTTGTTCTGGCTTTTGGATGCCAGGGTTCACAGAGCTGAAATGTGTGAAGGCTCCCACTAGGAAATGAGTGTTTACACCTCCCTAGGCTCAGAAAACTGGATGGATAAGATGCCTTCTTTTTGATGTGAAAGACTGAGAGTTGCTATTTTAGACAATGAGCAGCTGTTCCCTACAGTCCAAAAAGGGTGGGGAAGAAAACAAAAAGTAATAAAATGTGTTGAAGTTCCCCTCCAGGTCTTCTTCATGAATCATACAACATTTTCTCCTGATTTTTTAAGCAAGGAAGATGAAGGAATATCACATTAACCTGAGCAGCTTTACTGACACATGCATTTATTCATTTGGGGAGTTTGTTTTTCATCATTCTGTATGCAAACAGGTTGGCATTGTTTTAATTCTGAGTGTTTTCTTTGCTAATCCGGGTGAGATTGATGCATGAAATGCAGAGCTTTCTAGCCAAGGGCTCTTAAAGGAAAGAACCATGGTCCATGAATATTAAATTTTAGGCAAGACTAAAGATAAAAGATGCTGTTCAAACCCCAGCCAAATGGTTTCTCCACTCTGAGCAACAGCTGTAAGCATAGTGTGGCTTCACTCACACATTCAGGAGACTTAAATTACATGATTTATGCCTGTGAATTTTGGAGCCATGGCATTTATATCTACCTTTCCCTCCTCCTCAGCAAAATCCTACCTTTTATCTTTGGAATTTTAAAATTATTACTTCCTAATAATGCATAGAATTCAAAGAACTAAATCTTGACCTTGCAGAGCGGTTGTCTTGAAAATAAATATGAAGACTGTGTCAAGTAAGTGGTCTGTGAATGCACAGCCCTGTGTTAATTTTTCTCAGTGTCTTACCAGGAACATGGCTGGAAGTCTTCTTCTTTAGCTCATAGCTGGGACAGCCAGAACTCTGTGTCTGCATGGGCTGCAGGCTAAGTGTCCAAATACTGGTAGGAATAATTGCCCAGCTTTTTCTACTAGTTAAATATAGAACATTTTGGTAGTCTTTCAGATGAGGTCCCCATCAGGGTTACTGGGTGCTGCACTCTTAGTTTGGTGCTTGTTTTGGATCCAGACAGAAATTCCATCGTGTTGGCGTTTGCTTACCAAAAGAGTTTATGTGCATATTCTGTGCTCTGTTCCTCTTTGTGTTGGGAATTTTTAAATAATCAAATTTAATATCCAATTAAAGGGCATTTTGTGGCCCTTTTAAAGTTTATCCTATGGTGCCCACTAGAAAAGGTATCGTTGGCTTTTCTAAATTATTGAAATAAGGAATTCTAAATCCTTTCTATTATGGTTTATTAGGGTCTCTGTGGTTTTGGTTAATTGTCACAGTCTCGTTTACTGTAGGTGGAGGAATTTTAATGTATAGAGTAAGATGGTTTATTAAATCAAAAATATTTTATGGGAAGTTGCTATAAGCTGAAGGAAGTAGTGTAAAATGCACTCTTGGGGGCCCAGCTTTCTTAGTTTCATGTAAGAAACAAAGAAAGAAAATCTATAAACTAAGAGTGGAAAACTCTGGGTCACAAACCAGGACTTCCCCTTCTCTTTTGGGTTGCTTGTGCACCAAAACTCCTGATTTTTCATCATTGCCTACAATACTGAGCTGCAGCAGATCATCCCAGTGTGGTGCCTGCCCATTAAGGAATTGCCCTGTCTAATCCAAAGGCAGAATTAAGCCTGAGTCAGCCAGAAAAAACCCAAAGGTTTGGTGAAATCAGGCCTGGAGACTGGTGGTGGTGAATTCCCAGTGCCTGGGAGAAGGGTCTGGTGTGTCCTTGGATTCCCCCAGAAGGACCTTGGCTGCAGTTTGCCATTCCAGGTTTCCAGATCTGCTGCTGCTGATAGGAAGTGGTTTGTTTTATTCATATTTTGTGGGGCAGCGGGGAAGGAAGGTAGAAAACTATTTACTTTTTGGTTTTCTTTAATTTTTGGTTTTCTGCTTAAATTAAGACTGTCAGATGGCTTTAACTGAGAGTGGGGAAATCCCTACTGTAGGTGCACACGGTGCCACTTGACCCATTTTTCCTAATGCAATTGAAAGGGGGTTATGTTTGTTTTTAATGCATCCCTTCAGAATAAAGGAAAACTGAGGGGGTTTTGTGACAGCCTGATAATTGAAGTGCACTCTCCTCCAGCAGTGGCTTTTCAAGGGGAATGCAAGTGGGCCCTACATCTCCAAGCAAAGCAATCAGTCCTTTGTTTTATTTCTAAAGTAGTAATTATTCCTGACTGCTTATGTTTTCCTACATCTTTCTCTCACATGTTTTTTTCTTCATTACTGGGTAGGTATTTACAGAGCCTTCACTGCTGTCCTCTGTGAGCACCTCTGAGTGAGTCTCGAGTTTTATCCTGGAGACTTCCTCTGGGGTAATGAAAAATTACAAGAGATATGATTTCTTTAGGGCTGTATGGGAAATCTGTGCCCAACCTTGGAAGCAAGTGGTGTTCTCTGATCCCAGGCTAGAGCCTGCTGCAGTGAAGTATCTTTCTGTTCCACAGTATGTGCCATTTCTTCTTGATATTTTTCTGCTTGGTAGCTGATGTCATCTGCTTTTTTTCCTCCTCAATTATGCTTCTCGCTTAGAAAATAATTGCAGGGAGCAAGAGATAAAAAGCTTCTGAGAATTCCCATGGATTCTCTTCTGATTCAGACAAGTAAAGATCCCTCTGGCATCATTGGAATTTTCTTGCCTAGTGGTATTGTGAAGTCCTGAGGACTGTGTACAAAGAAGTAGAAAGGCTGCATTTTAGTAGTGGGAATTTTAACAGTACAGTCTGACTGGAGTCAGAGACACTATCTCATCTGGGGCCCAATCCTGCTGTCAGTACAACCCAGAGGGATAAGATCAGGCCTTGAGCTGGTGGTGCAGTGACAACAGCCCTCACACAAAACCTTTTGAAGGGACTCTTTGTGTTCAACAGGCCCTGGCAATTTGAGTCCCAGTTGTAAGTAGAGGGAAGACAGAGCTGGTGAAGCTGCCAGGGTCTGTGATAAACCCAAGGACAGAACGTAGCAAGGTTTGCAGAAACCTCTGGAGTGCAGTAAAAAGGAAGGAAAAAGGATATAAATATGTTGAAGATGATGTTTCAGATAGGAATGGGGCACATTGTGTCCCTGACAAGGCACCTGGAAGGTTTGATCCTAAAGCTCTAATGAATTGAATCCCTGTGATATGCCTGTGGGACCAGCCAAGATGGCATTTTTCACCCTCCTCTGTGTGAGACACTGCTGTAGGGGGACAGGACCACACAACTTTGCAGCAGGATGAGCTGAGTGGGGAAATGGAGCAGAACTGAGGGGGTTTATTCATCTTACTCAGGTTTGAAGCTGGAATCAATCACTCTTTTTTTCAATTCTTTGCATTTGTGTGTAGGGGGCTTCAAAAGCCTCTTCCCTATAGTGTAAATCAGATTTTCAGACTGCTGTAATGAAAACACTGAAATTTTTTCATGCACTTTGGAACAAAAAATATCCCGTTTACAATTTGACTGCTTTGTGCTGGAAGGCCGCATGTAAAATATTAACCCCCATGTCTGTCATCTGGGCTTTGCATTTTGCTTCCCTGTCCTCTCGCAAACATCACTGATAAAATTCTGTAGCAAGCAGAGGGAACATAACCCCACATATCTCTAAAAAACAACAAACAAAAACACTGAGGCAATTCAAATATGCAAATGAATCCCTAATTACTTTGTTTGCAGACAGTTAGGCTTGAGTAGTAATATCCATTAAATAGGTTTGGGAACAATCTACAGACACATCAGAGCAAGGACTTTGGCTGAAATCAGTCACACTGCAGGCAGGGCTCCATCCATCTTCTGTAAATTGTAATCCTTTGTGCTAAGTTTTTATGTAAATTTTGCTTGAATTGTTAATCAAATAAGATACTCACCAGCTGCTGCTCTTCATGGTATAATCAGCAGCCTTTAAAGGGAATTCCATAAAAGAGAAAGGCCAAAAACTGTAATTATCTCATAGAAGCAGAATTTCTCTCACATGAGAACAGATTTTTTTCCATTGAAAATGAATCCATTTGCAAACATAATGATTGTAATTCACATGAAGAAATTAATTTGCAGTTACATACTCAGCTGTACCTGCCACTGCCCTTTAATTCTGTTCCCAGGTCTCTAATGAGTCTGGTGATATATTTGAAGTGAAAAAAGTGTTCTCAGAAGAGATGGAAAATTTAAAATTAGCTCCAAGATATGGAGTATGGAGTTCCACTGAAGCTTCCTCTGGTTCTTAGAAATAAGCAATTTACAATTGTAATGAAAATCCTAGGTGAAATTACAGAACAGAGGAGTGGCAGGGATTTTTTTAGAAGGAACAAGGTTTTTCTGTTGTTTTGAGCTCTGAACGTGTCTGTGAATGCACACGTGTCATGTATAATATTCTGTCTACATGTCAAACACCATAATCACATAGACAGTAGTTGAATACTTCTGATTTGATCATGTGCAGAGGGATAGTTGGGAACTGAAAACATGGATCAAGGTGAATTTTGCTATCAATTCCTTCTGAGTGTGACCACACCTATACATTACTTAATAAAGATAAAATTGATATATTCTTGCATAGCTCAGGTTTCTATGCAGCTGCTGTGTAAAACACAAAACTGATGAGAGAGCCCAAAATGCCAATTGAGGTGAAACTAACTGTATCTTGTCTGCAAAGGTTTTCTTCAAAATCAATCTTCCTAGACAGGTTCTTAAACTCAGCAGTACTCTTCAGATCCTTCTCTGGATTGGTTTACCCCACATTACATGTGGCCAAACAACCCTCATGACAAATGGCAGAGCCCAGCTCTCACTTCAGCTGGGTTCAGCCCTGGAGCCCAACCCCTCTCTCGCAGTAATGCTGCCAATCTGTCACCCTGAGGAAAGAATGGGGGAAATTGTCACATCCTTAATTTTCAAGTTCATCCTTTGCTGGTATTTTGAAGGTTTTTGGGGTTTTTTCCTCCCTTTGAAGTCAATTGTTCTACACCTCGTGTCTGGTTTCTACTATTTGACCTCTGTACCATTTCCAAGGAAAAGGGACATGCTGGTGAGACACATCTGCACCTTGTTTGCCCTTTTCATACTTTATCTTTCTTACTCATGGTGAAAATAATAAAATCTCAAAATGGCTTGGATTGGAGGGGACATTAAGGATCACCCAGTTCCACCTCCCCTGCCATGGGCAGGGACACCTTCCACTAGAGCAGTTTGCTGAGCCCCATCCAGCCTGGCCTGGAACACTTCCAGGGATGGGGCAGACTGTGACTGAAGGGTGATGGATGTTTCAACTTTCTGCAAAGAGACATAAATGAGTTATTTTTGTTTTACAGCCTTATTTCATAATTGGAATTTATGACTTTTCCTGGAAGATAATCTGGCATTGAGCAATGATTATCTTGGTCCTTGGTTAGAACTCTTGCACATTCTGGTGATGAGTGAGTATAATTTCTTTTTACATGCTGAAAAATTCATTCTCAGTTTTTAAAAAACTAAAATCTGAAAAAGAAACAAAGCAAACACCATACCCCTCACTCAAATCCCCAAATCTCTCCATATAGTAAGTTTTGTTTTCCTGGACTGTTTGTTTTGCAAATTTGTTTTCAAAATACACATTATTGCTCAGGCTAAAAAATAAAAGAACAAGTGTTTTTGTGTTACTGAAAAATGTTTTCATCATAATTTTCAGCTTAACTAATGAGATGAAAAGTGGTAGTTCTCAAAATAAACATTTTGAAAAATTATTTTTTTTTAAAAAGGAAATATTTATCCCTAGTTGTCCATAGGTTTTTCTGGAGCAAAGATGAATTTTATGTAGTATGTGATGAATGTAAAAAACCAGAGAATTTTGTGCTATTTTCTTGGGAGGAAAAAAAACCCCAAAATCTAGCAGTGCAGCAATAATGGTATATTGTAAAAACATCTTGAAAATAACAAGTCACATGTACTCTACAATTTTTTTAAAGAAAATATTCCTTGTTTGACAAATTCTGTGAAGATTTTCATAGTTGTGACGCAGTCTATAAGCCACTTACACCAAATTTCTTGTCTTTGCTCTATGAGTCTTTGACCTGAGAGAAACAGGTTTTACATGGTTTTTCAAAAGACCTGGAAAGCTGTCATTGGAGGATGTTAGAAATTACAGTTTGTTACTGTATGGCTAGGATATGGCTAATTCTCTGAATATATGACCAGGAGAAATCTGTGCAGATAAATGTGAATGAAATTTGCTGGCAAAGACTGTTGGCAGACAAAATTTTCAGCACTATTTTGCAAAAAAAAAATTAATCTATCTTAGAATTGTTTGCAGCAGTGGTAGTTTAATCCAATTTTCCTGCAAATTCTTTAGATAGAAATTTCTGTGAACCAGTCCTATCCATAAACATTTTCTCCTAACTTGATGAAGGAATGCATTTTAAAAATGCTATGAGCAATTAAAGCAGGAGGAATTTTTCTCTTCATTCTCAGAACCCCCTTATTGGTAATGTCAGAAGAGGTTTATTTTTCCTGAATCTAATGATTAACAATAAAGCATAGAAACAGCAAGTCCTACCTACGGGGTCAACAATTAGTGAACTGCACATAGGTTTAGACAGATGGAAGCAGTTACAGCTCAACCATGGGGCAGGAGAAACTGAACTCAATGGCTGCACTTTCAAAATGACTGCGAGACATAAAATACTCCACCTATAAAATATGTAATAAAATATTTATGGAATTCCACAAGATCACTCAAATCTCAATAGAAAAAGAAAACAAAAAAGGGTGTGGGAGGGGAAATAAAACCTCTTTTTTTTGCCTCTTGCAAAACCTGCTGCTGATACCATGGAAGAGAGCTCCATTTTCCTTTTCATTTCCAGGAGGGAATGTGCTCTGAGTCACAGGGTGCTATAGGGCAAACCTCCTCATGGAACAAAGAGTGCTCCTGACACAAGTGAGAGCAGTTGCCAAGGAAAAAAGGCTACACAAAGACTCACCTGGTTCCATTGTGTAGGAGAGTGTTGAAGTAATCTTTATGTATTAACTTGCTATCAAAAAAATATGAAGTCTAAAAAAGAAGAATGTCTTAAAGCCTGTGGAAATGTAACCAGTGAGCTAACACTGAGTAATCCTCCTGCCTCTGCCAAACTAAGCATTTCCTATCTGATAGATTAAATTCTAAAGATAAATGTTGAACATCAAGTGCAGCAGCCTATAAATATCAGGCACTGATTTGAAAAAAAACACTCAATTATTTGTTCATACCTTCAAAGGGGTGTTTTCCAAAGTGTTCTAGGAACACCAGTCCCTTCCTTAATGGTTGAAATCTGTAATGATAAATTATCTTCCCTGTTGCACACACAAAATGGGCTTTAATTCTGTTCATGGGACACAGATAGCATGCTGGGTAGGTTGTTGCTGAAGGTGTATGTTCCAGTGTAGCATTGATGAAGCATGTGCTGGATGTGAGCTGGAGTGTTCAGGAGGAAAAGCCTGCAGGATCAGGATGCCTAGTGCAGGAATCATTGGGTGGCTGTCTTGTAGTTTTCTGAGAAGTTCAACATCACTCTTAACCAAGAACATTAGTAAGAGTAACAAAGGTGAGTCTGAAGGAGTGGCCAACAGGAATTGCTCCCTTGCAGGTTATGGCATGATCCTGCTTGGTGTTAACCCTCTCTGTGTGTCCAAGCGTGGGATAAGCTATAGGCTGATGACAGCTGGAATATGATCCCAGGGAAATGCTTCTGCCTATCTCCCTCAAGACTTGTGATGAGATTTAAACCTGAAGAGAAGTTTGTGTGGAGGGCTCATAGTGGCCTTCCAGTATTTGAAGGGGTCCTATAAGGAACCTGGAGAAGGACTCTTCATTCAGGAATTGAAGTGGCAGGACAAGAAAGCAGCCCTGGGCCATGGCACAACCTCAGAGTAGGTTTAGCATAGATGTTAGTGAGAAAAGCTTGGCTCTGAGGGGAGTGAAGCACTGGCATAGGGTGTCCAGACAATCTGTAGCTGCCCCATGCCTGGAAGTGCTCAAGGGTCAGGCAGAGAGCAACCATTGCTTGGCCTAGTGGAAGGTGTCCCTGCCCACAGCAGAGGGATTGTAAGCGGATGATCCTTAAGGTCCCTTCCAGCCAAACCATTCTATGAGCCTGACTTTAACAAGAATTTGGAATGGAATCTTGATGGCCAAATAAAACTATCACAGAATTGTCTCCTTAATTCCGGGACTTTACCTTGATTTTCAAATGCATTAGTGGCTCAAAATACAAGATGCTGAAACCCAGACTCCCAGGGTCTTTGGATATCTACTTCTGCTTTAAACAAAGAGGAGTGAACCTGACACTGAGAATCTTGTTCTGGGTCTGCTCTGTCAGGGAATCCATTGAAAAGCTATGGATTGCCTTCAGCTCAGTAATGCCTTTCTATCAGAAGAAGCAGCTGGAATGAACAATAACTGAGGTAATAATTCCATGAGGTGTTCAGTTCTGTATGAAGCTTAGTTCTGTTTCTAAGGTGTTGTGCAGGCTGTGGCAGGGAATTCCCACTGTTTCTCTAGACAGATTGGTGACCACCAAATCCAGTGGTTTGGTTTTCAGCTTGTCACGGCCACCAGCCTGTGCCCCAAGTGACTGCACTGACCTGAGCTGCACAGGGCTGCAGCCCAGTCAGCTCTAAGGTCCAGTCCCACAGTCAATGGGAGTGTTGTCTGTTTGAGGACTGCAGAATCTGGCCTGTCTCCAAGTTTTTACAGGTCAAATAACATAAGGGAATATTTTAGTCTGAACCACTTCCTGAATTCCCGATGAAGAATGTAGAGTCAAAATATAATGAATGGTGACTGCATTCTATTCTAAACAATAGCTGCTATTTACCAAACACTGTGTAGTGTGTAAATTAAATGTGAGATTTCCCCCCAGTCTTTTGACTTCTTAGAAACTTTTCCTTCTTAACACTTGGGATTTGGACTGACTACAGAATTTCCTAGAGATGCATATGGATACAGTAGTGAAGAATTTCAGAGATGTTATCCTTCCTCACAAGGCAGATTTCTGCATGATTTGAATACCATACATACAGAGCGTACACTGACATAACCTGTTCTGTTTTGCTCAGAATTAGTCTTCTAATTTAAAACAAACACTCCATCAGGCTTCATTGCATTTTTGTGCACACCCTCACAATGACTGCTTCCCCAGTAGATTTTTTTCCTTAGTGAGAAAACAAATGGCCTGGAGAGACAGCCCTTTGATTTGCGTGCCAGTCCATTACATCTCCATGGCATCGACCTCCTGTTTGCCAGCTTTAGTTACAGCACTGTAAACTGTGATGCCCATTTTATGGAGGTAATGAGGGAGTGCCCTAAGCACCTTACAAAGATTTGTGTGACCCCTTCACTTAAAGATGGTATCAAGACTGGAGATGCTCTAGTGGACTCTGAGATTTAGGTTAAACTATGTCTGATTCGTTTTCTGCAAAAATTTTTAACTGTTATAGTCTTGCAGGTTGTATGAAAAAGGGCAATATATTTTTAGATTTAACAGTGCATCACTTCACACTGGTGTAAATTTAAGAATTAGTGGAAATGACTACCCAAACGTTTCACAAAGTGAACAAGCAGAGCTTCAGGCCAGCTTTGCACAACTTATGAAAAAAAGTCTAATTGCTTATTTACTGAATGTGTTTCAAAATATTACACAAAAGCACGTAAGTGCCAGGCTAGCAGTTGCTTTATTTCATGAAGCGAATATTGATTGCGTTAACGGGGGACTCATGCACTTGAAGGTGAGCATGTGTTAAAGCACCTTGCCAAATCAGAAACAGTCATTAATTTTAGCTGCCGAACTACTTTTGTGGTTTTGGACTGCAAATTGGAATACCCAAAGAGATCAGATATCAGTATCCCATGGGAAAAAATGAATACATAGGAATATCAATGTCTTCTTGGACTTTACACAGGGGAAAAAAATGAGCTGTAGATCCAATGTCTTAGGTCACTTTAAAGGGCTTTGGAATAAAAAAACATGTAGGAGATGTGCTTTGCTGGTAATGGTGTAAAGCTGACACCATCCATAACTTTTGTGCAACAAATCCAATTCAATTAGTGTGAACTAATGTGGGGTTTTAATATGGGGTTTATCCCTGGAAGTGTCAAGGGCAGGTTGGATGGAGCATTGAGCAGTATGGTCTAGTGGGAGGTGTCCCTGCCCATGGTAGGTGGAATGGAATGAGATGAGCTTTAAGGTCCTTCTAGCCCAAAACATTCTGTGAGTCTGAGGTGAGTCAGTTAATATTAATTTTCGTCTTGATGTGTTTTCTCTTAGTAGTGATTAACTAATTTTACAAAGCCTTCAGGATTTATCATCAGGTCAGGAGGTGCAATGCTTTGCTAGAGAGGGCTGGAGTCCTCTGCTCAGTTTTTGCAATTGCCTCCTGGCAGTGCTGTGGACTGCAGTGCCTATAGCCATTATTCACTTCACCAATCCCAATGAATGTACTCGTGGTAAGAAATGCTCTGCACCTTCTGGAAATGTCCTGTGCTTATAGGGATCTTTAGGTGCTCTTTTAGAAGCACCAGGTGAGTGATTCAGCTGAACTACCTGTGGTGGCAACTACCTGTGTCCCTGAAAAGCCATTCTTTGGACTTTAACACCAATATTTGTATCCAGAGTGTACAATTTCATTTATAAGTCTAGTTTTTATGTGTGTGGTGCTACTTCCAGACTGCGGCACAAGTTTTTTCAGTGTAGCTTGGCTTTGAACTGTAACTTGATTTTTGGAAGGGTGGTTTCCAATTGCAGTGTACAGTGTTAAAAGACCACTGCATTATTGCTGAGCTGCTCAGGAAATATTTTAATATCTGTATTAGAAGGTAAAATAACAATTTAAAGGACAATTTTAATTGGAAAGTCAAAACCCATGGCTATTTCTTTAGTTTGCAGCAAGTAAATGCATTTTCAGATAAGAAGTGCCAAAACCTGTAAAAGTTTGGAGGAAAAACACTTGAAGCAAAAAAGAGAAGCATAACAATAGCAAACACTTTTAAACAACAGATTAATGATTTCTTTGGGACACAATCAGTCTCTTTCTGCAATGCACAGCAGAAGAAAGAATAAAAATGTCAGTTTGAAAGCCCAATTTTCTGACACATGAAAGTTGGGTTTTTCTAAGCAGCTTAGTAATAACTTCAAATGCTACTAACCCCCAGACACTCCAAAGGCAGTTTGGGCTGGATAGTGAGTGGAGTAATTATAGAGGAGCTATATGGGCATCCCAGGTTTGTGGAGCTGCCAAAATGCACTGCCAAGGAGACAAACCCCTTTCCCAACCTTTTCGTGATCTTTCATCCTTTTTTCCTCAATGATGGAGAGGTGGGGCCTGAACATCTTCCTCAATCTTCTGTTTCAGACCTTTTCAACTAAGTCAGGCTTTTATTAACGCTTAATGTGATGGGAGAGGAGTGATTTACCACTAAAATGGTGTCCAGGAAGGTTCTGTGCTTCCTTCTGGCAGCTTTGTTGAAAATACATTCAGAATAAGAACGATGATAAATTCTGCTGAAAATCTAGCATTTTGATGGCAAATCCAGTGTTTCTTGAAAGATTGCATCTCCTTGATAGAGCATAATGGATGTTAGGGACTTCAAGTGGGATTCTCAAGGTTGTTTCCCAGTACTTCTGGTAAAATTGGTTTGTAGGTAGATCTCATGTTGAATATTTTAGGGTCAGATGGTAGCTTTTCCCTCGATCTGTGTGTGAGTGCTCAGCAAACACAGCATCATGGCAGGGGTGCAGGATGCTCTTGGTAAGGGCACACATGGACCACACTGCTGCTTCCCTGGTGATACACATCAGCTGGGGATGTGCAAAGAGATCTCTTTCAATGTTTCCCTGCAGGTCTGGGTGTAGGCACCCAGAGATATGACAGGGAACTTTGAGGGACCATATTGATGCACATCCATTGGGCAGGCACAGATCTGTGGTGGTTTGTCTGACACAAGGACATGGTAGAGGATTTGTCTGATAGCTGTTATAAGGAACACATGAATATAAACAAGAACATTATTCTTCTTTCATACAATTATTTTAATATATAGCCAGCTAAATATGTAATAAAATATCCAACTTTGAAAGTTGTTTGTTTTCCTTTCCTCCTATTTGGCTTCATCTGCTTGTGCAGCTAATTCTTTGGGAAGGATTCTCCTCCACATTAAATTTTATAGGTCATTTGATGCAGACTCACTACATCAGAGGCATGTAACAACATGAAAAAAACTGTTTTCTTATTTAGAGATATTTTTGTACTTTGTTCTCATGTAGCAGATTATAAACAGAGGTTTTATTTCTTTATATTCCAAACAGTGGCATATCTATATTGGCATGGTCTCCATGCCAATTTTCTGTCTTCTATGCTCATCTAATTTTTCTAAAGTGCCCATCAAACAATTTATCCAAAGAGCAGAATATTCAATATATGCAACATTGCTTAAGATCTTTGATGCCTAATCAGCACAAGTAGCTCTAAACCATTTCTCTGATATTGCCTTCTAAGCTTGTTGCAGCAATGGTTTCAGTTAATCTGCGGTTATCCATTAACATGTCATGTGTCTCTGATTAAATGTAGGCTCGACTTTTTTTCCTAATGACTGCAGTTCATTGTCCCATCAGTACACTTGGTGGATTGTGGAATGGGAGCAGGAACTGGAATAGGCTGGATGTCCAGAAACTGCCCTTGAATTCAGTGCAGTTAGATCAGGATTTGACTTAGGATTTCCCTATCTTCTTGTGGACACCCAGAATCAGTGCTGGTGCCAGCTGCTGGCATAGCTGGGGGCAGGAGGGACTGTAACCTGTGTCCTGCTGTCCCTCTGCTCTCTAGTCCATGGCACTGGCTGGTGCAAGCTAAAGCACTCAGGTGCTGGTAGTGCTCTGCTGGCTTTCCACAGTCCCACCACTACAGCAAAAAAAAAAGAAGAGGACCCGACTTTCCTCAGTCACTGGGGAGGAAAAAACCTCACACCAGTTCAGCCCACTGTACCACATGAGTCATGGGAGTGTGTATTTCTACATGCCTTCAGGTGCTGGGACTTTGGAGTGTTTTGTAGAAAAGGTATCTTTAATTAATTCAGATTTTCTGTCTGAGCCATCTTCAAAGGCCTCTTCAAAGAGTCCTGTAAAGGACCCTTGGAATGAAAAAGCAAAGTTTCTCACATCTCTACTGAACCTGCAGGTGACATGTTTGGAGGCCTTGTGTGGCTTTTTGGTATAACATTTCAAGTGTACTCTCTGTCTTTAGGTTTCCTGAGGATTTCCATTAATGGTTTTCAAGCACTTTATTGAGGGAGGATGCATTACAGAGATTTGTGCTTTTCCACAGAAGCACAGAGATATTTAATTATTAGAGTAATAATAGCACTGTATTTCCTCCTTCCACACAATGCCATTCAATAAAGGAAATGTCTCTCTTGGTCTGCTGGCATCAACACTAGTCCTTTCCTCTCTCTTTTACTCCAGAACATCACTGTTTTTACAAAAGACTCTTATTCTGTTGAAGCCTGAACTAAAACTTGTTACTGGAAAGTGATATCTCTTTGGACAGAGGGGTTTCCAGAGAGATGGACATAGTTATTTAAATATGTATATTAAATGTCAGTTCTATTGCACATGACTAGATTTAGGCAAAAATAATTGCCTTGATTCAAATGATACCTGGAGGTTGCCCTGTAACCTTTATGCTCCAGGCTGCTGTGATCACTGCTTTGTACTTCTCTGCCCCTAGATCTTCATGGGAATGCACCAATCATTTTTTTCCTCAGCTGAATCACCCCCAAAACATCACCACCACCAAATTCCTCTCTCTGTAATCCCTACGACTCAGCTCTCCTTATTCTGTGTTGTCAAGATCTTTGAGCTTTATACTTAACACGCTGCTCTGTAGAATCAGAAATAATCTCAGTTTCTATTCCAGCCTTTACCAGTTAGAAATGTGTCATGATGGGGGCAGTTTTTCCTAGTAAGTGCACAAAGAGCAGTAATGTGCCTGTGTGGGTGTCTGCTCTAGAACAAATAAGGGTACAGAGACTGAAATGCCACTGGATGTTCACAAGAGGGATGTTCAATCAATCATTAAATCGCATCCTGCTCCTCAGACCGGGAATAATTCCCATCTCATGCAAGTGGAAATTGAAGAAGATTAAATGACCAAAGCCATTCTGGGCACAGGTATTACACTGAATGTTCTGCTTTAAGGGCACAAAGTTCTGCCAGAGGACAAGACTTTTGGAAGTTTGCCCTGAATTACTCCACTTCTCTTGCTATCCACTTTACTGTAGTCAGTGTCAGGCTTTAGATTCATTGAGTCTCTCTCATACAAATGGTGGCCAACACCAAGACAGCTTAGGTCCTTTGGCTGAATAGTCTATCTAAAATAAATTTCAGAATTAATTCTGTAATAAATGGCATCCACTCTTAGAACAGTAGGTGCACCGAGAAACAGAGAATTGTGATTTGAGTTGCTGTCTGCTTTCCAGGACCTTGCCTCAGAAAAGAGGCAACGAATGGGTCTCAATAAATGGAGTTGAGATATAATTTCTGAACAGGGTCTTCAGGGTAGCCATATGTGTTTTATGTGAAACACATGAGAAGTGTTGTCATAGAAAGTCCAAATGGACAGTCCTTACACATAATATCTATTAGGAAAGGCATGTCTGGGAATAGCACCTTGATGTACTCTGCTGCACAACAGCTGATTTTTGTTTGAAGATGACCTTTTATACTGACTGGGGGTCTTTAGTTGCCTGGAAGTGTAAAACTGGTTCTTGGCTAGCTGTTTTGACATGTGGCAAAATTGAAGACTAATGCTTTATAATCTCCCTGGAATTTGAAATCTGGTTAACTGGAAGCCCTTAGTAGTTTCAGGTCCTTGGACGGCAGTCACTGCAGTTATATAAATGCAAAATATTATTGGAATAGGTAGTAGGTGTCCTTCCTTCCTTAGGAATTGCCCCACTTAAAACCTCAGTTCCTGTCCAGTCCCAAAAGTTCTTTTTAATCTTGTTTTTTTTTAAGCTATGACTCAGTTCCCCTGCCTTCTCCTCTTCTAGGTTGAGCCCAAGGTTGTCCAATTCTTTTCCCTACATGGTCTGGAGCAGTGGATATGATGTATTCTTGTTTACAGTATGCTAAAGCAGAATATTTCTGAGATGTTTACAGGTACTTCCTGCCCCAGAGGAAGAATATAGGATTTCCATCCTCCCCAGCAGCAGTGCCTTGGCCTTACTGGAGCCAAGGAACTCAAGCTGTGTGATCTCTCCCTTCCTGTTTCTTTTACTTGACGCAATGTGGTGTAGTTGTTTGATGTCTAGAGCGAAGGATACAGAAACTCCAGCTTGCTACACTCACCATTTGCTTCCTTTATGATGTTCCCTTCTAGGAAGTTGTGAGGATTAGCCTTTTTTTCTTTGCAAGTTAAATGAAGTCCAGGATACACTTGAAGTACTTAGCAGCTTCTCTTTCGTTTCAGGAAAGCTGGACTCTTAAGGCTGCCTGTCTTCACTTTATGCAAGTTTGGGGGGGTAGCTAAACATTTTCAAACACTCTTGAGTATCTTCCTTCAGGGGATTTTTCCCTTAACAGGAGACTTGTAGGTGGAACTGGCAGCTTAAATACTCAGTTTGGAATTTCACCTCATATTTATTTTATGCTTAACATCTTTGTAGAAGAAGGTTTCTGTGTCCATTATTTGCCCATTATTCTGTGTCCATTGTTTTTTGAGCCCTTCTCAGGCTCTAAATTATTCTGTCTACTGTAATTGTATGCTCTGAGTCCCTCTTTCTCTCTGTAGAGTTCCCCATACTGGTAAATACGGCATTTGACTGATCCTGCCCCACCCATCAAATCCTGTATCTCAGTCAAAGAGCCCGAGGATTCAAATAGCAGGATGTGGCTTTCTAAATACTGAGACTCTGTGTCAAATTGTTCCATGCTAATGGCTAATATTTTCGTTATCACTGCTGTAATCATTTGCCATCTGTGGCCATCGTCATCCTTGTGGCTGCCCAGCACCATGACTGCCTTAAAAGGAAGGTTCAAACTTCAGCTTTGAGCAAGAGGGTGGACATATGGAATTGAAGAGTCAGTGTAGAAGTTGGCTTATGCATTTTTAATCCCATCCTGCAGCTGTGAAGTGCTCAGTCCATGATGTCCAACCCCATTGTCTTCCTGGTATTTGACATTCTTGTGCGGGTAACAAAGAGAGCAGCACAAAGCTCCAGATTTATCCCCATGCTCTTCCCCATGGAGCTGCACTGCTGCTGCCTTCAGGGTTAATACACCTCAAGGGAGCATTCTGAGCAGTATCCTATTAAACATGGGTAGTACCAAATGGATCACTGCTTCAGCAAAATCTCAGCTCGTGCTTTTGTATCCATACCTACATCAGCTTTAGAAATCGGATGCCTGGACTAGCACTGCCATAAGAAATACTGCACATCCATGAATTGTGGCTGTGTGGTATATAAACAGTGTATGTAACTCAAGTCTGTGGAAGAAGGGTTGGTCTGTTGCACCCCTGCAATGTGGTGCTTGCATGACACATCAACTTTTTTTATTGTAAGAATGATGCATTAAGCTGACCTGTTTCTTTATTTGAGTGACTGCCTCAGCCATGCCTTACCTTGTGGTAAATTTGGGTCAAACCTTTGATAGTGTTTCCATTATAGTTAAGGAGTCCAAATAGGGCCTAAAACATTGTGTTGCATTTTTTCTGATTGTTTTTTGTCTGAAATGTAAAATAGATTGCTTTGACATTTCCAGAAAGTCTTTCTAAAGCCAGACAGAAAAATAATAGAGAATATTTGATTCTGTTTTTTGGACAGAGATCTAAATGTGTGAGGTTGAATACTTATATGGGTGTGATTTTGGTTCAGATTCTTTTGGCACTAATACTGAAATATTTGGATTGTTCTACTTAGAACATTCTAAAGGATGCATCCTTTTCTTCAAGCTGGAGTGCTTAATGCCTTTTTTCTGTTTTCATGGATCTGATCAAGCTAGTTCATGTTCATTCTGGATACTAAAGGAGATGTTTAGAACACATTTGAAGAAGTTGATGGTGATTACATCTGCTGTAAAGAAAATAGTAAGGTCTGTAGCCCTGTATTAGTTTTCCTTTACTGTATTGCTCTCGACTCCATATTGTAAGTTGTTCAACCCACTTCCAAATTTTATTTCCATCAACTTCCTTAATGGCTTGTATGGTGTTTGCATAGGGGTTCCAGGATGATGGATAACTTGGAACTAATTTGGAAGCTATTTTTTTGACTGAGACTTAAATCAGGCCTATTAGTGCAGCCCAACTTCCCTGTATGGTGGTAACAAAACACCCTCGGTAGGCACGGGTTGAGGTCCTAAGATTTTGTTGCTGTTAGAAAAAGGTCTCTTTAACAAATTCTTTTCAGTGTTTCAGTTGGTAGAATTCAGCTGAATTTTGCAACAGGACTTAAGTGAATGCTGGTGATCTGTTTGGACTTAGCTCTGGCACATTTGCCATTTTGGAAACCTAGAGGGGAAAAGCATCATTGACAGTGCACAAGCCTCGGCATTGGTCATGCAGAATAAAAGGTGAAGAAGAAAAGGAAATCATGGTTGTGAGGGTTTTCCAATGTGAAAGGAAAAGGAAGGTCCATTTTAGGGTCTAAGGCCAACTACAGGATCCTTTTTGGGTGTTTTAGAATAGTGTAGGTGTGATGGCTCTCAGAGCAACATGGTGTCTTGTACAAATATACAGAGAGCTTTAAATGCTCCTAAATCTACTGGGTCTGTGCTAAGTGTGCTGAGGGCCTGTGTGCAAGAATTTTTGGTGTTTCTGATGAAAACAGAGTGTCACCAGAGCTTAGGTGAAGAGCCATAGACACAATGAGAGAGTATTACCTGTTAGCAAAACATGTTGGCTTTTCTGGCTTTCTTCCTTATCACCATTGGAATGTGGCTTGGCTCGGGGACACTCAACACCACTCCACCAGATATGGTCCATGGGTAGAGAAAGATGTCTGATAAAGGAGAGGCAGATGAAGGCAGTGGAAACAGCCCCTGTGCAGGGGGACCTTGGGATGTAATGAGATAGGACAGGTTTCTGTAATAGGAAAATTAAACATGTTCTGAATTAACCAAATACCTGTGATAGTGTTTGCTTGATACAATATCAACAAAAAGTATAATTCCCTTATCTGGTAGATATCTTCTCTGTTTTCACATGCTTTGTGGCTGGAAAGTGCTTCAGGATGGCTTCTGTGGCAAGATTTCATTGCTGCAGCAATGGCCAAAAAATCAGCTTTCTATCACTTAATTGCAAAATACATTACAAAAATCTTTAATTCTTCAATTAAAACTGGAGACATTTTATGCTGTTGTTCCCATTAGTTCCTTATAAAGGGGGTGAGGTCTTGGCAATGTAATTCTCCATCTGTTTCTTACATGTGAATGCAGTTGTTTCAAAATCCATAATGTGCGAGACCTGCTTTACATTCCGCTCACAAATGCCTGAGTAATGCTATAAAAATGATGTGGAAAAAAATCAAGCTTCTTTTCATGCTGATGCACTGTAAGTCAAACGTTTGGATAGATTCTGAGGTCAGAAAGGATCGTTATGGTGCCAGACCTACAGGCCACAACATTTCACCTAGTGATTTCCATATGAAGCCAAAGAACTAGGAAATACTTAAAGGAAAATCCGCTCTAGTCTTGAGATGTGCCAATGCAGTTCCTCTAAGAGGGGTCTCTTGAGTGTGTTTCCATAAAAAATTAGAAACAGGGAGCTTTTAATGTGAATCTAACAATACCAAATTTAATAAATAATTGTTAGGTTTATTTTGTGCTATGTACTAAGATGGTGACAAAAAATAGGACAGGAAAAAAAAGCTTTAAATTCAGAAAGCTCCAAGCTTCAAAATATTGATATAAATCCATATCACAGCTGTCATGGTTTGACATGTCAAACCACAACAACAAACAACTTGAAATAAGAATGAAGAGTGACTGGGAGCAATCAGCACCTTCTTTGTCAAGGTAGGAATGTCTCTGAGGTAATGAGAGAGCTGACACTTGATTAAAAATTGAAAGAGATTCAACCCCTGTTTAAGCAACATAATCAGGATTCAGATGGATGTATATTTTCAGAAATGTTATCTCCTGTCCAGTGGCAATACTCTCAAGTGTGATCAGTGACTTTCAAGCATGATTTTTCAAGACATTCAGATTCTATGGCTCGTAAATGTATAGATGAATTTCCAATCTCTTAAAAGTCACCACCAGCTTTGTCCTGAAGTGAGGCTCTTATCACAGTTAGCTGTATTTGAAGACTAAGTCTTTAATTTTGTACTGCCTTGAGGGATTTCTGTGATTCCCTGACTTGATGGTTGATTTTGATAGATACAAATGCAGTTGCAGTGTGCCATAGATGTCCAGATTTTTTTCACATATGTTTAAGTCATTCTTTGATAATAGGTCTATAATTTACCATTTATTTAAATAATAAAGAATAAATTGGAAATTTGTGTTAGTAGAAGATTAGAGCAAGAGGTATATTCTAACTCAAAATGCTAATGATGATTGAACTCCATATTTCCTACAAAATTCAGCTGGAGAGATGATAAAATGTAAATTGCTCCCTAATAACACCCCATAAAAACACCTAGATTTTCTCCCTTGGACGATGTACACATTTCAAAAGAAACTTGGGCAATGTTAGACTTTGCACAATCTCTACTGATCCATAAAAGATGCAATGAGGCTTTTGGATGGAGAAGCACTAAAACTTCTGTTTCGATTTCTGTGTGGTAGATGTTGTTGTCTCCACTGAAGTGTCTCTAAAATCTAAAGTGACTTCAAGCACTTAATCTGGTAGTTTTATGGCCAAATGTACCCAGCTTCTAACTTTCTGCAGAGTCAATATAGCAGGACAATTTGGCATTCCTAGAAAAGAATGGGATTCCTGGCATTCATCTGAGAGCCCACTCCCTGCTGCTCTTTGACAGAGCAATCTAATTGCAGGTCATGGCTCTGGATTCTGCTCTATTCACTTCCCATCCTTACCCATCTTGGACAAAAGCAGAGACTGGCCTTTCCCTAGGATATTTCTGACTAACAGAACTTTTAAAAGAGATGCCAGAAGTCTACAGTGTGCCAGTGGTTATATTGGTGTGCAATAGCTGGGAGAGACTTTTTGGATGGTTCTCACTCAGCCGCACAAGACTGGTCACTGCGCAGGATGACTCTGAATGAGTCCTGCAGGAACTTTCCATCTTTGCTTCTCCTAAACAAATTGTCCCTTTCTGCTCTGGAGGACATGGTCCTTTCTTTGGGGACAACTATGAATCTCATTGCTGTAATCGTTTCTGGTGGAGCCCACAGGCTAAACATAAGTTGCCTAAATATATGTTGTGTAATTACACCTTGTGTTAAGAAGGAAAGGAATAAGACTTTTTTTTCTCCCCTCCCCATTTAAAATGTTGTGATGCCTTTTTGGACTTCCTAGGAAGTTGTTGGGTATTTTTTTCCCTCTTTGCTTAGAGAGCTCCATTATGTCCTAGGACAGGTTTTGGAGTCTAGATGTCTTTTTATTAATATAGAGGTTTCCCCCTCTTAGGCTTCCTGGGAATTGCAAGGCATTTTCTCATGAATTTTTGTGCCATGACATCTGACAACATTAAAAAAAAAAATCTATATACATATATATAAAAAAAGCTATGTGTTCCTTGGCTTCACCCACCATGGCTGGTTGCCATGTTCATTTGTTGGCTTGAAGAGCTGCTTGAAGGACTTGACAAGATCATAGAAATCCCCTTTCTGTCATGCTTCCTCTGGGAGAAAGTTCTTTCAAGGCTAAACCCCTCAGAATATTCCAGAATAGAGGAATTCTTTCACAGATCTACCCTTTTAAATAGAGCTCACTGTCTTTTCTTGGGAAGGAAAAGTGACAGTCCCCTAATATCTCCATCATTGCAAATACATGTGATACAAGCCTTTTTTAATAGCTGGACTAACCCTGTTAGTTTTTTAAACTCTTCTTGTTCTAATTGCCAGGAAACCTTTTACAGCTCAGTAAGAGTCAAGCACTAGGGTTTTCCCAAGCAGAGTTGTGCCAGGACATTTAGACCCTAATTCCCCCCACATTACGCAACTGTTAATTGGGAAAGATCAGCAGCAGACAACTCACTATGGGACATTCAATCCCCACTTCTTGTAGCAGCACGTATAATCTTTGGGAGATGGTTCATGGACTCTCTGCTTGCAATACTTGGCAGCTCCCAAGCAGCTGCTGGGCTGGGAAGAAGTCTTGCTGATTGTCAACCTCAAGGGTTTAAGCAAATATGCCTGAAACATCTATTTGTGGAAAGAAAAACTCCCAGCATTCTTGCAGCACCAAGTCCTGGGAACAAGCAGGGATTTCAGAGATCTATACCAGCATGACCCTGTGCATCACAGGGTGTTTCTGCAGCTTGTGTCAGGCAGAAAGACTAAATCTGTGGGCTTTGTGTACTGCAGTCACCAAAAGATCCTTGTTTGGGTGACTGTGGCTGTAGGATTGAAAGCATCAAGAGGATAATCTGAGAGAAACAGAGCTGAGAGGGGAGCTCATCAGTGCCTGCCAGTATCTGCAGGGAGATGCCAGGGGATGGACTCAGGCTCTGCCCTGTGGTGCTGAGCAGTAGGACAAGGGCAGGGGGCCCAAACTGAGGCACAGTGAGGAAGAATTGCTTTGCTGTGCAGGGACTGAGTGCAGGAACAGATCACCCAGAGTGGAGTGGAGTCTCCCTCCCTGGAGACATTCCTGACCCATCTGGACACCCATGTGCTCTGGCATGACCCAACTTAAGCAAGGAGGTGGGACCAGATACCCCACCCTGTGATTCCTTCCAAAGTGACCCATTCTGTGCCAGAAAACTCCTCACTGGCAAGCTGCAGGAATAACAGGTTATGCTGGTACTGCAGATGTAGAGGAAAAGGAAACAGAACAAGACCAACAAAGCCAATTTTCCCAGTGAACCAGGTTTGCTAGGTCACTGTTTGATCTAGAATAATGTAAAAGTGGAGCTTGGTTATTCTGCAACCAAGTGAACCTTCAGTGTCCTCTGAGATCAGATCCTGGCTCCAGTCTTCACCTTTGTGGATGGCCTAGACCAGTAGGTTACTGGAATAATAGAAAGCATGTAAAATGAGAAATCTTCCAGAAAATGTGCATGTCTTTTGGAATTAATTCTCTCCCAATTTTGCTTCAGCTCTTCAGGTTTGCACGTCCATCAGCATCCAGTCCTACATCTCCTGCAGTTTGATGCTTTCAGAATTTTTGCAATATTGTCACAGCAGCTGGTAGTAATAGTATTGTGAAACCTCCTCACACCAACCCATGCACAGCCTTAATCCCCTGTTCTCACTGGAGGGATCATCTACATGATTCCATCCATGGGAGAGTGGAATCAGACTCCTTAATGTGTGTGAAATTCTAAATATCTTTATTTTACTTTCCCTTTATTTAGCAGTGATGTCAAATATAAATAGGAGTCAGGTCTGCAGTAACCACCTGAAAGTTAGGAAAAAAGATATTTTTTCTAAATTGTGGTCTTATTTGTCTGTCTTGCTGCAAATGGAAGTCTTTGACAGCTAGTTAACATCTATTTAATTATTTGCTTCTAAGGTTCAAATAACTAAGTGAAGTCAAAGAAAAAAAAAAAGAAGGAAAATTAATAATAATAATAAATCTTTCCATGTCTTTCTAATTGAAAAAAAAAAAAAAAAACAAAAAACCCAAGTAGATCCAAGCCTGATGGATCCAGCTTCAAAACCAGTTTCTGCTGTGACACAATCTTTCCTAAGGACATTTAGGTCTGTTGCTGCTAATAGCATCAAAACTGTTAAAATGGATTTAAGGGCATAAACTGTTGTTGCTACAGAAATAGCAGTAAGCAAGTAATTAAAATGCACAACTTTCTTAGGGGAATGGAAAGCATTGCAAGATGCAGATGTAAGTCATTCTTCCTAACTGCAATAGTCCGTGTTTAAAACAGATTTTGGACTTAAAATTCATCAATCTTCTGTAATAAAATGAGAGTGGGCTTTGGTATTGAGAGCCTAAGCTATTCTTTAGGCTTCACTGACAGAAACCAAATGAAAACCAGGCAAAAACTCCTCGCTAAAAGTGAGTCCATCTGGGGCTGGGAGGTAACAATAGTCTACATCATGGGGAAAAGCTGAAGGCCAGCCAGGACATCAACAGGTAGATCATGTTTCCACAGCAAATTTGAGTCATCAAAACCCTTTCCTCTCCCAGGGGGAAGACTGGACAGCAGTATGGCCACTTGCTCTTCTTTGGAATTATGACTATAAGCCCTGGGGATCGATACGTACCTGATAGACAGGAGGGAAGTCTCTGCATATCAGCATGAGCCTACTTCCATCTCATTATTCCCTCAGAATGGGTGTTTCCATCCAGGCCATTACTTGAGATCTTTTGACTGAAATGTGGGCACACAGGTCTTTCCTCCCAAGCTTATGTTACATTTCCAGGACACTCTTTATAAGCATGGTCTGGAATTTGTTATCGACAAAGGCAGGATAAAATTGTGCAAAATTTTTTTTCATGTTGACCTTGATATTTTTTCACCACTGTTACCCCTGATTGCCTGTTGGTTGTCTTCCATTACTCTTGTTGAAATGACAGAAGTAGAGGGGACAGCTATTAACATTGATATGTGAAGTAAAGGTCGGGTTGCAGAGGATGAGGAGGTGGGAGGGAGGCAATGGTGTTGGAAGGCAGCAAAAAGGATATTATTTTGGCACGGTGTATAATGCATTTATGCCTCTTGTCTTCCTCATACTTATGTGGCCTGAAATTTGTTAGGATTCCATTTCTAAGGCTAATGAGATTCTTCACAACTGAAAGATCAGAAAAGAAAGAAAATCGTGTTCATAAAATCAGGGTAGAAGCCAAATGGTTTTGGGGGCAGCATAGGGTGGAATGTAGCTGCCTCTCAGCATTTTTTCACAGTTTTTCTCCTCTGGAATATCTTGCACCTTCCTCTGAAGGGCTTGTGTTGGTTGTTGTCTGATCATGACAGACACATCACTGGTCCAGTCTGGGTTCCTGTAATTATCTGTTTATTTAGGGCTTGGTTTCAGTTGCAGTGATTTGGAGCAGAGCTGTTATTTTGGTTTCAGAATTAAAGATTCTGAATAAATTAATTTGATCTGTCTGCTTGACTTTTTCTGTTGGACTGCCCATCACTAGGCAGTCTGGAAAGCAGAGGAATGGCAATACCCACACTGTTCCCTATCCTGGAGAGGGAGACCCTTTTCCATTGGTAACTTCACACCAAGGGGCCAATTTATCAAGGAAAGGAGAGGATTCTGGTTCACTCTCACACACAGAGCTCACTTTACTACATGCAGAGCCTACACCCTTCCAGGAAACCATTGTGGAACCTGGAACTGTCCTAAGCAAACCAGGAGACCTGGTCATATTGAACTCTAATACTGAATTTTTCCACTGTAACTCAATTCCACTCTGGCTTGCCAAAGGTTTCAATCACCAGTTTCTTGTTTTCATGCTTTTATTCTGCAGTGCTCTTGACTGTAGTAAAGAGTAATTAAAAATATATATGAATATAAAAGAGCAGAGGATTATAAACCAGGGTAATATTTGTTTAAAAATTGCATATGTCAAGGGATTTTAAATCATTTTACAGCCATTAGTGAACTCGGCCTGACAATGAATTGATAGGGTTGGAAATAATTATTTTAAAGATCTACTGCAGTGGTTAGCTGCTGGGTGAAAATAAATATCCCTTTATTTATTGGTAAAGACAGATGAGTAAATCTATTACACATACAGGGTACTTTAAAATCTCTCTGCCTAGTAGCCAGTTAGAGGTCAAAATCAGGTTTCCTATCTGGTAGTGCTTGGTCAAAGACGTGTACAGGGTGTTAATTTAGCTCAAAGATGTCTGGGTAAATCTATAGGAAGGAAGTTTGCAGACAGGAAGGAGGGGTGTGGATGGGAAAGGCTTGCCCTGTGCTGGGCTGCATTGAATGCAGTCTCAAATCACAGCACATGGATAAGAAAGAATTTAGAAATTAATGTGCAATCTTGAGAATTAAATTCTCTATCGAGCGACCTTAGAGTCTGGCAGCTGTTCTGGAGCTGATAAGGAAAGGACCGGCTGAAACGTTCCCATGGAAGGCTCTGGTCCCTGGCTGGCATTACACGAGCTGCAGAGCATGAATCAGAGTCTAATTCTGTCAGCCAGTGATAGGGCCTGTGAGGCACTGGCCTGTGCCTCAGCTGAACAATATGCTCCTTGAGTTATGAGAATCGTGGAGTCTCTTTTGCTTTTTCCCCTTTTTTTTCCTTTTTCCGCCCCTCCTTCAGCCTGTTTTTCCCACACTGCCTCCTGTCCCTTTCGTTCCAGAGCATGCAGGGCACCAGTGGATGTGTGCACTAGCTTATGTGTGTGGTGTATCAGGGTGCACTTGGACATGGCTGAGCAGAGCCCTGGACTCGCTCCCGGTGTGTGGGAGCAGCCCAGTGCCGCAGCACACCCCGACCATGCTTCTGGCAGCCGGGCTCCGCGGGTAACAAAGCCATGTGTCCTGGCCTTGGGTGGGCAAATCTTAACAAGCTCCGTTTGCACAGGCACTGAGTTGGAAGTGGATCTCCTCCCCCTTTTCCCTGTTTTTCCAGCCGACCCAGGGCCGGTGTTATCGGGCCAGCCAGGCTTTCATCGCGGGTGACAGAGCAAACATCACTGCGGTGACAGAGAGTAAAAATGCTGGGGGAGAAATCACTCGGTTTACTTTAACCTCACAGAAACTAAACTGTATTAAACTGAAAGTATTCCATTTACTCTGCCCGAAGCCAAATGCCAGAGACACATTAGAACATCTGTTTGCGTTTATAACCTGATTGACTTTGCCAATGATAAAATGGATTTTAATATGATAATTTGAGTGCCCAGAGAAGTAGTATTAAATAGTTTTTGCCCTGGGTCACTAATCATTTGAGTTTTAATCCAAAGCTCCCTGAAGTCAAAGGGTATTTTCTTGCTGTCAGGCTTTGGGTGAAGTACATTTCTTCCTGAGGGCCATGTAAATGTGTTCGAACACATCGTTGCTAGCACAGCAGTTCTGCTGGGTAAGGATTCATGCTGAACAGAATTTCTGGTGAAGTTTCAACATTTCTGACTTTCTCTGTTTTAAAAGAATCAAAATACACAAAGCAGAAGCCATGGCATGTTATCTTACTTTACATAAAAACACTGAATTAGGGAAAATAGGGAAACATGATTTTAGTTTGCTTCAGTGTTGGATGAAGGTCAGTAATCAACTCATCAATTATCTAATCCTCTTTCAGTAAGAAAGCAGGCTGAAAATCCCATCAAAAGGCCTTTCTCCAAATATGTTTGCTTCAGTATGTTTTTCTCTTCTGGATCAAAGAAAATGAATTAATTGTACCACATCTTGGGCCTAGTTCTGAAGGTGTTCTGGATTAGCAGTGAATCCTCATAAATAGAGGCTTAATGTGAGGTTCTTCAGACAGATTTTTGGTTAGCAGTTAGAGTTATATATATATAAAATGTAAAAATATAAATATATATATATAGTAGTAATAGCACCTTATACAGGTGCTGTTCTGTAAGGGTAAGCTGATACCCAAATGCTGCACCAGAGAAATGCCCATCTCTCCTTACCAGAACCATCTGCAAATGAAGTTTCCCAAATGCTGATAGGGATGGTTGAGTGTGAGAATGTGTGATGCTGGAAGCTGGGTTTGCAGCCTTGCAAGGCAGAGTACCACAGGTATTTGGTTGGTTTTCCTTGGCAGAGTGTGTCTGCTTAGAATGTGGGATTAATGGAGGCCTCCAGCTCAGAGCAATGGGCTGTATTTTCCATTCAAAGGTGACATTATTCAAAGGTTCATGAGTTTGTATGGCATAGGAGATATTTGGGACTACTCCTATCTGAATTCTGAGCACAAGGCAGAGATTGAGTTTCTGATGGTTTAAGACAGGTCTGTAACTTCAGCTTGAGCTAAAATGTCAGAGATGCATCAAACTTTCTGGTCAAGAGGTGACAGGAGAATCTCTAGGCAGGTTATTACTCTTGAGTATTACACTGCATGTTTACTTTGACTTTCAGCTTCTCTTGTTCAGGACCAGGTTAAGTTTTTATAGCTAATGGTGTTGATGAAACTTTTTGATTAATGTGTTAAACTTCTTCCACTCTTTAGATCATTCATCAACAGAATGAATATGAATGGGAATTTCATGCATGAGTATTTGCCAAATAGTTCAGAGGATTTATTTTCAATGAATGAATTATTTGCAGCCCATGCAGTTTGATTCTGCTGTATGATTTTAATAGGCTAAAATCTTCTATTTTATTAATACTTTCTAAACAGTTATTCTCTGCTGTAAATTGAAATATAAAAATGAATACTAGTTACTCTGAAAAGAAAAATTAGTATTGATCTAAATAAGTAGTTTAAGACAATTAATTATTTGTGATGCAAGTAAACACAAAAAAAGAGAATGCTTTAAAACAAGATAATGTAAATCCAAATGAAATCAAGGCAAATCAGGTAACTGAATCGGTTTTCTAACAAAAATATATAATGATTAATAATAAGCCATTGAAAAATCTGGTCAATTCAGTGTCCTTGCTAACCAGTATGTTTGCATGCTTGTGAGTTACCTCTCCTAACCAATGTCTGTGGCCACTTTTAATGCACGAACTGGAATCACATGTCCTGCAGCCCAGCTTCCAGGCCCTTCACGTGGACAAGATTTCCTCCTGGCTGGAGCCTGCCAGTGAGGCCTTCAGTCCTACTTTAGCAGAACTGGTGCCAAGCACTCTTTTGGTGCTATGAGTGTGAATGGATCTTTACAGGAACCAAGCCAGGGAAGCCCCACACAAGCTGTGCAACAACACCCATGGAAATCAGATTTTGATCAAGCTAAGACTTTAAAAGGAAACAATCTGGACACAAATAGTTTTAATTTTTTCCCCTTCCCCCTTTCTAACATGAGGCATCCCTTCTCTTTTTCCCGACATAGTTTGAGTGAAATGTCTCAGTAAGCAATTACAGGATTTTCTCCAGTGAGCAGGGATCTCGCAGCATGATGTTTTTCATCTGGCATGTCTTTGTTGCTCTCATTGTGGGCTGTTGTGCTGAATAGAAGGCAGACATTACTCAGAATGGGAGCGGAGATTGTCTGAGCGCTGAGGCCTTATTTGCAGTGTGTGCCTTGCCAGTGGAGCCTGCCTGTGCCTCTCTCCCATGCTGCAGCCCCAGCCCCTCACATGGGTGCTACAGGGCTGAGACAGTGCACAGGTCCTCTGCCTTACAGCAGGCACTAACGCTGCACTTTTTATTGAGTACACCATGAACAAGTGAAAGAGGCAATCACTGAAACTCGATCTGCTTACCTGCTGCTCCTACAGAGCACGAAATTGAGGTTTCTGCCAAACATTTGGCAGAACAAGAGGTACACTTTCTTTTTTTGAACTGCAGTGATTCTTGTTCCAATAGAAAATACATAAATGAAAAATATGTAGCTAAATAAACCCTGAAACACTTTCACAACACTTACACATGTGTAAGTCTGCATGAGCTCTGGCCTTAGTTGCTCAGTTGCGTTAGCGTGAGCCATGCTCACATTGAGGATTCCAAGTGGTACAATGTGAATTGTGCAACAGAAATATCCAAAACCAGAGAATTCAAAATGTTTTGCTCACTCCTGTCACCTCTTGTCACCTGGGTTCATTCACACATGGTGTTCTTCTTTCCATCTTTGACAATGATAATGTGCCATTCATGAAAATGCCTGGCTTTACAGAATATAACCAGGATGTTGTGCTTCAGGGAGAAATTGGGCTTTGGTGCCATTGTTCACTGGGACAGCCTGCCAATATAAAACAACCTCAAAGTGGAGAGAATTTGCCATGATGGCCAAAATTAGAAAATATGGTGATGAAGAGTTATCAGTCCCACCTCCCTTTCTCTGTCTTTTTTCCATTAAAATTCTTACTTAAGGCAATTTTAAAATAGACTCCCATTACAAAGCATAGATACCCCAGAACTTGTTTAAACCAAATTTGTGCATGCTGAGCATGCACAAATATATGCTCTTCTCTTATGAAACAGTTCCTCTGCATCCAATATTTATTTGCAGCAAGAATACGTGCAGCTCATCAGAGGGTGTGCATAACAAAAGAAAAAATACATAAAAATTGGCAGTTGTCTGAGTTAGCATCAAGCCAAATGCACAAAGCTGAAACTCTGTCAGTGACCCAGGAATGGGTGCAGCACACCCAGAGGGGATGTGTGTCCCCAGCTGCCTCACACTTGTGAGGCACTGAGATGAGCAGCAGCAATTCCTGTGACAATAATGACAGTCACACTGGATCTGCATTTAGTGCTTTGACTTTAGGAGCAATGGGTAATGAAGTGAATCCTGCTCTTGAAATACGTATATTTTTTCTGATGTGCCTTATTAAAACCACAGGTTCATTTTACTCAGGTCAGTGAATGGTGTCATATTTTTAACAAATCAATTTAGGATAAACCTGAAGAGTTGCATCAATTACAGCATTTAGAAGGCAGTTGTCATTCAGACATCTCTAAGCTGCCCATATCTTTTTCAGAATATCTGAATTTTATCAACCCTTTGGCCTGGGCTGTTTCTCAGATAAGTCACTTCATCAGTGTGATTAATTTTGTTTGTGTGGAGGTGTTGAACATAAACTTTTTTCATAAAATGCTTGAAGACCTTACAAATGCTATCCAGGAGAAAAATATTACCCTAGGCAGCTTGAAAACCTGAAGCTGATTTCACTGTAGAGAGGACACATCTAGTTCTTGCAGAGGCCAGTGAAGCAGGCAATGTCTAATAAAAATCCCAAGTACAGGACTTGGATTTAACTCAGGCTGCAGTGATTAATGGTTTAAGGTTCCTGGCGCAGTCCCTGGTGCTAGGCATGGTGAGAGACATCCTGCTGCTTAATAATCCTACAACTGAGCTGGATTTTGCTTGGCAAAATACAAGGTGTTGCAGATGATCTCATGTGCCCACCTTACTACCAAGTAGAAAGAAAAAAGTATAGGTTAAAGGTTATTTTAAATGATATTTGAGAATGTCAGAGTGCTATGGATGAAATGCAATGCTCGTGGTGGGGCTTAGCCTCTATTTCTTAATGCTGAGGTGGAAGGAGCTGTTTTTTACACTGAGCTGGAGAATTTGAAAGTCTAGCAGGAAGTGATGGCTACAGGATACAAAGGGGTGGGGGAATCCATGAAGTTTTATTGCTGTTCAGTAAAAATGATCACATTACTCCCAAGTGGCAGAGCTGCATATGTAGAATAGGTTTTCATCTGGCAACCAACCTTGAAAATGCCATACCTGACTGTGCATGATACAGGTTTTGTCTATGTCTTGCATCTGTGGTACCTCAGTGCCTTCTCTTTTTTCTTCCCTTTTCTCCCTTTTCCTTTATTATGCAGACATTATTACTGGATGAGTACTGCATGAATTCAATTTATTTTAAGGTTTCTTTGCTAGAGATATTTATGTGCTGACTATTCTCATATTGTATACTCTTTTTGTTAGAGATGGCACTGAATTCAGCTTATGAAGTTAATATTTCTGAACTTTACATTTTTAAATACTATGATTTTGGTTTTAGAGTTACTTGTGTGTGTCTCCATCTTAAGAGCTTAAAAAGCCCAACAAATTACTTGTGAAGCCAACTGCACTGAGACTCTGGGTTTATCAAGGATTCCCTTTCCCCAGGCAAGCTGTATAATGAAGGCTGTGCAATGCACACTGCAGTTTGGGAGCACAGAATCACACAAATTTGGTGTTAACACAGCATGGGAAATCCAGCAGAACAGTCCACCTCAGGACTTCTGTACTTTTTCCTCCTGCTCAGCTGCTCTTTTGCCAGAAAGCCAGCTTTCTTCAGCCTTCCCTGTGACCCAGGTCCCTTCCCTGTAGAGAGGGCTCTGGAAAACCCAGTCTGTTATTCTCCAGCACCATGGCTCTTCTTTGCTGATGGAACGCATGAACTTGATTTTGGCTGTTGGAAAACTTGACTTAGTTTCATTTTGGTTTGGCTGAAACCTTCCCGTCCTCCAATTAACAAACATGAGATTTTTCCTGAGATGTTTCCCTCCCATCTCAGGAGGGGAGAAGTGTCTTGAGTCTGTTGTTAGTCACTGGAGTAGGAGAGGGGAAAGCTGTGCACTGCAATTCTCTTTCCATTACAGACTTGAAGGGTGTGATTTTTTCCCCTCTTTCTCTTTTGGAAACTGAAGAATTCATCTCTGCTTTTCCTTGGGGAAAGCGTCTTATGGTGAATATTTTAGAGCTGTTTCAGTATTTCATGTTCAAACTTGGACAGATTAGAGCTTTTTGGTTTTCTTACCCGTGCTTGACATCACTTTGGCAATGAGAACTGCTTGGGACAGCCTGTGAGAGAGTCTGTAGAGAATTCCTGCTAGAATGTTGTGCTACTCTGCTCTCTACTTTGTGATTCTCCCCGGCAAGATGTGCATTAGGAAAAATGTATTCCAGTTTCTTTGTAACTAGCAGTTTTATTATGTCTCATAAAAAAAAGAAAAGAAAAAGTAAAAGCAAAAAAAAACCTTCTATACTTTTATTGTGAATTCTGTAGTTCTTACACCTCAATTTCCTTAACCTAGCAAGCACTTTTTTTAACCAAAGCATCTCAGTTTTAGGGAAAAGCTTTTATATCTAAAGAGGTAAAGTACAGAAGGGGAATAATAACATGTTAAACATGTATTCACTGAGGGATTTTCAGGCTTGAGTTTTTGGGCCTTTCAAGGTCAGGAGCACTAGTACAGCTTAAAATAACTCATTTCAGTAAGGATCATGAAGCATAAATTTAATACTGCTTGCATCTCTTACAGTTTTTTAACCTTATATTCCCAATCAGCAACCATTTTCAGAGGTTGATAGGTAAAACAGTGTTGAAATCAAGCCAGGAAGTTACAGACTTGGACTGTTTTGGGCAAGAGAAGGGAAAAATTTTAGTGGCTGGTGGTCCATAGATAAAGCGTTTTGCCAGTGATCACATTTTATTGGTTTGAATACAGATCTGAACTTCAGTCCCACATGAGTCATGGTTTCTAACACGGACAGTTTTCAGCTCAGATTCAACTTCTGATATTTAAACTTGAGTGCAGACTTTCTCAGAATATTGCAAAGATGAACATGTTTTGCAAGTTGAGGGTTCCAACTATTAATTTTACAGCCATACAATTTTGGGTAGTATTTAAAAAGTCTAAAAGCTTAAAAGTGATGCATCAAAGAATGTTGTGGAGGTTTCTGAGAACGGGAAGTTTTTACAAGAATACTGATAAAGTGATTCTGTGTCCTTTTAATTCTTTTTCATCATTCAGTATAACTTCGGGGCTGCTTGGGTAGAATAAATTGTATCCATTTAGTGAATTGAAATAATTCAGTCTCTTGGGGGGAAAAATAGATTTTCTGGCACAGTTTTCAAGATGCTGATTGCAGATAGTGGTGTGCCAAGTCAGGTTCTAGCATAGTGATGATCACTGCCTGTCTCCAGGGAATTTTTCTCGGGCTAAAGTTCCAAGGCAGTTAGCTACTTGGACTTCAGCAGGAATTCTGATCTTCTCTGAACTCTACTGGAAATCAATAGGCATTCTGCCTGGGTTTGGATGCCTGTAAAAGCCTGAGCTGGTACTGTGCTGTGCTTCAGACACCTTTGTTAATCCATCCATTCTCTGTACCAAAGTACCCAGAAGTTTAGGGGTGTGCCCCAAAATGGACACCATTGTTTTACCCAGGAGACTGCTCCACTTCCATGGTGGGAGAAGGGGTGCTTAGATAAATAGTCTGTCAATTTGTTAAGCATGAGGGATCCATAAAAATGAAAGTCGTTATTGTTGCAGCAGGAATTTCCCCACAGCAGAAACAAAAAAGAACTGACTTTCATCCATAAAAATATTGCAAGTGCACCACTTGTTTGCCCCTCACCTCTGCTAGCCTGTTTTATGTAAGCCGTTCTCCTTTATGAGGGCTTAGACGCAGAGCACGGGCGTGTTGATCCTTGCATCCACAGAAAAATTCTATGAGCTAAACACATGTTCTACCACTGGCATATTGCTGCTGTCCTGCCAAAACCCTCCTCCGTGCTTGGCTTCTGCGGCAGTAAGCATGGGTGGAGGAAGGAAGGAACAGCTGGGAGGCGATGATGGTTTCCTGATGCCCTGCCCCACCCGTGGCACAGGTTAGCTCAGTTCTGAGTCTCAGGCAGCTGGTAGAAATTCCCAGGAGACTCTCCATTCATCCCTTGCTTTATCTCCACCCAGTACCTGGCACACATACTCTGCAGCAGGCGGCCCCTGCTGCTTCTGCTGCTGAAGGAATTGCTTTTCCCAGTTCCATCCTGCCTCCTTCAGCTCTTTCTCTCTTTGGGATGTTGCTTGGAAGAAGAAAAGACTTGTTTCTGTTCTTTGGATTTGAGGACAAGTTTGATTTTAACAGGATTTCTGTGCATGGAGTTTTATCTGGAAGCCCAGGGGCCCCCAGCTGATTTATTCTAGTTATTTGAAGGGTATATTTCTGGAAATAATTCTGGTTAAAAAGCTGAGGTCCAAGAAGCGCAGAAAACTATTCACTGAGGAGGTAGAAAAAAATATGCTGAGAGAAGCAGAATAAAATTTCCAAAGAACACTGTCTACCTCTGTCCTGCTAGAAAGTTCACCTTTCCCAACACAGAGGTTATCTTGAGCATTGAATGACAGATAAAGCTTGTGCCATTTAAAATATTCCTTGTGTTATCTGCCAACAATACACCCTGCCACAAATTTGTCAGCCATTTACAAGGCCAAATTCAGAATCAGTCAATTTAGCCATCTGTAATGTCCCTTTGACTGATAAAGAAAGTGTTTCAATACCAACAAAGTGGTGAGACCAGTTTCACTGACTGATGCTGAACCATTTTATGGCCTAGCAGAAAGCAGAGTGAATTCTGGATCGAAGGGTGACCAATGCTAAACCCAGGACTATAAGCTGCAGTTGTCTGATGTCCTGGTGAAGGGTGAGCCACAAACAGAATTATTGGCTGACATCCCTGGTAAGCAGTAGTAATAATAAACATCTGGAGGGTTTGACATACTCATGGTTGCCAGTAAATAATCCCTGGCTCCAAAGCAATTCCTTTGGAGAAGCAGTTTGAGATATGGAGAATCTAAACAGTAATTGTGTGATGGAATGATGGACAATACCCTGATAAATCAGGACCGTTTGTGTGTTACATAAATAATGAACAGGGTCATAGGAAAAGAGGGGAAAAGGGATCAGGTTGTAGCATTCAGTGACAGGAGTCAGCCATGGAGGGAGAGAGGGAGGGAAGAAGAGGCACCAAGTGGCAGCCCATCCCTCTGGAGCACCTACAAATGCATCCCTTCATTTCTCACAGGGACCAACAGAAAAACCAACTGAGTGTGTTTGTGCAGCCAGGAAGAGAAATATTTCTGCCCGCTGAGGATTTAATGCAGATTTCATTGAGTTCCATCTGAATCTCCCAGTAACTGCTGAGAGACTGGGATCTGGCCTGCCCAGCTGCCTGTTTACATCCCAACCTTCAAACATGAATCCACGAGCCCAAAGCAGCACTTCACACTTTGGTGTTTACTGCCAGCCATTCTCAGACAGAGATTCTTTTTGATGAGTGCCCCAGTTATTTGCTTGCTGCAGCTTTCATCCTGTTTTCTGTGGCCGTCTTGTCTACTGGATATCATGAACACACTGGTAGTGCTGCTGCCCTGCGTTGAGGACACCTTGGTCTGATTTTCTCCTCTCTTTTCCCCCTGCCAACCCCATTTGAGGCTATCAGGGCCTATGTGCAGATGAAGTCGGTCTCGTGCACCCTTACCAGCATTATTCTCTTGCATTACAGCCTCATACCCAAGGTATTCATAACATAATTGAGGCTGCTGGGAGCCCTGCTGCACAAATCCATGGGGCTGGGGCTGCTTTCCTTTGGGTAAACCCTGTTGACAGGCAAAAGGTTGCTGCTTGTAGAGGCAGGTTCCTTGCCCCAGTGCACATAGTGCTGCGGATACATCATCAGATTAGTCAAATGTCTGTGAAAAGGAGCCTGTCTCCCAGGTTCCAGTTGCTCCCTGCCCGCCTTTGATATTCTTGTGCTTGCACAAGGAGTTTGACCATGCTGGCATTACACAGGCCTGGCTCACAGAGAGCTCATTGTCTGCATCCTTCTCCCAACAAAGCACTAAGGTGTGGGGCTTAAGCACAGGCGTGGGATGTGCTTCCCATCTAAATAATAAGAGATATTTACTGTCTTTTAGCTTCAGTATCAATAACCTGGTAAGATAGCTTTTACTGAAAGGAAAAACAACTGATCTATCCAGTATTTGGGGTACATGGTTTTACAGTTTAGAGCTGGAGGGCCACTGCTCAAACAGTGCAGAGCATAGGGGTTTCCTGTAAGGAGTCCTAGATTAATACACACCCAAGTATTCATTAAATGTCATGTAAGAATTAAAAATAAAAACAAAAAAAAACAACAACCAAAAATGGTTTGATGATACCGATAGTGTTTTATGCACAAAAAAGTGCCACAGGTGTCCTTGTCATTGCAAACAGCACATGCATTCACACAGTCTACTTCCTGGGCTTGTTTAAAAGGTGGGGTTTTTTTGGTTGTTTTGTGGTTTTTTGCTTTTTTTTTAACCATGGAATTTTGCTGTTTTTTTTTTTTTTCAAACTTTTTTGTTGTAATATTTAATTCTAAATGGTACTGATAAAATGTAATACTCATGCTGCATTTACTATGTCTAGATCCCACTCTAAGTAACATTGTATTTAGAATTTAATTTTTTAAAGACAACTTTTTTGAGGACACCTTCATACTGAAGAAAAGTTTTACTTTTTCCAGGTCAGAGCACAAAACATGTTTTGGAACACTGAAATTTCCCATTTCAGGGCACAGATCCTGCTTTCCAACCAACTCTTGTATATGGGCTATGAAAACTCCTTCTGATTTGCCCAAAGAGGACTTGGCTCATGATCCCTTCTGAAGTTTATTCAAGGGCAAAAGATGGGGTGATTATTGTGAAGAAATCTTATTTTGGTTCATTCCCAGAAGACCAAAGTAAAAGCCAGAAAACTGATGCTGTCTCACCCACCAGCTGTCATTTCCAACCCAGATGCTCCACATTCCTTGCCAGCTTCTTGCTGGGGGAATGGGACGATGAAGGCAGGGCTCAAAAATAAAATAATTTAAAGAAGAAGAGAAGGAAAGTTGAATATTGTTTGTGCAAACTATGATTTGTTGCAAAGTGGAACATAAATAGTAGCCCTTGGTAGCCACAGGAGTCATGTATTCCTGACATCATGACAAACTGTGTCCAGCTTTGCACATTAATAGAAGTGTTTGATGATAAATCCTTTCTAGTTTGTGGGTATGGGGATCTTTCCATTTCGTGTCTTGAGGAATTTCCATGTATAGATACATGTGTGGTTCCCATCACTCCATTAACCAAGCACAGATTAACAGAACTGTCCTTGCAACATTTGGGTGATAAAATGTTCCCTCCTCTTTAGGGATGCAAAAGAGGAGATTTTTAAAGGCCTTATCCACAGCCTGTAAGCATTTTTGTGGGAATCTTTTCCTTTATTTCAATGGTCGTGGATCATGTCCTTAGAATCTTGTCTGAGGGAACTGCTGTGATGACTCAGTCAAACTATACATTGAGTGTTTGATTTTTTAAATTTTCTTTTGTCCAGCAATAAAATCTGATTATTCATTTTCTACAGTATCTATACTATGTTTTAAACTCATAGCTTTGCTCTTAGTGCATTTCCTCTCAATAGAAACAGAGCAGAACAATAGCTCAGGTCTTTATCTTTCAAACTTTGTCAGTTACAATACAGTGCCTAAATATATTGAAATATTTCAAAAATTGCTAGTCCCAGCTGGCCTCAAAGCCTGGATGTGTAGATCACAGTTAAGATAAAAGTCACTGTGCTCTGTCTTTCTCTTTTTCTGCATGAGTCTAGATACTTTTCCAAAACCATTATTAAGTTTACTATAAATACTTGATCAAGAAATTTATATTAAAATTATGCAAGAAGACAAATATTTGTTGTCCCTAGCACTGGAAATTCAAATTAGTTGCTTTACAAAATACTGTACTACCAGTACAGCTTGCATTTAATCTTTAACAGGAGTCTAAAATGTGGTTCCTTGATGAAAGCTGGAGCAATCCTGATCTTTTCCTGGTCTTTGAGCTTTGCTGTGTTTAGACGTTGTCAGCTCTTATGTGAGTGTGAAGTGATGCACAGCGAGCAGTAGTGACAGCCCACGAGTAATAACTGAATGCAAAAGCTCCAGACTGAAGGGATTTCACCTGATACAGAGGAGTTTTAATTAGAACTAATGGGGTAAAACTGAGAAAAAGGCATATGCAGGCTGGATGTCAGGAAAACCTTCCTGGTGGTGAAAGCTGTCATGGTATGTTCTCCCATGGGAAGCAGCAGTAGTAATCTGTGGAAGTTAAATCACAAAAAAAAATAGACTGTAAAGATGGAACTATTTTTGGGCTATGAGGACTGGTTGATTTGACTGCAAAGCTCATTACTAAGCTTCTTCCTCCTCAGAGTCCCACGATTCATTTTATTTTCCTGAGCATACCATAGAATTATAGCTTGGTTTGGGACAATAAACCAAAATTCATAGGCCTGGGAAAAAATTATTTATCTGTTCTATCATTCCATGTTTATAAATGTTCATTTAGGTAACTTAAAAAAAAAATCCCATATAAACATTTTCATGGTTTTTTCAATTTTTCATGCATATGAATTAATAAAAAAGAATTAATTCCTCTGTGGCACTGAGACTTTGTACCATGTGTGCTTAATGTTACAGACTTGACCAAAGAGAAAGATTATTTCTTCAGCTCCATATGAACTGTGGTAGAACCCCCTTCAAATTCTGACCTCAGCACTAAACCAGACATTTCCAGTGAGGTAACTTCTCTGGAGTGGGCCACAATGAAGCAGCAGTGACCCAGCAGTGTTTTCAGTGATCACCAGGTTCCTTCTTTCATGCCCCAGATGCCTGAAGAGTGGTAGAACCGAGGCTCTGACTGTGACAAATGGTTCCTGCAGGGTGCAAAATGAAATGGTGCTGCTTTGTGAAGCTGCATTGTGAGCTCTTGGCTGAGACCATGACAGAAACTATTCCAGAGAAAAAAGCCCCAGAGAAAAGAAATGTTAAAGATGTCTTCATTACCTATGCAGATGAGTGAGTTTCATTTTGAAAATAGAGAATCCCTGCTTGATTTCTCTTGCTGTGGAAGTCAGGGACCAGTTGTTTCAGCTGGAGTTATGAAACAGTTTTAGTGGGGACATATATTTATACAATATGCAGTTCAGTGACACTTGGAGTGAAGCATTTGGGGGTTATGGAGAACAAATTATGTGCAGGAATAATGATTTATCTGTGTCACATTTCAGCATCATATGATAGGCCTTTCTTTGAAATCATGCACTGAAAACTGTGTTTGTCATTCCACATTTCTAATAAGAAACACTTGATAGAAAGTAAACCCTGTTCCTTTGGAATGTCATATAATGAACTTTTTCTACCTACCCCAACTTTTATGCCATTAATCTTATGCTTTCCATTAGTATTTTCAGTCTTATTTTTTCCTTAGGTAGCACATCCCCTTTGTCCTCTTCAACAATTAGCAGAAATTCAGTAATTTCTATGCTGGGACTATAAAACAGACACTATCTTAATTTGAGAAGTCACAAAGCTGCTAATGTTGTACATTAAGCACTGAGAACTTTGGGCATGGCATTACGATATTCTGTTCTCTATTCTACCACAACCACTTCACGCAGCTCTTCTGTCTCATGGAATGAAAAAAAAAAAAAAGAAAGAAAAAAAGGGAGGGGACTTCTGAAATCTGGGATCTTGTTTGCATTTGCCCAGATTTGCTGAGGCATATGGGAACATACATTGACTGTGCAAGAACTGAATGTCCTTGTGACTCTGTCCCTGGGGGACCATGGTGAGACTTCTGGTAACACTGCAAATCAGGATCCATGGAACAAAATGCTGGATTTTGTCTTAGCACTATTAAAAGAAATAACATTTTAATGATATGTGCTATTGGCGTAATCCTTCTAAAATGGACAATGATTTATATATTTCATGTGAGGACAGGATTCCGTAGGGGATGACTCATTGTTTTAGTCTGGAATCATTCCAGTGGGAACCTTTTTCAGAACTGGTTGATACATACCTTACATGGTCTTAGTTTGGGATTTTTTTTTTGTCCTTCATATTGTCTGATATGTGTGTGTAGCCTATTAAAATTAAACTGCCTCTTTCCCTTCCGAGTCAAATCCAGTTTGTATTTACCAAGACCTTTTATGGAGAGGGAGTGTGTGTGTGTGTGTGTATATATGTATAAGAAATACATGTATACATAAATGTATTTATGCATGTACATATACAGAGGAGAAAAAAGATCTACTGCAAAGGCAGTGTTTATTTTTTAGGAAAGGGGTGAATTTTGCTTTAAGCACATCTTTTCACATCTTAGTTTGACCCAAAAACAACAATTGCCAGCATAACTGCTTCCATTTATAGAAATAATTCCATACCATAGATTGTGGGACTACATGGATGCTGTGGCCTCTGAACACTGAATTAACAGCCAGTGGGAGCAGGACAGACTTGGATCATCTGATCTGGGAACAGACTGTCTTCACTCGCACTCCTGGTCTTCGTGGCACATTTTGTCCCCTTTTTGAATTGATGTTGCCACTGTTATGGATCAGTGGAGTCAAGAGACTTCTGTAGCATGGACAATAAGGAACTGGGAAGCAGAGTTGCCCTGGAGAGTCCCCTAAAGTGTTCCAGTAAAGGGCTTACTGCATCCAGGATTTGAGGTCATCTCCATTAGTTGCTCTTTCTGAAGATAGGTCAAATATTTGCCTTTCTTTGGTCACTGAAGACCTCCCTTTGTCTCCATAACTTTCCATCAGTGATAAGAAAGTATCCCTGCCATGTCACCGGTGGTCTCTGCACTCTTGTCCCATCCCTTCTGGTAGCATGGGGACCTCATTTCTTAAGAGATCCCTGACTTTTCTTTGACTGCTTAGAACTTCTGCTTTTGAGCTGTATTTGGGAGTGAAAAGGCTGAGTAGACCTTTCTGGTGAAACCTGAGGCACAGAAAACATCATGAGCCTCAGCCTTACCTGGGTGTGCTGTTGTAAAATTCACCCATCTCTTCTGATGGCTGAACCTCTTCCTTTTCTTTTTTCTGCTATTGAAGTGATTCTAGAAGTTCTTGTAGTTTTTAACATGCCAGTTTGAACTCTTTGCCTTTACTAAAAGCATCCTTTTGTGCCTGAGAAATGTTTCTGTGTTCGTCCTTTGTAGTCTATCTTTGCCTCTGTCATCTGTGTATGGCTTTTTGCACTGGAGCTCTGTCAGGATTTCCCAGTTTAGCCAAGCTGCTCTGCTGATATGCAGAGCACAGGGGTGGGGCTTTCTCATGCTGAGAAGAACATGACCCTGGAGACAATCTCAGTCTTTCAGAAGCCACAGGATGCCACCCACCAGTTCCCTACAACAGGCACCATCTGCTTTCCTAAGATTCAGGGTCTGTGCTCTGCCACTTGCTTTCCTTGTGTATCTCAGAATCTTGAATTATGCTGGATATTAGTAAAAGGCAAAGGTGATTCTTTTGCATGTGGGCCAAAATGGTTAAAGTTCGATTAAAACACTTTGAATATCAGTTGCAAATGTCAGATTTTTTTGTACTAAGTTCTTCCTGTGCATCACATTACACTGGTAGTGCTGGGTTAATGGTAGAACTTGATCTTAAAGGTCTCTTCCAACCTTGATGAATCTAAAATCATGGAAAACAGTGACTGAGGAAGAGAAGTTTGAAGAATCCATTCCAAAAGACACATCCAAAACTGTAGTGTCGGCCAACCAGCCCTAACTGTGAAAAGATTTCCAGTTTTGGGGACCAAAGTCTCAAAACAGCAGGTTATGAGATTTCACGCTACACGATTCAAGTTTAGAAGGTTTCATCATCACCAGGTCTGTATGAGAACCCCATCCCTGATTTGGTCATGAAACCAAACCCCAAACCACCAGCTAAACTTAATTTAGATCTGGATCTGAGCACCCACTTCCTTTTCTTCATTTCCAACCAAAACAGGTTTCAGTTTTGGTTGGTTTGAATTCTTGATGAAATCTCTTGTTGGTTATTGTTGACTTTTTCTCCCATCATGTCTGTGATCTCAGAAAAACCCCAAACAACAAACAAGTGAAAATCTCAAACCCAAAAACAATTCCCCCTCCTCTTCACAGGTCACATGTTTCAATTAACCAAACTACTGTCAACAATTGAAAGTATGACCAAACAGTGGTGGTTTCCTAGCCCTTGTTTTTATAGTTATTAATTATATTTGGTTTTGGTCCTAAAATGACATGTAAATATTTCATAAATCAGGTGAATTTGTTGTTTTTATAATCACATTTTATTGGATAAATGGCAGAGTATATTTAAGTGAGCATAAATTCTACCCAAGTATTTTAAGTGCTTGTGTTAGCAGTCTGTTGCAGATGTGTTTATTAAATCTGGCACACAGATAAGGATTAAAAACTTGTTCTTCCCTCCAAGTACTATGGCTTAAAAAGCAAATATTGGGAAAACTAACACACATCTGACTTAAGGCTCAGTTTTGAGTATAAATACTAATGACTTCATTTAAATGAGTAAGAGAATTGGATAGTCAATATAGAAATAGATTTATTGATCTTGCTCAGGTTTGTATACCCTCATGGAAATCTCAGATGCCTTTGAAGCATATTAATTATAGGAATTGAAAGCCAAGTCCAACTTGGATTTTGTCTCTGATCTTATTGCTGCCAAGCACCTTTATTTTCGGACATTTCTACCTGCCTCAAATGAGCACCTGTCATGATCTTCTTAGAAAAAACACGTATGTGCTTTTTCTTCGTTTTATGTGGTCATGCAAATAAATAGAAAAATTGGCAACTAAAAATGTTGTGGTGTTCCCTTTGGAAACAGTGAAATAGATGCTCTAGAAGTAGTCAGCCCCTCAGACTGACATCTCTGGAATACCCAAAAGGTGTTCTCTTTGAACACATTTGAGCATGAGTGGTGCAATGGAGAGGAACAAAATCCTGAACTGCAGATATAGGTAGGGAAGATATGTATTGTAACACACCAGAGGAAAACGTGTGGAAACCCACAGTGCCAATCTGTTTAAGGGATTAAATAGATTTGGACTCTGTCTCTTCCCAAAGCAAGTGAAAGAAGCTAGCAAGATATGGCCAAAGTTTTTTTCTTATTCACTGTGGGGAAGGAGGGACTGTGGGCTGGACAACAATGGAGAATTAGTCTGTGGTGTGAGGATATAATGACTGGAGGTGGAGAGGGGAATCTGGAACTTCTGGTGGTTCTCAGTGGGGTGCAGCTTAACCACCTCCCTTTACTTCCTAATACACCATGTAGCCCTCATACACAACAGTCTTAGCATGAAATGTTAATATTTTATTACTCAGGGCAGAGGAAGCAGCTGTTCTTTTGGACTCTGTTCTGATCTGTGCTTTGAGCGAACCATCCTTTAGCTTGGTGGAATTTGGTGAGCAAAACCAGAGCCCGTGCAGGGCTGCCAGGATCTGCTGCCCAGATGGAGGCATTGAAAACAGGGAGCCCACGATTTGTTTGACATGACAAATTCACCAGCACTAGAAAGCATTTTTTAAAAATGATGATTTTTAGGGAGTCAGACAGTGTTTACATACACAATACTAGTCTGTATGCAGACAGAGGCTGGCATTATGCCAGATGCCTACAAATTCAGAGCCCCATCCTCAGCTGGTATGTATCACTGTATCTCCATTGACTTCAATGAACTGGCGCCAGTTTACATTAACTGAGGAGCTGTTGCATTATGTGGAACGATTTCTTTCCCTCTCTTCCTTTTTTTTTTTTTTTTTTTATGAAAAGCATGGAAATGTCATTCTTGGTAGCTCACAGGACCCTTATTTGGGAAACCTTCCTCTTCTCCTTTGATATACTTTGTTTTCTCTTTAGATGATTTCTAGTTCTACCAAATTTAAGATGTATTCACACTAATTTTCTGAAGGTAGTATGTTGGGGGTGTCTTATGCTTCTTGACCTGTCCCTGAGGGGCTCACATAGAATTTTTTAAGTTGAAATCTCAGAGCTATAGGGTAATAATTCCTCAGACTTTGATTAAAATATGCATTCTATCACTGAAGTGGCATCCCTTTCACATTGCTGTGATGCATAAGCATGTCCCACAAAGAGCAATCAGATAAATATTTTTGGTCATTTCCCAGGAGCTCATGGAAGCAGTGGCTGAAGGGAGACTGCTGACCAAAAGCAGCAAAAAAAGATCCTTCTCCTAAATTTAAACTCTCTCAAGGCAATATATAATAAAATGAAAGCTGGCTCAGGCTGTGATGCTGTTGGCTGAAATGGGCAATGAAGTCTGTAATCAGCTTTGTCACACAGTGCTTTGGCCCAGGAAATGTACATTTATGTGTGTAGCTTCCACACCTGTTTTTTCATGTAGGAATAAGTCCAACCTGTGTAAATATTTCCTTTACACAAACACATGTTCACATGTCCATTCAGTATCCAGTGGGTCTCACAAAACTGAGAATCTTTCCTTTCCTGAACAGATTGAAGGGTTCTAATCTAGTAACTGTGTGTAATTGCTTAAGGGATGTTTCATATTGGTTTTGAATTTCTTTTTAGAAGCTTCTTTGAACTCTAAGGATCCCTTTCCCTAAGTTTTTCTTCCTTAATCATCATGTTGTCTCTTATCTTTGAGAAGATGGATGCTTTGGATACCTTCTCTGTTCTGTGTAAAAAATCTGCTTTATCTTCACCTTTGCCATAACAGTTTTGGACATTTTCCAATTTTAAATGAACTTGTAGTAAGCAATGAGTGTTTGAAGAAGGACTTCATGTCTAATACTGAATGAGTGTCTGAATTTTTCCTCCTAATCTTTTGTTGCTCTCTTACCTACCCTGTATTTTCTCATGCAGTCATCTTGAGTCACATACCCACAGTCTGGCCAGATGTTCAGAAGGGCTCTGCTTCTATTCTGGCATTTTAATAAGTAGCCAGATTTTTTCAAGTTCTTTCTATGTGTCTGAAATCAGAGTTTCTGGGCAATGTAAACTCTCGAAAATTAATTAACATGCCTAAATCAGAGAGAATTTTTTTAAAAGCAGGCTGAGATTAGGATTTTCTGAATTACTCAAAATCTATGTAATATTATTTCCCTACTATAACTTGTCAACTTGAGGTATCAGCAGCCTTCTCACAAGTGTTGTGTTTTCCTTAAAACTTAAGTGCAAGGGAAAATTCCTAGATATAGGGAGGCGTGGAAAAAGAGCAACTGTTGACAACACAACAATTCATTCATTTCCTAACATCACAGGTCACGTACTGTATTTTAAGTCAAACAATAAGGCCATTGTTCGCACGGGGAAGCAAGCACAGTTTATGTAAAGGTTAAAAGACTGGAAAGGTTAAAGGCTGATTTGTTTTTGGCAAAGTGTGGTTTGCTCCTCTCAGGTGAAATGGAGAGGTTTCATGCTCTGGCACTTTGCAGAGGAGAGGGGAGACAGCTGATGTTCTTTGCCACGGCCAATCTCGCCTCACTGTTTCCTTGTGCTGTATCCAACTCCAGTTTCCAGCCCTGTTGTAAACTTTGGAGGGAAGGCACTGCCTCCTTCCTGTGTGTTTATATGGTGTCTTATTCCATGCAAGCCAGATTTCATCCCAAAGCTTTCTTTTCCTTCATGACATTTTAATAGGTACAGGGAGATTTTCAGTGTTCTAAAGGAAGGATCAATATCCTTCATGTTTGGGTGATATTGGCTGCTTAACTGCCCTTTGGAATCTTCTTTGGTTTTTCCACTGACAGGCAGCTTGGGTTGGGAATTTTTATTGAGTCACTCTCTAAAGCTTGTTTCCTTAAGGGACTTTGGATCAGGACTTTTAGTTCCCCATCCACTTGCATTTATCAGCCTCTGAGAGGAATTATAAGGATCACTCCACATCAGAAATCACTTGTGTCATGACTGATAAAGTGATATTAAAAGCTGCAGCAGTTGTCATCAATCAACTCCTATCTTCTCTATCAGCTGTACTTGTCAAGTTCAACTTTTTCTTTCTAGAGTATCCTGCAAATGATATTTTATAGCCAGGCTAAAAAAAAACCCTTTCTTATTAAATACTCGCTTTGTTCTAGATTGAAATTTGAGAAAATAATTTAGAACTCCTAACTGGAAGTGAGGTATACAAGTATTTTTTTAGTCAAAGGTGTGGATGGAGAGCTCAAATGTAATTGATGTTCATACTAGCAAGCACTAAAAAATAGTCTTTTAAATTATATATGTATTGAAAAAAGTATAGGGAAAACTGGGAGCCTGTAAGATACTGATTTTAAAAGTTAGTGCTGATGTTGTTTGTACAATCATGTAAATGCTACAGTTCTGTCATTAAGTTTGCAAAAACAAGTGTTCAAATTTTGGCAGCATGAAACAGATTATTCTGAGACATTTAGGAGTCTAATTGTTCAGAGACACAGGTTTCAGCAGTTGTTTATTCAGGCTGGCTATTATTGGCTCTGCCTTTTAGCTCCAGTGGGATCTGAGAGTGCAGGCACAGAGTTTGTGGTGACTGGGAGTGGAGCTGTGGCCCAGCCCCATCCCTGATGGGCTACAGCTGTGCAGGACAGGTGAGCAGTGTTGAAGGTAAGGAGCCATGGAGTGCCCAGGTGCACTGAGCAACCCCAGAAGGGAACAGAGGGCACACAGCTGCCATGCATGAACGTGAGGGTAGAAAAGGTTGGGCTAAAGAACAAGAAGGGCAGATGCTTGCAGCTTCCTGAGGTGGAGTGATGTTAGTCTGTATGGGCAGGTACCTGAAGCCTTCTGATGAGGTGTGGGGTTACTCTGTTTGTGTGACTGCTTAAAGCCTACTGAAATTGTGTGGTGGTACTCTGTGTGTCCTGGCCATCTTGACTGTGACATGAGAGTTCTCAGCATTTCTGAAAATCGGCCTGCACTACTGCAGATGTTAGAACAGGTACAGAAAACTTGGGTTGCTTTCCAGACTTGGCTTAGCACTTGCATATACCTAGTGTGCCATGTTTTTGTACACAACACTTTATAGGAATAAGAAAATGCACAGTTTAATAGACCTGGTTTAGACTTGCACCCGTGCTCCTGTTGTGCAGGGAGCAGTGAAATTATTTCCCTCTGTTCCAGCTGTATTTCCCACATACCACTGTCCTGTCCCACAACAGGTAAAAATAGAGCCAGGGCTTTGGAGGCTGGCCTTGCTGTGAGAGTATGATGTGAAATTTCAGTATAATCCCACTGCAGCCATCTGTTTACACAGCCATGCTGTCCTGGGACAGAGTCGCACGGATTGCAAGCATTCTTGCTGCGAGGAATCCGGCTCTGACAGGAATAGCCGATTCCCAAAGCTCAGCTCTGTCTAGAGAACTGGCTCTATTACCCGAGATCATGGCAGAGAACAAGCACTCCTCCAGTTTACCATATTTACCATCAAAAGGAGCTTTCTTTTAGGAGTTGGAGTTCCCAGAGTGTGTTTTCCCAGGAATGTTTGGTTCAAAGCTGACGGGCAGGGCCTCGCTATCAGTGTGGAATGGTTTAGGTTGGGTCTATTCCAAATGCTCCCAGTTCAGCCTGTGGCAGAGACATCTCACCAGACCACACCAGCTCCCTGCACAGGGAAGTAGTTGGCTGAGTACTTTTATGGATTCATCCTGGCTAATATTTCCTGCTGAGAGGGGGTTTTGCCATGTGTACTTTCAGTGTTGGTTTGGCACTGGGCAGCATCTCCCTGCTGTGGGTCGAACCCCATGTTTAAAGGTACCCTCAGAGACATTTGCTTTGGGGGACATGATACCACACAAATAACCAGAAAGCTGCTGAATTTAAATGCTATATTTTATTGTCAAACCTCCTCTTTCAAAACAAAAACCTTCTGTGATTTCTCTGGTGGAGCACAGTGTGTTTGGTATGCAAGGGGGGACTTCTGTACATTAGCACACTCCACGTTTGGAGTATTGCCCCTCAGCCATACTCCTGCTGGGGAGAGACTACTCTGCTAGAATAATAGTTCAATGAAAATACGGTTCATAGCAGATGCTCAACCCCTACATAGCAATCACTGCCTAATGTTTATTTTGCAGTGGTTACTGAGAGCTGTTGAGTCACTGACATCTTTGTTGAGAGTCTTGGTTTGGGGATTTTTTTTTTATATAGTGCCATTTGATGAAGCTAAAATCTGATTCTCAGTATCTATTGTTTGTCATGGACTTTTAGAGAACTCCCCTAAATAAAGGCAGCATTAACTGGTTAGGGGCCAGTTAGCAAGGCCAGACAGAAACACCAGCAGGGTGTGTGAATTCTGACTGTTGTCTTCATACATGCAGAGGTCAAAAGGCTGTCACAGCATATGCAGATAACCACCCTTAAATATTTGAAAAAAGCATAAGTGTATTTTTAGCATGATCCTCTGCTCATTTTCAAAAATGACTAAGTGAATTAAGAATCTATATGCCATCGTTTTAATGCAATGTTATGCCAAGATTCTTTGAAAAGGTGGTTTAGGATCCTAATTTGTTTATCCATTGCTGGACACGTTAGACAGTGTGCCTAAGGGAAGAATAGGGTTGAGTCAAGCAATCTGGGTGCAATTGTGAACTGTCACAGAGACTTTGTACTGCCTTGAATAAGTCATGCGGAGATTGCCAGAGAAATGGATGTGAATTTACGGCTGGTGCCCACACTTTCTGTATTAGATTTTTGAAAACCCCCATTTACCCGTCATATAAGCCTGAAGGTGCCTCTCTTTCTGCTGATAATCTGCTGATGAATAATCTGGGTATCTGCTCATGGACAGCACTGCTTGGCTCTCAATGTTAGCAGCAATTCAAGAACTCATGACTCACCTCTCCTCCTGGGCTCTAGGGCCCAGCTTCTCTGGATGTTCCCTGTGTGGAAAGGGGCTCCCCTCAAAGGCATGAGAGAGCTGGCTCTCCAAACTCAAAGCTTGGTTTGCTGGTTTCTGAAGAAAAATAAACAGCCAGTAACCAGCGTAGTGGGTATGGGTTGGTTACTCATATGGTTCTTTCTGTTTCCTACCCTGGAGTCCATAATGTGCATTCTTGTGTCAAGAGCTACTGTTGATGCAGCACCACAATACCACAGATTTAAAAAGGAAGGAAAAAGAATCAATTAGATGCAATTATAATTAAAGTCTACTTACTGCAAGTTTGTTCTGGCTGATTGGACAAGCTGAATAAGAAATTTCTTGATCATGAAGTTTTGTATCATACCACCACATGTACAATCCTTTGTTTACACAGAAACCTCCATATTATGCTCTGTTTATTTTAAAAATCAAGTTCTATTTTTGCAATATAATGACATGCCAGTAAAACCAAAAGGAGCATTGGCTTATTCATTCACTCACAGCCTCCTTTTGTTAACATCTTTCTCCCTGGCAAATAAAATAGAAATTCATGCCTTCTAATAGGTTCATTTGTAAACTCATTGGGCAAATGAGGGGCAAGTGAGGCAGCTGCATGATTAGGATTCCTGACTTCTGAAAGAAGATTTTTGGCAGTGGCAACCAAGTCTTTTATTTGTTTGGGTTTGGCTGGTCTCTAATAAGGCCCTGATTTCCTCCTTGTTCTGGCTGCTGCTGAACTGCTGATGAGTGTGTAAGGGCATCTTGGGGTCATCAGGCTGAGGCTTTGTAAGAACTTGTGCATCCCAAAAGGGTCTGATTTCATTGGGTTTTACCTGGTTCCCTTGAACAGGATAACATGTCAGATGCTATTTTCCTGTAACTCTTAGACACTTCTGGGGACTTGCAAATGAAATCCGCTGCTAGATTTTCCCACTGTGGTTTCATCTGTTCTTCTGAATTCCGGTCAAGATGTGGTGTCTTTCTCAAATGGCCACTTGACTTAGCTGGGAGCTGTGGGGTTGATGTTTGAGCCAGTATCAGAGCTCTTCCACAGCGATAGGGTTTAGGCTCCTTTGGTGCCAAGGATGAGTGGGCTAGGAGGTGTTATTTTTAGGAATTGCTGGAGACTGGATGCTAAGAAGTGCAAGCTCAGCACTCCAGAAAACCTCCAGCAGGTTCCTGTCAAGGACTGGTAAGCCTGGATCTGCCTGTGCTTTTACAAGCTTTACTCTGAGAATGCTAATTTTGAACAGACCTGTATTTGTGTGGTGTTAGTTGTAAAGAAAAAAAAAAAGAAAAAAACATGGCAGAATTACTCTGTTAGACTACAGTGATTGTGTGCTTGCCCAGCTCCCAGGTAGTGTGGGCCTTTGCCTTATGAAACAACCCCACGTTTCAGAGGCTGGCACAATACGATTGCTGTATTCAGAAGCCCAGGCTTCTTGGAGTTGCAAAGCACCATCTATTGAAGAGTGACAAGAGATCATGAGAAAGTTTGTGGGTGTTTACAGGAATTTGCAAATTTCCCATTCATTTTCTATGAGATACTCGCACAGGCTGGCATTTCCTGACCCAAAAAAAAAAAAGAATGGGGGTGCTGGGAGGGAAAGAAAGCACTTGTCATATCAACAGTCATGTGCTGATATACCACCATTCAGAGCTGCAGGAGGTACAGAAAGGCTCTGAGAGGGTCCATGTGGATAATGGGAAAGATGCTCATGTGTCTGCACCCAGGCCAGTCTGGGATCTCGTGGCACGCTGATGGATTGGATTGCTGTGGGCATTTTGGAGATGAGGTGGTCTGTGGCACTGGCTCCTTCTGCACACTGCTGCTCTTGGAAGCCCAGATTGCATTTGCAGTTCCCAAGTTCAAACCTCAGCATACTGCACACCCACAGATTCCCACAGCTTGGGCCTTCAAAATGTGCACTCTAACAGAAACCTCCCAGTCCTCGTGTGCTTTTTTGTCCCCACTGCAGTGAACACCTTTGTTTTGAACAGAGGATGGAACATAGCTAATTTTCCCACTCTGATCTTGTCCCTTATGTGCGAAGCTTGGAGTGGAAAAGTTTTATGTTCTCCCACCCCCTTGATTGTCATTTGCAGTGGGACATTCAAGGCAACAGCACCTCTAAATTTCCTGGAAAATATTTTAGCCTTTTTGCCTGCCTGCCTCGGTTGTTCTTGTGAAAACAGGCATAGATTTTGCTCATTGCTCCTGGAGGAGTATCTTCACATTAATATCTCAATTAGTACAAACAACAACAACAATTTTGTGCCTATTCTCTCTTCTTTAATCACCTCTGCTGGTTTAATATTCCTGAATATAACAGAGCATGTATTTAGTGATCAGTCACAAGCCACAAATCTTTAATAACTTAGTAATTTGGGAACATCAATTAATGTTCACCAAGGTCCTTTTTAGTGAAATACAGGCCCATTGCTCTAAAGAACTGGAAACCTTAGTAAAGGGAGTAGAAAAAGGCTGGTGTGTGAAGGGAAATAAAGTGAAGGGGCAGTGGCCAGAGCTTCAGAAACAATGACAGAAAACATCCAAGTGTTGTTTGTGAAACTGCTGCTCTGTGTCCCTTTCATTTGACTTTGCTCATGTGTTTAGCACAGTGGAGCTTGTTCTTTCCAAAGCACAGCCTTCTGCTCAGCTGAAGGACATGTATAGTCCATCTGGGGCTGGGGACACTTCTGATGTTAACAGCCAGAGGTGTTGGGATTTGTGAGATATTACAGCAGCACTTAGACTTGTTCAAACTCAAAATCAGGAAAGAATACTTAGTTTTATCCACAGCAAATAACTCAGCAAGCCTGTCACCAGTGCCCTCCTGGTCTGTGCAGATACTGCACACAGCAATTCCTCTCTGTAGAAAGAGCCCATCAATAAAGGCCACCCGTTCTTTCCCAGTGAAGATCACCAATCCTTTGGTTGTCACAACTCCTCTGAGCCCATTGTTCCCTACTTCCTTTCTCATATAATAATTCTGACTTCCGTGACTTTTCTGTCTGCTCCTCTAACATGGATTTTAGAGACCCTACCACAGAAACAAAACTGAATCTCAATGATTATTGGTCTTCATTCCTTTCACCCTAGATGGAGTTGCATTTTCCTTTCACTCCATTTCCGTTTAGACTTTCTTTTCCAATTCCTTTAAACAGTCTGGCTTGGTTGCCCAGTTTGCAAAGGCGTCTTGTGTTCTTTACTGTGTTTTTCTCACACCCTTCTGAAAGCCACAGGGTCAAAACAATGCTTCTAATCTCATTTGAAATCCCTTGTGTACTTTGTTTAGTTATGTTTTTGTGACAGTTTTTTTGACAGATTTTTTTCTTCTAAGTGGGGGTTGCAGTTTCTTCTCAGGGGTTGAAATTCTTGTTTCATAGAAATCAATATAAAGCTTTAGTCAGACAAGGATTATGTCAAGAATCCTGAAAGAAGAAAGATTGTTATTGCTTCTTGTTCCCACATTTCTAGACTTTTAGTAGACTGTATAGAATTTTGAGAAATAGGAAAAACATTCTAGGTAAAAGTACAGATAAGAGCAAAATTTCTTTTAGCCTGTTTCAGAAGCATGGATTTGAAGTTTTTTTCAGATGTGTTGAACCACAGTGGATTTTTCCCTTAGCTTTAAATAGTACATTTGTTTTTTCTGCCATTCTGCCATCCTTGTTTATACTGAGTGTATTCCAAACCCCTCTGAAGTTAGTGGAAATACTCTCATTGAACTCGGTGAACTCACCTCAGAGTTTCCCCTCCACCTTAAGTCAGAGGCAAATTAGAAATGCTGCCTGTGGCATAGGAGACTGAGGGTTTCAGGAGAGAGGGAAGTCTGCTCTTATTCTGTGCTCTTTTCCTCATTTGATGGAATGCTGCTTTATAAGGCTGTAACAGGACTCTGCTTGTGCTTCAGTACCTGCATCAGCCCTCAATCTTATGTTTTTGCACTAATGGCAGATATTAAACCCATAGTCTTCTGATTCTTGTAAAATAGCTAAAGGTGATAAAAGCCCAAATACATGAAATTATATTTATATTTACTATTGAGCTTCAGTCTCCTTTTGCTGCTTTTTAAATCATTTTTTGTTTAAAAAATAAATCCATCTGGAATAGGTAGATTATAGTCACTTTTACCCCTTCCTCTGAACTATGCAGGAAAAACATTGAGGTGATGCTTTGAGTGCAAGCAGAGGTAAGAAATGGTGGTGGGAAACCAGCTATTTTTTTCTATATACCATGGAATTCTTATTTTGGACACTTGGCAAAAATTGCATAGTGGAAAAATTAGCATCATCATTGTGAGCTCTCTCTAAACATGGACAAGAACAGGTAAGAAATTAGAAATTAAAATAAAAAAAATAAAGGCAGCAGCACTTTGACAGGATCATTCTTTTGTAACAGGAAACTCATTCCTAACTAGAGCTCTGCATGAGACACTAGGCACTCCAAGCTGAATTTGTTGCACTAACTGTGCCCTGGGGGGTTGCTGACCAGTGAGGAGGATCAGCAGAAGAAACAATAAAGCATTTTTATTAGCCTTGAAGTCAGACCAGTGGGAATTTTCCAGAGAAGGGCCTACCCTAGTTCTCTTTCATGAACTAACTTCCTCCAAACTATTTGATAACAAGGGAAATGAAAACAATCAGAAGGAAGGGGGCAGGAGGCAGAAAGCCCTACTGTTTGTTAATTACATGGATGTTTTGGAGCTGTCAAAATGTGATAGCTCCACAGCATTCCTGTCAACCACAGGCTATAAGTGGTTGTGGCTATCTTCAGGAAACTGCATTGCTCTTTGGACCTAAACTGTATTTTGCCAATGACTTGCTGTAGAATAGTTTGGGTTGGAAGGGACCTTAAACACCCCATGGTTCCACCTTCACCTTCCACCAGACCAGGTTGCTGAAAGCTTCATCCAGTGTGGACTGGAACAACCCCAGGGAAGGGGTAGTGTTCCACTTCCATCCACAGCTTCTCTGTGCTGTTCCAGTGTTTCACCACCCTCAGAGCAGAGAATTTCTTCCTAGTACCTAACTTAACCCTGCTTATTCCAGTTTAAAGCCATTCTCCCTTGCCCTACCACCTCATCATGATGATCATTGCAGCCAAGGGTCTCAGACAGAGCAAAGGCACTGTACAAATGTGCACAGACACAGAGATTTCAACAGAAGAAGTGCTTTGAGTTATTACTTGTCTGATATTCTCATTGGTAGGGCTGTGAGGCTGACAGAGACTTACAGTCTGCTGCTGTCAGATCAAAGTGGTTTTGTTTCACTATCCAGGAATGCTGCAGCAGCATCCCAGTCATTCCAGGTGAGGGATGATGGACCTTTACTCAGTTTGCTGCCCTCTGCTTCATGCTCTGAGTTTTTTAATCTGACAGAAACAAAGATTAGGGATCTCTAAGAGTGATATTGGCTGCTAAATAACAGCACTTCTAGAAATTTCTTTGAGTTAGGCTTTTCCTTTTCTGTCTTTCTCTGGTTTGCTGTAAAAGCTAAAAGCCTAAACCCTTGATTTCAATGGGAAATAGATACGTGAATACCTTCAAAGATGTGACTTCAATGGGAAATAGATACATAAATACCTTTAAAGATTTGATTTAATGCTTCATCTAATATGCACTGAAATAACAGCATGCTCTGAATTGATTCTGCTGAGCATACTCAGATCCTTTTAAATTAATGCTGCAGCCAAAGCTTTAGGCACTGCAGAAATGTGATTCTAAACAAAGGTTCTTAAGGTCATCTGGTTTTTAGGATTGTCTTTCAGTGAAGGTGAAACTGCTTTTTTTTTTTTTTTTTTTAACCAAAGGCAAGAACTTTACAAGTACTTAAAAGTAGCATCAATGGTTCAACAAAACTTTTACTGCAACTGCTGACTTGAATTTTGCGAGGTTCTCTTGTATATCAAAGCCAAGAGACTTAGCTTATGGGTACCTCTGTGTAATTTCTTGACATTGGGTTTTGAAGATGGCCATCAGGATTTCAAAGCAATAAAGTTAATCTAACTGCACTATTCACTCTTCAGTGTCTTTTCATGCTTAAAATAACCCCAAATTATTTCTGACTAAATATGCTAGTAAAAAAACTGGAAATATTGCAGCTGATGAAATGAGGACAGGTTGGGCCAACTTTTTTTCTCTCCTTATAATTGCCAGGTATTGACTTCCTTTTTGTCAAGGTCACCAGAAAGCTATGGAAAACTTTAGTCCAGAATACTGGATTTACTGGCATTTCTTGAAGAAAAAGCGTGAAATACATGAAGAACTTGCAGAGTCTCTGCCCTCAAGTCTCTTTACAAGAAATTATTTTTGTGATTAGATGCTGGACCAAACTGCTCTGCAATCTTTCCACTGCTATTAACTGTAAATAACTTCCAGCCTTGCATTAACCCCTTTAGCTCCTGACAAGCAAAACTGTTCTGTATCTGCCAGGCCTAATGAGAGAAACAGATGAGCTGGGAATTTGAAGCTGGGTCTAAGGCAGAGTTCTTTTTTGTTGGGACTGTGTTTATGAATGCTTCTGTAACGCTTTCTCATTCCTCACTCCCCTTAGAGAGTGCAAATATTTTTATCGAGTAGAACGTTTTTGGGAAATACATCCATGGTCATGGCTGGATTTTGATCTTGTGCCTGCTGAAGCAAATGACAACGTTCTTGCTGGCCTTTGGGAAATGGTTGTGTGCTCTGCAGGCATTGACCTGAAAAGACTTTAGGATCTCTCTGACAGGCCCAAGCTGGAAAACTGTAACTCTAAATCCAGTTCCTAATTCTGTGTAGTTGTCCAAAGGCAGCAGGATTTCAGATATGAGTGGAGCCTGTAAATGCTAAAATAAAAAATGCTGATAGGAATAAAAACATGAACACATGTTGAGTTAAGGAGGAAGGCAGCTCTTTTTGAGCAAGTCTTGAGAGGCGAGTTCTCTAGCCCTTTCCATTCCCTTCTGGAATGTCCATGTAATGCCAAGATCATGTCTCAGTCCTGACTCCTAAATGCTCCACCATGGCTTAGATACAGAGTGAAACCTGGCTGAGAATTTTCAGATGCCTTTGTGGACACTAAAGACAGTGGAAACTCAGGGAAAAAGTCCATGCTTCAAAGCTGGTGATTATTTGGACTCTAAACATTCCAAGGCTAAAGATGCTGTAATACTATGGAATCCCATGTACCTGTCAGGCTGCAGCTGAGCTGGGCTGTGTTTTAAATGCTTCAGTCACACATATGAAGCTGAAGAGTGACCCTATAATGGCTGTAGGGGATGCAGGTGTCCCTGTGCAGGGCTGGTTTCCACCTCTTCCTCTTTATCCACTAGTGTTATGATGTCTCCTATGAAACACAAGAGATTTCACATTAAGAACTCTTATCAGAGAAATACAATATGAAGTGGATTAACTGAAGATCAATCTTATGCCACATATTATGGATGAGGAAAGTTTTATACCTACTCTCACTTTGCCACAAAAGAGGGAAAAAGACCATTAAAAAATTCTTGCACTAAAAACATTCCCAGGCACTCTTGAGTTCTTTTATTTTCCTTTTTTTAATGGGAATTATGCCACAGAGGCACTAGCTTATAAAGTTCATTAGGTTTTAAAAATATGTTTCAGCCTCTTGGTCAGACAAAATTAAAAATTGGCAGGAGGTCACATGGGAAAATTCCAGCAGAGCTGAAAAGTGGTTCCAGTCTTCCCATGGTCCTTGGAGAAGGATATTGGCTTTTCTCTTTCTTTCTGGATGTTGGACAAAGTTCTCCAATTCAGCATCCACCAGCAGAATATTACCACTGGCTTGAATGAAAATTAGGTTGTGTATCAAAACGATGAGTAGATATGTTATCACAAATTATCTGAACTGTACCCAGCTGCCCTGGCTGGAATGGTGGTCCTTACAGTTTTCCATAGGACTTTTTGTTCTCATTCAGGCCATGACCATCTGTAGTGAGCATTCTTCTGGATTTTGCAACCAAGTAGCAGCCATGGTTTCATGGTTTTTCTTTTCAAAACCAAACCTATCAGTTTTCTGTCTCAACCATGAGGAAAGAACCAAGGCCTCTTGAGGCTGTCCTATCTCTGCCAGTTACTCTCCTTCCATGGTGTTCCTATCCTCAAAAATAATCATAAACGTCCAAAATAACTTGTCTTCACTGCAAGTTGTGATCAAAAAGAAATATTACTAAATCTATATTCTTACTGCTTGATTTTTTTTTTTTTTTTTCAGGACTCCACTCCATGGGCTTCAAATCACTACCTGGAAAACTTCTGTGGCTGGAGCTGCAACAGGCTGATGGATAAATCTTCTATCCTATCCTCTTCGCTTAATCTGGGATTCTGAAAGATATTCACATATCAGAGAAGGTAAGTGCAAGGCTTTTTTCATTTTGTGCTTTCATCCCACAACTTGGTTGTGCTGCTTGTAAGGATGAGCCTGTAAGGTTTTGGAACCAGTCAGACTGGGGGTTCTGAAATGGAAATTGTTGTTTGTGCTGAACAGATCCCATTACAGGTTTGGGGCTGGGTCACGGGGCAAAAAACAGGTGGTTGAAATGTGCATAAAGAGGAGGGGAGATCAAAGGAGAAGAACAGGGAAAGGTTTAGATTGGGCGGAGTGGGAGAGGCTTGGTCTGGCTATCTAGTCCAATACAAATTTGATGCTTTGCTTTTCTGTCTTCTGTGGAGGCATAGAAAGGAATAAACAGTGAAAAAAATTAAAAGCGTGGTGATGGTTGTTTTCAAATTGAAAACTAAAAAGTCATATTATTGGTGCAGAAACCTTGGCTATGTATGGAGCCCAAAACTGTTGTAATTTTGCCTCCCATAAGCAAGGTGTCTGTGTATCCAAATGAAGTGTCTAGAAGAAAATCTTGTCCAGATTAAGCCTGAAGACTAATATTTGGTGCTGGAAAGATATACTTCTCTGCTATGGTTTCTTCCTGATGAATTTGCAAGTCTTCTCTGAATTGTTAATTCACCCTTTCAATTTAAAATTTTTAAGACAAAATGTTTTATTTTACCATTTTGTCTATGAGTGTGTGTCAGGGTGAAAAAGGGGGAAGGAAGAAGCAAGGGATGGAGATGGGCTCTTGTGTCTTGCTTTAAGGTCATGTGTTAAACACAATCCCTTTGAATTCATCTGTAGAAACTGTCAGCATCCACAGGGGGCTGCTGTGTCTGAACAAGTCTGCTCAATTTGTTTTTGATTAAGCATAATTATTTATTGCAAGACATGCAAGTATGGGTAATGCCATCTGAGTCCTGGCAGGGAAGGTGTGTGCTATGATTTGGGTCTGTCTTGGTTTAAAGTTATCTCCATTACCCTTTTTTTTTTTTTTTGACAAACAAAAAAGGGATGCATTTTTGCGATGCAACTTAAAAAGCAACTTATCCTGACCCAAAGAACAGCAAAAAGAGCAACCTTGAAAGGTTTCTATAATGGAAATGAAACAATCAACACAGAAATATGAGGAAGAAATTACACCCATTAAATACATCTAGACTGATGAATGATATGATGGCTGCCTATTCAAGTTGGAAATTTTACACATGATTGAAGCTTTATTTAGTCTAATGAAATGTGCTTCCTGAATGCTGCATCTGAGTGACGGCGTGACCTACAGCACAAAAGAAAGTATTATGTGATTAGACTGAGATCATTCTCATTTAAAGTCATTGTGATATAATTTTACGTTTTTAATTAGCAGCATATACTTTTGTATCCATTGCCTCTTTTATTGCAAATACCTTTTCAGGTCTTGTCCTTCCACAGGCTTGTTTGAAGCTCAGCACAGATTAACAGCAAAGGGGTTTGGAGTTCATTGATCCTTTTTTTTTTTTTTAAATCCCCCATGAAGTGGTGAATGGTGGGAGGGGAAGAAGCTGATCTTACAGAATAGGCTCATCTTGTGCTGAATTTTTCCTGAGTTCCATAATAGGACACTCTTCACATTTTAGCTTGAAATCCAGCTGAAATACCTTGTTTGGCCCTTGAAAATATTGATAGTGACATCTTTTAAATCAGTGGAATTAGAGTTATTGGTGGAGCAAATTATTCTAGAGATATTCCCCTCAACATCTTGGCTCTGGCAGCTGGGATTTCATGAGGGCTGTGGTATTACACTGATTTACATCATTGGAAGTTTGGATCTACATCTTCTACAGCACACATTTCTTACCCCGCTTCACCTTTATGAGCTGGGCCTTTACCTTGAAACTGTTTTGTATACAAGGCTGGAAGGCAACTCCTCACACAGAAATCCAGTGTTTAGATTAAAAGCTATTAAATCACATTTGACTCAAGCAAAATTTAACATGGTTCATAATACAATTTTATGAGCTATTGAGATTTCTGGCACCATAAAATGAGTTTGTTAATGGGTTTCAGCAGTTGTTACTTAAAGTGATGTTAAAAAGTAATGAAGGGGGAAAGTGAATGCAAAGGGTGAAGTTGCTTCTCAAGTCTGCAGTTCTTTCCTCTCCCAGAGCATTAGCAGGGGTAAGCAGGCATTAAACGGATTCAGTGTGCTGCCTTTGTGTGAAAGAGCTTGCTGCAGACCCCATATTTTCAGATGAATATGAACTTGCTGACCACAATCCTGACTTTTAGCTTGTTAGTGAGGTTGACTGATGAGCACCCAGGACCAGACAGATAAGCCAGGCACTTAATCTATCTACTGTATGTGTTCAGTCAGACTAAAGCTTTATCAATCATTTCAAACTGCATTTCTAGGGCATATTGTATAGCTTCCCATTACCATAAATCACTGGATTTGGAGCCAGTAGTAATTTAACCATCTCACTCGTGAGGCATCTGAAGGTGTCCATGTAACTGTAAGTACCTTAATTTGTGCCTGTATGGAAGATCCATAATTCGCCAGCACATTTTCTGGTTTTATTGCAGCCTGTAGGTGAAATTTGGGAGGGCAAAAGAAAAAAGTCAGGAACGACCTGACTAACTCATTGCATAGATAGCTTCTTGATCTGGCTTGTATTTTCTGCTCCAATGAAAAGAATAAAGTTTAAAAAGGGTATTATAAATGCATATGCCAATTGCAGAATAAAATCTAACGCTGAGAGACAAAAAAATTATCTTTTCTTAAAGGAGACTTCCCCATTTTTTGCCTGTCTTTTTATATTTTAAATTCTGTCTTAACACATACAGTTGTGTAGGATAATCATATATTTCACAAAAGCAAGGCAGCATTTTACAGGTAGGGATCATTTTTTGCCTGATAATTTTTGGTTCCATTTACAGAATTAAAGCTTCAGATGTGCTCAGATCTTTTTTGTTCTGTTTCAGTTATTGTCTGGCTTAAAATTCAGGACATGAGATTCAACAGCCATTCCAAAATCTCATGTTAGCATTCCAAATCTCATGTTAGCACTCTGGGTTGTGACAAACTTGGGTGCTTCCAACCACGAGAGATTTGACTCCTTTTGGAGCCTTGCTAAGATGGTCACATCTACAGGCATAGACAGCTGTCCAGCCACTGGTTCTGAGGATAAAATTAAATATCCTGGCCTAATTCTTAGAAGCCTTCATATTTATGTCATCAGAATTTAGTTTTCATTGGTTTTACCTATTTTTGTATTTTTTTTTCCCCTTGGTGGCCATGGTAAGTGTACATTGGTGCAGAATGTGAGAAGCTGGTGCAGCCCATTTGAAGTCATGCAACAATTGCTTAAGTTACAGCTTATCAAACCCAAGTTTTTTCATTATTTTCCCCTCAAATCACATTTTGTGGTCTATTAAGCATAATTTTCTGATAATTGGTGAAGTATGAGTGCATTCTCTATCATATATGGCTGGTCTTTTTTGGGCCAGGCTTTTTGCATTATAAACCTGTCAACAGATCCTGTTTTCAGCTCTGGTGTAGCACTGAAGGGCAGTTGAGGAGGAGACATGATAAAGTCTTTGGGACAAATTGCACATCACAAATTAATTATATGTAATGCTTGGCATAGCAGACATTAATTTTGGGGATGAACATAATACTTGTTTTCACTGCCAACAATTATCATCTGCTTTAAGTCATGTCTTGGATGAGGAGTGGATCTTGTGGTGTTACGGTAAAGGCACTGAACGTGAATAAGCAGACACCTAAGGGTTTAAGCTCTGCATGGGGAGATTAACTACTTGACTGTGGATATACTTCAGGTGCGTTCAGAGAAATTTGGTTTCCCATGCTAACTGCTGCGAACAAGGGGAACTGTTTCTGTGGGTTTCCGTGAGCTTTTGGACTGAGGCCCAGAGCCTGATCTCATACTTTGCCTGGAGGAGATTTCTGAGAACATGCAAACTTGGGCATCCCAGGGACTAGTGATGCCAGAGTGGTTGTAAAGGGCCACAGCCAGGCCCTTTATTTACAACTTAAATGACTTCCCCAGTGTGTTCTGGGGAGCTTTAGGCAGCTTTAGGTTTGTTTCACCTACTTAACATTACACTGAGGAAGAATCAAGTCCCCATCCTTTGACAGACAACAGATAATCTGGTTACAAATGTTGATCACCTGGATAAAAGCAGAGAGTGAGACTACACTAGGATTGAAGTTTTGGGTTTGTGGACTGTGGGAAAATTAGTTATACAGACGTTTGGGTCTTCTCTGCTGGAATGCAACTCCTGATTGCTGTAATTTTGGCTGATGCTTAGATGGTATCTCAGACTATGCAAACCACAGGCTGTCCCAAGCTTTACAAAGAGTGAAGAGTGGCTGAGAAGCTGTGCTTCTGCACAGCATGTTTCTGAGATTTGTCAGTTCTGTCACACTCCTCAGACCTGTGAAAATGAAGGGAAAGTGCTTTCCAGAGATATTCTGTTCGTAATTATGAAGAAACTCACAGCCACACCACATAAAAACCTTCTAATGGTTCTTACACTGGCACATGAATGGTAGTGAGGAGGATGTCGTTTAAAAATACAACAGAGACTTTTTTTTCTTATAAAACATTTCAGGAAATCCTGCATTTTAGTGGGAATCTCTCACCTCTGAAGAATGCTGCATATGAAGAATTTATAATGCTCTATTATCTTTGAGCCTAATTTGCAATATACTTATGTAAAGTGAAATTCGGTCTGCAAAGATACTTCTTTCTGAGCATTCTTATTGCATAGCTACGTAAATGTTCTTATGCAAGTAGAGACAATAATACTGCTTAAGGCTATATACATTACAAGCAGGGAATTCCTCATACATTTAAATGCATATTTTAAAAGCAAATCTGGATCTGGTTTCAAAATTGAGTGGATTGACACCAGTTTACATCATCAGTATCTGGCCTTTCAAAACTCAGAGAACCCATTAAAAATAAAACTTTTGTTGGGGCGAGACTCAAGTATCATATAGCAAGTGAGCACAGGAATGGCTGGCAGGAGAATGGTATGCTGCAGATGAACTGGATGGGGGACAGATTTGCACTGTTGTAAAACACATGAGAAAAGTCCCTTCTGTTTATTTCTTTTTTTCACCCCCTTATTAATTTACCGCAACCACAAGCCATGTGTTCCAGTTCCTGTCTGGGAAAAGAGGCTGGGTAGGCTGTGTTATGACTTAGTCAAACCAGGGATCTGAAAGCAGCCGGAAAACCCCAAGAAATCCTGAATTGCTCATAAAAGAGCCAAGGAGAATTGTTTGTAAAGCACTCAGTAGTAGGAACAAGGCCACTCTGGTCATACTGTGCTCCCTGTTTGGTGTTCGCAGCTGTAATGAAGGACATCAGCTAAAGATCACATGGACTAAAGATCTTCAATGAAAGCTTATGCCTTAAAATTGTTGGATTCATAGTGCACCCAAAAGTTTGTTCGGTGTTGGCAGAGCAGGGACTTGTGTGAAATATCCCAACCCCTATGAACTTTGGAAAGAATTGTTGTGCTTCATGTGGATAATATTGAAAAGAGGAGAACTCCTGCTTCAGCTCCTCCTTTCCTTTCTTGCTCTCAAGGTGAGAGAAGCATGTTGCTGTTCTTTATGCAACACAGATGATTTCCTCTGATGCATAAAGGATCTGTGACAGGCCTGGAGCTCCCTCTGGTTCTTTCTCTTTACAGCCACTCCTGTAAGATCAAGCCTCTCACTTGACAAATAAAACCTTGCAGTATCCTAGGTAGGGTTGGAGATATGTTTATGGTTTGGATTATAAAGTAAAATTAATAAACTATTGGTTTAGCAGGCTTAAAATTCAATATATTGCTTTTTATGTGGTTCACCTGTGATAAAGATGTGATGAGTAAAGTTCTCATCTGAGCACTCTCCCTGTGACTTTAGAAGACTAAGCATGATAAGTGTGAGAACACAGCCAGGTAAGTGGAAATATATCTGGGAATTAGTGCAATCTTACCTACTGGTGCTGGTGAGACAGCAATGAAATTACTTCTCACTGATAAGGCTGATAAGGGTTGTTGATGCATGGTTTAAAACTTCTGTTGTAGATTTAAATATCTACTTTTTATCCAGTGTTTATGTTAAACTTCAGCATTTTCTTTTTTTTAAAATTAACTCTAGCCTTTTTTATCCTTTTTCTTTTTTCCTTCTGAGTGCCTATTTCTATTTTGCTACCAGCTGTGAACTTAAAAGAACTGTTTGCCTTTTGGATTTCTCTGTCCCAAGCTTAATCCTTCCCAGAGACTCAAATGAGATCAAGGTCAGGTTTTATCATTAAAGATGGAGAGGGCACATTTCTTTCCTAGTGTGCCTCAGCCACAGACATCTTATGTGGTTTGGTGAGTGTAAAAGGCTGGAGGGATTTAGTAACTCTGGTATAAAGGAAGAACTCTTATTTTATCATTTTTCCCTTAAGTTTGAAAGAATTAAAACATTTAGAATAGAGGGTAATTGATGTGTGTTGCAAAGATAGACCATTTAATGAAGAGCCTTAATATTTACTCTTGGCACTAATGCACTGTTAGTCAAAGAAAATTCTGAATCCCTGCTGAAATATGTTTAAATTTGAATTGCATATATAGTATGTAATTACATCTATAATGAGTGTATCACATATGTGTGCACATATATTTTGTAGTGTTATTTTTGCTCCTATCTGGGTCTGAGACTAAAAACACTTTCAAATTCAATGACTTTGGTAACAAAAGTGACAGAATTTTTACTTTTTAACACCAATATGAAATTTTGTTAAGTCATTTCATTGAGGGGGAGATTCTGATTTTGGAGAGGGTTATTGTACACAGTGCTTCTGGTTTAGGCGACTGGTTTGGCTGGTATAAATAGGGATCTGAACGTGTATATGTTCTACCTCTTTCCTTTTTTTTGTGACGAAATTAGTTTTTAGAGGTGTTATTTTTCCTCTTTCTTACACAGACTCAAATCTGTACAGTCCACATGCTGGTGAGTCAGAAAATGTGTTTGGCGCTGTTTGCTAAGCAAGTTTTGCCCGTATTTACTTCTGTTTGTGCACTTGAGGAATACAATGTTCCTGAGCACGAGAAGTTGCCTTGATTGGAATGCTCTGTATGTGGAGAAGCTGCAGTTCGGGACCCTCCAGGTGTGCCAGCCCCTCTTTGAGCCCGTGTAGGTGACACAGCTGGGGTCTGTATGCTCCGCCTGGTCTTCAGCTCACAGTAAGCACCCCATTGCTACTGGGGCTCATGGGAAAGGCTCTTCTGGTGCAAAAATAGGAGGAACAGCCTCCTGACAAGAGCTGGCACCTTCATGACAGCCACATCCTTTCACACCGTGGTATAATGCAGCTCAGCGTGCTTTGAAGGCCCAATTTGGTGGTGGTCCCGCCTTATCTCCCAGTAGATACTGATCCTTATCACGGAGTCATAACAAACTGTTTGGTAGAGCTGGAGGGGGTGAGAGAAGCTTTTGGCTTCATTTAGAGCAAGTCTGACATGAGTATGGAGACATTCTGTACTTTGGGCGGGCCGGCCGGCCTTTTTTGTGTCAAATTCGAAGCAGTTTGTAAAAATCAGTGCAATGTTAGACCTGCCCCATTTACCCTACTAGGAAAGGAAAGAGCTTTGTTTCAATGGGATGTTCAAAACATCAGGCTTACAATTCTTGTACTCAAGGACATTGTGTTTAATGCTTTTGTGACTACATCTGAACGATAGGAAATGATGTTTGAGTGTAATTTCTCAGGCAAATGCAAGGTTGTCTCAGTAACTTGTGACCCCCTGACTCAGAGTTTGAGGAGAGAAAAGACAAAGTTATTCAGCAATTGGAGGAAAGTGGGGCAAAGTGTTATCTCAGAGCTGTGATATTTGGCTTCCAGTGGCCACAGAGACTTGACACACATCAAACGTCAAACCAGCTGATAGCAGACAGGAAGGATTAGAGTTGACACAGCAGAGCTGACCCCTGCCAGCAGCAAGGCCGTGTTTAAGCGCGGCTGCGTCGCTCTGAAATCACCCCGGGCATGCGAGCGGCGCGAACTGGAGGTGAAGGTATAGGAAACACAGGGCGCTGGGACATTCTCCTGCCTAATTGGGCTGACAGCTCAGTCTGCATGGAGGGACAGTGTTTATTTACTCATTGTTGTGCGATGAGCAAATAGAAAGATATGCCTGCTTTAGCCCATGCTGATATTGGTGCTAACACTGTCTGGCTCCAGCTGCCGTAAGCCAGGGCAATACAACACAAAAACTTCCTATTCACCATCACTTCTAAGTCTGTCCTGGCACAGATATGCAATGACCTCAGACCACGGTTGGGTCTAATAAGGAATTTATCTTCATGGAAATGTGACCTCTTGCTACCAGAGAGCTACAAAAATATGAGTAACAATGGGTAAATGAAGATAAAGGTTTATCCTGGCTAACCGTTGCATTTTCAAAACAGTTCAACCCCGCCATGAAAAAACTACTGTTTGACATAGGATGCTGTCTGAAACTCTTAATAAAGTTACCCAGGTCTTTCTGTGGAAAGAACATGCTCTTGTTATTGTTTTTATAAGTGAAAACTACTTGATTGATTCTTTCTTCTTTTGAATGATGCAGACATTCAATCTCAGTTTTCAATTCCCAGAATCCACTTTGGATACAGGAAAAGAGATTTCAGGAAATTCAGTTTTTCACCTAGGAATTAGGATTTTTCCTCTCTTAACCTCAATCCTCCACACTAGGAGTTCACACTCTGTATGTGCTTTTAATCTTGACTTCAATATATTTTACTGTGGCCAGCTTTTAGTTACAGTTTAATAACTTCAGCTTTATTTTGCCCCAGGCCATATTATAATGAATAAAAAGCTTTTTCTATGATTTAGCTGAATTTATGCAGCTGCCCTTGAAACAGCTGCATAACTTTTCCTACTGGCTAGGAAGGGTAGCAGTTTACTCAGCACAGACTGATCAGCTGAATTCTGCTTTCAAACTCAGTTTGGCCAAAAAAATCACGTGAAAAAGAATGCAGATCCATGACCATGCTTACAGATACCTTGTGAAATGTTGATCTTTCTTAAATTAAAATTATCCTCACACCCAAAAGCAATTTGGACAGAATAAGAATCATATTTTTATCTGGTTCTGTACTGTACCTTGTGCAATGAAATCTTTAATCTGATGAAGGCCTTCTGAACACCCAAACCAGCTGCTTCCCAATTTTTATGAAGGAAATGGTGAGTGGACATGTGAAGAAGCTTGCATCAACCATTGGTTATCTTATATTTGACAACTCCTAGGTTGGTTCTTCCTGTGGGCACAGCTTACAAGCAGGTCTGGTCCTTCAGTGGCTGCATCAAAATCTACAGAGAGATGTCAAAAGTAAATCTGCAGAGCCTGTGCAGTGGTTCTGACAGGAATGATGTGCCCAACTCAGAACAGGCATTGAGCTTTTCACCTTGTTCATTTTGTTTCTTAAAACCTGGCATCTGGAAAGGAGTCCAGATCCAGGAGGCTGTGTGGATTCCAGCTGAGCAGACAACGAGGAGATTGGGTGCATAATAGACACCGTGTGGGAACCTGCCTACAAATTGAAGGGTGGCAGACAGGATAGGAAGAGGCAAGAGGTCAGTAGTATGCAGCTTAGGGAGCACGTGGTTTGAATGCAACTGTGAAACCTAAGACACCTCATCAATTTGTGAGGCTTCTTTAATAAGGGCCCAGCTTCATCTTTACACAGGGAATCCCCTCCAGAATTCCAGACACATGAAAGACATTAACTCATAATGCCTAGCAGTCTCCTGAGTACCTGTTAATAATTATGGTTGGCCTTTTTGGCCTTAGAAGCTTTCTGTTACCTGGTGCTGAACCTTTTAGAGTAAACTGGAAACCAGTACAGGATGCTGAATGTGAAAAGGTGTATTTGTTAATACTTCTGTGCACTGACAAATCTGAACCAAGCGTATGGTTCTTACTCGCTCAGGATTAGCAAATACTGAATTAAAATGAAGAACAACTGTTTACATGTACTTAAAATAGCAGGTTTAAAAGAAGTCTTGTAAAGGAAAGGGGAAAAAAAGAGCAGCAATAAACTCTAGTCTGAGATCATACTATTAAACAGAAATATTATTAAAAAAAGGGTTTTTAGAAGAATGAGAATGATCAGTCTGCCCAGCTGTTCTAGTAGCAAGGAAAATGTTAATTAAAAAATAAGAGAATTCTGCACAAATGCTATTCATCTTGTTACAAAAAAGGTATGCAAAGAAAGCAAGGCAGATTAGATCCTGGTGTAGACTGCATGTTCTAAACTTAAAAAGATTATAAGATGTGTAATAAAGATAAAGCACCCCCCCTAAAGAGTGAGAGCACATTGAGTCATGCAATGAACCTTTTATTCATTACAGCTCTGAAAAATTTGGGGTCAGTTCTCCATTCCTTTATAAAGGAGACTTAAATGTAGTGTTTCGGTAATATATGTTCAGTTAAAAGACCTCCTCCCAGCTTTTCACTGCCAGAATGAGGTAAAGAATCTGGAGATTTTAGAACTAATAAGCCAAGCAGTAAAATAGTGCAATTTGTGTAGAGCCTGATGAGGGATGGGAATGCACCCAGGGAAGGCTGGGCTACTTTGGCTGACGGGTGGGCACACCAGGACTTCATTCAATGAATCAACCTTGGCAAATTCCATCCACAAAAATTCAGAGAGGGGAAAAAAGGCAAGAAAAACCTGACTGGGGTTGTTACAAACTGCACAGGATGAAAGCTGCACAAGCCATCCACCTGCAAATAAACCACCCAGCCCTAGGAATCTGGGAAAGAAGAACTGAGGCAATCCTAGAGAACAGTATTGGAGTACCTGTATGTCCTTGATTCTGAGTGACTGGGTGAGGGGGGGGGTGCGGGAATTGAAAAATCCACTTTCTCTGGGCAGGAAAGACCATGTAATTACAGAATAATGTCATACTGCACTGAACAGAAAAGCTCAGTAAGTAGCAAATATTCCAGCTCTTACTTCTTTGGGAGCCTCTGAGGTCAGAGAGGTGACACAGACGTTGCACACCCTTCCTGTGCTGCAGTGCAGGCCTTTCCACAGCACTGGGATGTGCTGTGGGATCAGATGGATTGGAAAAGTATTCCTTCAGATGCAAAGGTCTCAGCCCCTTCAGAACTCCCATATGCTTCATTAGTGAAAAGACTTTGATAGTAATGGACCTCATTCAAACATTATGAACATTGTCTTTAGACATACTGGGTAAGAAAAGTTTGAAGTAATAAGGTAGGGAATAAAAGAAAATTCTTGCATTCTTAATGTGATTGAAAGTATAGTCTTTCCTTACAGATTTAATTCTTCCTGTGAATGTCCACACTGTGTTTGCAATATTTTTAAAAAAACCTGGATAGAATCACACTGGAGTGAGTGCTTGTGAAGTTAATAGAAAATTCTGGGCCTTCAACTCTGATAAATGTAACTCTAGAGTACTATGAAAAATTTCATTTTCAAGGAAGCCTTGCCTCTTTATGGGAACTTTGTCCAGCTGAAAAATTTTTACTGCCTCTATTCCTCATTCCCAGTTATGAACCAGATTTGGAAATACCTGTGAAAAACAATCTATTGGTTTCAAGGAAATGCATGGATGAAAACATTGTAATGGAGGACATCCAGATCTGTTCTTACAGAAATGCTTTGCATTTACGTGGTCTGTTACTTACACGTTCTGAAGAGCATTACAAGCATAGAAAACTCCAAAAGGGTGAAAGTTTGCCAAGAAAACCAGCTGTGGATCACTTTGAGTCCTATCCCAAACACTTGGAATACATCTGCATGGCTCATCACTACATCTGTATTGTTCTACTTGCAGTGTGACTGGTTTGGTCCTAGAACTACTGAGACAGGGCAGTGGAGGTATATAAAACCAGGGCAGTTATGGAAAAAGGAAATTTCAGTGTCTCTGTGCACAAAATTGTTTGTGTTCAGAACCAGCAAGATGGGTTACAGATGTATGTCAGAGAAAAAAGGCAATTCACTTTTACAGACCATTCTCTTAAAAATTCTTTGCAAGGCTTTAAAAAGATGGAGAGGGGGCAAGAAGGATATATATATATATATGTGTGTATATATATATACACATATACACTTCTGAGAGTGACTGCAATCCTCAAGGCCATGCAAATAATTTGTACCTTTAATCATGAAGGTATCCTAGGGCTGATGAGAAGTTAGGCTGAGTAGGAAAAACACAGGGCAGGAAGCTGAGAGATTCCAACCTCAGGGCAGAATTCTCATGTGATCGTGGGCCTCTTGTTTGGACCCATGTTTACCTACACAAGGGAAACAGACTGTTTCACCCAAACTGTTGCTGAAACATTGCTCTGAAATAAAAATGGTGCTGAATCACTCTGGAGCGCAGACCTACCTCTTCTGCTTGGAAAAGCTGTGGGCATTTTGCTTCTTCCTACAGAAGGAGTAAACCAGGACTTGTTCTAAATTAGAATAACACTTCTTCCCTCTTCCTGCAGTTTTGCTAGGTGGATTGCAAACCCAGTTTCTGAGTCTGGCTTAGTATAGTAAGTATTAGATTTTAACTTTACATTAAGCTATGTTGAATACATTACTTTTACATTAAATCCCTGTGAGTATTGTGTAAAGAGACTGTAGGTTTTACTCATTCTAATGTCCTTTCTGGGTATTCTAGGTCTGGATCCATCCCAGCCACCTTCAGGCACCTTGCTGTTGTGCCAAATTTAAGACCCTTGTTACATGGCTAGGCTGGTGAAGTGACCTCTTGTGAGTGCATGTATCCTGTGTTCTCTGGACCATGGACACAACCTTTTAGCTTTCTAAGTGAAAGGCACTAGTTAGCAACTGATGCAGGAGTATCTTCCAGGATATTATTGGCTTAGTTTAAGTTATGTCCCCGGTGACAACAATAATCTGAAAAAGAAAGGTAGAATAAACGTTTACATATGAGTAGCTATAGAAGGAATCTGCAGAGTAACTAATTTCACATCCTACATTTTCATAAAGTTTTTTTGTACACCAGTCCATTCTAATCGATTCAGTCTTTAACAGAGTTTGTTGGATTAAATCTGGTGCAAAAGTTGGCAATCCTGAGTTTGCTAAATCTTTAAATATGGATCAATTTGGGGCCTCTTCTTCAAACAGCAGTTGCTCAGCTGTACTGAGTTGCTGGTTGAAGTCACCATCAGATTTCCGTTCCATGGAAAAAGCACTTGTTATAAATCTCAAATAGTCAGTAATTGATCACAGCCTGGAATTGTAAAACTCTATCTTAGTGCCTGAAATAGCACATGTTTGTGGTGTGGTATGTGGTCTCAGTCCCTGTCAAGAGAAAGGGAGACCTTGGAGAATGTGAGAGTCTTAAGGAGCTTTCCAGTAATAGAAGGGTCAAGGGACAGCACTGTCAAAGCATCCCCTAGTTAAAGCTGTGTGGGGAAGCAAACTGCTTTCGACCTCCGGTGTCCCAGCTGTCAGTCACAGGAGATGAACACTCCTTTTGTTCAGATCCCTGAGAAAATCCTGATTCTCCTCCTTTTTATGCCCCCCATGCTGGCTCCCATGCCAGTGTCCTTTCTGAGGCCTTTACTGGCGGGAGGGATCAGCCATGATCCAACTGTGCCAGCCTGACTGAATTTCCCCAAAGCGAAAATCAGCACAGCTTCCCCTCTCCCCTCTGCAACCTCCATCCTCACAAGAAATCCAAGGAACTGCAGGCTTCTCATGGGTGTCTGCAGTATGGCAGCTGTACTATGAGAGTTGTGGTAACTGAGATTGCTTGGACATATGAAAAACTGAATATTGACATAAGAACTTAAATTTAGTTTTGTGGCTCTAAAAGAACCCAACCAAACAATCAAGCAAAAAACAAACAATAGCTTGATCTCTGGTTGTGTTTTTAACAAGTTTTCAATGAAATCACCCTATGCTTTTAGTTTATTCTAAAAATAATTTATTTTTGATGTTGAGATCTCCATTAATTTGCTCAGTGGGAGTCTGGGATCACTGATACTTTAAGCTTTCACAATTTTATATGGATAAGACCTTTTTGAGTTATTTACCACTATTTTTTTAAATAAAGGAAGAATAAGACTTCTCTATCATGTTGAACCAACAAGAAATCTTCAGAAGTTGCCTGATAGAGGGACTTTACAAATTTCCATGTGCTGAGAGTGAGTGCAAAGGGATTCTCTGCTCTTGAACCACTGCAGATTTGTTAATGTTTTCTTTCTATAGGTTTATTATCAAAAACCTTTCTAATTAATATATATTTTGTAATAACAATTTAAAATTATTAGTCAATGCTAATATCAAAACTTTACTGCCTTTGTAATGGAGTAGCCTTTGTACCCAACTAGATTCTAAAAGCTGTTACAGAAGTAAAGCAGTAGCAAGTGCCCCACTCCTTGCACGAGGCGAGTCTGTTCTTCAGGGAGAGGCCTTTAGGTGGAGCATTCCAGATATGCATGGCAGAGTTTCTGTAGCTTGTTTAAGGCTTTAAAATAAAAAAACCTGTTTTAAATCCCAATAGTCCTTAATATCTTTGAGAACGAAAAATTACCTGGAGTAGAAAAAAAGATATTCTGATATATGGATTAGCAATCATCTATAAACTGAAGTTTCAGTTTAACAACCCAATCTCCTTTTTCCTTGTACTTTCTTTGCAGTTCTGTGGCATATTTTCGGGGGGGAACAGGCATTTAAACACTGGCTGGAGTGGGCTACAGTGCAAGTCTGAAGGAGGTTAGAAGGTACATATTCATCTTCACTCATAGGGCTGCTTAGCACAGCTCAAACAGGGTCCATGACTACAGGAATTATCTCCTAAGAATGTGTTTATTTAGTGAACCTGTACTTAGAGCTATTCTGTCTTCAAGAGCTTCTAGTAAACTGTCCTCCTCACTGATAAGGGTGACCCTTCATCAGCCCAGCAAATAGTCAGACTGTAAAACCTACCAGCAAACCTGAACACACTCAAGTTTCAAGAAGTCACCACTGCTCTCCTCCATTGGATTTTTTGTTTTGTTTTATTTTGGGGGTTTTTTTGTGTGTGGTGTTTTTTTTGGTTTTGTTTTTGGTTTTGGTTTTAGTTTTTTGGTTGTTTTTTTTTTTGGGGGGGGTTTTTTTTGTTTGTTTGGTTTTTTTGGGTTTTTTGTTTTGTTTTGTTTTTGTTTTTTGTTTTTGTTTTTTTTCCCAGCTGCTGAGGAATAAAGAATACATTTCTCAGCTGAAGGGCTGACAAACAAACAAGGCCTTGCAGCTGATGGTGGCCCTGGTTTCCAGCCTGATGTAGCAATCTGCCAGGCAGATGAAGAGGAGGGTGGTCTAGTCATAGGCAAGTTAAAGGCGAGCAGAGAGACATCTATGACTGGGTCCAGCCTTAAGCTTGTTAGGGGGGAGGAGGTATTGTTGTTATTATTAATGCCAATTAGCACAAACCTCTTTCTTGGCAGTAAGCAGTGGAGGGTGCCTACAGAGAAATCCAGCTGCTGGAATGCCACCAAGTATCTGGTGGAGAACCTGCATTGCAGATGTGTAGCTCTGTGCCCCTCCATCTGCTGAGCACTCCATATGCTGGTACTGGCTCAGGAGAGGATACAGAAAACTGTGGTTTTCTGACTGATAATTACACATCTCAGCATTTTAAACCTACAGGCAAAACCTAAAACAGTCCTGAATTCCTCTGGATTCTGTCCATTGACAAAATTCCTCTCACAAGTAAAGGAGGGTCAGGCTTCATCTAGGCAGTGGTAAATCAGGAATAAATCCATGACATTACAGCACCCAGGAGTAGTGGGTGCATTTAGTCAGGCCTTGTTTAGAGGGGCAGCATGATTCTGATGTCACAATAGTCTGCTTGCAAGATTTGATGTCCTTTAGACAGAAAGTTGCCTATTCAGTTTTCCCTAGTTCAGTTAAAGGGAAGACAAGTGAAAGCAAGAACAAATTGCCAGCATGGCAACTAAGGACAAATAAAAGTAGATTATGGAGACTAAAATCACAGCTTTTTACTTCGGGGGCCCAGGTCTCCTTTGCTGTGTCTGGGTCTCTAAATACATGAGAGGCAGGGAGCAGTCCCTGTGCCCAAAGTGAAGTGGCACAGACTGATGCACACTAAGCTCCTGTTGGAGAAGAGTTGTGCTCCTATTTCATGACATTTTGGACTGGCTTTCATCTGGTTCCGGGAGGATGCTACAGAATGAGTATCAGTGTTGTCCCTGGTATCAAGTCCCTGAAGCACAGTGGTGCTGCATTCCAGCTCTCACATGTGTTGCTGTTGCAGCATGAAGTTGGTGATAGGTGCACAGGGCTGTGGCACAGGAGCACGTGGCAGTGCCTGAGCATGTAAATCCTGCTGGGGTGGCATGGCTGAGCTGCTGAGGTGGTCAAACCATGTCATGTATGTGCTGCTTTGGGAACAGTCCTCAAAGTGTGATACTGCTAGCCTGGGCCGGGACATGGTACTTGAGGGAGTTACTTGGAGAAGCCTGGATATGATCAGAGAGTAAAATGACAATTATATGCTGTAGGTGCTCATGGTTCCAGTGTTTGAACTCACCTCTAGAGCCTTTTTTGTTTATCTGAGTAAAGACATACCTAGGGTGGTGCAGAAGGGGGTTTCTGCTTTAGAGCTGCCTCCTTGACCTGGAATCTGTGCAGCGTGGCAGCATGTTTTTCCCAGGGTGTCCTTTTCCTCACATGTGGACATGGTTTCTCAGATCAGGACCTTTTTGTATCTTCCCAGTGTCTGAATGGAGCCCAGGTATAACAGTGTTTACCTTTTTTTTTTTTTTCTTTTTGCATGTTATGTTATGAAACATAAGAGCAGGGTATAAAGCCTTATTCATGCGGGAGCTCACTTTAGTCTCATCTCTGTGCTGTCTTTTCATTTCCCTTGTTTCTCCATGGTTGTTCTGGCTGCCGTGGTGCCATTTTTGTGAGACATTGGGTGATCTCATTAAAGGAAATCCCATAATGGCTGTTGTTAATCTTGGATGCCAAGCACTGCCTTTGTCCTTTAACTTTTCCTTTGACATGTTGAAACTGGTCACTACATGACTACCTAGGAAAAGGATGATATTTTTCAGGGAACAGGGACTGATTTAGCACGAGCTGTGTAGGAAACTATGGCTGTCATAAGCTTTAGTGAACTCTGAAGGAAAATTGCCATGATTCATCCACAGTTGTTAATATGACAAAGCCCAGATCCATACAAAGGAACACCTGGCCTGCTAGTGAACATCTCTCTGGAGAGCAGCATTTGCCCACATGTTTGTTGCTCTAGCAACAAGCCTGAATGTGGATCACTATTTTTTGAAACGCCACAAGAAAGAACAGATTCCACTATGGGAAATTTTCTGTCATAAAGAAAATTATATTTGCTCTACAAACACTGAGTTTTCCCACTCTGTAAGGACTGACTGCCACTCTCTGAATCACTAAAAAACACAGAGGCCCATTTCTTGACTCTTGAGAATCTAAAGATGTGCCAAAACATACATGGATTTCATATTTTCCAGTAGCTACAAATCAGACCGGGATCTCAAGAAGATCCCGGTTTAGAACAGTCTCCTAGGTCACTTTACAAGCTCAAAGTGAACCAACTTTAGAAAGTAAAATAATTTCCTTATAAGGGTGAATTTTACCCTCTGCTCAAAGCTTTTTCATCACCTTTCCTTTCCGGGTAGGTTTCAGATGATGGTTTGCACTCTCTCCTCTTGCTCCCTTGCAAAATGCCCCTGTAGATGAACAAGTGTGAGTGATAATGTGGTGATACATCAACTACATCTGATTTTAGTTGCTCTGACTCCCACTCTTCCAACTTTAAAAAGCTTTTAGATGCATATGTATATGTATCTATACATGTGTACATATATATATGTACATGCACACACACACACATATATGTACACATAAAGCAAGACTGAGAGGAGCTTGGGTGCCATGTGAAGCACTTGTGTTACAAGATGTTTCATAATCTATTCCAATGTTCTTCTGTTTCTGCTGCCTGGGTTCCTACTTTGTAGACAGACCAGCTTTGTTAATTTTCACTGTTTCTCTTCTGATTCCTGGTTTTACATTTCTTCCCCTGGTAATGCTCTGCCCGTACAATAAGGATTTTTTTTTTTTTTTTTAAGGCTGGACAACAAGGAGGATAAAAATGGGTAGAGAGAAAGATACTCTGAATCCCAGAGGTTATAATTTCTGTCTGAACTGAATAAATGTCTGCATATAAATGTGTTTCTTTTTCTTTCAAAAAAGGGTCTGCTTTTTTTCTGCTGACCCTGGGTGAGTCTGGAGTTACCTGAAACTGTTTGTAGCTGTTCAGAAATCGCAAGCTTTCCCACCTGAATTCTTCTCCTGTCAGCTGGAGGGGGCTTTCAGGTGGGTGTTTGTTTCATTGTGCCTCAAAGGGATCCGTTCCTGTGCTGAAAGACAAGCCCAGGACAATGTTTTACAGAGCAGAAGATATTGTGAGGGACCAATTATCACATAAGTGGTTCTCACGGCTTGGGCTGTTACTGTGTGCCAGGTTGCACATTAACTTCTTTCACTGCTTTTTACCCAGTTTACTCAACATTCTCAAGTGGTGGCTTTGTCAATTGTTTCTCCTGCTGATATTTTGACAGATAATAGCCCCCTGATGCCAGCTTAGCCCAGCTAGTAAGAAATAGGCCAACGTGAAACTCTAGACCAAGTGACTGCTCTAATGGTATGGAGGAGCTGTAGGGTAGGTTCTGGTATGGAATTGTTATTAATTTCCATCTGAAAAATAGATCTCCCAACCCTGCTCTCACACTCTCTATGTACTCCGTTAAAAAAAAAACAAACAAAAAAAAAAAAAAAAAAAACAAAAAAAACCCCAAAAATTCAACAAAACATGGAGACTTTATTATACTTTTTTTTTCTCTGCCACACCATGCTTAAGTATCCTCTAATGAGTGTCAGGGTACACTTGGGGAGTATGACTGAATCATATGAGCACAAATATATTTAAAGATTTATAGTGTTTCATTGATTCCAAAGGAATGTATAATGACCAGGCAATTTTCAGTGCGGTTTTCCTATATAAATCTTACCAAAATTGCTGACACTGTGTTATTAACACTTGGGGCTGGTGTTGCTGCAAAGTGAAGAGATTTATGTGGAGGATAAAGCAGAGATCTTTAGAAAGTGGGGTTTGCTAATTCATCTGGCTGTTCATTAGTTTAAGAGTTTCTGTAGTTTGTATATTTCACTGACTTCTTGGTTTTTTCTTCTTATGGTTAGAGATGCTATATAAGAAAAAAATAATTAATTTTTTCCTAGTAGTTAGGGCTGAATTTTAACTACATTCTTCTTTAAGTCTTTTCCTTAGTTTAATCCAGTTAGGTACTGAATGCTTTCAATAGTTTCAAATTAATGTAGGATTTGAACTCATGCAGGTCTTATTGTTGTCAGACCTTTTCCATCCTTCAGGGGCTTTTTTTTTTCTCAAGGAGTGGCACAGAAGAGCTGAGAAAATGATGCTTAGGACTGAAATGGTTCTTAATGCATATCATATGTAGACATATGTAAATGTGCACCACACATTTGTTTCCCCACAACATTATTAATTTTAATAATTTTTAGATAGCAAAGATTTTAGAAAAGAAAGTTTATCTATTGTTACTTATACCATTGTGTTCATGTTTTTTCAAACTTAGCCAGGAAGACCAACGTACATGAAACTCATTTTATTTTTTCCTTTCCTATCTTTGCTTCATTTCTCTTTCTAAGCTGAAGGACCATTTAATGGCATACAAAAAAGCCTACTTTCAGAAAAATTTAAGGACTATTAATGAGAATGAAGAGGTTTTTGTTTAACTTCCATTTTTTTGATTGCAGAAACCAAATGCTTTGATGTGGTACCAGGAGCTTTTCGCATAATTTTCCTTTGCATATGTCTTCATGTGTGTGTTTATGTGTTTTGAGGTCTTCCTTACAAGGAACATTTTGCAAAGTGCTCCTGGTTCTGTTAAATCATTCAAGTCAGCCAAGTGTACTTTTGCCTAAAGTTAAGCATGAGCTTGGAATTCAAGCACATCCTAAAGTCAGGGCCTGTATCCAGAAGCATTAAACTCGTGGACTCGGTGTTTGTCAGATAAGGAGACTCTCAGAGGTTACAGAAATTTGTGGTCCCAGAGCCTGAGCTCCTTACTGAGTTCAGAGGGAGCTGACACTGCTTTGTGTTGTTCAGGATCAGGCTTTGAACGTCTCAAGAGACATCTGCAGAAGGGTCTACTTGAGGAACTATGATTTAACTTTTATTTCTTATCATGCTGGGGTCTGGAAGAATATTTTGTGCTATCTGGTTGACTGATGGGTTTGAGAGGTCCTACTCCGGGGGGGCTCTTAATTCCAACCAAAGGGAAAACATACTGGAAAAACCTCCAGCAAGGACTTTAAAAAAAATCTCTTTTCTCACATATTTAGCCTGAACTAGCAATAACAACGTCAATGCAGGGCATTTCCTGAGGATTAATGACTGTCTGGGGTCATCATCTCCTCCCAGTTAGTTATTAATCCCCAGGAAATACTCTGTGCCTTGATCATTATTGCTTAATTATCATTGAGAATGTGGGGGGTTTAGGTTTCTTTTCATGCATCCTGTGAATTGCTGGGGTGGGGGGGGGGTTTCTTTCATTAACTTGCCCTTTTCAGTCTGGATGTGAGCATGGGCTTTGCTTACAGTTTGCAGGTTTGAGAATTTGTCACAGGGCTAAACCTTCACAAGCAATTTGAGTTCCATGTGAAAGCCCCACTAGCAGCCCACATCTGTAGCACATCAAGAGGTGTCCCCCTGCCCCCAGCGCTGCTGGAAAACATCGGGTGCCAGAGGGGCAGTAGCCAGAGTCTGGGAGCTGAGGATGCTGAAAAAGGGCAGGAAAAGTTGGGGGGTGAAGGAGGGAGAAGAAAAGGAAAAGAAGGAGTGCTGAGGAGAAGTTAGGCGCTGCCAATCTCAACAATTTTATCAGCCACCAAAAGAATTTCTCATGTCATATGAAATTTTGGGAAAATTTTGGAGTTGAAGCAGCCTTCAAGGAAACTATCTGATTCAAATGAACCTGACTGCACCAAGCCAAATCTATTTAGTTAGAAGAGCAGGGAGAATAAATGCAGACTTCATCCCTGGAGGAGAGGAACATGATGGACAGTCTTATTTCAAGCTTTGTGTGGTGGGACTGAGCTCAGGAGGGCTGTTCCCACCAACCATTCTATTGCTCCATCATTATTTTCTATCAGACTGTCAGCTACAGCACTGGGAGATCCCCACTTCATGGTGTATTCAGAGTTGTTTATGGGATGTGTGACTCCAAGCACACAATTCCAGGAGTGATGGACAGAGCTTGACCCCAGGGATATGGGCACTGCAAGTCTGGGTGCCCCCAGGCATGATGGGGTTCCATCTGTTGATCTGTTTGTTATGGATGTAGTCTTAAGTATATTTTGAAAAGAAAATTAATTTTAAAAAGGAAATATCAGGTTTTCTGCTCCAAACAAAGCCATAATAGTTTTTTTTTCAAGACTTTTAAAAAACATTTTTGTAGAACTCAAGTGGGGAGACAGTTGGAGACATGTAGTGACATTTTCCTAGCCAGCTGTTCTTCAGATCTCATTACCCTTTTCTGCTGTGGGAACCTCTCTCCAAGTCTCTTTGAAGGTTTTTTTGTTCCTGCATGTTTAAGTTAATATTTTAGCAATTTGGCCTTTATGTTTGGGACCAGAGGTGCAAATCAGTTTCATGCCTCACAGGAAAATCCCTTACCCTAAACAAATATCTGGCCTCACGAATATTTCTATGGCTGTGGTGAAAATATGCAAACCTTGGTCCCAAAGTGCTAGGTTTTTTTACTTTCCTACCTAAATATTTGTATTTTGGGGGACAATATACTTCTTTCAGTGTTGGAAAAACCATTTGTTTGAGGAAAGGGAATATTGTAAAAAGAATACCTGCTTAGTAGTTAGTCTGAAGAGTTTGTTAGTTTGAAGAGATTTGAAACAAAAATGTATTTTCTTTTTTTGAAGTCACTTATCTGAGTATTTATGACCTTTAAATTTTTGCCTGAAAAAAAAAAAATAGATACATATATTTGGGAAAAAAACCCAAATAGATACATATAATGCCATGTAAAAGTAATGCAAATAATTATTTCCAGTTCTTTTGAAAAATGCTTTAGAGAGGCATAGGACCCTCTGGAACTGAAATAGCTCCACCTAACCACATAGTATTTATAATTAATTCAATAGATATAAAGAGATATGACTGGTTTTGACCTTAACCCTGATCAACATTAAATCTAATCCTCATTTCAACTCTGTTCCTAAGTATGGAAAAAGCCTTTGACAGAGTCAGTGGCCACTATATATTTAAATTCTCCATAGTGTATCCTGCAATGTTCTCATCAAAATCTTGTTCTTGTAACCGACCTCTGACAGTCAATGTATGGTCAATGTCAAACCATAAAAGGCATGAGAAAGGGAGAGGGAATAGAAAAAGAGTCATCATGCAGATGATATATAAATGTCCATTAATGAGACATTCCCTCGTACTTTGAACTCATAGCAGAGTTTGACATTGAATAGGTCTCAGGGGTTTTAAGGCTTTATCACACATATTTTTGCATGGCCTTATTCTTACCAAAGAACAAAAAGAAGAGACCTTAGTAAAATGAGGACGCTATAGTCCTAGATAAGATCAAAATAAAATGTATGGGAAGAAATTTCTGTGTCTGCTTGGGAGACAAAACAATACCATAAATATTGGGGGGGTAGTAATCTGATGTAATAATGCCAATCTGAGTGGAAGTCTGAACCTACAGTCACCAAAACCATTTCTGCAAAAAGGAAAAGTTAAGACATCAGAGGAACCGCAGCATAAGGCGAGCGTGTAGTGATATCTGATACTGCCTGTGTGCACACCTGAGCCCAGGAATCTCACTGGCTTTCCTGGGAAAGCCAAAGATGTTGGAAGTGTGTGGGCCCCTACCCTCTGGTGCCCAGGTCTTACAGGTCCAAGGATTTTCGTGGCTCTGTCCACTGGCCTCTGGTCCTTATAGTATTCTTTGTTTGCCTTCTCTCAACTTCTGAGCTCCTCAGAAGTAATGATGTGCCTCTCACAAGGACCAGTCCACATTCCCTGAAGCTCTGAGGACACAGAATCCCTTCCATGTTGTGTTTGAAGAGATACAGACCAGCAGTGCCCTGGCTTGGGGCCTCTGGTATAGGAAGGTGAACAGGAGTCAATAAAAATAACTGCAGGGGAAGGCAAATCTTTGAGTATTTTACATGCAGAGTGTCATGGGTAGGAGCTGTCCCTCTGACTTCCCCACAGCCTCCAAGTTTCCAGCACACCTGCTGACAGCTGGGCCTGAATGTACTCAGATGAATTAGTAGAGAATTAGAGCAGGAAATTGGAACAGACCTTAGCTTCATTTCTCCATTTTTCAGAACAAGTTCTGCATCCTGATTAAAGCCTAATGTGAAAACAGTCTGGGAACAAATTTTCATGCTTTTATCCATATTGGGTAGCTATTCTGTCTCCCGGTTGTAGTGATATGAGATCTGACTGGGGTTTTGCAAGTCTGGGTAATCAAATTGGGGAATTATCCTAGAGTTTGCAGAAGAGGGTACAGACTGTAATTCCCTTTGGCCAACATGATTTCAAATTTTAAAAATATGTAATGGTAGGAAAGATGTGCTAAAGTTCCATTTGGTTGCAATATGGTTTGAAGGCGAATCTGAACTCCCATTTTTGCACCCGTGGATTGCAATGATATTAAGCTACAGGATGTAAAGGACTATGTTAAATTGTGTACTCACCGAGGTCAAAGGAAGGCTTGCATTGCCTGGAATGAGGGCAGTGTTTTAATCTCCATCAAACATAACAGTTTATATTCTTTTTAATCCACTCACCTCTGAAGAAAACATTCATTCCATTCTTGAGATAAGAATGTGTTACTTTTCTCTGGCTGCCTCTCCACTCACCTTGAAGGGGCCTGCTCAGAAAACTTGATAGGAAGTGCATGGCTGTTTGATCTACTTAGTGAAAGGCAGCAATGCAGAGAGGATGACCTGAATCCGGGCTTCTGTGTTTTATGGGTTTTATGCTCTGATGGTGGCAAACCAGGTCTGCATCAAACTTGTGAGATCTATTTCCTGTAACTTTGCTTCTCTGCCTCTTGTTTCCTCATCTTTGTTATAAAATAGGCATCAAATGCCACAGTGTGTATACGTTCTGTCTGAATTCACCCATTTTAAGGAAGCACTGGATTCCTAGAACCACATTAAGCATACTGGTTGAGAAAAAAGTGAATAGGAATGGTGAAGCCCTTGTTTGTCTTTGAAAATCTGCCTCTGCTTATTCTGTAGTGCTCAAAAAAACAGATTGGGGATTATTCTCTTTTTTTTTTAACATTTTCTACTTGTTTTGAAAGGCAAAAAAGTTATCTTTCTGATCTGTACATGGTCCGAAAAACACATATTATCATCACTTGGTTGTAGCTCTGCTGGTACAGCATGTTTTGCTTATTAAAGCAAAGATATGGTTGAAATTAGAGCTGTGTGATACATGTCATCAAGCCTTATGTATTTGCAAATAATAAACAGTTTGCAAAGCGTGGCTTGAGCTTGCGGGTTGCAGCTTACTGTCACTTCAATAGAGGTTTCAAAACACTGCTAGAAGTGTAGGGTTTGTGTGTAAGCTGGAAAGCACCTTTGAAAAATTAAGAAAGGCACATTTTACCCACGGCTTTCTTTGTTGGGAAAGATGGACTCTGTCTCGTGGTAGCTGTAGTTTAAGTAAACATATACTCTGGCCCAAATTTCATAACCATCATTTTCTCAAAGCTAGCAGCACTAAACCAAGCTATAGTTTGATTTGGCTAACCCCAAAGTAGGATGTGGTTGCCAGCCTCTGGAGCCACATGATCAGGTTTCAAGCAGACACCACTAGAACCATGCCGTTGTCTTAGTCAGGAAGGTCCTGGATGTGCGAGTCCTATTGTTATGGGATGTGTGTTGCCATCGTTATGTCTCACAAATAAATGTAACCATAACAACAGGTATGCTCCAATTAAAGCTTGCCTGCTCCATGTCCTGCCTGGGGACAGTCTGGGAGTGCCACAACACTGCTGGGCTCAGGAGGAAAAAGGTGTTAGAGAGGGAAGATTGCCAAGGGAAAAGGCCAGGTCTTAAGGGGGAGCTTCATCGCTCTGTACAACTACATGGAAGGAGGTTGTAACGAGGTATTGGTCTCCTCTCCAGCAACAAGTGACAGAACAAGAGGGAATAGCCTCAACTTTTTGCCATGGGATGTTTAGGTTGGGTATTAGGAAACATTTCTTAATTCAAAGGGTGGTCAAGCATTGCAACAGGTTGTGGTAGTGTCATCATCCCTGGAAGTCTTCAAAACCATGTGGAGGTGGCTCTTGGAAATACAGTTTAGGGGTGAATATGGAACTACCCTGTTAACGATTGGACCCAGTGGTCTTAGAGGTCTTTTCTGACCTAGGTGATCCAATGATTCTATGATACTCAACAGACTTCTCACTCTGCCATAAGCACAAGTCTTTGCACAGTGCTGCCACAGCTGCAGTACAAGCCCGGGAGAGCTGCTGTCTGGAGGACTTCCCCAGAGCCCAGGCAGAAAGTTCTCTTTCCCAAATAGGAAGGTCAAAGCATAAAAATTGCTGGCATGTGGCTGCAAGGTTCCAAGTTTCTCCCCTTTTCCTGCATGTGCAGAGCATCCTGGTTCAGACAAACCTCCTGCCAGCTGATTTCCACTGGTGATGGGCAAGAGCTTCAGGACAGTGCCAAGCCAAAGGCCAGGTCCCTCTGGCACAAGCGGCTGCTGCTTCATTACTTGAGGCGGAAATAAGCTGATTTTGTCTCACTGAGAAGAAGGCTCCTCAGTCCGTTCTGTTCTCACTTTCTCCCCACCCGCTCAGCTTTTCCTTTTCTATTGCAAACACCTCAGTGAGCTAAAGGGATGAACAGATGATGGAGTCAGTGCCCCTAGTTAATGACCAGCACTATATTCACAACCTCGTTTGGTTTTGTTCCTATTCGCTGCTTCAATGGTGCCGATGAGAAGGAATTAATTTTATTGAGGACAACTCAGTGAATTAAATGAAAAACTGCTCACTTGGCTGGAAAGGCTTTGACAGACGGCACAGCAGCCGGTCAGATTTGAAAACCTTTACATCTCCTGGACGTGGGGAGAGAAGGAGGCAAGAGAAAGGAGAGGAGGGAAGGTCATTGCAGATAAGCTGCAAGGCGACTATTTCAAGGCCTCTGAAAAACAACAGAGCAAGCTGCAGTCTCTTATTTTGATTCATGGGTCTCCCCTCCCTTTTGTTCCTTGATGCACTAAATCTGTTCCTTAGCCCGCCTCATTTCAATAAACACCCAATAAGAAACTAATCGTCGTATGGTGAATTAGAGAAGAAGAAAAGATGCTCAGAAGAAATGTTATGGTCATGGAAAACTCTTCTGCATTGTAACCATCTGGTGCACCACAATTACTATGAATGGGATAATTGAGTCCCAAATAACTTCTTTTGGGTACAAATAATAGCCGTCACCCTGATTTGTATTCTTCACAACAGCATCGCCCCATCATTTCACATCACATCTGCACATTTCTTTGATTGGGCACTGTGCTACCAATAAGTTACTACACTTAATTAAGCCCATATAATTCTCTTCAAATGAGCAGAAAAGTTTGTGTATAGGCCAAAAAAGAAAAGGGGCAGCAAATGAGACTTTAGTGACTCCACTTTGTATGAGGTATTGAGATTGATGGTGATCCCATGCCACCAAGGTTTTCCTTCAACCCTGGAAAACTGTGAAAGCATTAGGCAGCTCAACAGCTGTGTACAATCTGAGAAAGGCCTGATTTCAGACAAACATTCTCCCGGAGGTGACTGAAACCCCATTGTAGCATAATCTTGCTTTTCAGAAAGTGTTACAATACATTTGATTTGATTTCTCGGGTGTCTGGCTTTCATAGCATCATTAAAAGCTCTGTAAGAAACTGAGAGATGGAGTTCTCTGCAAAGCAGCATTGTCTGCTCCTCGAGCGTGTTTTGCTCAAGCTCTGGGAGAAAGAATTGACAGACAACAGGCAAATGTAAGCCTCAGAGGAAATATTACAGCAAATAAACAATTAGAGATCAGCTTGCTCGATGGGGAAGGATGAGGATGCAAAATCTTGAAAGAGATTTTTTTTCTTTTTGCTGCAGTTCCCTATTTACTTGCTGAAGTAGGGAAGAGCACATTCCTTCAGTTTGCATCACTGACATGTTATCAATTCACATGGTTTATTAGCTTTTCATCAACTCTTCACATCTCAGAATGACAGGCCACACAGCCTGGCAAATAAGGCACCAGGACTGTGCTGGCAAGTCCAGTTGTTCAGGATCAAGCCCAAAAAGCCTTATTGGAATGTCAGGGTCTATGGTAAGCACAATAGTAAACAAAGAACAGGGTTACAGAGAGAGAAACAACTTAAAAGATTGTGAGAGTAAACTCCTACCTTGCTCAAAGATTTTTTTCTTTTTCAAATCAACGTTTTCTCATTCCAGCCAAGCAAACCTAGAGCACCTTGAATACGTTTTTTCAGAGCAAGTGGCAAAATATCCCGTGAATGCCACAGAGGTCACTTCACACACTCGATCTGCCCCTCATTTGTTTATCTAAATGCTGACAAATTGCAGCATTTTAACAACATATCTCTGGTACTGAACTTCATGTGCATGGCTTGCCCTCTATCATTGAGCTGATAATGAGGCTAAGCATAAAGCCTTCATTCACTGCTATAAAGGCTTCTGACAGTGATGAATACCAAGTAGAAGAATTAGGTGGTTTATAGGAGAATATGCTATTGTGTAAAACCTCCATGCCTTTTATCATCCCTTCTGCTCATTTTCAGTTCCTTCACATAAGCTGTCTCCACAAGCACTTCTGTGAGCTTTCCTCTCCTTGCTTTTCCTTCTAAAAAGGCTGTCTTCCAGCAAGTGCCAGCCATGATGTTGTGTCAGCATTTATTCCTGGTTATCCTCTCTGAAACGCCCTAGACCCCTTTCATGTCACCAGAATGATGATAAACATTTAAAGTAGCTGTGCCTGAGCCACTTCTCTGTGAGGTAATTCCTGCCCCAGCCCCATGCATGGCATGGAGCTGCAGCTGTCTGTCACCGGGACATCTTTCTTACAACAAAAGCAGCCTTGTCTTGGCATTTCTTTGCAAAAGCATCAACTAATATCCCTTTTAGACGGGTGTGTTTGTAGAAGAGGTGACTTCTGGGATGGTTTTTTTTAAAATTGCTGGCTGCAATGAATCCCATTAACATTTCATTGTTCAGGTCTGAGCTCGCAGCTGGTTCTGGGAGCGGAGGGAAATGTGGGGAAAGGATGCTGGCAGATCCTGACAGAACATCTAATTTGACTAACTAAGGACCTCCCCCAGTGCTTTTATCCTTTGGGCTATGAAGTTTGTGTTCCTGTCTGCCCCAGTATCACGCACCTGTGAACACAACTGTGAAACATTTTACTCTAAACAGGAATCTGGACATGTCTCAGTTTGTGCTGGTCTCGCAATGTTTTGCATTAGCTTCGTCTGTGCCAGAAGGACACGAGTGTAGAGGGATGGACACTGCCCCAGGGCAATTATTTCCTACCTTCTTTACTTCTTTTTGTTGTCTTCTGCCCAAAGTGTCCAAGTGCATGGTCCTTACTACTTCTTGTTGGTTATGCTGCTTTTCTTTCCATTTCCCTTCTCTGCTTTTTCTCTGGCTCCTTTCTGCTATCAGTGTAGCCTCCTGCCTCCCTTCCTGCTGTTGGCCAGACGCCTGCAAGGTTAATGCTGTCCCTGGGCTGGAAGAACGGCTCGTGGAGTGGAGGCACTGACAGTGACATCTCCTTCCAGTTTTCAGAGGCAGCTGGAAGCATCCCAGACATTTTCAAGGTCCTTCAAATATGGCTGGAAGACACAGAAGTGCCCAGTGACCCATGTGCTTTCTGCCTGTCCCTTCTGCTGTCTCTTTTGGAAACACCTGGTTATTAACTGCTTCAGAATTTCTTTCCCTTTCTGCACCAAGAATTTTCCTATCACTTTAAAACACATCTTCCCTTTAAAAAAAAAGTGAGGACAGAGAGTGGAATTGCATTTTATTAAATGTGCATGACACTGAGGATACAAAAACACCAGCATGGGATGAATTTACTAATCAAATGCAGACTTGGTCTGCATTGTAGTATGACACTGGAAAGGAAATATCTCTTCAAAAGGTTTATTTTAACTCCAAAGGAAAATTAAGGGAGAGAATGTTGAAATACAGAGGAGTCCAGGGGGTGGCAGGGAGGGAAGCTGGAGAATAATTGATGCAAGTAGGGAAACAGAGCCTCATCCCAGGGTAGTGGGAATAGTGGAGGGTCCATCCTGTGTACAGAGTGCTTCAATCCAATCACTGGAGAGGCAAAGCAATGGTTGGAGTTGGGAGAAGCTTGGCCATTCTCCTACTGCTCCCACTGGAGGAATTTTGGAGGTTTTGCAGTGCAGATCCTTCATTCCTTACCCCAAATGTCACTGTGGCACCTGGCACCACAGGCCACCACCGGGGCAGGAGCAGTGGTGCAATAGATCTTCTCTTTCAGGTGCTCACGTGGCCCTGCTGAGCCCCTCAGTGTTGTCCCAACAGGCCTCCTTTAAACCAAACCAGTGACTCAACCTGGGTTCATCCTTTCCCAGTATAGTTTACAGCCTGGATCTGCTGAGTACCATGGTTTATGGACTGCTCCCACAAACTGCTGGCAGGTCCCAGCCAGGAGGCTGCAGGCAAAGTGCAGCCCTGGGAAGCAGCACGTGGGGTGGGCACAGCCTCCATCAGCTGGTGTGGCTGCTGGTCCCCCACGTCCTCTGCCAGAACCATAATTGCTTTTTTCACAGGCTTTGGTGGGAAGTTCCAATTCTTATTGTTCATCCTTGATCTGCCTTTCATTATGATGGCTGTTGGGTCCCCTCATTGCTGTAATGAGAACCAAGAAAATAATAACAATTCAAAGGGAAATGTGAAAATGCTCTTCAAAATCAGACATGTGAAACGCTATAGCTAAAAGATATATGTGAAGTGCTGGTTGGAGGATGCTGGAGCAAAGACAACTTAGAAGTTTGTTTTTTCCCCCCTCTTTCCATTATTCTCCAGAAGGATGAATTCTCATTTTTGTTTCATGCAGAGTCTCTGAGCCCTTTGAGCAGTATTTTTGTATGCTGTTAGGTTGAAGAGAGCTATTTTCACTTTAAAACTTTATTTCTTGGAGTCTCTGTTTCTTGGACTCATGAGACATGGGGTTTGGAAATGGAAATGCCTTTCACCCTGTATTTCTCTCTGTCTTCAGGCAGGAAAGTCACAGATTTACAAGTGGGAAAATTGACACAAACTATGTGGGGCAAATACATTGATTCCCTTTCCTCTTTGGAAGACTTTTCCACATGCAGTTGGTTTGTTGTTTTATTTCTCAGAAAGCACTGGTGTATTCCACATGGACATCACGTTTACCATACAAGCCTCAGTCCCCCCAAAATGCTCATAGGCAGCTATCCTGCTCCTTTGCTCTTGACACCACCGAGTCAGTTTTCTCTGCAGTGTCTTTGCACATGTTGTGAATCCTACCCCCTGAAAATGGATGTGGTGGGGGCCTGTTGGATTGTGTTGTGTGAGAGGAAACTGTGCACACCACATTTTCAAAGGGGAGGGATGCCTTATGAAGAGGCCAGGGGGGTTTCTGTGGATCACAGCAGGGCAACCCTGCATGGAAAACCAGCCATTCTTGCTGGCTTCTTATAAGCTGCCCACAGAGTACCGACAATGCCAGACACATGATGTATGGATTTTATTCCTTAAAAAAAAAGGTAATAAACCCCTTTCAAATTGTAAACTAGGTTACTTTTTTCAGACACTGTTCCTGCAACAAATTCTCTTCAGTCTTATTTATGAGAAGTCAGTGACTCCTGTAAATGTAGATGGCTGAGTCCCAAGTTCTCGAGGTTTGCTGGGAGAAAGAGCTTTCAACAAAGCTGCAGTGGCAATGGGTTGTCCCTCACACCAATTAATCACGAGGGAAAACTGCCATGCCTCTGTCAGAGCAGGTCCTTTTGTCAGCTGCTGCCTGCAGCGCCTGAAAGCAGCAGAGCCCACGGCAGGGTGGTGCTGGAATAACAAAAACAGGAGTGCCATAGATCTGGCTGGGCTTCCTGCCTGCGGGAATCTCACTCCACTGCTCCTTGTGTCCATGTGGTCTCCAGCCTCACCCTCCCAAGGGGCAGAGCTGGTTCTTGAGTGCCAGGAGCGCAGTGGGATTGAGCAGCACTGTGGCTGGCTCGGGCCTGAGTCCAGCTCTGCGTTTGTACCAGCAGAGTCAGGCCTCATGCACGAGTGCCCTTTGCTCACTCTCTGCTGCTTCTGCTCCTCAGCCGGGAAACCCAAAAGTTTATAGCTCAGGCAAAGTCTCCCTCCACTCCTCCCCCTTGCTCTCAGCAACAGAGATGATTTCAAAGGGATTTAATCAATCAGGGTGCCAAAGTACTTCATGCGAGAGGGTTCTGTGTAATGGGAAAGCCTTTTAATGAGGAGGATATGTGCAGCTTCAGGTTTCACTGCTGGATGTGCAGGAGAGCAAACCTTGGCGCTGAGCAGCATGTGACTTCACATCCCCGTGCAGCTCTTAAGGATGTTTAAACTTCAGCAGGTAGTTGGACTCGCAAAATGTTTAAAAACACGGAGAAAAGCAGATCATGTGTAACAGGCTGTCAGTCAGCAGAAGGACTCAGCCATGGCTTTTTAGTCTGTTTTGGTAAGGGAAGGTCAGGAAGGAGATTTGAACCACAAGCTGATTCAAAAATGTTTTATTTTTTTGTAAACAACTCCATCTGGAACTAGTAAACTTTCAAAGTCTGAGCCAGCCCCTCACCACCTCCACACACCCCAGCCTGCCTGAAATGAATCCAGCAGCAACCATTGATTTCCATTGCCTTACAGAGCTGGGATATGACCACATCACCTCTGGGCCAGAAGAGAATACAATCACTCACTCTGAGTCATTACATAAGCTAAAATATGTGATTTATTAAACCACAAAAAGTAGGTTGTACTGACTTCGAGAGTCTGACCTGAAACCATAGGAGGAGCGACACGCAGAGTTAAGGCTGGGACTCCCTTCTGAACCCATCCTGTGGTGCCTGGGCATTGTGTGTGACCTGTGAAATCACCCCTGCTTTGGAGACTCCCTGAAAGGCAGAACACTGAGGCAAGGATGGCATTTGAGCCCTAAGGCTGGCTTTTCTTGCTTTTGTGGGCTTGAGTTGTGTTTTCCTGAGCAAAGTGATGATCTGATTTTCTTTTCTGGTTTGGTTGGATCCTGTTCTAGTCTTCCTAGACTTGGCCCATTACCTTGGAATTCAAAAGAGCAAATATATAAAATGATAAATAATAGGAAACATTTGGAAATCTAAAATGTTGCAGTGAAATACACAGGCAACTCTCCCAAAAAGTCTGTATTTTATTTCTCATTTTCAGTCTCAGTGGAGCTGTATGAGACACCACCTATTAGTGATTTCTTAGGGATTCCTTACTCTGTAGGTCACTGCACCAAGAGCACATGCAGTTTCCAGAGTGCAAGCAGCAAACAACATCTTTGGTCTTCTCTGCCTGCATGCAGAGTGTGCTCAGGTTGTTGCCCTTGTTTCTCATACTCTGTCCCTAGGTCTGGGCTATGGATTCTGGCTGGAGACAGGATCAGTTCTGGGGCTCAGTGGGACTCTGCCCCAGTGTGACTGTCCCTGTGCTGTTCAAAGGCTTCTCTGGAGAGGCTGTGTGCTCCTCAGTAGTGCATTTGTTTGCAGCAGAGAGGTCTGCAGCAGTGGGTTTGCATTCACAAACGTTGCAGTGCAAGGATGTTACTGAGTGCTGCAATTGTTGGCTTCTGGTCCATTTTAGTGAGCACGAGACGTGAGTTACAGACACTCAGTGTTTTACAGTCCTGCCATCACACTTAGACAAGCAGACTTGCACAAATCCTCCTGGGGGTCAAGTGGTGACCCAAGGGATGGCAATCCCTGGTGTGTGATGTTGGCATGGAAGTGATTCAGACAACACAGAATATCGTGTCAAACGTGAGCAGATCAGGGCTGCAGTCCCGCTCCCCCATGAGCCGGAGACCCTGATGCAAGGTAGTTTTGTAGTAGCTCCTGGGTTTGGCTTCTCCTGCTGAATAAGAGGCTCTGAATAAGCAGCAATAGGACACTTAAGACTGGAATAGGATTTTGGTGGATGTAAGAGCCATTTTACCCATCCCCGTTACTCACATTTGGTTGTGCTATATGGAACTGTTCTGGATGAAAAGGCAGCATCCCCAGCCAGGCAGCACTGACTGCACTTCAAGAAAAGGAATTACCCAGCACTCTGCCTGCATTAGACATGTTTTTGAGGTTAATCATTATGCAGTTTGTCCTAGCACAACTGCACAGCGTATCCTGGAGGCATTCTGAAATGGTCCCCATTGATGTACAGGGCTTGACACCACCATTTCCATTAGACCAGTTTTCAGTAAGTCTGAGCTCATCACACCCTGGGAGTAGAAGTGGTGAATGTAGCCCTTGTGCCAAAGGGAGACTCATGTTAGAAAATTTCTTCTGTGAGCAAAATGCCAGCGAGCTCGTCTTTGTGAGTGACAGCAACACAGCAGACAAATAGAGTTCATCTAATCCTTCCTTCACCTGATTCCTTGGTCCAAACATCCTACCACCTTCATATTCCTAAATAAGAAGGGAGAAACATCTTATATTTTGCTGGGATGCATATGTTTATGTGTGTGTTTTGCTTGGGACTTTTTTCTTGTTTTACAGACCAAAACACCCAAACAATATTTTTAAATTACAATGCCTTCTACATAACACTGAAGGCTCACTTATTGCAGCATCTTCCATTTTCATGGGCTCTGCAAAATATGAAAACAGAACAGTGCCAAAATTTAAAATGTAGGTGGCAGTCTTATTCTCAGCTTGTCCATAAACAAACCCTTTGTAATCCTTTATCCTTCATTCCCCTTCAATACAGCCATACTGCATTCCAGATTCCACCCCACCTGCCATCTGCTAGTAGCAGCGTGCTGCTCAGGGTTCCCATTCATTTTGAATCAATGGGAACACCAGAAGAGCCACACTGGTCTGCCAATGGGAATATGGCACAGCCAAGGAAGGAACCAGTAGTGTGCACAAGATGATCAAGCAATGGGCAAGTCATTAGGAACTCTAAAATTCCAGTGTGAGGGTGTGAAAATATAGCCAAGTAGGTCTCTTTTCAGGTGGTCTGTTTTTTTGGGTAAAAGCCCTTAGGAGGTGTTTGCAGGGACCGCTGGAATCACTCTGACCCAGGTCTCTGGTCCCAAGAGTGGCAGATCAAAGAAAGCACAAAGCAGAAAGAAATTAAATAAGGAACCACCAAACCTCCTGACAGCTCAAATTCCTCCACCCTTCCTGGCCATGGCAGGCACAGGACCCTGACTCTCAAAGTGTGACATTTTGGATAAGGCTGAGGGTGGGGCAGCGCAGGCTCCTTCTGCAGCCTCCTTCCACCAAATGGAAGAAGCCAAACGTGCGTGTGTGTATGATTTGGCACACTGGGGCACGGCAGGATCAGTGTCCCATTCCTGAAGTCCTGGACAAAGACTCACTGTGTGCTGACACTGTGTGTCAGGAATAAACCCCTCCATGGCCATGCTGTCTCTGCATGGCTCTTGTGGGCTGGGGCAGGGGCTTTCTTTTAGGACTAGGTTGAGTTCCAAAAAGTGTCTGCTGCAGAGAGACAGCTGGCCAAAGGGTTTGGGGGGGCCACATTTTCCCAGTTTCCAGCAGGCAGAAGTGATTCCTGGTCTCTGGAGGATGATCTTGTCACGCCCATCTGGACCTTTCTCTCCCTCATGCCCAGCACCTTTTATCAGGAGGTCCTAAGTGTCACCTGAGCCCTTTGGATAAACAAGGTTGTATTGTACATTGATTATCCTCATGAAAGAGCACAACAGCTCCTTTGAAGTCATTACAACCTCCTGATCGAGGGCTCCCCAGGCAGAGCACAGGGCCTGACTCCTGCTCTCCCTGGCACAGGTTTGTGGCTGCTGCTGGGAGAACTCCCTGCGTTTCCGTCAGCACAACAGCAGCGCTGGAATAAAGCTCTCTGTTTGTTTACTGTGCCGAGCCCCTGTCTGCAGTCTGTTCTATTAATTGTGCAGAGTCTTCAGTTAGTAAAATGAGTTGTAAAATTATTCTTGGAAAAGAAGTCGCTGCACATGGGAAGCAGTTGCTTTCGCGGACAGAAGTCCTTAATAGTTGTTAATATTCTCCCCCCATGTACTCCAGAGCAGAAGTTTGTGTTTAGGATTTACAACAAAAAGCTTTTGCAGGATTTATTAGTCTTTAAAAGACATCATTTGCTGCTGCGTAGTGTTTGTGTATTTATTTGCATACTTACAGCAAAGAAATTAGAAAAATCCCCACCTCTCCTTTACCCTGGGCTGAGGCCCCATATGCCAAATCTCATCCAACACAGAGGTTTTCTATAAATGGGTAATAATAAAGCCCTGAAAATAGGTTTGGTATTTTTAATGGAAATGCTGACTTGACCTTAGCTGTAGAGAGCTACAAAAGGTGCTGCTGTAATAAAGGAATGACTTCATCAGGAAATCAGGAAATCCTCATTCAAACCTCCAAATATATAAATATCACCATTTATTCCATTGTGAATCAAATGATGCCATGTCCTGTAATTAAGGATGCTGGCAGCCAAGTTGTATCATACACTTATTTCCATCACAGTACATTAATGGCTCAGCAACTTTGCCTTCTTGGTCACCTGCTCTGGCAAATATCCTTGGAGTTTTGTTTCACAGCTTATTTCATGGTGACAGAGTCTTTATTTATTCCCTACCTGAAGGGCAGGGATTGCACTAATTGCCTCAGGCCAAGTGCTCCAGAAAGTTTTATGTGCCACAGGGCAGCCACAGAACAATAAAAGAAAGTGGTGGAGCAGCTGAATGAGTTCCTGATGTGCTGATGGCAGGTGAACCCTGGCCTCACCTACAACAGGCCTGGATGGGAAAAAAGTCCTCAAAAATGGGATGTACTGGCACCTGCTTTAAATAACTTTTTAAAATACAGCTGTAAGAGTATTAGTCAGTGGAACATGGCAAACTGCTCCAGCAAGATCCCAATAACATCAGTGACTAAATCCAAAGATGTCCCAGAAAAGCAAATTCAGACTTAAAAGAGCTGCCCTTGGGTCTGACGAAGGCTTATCCCAAACCAGCTGAGAAATCTTCCCACAGATTTACTGGACAAGTAAGCAGTCACTGAATGGCTATGTGAATTCAACAAACTATGCACAAATACCTGGGATCCCTGTGTCATGATGTTTCCCACTCAGGATAAATTTGTAGGGCCAAATCTTGACCTCATTGAGACTGTCACTACTACTCAGAGCAACATCAGAAGTCTTACTCCTCTCTCCTTTGATTTCTGGATTCTAGAAGCCTTGCATTTCCTTCCCAAGGGGCTAAACACAAACCACTGCCTTGATGACTCATCAGCAAACATGCTAAAGGGGATGTCTTGATGCAGGAGAGAACAAACTTCTTTTAAATTTGGTAATAGAAGAGATTTTTCCAGTCTCTGAAGGCTCCGTACAAGTCCTGTTTCAGTCAGTTTGCTCACTTTTATTTTTTTCCCTCCAGTATCAAAGGAAAGACCAATGTCTGTTCATCATTTGGGTTAACATTACTCCCTGAGATCATGAGGAGTGGTGGACAAATAAACCTCTGAGGTAGAAGAGGAAGAAAACTGCATGTGCTCCTACTCTCTCTCTTCCCCCCCGTGTTGAGGTTGTGAGGAGCAATGGGATTTGACCCTTTTCCTGTGAGCTCCAAGAAGAGCCTTCCCAATGACCCCAGAGTATATAAGTCTTGTGTGGGTGACACTATCAGAGTGGAGCGCTGGTTTAGGGAACTCCCAAATCCATATCTCAGTTCTAAGGCTTAGTAAGAACAACCTCAATTATGAGGCTCCAATTCTACATGCCACTAGTGCACACCCCAGCACAAGTTTTGTGTGGGTTTCTCTTTGGTTCCATCAGCTGAATCCTTCCTGTCCCCAGCCTGTGGCTGAATCCCTTCTTGCCAGTGTTAGTTACACCTCTAGTCCCTTTTCCTCCCCAGTGCTTGGTGAGGTCCTCTCTCCTTATCTCCTCCTGGCTGCCTTCCTATGGGGGAATTCCAAACGTAACACCTTTGGGGAGCACTATGCAGTGCGCTAAGGGAAAAGGAAAGGTTTGGATTTGTCCTTTGCTGTACCTGCCCAGCACTTTGCAGGTGGATGTGAGAGGATATGTGGACATTTTGGAATTGTTCCAAGCTTCCCAAGGGCCTTGAGTGGGACCATTTTCCCATGGAACTGAGTGTGCCTTGGTGACAGGATGCTGGGGAGGGGATGCAGCTGATTCCTACAGTTACCCTTTAACCACCTGGCCAGAGCCAGCTCTCCAAAGCTGGGGATGAGTTGTGCTGTGGAACTGGCTGTCACCTGTGGGTGACACCTGTGGGTGGGTACTGCCATCACACAGTCTGAGATACGGATTCTGCCAGCAGAACACACAGGGCTGCCCTTTCCCATGCCATGTTTCTTCACTCTTTCACAAACTACTTGCAAAGCCTTTCTTTAGAAATCATTGAATTTGTAATTTTACAATGCTCTTTTTGTGTGAAAAAAATTTTTGAAGGATTTCTGTATTTCCAGGAGAGCAATGGTGTTTTTGCCAGTGTCTTGTTAGGTTTATTTCTTTCTAGTGCTGGTATTTTTGCTGGTAATTCTGTAGCTAGAAAATGAACATGACTGAGTTGCCCATATTGTTTTGGGGCTAAACTGAACTGATGGCCTCCAGTGATGTATTGGATATTAGATAAAGCCTCTGAAATGTTTTTAGTAACGCTCAGATGATATTTAATTTGCTAAGGTATTTATTCTGCTCCACTCTTCTCATTCAATTTTACATACTGCTGAAAGTTAAATTAATTTATTGCTGAACTGAGGTGCTGGCCTGGCAGAGAAAACTGAATTGTTTTCTGAGCTAAATCACAGGAGAGTGAAACTGGTGTGGAAGGATATGTCAGATGTTGATTTTGTCTGCCATAGAATAAAATGGATTATTCAAATGACTGCTAAGAAGGACAAAGGTTATTTAATTTTGAGATGTAAAACAGGATGAGCATTGCAAAAAGTCACCTGCAAAGCATGTGAAGTGGTTTGTGTGGGGGGGTCTGGGTCAGCTTTGATGGGCACTCTGGACTCCACTCTCTCCAGCATAAGTTTATAGATATTTATTTTTCTTTTAAAAACAAGAAACTATGGAATATTTAGAGCTAGAGTGAAAAAAGAGATGAGCATTAGGACTTCTTCTCTTGCATAAGTAACAGGATGATGCTGGTTCATCCCAGCCAGCAACCTGGTACTCCCTGGCCAGGCAAGTGATGTGCAAATATTGGTATTGTGCTGGAAATTCTACATTACTGCCTTTTGCAATGGCTGCTTTTTGTCTGTGTTCTCAGTAGTAAATATATCAAAATAACTGTGTATAGATATTTCTTAAAAGCAAATGTCAAAATCACAGGCAGCAGTGGTTTTTGTGGACAACATTGTAAATTTACATGCATTTGCAGGAAGCTGGTAATGCTGAGACCCTCCTCCAGTCACAGCCCAGGGATTATTTTTTTCTTAGTATTATTTTTTTTCTTAGTGAATTCAGATTTTATCACTGGGAATTTTCTATTCTGTTTTTGCTGCAGTCTTTCTATCCATCATGTGCCTTGGTTCTGGTTTTTACCAAATCCAATATTATACTGTAAGTACCTCTTCGAGCAAAGGATGGGGGTCCATAAAACGGTCCTTTATTCTTCTTACACTGAGTGGATGCTGATGATCAACATACTTTAATCTACCTTCGTCATTCGGCGTCTTTCCCACCCTTGAGCCTATCTTAAAATAATTTAAAAATCTCTTTGCAAATGTATCATCTCTTACACCAAAAAAAAAAGGGGGGGGGGGCGGGGGGAAAAGAAGTTAGTGGTTTATAGAGCTTCCTATCTAAAATTCTTAAAGAGAATTTTAACAAGGTCTAGTAAATCTGGTTGAATGGGAAATCTTCTATGAATATTGAACCAAATAAAACCTGCTTGCCAAATTCCTAACTGATGCAAATCAGAAGTCTCTGGAGTAGTGTTGCTTTACAACAGCTAATATCTATCCCTGTGCATTCTCTTTAATTCCTTCTGTGACTCGTGTAATTTAATATCTGTGAATGTTTAAGTAAATTAATTTTGTCCAAAAGGAAGCTTGCCAAAAACTTAAAATCACACAGCTATTTTCAAATATCTTTTAATGAGAAATTGGTGCAGTTGTCTTGAAATCACTTTGATTTTCATTTTTTTCTTATTGCTTCAGCCTCCAATCAGAGGCCACACAAACGACTTAATGAAAAATCTCACAAGATACTCACAGAAAAGTCACATTTGAGAGACAATTATGGCCAAAGCATTGTCAGCTGCTTTCCTGTGGATGGATGGAGAGTAGATGTGCAAGTTTCTATTGCTGGATGATCCATAAGGATATAGGCAGGATTAATGGATGTCTAACAGCAAGGACTTTGGTGGAGCAGTGAGAGGCAGGTCCCAGGCTGGCTTTCGCTCCAGGGAAGGGCAGCGGTGTTTGAGCAGAATAAATCCCGGTCACTGCAAGGGATGGGCTCACCTGAGAGCCAGCCCGTGTGGGACCTTCGGTGCCCCCGGCATCTGTGAGGATTGCTGGGGGCTCAGGCAGTAACTCAGCCTCTGCTCCTGGCTGCACACCGAGCTCAGGGAAAGAGCCTTTAAACTCGGCTCGGGGTGTGGCAGGCATTTAAAGGTGTCTTTTAAACTCAGCCCAGGGCGCGGCCGGAGCTCCCGTTCTGCAGCCGTCCGACTGCCGGCTCCTCTGCTTGGCCCAGCTGGAGCTGGGATGCCCCAAAATGTCACACTGAAGGAAATTTCACAGTCAAAAGGGAAGAACTAATGGAATTATCCCTCAAACCAACTATGGAAACATTTGCTGTGGAAGTGAACAAACGCGCTTCTGCTGCAAAGCGAGAGCTGGGGTGGAGGCGAGTCCGGGGGTGAAAGCACAAGCGCAGGGCAGCGCTGAGGGCCGGCTCCTGTGCCATGGCCCGGCACACTCGTGTGCACAGTGACATCTAGTGACATCTAGTGACATCTAGTGACATCTAGTGACATCTAGTGACAGAGGCAGCGTGGCGGGAGGGCGGGACACTGCCCGGCACATCCAGCTGCCCTGCAGGGACAGCCACAGCGCGGACACAGTATTTTGTCACTGCTCCACAGCCCCGTGGGTGCTCTTCCCTAGAGCCACCGAAACTCCTGCCTCGCCACGTTAGTGGTTAACCCCCAGCAGCTGGTTCCAACACAGAAACCAAGTTCACTGTCTTACCTTGGCAAAATTTACTTTTTATTCCCAGCAGCATTTGTGGCAGAACTTCTCAGGCTTTTTTTTAATTTCCCAAAAAAAACTTCTAATTTTACTTTACCTCTGGCAGGTGGATAAATGGACACAGAGGATGAGGGGGTTTTGGAGCTATTACACAGCTAAAGGGATGTGTTTCCAAAAGTAGATTGAAGAGGAAACTCTTCTAACAGTTCTCTAAAAGAAATTATGCTTTTTAAGTATGAAAGTTTGGGAAAAAAGAAACAAAAACAACTCAACCCCATGTTTTTCATATATATTCTTTACTTCCTTAATTGTGGCTGGGATACCTCTGTATTTTGGGATGGATAGACTATTCTGCTTCAGACTTGTGAAATAAATGGCATTTTATTTAGGCCTGAGTAAGGTGCTTTTTGCTTAGTTACTGATTTTCACCAGGCAAACACCTCATATTCCATACAGGCTTCCTAACTGAGCAGGGTCTGGAATGCACTGGTGGATGTCACTGACCCTGGGAATGAGTAGAGGAAAGGAAATGTAAAGAAATAACCCAAAGCATAGAAAATTCAGTGGGATCAGTCAAGTGGACATTTCTTTTTTCTGTGGATCCACCCTGGGTTTTCATGGCAGCCTGACTGAGCCCAGAGTTCTATCCTTTCAAGATACATAGGGGTGGCTTTCAAACCTTATTTCTCAAGTGCCAACTCAGAGATAAAACGCTCCCAAGCCTCAACCCGTTCAAATCAGAGGTTTCCTATTGTCTCAAACGTGAAAATCAGAGTAACTTTAACTTAGAGTAAAAATTCATTGGCTTGCGTAAACAATGGAAAGTAGAGACCCCAGAATAAAATTGCCTGAGAACATGCTTTATTTCAGGTCTAAATGTAGTTCCTTTGAGTTGAACGGGATAATTTAGCTGTTTAAAGAGAAGTACGTGTTCCAGATGCAAGTGAACCAGGTGGTCTTCCTGCATCAGAGCCACAAGGCCCTGAACCAGCACAGTTAGGGCACTTATTGACCAGTGTCATTCATTTTGCCAGCACTGAAGGAATTAATGAACATAGAGCAGTCTTTTAAAACTCAGTTTAGATATTCACACACATTCTATTAATTTTTCCCGAAGGCGCAAATTAAGAGGGATGTGCTTTTCTCTGTAAGCACTTGAAGTGATGCTTAAATTCTTGGCTCTACATGATTGATTTTAAAAAATCAAGTAAAATGCAGCTTAGTAAAATAGTTTCTTAATTATTAAAGCAATTAGGGAGATCTAAGAAAGATCTTATTCCCAATAGGCTAAGTCTCATATAAAGCCTTCCTTTCGGTTTCCTATTTCAATTGTTCCACATTCTTATAAGACGCCTACTAATCACCATCTAAGCCCAGGCAAACACAAAAAGGGTGAAGTGCTATCAGAAGAAAATATTGAAACACCACCAGCCAATAGTTAGGCCAGTGATACGTTCCTGCAGTCCCTTTGGAGTGATCCAAGTACAGAGAAGGCTTTTCTTCCACCCACGCAGGAGATCTGGAGAGGGAATGGATCCAGTTGAAAGCCGCCCAGTAACACCAACAAAGATACTTATAGCCTGATTGCTTTTCTGGCTGTACCAGGCTGGTGCCCGAGATGGGCAGGAGAGCTAAAGTCCAGCTGGGAGATGCAATCTCTCCTTCTAGTGGCTGCTTGCTCTCTTGGCTAAAAGCATCCCGCTGTAAGGATTTAGCCAAGTTCAGCTCTTCTTTTGACAGTCCCAACTCTTTCTCAGGTGCTAACCTTGTAGGCTTTACAGGGAAATCCTGCTGCCCACCTCCACCTCTGCCAGGAAATATTTTCTGATCTGCTTTGTGCTTTTTTGAGGGGTATTTCCTGACACACAGTAACCAAAGCGTGCGCTTTGGTCATCTGTAGATTTGGTAGCTCTCCTTAATAAGTGCATCCCACACACCTGCTTGGCCACAGAAGCACTTGTCCAGACACAGTGGAGCTGTGGAATAGCTGCAGTTGTGATAAAGCTCCCAAAGGGTCCTATAAAACTAATGGGGTCAAGAGAGTGTCACCCTACACAGGTCCTACCATTCCCAGTGTTGTCATTTGTTTCTGTTTAAGTCTTATGCTGAGAATGGTAGCAGTTGCTGCAGTTCAATCACTGAACTGTACCTGTGATTAATAATTGCTGCAATATAAGATGTGTAAAGTTTTACCACTATGTCCTAGAGGGCTTGTAAAAAGAATAACCAGTTTAAAGCCAAAGCCAGGAATGTGATAATGAGTGCATAGAATAGAAATGTTAATTAAAACACTAAGGAGAGAGAAGGGAGGGGAGCATTCCCATGTTATCATGTGATATCCCTGTGCCCATTCACAGAAAAAAAGGAGAGCAAGGGAAGCAGGAAAAAAGAGGTGATTGTACTTCAGATACAGCCAGGAGCTCTGGGCAGGTTTGAAATCCATCTTTAATGATCCCAGCCTGATGAGCTCCCAGTGTGTTGCTACAGATAGGTCTGAGACACATCACACTGAGAACACCCTGGGAAAGCCAGCCCAGTCACTGGGAGGGAGCAATTAGCCCAACTCACAGGCTGAGATGCCAGAGCAGCTGCAGAGGATTGTGATTGCTAAGGATTAAATAATGCATATGGTTCTTCTCTGGCTCGCTCCTGCTATTGCAGGTCTGTGCTTTCTAAATCAGTGGGGTTTTTTTACACCTGAGCCTTTTCTAGTGAAAGCAGTGACTGTGAGTGACAGGCAGGCACAGAGCCCTGTGTCCCATTTGGCCCTGATGGCCACATTGTGCCGGTGGGACACAACACCCTGACACATTTCTCAGAAGTGTGTTAGATGTGTGTGAGCTGCCCTGGTCTGCTTAGGACTTCATGTGTAAGGATCACTGGGAGGCCTGTGGGAGTCTGGTGCTCATCAGGAAAGCCCTGTGGATTATAGAAGTGCCTTAAGTCCAGGGAGCCTGAAGGAGCTTGTAAATCCTGCCATAATTTTCTTACTGCAGTATGACCCTGACAGGACTCTCTAAGGAAAGGAAAAAGACCACTCTACCCACTAAAGAAGGCCAGAATCCATCACCAAAATTCTTAATTACCTATAGAGGTGTGAGGTACCTTCCAAGATTAAAAAGCACGAGAGAGTCTTCTGCTTGGCTGAAGAGATCACCTCTGAACTTCAGTTGCCAGAATTCAAAGAATTCCAGGCCTTTGCAAACATACTCGCTTCTCAGATTGGAGACTTGCCCTCACCAGAGAGTGGAGAATCACTGATGTTGATATTTAATTTTAAATCTGTTTTGAATTTTTCTCCTTTCTGTTCTTTTTCACATTTACTACTTTTTTATTTTTAATATATTTTTTCTAGTAGAAAATCAGTTCCTATAGCTATATTTAATAGAAATGGTTTTATGTATGTGAGCTCTAGGATACTTCAGCTTAGCATTGTTGCAGTTTATTCAAATCTCATTTAAATCCCAGCCCTAACCTACTTGAGGCAAAATAGACTTAGACTTGAAATACAGCAGCCATCTATGTCACAAATGTGTTTTCTCCTTCACACAACAGATACTGATTTCACAAAATTCTGAAACAGGACTTAGTTTAACGTATGTGCTAATAATCCACTTGCAGTAGATTTCAATATACACTCAAAGTTAACTGTGTAGTTAAATGCTTGGCTGAATAATGACCTGTATAAATCATCCATTTAATTATTCTCTAGCCAAAAGAACTCTGAAGTTTTCTGTGGTTGCTTGCAGTTGTGTCTGAAATAACTGTTGGGAATCCAATAGAGAACTGCAGAGAATTGTTTGAGCCAGTTCATAGCGACTTATCTCCTGCCTCTCCCTGTGACATCTGGATCAGTTTCTGGTAATATCATCCTAAAGGAGGATGAGAAACCCGAAGAATAAATTAAGGGGAAGTTATAGAAGTTTTCTGGGCTATAGCTTGCTGCCAGATGGTGACTCATGGTGGTGAGAGACAACAACAACAACGATTGTGGATTCATCCCAAGCCAGAAATTAAAATCTCTGCAACTAAGTTTGCAATCACAGATGAGCTTTTGCTAAATGATTTGGAGCAGAAGGTGCACTACTCAAAAGGAAGAGCAGAAAGTATTCCAGATTTCCTCCTCGAGAAGGGGAGCATTCCAGGGGACTTGAAATACATTTCTTCTGCACCCCAAAATAACATAATGGTATGTAAGGCTTAGAGGCTCAGGTTGTTGTTCTCTTTCCCTTTGTAGGATTTTATAAGCCAGTAGCTCAGAGAAACCTGACACATTTCCCAGGATAAATATTGTTCATCTTGGGGAATAAAACTTCCACTGTTTCTGCTTATGCTTGCTGATTATATGTTAGACAATGTGCACTTGAGCAAAATGTCATAACCCAAATCCCTCGGATATAAAGATACTTGAAACAGGTTTATGTCAAACTAGTTTTAATTAATTTCTATTCCCTGGCTTGAAAACGCTTCATTTCCCAGTATAACAGCTCCATTATAACGGGTGAGATGGTTTCAGTGTTCAGTACTTGATTTTACAGTATTGCTGTAAAATAAATATTTTATGTTTCATATTCTTCAAAAATACATGTTTTATTATTTAGAGTTTTACTATGTAATGGTGAGCCCTTGCCACCTTTGCATCTCATTTTAGCAGTGGCTGATAGGACCACTGAATTTCCTTTCCAGTCAGGTTGTTGGTGCAGTTTAGGAGTCAGAGGCTGCACAAGGGAAAGGTGCAGTGGGGCTGGGTTGTTACTCTGCTTTCACAAGTTCCTTCTTGAAAATGAGGAAATTGCATTACATTAAAATTTTATCCTGATTTTTGGCAGAGGCTAACTCTCCAAATAATCACAGGAATACAGGGAACAGGCAAGCTGGGGCCTATAACACAGGGGGGTTTCCTCTTAATTTCCCAGTCTGCTGGTCCTGCAGTAATTGCATGCTGATTTATCTAAAGGGAGGAGAATGTATGTGTGCTTCTTTCTCTAACTGCTAAACCTTGCCCAGAGGTCTTAATTAGGCCTTCATTTTGCCTTGAAGATTTGGGAATTAACTTTATGGCATCCTTCCCTTAAAACTTGTTTTGTTAATTTAGTGATTTCTTTCACCTTATCACTAATTTTGCAGTATTTCGGCTTTATTTGCTCTGCATGGGCATGTGTTTATAGCAATGTACTGTGGGCCAGGTCATGGTGCAGCTAAAGTCTGTGCTAGATTTGACTCAAAGGGTAACATTTTAGTTCAATTTTAGAAGAAAAAAGCTTTTTGGAAAAAAAATCAGTTCACATCATTCCACTTAGGGTCCTATTTCATTATTGTTGCCCCTACATTTCTCAGTGGCACAAGTTGTGGATTATTATATTTATTGCATCTGAGGAAGGACAACAAAACAATCTGAGCCCTGCAACATGTTAGTGAGGAAGGAGAAAAAAAAAGATAAAAAATCTTTCAGGGTTTTTTGCTGTCATGTCAGTGCAGTTGCACTTGTTCAGAGATTTGTGCTGTTCGTCTTCTTCAGGAAGCTGATGAAGATACCAAAGGAGGGAAATAATTTAGGAAGAGAGAACATGCCAATGGAAGTGAAATGTTGCTAAGATAACTGACTTTGCTTTGACTTTTTTTTAAAGCAGCAGAACTTAGTGAACCTATATAAAAAATAGAGGTATATAAGTTTGCTTCTTTGAAAAATTTGAACAGAGTACTTTTCAATTTTACTTTATAATCTATTTTTCAATCTATTCCCTCTCAGTCTACTAACTGGAATGGATCAAAAAGAGAACAACCAGGTAAAAGTGGGAACTGATGAAATTACATCACAAAATGTATATAATGACCTTGTAAAAGCTGGTGCCTGACTTCCCTGACATCTTCTTTTGCACATTTCAACATCAGGGGATTAGCAAAGGTGAATATCACAAAACAATAAAGCTTTAATTAAATGGATTAATTAAAGAGAAGCAATCTCTAACACAACTGGGATTTTTGTGGTTTGGATTCTAGGTGATAAACCTTTGCACTTGGCATAATTTTGGTGATACCAAGCAATACATATGTGATGCTACAAACTCTCAACTCCATGTACCATCAAATTTGATAAGGATCATATTTCAAGCTTTAACAGTGTTAATCTTTAAACTTAGGGCTTTGACTGAAGGCTTCTGAAGCTTTGCATGGGGATTGTGATTTGACTAATGTGAATGTATGTGGTCAAGCCTGAGTTTCTTCCTTGTACAGGTTTTGTTGGCATTGCCATGTGGTGTTTGTTGTTATATTTAATTTCCATACATGAAAGGATTTGGACTATTGCTATGACCTTAATATTAGTTCAGATATGGAAAGGGATGGCTCAGTATCAAGTTGGTGAACAGCTGTTGAATTCAGTTCCTGAATTCTGATGCTATCTAGGGCAAGAAGTGCTGGATAGCTTTGGACAGTTAGTTTAAAACTAATTTATTCTCTCCTTAAATGAAAAACCTCCTTTAATAATATAGGTCTGATTGCAAGACTAAGTGTAAGCTCTGAAACAGGAAAGTTTTCTCATCTGTAAAATACAGTGAGTAATAGTGATCAGTTATAGCATTGCAGTAATTCATACCTCTGCATAAGTAATTTATAATGTATATTGATTTAATGGCACTCAGAGTAAGGTTTTAATTTGAAAAGAACAAAACTCTGTCTATCTATCCTCCTGACTAGTGGCCTTGCTTACCAGAACCTGTAATGTTGCCAGCTGATTGCTGTGATCTGCAGATGTGACACCTGATTAATACTGACGTGCTGAAGAAAATGTAGAAATCCTGTTAAGAACATCCTTGCACACACACACTGCCCCCACTAATGCAAGTATTAGAGGTACCCTAACAGACTTTAACTTGGGTTCTAGAAACTTATTAATAAATTCTTCACGTTAAAATAGCAAGGTGTAGTAAGATGAAATATACTGAGAATAACATTTTGTTGATTAAGAGGAGATGGGTGTGGAATCAGGATGCATCAGGGTTCTGACAAAGGGATGGCAACTGAACTTGCCCTTGTTGATGTCTCTGGCATAGCAGAGGGCAGGAGAAAGAGGCTCTAAGGGAAAAGGAAAATTATGTGGGTGTCAGTCAAGTTATAATGGGGAGAGGAGAGGAGCAAATTTTCAAGTTACAAAAAAGAATTTTTGGCTGTGGCCCAAGTAGCCACCAGGACACAGAGAATGAGGATCTCAGTTAATTATTCCTGATCTGCCTTTCCAGGGTATTTCCACTGGCACTTTTGGGTGTCGCATAGGCCAAATTCCACTGTGACAAATTTACATCTTTGGACCCACTGCAGCTTTAGTGAATAATGTACCTGTCTTGAGCTATGTTCTATTCTGGTTGAAACAGCAGCCATGGGGTTGTTTTTCCACTCATCTGGCTGAACTTCAGCTCATGTGGAAGAAAGATATTGTTTTCCCTGTTCTCTACATATTTGATTTGCATATGACAAGTGGCAAATCAAGTACAGGTGGCAGCTCAGAAAAGGAGAGATGTACTTCTATCTTTAGTATTTCTGTGAGGGTTTTTCATGTTTTAATTCATTTGATCTCCAGCATTCTACCTCTCTACCTGTCCTTAATGTGTGGAGGTTATTGATATTTCCCTGCCTGGCCTTATGGACAAAATTTTCATGTTCTCAGTGAGGTGCAGTTTCAAAGTCTCCTCTGGGCCACAGTGAAGAACATGTGAAATGAGACCAATCTCTGCATGTATTTAAACATGCAGGTTGTTCACACAGACCCAGAACAGCTTCTGGCTGGTCCTGCTGTGGGTTTTGCTGGCCTACAGGACTGCCAGACGTAAGGAGCTGCTGCACCAGGAAAGACTTTTCAAAGCAGTAATGTCAGAGGCAGGGTCATGGCCAGGATACCAGGTAATCGTGCAGGTTCATCATGTTGCCTTGAGAGCTCCATCAAATTAGGAACATGCAGTCTGCAAGCAGGAGTGGAAGGTAAAACCAGCACTGCCTGCCCTTCACTGTGAGGTGACTGCACCTTGCAGGCAGAAAGCCAAACCCAGACACTGTGTCTCACTTCAGTCATTTGGTGTAGTCAGAGAGTGCATCATTAAACATGCACAGAGAACATCTGCTTGTTAGCATGGCAGCAGAAATAAGCCACAGTAACTTGAAAACTTCATAAAATGTGTTTCACAGGAAGATGGGAAAGGTTCAGTAAAGTTTCCTCTTTCCTGATAGAGCTTCCAGCAGCTCTGACACGTGAAGATATTTTATGTCTCATTCCTAATAAAGTTCTGGCAGTTCAATCTCCTTCCTAGATGCAATCTGAACTTGTAAATTTATCAGCCATGCAGCACCAAGGGGAAATAGTGTTATAGATCTTGTAATCTTTGTGACAGTTATCTAATAAACCAGATTACCAAATATCTCAGGAAGGAAGGCTGATATGACTGACATCCACCAATTTCCTCCAGCGTTTCTCCCTTTTAAGCAGGAAGAGTTTGTTTTTAGCAGAAGATGCTGTAGGGAATGGTGTTCTCATAAAATGTGAGGCTAAATGTTGAGTAATGCACCTATAAACAGAAAGTAATTAGTTAATATCTGTTCTTGGATAACTACAATAAGGCAGGACACAAGTGTTTGACTAAATTGTTCATAGAAACACTCAGCTCTGGCTTTTCAAAAGCATTTGAATGTATTTTAATTTGGCAAAATGTTTCCATTTGAAGTTAGAGCTCTTTTAAGGCACCTTTTGGAAAAGTTAATGTACATATGAGTGGTCCAAATATATACTTTACATGAATTCCCAGACTGACTTTTCTAATGTTCCTCATATGTAGTTTTTATGAGAAACGAAGCAGTAAAGGGATGCTGCTGCCATGGGTCTATAATTGGCTGAAAAATAAGCAGCAGCAGATTGGTGTGAATGAGTGTAAAGTCATAGAGGAGGTCTGTAGTGAGGTTCTGCTGGGGTCTGTGCTGGAGATGACAAAGTCTGCACTGTTATAAAGTTAATCATATTGATAAGGAAGAGGAAGGGCTCTGTAGAAGGAGAGAAGGTTCTTACAGCAGCCTGTGGCTGGGCAGTAAACCAGCAGATGAAATTCAGTATAGATAAATATACAGTGCTATATACGGGGAGATACAGTCCCAGGTTTTTTTGCACATGAAATGTGCTGCTCTGGAACAAGCCCTTGGGGCTAGTGTAGCTGCTTCCATCAGCACATCAGTGCTTGGCTGCACTCGGAAAAGTAAAGCAAACCAGAAAACCTCGGTTCAGCTCCACTGAAATCCAGCACTGGTGTCCAGGACACTCCGCTCAATAAGAGCACAGCAGAGAAAACAGGGTTGGAGAAAGGCAGCAAGCCTGATGGATGTTTTGGGGAGGTTTCCACGTAAGGAAGGGCTGAGTAAACTTGTGCTCCTCAGCTTGGAAATCAGGCGTGCAGGAGGGAGGAGCAGTCTGGGGAAATCCTTGCCAAATGATACTATAAATGCAAACAGTTTACTTGAATTCAAGAGCAGAGTGAACAAGTATTTGCAAAGCAGAGCCTTCAGAGATTCGCACATTGAAAAATAACAACAAGCTTGGAAAATCACCTGAGCTGAAAATAGTGGAGAACAGGAATACATTTTGAGGTTTTTACAAAGCACAGGAAGGTTTTCTCATTACAATTAAATGGAAAAAAATTGCTATAAGGCAAACACAGCATTCTCTCCTAATGAAGTCTTTGCTTTTTTTTTTTAGTTTTGCTTGCAGCATTTTAAAAAGTGCATTTTTATAATAAATAAACTGTTTGTGTTGTGAGATACACTTTTTATTTTGAAAGTGGGCAGAGCTCATTTCTTTTCAACTTCAAAATTCAAGCATTGACCAGGAGTTGAAAGGTATGAGGAAATCATTGGCAGCAAGGCAGAGAGGCTGTAAACCTGCAGAGCCTTCTGGAAGTGCAGCTTGGTAGCAGGGTACCTTTGTGTTTGTGAGGTGGAAATCAATGCTAGAAATCCCCCAAGCTGCCCATGGGTGTCCAGGCTGCTGACCAGGACCTGCTTGAACCAGGAACTTTCTCACTGCATCTCAGCCCTCCTTGAGCAGAGCACTCCTTCTTTTCCTCTACACACCCCTTCTTTCACTGTGGCTACATCAGTGGTCTCACCACCCTCACAGTAAGGAATTTCTTCCTTATGTCTAATCTACTGGATTTTAATACAGCCAGGCTTCCTCATAAGAAGTTGGGAAACCTCTTCCCTGCCAAGCTCATCTAATGCCTAGTTTTTGCAATCACAGCAATCTTGAGGCACTTTGCTTAGGATTCATCCCAATGGGAAGCAGGTCTTTGGAAGTATTAATTAAATCAGAAGCAAAAATGATTTCTTTTACAGTCAAATGTTTTGTACCATTAATGTAATTTTTTTTTCCTTTAGAAATTGTTTTCAAACCATGGAAGAGCAGTGTCTATCTCTACCCCAGCTGGAACCATCACATGACCAGAAATATGTATGAGAATAGCTGACAGAACTACTACATGTTTTTGGAGTGTGTGTGGCCCTCTGAGTCTGAATTTGAGGCAAAAAGTCCAATCTGGTTATCAGTTGCATGACTTGGGTGCCTCAGTTCCCCTCTTTAGCAGCATAATGAAACATCCTGTATTCAGCCTCCTGCCCTGTCAGTGTAGCCTGTGATCTGTTTGGGGGAATGGCTGCCTCAGTGTGTCCTTGTGCAGATGGCCTCACTCCTTACTGGGAACTTGGGGCATAACACTGGATATAACATTATGTAAATACTGAAGTCACGGAAACATCTTTATTGCATTCATGATTCTACCCTGGAGGCTTTTTCTTTGGCTGAGATTTGATGAAAGCATTATCATCTGTCTTACACAGACCTCCAGAGCTTTACAGTAGCTGGATCTAGCGGGGAAATAAATTTTAGGAAAATAATAAATCCTGACACTGCAGCGCCAATAGAGGCAAAAGCGTTGATAGTGTCTGCAGTTGAGAGCAAAGTTGCAATTGCCTGGTGGTCGTGGTGTCCTGTCAGAGCTCTGTGAAATATCAGCAAGTTACCTGTGAGTCATGCCTGGCACTCAGAGCCTCACGTCCTGCCCCAAAGGATTGCCCCATCCCCTGTCAAGGGAAATACCTGGCTTCTGAGGTTACAGAACGCAGTAATTCAGAAGGAAAGCTGAGCTCTCAAAAGCTAAAGCTAATTTTCAGGCCTGGCTGTCATTCACTGAGGGCGCGTTCCCACACAAAGCCCGGCCAACAAAGGGATCCTTGCACTGCGCACACCGCATCGCCCTGACTCCCCTCTCAGGGAAAAGATGCCTCTTTGTGCTGAAGGTAAGTGAAAAAGGAGGGTTTGCAGGACAACAGAAAGCTATACCAGGGACATCTCAACTGTAATTCAATCCTTTATTCACATTGGCTCCCGTTGTAGGCCGCATTAGCAGCCCAATGGCACATACTGGGACGGTATAGAAAATATTGAAACAAATCTGCCGAATCCAGGGAGCTTGGGTTGATTACTTTCCCATACAGTAAATGAACCAACATTGTGGCTGAGGTTAAAGGAAGGTCGGTTTAACTTGCCGAGATTGCAGCTGGAGAAGGCTTTTTTAGCTGTGCCTGGAACCATCTCCCTGACCTAAAACCCCGTAGTTTCAGCGTGCAAATGATGTTCTTGCCCGCATGCTGAGCACCTTGGGGTAGAAAGGGCTCCCTGCCAAGGAGTCTGTCGCATGTCCCAGGGAAGAGGCTGAAGGTTTTGTGCATGTCCTGCCTTGGTTCTAACTTGCTGCCAAGTTACCGTCACGTGAATTCTCTAAATCAGGATTTCAACATCTCTTTAAAACATCTCCTTTAGCCTGCAGTGCGCTGGAGGCCACAGGGGGGTCCAGGTGAGCTCCATGGCTTCAGTTGTGAAAACAAACTTAAAAATCTTGAGAGTTCCCTCCTGATATTTGGATCTCTGGCTCCAGTAATAATTAAGAATCAGTTTTCCTGTGGAGTTAGAGGTTTACTCTGGGAGGGGCTGTGGCTTTGCGTGAACAGTAGGTTCTCTTTCTACCTTTTCTAAATTGCCTTTAATTACAAAACTCACTAATTAACCAGCAACAGTGAAATCCCCAGAAGTTCCAAATAACTGCCATGTGTCTTTTTCTCACACTTGCAGAGATTTAGGCCATATGCCAAAGTCATACAGCAATAAAGGAGCTTAAATATATGAAATTATATAATATGCTGTCAAAGCTTAAGAGTGCCTTCTCTTTCAGTCCTGCTGCTTTATCTGCTCTTCTCCCTCTCCTGACTCACTCTGTCTCCATGCTCTATTGTTTGTAGTTGTCTGTTCTTTATTTTCTCTCCCATGTCTCCTGTTTACCCTTCTGCTGGGGGAAGAAATAGGCAAACTGAGGGAGCCCAGCCTGCTACCTTCGCAAAGTTCTTTGCTGTGGCTGTGTCTTTTCACACATAAATGTGCATTCCTCAGTTTTCTATCACTGTGCCTTTCCCATTCCTTCCATAACTGATCCCCATCTCATTTTCATGTACCATTCTTCACTCCTGCATGTTTTATGTTGCCCTCCCTGCTTTTGCTGGGTACCTCCAGTGTAGGTAAGAGTGTGGCTGATGAGTTTGCACACCCATTTCCCTGAGCTGCCCATCTGAAACCTGTGAGTGTTTCTGTGTGTGCTCATCTGTAACTGATTGGCCCCGATTTCTGGGCCGCGGTGCTGCGGGTACTCCCATCCACGCTTTGTTCTGTGCAATTAACATGATTACATGGGCAGTTGTGCTAATTGTGCCGTGTACAGATGACTCATTTGTTCTGCAATTACGCGTTTTCCTGAAGAGCTGCTGTGGAGGGGGTCCTGATAATAGTTTGGCAGCCTGAAATTTGACCTTTGCTTGTTTATCATTTCACCATGAGTAACTTGAAGGCCAAGTGCTTCTTTTTAGCACTATTAATGAAACATTTTTTTGCTCAGCCTGAGACTCCGGCCATGGATAATGGTTCCAGCTGTCCAGCAGAGCGGTTCCATGTGAGCACACCGATAAGAGTGCTGGATGTAGCCCCAGTTTGGAATGATGTGTGCCTTGCTCGGAGCACTTGAGTTGTCCCACTGAAGTCAGTGGAGTTATTTCTGTTATTGAGGAACAGGAATGACTTAAGTACCTTCTTGAATGTGACAGCTAAGGGAGCTGACAGATTTTATTCCTCAAGCAGTGGCCTTTCTTACACTACAGCTGTTGCTGGATGTGAAATCTCACTTTTCCTGACATATCCTGGGAGGAGCAGATTAGGAGGTGTCGAGTTTACCTTCCAGCTGTTACTTTACACAAGTTGTTTGTGACAAACATGAACAAAAAAAACAAAAAAACCAAAAAAACAAAAAAACAAAAAAAAAAAAACAAAAAACAAAAAAAAAAAAGGCAAAAAGCAGAAAAGGATTTTTGAGCCTGTCATGCAGTTTTCCCAAATCACCTGCCTGACTGCATCTCCCAGCTCCTATAGGAGACCAGGAAGGGAGAATTAGTCAGGTTATACTGACTGTAAAAGGGAGAATAGATCTGCTCAAAGATGCTGCTTGATCAAAAGGATGCAGTGATAAGATAGAAAACGTGGAAGTCTGGAGAGGTGATGCAGACGCCTGAGGCCAGATGGGAACAGAGTTAATATCCCACTTAACCAAGTTTGAGGCTCAGCTTAATAAGCAATGAAAACGGAAAACAACTCTGCACTGTGATTTTCCAGCAAAACTGAGCTATAATGGTATTAAGGCTCTTGAGCCAGTCTTGTCCTGAGTGTGATTTCAGAGTTGGGTCTGACAGAGGAGTCCTGATGAGAAGGTATAAAATCAAGTTTGTATAAATTGTACTGGATTAAAGAAAAACAACATCCCTCTGTAATTTTTCAATACTTTTCTTTGCCCTAATCTGAAGAGGAGAGGTGGGGATGGAATAAAGACTCATTTCAAGCCAGTTTTCAGGTTATATGAGAGCTCAGCACTAAGGGAAGGTTAGTACTTCCTCAGAGCCAGGCTTGGTAGCATTGTCAGAATGCTGTGTGCAAAGTGTATAGGTTTGATAATTCCAGGGCAGGGTCATTTGGATGATTTTGGAAGGTTTGTCTATTTACTTGAGCATACGCAGTGATTTGGGGTTGGCTTCAACTATAGATTTCAGGCTCTCTCTTGTGATAAAGGGTCAATATATGAGTGGCATAACAGTATAATTTAAAAAATTACTTTCAATTTTTAGTTTTCTTCCTGTTTTTGAAAGTTAAAAGGCACAGCTAAGGACCCCAAAGAGCTGCCTACACTGTGTTCTTTAATGTTACTATGTCTTTTCACTAATACATGTGTATTTATATGTGTTAAATAACATTTAAGGCTTTTATTCAGATTAACCTAAGATATTCCATGCCATAGTATGAAAATTAAGATATTTTAACATTATCAGAATCCCCTGCAATTCATTCTGTGGACCAAAATTTCATTAACATGGAATGTTTTGAAATAGAGTGAATTTAATCTTCTGCTGGAAATGCTTCTAAGGTTTTCCAACCCACTTTTATTAACTTATATCCATTAAAAAATGATCATGCTACACTTTCCCATGTTATAAAGCTTGCAGCAACTGGCAGCAATGAGATATTAACCCAGAATATGACTTCATGAAGGGAATGGAAGAAAAACAGAAACTTGAAAATAATTTGTACAAAGGAAAATTTTGGCAAACCAATCCTAGATTTTTGAGTGATGGGTTGTTTCTTTTATTGTTATTTGTTTGAATGTTAGCAGCAGGAACCTGGATCAGAGCCTTCAGCAAGGTCCTCTTGTAATTGCTGCCTCACACCAGCCATGGAATGCTTCCAGCATGATCCCACTTAAAAAGTTAGGGGGTTAGGGGAGAAAAATTCTGCAATCCAGATAAATTAGGGTGTCAGCAATCACTGGCAATTATGTTAAGTGAGATATAGCACTATTTTCCCCATTGGCCTCTCTTCCAATTGCCAGAGAAACATCAGCAATAGCTTTACAAGATGTTTTAGAAGTGAAAAGGATAAGCTGTGAACATATTTAAGAGAATATTTTTGACTATTTCTCAATTTCTAGTAGTCATTACTAGAAGTGCCTATTAGTATTTCTTAAGCTGCAGAAAGGCTTCTCCATCTTCAGTGGGTTGTGCTCGCATAGGAAAAGTATAATGAAACTTTATATCTCCATCTGTGCAAAGATGATTGGTGACCCATTGACCTCAGCTTTCCATTTCTGGTCTGCTAGTGTTTGTGTCCAATTTGGGTTTTATATTTGGACCAGGAAAAATGATCTTTAGCAAATTCTCCCTATCCTCTGGGAAGGTGATTCCGCCATAATTTCTCCATGTCCCTCCAACTGGAATGATTTTCTAATGCTTCTAGGTTTTCTTTATTAGAATTTCTGAACAACAAGTTAATCTGTTTTTATGAACCCCTTGCAATTCCCTGCGTGGAAACGTGAGCAATCAGGAGCTGATCCCACAGGTCCTCTCTTACTTCTCCCATTACTTCTTGGCTTAATGAGTCTTTCCTGTCTTCGGAGACTTTTCTCCATCAGTTTTCCTCTGTATCTCAGTGAGTTTTGACCAGAAATCTTGGCAGGTGGAGGTTCAGAGTAGCTCCAAAACCAGGCACTAGCTCTGTGTGATACTGAGCTCCTCCCAAGGCCATGCCTGCCTTGCTGGCACCTCTTTAATAAAAGGTGTATTGTTGTGATGGCACCCTAAAGTTGTGAGCAGACCCCTCAGCTCCTCAAAATCCTTTGCTATTCCTAATTCCTGAACTTTCTGCTCAGCCGACGTCTCCTCTGTGCAACGACCAATTCTTCTGCTGAGAGCAGTGTAAGGTGCTTTGCAAAATGGAAAGTCGTGGCCTTGCATCTGGCATGAGCCTGTGTGTGGATCACAAGGCACTGAGACATGTTCATGGCAGACATATCTCCCTCCCATCTTTATCCCCGTGGATATGTGCTAATCATTTGGTTGCTGCAGCCCTGACTTTTTGGCTGCCCCGGTATCAAGTGACAAAAGGCACACATTAGCGTGATCCCAGATTGTGTCTGTCACCCAGGGTCACGCAAGATAAGCTGCCAGCTGTCCGCTCTGCCCAGGCACGGTACACTGGACATTAATTAAGTGGGATTCAGCACATGGATTCGGGGTGCCAAGGTGCCTGGGCTGAGTCAGGCAAAATGCACTGGCCAGTGCAAAACGCATTACGGCAGCTCCCAAATATTTTCAGAATCCGAGACATGAGGTTTAATAAATTAGAGGATAACCAGATAATTGATTTCTGATGCATCAGAGGAGGGATCCAAGTTCCTAAAGGCATAGGTATTTAACCAAGGGAATACTCAAGTTTTTGTGGGTGAAAATCTTGATTTGTAGTAACCAAAAGCTGGGTATTTTCTGGATCATAAAAAGTTGCTTTCTAATCTAGAACCATGCAAAATAAATTTTATTTCAGTTAGTGAAAACCAAAAGCCAGCTTCTATACTCTTTATTTCTTTTCCAGTTCTTGCAAAGAAATCAATTTATTTTTCTGCTTTTAGATGAACAGCAAGCATGGTTAGGGAAAAATGTGTTTTTGCCAGGAAATGTCATCTTTGCTGTGGAAATGCTTAAGTTTCTCCATGAAAATGGAATTTCCCTTCAGAAGTAATTTAGCAAATAAAAGTGATGGGTTTGTCCAGTGGCTGGAATTATAGCACCTTCCATGTGAAAAGGTTTTTGGCATAAAGCCTCTACCACAGAAAGCTGAACAGAGCCCCAAGTAAAACTCATACTTGTTCCTGACATGAAACCAACTTCCCAGTTCAAGGAAGGTTTAAGTGCCTGTTCAAATCAATGTCATGAATTCTTCAGGGATTTATAGATTTTTTAGAAATTGCAAAAGAAAGGCAATTTTTAAAAAGAAATAGTCTCTATCCTCATTGCTGACATAGAGATGAGAATGTGCTGGGATTCTCTGTGAGACATCAGTACTAGGAGGTTGTATCCTTCAATACCCTTCCTCTACCAGTTAATTCCTTTACAGCTGACCCTAGAAGTTCCAGGTAGTAACAAGCAAATGGCCCTTATCCCCTAAAAACCTGGCACAATTCAAGGCAGACAAATAACAGGGAGGAAAAATTAAAAAAAAAAATAAAAAAAAGGTTTGCTGTTATCAGTATGTTGGAGGGAGGGGGAAGCAGAACACTAAAATTTCACTGGTTTGTTCTGAAGGCAGAACTGACCACAGGACTTGTCACCACCTTTACCCTAAGGTCACATTCCTCATGCTTGACACTGTATTTTCTCCTTTCTCCCTCACTTTCCTTAAGGATTGGTCTGAACATCTACAACACACTTTGGATTTGTTTTTATCTGTACTTACAAACCAACCACCTACCCCTGCTTTGCTGTCAGTCCCAGTTCTCTTGGTCTTTCTGTGTCCTTCAGAGGAAAACTCAGCCAAGGGCAGGAGCATTTTGGATGTTTCCACACAAAAAAGCTGTCCTGAAACCAAGCACTCTTCTGATAGCAATGTAATCTGCACATCCTAATGGATTTACTCCTTGCCCTTTCCCCTGGCCTGCCCAGATGTCCCTCCTTGTTGCCCTTAATGAAGGTTATTACCCCCATGCTGACATCAGCCATTCATTGAAGTGCAGCTTTTCAAGCTGGAGGGAGGAGGAGATAGGAGAGGGTAATAAAGCCATAGTTCATTGTGTTAAAACAGGGTAACATCTCGCTGAGAATCAGGTGTAAACTGGATTAACCGAATAATAGGCTCCAGATAACACTTTGTGAGCACTCTGCTCAATCAAATTAAGACAGAAGGCGGGCAGTCAGTGCTGCACATTCATCTCCCAGACACCTCAGAAAATCTAGGATGGAGGTGTGTGTCCAGAGGTACTTCCACAAACTCTTCAATCCAAATTCACCTTCCTCCCTTCTCATTTTTTCAAAGCAGTAAGATTTCCTTCTGAAGATGATTAACTGTTGAAGAAAAAAATTCTGTGTTTTTTTCCTCCAAAATCTTGTCTACACTTTTCAAATTATGGGAGTTTTCTTACACACACACACACAAAAAAAAAAAAAAAAAAAAAAAAAAAAAAAAAAAGTAGAGTTTCCTGAGTCTTTGGCATTCTTTTCATTCAGGAAATTCAGTGGGAACTTCAGCATTCACATAGAAATGGATGTGCATAAACACACAGTAACTGACTTTTTCCCACCCCAAACCACAAAGATGTTATCACTTTTAACCACTTTGGACCAAATTTCAAGTGCTCCTGCTGCTGTAGAAAGACTGAGACCCCGTTTACATTAAATGACCTCTGCCATAATTCAATCCAAATTGTAACCTGGGAATGCAGGCCTCAGTACAGCTATTTGAGTAAGAATTTCCTTGTTGGAAGTTGTTACCCTGGACTTTCAGAAGGGAATGGTGCTCTTGTTATGCCTGCAAGACAGGGCAGACTTTTGGCAACCACAGTGAGCAGCAAGAGCTGTGTGGTCCAGCCAAGGAGTCCAGAAGCCCCCTGGAGCTTAGCAGCTCCACAGGGCAGTGGGAATGAGTGGACCCTGACTCTGCCAAGCCTTTTTGATGTTAGGCTTGTAAAGCAGCCACGATGTATTCCAGTTCAGCATTTCAGCCCTTAAAATTTTATTAAGGTAAAGCTTGAAGGAGGGAAGCTTTAAACTGGCTGAGGTCTCAGCTACTTTACCATTATAATCATAAAGTCATCCATGGTGTAGTTCAGTGTAGCCCTCACTGATGAGGAGAGCTCCCAGAGTCCAGAGCACTGGCTTGACCCTTTTAAATTACTTCAGCTGTTCTATGTTTTGTGTCGCCTTTGTCCACATTTGTGCTCCATAATTTTTTGTGAGAATCTTCTGTGTAAGAACAAACTTAACTCTGACCCACACTCACAAACTCTAAAATTTTACTGCTGGAATTGGGTTTCTGTGCTTGCTTAAAATAAATATGAATATGCTGATATTTTGGGAATATTGCAAAGGAAGGAATTTCAATAAGGGTTTTGGCAAGCTGGAGTTATGTTTCATCGGTGCAGTAAAAATGGCAAAGAGTTTCTGTAGGTTTCTGAATGTCTAAATTCTGGCCCAGATGATTATTTCAGCACTGTTGCTAGTTATTGCTTTAAAAAGGATTTGGTCATCCTTTCCCATCTAATATATAAATGCAAATAAGGAAAAAAAGAGAAAGTAGCATCTCCCCTGTTCTTCTTCTCTGCCATTAGAGATGAATCAGGTACCTCATGAGGCTCTGCAGGTCCCTGGTGGTGTGTGTGAACTCAGGCTCTGTGTAAGGTTTACTCATCTGTAAATGCATGATACTGCTGTTACCCACTGATAAAAATCCCACAGAGAGTGCTAAATCTTTGCTGAGTGTTTTGACACCTCAGCTCTTCACATGCTGTCCAGAGGATGCTGCCTTTCAGAGGAAAAAAACTGCCCTGCATGATGGTGATGAGTTTTAAAGTGTCAAGTAATCAATCCCAGATTGACACAGGAGCAGCATCCTGCAGCAGGGACTAAGTTCTGTAGTTTTTATTTCTACCTAGCACTGTGTATAGCACCGAGCTGCCCAGGAGGCAGAGTCTCTTAGTAAAAAATAAACTGTTATCAGCAGAAGTTGTCTGGCTGTTCATGGGTCAGGAGTACAGGAGAGAAGAGGTCAGAAATAGTTCATATTTCTTTTGTGCTGGAACTGAGCAGGCACATTAATTGTCCTCTGCCTGAGGCTTCTGGCCGGGGGCTGTGGGATTTGCACACATTGTCACTGGGGCACTAATTGGGTGATCATTTGAGCACTGCAGCCCTACCAAGTGATGTGAAGCTGCTGAGCCACCCTGCCAGTGCTGATCCTCATGTCTGAGCTGCTGTCAGCTGCAAGTACTTATGTCAGGTGGCAGCCAAAACCTCTCTCTTCTTTGGAAATCCAGGCTCTGTTCTGTCCTTTGTCTGCCCCCGGTCCCTCCCCCCAGCACTGCACTGTATTTCACACCAACAGAATCAAGTCAAAAGTGGCAAAGAATAAAAACATCAGTGGAGTGTGCATCTGCTATACAACTGGGATAAGTGTGAATCTTAACTTTATTCAGAACTTCTTACTGTTGCTACAGAAGAGAATAATGCATGTACTACACCGAAAAAGCAGAAATTGGGAAACATGGCTTGCTCTCTTATACAAACACCCCTTTATAGGCAGCAATGCCCAAGCACTCCAGTTCCTGGTAATGAAATCAAATCATCCAGCATTAACTCAGCACCTCAATACTTGTATTTTACAGCCTCACTAGTCCTTGTCCCTTCAGTGCATCAACTCCCATAGTCATACATGTGCCCACTGCACATAACACCCAGGATTTTCCAGTCAGGCTGGTAAAACCTCACACACCTCACCACACACTCCCAACAATTCTCCCAAGCCCTGCTCCTTTATCCAGCAGTTCAAGAACACATTCCCAGAGATGGACCTGCCAAACCAGCCAGGGTTGCATTTCGGCCTCTTCACAACCGCTTTGCTCATTGCTTGTAATTCTTGTGTGCACTTATCCAGTGCACAAATTATCTGAAGTGGCAACTTCTACAAAATAGATCTTGAAGCAGGAATTTGGTTCAAGTTAATTGCAAAGGTGGAAGACTGTGATGTAATTTCTGTCTCTGAGGACAACTCTTAGACACAACTGTACCTGTACGAATCTGAGTGTGCATTTTCTCTCCTTGAGTATCAGGGTTTTTTTTTCCCCTCAAAATCTTGACCAATGCAAAAGGGAATTTCCTTCTCTGTGTGCTAAGTCTCGGGGTGCCAAGAGGACTTTGTTCAAGGAAGGGGACTTTTTTTCCAAGAGAGCTGTCTAGTTTTATTTTCTACAAGCTGCCAATGTTCTGGCAGTACAGTCTTAATATCACCAGCCTCTCTCACTAATCCATCTTAGGGAAAAAGTACTTGATTTACAATTGTATTTTGAAAAAACGTTTTGAAGCAAGCCCCTGCCACTCACAAGTTTTGTCCCTGGCACCCATTTCTGATGGTCAGAGGTCTATTGCATGGGCAGCTGCAGTGACAGAAAAGATTCCTATCAGCTCTAATGCAAAGTGGGAAAAATTCTAGGCTAGATTTTGCTCTGTGAATCATGCAAGCAGTTTCCACACACGTCCCTGGACATCTGGTTTCTAAGCTGCATCCTATCTTGTGCCACCCCTCAAATATTTGGCTTGACCCTTTTCAAATGGAGACAATTCAAAAGCCACTTGGACACATTCCTGTGTCACCTGCTTTAGGTGACCCTGAGTTGGCAGGGGTCTTGGTCTCCAGAGGACCCTCCCAACACTAACTCTGTGGTTCTGTAAAATCCATGGGAAAATTCCTGGAGGTTTCAGTAAGAGTAGGTTAAACTCCTGAACAAACTTTGGGAAACACTTGCGGCTTCTAGTGAAGGCACATCTCTTGATTTCAGAGACTGATTTTGGATTAAGATACTGTTGGAGATAAATATATCAGAATTGAGACCTCTCTACTGGGCTGACTTGGCTGCTTTAAGTTGAAGTTATTAATTTTAAACAACAGAATTGTGTAGGAAGATCTTAGAGGAATGTGGCCATCAGGTCTGAATGGCACAAGTACAGATCAACCACTGTTCTGAAGTTCTAGGTCTGCACCCTTGGGGTCAGACCACCACCAGTATCAGTCTGACTGTGCCCTTCTGTTGCCATAGTTGTGCTGATTAATGTCAAATTAAATTCAGGTTTCTTTACCTCCAAAGTCCAATGGCTCAACAATAAACAGCTTTCCAGCAGGAAGTGAAACCTCCCCTCTCTTATGCTGGAAATACTCTTTGGGAATATGTTTTGATCTTCTGTGATAGTCCCTTGTAGCATCTTCCAGCTGGCAGGTCAGGGGGTTGCTGAGACAGAGGTTACATCTAAATAGTCATCAAAGGTCCTATTTTCTATTATTTTTCCACTTGAATTAAAAATAAAAAAATTCAATATGAACAGAGTTTTCCAGGGTCATGTAGAAAGGTGGTGATAGAAACTTTGATAGAAGCTGTACATTATTGTTCCCTGACTGCTCTGAGAGATTCATGTGACCACAGCCAGTAGCCCTGGAGTGATGCCCTTGCTTGTGATTTCAAAGCATGCATCTCATGGCTGTCTTACTGGAAATATTTTATTTTACTGTTGCAAGGCAGTATTTGGATAAATCCCACTAAAATAAAAGGTGCTATTTTCTGCTGTGGTGCTTTAAACATATAAGTTTATACGTATCACTTCTCCTGAGTTCCCACTGGTTCCAGTGGTGTGATATGTGGGCAGATCAGCAGGTGCAGAGCAAGAGCAGTGACAAAAAGGTTAAAACAATCTTTGAAATTGGACAAAATTCTAAAATACCTTACTGCTTGGCTTTAAATTCAAGTAAGAGTTTAAAAGTAAGTACTGTGAGTGGTAGGGGAAAAAAATAACAGAAATTAAAAGAATTAGGAAGATAAGTTATTGAAGGAAAAAAACCAAAACAACTAAATCATTAAAATAGAAGGCTAAATGTTTGAAAGAAATGTGCTAAGACCTTGTAGTTAGATGGTTCATTTCCCATTCCATTAAAACCTTTCACCAGAAGAGTAACTGGCATTTACAAAGTTCTGCCCTAGAGGGATGTTCAGGTAGTAAAGGAGAAAGGATCCAGAGGCAGGTGGAGAAAAGGGTTACAGGAGAATCCTCCAAAGCTGCTTTGCTCATTTACACATTGAAAAAGGTGGTTGGTTACTTTGCATCCACAACTCTGTACATGCACATAGAAAATACTGTATCGGAAAATATTTAGAACTGTTAAGAGTTTAGAAATTTGTTAGGCTAAATTTTATAAAAAAAATATATTTTTTATTTGTCCCCAGAAGTTAAAAGAGCTTTGTGCTGGTGCATTCTGTCTTCAGGGTCTGAAGGGATGGCAAGACACAGCTATCTCCGGAGACTGAGGTTAAACATATACTTTACAAATATTTTTTTCTCTTACACAGCCCTTCTTGTGTGGCATCTGATTCCAAAACATTTAGCTGAGTAAATTATTTATAGCAAATCCACGTATGGGGGACCATGTAGCTAAGGCAGATCCAAGAATACAAGAGGCTGCAATACATATGAGCATAAAAGAGCAAGTTCTACTTTTCATCCCTTAGCCATCATGAAGATATCTCATTATAAACAAAAGCTAGGTCTTTCATCACCAAAAGCAGCACTGCTCACCAATGAGCCATTCATTATCCCATGTTAATGGTTAGGTTGATCCATACTTTTCCCTTGTAGTGTTGTCTGGATCAGTAATGAGCTTTAGGAAGATCAAGCCGAAGTAAAACCAAAGAGGTATTATTGTCTAAAAGCAGCCAAAACCTGGATGTGAGTTCTTTCATTAGGCATTAGAAGTCAACTCCTGGGCTTAAACAGCCTTCTTGGATCCCATGGATCAGTACCAGCAGCTTTCACATGTTGCTTGCCCTGTGTTCTGGTGAGCTGAAGCTCTCAGTTGTGCCAGTGCTCCCCAGAGTCCTCCTGGAGGTGCTGATGGCCATGGATGGGAACAGGGATGTCCCTGTAGTCCTGCAAGGGCCTGACCCCACAGCCCACAGTGGGCTTTGGTTCAGGGACATTAGCACAAACATCCTGAGCCAGTCACCCAGCCCCAAGGAGGGACTGTTAAACAGATCACACTGAATTTCTCAAGGCTCCTGGATTCTCCAGTGTGTCAGAAAACAAACCTTGAGACCTCTTATGTGAGCAATCATTGTGTCTATGGAATGCAAAACATTTCCAATTTGTGAAGGCGAGCTCGGTTGCCTGTACTGTACAAATACACACAAACACCATATGGAAATAATAAATGTGTTTATGGTGGAGATCTGTGCTTCCTTTATTATTTCAGGATTTTCTCTGGATTTGAAACAATTGATAAGAGCATTAAGTTCAGTCTTTCATTACTGACATATTCATAATATTGACTTCACCTACTAAGGCAGCTGTACTCCTTATTAGTATATATTTCATTATTTTTAGACATACCAGTTGTTCATACACAAATATGCAATATGTAGAAAGTTTAATGGCCAAAATGACATTAAGTAGTGCTCTCCAATATCCTCCAGTTCTTTTAACCTTTGACTGTGGAATTCAAATTTTGATTCACAGAAATTCATACACTGGAATTCAGGAGAAGAAAAATTGTCTGGTTTGTAAACTTCTTAGTCCTCCTCTTAGTTTCTGAGGCAATACTTCCAGTTTTGCAGTTTAGGTTAATATTTAGTGTAGCCCCAAAGGTGCATTTTTAATGTCCTGGATGTCTCCTGTGCCTGGTGGGAGTGGGGTTGTACAAGATGCTGCAGCTGAACAGGAGGTACATTGCCTATGCTGTCCACTTATGAAAAGGTAACATGCCCTTTCTGCATGTTTTCCCTATTTAAGCACAAGCATTTACTGATATATTAACCTAAAACCTACTAATATATATAAGTAAAGTTTATTTTCCAGGAAAATTGCTCTTTCAACTGGATTTTGAAATGCCATTGTGAAATGCTATTTCTAAAATGCAGTATTACATGTCAGGTTGATTGTAACATTTCATTTGTTATGAACTGAGCTTTTTCCCTGTCTCTTTTTTTTTTTTTTTGTCTTGAAATAGTTACTGTGTTTGTATTTCAGATTAACTCATCATAGTTTGTCAGTGAATGAAGAGAATCAGTGTCTTGCCCAGAAACAATAATTTTCTATTCCATAAAATGCTTCAACAACACTGTAAGTGTGGAGATTTTTATGAAATTTCAGGTTTTCTGTGATGAAAAACCTATGGATTTTTTTTTCCAACTGTTGGAGATTTTTCACTCAGGCAGTTGGGATCAATGTGAGCTTTTAGACACAAAATCATCCTTGGACTGTGCAGGGTGTAACACCCTTTCCATTTCCTTCCAAACTCACCTGGGTAGTGGGATATGGGAAGAGCAGAGATATGATCTTGGATTTCCTACAGGAATGTGTGCAAAATAGATGTGGCAGTGGAACCACAAGATGTTTAAAAAGTACCATGAAGGATTCATGGAGGGTATAAATCCATTGTACAGCTTCTATAATACTGGAATACTGTATTCATTTCAAATCTCTACCTTTGGTACTTGGAGAGCCTTGAGGACACCTCAGGGCTCTTAACTGAGTGCAGATTCCCACCCACACATTAATCATCCTTTACAGAAACTCCATACAAGGACTGGGGAGAAGGATGAAGCCCATTTTTAGGATGGGTTTATTTTTATCTTTTTTTTTTTTTTTGGGAATAGTTTATCATCCCATTTTTTTTATACCTCCCACCAATGAAAGCTCAGAATGACTGAAATAGCACAGTCTGTTGGAGTGGATTCTTCCCCAGGAGACTGATTTTATTTTATTATTACTGAAGAGAGCAGGAATTTATTAAGCCTCAAAAAGTGGAGGAACTGGAACTTTCCTGCCAAGGTAGACATATTCCCAAGCTGCTCCAGCCCCTCCTGAGAAGCTCTTTTACTGACTTTCCCGTGTAGGGGAGAGACACAATTTTGTCCATATTATCAGCTGACAAATAAAACAACCAAATTCAGACATGGGGAGGAGAGGGAAAATTTGCTCAAAAATATATTTAAAAGCATAAGCTTTCCTGTAGAGAAGTTTGTTTGGTGAGAAATGGATCTCTTGCTACAGGCTCCAATTTAAATTGGCTGACCTAGAAGGAAGAAAGTGCCTGGGAAAGAAAGAAAAGCAAATAAATAAAAAGCCAGGAGCAAATAAAAAATAGGTTTTCTCTTTCCCACTTTTGAAAGTGGGTAGGATGGGGCTTGTGTGTCCTACCTCTCAGGGAGCCAACAGCTTTATGTTTGTGCATACCATGGGCACAACAGGAATCTATCACACGATGGAGTGTGTGTTCCTTGTTCCTTGTTGATGCATGCTAATGACAGAAAAGTTAATTAAATCAGGCAGTTGGTGTTTGCCACTGGTTCAGAGAATGGAATTCTCCAAGGTTTGGTGGCCCTCGAGCAGATGGCATCCCTCCAGCCAGGTTTCCACCCTCTCTCAGAGCTACAGCTCACACCTGAGTTTCTACTTCTTGCTCTCCAGATTCCCACTACCTATGTATTTATCCCCCTCCTCCTCTTTATTTTCCTCCATTTCCCACTCCCTCTATTCCTGATCACTCCAGCTCTTACACTTGTCTCCCACAGTTCCTGCTGAAACAACATTCAGCTGTAGTGGTGCTGATGATGGTCATGAGGAAGGCAGACCAAGATAAGCCAAGGCTGAGTGAAATATCCCCTCTTTGTAACACACTGGGTTCAGAATTTGTTTGGCTTATAAAATGGGACAGTCTTGACCTTAAAGCAAACCAGAAGTTTCTTCCAGACTTGAAATACCTCAGAATTAAGGAATTTCCTCTTTCCTTGCTATCTGGATCTTCTGTTTAGTCAAAAGCCCTTAAGAGACTGTTCAGTCATGCTAAGATCTCATGAGTTTTAAAGTTTTGCCTCTGTCAGAGCAGATGGGTGCTGGCAATGCTTGGCAGCGCAGTCAAGAGCTTGGCAGGCTTTACCACACCTGCCCTTTCTTTAAATTGCCTTTCTTGGGTGTGGTGACACAGGAATCGAGATTTTGGGAGAGGTTCACTGGGAGCTGCAGGGTTTCTCAGCCAAGGGCCACTAACCCACTGACAGAGAGCCACAGTGGCATGGCCAGTGAGCAAGCTGGATCAGGGATGTCTGTCTGATATGCAGTCATGCCTTTTAGCTGCAGGGCTCTGCAGAGTTCACAGAGCCACAGCTGAACAGAAGGGCTGATTAGCATCCTACCCATTGGGCCACCTCATTTCCGTCCGTGCAGTGAGGAGAGAGCACTGAGGCAGTAACAAACATGCAGATGTGGCAATAACAGCACACAGTGGGGAACAGGAGTTCTGTGTGCAGCAAGTCACTTTTCAGCCAGGAGGTGCCCACCTATGCATGGAAAGCTTGTAAAAGTTGGGAGGTCGGTTCTTTTATTTGAAGGTCCATAAGTCATTCCATAATCAGTTTTGTTTGTCTGGATGAGCAGAAGTGAGAGATCATGAGCAGAGGGATGTAGGCTGTAACCATGACTGGCTGTGACTTCAGGAGGTGACATAAGGGCAATGGTGATGTTAAACTCCAAGGCAGAGGGAACTGGAGAAAGAAGAGAAGCACCCAGATTTGCCTTCCCTCCCTGTGTTCCTGTTACGCCAGGTTTGTGAGGTGTCACCTCTTTGAAGGACTGAGCTGTGCACTCGAGCACAGAGAAAATTTTCCCTCCAGTCCTCTTTATTAGGAAGTTTTGGTTCTCTGCCCAGTGGTTAAAACTGTGCCATATAAAAATGGAAACAAAAGGAAGTTGATATCAATTATTGCTTGAGGTTTCAGTGACCCTTTACCTCCCTACAACTGAGCAGTGGCTAATACATAAAAGTTTGGAAGTTAGGCCACCTTCTAGCAGAATAATACATGGGACTATGTTCAGGGATATGGTGCAGAAGCATATATGTATTCTACCTTGTGGTTGAGATGGGAAAAAAATTGCAAAATCTACTCAGCTCCAGATTTTTTTTTCATTCTGTCTGCAGCCTCAAGCCAGAAGAATATTTTTCCCTTCTAGAAGAAATGTAAAATAAAGGAGGGGAGTTAATAAGCCACACTATCAGTGTCTTATTCACAAAAATACTTGAAAATGGCCAGAGGAGTGACTAAAAGTCAAAATAACTTGAAGGAAGAGGTCTTGACAACGATGTGAAAGAAATTCAAATGGTCAGAGAACACTGATTTTTCAAGGACACTGAGAGAAGCAGAAGCTTCATCCCAGGAGTGACTGCTTTATGCAGGGTGGTACAGTAGAAGAGAATAAGTTTGCACATGGGAGATTCTTTGATCCAGCAGATCAGCAGATGGCAAAATAGTGTTGAGATTTTGTAATTGTACCTGTTCATTGTCTAAAAAGAATTTACCTTTTCAGCTACTGCAAAATAATCAAAGCAGTATTTTTGTTTGCTGGGAGAAGGTAAGAGGTTGCATTAATTATTAATTCATTTTTAGAAGAGATCACAACAGTAATGACAGGGCCAAACTGGAGTTTCATATATTTCCTATTCCCAAAATGAAGGGTGGTTTTGTTTCAGCATGTCTGCCAAGATTTGAACTTGTTTAGAACCCACAGTGGGATTTAAATAATAATAGTAATAATAACAACAATAATAATTATTATTATGATAACAACAACAACAACAACAACAACAATATTTTTAAATTATCCAGGGCCTCTTTTTCTTGCTTCTTGGATGCTGTCCAAAATGGCAGAGCCCTTGCAGGGCCAGACTGCCTCCAAATGAACAATCTTTCAGCTGTTTGGGCTGAATATTGGCTCAGTTGTTCATGAGATGCTTATGCTGACAGACCCTAACTTTTATCTCAGACCTGAACCTCTGAAAGTCAACCTAATCTTGTTCCAGGTAAAAGCTGGCATATTATGGGTTTTGGCCCATTTTTAACCTTTTAAAATCCTGTTTCATTTGCAATGTAATGGTGACACAGGTCTTCACTTAGCAAAGACATGTAGAAACACAGGAGCATTAATTTGAAAAATATTTTGAAACAGACCCTTATACTCAGGTTTTGGTATCTGTATTATCTGATCTGTGTTCTTGATGAACTCCCTGTGAAAAATGGTGCATGAAAAAGATAGGAGATGGTGCCTTCACTTGTCCTTGGCTTGAGGTAATAAGGGAACCCACCAGACCTTTGCTGTGATTTCACTATAAACACCAGAAATTAATTTTGGTTTGTGTGCAGGTGTGTGTCTTTCTCTGCCCTTCCCCCACCATTCCTCTTCTTTCCAGTTCTGCAAAAGGAAGAATCACAGAGAGAATTTCTGCAGAGGCTGTTCAGACTTGCCCAAAACATCTGTGCCGGCGCATGCGCTCCTGCCCACGCAGCCTCTGGGGCAGCCCTCTGGCTGTGACCTAACCCCATCCTTCTCTGCTCTGTGCTGGGCTGCCCTTCCAGGATCTCCAACCCATGGGCAAGATGGAGGCTGGGAAGCTGCAGCCTGGGATCTGTTCCCAGCTTTTGGCTCTGGGATGAAACAAATTCACTGTCAGCATAAGCATCCTTTGCCCACAAGGTGGGTATTTAATGTCTCTACAGGAACTAGCACAAAAGAAGAAGCAAAATTCTTGTTATTAAAGTATGAATAACATGGCTATATATGGAGAAAACTTTCGGATGTTGGCTGGCTAGGGAGTTTATAGCCCATGACCAGAACCATCTTTTCTTTTAGACCTGATGCCTCTCAGATAATTAGTACCATTTTCAAAAGTTGCCTTTATCTGTAGTACATGTTCCTAAAACTCTTGACAGAGACCCCATAATTTCAGGAATTAGTCCAGACACGTAGTAAGATTTAGTGCTTCTGTTACTGATTTATGGACAAAATTTCTGTCACTGGCAGTCTTTGGGAGAAGAGATTTGGATGTGTGCACAATTAGTCAGTGTTGCTATGCTCTCTCATTAATAGTTTGTGGGTGGTAGTTTGTTATATGTAACATTTCTTTTTCTAGATCTGGGAGTGCAGGACACTGGACTGGTTTTGCTGGTAAAATCAGACATAGCTGTGGTATTAGGAATTATTCTAGACACAATTAATTCTTGCTGTAGCTGTACTTGCTGCAGCACACAGCTGGGACTGCTGCACACCACAGAGGGCGAAAAAAATGGCCTTTGCTTAAAATGAGTGTGGAAAGATTCCCATAGGAAATGTTTTTGTTTTGTTTTTTGAAATCTGTGTGTGGCATAGGAAAGGAATGGGTGGAAGAATGATAACAAGAGAGAGCATGTCTGTGGGAGAGATAAGATTGAAAAGGGCTGGTAAGCAAAATGCTCAAAGTTGAGCCCATGTTTGCAAAATCATGCAACCTTTAGAAAAGCTGATGCTCATTTGGTTGTGTAACTGGTACTGAGGTCCTGGAAAATACAGCCCTCCAAATTAGCAAGATAAGAATTTGTGTTCCAAAATCCTTTAGTAAAGATTCTCCTTTCTCTGTGCCTCTGTATTAAAAGCCATGAAAACAAAGACGGTCTTGGTGGGCAGACTTTGGGGGATCTGTTTCTTTTTTATAAAGAAACAAATTCTGACTGTTTTTTCCCATTGATTTCTACATGAGCCCTATCTTGTGTGTTCTCTCCAAAACATCTCACTGCCTCTAGCAGCAAAAAGGCATTCAGATGCTTTGCCTGAAGAGAGCTTCTTTTCCTTTAAATCCCAGCAAAAAACGAGAATGGGTGGTAGTGACTGATTGAATAACTTTTGAAGTACAATACATACATATGTGTGCTTTTTATGTATATGTATGCGTTAAATATATATTTGTATGTGCTTTAAGACTTGCTGGGCATCCGCCCTTGGGCTCTGCTTTCTATGATTAACCTGATTAGCATTGCAATTATAAATACCTGGTAAATGTCTGCCTTTGATCTAGCCCACCTGGCACTCAATAGTCTTTTAAACTGCAGGTTTCCTCTCTCCTTCTTGACGTTTGTCATTGTCTTTCCTCTGAATGCCTTCCTTGCAGTTCTCAAAAGCTGGCCCAAAAGCCCTAGGAGGGGAGATTGGAGTATCAAGTACCACGATCCGGGCTCAGAGGCAGCTGCCATGTTCTAAAAGATCTCTTTATTCTTTGCAGCCACGGCTTTACCCAAATAACAAATATTCACTTCCCAACCCCTTTATCTTCCGTGAAAAAAATCCCCCAGAATAACAATAAGTTCTTCCCTCTTTCCAGCCTAGCCCCGCGTACATTAATACACCTTGTAATTGCTTGTCTCTATCGATTTTAGTCCTTTGCCCTTTTTTGCTCCTTCTTTTTGTACTTCAGCTTCATCATTGATCCTATTCACTCTATTCCCAGTGCTGAAATCCAAATCCCAGATGCCAGCAAGGAATACTCAGCCATTCATGACAAATTGAATGGCTCGATTTAAAGGGGAAGATAGCACCTCATCTACTGTTACTATTCACCACAATAATCTCCGTTGCCATTCAGGGGAGACAGCGGCGTGTCCTGAGTTCAGGGACAGACTATGCTGATCATCTCTGCCTTGAAAGGACTCCAAGGAGCGTTGCGCATGACAGGGAGTCACCTTTCTGCCTTTGAAGGTTTTTATGCATTCACATCCAGACAATGGTCAACACTACTAAGAGCCCAGGAATGCTGTTCCCTTCACCCCCTCCCTGGCACGCTCTCACCCCGCTTGCAGGAACATGCCAAAAAATAAGCCAGGGAGGCTGAAATAAGTCCAGATCCTCGGCTGTCAGCATAAACACTTCTGCTACGGGATCAATGAGGATTCAGGGGGAAAAACCAAACTTCAGTACTTTAGCAAATGCTGCACCAAGGACAGCCTCGTCAGATATAATCACCTGTCCTATTGGCTTCCAGGTAGCTTCTGATGGGCTCTCCCTTTGGAGTCTTGGCTACAGAAAGAACTCACACAGGGAATAGGAGCTGCCAGGGGTGCCTCATCTATACCCATGGTGTCAAAGTGTCCTAGGCTGCTCAAAAAAATTTGTTGAGAGTTGCTATGATCAGAAAATGGACCTCTCAGCTGAAGATGGGTGCAATCAGGAAAGAGCCAGTGCTCCTTCATTACTATTTTTTTTTTAATTTTTCATGAGGTAACTGAAAACACCAAAATTTTCTCAGTAAATTAAAAAAACCCTCTATTTATTGGTAAATTTTGCCCATAGGGATTTAATTTTGGCTTTCCTCCACTGAAAATATTCTTCTTGCAGAATGTAGCTGTATACTTTTCAGTCAACATGATTCCATTTTTTTTCTTGTTAAAAAAGTTTAGGGCTTTTTTCTTCCATGCATCATTTGTGCAGCTGCATAACTCAAATAATTATGATACAGAATTTGGTTTTGGTTTTCTTTTTCCTTGTTAACTTCATTAGCCATAGCACAGAGGACCATAAATCCTCATTTGTACACACTGTCAGCAATGTGACTGTGCTGCATTACCAGAAAGTGGGCACAGAGTGGAGATAAAATTATATTGGTTACAAATAGCAGTGCAGCACATTGATTTCCTGAACTGCAAACAGTTGCAAGAACCATTCTGGTTTGATGTGTTTTGTGGCGGTATTATTCCCACTGGAGAAGGTTATGTCTTGGTGGGGTGAATTCCAGCCTTTCTCCAGAAACAGCTGTCTATAGCAATCCAGCTCACAGATGTTTTGTTCTGCTGAGAATTGTTAGGGAGAACGGAAATCAGTTCCAGACCATGTCCTTGTCTTCCAGGTGATAATGTCTCTCCAGGTCTTCAGATAGATTGTTTTTTTTTTTTTTTTTTTGGCTACCTGATATTTTTCCTTATGTTTCCCAAAAGAAGAGCGGATTATTAGAAGCCCCATCTGCCTGCCAATTGTCCGCTCACAGTTCCCACTCAATTCTGGCTATTGCAAGATGCAATGAGGCAACTGAGCCACAGTGCAGAAATAAATGCTGATGCAGACCAGGGCTTTCCAGTAGGATGTTCCCATTAAAGATTAGTTCACAGGGCTGCAGAGCTCCAGCCAGCTGAGTCTAGACTAACCTTGGAGGCTTAGAGAGCTTCAGCTTTCTGATCCTGCATTTCTAAATGAGAACATTTGTTTTAAAATAAGACTTTGAAGTACAGTGAAAGATTTTATGTTGCTAAGTCCATGAAGAATCATCAGGGAACCCTGAAGAAGATTGACAACCAACCAGTGAAAGGTGGAAGGGCGGTTTTCCCTAGAGATTTCTTGTAGGTCTTGGCTTCTGCTGAGCTAAACACAACATGGAAATACTCTTTGTCAAACTACTGTCCTATCTCCTGCCAAAATCAGGAAAGGATATTTTGTGAGAAAAAAAGTATAAACATATATTAACTAAACTTTTGCAAAGATTCAGGAATTTAGGTTTTGGATTTCAACCAGTTTGTGCTTCCTCCAGACCAATCTTATCCTCTACATCTCAATACAGTTATTGTGTTTTGTGTAAGAATAGAATCTGAAATGTCAGCAAGAGGTGTATGGGTCTGTATAGATCTTGTTGTAAGCCTTAATTAGGTCTGGATGACAAATCACAGAATTACAGCATGCTGGTCAAGAATGTTGGTGTCTTATTTTTTCTTGTTCTCAGGCTTTTGGGGTAGATACACCCTGCTCACATTTGATGACATTATTCTACCACCGTGAGGGCTGGAAATGTATTTATTTATTGCAGCTATAGCTAAGGTTTTAAAATAATCTTGTATCTCTCTTCAGTCATAATAAAACCATGAGATAAAATGCCTCTGGTATATTAGCAGCTAGCCTGAGGCTCAATATTTTAGTGTCTGCATAATACAAAATGTCCACTTTTTATTGAAATCCTCAATTTTCCCCACTCTTAGCTCAAAACTGAGATTGAAATCAGTAAACTCTCTTGAACTGGGTAACCTGCTCTTCCTATCTGGAAAGTAGAGACTGTGAGCCAAAACATTTATACAGAATTAAAAAAGATATTCCTCACTCTAAGCCTTGTTTCATTGTTGCAGCTCTGTGAGAAAGGGGAGGAAAGCACCTGCCTTTTGAAGGATATGGCCAATTTTCTTTTGATCTGTTTTTCAGACAAAACTCAGTGTAAAGGCCATCCTCAGGCACTGCAGACATGGCCAGTAAAATGCTGCTTCAAAGGGTGGAGAAGATAGAATTAGGGCATTGATTCATCTCTCTGCAGAAATGGTTTGCTGAAATTCACTTCATGCCATCTTTAAATTACATATAAATACAAAGAAAGGATTATTTAGCAAGTTAATTGAGGCTTTTTCGTGTGGGTAATTCCTGCATGAGCTTTCTGTTCAGCTCTTTTTGAACTTTGAACAGAGTATCCTTGAGATATTCTTGAGTATAGAGCCTGGAAGGACACTCCAAATCAAAGGCCTTCCCAAAACACCTGGTGCAGCCCTTGCACTGAACTTATGGACACATGGTGAGAATGATGTCTATCTTTAGGATAACCAGCTTGATGGATAGAATCTGACTGATGGAGCCTCCCTGCTAATCTGTTCTAATTTGGTCATATATAGGGCATTAATATGCATCTCTGTAGGTAAATCTAGCATTAAGATGAGTTATCTTTGTCCCTAAATAAAGCTGTTCATATTAAAGTCCTGCCAAGCCACCAAGGCTTACCCCTTCCCTAGAAGATCATGGTACATGAAAGAATCCACTAATGGAAATATTGAAAGACAATCCATATATAAAAACATTAGGAAGGATTTCCATCCTTTATAACACGACCCTTCTTGCAGCCCCATAGTTGAAGGGAGAGCACTGTCCCCATCCACAGACAGCTGTGAAATATTTTCATCTTGTCCTCTGAAGTGGACTGAAACAGCAGCTTGGAATATTTCAGTTTCAGAAAATTCTGTGATTTCTCACCTGCAAAATCTTCCCTGTGACTTCTGAGATGCTGTTTGGCACCGTGGGCAGCTCTAATGGCTCCTAATGGGTGATGTTCATGGGGCCCTGAGAGCTGCAGAGAGCTGCTTTAACACACTGGCCCTTTGTAGGGCAAAAGCCAGGGGCTCAGCTGGTGCCTGTGGAATTAGGAACAATTAGAAATGCTTTAACTGAAGTCAACAGAGCCACCTAAACTTACCACATTTGAGGAGCCAACACAGGCTGCGCAGCACTCGTAGTTAACAGGACTCAGGCTGATTATGACTCAGGGGCAGAGCGGGAAAATAGGAAATTTTTCAACAATATCCCTTTTTGTGCTGCAAGCAGGTTAAATGCTGTCCCATTTTTATGACCCAGAAGAGAGGTAGAGTTTAGGAGCACACAAAAGCCCCAGAAAAGGAGTTAGGTTTGAGGTCACATTTTCATAGCCACATTATTGAACTATACCTCTGAAACACAAAAGAGAAGGTGATGTCCCAGCATGTAGTTGTTGCTTAACGATTGTGCTGTCGGTCTGGGGAGGGCGGAGTGGCAGGTTGCTTAACAGTTTTACATTTTCCCATGGTATAATACTGGTGATACAGTTGGCTATAATTAAAGGGTTATATAAATAAGCCATTGGGAAACAAATTAATTTATTTCCTTGGTAGAGCTAGTTATGTAATTTGGGGCTTGCACACTGATCTACTTTTTCTTTTAAGAACTCAGCCCCCCGCCTCCCCCCCCCCACCCCCCAAGACCTGGTCCTCTTCTCCCAGTTGTTTTAAAATAATTTCAAAACACGTCAAGGAATGCAGATGTGAAATGTGCTGCAGCTTGAACTTCCTTGAAGCAGCAATGTCCCTAATGAGAAAAAGCTGGAGAGCAGAGTGAGATCTGGCTTGTAAAACAGTTTTATGGCATGGTTATTACAAAAGGCCCTCAAATGGACAGAGCAGGGGTGCACAGAGGTGTTGATGCCACTGGGCCATGCTGGACAGCAGCCCCTACCCACTGCCCCCACTTTAACAGGGAGTGGGGGAATCACCTTCATTGATTTTGGGGATGCTCAAACTTTTGTATTTACTGAGAATCTGGCCCAGTTCTAGGGATGGCAAAAGGAAAGATGGGCTGGTTCCTACCCCGAGCAGAGAAATTGCCTTTCTCTTAGGAAATAATAAAATGTCATTAGAAGTTCCATTTTACAAACCCAGTGTTGTCCTCTTATGCCTGTGTTTCTTTTATGAGCGTCTAAGTGGCATCATTAAGCTACTCTCCATTCTCTTATTTCTCTCATATTTCATCATGCAATTTTTTTGCATTCTCTTCCCTAGAAATCTAGGCCTTGAGCAGTAGAAAATTTTAAACAAATTCCAAAACTAAATTTTGCATACAAAGCTGTAGTAACAAAAAAAACAAAAACAAAAACAAAAACACCACACAAAAAAAACCACAAACAAACAAAAAAAAAAAAAAAAAAACCACAAAAAACCTATTTCCATGAAGGCTATATATGCTAATACTAGTTTCCTGTAATTAGACATCACTTTGGCTTCACAAGGAAAAAAGACAAAAAGAAAAAGAGAAAAAAAGGGGAAAACTAGCATTTAAAATCTTGACTTAAAGACCATTGCTGCACTTCAGACAGCTCTTCCAGGCTCCAGCCGAGAGATTCAAGTAAGCTTCACCATCCAAAGCGAGGTGTAAATCTGTGAGATTTCTGGTGCTGAATGAAAAGACAAAAAGCATTAAATTAGTTATGAAACATACCTCTTCTCCTCTGAAATGAATGTCCAGCTATAAAAATCTCAGCCCTGATCTCTTGATTTGCCATTGTGGAAGAACTTACTTGACAGAGGAGGAACAGCAGTGCTGGTTTGCTTTGGTTTAGATTTTAAGATTTCTAGTCTTAGGATAATTCCAAGTCCTAGCTGGCTACAATAATTTCCTTTTAAACTTTTGTTTAATATAGTGCAGTCACTTCACAGCGTGTGCCTCAGGAATGAACATCAACCAAATGTGCTGATGGTGTTTATCTTACACTACAGGGAAGCCACTGATCAAAGCAATGTATATTTTAATCAGAACTCTTCCCAAAGTGGCAGCTTCCACTGCCAGCACACTGCTGGTGTGTCTCTGCTAACTCTGCAGAAAGAATAAAGGAGAACAATTAGTAACAGTCTGGAGGCAAATTTGAAGCCATCCAACAGATCACCAAAGTGGATATCAAGTGGGAGACTCAGATAAAGCTGGGCTGGAGGCCAGGCTGTGTTTGTCTCTGGCGTATTCTGAAGGGAGTGAGACACATTGTTTGCTCACAGAGTATCTGTCATTTGAGCATTTTGGAAGTTAATGGCTTTGATTTTCAAATTCTAGTCATAGACTGCAATGAACAGGAATAAGTTATTGTGAATTAATGAACAGGACCGTGGTAGGTTGGGCTTTTCTGTGGGGGTTTGGTTGTTTTAGTGGGAGCTCCTGATTGCCTGCAGCCAGTATTGGATTCTGTGTATGCAGGATAAGAAGCACAAAGGCTCAATCCCTGCTTCTCCCTGACTTTATAGAAGAGCCAGACACACACCTTTGGTGTCTGAGATCACCAGTGTCCAGAAATTGCCTTGACAAATATCTTAGTAATTAAGTTTTGGCTCATTCAGCCCAGTCCTCTCCTCCAGCTGAGCCTAAGGAGCCCTGTTGTTTCCTTGATGAGGCTTCCAAAGCCATCATGGGAATATGCAGAAAATAGGCAGTGTTAAGGCTGACATGAGTGGAATAACAAGTTTTTAGGAATTTATGGGGTTGAGATTGGGACTTGTGAGATGAGAAATGGTGGTTTCCTGTAAAAGTCACTCACAAATTTGGACAAATTTCTTACACTTGCTGTCCTTATTGCTCAAAATTACCTAACTATCTGCATTAATCCATTTATCTTAAAGAAATTTAACTTTAATAATACTTAACTTCAATCATAAACTTGTGTCCCAATTATGTTAATAGCACTCAAGTATGTACTTGAGTGTTTCACTGATTGATGTTCTTCTGAATTGCAACTATGTCTGCCATTTCCAGGGATGTAGAACTTCCCCTGAAGGATGAGAGCAAGCTAATGCGGCTGACTAGAAACGAATCACTAGGAATGATCATGTTTGTTAAATCTTGTAAGAACTTTCAAGAAACTGGCCTTGTCTTGATGGCCAAGGACACCACTTTTCCTCTTTTTTTTTTTTTTTTTTAAGATTATGTACAGAAAATTATATTTAATGAAGTCCCAAAGTTTTTTTCTTAAAAGAAATTATTGGGGAACAGATTTTGGATCTTCAGTTGAAGAAATGAAGTGGTCTTTGAGTTACTGCTTCAACAAAAAAATCTTGAAATATTAATCTTCATCTCTTTATTTGCATTCTTGAGACTTAAAATAAGTTTGAAGTTTTTATTGAAAAATCTGGAAAATAAAACTGCCCTTTGTCTTATGGGTGAGGTTTCAGCAGAGCCTCAGTCTGGCTGCTGGCTTTTGAACCTCTGAAGATGCTGCTGTGCTTGGACTCGGCGTGACTCTACTCCTGGAAGAGGAGTAGCATTGTAAGTCGTGTATAGGATATGTTTTTCTACTTGCTGTGGAGAATCTGGTCACAAAAGAAGGGCCAAAAATATTTTGAGCGAGGTTCCACTAGTTTACATAGCTGATTAAAACTTGAGGCCCTGTTTCTTTGTGGAAACAGTATCCACTATCCATCAAAACAGCCCCTCTAAGCCGAGGGCTAAATCTCCCCTTTGGCAGACATTTTGTTAAAGCTCAGCCTTACACTGAAGTGAGAAAATAAACTGAAGATCCTTTGAGGAAATTTTTGAGGCTTGTATGCAAACTCAATATCTTTATTATGTCTTGCTACAGCTGGCTGGGTCTCTGGTTTTATATGTCTGTTGAAACAGCACCATGAGTTAAGCTGCTCACTGCTCCTGGGTATCACAGATGAGGACCCTGCTGGGGCACTGAGCAACACTTTGGCAAATCCCAACAAAATCTGAACTTTTGATCTTATGGTCTTTGAAATTATATGTTTTTTTAAATTTGCAGCAAGTCCTGCACACCTTTTAGCTATGAGCAGATGTGTCAGTGACCCAGATGAGCCATTGCCTTCCTAAGAGGCAATTCTCACATGCATCTTGTTGTGCAGGCAGCAAGACAAGATGCATCCTTGTAGGATGTGTTATTTTCCATCAGCAGTAAGCAGCACCCTGTGTGTAGTACAAGGAGGACAGAGCTGAAACAAAACAAGGAGAAATGTTGCAGAAGTAAAACTGCCTCTAAAGTTCCTTTTAAATGTGCAGCACAGGAGGGAACAAGTGGACACTGATTATGATGAAACCTTTTGCTTCCTGTGTTTGGCATTCCTTAATATATCCTGATGGCTTTGATTTCCTCCTCCATGGCAGTATCAAAGAGTAAACAGGCTGAATGTTATCCAGTTTGGTCATTTGAATACCATCCTTTTTAACCTTCTTTTCTCCCTTCCTTCCTGCCTTCCTTTCTTGGATAATGTTTTGCTTTCAGATGCTGCACCAACACAATGCTGTCCATGTCTCGATATGCCACAGGGGAAATGAGCTGAGTGCCCAGTGAATTTTATTGCTGCAGAGAACCTGGCAGAATTCTTCACACTTTGTAGCTGACAACTTCCTGTGGCAGGCTCAGGTAAAAGACAAGGACCCAGATCTTCAAATATGTCTGGTGGTTCTGAACACTACAATATTTTAAAATCAATTTCCCAGCTGTGGTGAGTCCCGCAAATCTGAAATGACCTTTCCTCTTTATTTCCTTGTATACACTACAGGGCTTCTCTCTTTGTTTCCTTAAACCTTTCAAGAGTTCCAGCCTGACCACACTTGTGTTGTACTATAGAGTGCCTAGAAAACATAGATTTCCTAAGTAAGTAAGGAAATTTTCTTATTTCTTATCAGGTATGTTCTCCAGTGACAGGGTTTGGTATATTTTCCATTTTGCATTTATTTCCAGGAGAATCCCACACCAACTAAAACATCAATCAATTTAAGACACAGCTAATGAGCTTTCTTTGTCCTCTGTCTCATGCTGGAAAATCCCACCTGATCCCTAATTAACAAATTGATTTATTAAAAGTATAACTAATTGCTTCCCTTTGTTATTTTCTTCCAGCTGCAGAATCCCACCTGATCCCAAATTATCATATTGATTTATTTAAAATTAAAATATATGCATTGCATAGTTTCTTTATCATGCCCGCCTCAGACGTATGTTCCAATTAAGTGCTGATTTTACCCCTCACAGATCAAATACTTCTAGAGAAAAACAGTTGTTTAAAATGCCACATTGTCCCTCCAGGTGTTCAAATATTTGTGTTCTTACTATTGAGGTCAATATGAAGTCACTTGGTAGCATCTTGGAGCATCAGCCTTGCAGATCCATTCCAAGAAACCACCCTCCCCCTGGTGTGAGTGGATCTTTGCAGGTAACTGCTCGTAAGTCTCGTGCATCCAGCGTTTTTGCTCGATAATGGATTTTCCTCCAAAGCACTGCCAGTCTCCAGTGGTGCTCCTGCCTCACACAGGATTCCAGCCAGACCAGGGGGAGCAGGGCAGGACTTGCATGCCAGGCTGATTCGCCTCTTGTGACAAGTTTAGCTCAGTTTGGAAGTGTGCGCATGAACAGCAGGAGCTCAGAAACGCCACTCAGCAGCAAGCTGTGTCCCTGGGCTTGCAGCGATGTGCACACGCCTGCGGGCAGCACGCGGCCAACGCGTCCTGGTACGTAAACACCGAGGTCTGCTCGGTCTCCTGGCTCCCCAGAAACAAGCACTGGGCCACTCGCTGCAGACAGAGCCCTCGGAGAGAGGAGCTGAGAAATAACGGGCTGGATGAAGCAAGAGACAATGACACGCTCTTTGGCAAGAAAGACATGTGCTTACAGGTTATGGGAATTTCTTGCATCAGAAGAACAGCAGGGAAACGTCCCAGTCCTTGTGCCAGCCAGCCAACCTCCTTGGAGCACAGGACAAGGCAGCAGGGCCCATCCCATGCTGGTAAACCACCCCACACACATCCCCTTTTCTCTCTGAGCTGTTCCTGAAGCCTTGCTATTCCTCTGCTCGATAAAAAAAGACAATCAGACTGAATTCCAAGGGAAAGAAAGTAGCCAGACGCTGCTTGTCCCTGCTCCCAGGCCCAGCACAATAACCCTGCAGGGGTAACCTGGTAACCCAGCAAGTTTTTGAAGCTCCCTCTGAGCAGTGCAGTGCAGAGCCCACCACACCAAAGCTGTGCAAAGCTTGAAAAGGGACCTGAATGGGACCCTGTACATCTGCAAAGATAAATCTGAAGCACTCTTTGCAACAAAGGACTCGAGGTGTTAGCCTGCCCTACAGGAATGCTCTTGAACTTCGGGATGTTGCTCCATGCTAAAGTGCTCTGGTGTTCCCAAGGAGGGGTGGTGATCTCTCTAGGGCAACACTAGTCTGCTTTTGTCTTCCAGCCCCTCACTCAGGTTCCCAGAACAAGGATACAACATGTCTGGCTCCATTATTTAATTGAGTAGTAAGCCCTTTATTTCTCTTGGCCCAAAATCTTCTCTGGCTACTATCCTAATAGTGAGAGGTCTTAGTTAATGCTATCCATTTTCTACACATCTCCCTCCCAGCCTCCTAGAGCCTCATAGGTTTATTTGTTTAACATGAAGTCCTGTATGCAGTTGTGTCTGTGAACAAGAGTACAGCTACACACATCAGGCAGAAAAATGCCCCAGCTTAAAAATAAATTATTGAAAGGGAAAAAAGGACCTAAATAGCTTATTTAAAATCTGCCATGTTTCTTAGCACAGTTTGGAGCAGAAAAGGCACTTCTTTCTAGTTCCAAGCATGAGAAGAGTGGCATCCAGCTGCTTATGCTTTAGTATGTACTTTTCCTGTTCCCTCCCTACAAACAATGTTCACACGTCATAGATCAGATAGGATGGAAATGGGAAATTCCTCTTCTTTTACAGGAATTTAGACACCTGAATTCCCATCACATTTGTGTTACAACACAGGGCTTTGCCTTCCTGCAAGGCTCCTGGCCAGCCCTCCTGGCAAGCAGCTTTTTTTTCATGTAGTTATCCAACAGTGAGCCAACTGGGAGACCTGGGAGCCCCGGATCCACGGCTTCCTTGCCTCAGGGCTTCAAACCCACAGCTCATACCATGCCGTGGGCTGGGCTAGGATGGGTTTTTTCCTCAGCTCCATCATGAGAGGTGCCATTGTGTTGAAAGAAATTATTAGAGCTGAAAGGGGAAGGTAATCATGGGTGATGAGGGATGCTGTCTGGGAAAGGAGGTGCAGGAGACACCTTGTTTTGGTTTCTTCCCTCAGATTGTTTCCATATTTTGTTTAAAGATGATTACATTTGAAACATGTAATTATTTTCTGGAGAAGGGATCTTTACTCTCCAGGCAGTTAGAGTAATTCCCAGATTCCCTTCTGTAAGACCCCTCTTCCTTCCTCTAGAGCCCAAAAACCTCAGGAAGATCATCACAGGTGCCACCAACAAAGATTACTTGTGTGTGTCCAAGAACCTTCTTTGGTGTTTGAATTCCCACTCTAAGCCCTCAGTGAGGGATACTTGTCTGTCATTGTGCCTAACAAAGGATAGGTTACTGTTGATTAGAAAAAATTCCCAAAGTATGAAAGAGACCTTTTCTATGAAAATTTCTATTTCAGCAGTCATCTCCTCTTACCTTCCATGGCTGTATGTATCTCACAGAAATTAATTACACAAAAAATACTAAAGGAAATGCATGACTGCCAAGCCAGTTACACCACATATTATCTTATTAATCTTAACTGGCATTTCCTTGTTTGTCTTTTCTATTTTTCTGTGCTGCAGATTTGCACAGCCCTTTTTTCTCAGTTCCAGGTGATGAGTCCAGAGAAAGGCACTGTCTGTTATCCAGCAAACCACATCTTAGTGGAAGATTGCTTGGAGGTTTTTTGATACTATAATATCTGAGAGAAAGTATCCAAATGAAACCATAAGTAATAAACAGTAGATTTAAGTAATGAAACCTTGAATTTTTTCTCACCTTTGTTTCTGCCAGCTCAGCTCCAAGTGTGATATTGATTCTTTAAGACCAACCTCTGTTTTCAGCCATGGTCAGCCTTTGATGCACAGCAGGAAATTGTATCCCTCCCCTCTTGGCCGTCTGTGTGATAATGCAAATCTCATGGACAAAACCTCTACCCAGATTTTCACAAGAAATACAAAAGTTTTTATCATTGGGTCAACCTCCCTAGAAATCAAATAAAACGCATTTTTCAGCCAGTTTGCTAAGTCCCAACTGTCCTGCCACAGTGATATAGGAAATTCATAATTGCATTCCCATCCCTCAAAGCTTACTCACTGTGAGACTTCAATTCCAGAAATTGAAATTTCCCAAAAGCCTGAAGACATTTGGAAGAAGGAGCTCACCTGTGCTGAACAAATCCTTTATGTTATCACATCAGCAGTGATGAAAACATGTAGGCAAAGCAGTACTTAGTAAATTATTGTTGTACAGATTACTTGGTTTGGTCCCACCTTGTTTAAGCAGGCAGCATGTCTCTGGAAGACCCAAAAAGAAAGGCTGCTAATACTGTCTTTGAGCTCATGAAAATTTTTGGAGTGTGAAGTATGCTCTCCTGTGCAGTCATTTAACACTGTTCCAAACTGCTGCACCTGAGTGCCATGGGTGAAAATAAATTTCACACACCTACTTTGTGCATCTTCCAAGCCCACAAAAATGCCAGCTTCTTTTAATAACCTGACAATATTTGGGAACAGGTGTTTCAAAGCTGAGAAAGCTGCCTTTGGGAAACAAACCACAAGATTTACTTGGTAAGTTTGCTTGGATGAAACCTTTGTGATCTCTGTTCAAGTCTTGCCTTCCAAGTCACCTTTTTCTTTCACATGCATTTCTTCTACTGCACAGGTGCCTGTGTGATCTCTGTCGCTGTAGTATTGGAATATTTAACCCTATTTTTAGGGCATTTCATTTTCCAAGTGAGGGAACAGACCACAGTGGTCTGAGTACTTTGCCCACAGTTGGTCAGAAGATGTGGGGTGCAGACCTGAACTGAGCTCCTAATTTCCAGCAAAACAGCTTTTTGTAGTGTTAAGGAAATGGAAAAGAGGAATCTCTGTTGTTACCAGATAATTAAGAGATATTAAGAATTTCGAAAGCAGTTAAATATGCAAGCAGAAATGTTTATTTTCTGTTCCTTTGGGAGTGCAGACACACAAAATGCCTGTATTTCATTGCTCCTTTGGAATCATGGTCATTTCATATGTGTAACTACTTACCTTCCCACACATTTGATGTCAGTAAAGTAGTTTAAGATCTTCAGATACAAATTGTTTTCAATCAAAGCATAATGAATAAGTTTGTCTAGTGCAAAGCATGTCAGGTTTCATCAAACTAACAGGAAAAACTGGCTTATTGTCATTAATGCACCAAACAAGGACACAGCCCGGTTTGTTTCCAAAGCTACAAAGTTTTGTGTTGTCATCTTGTATTTCTGTGGAATGAAAAAATAAGTACAGAGCAATAATTCCCAAGCCAACACCTTCCTGGTGCTGTCATGGCATCTTCTGTAAAGAACCAATAAATCTTTTTGGCCCTCTTGAAGATGGCTCAGTTTTGTCATAGGGATTTCCAGACCCATTTGCTGATGGTTCTTGACACTGAGCCCTCCACCTCAGGAGGCAAAGAAACTTTCATCCCCAGCAAACACTATAACTGGCCCAAGAAAGCTATGTAATCTTCCACAGGAGGGTAGAGATCCCTTTTATTGGAGTTTCTTAGGGTCTCCCCCGTTATTCTGCAGTAAGTAAATCACCAGAGAATCACAGGGATGATGGTGGTGGCAGATGTGCTCTGACACTCAGCAGCAAGATGAAAATGTGGCATGGTCTGCCAAAGGACTGCTCTAGATCGTCAACGAGCAGGAAGGGAACCCGTGCTCTATCATCAGGAAAAGGCATTTCTTCATCATCAGATGGTAGAAATCAGTCCCATTATGTTCTCTTCTCATGTTTTGAGCAGAGTGTTGACAAAGGAGTGGATTTGCCCCAGAGCAGTTAAAACCAAAAACCCAAGAGGTCCTCTCCACAGGCATTTTCCTGGCATTCTCTGACATGCAGATTGACTGATAATATCACCATAACAGCTGTTATCTCAAATGTCTGCCTCCAGGCAAATTAAAAGTAAAGAAAAGCCAAAACACTTGAAGAGATGAATATAGGAGGCATTTGCCAGTAATTTGCTGGCCCAGGATTGCCTGCTGTCAGGGGTAAAATGAAGCGTGTTTGCTTTATAAGAAAATTACAGAGCTGTCATCCCTGCAGCTCAGCACACAGAGCAATGGAGAGTAGCACCATTGCCAGGAGTGAAGGCAAAAGGATTGTTTTTCCAGCCAGAATCCGAAACTGCCTTTCTCAAGGGTATGCCTGAGCCTTGCTGCCAGGGAGCAGCAGGAGCAGGGCTGCCCCCAGATGAGGCCAAGGAAAAGGGATCCCCCATGCAGCCAGTGCACGGGCACAGCTGCTGCAAGCATGGCAAGTGTGTGAAGTAGGTCCAGGATCCACCCTGGGGGCCCAGCCAGGACCAGCTGGAGATGGGCTACAGGTCTTAATTTGGGATAGGCTCCAGCCATCATCTCCATCATCTCTAGACTCTTAAGCCATGATTGCTTTTCTGATGCTCTGGGTAAGAATGATTCTTCTGAAAGAGACCAATGAGGTTCTGAGGTAACGTGTCAGCTTGGCGTAGTGGGTTTTTCTCTGGTTAGATGAACTGAAGTCAGCACCTCTTTGATGCAGACACAGATCCTTGAAATGACCAGTCTGACAAATGTGTAAAAGATCATTTCAAGAAAGATCTCTGGGCCAAAGCCTCTGAAGTCAAAGCCTCTGAGTGTTCTTGTCAGAGCTCTTACTGAGGGAATTAAAATGCCTCTGGCAATATTTGGCTATTAGAGATGGGGTAAGAGAGTAAGGGTTGTTGTTTTCAGTGTCTGAAGAACATACTGACCTCCACAAGAGAAGACACACAGGTTTATAGGAGGGTTCAATTCTAGACCATACCATATCTCAGTAAAACTCTGCCTTTATGAAAAAAATAACTCCCCTCTGGATTTTTATCCCTTTAAATTGTGTTCACATGTAACAAGCATGGCTTTTGCATACTTTTGACAGGGCTGGAAATAGAATTACCACAGAACTCTTCAGTATTTTAGTGAGAAGGGGGTACTACTAACCATAAAGCTCATATTTAAAATCTATCTGCCTTCTGATTTGAGGCTAAGACAGGCCAAGAAAGCCCCATGGGCCTTAGGAAGAGAAGGTCATCTTGGTTTTGCTGGAGAGGGAAAATGAAAGCTTTACAGATGTTCGTGGAGTAGGAACTTCACCATTTCACAGATGTCTGTAGCTGGGACATTTATTTTAATAGTCAGACCTTTAACATTACAGAGTGCTAAACATGACATAAAAGATGTTCAGGAAAGGCTATGAATTTTCAATATTTAAGATTAAATTCAAGAAGCAGCAGTAGTCTAGCTAAAACAATGGTGAGGAAGTGAGCAAATCCTAGTTTGGCTCCTGCTTCTGACCCTGGTTTTGAAAGTGTCACTTTTATTCTTTGTATATGTTCCTCAAACCTTTAACATCTGTTGCATGATGGTAGCAGATCTTCCCATGCAGGGAGCATCTCCATGAGCATTTCCATTTTAGTTCATAGTTCAAATCAGGAGCAAGCTTTGGAAATTATCCTGCCACCCCTCCTGCTCACAGTGCCTGGGTTCACAGGCCAAGCTGGTTATCTCCACGGGGACAGAAACAGGCAGGGTGGAGCCAGAGAACTTGAGTAAATCCCCACAGAAATTCAAGCATAACCCAGTGGCATGCCACACTTCTAAATGTCTCTTTGTGTCACTGAGGCCTCTCTAAGAACTGAAGGGGACCCATGTGGTTTGAAATGGCAACTGAGGGACCTGATACCTGGACAGCGTCACCTCATCTCAGCCCTTCTTGTGACTGGTTCCTCGGGACTTGCCTGGAAGAAACACTGGTGAATGGCATTTCCAGGAATGGTATTTCCAAAGCAAAAACCCTTTCTCTACTCTAAAAGTTTAAATTCTTTGTTGTAATTCCTGGAAAGTGATCCAGTCTAAAAAAAAAAACAAAAGTCCTGGCCATGCTTACAAATATATGAAAACAATCATGGTGGAAGTTTTGGGGGAAAAAAAAAAAAACAAAAAACAAACAAACAAAAAACAAACAAACAAAAAAACCCCAAAAAAACCAACAACAACATGGCAAAGCTTTAAATTCAGGAGTGTGGAACTCTGGGCATTTATCAGCATTTTGTAAAAGTGCCCTGCCATGCTTTCTTGTAGACTTGTTTGTAAAACTTTGGGCAAACCTAGGCCATTTGACTCTTTTAGTTGGAAATAACACAAAACTCTGTGGTTCTTGCTTTTCATCTGCCAAAATTAAGGGAACAGTTGTACTGGGGTCCCTTGAAGTGACAGGAATTGCAATTTACTAATTAAGGTTCAAGTGAGATTTAAGTAGAACTGGAAAAAATTCTGTTCACTGGTTTTTATGATTTCTGAAATGTATACAGATTTGGTCTACATGTCTGTGTAGTTTTCTGTGATACATATTTGAGCTGCTGGGTGTGCAACATGAATGAATAGAGAACTTTAAAACATACATTGCTGAATATGGGAAGCACATACTGTAGTTTTGCTCAGACTCTGTCCTTGCTATTTTCTTTGGAAGCCTTGCATAATATTGGAAAAGCTATCAAGCTGTATGTCTCAAAATTACAAGTAAGGTGCTCTTCCATGTTGAAATAATTTGGGAACAAAGTCATTGGCATAATTATCATACATATAAAATGGTGACAGAAAGAGAAAAAGAAAGCTTTGCTGTTATTATCTTCTGTAATTTTTAGTGCACAGCACCTGTCCAGAGCTGTGAGGACTTGCACAGCTCGTAATCTATGGATCAAAATCTCTGGTGGGCTAGGAGAAAATGGCTGCATTGCAGTCCATGCATCTGAGCCAGTTCCCACCACATTTTTTTCTGAAATGAAGCAAGCAGTGCAAGGAAGTCAAAGGTGCCTTGAAAAAGCAGAAATAATAATATTCACTAATCAACAATATCCAACCCCCATTTTTTCTGCCTGCAAACCCTTGTCCTTACCGTCTCTGTGAGACTATAAATTGATCTTTGTAACATGTCCAGAAGATTAAAAATAATCCAGGCTCTCACAGAACACAGAAACACATTGCTCATTCCAGAATTGAGGAGTCCTCAGGGAGGTGCTGCTTTCAAGTTAAACCAAGATAACTTTAGCATGAGTGTCGCAGCAATCTGAACTGCACTGTGTCCAGGAGGTGATTTCTTGGGAATCACTTTCCTGAAGTTTCATAGATATTGCCAAAGAGAATTTTTTAAGAGAACAAAGTAGATTTTTCCTAGCACTGAAGTATTCCCAGGAACTTGCTTGGTGGAATAAGTACAGGCCACATCAGCTGCAGAAGCAGAAATTTCATTTAATATTGGGTTTGCATGGCGCAGTGTAATACTTCCTTGGTCTCCAGGGACCTGTAAATATCCCTAATAGTTCATGTGCCAGAACATCAATGCTGACTGCATTTTCAGGTCTGATGTTTAATTTCTGTCACTTCAGCCAAGGCAGATCAATGGTCAGCAAGTGATTTACGGGTTTGCCAGCTACTGTCAGCCAAACCACGGTGCTCTGGGATTCAAACAACACTAAAGAGTCAACCTGCCAGGTGCCACAGCATCTGCAGCTGCCTCAGGTGAGCATCATTGACTCAGCTTTTCTCACCAGCAAAGGGACAGTCACTGAGCAGAGAGGAGCTGCCTTTTGGCACCTGAAACTTTTGTGCTGCCCTTAGGGGTACCACAGCTCTGGGTCACACTGTTCAGTACATGAAAGTTTGTGCAAAGCCCGTTAAGTTGATTGTCTTCTGGGAAAGAAGGGTTACAGGGTTGCATAAACATTCAGAGTATCTTCATACTTCTGCCACACCAGCTTTTGGGCTCTGAATAGCATTTTGTTGCCTTTGAACCCAGTTTCTGTCCTCAAAAGAGCAGCAGATAGCAATCATCAATCTTTCAATGAAATAAGTAAGATTTTGAAGCACTGCTTCTGGGTTAAAGGAAAAGGTTTTATTTTATTAGAAAACTTTTTCTCTCCTCTGAAAACTGTTTCCAAAAACATCCATGTACAAATACAGCTAGCACAATCATCCCTTTGCACAGCAAGCCCTTAGATACTGTTTTCCTTCTTCCAGATGACTTTCTTAGCCCACCTGGGAAATAAATTACTGGGCAGTGCTAGAGTTAGTAAACCTATATACACTCATAAAAGTTCAAACCAAAGTGTGATCATAAAGTACTTATGGGTCAGTAATCACACCCTTAATTTTCAGAAATAGAGTAGATGGTATTATCTGGAGAAAAAAAGTTCCTTCTTTTTTCTTTCTAAATATCCTGCTATAAGCTAGTAATAAGTATAAAAATTAGGACCTGGTTGAATATTTGCTGAAGCCAATCTAAAGTGTTTATTCCAGGTACTTTGGTGGGAGCCCTTCAAACCTTTCTATTCAGAGCAGCACCTATGTCATAAGGATTTCATAAAGTCACAGTTAAATTACCCCATTTTGTGCTACAACCTTGAAGGTAATCATTTGCTTAAATGCTTTGCAGAATAAGGATGCACTTGGAGCCAAACATGGGCCTAAAATCCTTGTCCAACAGCCTTAATATTTAGCAGGCCATGCTGCTTGTCACACAGATCTTTTGCCATTTAAGTTGTGGCATTGGTTTGAGCTTTGGAAAAAAGGGTCTTCTAACATGTTCTTCCAAAAATTATATCCAAGAACGCTGGCTGGAGGCAGTGTGCAGGATTATTTCAAAAGCAGACTTTTGTAGAAAGTGATGTCGTTCTTATTTTCCTGGTCTGCTCTCAGTTCATGCTGCTGCTGTTGTGCATCTGAGTCCCAGTGCTAGAAATGAAAAGGTTCAGAGAATCATGACACCAAGGAAGGGCCCAAAGCTGCACTCTTCTCCTGAGAGCTTCTCTCTTTTTTTTTTTTTACACCACAGTTTTTCCTGTCAGCATGGGTCAATGTTTCTGCACTCTCAGTCCACCTGCAGGAGCCAGGGCCAGCCAAAGCAGGCTCTCATAGCCTGGTGTTCCTGCTGGGAGCTTCTCACAGCACGAGCAACCTTCTTTCCAGCACATCACAGGTGTTCTCCACATGGCACGAGCAGGTGAGAGCACAACTTTGCCAAACCATGATGAAGTTTGGTAGCTGAAACACAAAATCCGCGTTTGGCCTGAGATCTGAATCTGGCTCTCTGCTCCCTGCTCTGCTCCAAGCCAAATCAAACTGCAGCACGTCATGAAAACCAACAGCGCCGTGCTCTGCTCGTGTAAGATTTGCATCCAACTCCAAACTCTGAGGAGGAACCTCCTCCCTGTATGTGAAACAGTGGTGTCAACACCTGACATATTAGGTAGGAGTGGTAGCACCCTGAGAAAAATTCAAACACCTGAAAGCCTGCCCCTAAAATTCCTTGGGGAAGGCACAAAAATGCTGAAGGATTGGAGGTGCAATGAAATTGTTGCTTCATGTAGCTTAAAACAGCAACCCCAAGCCACGAAAGAAGCACATGAGCAAGATTTATGAGTGGTTCAAGTTCTAGGACAAAGGACTCCCCTGCCTTTTTGGTTCCTAAAGTCTCTTATTATTAGTTTAAGAGCTGCGAGGCAGACAGAGTAATTCATCCAGCCTACCTGTGCTTTTTTTATTGGGTGGGAGAATGCAAAGGATGTGTTCTATATTCTTCAGGAAGTGCTCCTCACCATGGAGGCAGCTCTGCTGCTCCCTCATGAGCACTCTCAGGGCGTCTGTGGTGTGCCAGCCCACCCAGGCCATCCTGCTGCCCAGGCAATCCTGCTCCCACACTCTCTCTTGTGCTCTGTTTTTGCTGATTTTTTAATAGTGAAGGATTTTAATTTTTTCTTCTCCTGTATTTGACACTTCTGGTAGAGTCTTTGACATGGAAAAAGGATCATCTTTCAAATGCCTGTGGCACTCTGTGAAAGGTGATTTTTAAAAATCCATTTTATTTTGCTTCCTGGCAGTGATATCAAAGGAACAATCAGTACCTGAGTTGGAGCCAACAATTTATTTCCATTATCATAAACAGAAAACAATGGCATGCTGCCTTATTAGTTATTCACTTTCCAAGTCAACAGCCTCGGAGGGTTGGGATGAGATCTAACCAGAGATATTCTTTGATGTTTTCAGTTTGGAGAATTGGTCTCCTGGCCAAAATGCTGAGTGATGCCAGTTTTGTGAAGAAGAAGGGAGGGAAGAAAGGGCAGAGGGAAGGGACAGAATCCCTGAGAGCACAGCGGGGTAGCTACTGGAAGGGCTGGAGTTATGCGGCAAGTTTGTGGCTGTCTCTAAGAAAGCTTTGGAGGGTGATTGTGCTCCATGGTATTCCCACACCAGAGCTGACAAAAAGGGCAGCAGATGGGCTGATTGCAGTGCAGTTCCTTTGATTTATTCCCCTCAAGGATCTAGTCCAGTGCACACTCCAGATCTGCTACTGTGCTGCAGAACATCCACTTCTGTGGGGCTTGCAGCATGTGCTATGGGAGCTGATGGAGCCAACCCAAACCAATTATGCACAGCAGCCCTGGTGCTCATCATTCCCTTCCAGAAGCAAGCCCTAAGTTTTCTAGCACTGTCAGATAAACTGTGCTTCGTAGGGAATGCTGCTGGGAGTCATGAGTAGCAGTGCTTGTCACTGTACTTTGTTGTTTTAGCACTGGGCTTGTATATGCAGAACATTTTTGTTATGCATATCTAATGGTACAGAATATTTATGGAAACATCTCTTGTAGGTGGGGATAAATATGAAAGGTAAACATCTGCTCTTTTTCTATATAGAAAACTGTGATCAGCTTCTTTCTCAGTATCATTATGCCAACAAAACAAAAAAAAGTCACAGGCTTTTCATTTCCTTGAATCTGTTTCACCAGCATTTCTGGAACAATCAAAATGTCTGTATTATTTAATAAGGTAGAAAGCCTAAATGTGGAGCAAAATAGTTGATCACTGCTTGCTAATTAATCCTGTCTCTCATGGACAAGCCACCTCAGCTATTTTGGATTATTTTCTGACCAAAATACAAACACATTAAACCTACTTCTACTTTTCTCACAGAATTGATGCTGTCAACTGTCCAACCATATTAATAGAGATCACAGGAACTGAAGTAGGTTGTTTGCTCTAATGGAGAACTACCTGTGCTTTGTGGGAGATACATACTTGCTCCCTACCTGTACACCTTTATTTTAAGGGAATTTCTGCCAGGAATGTTTGAAAGCTTAAGAAGATTGCAGATTTCTCCAAAGCCAAAGAAAACTTGCCTTTCTCAGGGGAAGCAAGATGACTTGAAACCTGTTTTAGTAGAGGTTTTTTGTGGTGATCATAAGCAATTATATTTCAGGTGACCAAATACAGCATAGAAAAATGAAAGTACTTGTTAGGAAGAAATGTCTCCTCTGAGAAAAGATGTCCAGTAATGGTTTTGTGATTGTTGTTGGTAGCCAGACCTGTCCTCATCATGGAGGAGAGAATCTGAAGCAGGTGATACTGCACAAAATATCAGTTAGGAGTTCACTGGGCCACAAGAATCTGTGGTAATGGCAATTTTCAGAGAGCAAGGTCAGCTTACTGGAGCCAGGCTGCAGAGAGTTTCCTGAACTGTCACTTTGCAGAAATACCCACACGGAATGACCAGCAGTGGCAGCCTGTCGCTTGCGGAGGTCAATTTTCAGTGCAGAATAGCACTGTCAGATCCTGCTTGAGCAGTTTCCTCTCCTTTGAACCCTATTTCTGATTGCCAGATGCTCAGTCACCATCTGGCCTTCATTCTTCCAAACCTCCCATAAATGGAAGCAAATTTCCAGCAAAAGCTTCCTTGGGGGCATAAGGAAATTAGAGAAAGAATAGACCTGGAGTCCTCTCATGTACTATAAGTCCTCCAGTCAGACTCTGCAGCCAAATTCTCTTTCCTTAGCTCAGTTTCAACATGGTCAGCCTTCTCCCTAGCCTAGAAATTCCTGGTCCTTGCTTTATTCCAGGGCACCTCCCTTCAGTGGAGGCATGTGATACCTAGCCTTGATCTTCCTAACCACAATAAGCCAAAGCATCCCACAGAAAGGGCTGTGCTTCTTGCCCTTCTGCTTTTTTGTGACTGACTTCTGGACAGTAATGGATGATGCTGGAATTCTTTCTGCAGACATTCATGTTTATCCTCCCTCCTCCAAACTCAACAGCATTCTCTCTCTCCCATGCTCTTAATTTCACCCCATCAGCTCAGTCTTTCTGCTGGCCCCTGCTCATTTCTCAAGCCAAGGCTCTGTATGTTTGTAGCCACAAAGCCCAGGGCATGTATTCCAGCATGAAGGGATTTCATGGCTGAGGCCAGGCTGGATTGTGGCTCCTCTCTTGCTGAACGAGGCTGGGTGTGAGTCAGTAAACACTTCTGCTGAGGAAGGTGCAGCTGGAGCCACCACACGACGTAAAGGAGAACATACCTAAACTAACTCCAAGAAAATATAGGGCTGGTGTTTCCGAGGGCACAGTAGCAGCCTCTGAGTCATCTTTCTGCTTGAGTCAGTAAATATCCTTATTAATGGGTGTGCTGCAAAGGCCTTTATTGATCTCTCGCTGCCTTGCCTCTAAAACCTTGCAAAGATGCAGAGGCAGGGAAGGGAGGAATGTTGTTCCCTCCATCCCACACGTGTGCAGGGCCAGGCAGCAAAGCCTTTTGGGGATGTGCTCAGAGTCACACCGAGGATCTGCTGAGGAAAAAATGAGCAAACAACAGGTACTGCAAATCCATAATTTCTGCACGTCCTTTTGCTGCAGAGGTAAATCCCATTAAACCCCACAGAAAACAGGCAGAAACATGGATAGATGACAGGGACAATGCCTGCAATGCAATGCAAGATTTCTCCAAAATTTGTTTTATCTGACTGGTAATGGTCAAAGTTTCTCAAATCTGTAGTCAGTGCAATTTGGTCAGGGCACAGGGGTGAAAAGCCCAGCAGTCAACAGAGATTCCTTGGAGTATCTTTAAGATTGTGGATCTTATAAAACAGTACCCCCTCATTAAAAAAAAAAAGGGAAAGAAAGAAAAGAAGCACACAGAATTACCATTGCTGAGTGTTTCTTTAATAGAATCAGAAACAAATTTTGACCTTGTGGCCCAGAGGTGGGAACACCATCTATAAACTTGCCCAGACATAGAAATGCATTCTGCCTGTCAGTAGGAGTTTGCCATTGAACATGTATATAAAAAAAGGCTGGTGTTACATTAGACCAACATTTTTTAAATGCCACAGCTCACTTTATATGCCATGAACCTTGTTAATGCTGCTAACAAGAAAATTAAAAACTCAAAGCTATAAAAATAGGAATGCCACTCCTAAGTAAATAAATATTCACAAGAACCAAATACTCAGATACAAGCTCTGGAGTGGCTCATGTCCAGGGAGGGAGGAAAAAAAAAAAAAAAAAAAAAAAACATTAACCTGAGTTGTTTCTGGGGCTATAAAAGCTCACTATAGTCAGCAAAATTGTCTCCTGTTGAGTCCTTGCCTTAATTTGACAGGGTGCTTGAGAATCCACATGATAGCATGGAGGAAATCAGGGAGGGTGGGCAGCAAGGAACATGCCAAGGACAATTCTGTCCAGACGACTGGATGGGTCAGGGAGGGTGGGATATTTCTATCTGACTCAAGAACAGACTGTTAATGTGGCAGCAGTGGGGAAAATGTTTCCATCAGAACAGGCCACCTACATATCCTGGCCTCTATTATTGGCTCTGGATCCAAGTTAATAGACCCAGTTTGGGCCCGTAAAACCTAGACTGCGGTGTATCATGAATCTTTTTGACAGCCTGGACTCTGTCCTAGCCCAGGAACTAGAAATTCCAACGATTATTTTTGTCATTTACCTCCTAACTACATTTATTTGGAGTTGCTTATCAATGCAAGCTTTTAATCCCAACGTAAGAATTGTGACCTACCCCTAAGGTTGGGCCCATCATATCTATATGGACTCACCTCTATTTAACCTTGGCAATTAATTTTGTCTTCTAGTCCTTGCTTGTGAAAAGCAATCTTTTTCTTTTCCTTTCTTTACCTCCTGGAAATTTTGAATAGTATATCTTAAAATATAGGATATTTACACACACAATAGACTTCTGTTAGCAGATTTTGGCAAGAAAAAAGAATACATAACCTATGCACTTCTGTATATGAATCTAGAGAAGGTTTTAAAGTGAAGAAAAGTGGGAAAAGAGGAAAAAGGTCCTCCTTCCACCTTTCTGTGAAGCAGGCTTTGGCTTTTCCTAAGGTGTCCCTGACCCAAATCCATCTGGTGTCAATGCTAACCAGAAGCAAGTCTCCATAAGTCTGATGGGCCCAAAACTAAGAATAGTCTCAAATCTTGTTTTATATTTTTACATAAAATATATATTTTATATAAAATATATATTTTATATAATATTTTTTTCCTATTCTTGTTTATATTACAGTGTTAAATGTTGAATTGATAGACCACTCAATGCCCAAAAGAGGACATTTTTAAACCTTTGTGTGTTTATTGACTTCCACAGTGACAGAAAAAGTACTCCTGCTTCTTGTGAGGGGGAAAACCCCAAATCCTCCAAGGCTTAGGCAAACCCTAAACCTTTTCAGAAGAGGGTTGACCATCTCCATACAGGAGGTTTCTGTCAGCCCATTTCTCCAGCCTCTTGAGGTCAGTATGGATGGCAGCACAACCCACTGGTCTGTCAGCTAATCCTAACTGCTCTGTATCAATAGTCATAAAATAAAAATTCTCTCTGATTTATATTCTGATACAGAAAACACCAGCAGTGTGGTAATGCAGCCAAAGAAGAAGCATTTTATGAAGGATATGCAAAATCTTGCAGGTGAGTCAGCCCCTTAAATCAGTAATGATGGCTAAAAAATCCTTGGTTGGTGGATGCAGATGTGTCATCTGCACTGTCTATACTGTTTGTCTTAGAATAAAAGAAAGTGCCATCCATCAGGAGTGCAGTGGTCATGCCTGGAGTTTAGGATCAGACCTCATCTTCTTGTAAGGATGTATGGAATCTTCACAGTTGGAACTTTGGATCTATTGAATCATTTGAAGAAAAAATTATGTAGGGAAAGTCACTTACTCTATAGCCATTTTTATTCTGTTGTTATGATTGAAAAATGGCTTAGAATACCAGAAAAATGCATCTATATAATTATTTAAATCACATTAAATTCTTTCACTGTGTGATATGGATTACTCTATACAATACCACAGCTGCAGCTTTTGTCAGGATGAGTAAGGTATCTTTAACGTTGTTATTTTGTTAGGAGTCTTCCTGCCTCCAGAAATAAGCTGCCTTTTGCCCAGTCCCACTGTTTCCAACAATCAAGCGTAGGATTTAGTTTAAGAACCAGCAAACTATCAGTAAAACATGCTGCTTGAGGACAGAAGATGTACCATCATCTGTGGCAGTGTCTCTCTAGCTTTCCCAGGGATGTGCTTTTCCACCAGCTTTGGGTCTGTTGCATTGCAAAGAGGTTTTAGTTATGCAGATGAGTAAGTAGTGATGTACTTTTATGGCTGTTAGAGCTTCTATTTGGCCTGTATACTTTGTTACATTTTTTAGTTTATTCAGAGTTGAAGAAGCAATTTAGGAGCAATTATGTCCTGAGGAATATACTACTAATAAATAAATTAAACAGTGGTGTAAGTTTCGAGATTAAAGAAAATCGTCTTAAAAACCTGCCCCTGTCTGAAAAGTTAACAGTGTTGTTATATTGAAGATGGCTGAAACTGAGATTACACATTTAAAGTCTTTGGTACAAAATACTCTTTTGTATATGGTCAAAATTGCCTTCCGTGTTAGTTTGAAGAAGTTTTCAGATAAACTCCCCATTGTTGAATGGATGACACCATGTGTCTGCTTCTGTCTGTGTGTGCTGCTTAACCTCTGGAAAGAATAACCAGCATTTCAACTTGGGGTAAAATCAGTTCATTTTTTCATTTTGCAGTCAACAGTAAGGAATTCCAGGCCAAAGATGAAAGCAAAATCCCAGTGGATGAAGTATTTTTTCACAGGTAATGGAATACTTGTGAATGTTCATTTTAAATGTTGTTTTTTTAATGCAGTGCCATTAAAACCCACGGCATTTTGTAAGTATTCTCTGGTATTTCAAGTATTTGCAAATATTTATTAAATTGAATGACATAAGATGATAGTGTTTTTCTTGAACATAATTTTAACATTTGTCAAAAGTGCTTAGGAAAGGGTATCACCTATGAACAAAGGCAATTGGGGCTTGTAGTTTAAGGAAATTAAGTAAGGTGACATTACAATTGAGAAGCCTTAAGTCATGGGTAATGATGAATATCTTGTGGGTTGTAATTCTTGTGCATTAGAAGTATATATAATAAAAGCTGTACTATAGCTTGTTTATGTTATTAGCATCAAAGCTTACTAGAATGGAGCAAAGCAAAAGAAAGAGGAGCTATTTTTCAGGTTTGTATTATTTATGTGTACTATTTAGTTTTGTATTACTTAGAGTTCTTTCTGTTTCTTTGAATTTCCTTTGAGATTATGATATAATAATGCACTGGGACTAAAATTGAAGTGATATGCAATTGGCAAAGATTTGTTTTTATTGGATCAAAATACTGATTACCTATATCTCCTTAGGAAATTATTATTTGACTTAACTTCATTTATTTAAAATTAATTGATACTATAATATTGAGGATTATGCTACTAATAAATAAATAAAATAGTGGTTTCATTTCAAGATTAAAGAAAAGCATCTTGAAAACATACCCATCTGAAAATTTAAAGGTGTTGTCACATTGAAGATGGCTGAAACTGAGATTTACACATTCAAAGTCTTTTGTACAAAGTACTCTTTTGTATATGGTCAAAATTGCCTTCCGTGTCTGGTGGTTCTTTAACATGAAATGAATATGAAAATGGCTGACAGAAGATAAAACTAAGACCCAGAAGAAGTGGGCTATGTGAGAAAATTTGGTAAAACTTGATGGGTGAATGTCTTCTTTATTTTTTCCCAATTACATTCAAGTTGAATTTGATCTTCCTTCTCAGTCTAAGGCAGATTTTTACATCTTTGTTGTGCTCTTTTATAAATTCATTATGTTAAAAATAACTTCTGCCACCTTTGGCCCATGAAATTTCATTGTTTTAAATATTACAGTAGTGACTGATTCTTTGAAAAACAAAGGAAGTACAAGTCTCTGGATTTTAGGTGTGTTTGAAACCATCATTTACAGTTTTCAACCGGCAACATACATGGGAAACAGTTTGCAGATTCTTTAATTAAGAAGCCATAAAAATCATCCTCTGTAGTTTTGTGTCTGAGTGCAATATATTATTTCAGATTTTATTCAAAGTTCGATAAGAAGAGAGAGAAACAAAAGCGTCTGGATGATGAAGAGAGTGTGGAAGATGTGGATGATGATGAATTTGAAAGAGCATTGGGTAAGGCTGTGTTCTTTTTTGCAGTAACTATCCCAGTATATCCAGATTTTTCAAATTACTAATTTATCCTTTTTATAGTTCATATTATGTAAAAGAACCAGATAGATGAATATGGGAGTGGGAGAAAACTGGCTTTCCAGTTGCTCTTTGTGCTACTGCAGACAGCAGTTCCTGCTATGTGCTGGGTGAGCCACCTGGGTGGCTGTTTGGAAAAGTCCTTGCTCCCACCACTGCAGTAGTCAGCTTTCTTGACAGGCTGGGAATTGTCTGATTTTGAACTTACACTCATGAGTGGCAGTTTATGGCCTTTTGTTCTTTTCCTAAGGTAGCCCAAGTAACCTTTTGTAACACGATGTAACATTTACCTCTACTTTTTCTGTACTGCTGGGCCTTTTTCAGTCTTGCTTACAGTTTCTCTTGTCGTTTCTAACATCTTTCATGAGATTATTAATTTAGGAAGGTCATTGGCAAACTTCTGCAGTAGCCTTAGCTCTTCATGTAGCATGTACTTTGCTTTGGAATTAGTGTGTGATTTGTTCTAGAATTTAAATTCGTTAGTGTACCAGAAAATGTCAATTACCATGTCCATTTCAAATTTTATTTATATGTATTAAAAAAAATCCAGTTAACTCTTCATAACTGTTTTGTCCAATATTTTGAGGGAATTCTACATTCTTTTATCAGGGTTCTTAGTAACTCAATTAATTTTGTCTTAGTTACGACAAGAATCTGTTACTAATTGCATTTGTATTTTATTATTAGTATCTCTAATGAGAATTTGGTTCATAAATTCAGCAGCTTAAAATAAGGACCCTATATCTGAAAATTAGATATTTTGCAATGCTAGAGTCATAGAATAGTTTGGGTTGTAAGGGACCTTAAACACCTTCTAATTCCATCCCTCCTGCCATGGGCAGGGACACCTTCCACAGGACAGGCTGCTCAGAGCTCTTTCCAAGCTGGCCTTGAACACTTTCAGGGATAGGGCATCCACAGCTTCTCTGGGCAGCCTAGTGCCTTACTACCCTCACAGTAAAGAATTTTTTCCTAATACCTAATCTAAACTCTTTCAGTTTGAAGCCATTTCTCCTTGTCCTGTCACTACATGCCCTTGGAAAAAAGTCCCTCTCCAGCTCTCCTGTAGCATCCTTTAGGTACTGGCAGGCCACAGTAAGGTCACCCTGCTCCAGGCTGAACAACTTCAATGCTAGGAGAGGTGCTCCAGCTCTCTGGTCGTTTTTGTGGCCCTCCTCTGGACTTGCTCCAACAACTCCATGTACTTTCTGGATGCAATGATTTGCATATTTCTTTGTAGTAATACCATTTTTTTTCTCCCTAGATACTTTTGAAGCTGCTGATAATGCCGTTGTTGGCCAGGATGACCTTGATTTTGCTAGGTGAGACTTCAGATTACTTTTTACTCCTCTTGTCTTAATTTCTGTATAGAGTTTTAATCTGTGAACTAGAGAGACCTTTTTCAGAATGGTTTAGAATGTCACCTTGCAAAAAAGGCAATTATCAGATTTACATTAAGTAAGGCAGGTTTTCTGCATGTCCCAGAGTAGTTCATGATGATTTTGGGATGCTTATAGTCCTTAAATGAGACTTGTAGTATTGGATTGCCATAATTAATTAATTAATTGTTTATTTTATACAATGGAGTGACCCAGTAAGCACTGTAAAATCTTGTTTTTCATTGTCTCAGGTTTCTATCTGAGAATTGCCAAGTACAAAAGGAAGCAGAATGAGGCATAATGGTACTGCTGGCATAGGTACTGGCTGTAACTGGACTTAACACAGTTAATAAACTTTGTGAGATCCAGTCACAGAGCTCAGGTCTCCTAAGTCAGCTCTTCCATTAATCATTTAGGTGGGAAAGGACCTTTAGGTTCATCGAGTCCGATCATAAATTATTAAGCAGCTTCTCTTTTACACAAAGTATATGTAATGCAGCATTTGAATTTGCACAGAGACTTCCCTTGAGGCAACAGCAGAATTAAAGTCTAAACTCCTAGTGAAACCTGAAACATTTTTGTGATCTTGACTGGTGTTTAATAGAGCAGTTTTTGTGTTTTACAGAAAAGACTTTCTGAAAAGGAGCAAACACACAGAGGAGATAAAATACTAAAGCTGTGATTTCTGCTAATTTCAGAATAGCATTCTCTCCAGAACTTCTTAAAAGGGTTGACACAACTGCCTATACTAATGTTGAAAACATACCCGAGTGTATAATACGGATATTTCAGGTCGCAGCCTACATTTCCAGTAGTTTGCAGTGATGTTGAACTTTTCCTAACATAGTGTTTGCCAGTAGATAGATGTCATCTGGATGCAAACTATTTTTTCAGATGAAGTGCCAAGCTTGTTACATCTTCTTTTAGTAATATAAAGAAAAATCCCAAAGGCGGCAAGAAAGGCCAAGGTGGTGAGGGATCTGGTGCTGACTGGGAGGATTCTGATGATGAAGATGACTTCAGCGATCTGGATGATGAGGAAGTCTCCTTAGGAAGTATGGAGGAAGACTTTGAAGAGGATATGGATGAAGAGGGAGGTGTATTTATGGATGTGTCTGAAGATGATGATGACCTAGGTAAAGTGCCATTTGTTACTGAAAAACGAGAAGAAAAAGCTTTAAAAATAGGTTACCTAATATGCAACTACATATGCAAATTCCAGTTATCTAGGAGGGAAGTTTAGCTTTTAAGCAAAAAAATGAGAAGAGACCTTCTCTGTACAATGAAATCTTTAGGAGAAGCATTTCCAGGCACAATCTCCTAGGTGAGAGTGGGAATTAGACATCAGGAACTTCCAAATGAGACATGTTTCTTCCATTCTGAAAATTTATACACAAATAACTGGCTTCAGTAGGCAGAAATATTAAAAGGGCTCAAGGAGGAAAAAAAAAAAACAAGTGATAATTATTTATACACAGTTAATGCTGATTTTTTTTAGATGAAGTAACTTTTATTGGAATGGCTGTCTCACAAGTAACAGCTTACTCTTGTAATATAGCTATGCACTCAAGTTTTTAATACCACTGGAGTAGTAACTGATTCTTGTACCTGCATGGTTTTATCTTTCCACCTGAGCAGCACAGTTTACACAGAATATAGTGCATGTGGCTGGAAAAGCAGAGATTAAATACTCTGGAGTATTTCAATGAATAACTAAAGGTCACAGGAAGATGACTGAGGGTAGAGGAGGTAAACTGTTCATACAGTTGTTAACACAATCTTTCATGAGATTAGTATTTTACCAAACTTAGCATGCAGACATTTGCGGTTTACCTAATGCCTGCTTTTAGCTTTTGTGTTTTATGTATCTTACATCATTCCCTTCTGGTGCTATGGAAACAAAATAAAGAACAGCACACCAAAGACCAATTTTAATGGTCCAGCTTGAGAAAATACTAGATTTGCTTGTGTGTGCTGCCTTTTAAAGATTTAGACCATTATGACAAGTATGCCTAGAAAGGAATTTTAGTCTCTGCTGCACTTTAAATACATGTACATGTGTGAAAATTTGAGACTATTTGGGTTTTTTCCCTATCAGACTCAAACAATGACAAGCAACTGAAATCCGTCAGTAAAAAGAGCAAGAAAAAGAAAGATATTAATTTTGCAGGACCACTGGAAGGTAAGAAAACACTGATATGAAAGCTAAATAGAAATAAAATAGTCCAAAAATCTTTGGAATAGAGGGATTTACTAAGTAGATTATCACATTTTGGATCTAGATTCAGATTTGAATAAACCGTAAATGAAAAGGAGGTTGGCCCCAGCCAGCATAATTCAGAGTAACAATCTGCTGTTGAGGAGCTGAGAGTTGAAGGAAGAATTTTGAAGAAGGATGATGATGTACTGGTGGCTTGTGCATCTGTTACACCTGATGCAGAGATTTGTGCTATTTGATTCTTGGTTGGAAACTCTTTTTTTCCCTTTTCTTTTAGGGGAGGTGGGGAACAAAGATTTGCAACAATTGCTAAATCAGATGATCTCATTAAGAAAAAGTTCTAAATATTTAAAACACAGTAAAACTTCATTTTACTGTCTTTGGAAACCTGAAGTTGTGTCTCATAGAGTAATACTCTTTCTTTGAAGGATCCAGCCGAGGAAAGAAGAGAAAAGTTCAAGATGCTGGTATACTGGCATCTGCAGAAGAGGTGAGTTTGATCCGTGCTAAACAGAAAGTGATCAAGCATTTCACGTGTTGCTTTGTGACAGAATGCTAAAATTTCTCTCTTTAAAGTTTGGATATCTGCTGGATGAAAATGCTGGCTCCAAGTTTGACAATATTGGAATGAATGCCATGGCCAACAGAGATAATGCGAGTAAGTACATGCTGCAAGTAGCAGGCAGTTGTAATGCTGAAATTCACTTTCCCTTCAGGGTCTATACATGAAAACATGAACCACCTTTAACCGGAATACAGGGTCAGAAACCACACACAGAAGGGACAGCAGCTCAAAAGTAAGACCTGACAGTTTTCTCCAGTGATGAGCGATGTCCAGTGCTAAATAATTAAGTGGGAGTAGTGGAGTGAATAAGGTTTCAGAAAAAAGAGAGGCTGTCGTTGGCCATTTCACACTGTAAACAGGGAAAGGCAGGATGCTCTTTGTCAAGCATTTGTGTGAGTTCTGCTCAGGTGAAGTGTCCTTGATTCCTTGGGAAGGGAAGGCATAAGGGGTACTGCTGTATTTACCTACCTATTGGACTGTCTCCTTGCAGTATCAGTGAAGCAGAAAGTCGTTTTCCCAAAGTAATTCTAATGAATTACATGTGTATATGCCGGTTGAATAAACACTGCTCCTAACGCAAATGTGTCTAGCATTAGTAAAATACAAAGCAATCTCTAAAACTCTGAGATGGCAGGGTTTGTTTTGTGAAAAAAAAAAAAAAACCCACAGCTTTCTCAGAATAAAGGGTACTTTGCATTTTATTAACATTTATAAATACAGTATTCAAGTTTTAACTTTTACATGATTGATCTGTGTGCCACTTCATGGTCAGATGTATCCATCGGCTCCTTATTTCTCACCCTTCCTCCTACAGATGTCAAACAGATCCAGTGGGAAATAGAGCGTGACAAGTGGCTTCACAACAGGGATGTGAAAAGCATCATCAAAAAGAAGAAACAGTTCAGGCACAGAGGGCTGAAAAACAAGTACAAAAGCAAGAAATCAAGACGATGAATGGGACATCTTGATGTGGACATTTTAAAAATAATTATTCTTAAATAGTTTTTTATTTAATCACACATCTTTCTTACTTCAGTTCTTGCTGCTTAACCATGCCACCTGGTCATTCTCCCTTATGCCATGAATTCCAGACCGCTCATTGGATTTGTAATAAACTGAAAAATAGGAAAATCCATGTGAGCTCTAAGTGAGACATATCTGACAAGCACCCCCTTTGTGGTTTGTTTTATTCAGTGTATAACCCTCCAGCTCTGAGACCTCTATCCAACAGTCTGACATGACTACAGCCATGCCTTAACAATAAAAACTTCTGCAGTGTCTCCTGGGCAAAGTTTTAAGCCATCCTAAGCTCAGTTGTATATATTAAGATGCAAGAGAAGCTTCAGCCATCCTTCTGAAGCCAATGGCTACAAACTCACCTTCCAGAATGGATGGAAACTTCTTCTGCATTGTGTATCTGAAATCTGACAAGCAAGAAAGATCCCAGTTACTTTCCCAGCATATATTAAGATGAATAATTAAACGCACTATTTTTATAACTAGAGTTGTTTTACCAAAATCTGAGCTCTTTAGTTACAGCCACCATTAAATAATGTGATAGGAATTTATTTTTTAAAAATAATTTCAGAGACTGTATTCAGGTTACTCTTACATGTAGCCCCATCATCCCTGTGTTTTCTGAGCTTCCTCACAATTGTGATTACCAAGTCCAAGCTACAGATTCACAGGAATGCCTCTCATAGACTGAATGCAGATAAAACCAGGAAAATTTTGTGGTTTTGTACAGATTTATATGTTCACTGAATCGTTCCATGGGCTGTTCTGACAACCCAGTAGAAAATCACAGCAGGTTTATGCTATTTTAATTATTTACAGCATCTCATAAAAGAATGTTAACCACTCTAGTACTAACACAAAGCAGTAGAATCTCACTGCTGAGTTCACTGAGCTGTCAGATTAGCTCACTGCACCTTATGGAACTGCAATTATAGAAAATATGCAAATGCACATAAGAATTGCAAAAGAGGATAAAAAACATCCAGCATCAACAGGCTGAAAACATCTATTCTCCATACTTTTGTTACATCTATTTTCTAATAAAAAATACACGGATGGCTGAAATTTAACAGCCCCCATGACATCATCTGGATGCTGGAACACAAATGCAAACTGACCTGAAGGTGAAGCTCACCTTGTACTTGGCATGAAGACCACAGCACTGCTGAAGTGGGTGGATTCTTGCCCTCCCAGCCAAAGCAGCAGCTGCCTTTTGTCAGCTCGCCCTGACCCTGCAGGTAGCAGGACAGGCTCTTTTCCCAAAGGGACACAGATCTGTAACCAGTGCTGCACCCTGCAGAGCCCTGCAGGCAAGTTAAGGCCGCTGCTCTGCAGAGCAAACCTCCTTGTAGCAACCAAACTAGTGCTGTGTTTATTCCTTCTGTGTTACCTGGGCACAGGTTAAGAGACCTGAGGGACCGAAGCGAAATAATCCGGGAGACAACGCTGGCTGTCTCCTGCCAGCCGGGGAAATGTCACAGCGCAGAGGCTGCGAGACCCAGACACAGCCAGGACATCCCTTCAGGGGCTCAACACCAGATGCCCGAAACAGGACTGAGCAATTCCTGCCTCGTTTGCGGACAGCCTCTCTTCCCCTTTAAATCCTTATCTGGCCCAATGCTGTCAGTGTAAAACCGTGCAGGATTCCTCTTTGTTCCTGGAGCGGTGGCGTGCCGCCCCCCGAAGGACTGCTCGCGGGCTTGGGTTTGTGAGATGACAACAGCAGCTCGCTGGCTCGAGGATTTCCCTCCGCGCCCTGTGGCCTGCACTCGGCCCAGCCCAGCTCCGGACCCCGCACGCAGATTTCCTCACGCAACCCGGGCGGAGCGCGGCGCCCGGAGCAGCCTCCCCGGCCCGGCCCGGCCCCCGCCCGCCCCGCCGCACCTCGGCTGCGGTCCATGGCGCGGTAGAGCAGGAGGGCGCCGAGCAGCCCCGCCGCCTCCAGCAGCAGCAGCCCCCGCAGGCCGCGCCGCGCCATGCCCGGGGCGGCGCCTCCCGCCCGCCGCGCTGCGCATGCGCCGCCGCCGCTCGGCCGCGCGGGCCCGGCACGGCCGCGCCGCTGAGGGCTCCGGGCGGCGTGCGGGGCAGAACGTGAGCTGTGTGAAAATCTTCCCGAGAAAGGACGGCTCTGTGGCATATCCGGCCTAAGCGACGAGAACAGTCAGTAATCCCTGAGGCAGGTAACAGGCGAGCGCTAAGTGATGGCTAGGTGTTAGAAATACTTATGGTAGACTTGCCTTGTTAAGGTTAATGCACGATATGCTTCAGTAATCTCAGATCTAGGGAGAGGTTCGTACTGCCGAACGAGAAGAATGATAGTGGACACAAAGACATACAGCAGAACCCCCAAGATAAGGAAGAAACTGATAAAGCAAACTCAGCTCGACTGGGTAAAAGGTAATTTATGGCAGGGACAGATTGTGACCGCCAGCTCATGGCCATGGACCCAAGAAAACCACCGACCCAAAAGAAGAGAAGGACTGAGCATGTTGACTGATTAGCATGAGAGTAGAGGCAACCATTAACTAATAGAAGATAGAAAACTAATAATAAGGGACCCATGTTACGTGAAGCCAATGAACACTAATTCCTTAGTTTTCTAAATTGTACAAATAGTAAAAACTTTTGGTAGTTGGTGTGCTTGATTTGTGGAATACCTTGGAGTGCTCAGGTTTGTGCTACTCTAAAATAAAGAATCAGTTTGTCTCCCAAGTGTCAGGAAAATTAATCCACAATGCCAGAGGTTTATATCCAAAAAGGAGACAGAGGAGGAGTCCTGCAACTTTATTTGAATAAAAGCCATGGGCATTTCCCATGGGGTCTCTCAAATTGTTGGGGGACGCAGCCCCCTTTTTATCCTAAGTTCCTGTCTGCATCTCCCTCTTCCTTTTCCCCATTGGCTGAGGTACTTGGAAGGCACAGGCTTCCCAAATCGCCTGCTCTGTGCTCCCCTGGAGTATGCACCCCCCTTTTGTTATACAAAAGAAAGAAAAACCTACTAATAATTCTATTAAGTCTTGTTCTTTTTCTCTAGGATCAGGAATTTAACATAGCCTTGTCTGAGCAACAGTCTCTGTTGATAGTAACATTTTCTAGAACTAAGGGTTTCTTCTGTTGCTTCCCTATCTGTAAGTTCTTAGCACTATCTACAAGCAGATTCACAATCATCTTATTCCTTGCATTTTCATTATCTTCTATTATTCATATTGCTATTAGCTCATATTATGGGACTGACTTGATTGCCAAAATAAAAGCTCTTCATATTTTCCTTAATACGGACCTGCTTTTTCCACCCTCTGCTAGTGTTTTGTATGATTAGATATAATACTTCTGCTGCTCATTCTTACAGGGTGATTATTTTTCCAATTCTCTTTTCCCTGGTGGCTGAGTTTGCAAGTGTTGCTTGTACTCAGTGGGATTTCTTAGTAAACTAATTCCTGCTCTGAGGATTTTAAGTGAACAGGATCAACCCAAGCAGCAGAAGCTTAGGGTTGTTGGAGAAAACATGGATCCAAGAAAGGGATTCATTGCATTATAATCGTAGCAGTTGTGGCTTTACCAGAGAGAATCCTGGGTCAGGGTCTCATTTAGCAGATAGAATTTGCATTGTTTGACAAGTTCTGATCTGGAAAGAAACTGTAGTGTATTTAGGGGCTTAAAAAGTATGTCCATAGTATTTAGGGTGAATTTATAGCACCTGTGAGACAGAGCACTGAACTGTAAGAGGCCAAATAAAAAAGGAGCAGGCACAAAATGTGAAATATGCAGCTTTATTTTAAAGAGCCCATAATTGTGGGAGGATGGATTGTAGGAGAATAGAGATAGTGCTGAAGGCAGTTTTTCCCCTGAGAGTTGCAGCTGTACTAATTACCAAAGAGCAGGAACAGCCTTGCCTTTAATAGGCCACAGCTGTGTCCAATAAGGAGGGTCCAGTAAGGATGGGTGTTATAAAAGAGTGGGTTAGTTGGTTGAGTGCAGAGCTGGAGTCAGTTGGCTGTGCTGCTGTGAGGAGTAAGGGATTGGTAGAAGTCAGCCAGCTGTGCAAAAGAAAAAAAAGGAGTTAGTGTTGTGAGAAGCTGCCCATGAGACCTCACAGAGAAAATGTATGAAAGTCCTACAGCAAGGTATTAAACTAATGGTGACAGTCGGTTCCCATCCACCCGTGATTGGTGCCAAGCACCAATGCCAGCAACTGGTGGCCTGTACAGGGATGAATTCCAACACATAATCCCTTTGGGTTTGGGTCCAGACTCCTGCTGGACCCTACACAGAGGCTGTTTGTCATATCTTGGTGCTGGCTTTTATTTCTCATGGAGTTTGGATGAGTTCAGGTGTGGGGACATGATACAGGTTGTCTCTGACATGTAGTAACTCAGTAAACCTCTCCTGGTCAGAGCGAAGGATTAGTAGATTAAAAAAAAAAGAGATCTCACACTGTTGAAGTTGTTTGTGGTAGCTCAGCAGGGGAATATTTTACTAAAGACCACTGCCTGTTGTTCAGTAGGAGAGGAGGTACACAGCTCCTCATGGTTTGCTGAGGCATGCAGCACTTTGTTACCTGGTAGGCACTCTGGTGGAAAAGCCTGTATGCAAGGTTTCACAGAAGTGGGAAAGCAGGAGGGAGAGAAAATGATGCATTTGTGCAGTGCAGCATGGTATCAATCTGCAGGTAAATATTTTGGAATTTTTCTCCATTTGGATATTTTCTTTTACCTTTTAAAACTGTGCCAAATAGATTTCTTGCCCTATTTTCCTATAGCTTGCAAATCATGGTGAAAAAGATAAGACTAGAGGAAAAAGAATGAGAAGAAAGATTACCTGCCCCAGTCTGAAATATTGCTGCACTTCCTCTTGCCCCTTTTTGGGACACTTGGACCTACCAAGCCATAGTGTCACTGGCACAAATAAAAATGTCTCTGTAGGTTTCTTTCTGTCTTGAACCAAGGGGCCTTGATGTCTGGCTTCCTCTTCCAGGTTTTTGAGCATTTTCCATGTTGGGCTCAAACTCTTTGGCATTTGCCGTGCTTAGATGGTCATGAATGAATTTGTGTGATGAAGGAACTTGCAGTGTGGCGGAGTGTCGGAACCCCGGTCTGGTTCAGGGGTTCCGTGTGGTGGTAAAGTCTCTCCTCCAACCCGTGCTTCCCAAGAAAACTCTGCAGCCTCTTGTTGTTCAGTCTCATGGTTGTTTATTGCAAGCTATCTAAAACATTGTCTTCTCTGGCTACTGCAGTTTGCTCAGCAGCTCAGGCAGAGGCACACACACACCCCTGACACCCTCTCTATCTGCTGTCTTCTTCTTCTCTCCTCCCACCCCTGGCTGCTGCTATCTTTTATATGATACATTACATGATACATGTTCATGGTTTTTCCCCAATACCTACTACCTATGTTACAAGGTGCTTTTCTACTCTAAACCAATCCATAAGTGCCAGCATCATCAAGAACATGGAGGTAAGGAAGAAGAAAGAAAAGAAATAGAACCAGCCTATATTCCTCCATCTTAAAACTTCTGACCCCCATATACAAAGTAAAACCCCCCCGTACAGTTGGTAAAACCCCCTTGTACAATACTAAAAAATTCTTCCCTCTACTTTGTAACTACTTCTATTGTAGTATTTAAACTTTTGTGACTTTTTGTTCCACCTTCAAAGTTGGTAAGTCATTCCATGGCTCAAACTCAAAATCACAGCTGTTTCCAGCTGCCTGCCAGGGTCTCAAATGCTTCTGACCAGGGCCTGGAACCTCCAAAAATGTCTGAGGGACATTTTGAGTTCCAACAGGGGAGACTTTGCTGCAAGATGGGGTGGGAAGGATGCAGGTGTCTGGGGAACAGCTCTTCTAGCACTTGTTCTGACACAGCTACAGGCACAGCTGACATGCACTGGCAGTGACATTGAATAGGTGACTCTGCTTTGCCCCGGACTCACAGCAGCAGAGAGAGGCAGGCACTTCTCTCAGCAGAATGAGCAGAGTTTCTTGCTAATGCCTTCTTTCTCCTACCCAGAATCTTCCTATGTGTCTCTCTGTAAAAGACAGGAAAGGTCCCGACATCATCTTCTACCACTGACTATATATTAAAATCTATTAAGTGCATTATTGAGTCAGTTTTGCCTCCAGAAATGATTCAAGAAGGTCACAGTTACAAAGCTGTTGAGGATCTCATTAATGTTTACTTTGTTTATAAATGTTTGAGTGCTTTGGTGTTGTCATTTGATGACTATTATACTGAATTAAGCTTTGTAATGAGAAGGCTCTGACATATTATTTAAACCTCTGACGTGTTTTATTTTGTTCTCTGGCTTTTGTAGTGCAGGTATGAAATGGCTTATCTAGATTTTAAATGATTTGACATTTACAACTGTCCAGAGTATACATGTAAGCACAGAACTAATTTTATTAAATGTGGAGATCCAGGTAAATATAATTTTACTGAAAACAAGTTGTCAAACCATTTGAAACTGTTTTTTCTCTCTCCTGCACAAAAATTATGAAGTCCTGCAGCAGGTAAGGTTATTTCTCCTAAGATAGGAAAGAAGATAGTTTTGGATGACTAATGCCTTCTGATTAGGGGCTCTTTCACACAGGAAACTCTCACAAATCATTGCTTCACCTGTGTAAAAAACATGTTCTCTCTTCTGTTTCTGTTTAATTCTGAAGAGGATAAAATAGATTTCATTTCTAAGGATTTTGATAAAACATCTGAATTATAATCTCCCCAAGTCTATTTTCAAGGAAAAAGGTACAATGGGTTTTTTTTTTTATTTTTCCAAGAACAAGCCTCATCTCTCTGACAGTATCAGTGTGCAGGGCTAATTCTGGGACCATATCCTTTTTTTGCTTTCAAGCAGGTGGCACTAAGAAAAAACAACTTGGAGATAGTGGAACTCTCATGATACTTGGGCTCTCTTAGCAGCCCCTACAATTTACAGTAGCCTTAGGGATGTTGGAGCTAACATAAGCAGGGACAATATGTAGAGCTGTTGCAGTGCTCTGAAATTGCTGGAGTGTCACAATTTCCTCTTTTATGCAACTCTTTTCTGTGCACAGTCATGATGGGAATGAATGTGGCAGCAGTGTCTCTGGGACATTGGGTGTCTCCTTGCAAACTCATGAGGTTAAAACTTCAGTGTTTCTGGTACTTGGTCACTGAGCACTGGCAGACACTTAGTGCTTCCAAGATGCACCACAGAGGAAAAGAATAGTTAAGGGACAGAGATTTTTTTCCATGTATTATTGTCATTTTTTTTCCTGCATGAGGCAGGAAAATATAAAATGCATCTGGCAAAAACATTTAATGTGTATAATGTGTTTTCAGAAGGGTTTATGCTTTTCTGAGGATTACAGTCTCTTAAGGATTTCAAGAAAATTGAAAGTGGGAGATGACTGTAACACCTATGATTTTCTAAAGGAGCTTTTCCTGAAGGGAGGTTGGCAGATGATTTCTTAATATTTCCCAGGTAATTATGGGATAGTATTCAATGACAGTATTACAGTCTTTCCAGTTAGATCTTTCTACAGTTTCTTCATGACATAAACAAACCTTAGAAGTGGTGATGAGGTCTTTATTATGATTATGTTATAGTTTTGTTCTACATGCCTTTATTAATAAAATATTTTATAGCTCCCATTATGTTATTGGTTGCAAAGTGTTTGGTTATACTCTCACTTGGGTTGCCAGGGTAGATGAGTGATCTAAAATTGTGGCCTCTTTCTCCCATTCCACATAGTAGTGTTGCTTCAAAACCCTAAAGATACAGCTGTTTCATTTTTCCATTTCCATAACAATAGAACGCAAAGTGTCCCCAATTACAGCTCCAGGGATGAGTTCTTTTCATGATTCATGACAGATCTGTATTTTTACAGATCCTGATTGTAGCCAAAAAAGCAATGGAAAAAAAAAATAAAAACAACTGAATGGGGCCAGTGGGAAAACAGCTGTGCCATAATTAATTTCTTGATGGCCGTATGTCACAATAAAGGAGGCAGCTGAATGCCAGGAAGGGAAAATGTCCAAAAGATGCTTTGCTTCTGGGTATTTGTTCTTCCAGCAAAAGATGAGAGAAATTGCACGGCATTGGGTCAACATTCTGCCGCTTAGTGTTGGAGGAAATGCTGCAGGTTCAAAGTGTTAATAAAATGGCAGTTTGTTTCTTCAGTATTTCTCCATATTAGGCCAAATACCTCATTAACAACCCATATTTTAGATGTCAGGCTTTGTCTGTTAAAACATGTTTACAGGACAGTATAGTCACAGAAGGGAAGCACATAGTGAGATTCACGTTTATGTGTGGAAACTGTTTACCTACAAAAGTTCAGAGGAAGCCTCTTGCCATTCTCTTATACAGACAATACCACGGAGAGGACAGGCTGTTCTTTTTGTCTGCATTCATGTGACTAACAGGCAACAGAAGGCAATTCTTCAGCTGTACAAAAAAACCCATACCCAGTTAGAAAGAAAGATCACATCAATGCTTCTTTCCTCTTCTTTACAGTCAGCTGGGGATCCTGTTTTGATCCTGCAATCACCTAGAACAAAGACATGGAAGATAAGAATATTATGGTCATAATATATGAAGACCTGAAGGGTCTTCAGCAGATGCTGTTTACTGACAGCCAAAACTCATTTGAGCCCATTCCTTGAAATCTGCTGAAATTAAGAGGAAATGGCACAGGTTTCTGAAAATGCAAAATCCAGTTGATTTTAGCGACAAGTTGAGTCTGGCTATACAGAAGCAGAGCTCCAGAAAACAGAAATGCAACACAGAAAACGGTGAATGAAATTAGTAGATGATGGCAATGCTCATCCCAAGTGGTTGACTCCCTTTTTTAGAGGGAGCATATTGCACATCTCGCTTTCACTGTACTGCTTTCAGAACCTGACTGCCAGTGTAAAGCAGCTGCATTCTTTGGGTTCTCACCAACAGCTGAGCAGATCCAGGCCATTGCAGCAAGGCACACTTTCCAGCCAGGAAAAAGCTCAGGAGACTCATGGTGCTGTTGGCTTGATTCTTTTCCGTAAAGATAAATCTGTTTGTGTTTTGCAGAGGAATGAGTGGTAGCTCTTTGTCTTGGGCAGACAGGAATTTGGATCAATAGATAGTTAATATTTATGTATCATTTTTAAGGCTTGGTGTTTAAGAAACACCTATTGTGCTTCAGAAATCTCAACTGATTTCACCCCAAGGGCCAGTACCATACAGTAAAGCCCTATATAATATGATTAGCGAAAGTGCCCTACAAGAAGCACACCCTCTGTTGTGGTATGCACTAAGCACCAACTAAAACAAAGAAGAGTTTTATCTTGGCTTCTATGACCATTGGGGATAGCCAATAGACTGAGTGCCTCCACAGATCTTTCTTCAAACCCTCAGGTTTGCCTATGGATCACAGTCAACTCACAGAATGCAGATGCTCCACAGATTAATCTGTGTTTTTTAGCCACAGATCAGGCTAGAAGTTCAGACAACCTCCAACTGTGGGCCCTCCAAAATCTAGGTTAAAGGTAGACTGCAGCTTAAAGCAGTGTCTGGTTGCAACAAACAAAGCTATTGCAGTTAAAAGCACTTTTGAGCTTTCTGGGTTGTATCACAGCTGCTGGTCATCTTTTTTAGTCTTCTGCAGCTGTACAAAGTACATGCTGGAGCTACGAAGGCAAACCAGTAACTTCCCATGGTTGCTTTATGTTCACATTCTATTGAAGACTCCAAACATAAAGCAAATGTATTCTTCTGTCGGTATTTTTCTTTACAGGAAAAAAAATTCTGAAATACAATGAGAGAAAAGTTAGTATTTTGTTTTAAATTATACTCTTTGGTTGTTAGAGTCAAGGGTAATAATTTCCTCTTCTTTATATTCAGACTGTTTTTGGAGACTGGAAGAATGTTTTCACTGAAGCTCAGAACCAGAAGCTGGCTGCCAAATTCACAGTGTGCTTAGAAGTAGCTAAGCTGGGAGTGAAGTTTAAATATGATGTGTATTGCAAGGTCTGAACATCCTTTGCAGACAAAAAAACACTAATGTTCAGGCTGTTTTTCATTCACTTTGAGGAAATAAAACAGAAACCAGGACAACATTCAGTTTAAATTTTTGAATATCCATGTGATTTGTGAACCTGTTTCTGCTGGCTTAGTTTACACAAGTGGTCCTTGCTTGAGCACTTTGTATCATTAAAGGCCGCTGGGCTCTCTCAACCTGAAGAGCTTTAGCCTCCCATGTTTTTAACACTGATTTTTAGCTTTGATCTCTTGTTTCTGGTAGAATCTTGTGTGGAATATATATGCAGTAATTAAACCTGTTGAAATAATTTGAAATATATTCAGTAGTTGGAAGTGATTTTCCAAGAGTTGTTTTAAAGCAATCTGAAGTGTCATTTTGATTCTCAATTTCTAAGTTTATGGGATTCTATATATAATTTTAATTTCTAGGTTCATGGTGTAAAATGAAGTTTCAGAAAGTCTTGTAGTTGCATTTTGCTCCTTTGCACGTTTGCACTGTGCTGATCAATGTAAGAAAAGAGTAAAGGATCTCAGTGGTAAAAGTTTTATTTCCCTTTCAGCAATATTGGTTTTCTTTCCTTTGATTGTTTGAGATCACTGGAAATGGAGCCTTTGCCTGGGTTATCTATGTTTACCTGGTTTTGCTTGGGTTCCTTCATGCTTAAGAGTAGTACATATGATCTCAGAGCCAGGAAGTGGACTTTTCCTGGATATCTGTCTGAGAGCTTTGAGCTGTTGCTGTCCAGAGTAGGATGATTGTGCTTTGGTGGAACCAGAAGACCAATATGCACAAGATGGTATAACGCTGATCAGTGTCACAAAAAGGTGTCTTTTTAGGCTGCAGTTTTCCATTGAGAGGCTGGTTAAGCACCAGTCTTTGGCAGCTGGTTGTTTTTCTCACCAGAGACATTTCTCTATCTCTGAAGAAAAGGAATCCAAGGGAAAAAGTGCTCAGAGAAAAGAGTATGTGGGTAATGGGAACACAGTTGCTAATTTAGCCAGTAGAGAAGGTTGCAGTCTTCTTTCTCATAGTTTTTCAGCTTCTGTCTGATAAATTATTGCTTGTGGTAGATGTACCTTGGCCAGAGAGAAAACTCAGAGAAAATACTTGAGGTGTTGAGACAAATGAACTTTGTGAAAGCATCTGCTGCACACTTTGTTAGCTGATGGTTAATACAGCATACTCCCAGCCATTCAATGCTAATGAGGATCCCCTTCTAAAAGTCTGCCAGTGTCAGGGAAGTGATTAAGACAGCTTAACTTCAGTGCATACTTGGGAACATCTTGTAATTTTTTGTTCAGGTCTCCACAAAATCTTGTTTGCTTATCTTTCCTTACATATTACTCTTTATTTTTCTTCATCTGTTCTAGCCATTTTTATTTTTATTTTATTTTATTTTTATTATTATATGTCACCTGTGTACAGCTCATTGATGGTGCAAAACGCTCCAGCTGTTGGTCCTTTAGGCTGGCTAGACTAAAGGATGCCAGTGTCCTGAAGACTGGCATTCACATGGTGGGAAGAGAGCATCAATGCAGCTGTGAATTTTCTTTCAAAATTAATAGCTGTAATAATAGTAATTTAAAATAAGTAAACCAAAAGTGAGATACCAGTGAGGATAGAAGAGCTAAATAGAAATCACAGAATTGAGCCGTATCAGAATGAAGTGGGTTAATACCAAACAAATGAAAGTTTCTGGTCACTAAAGCTATCTTAAATAAATCTGAGGTTCCCTATAACATTGATGTACGCACTGGAAAAAGCAACAGCATTCCATGGCTATTTACCTCAGCTGTACCTGCTGCCACAGTGGGTCAAGGTTGTTGCTAAGCAATTATTAGAAGTCAGTTCAAAAGGCTTTGGTCAAGAATGGTGTTGAAGCAGGAGTAGTACTTCCTGTTAAAATAGGTTGTCTAAATTTCTGATAGATCACTAACAGCTACCCTGTGCACTTTAAATTCAGTGAAGTATTCCAAAACAGTTCAAGAGGAAATCCTGTCTTAAGATGCTAAATAGGATGCTCTTAAACATATTCTGAAAAATACACCTTTTGATCAGCAATGTTATTTAAAGTGAGGCTCTTTAGCTATCTGAGGTAATATTTTATAGGTGATGTTCTAAAATTCCTTCTGTCTGATCTGCACATTCTTCCCAGGGCATATTTACATACTCAGTAATTGCCAGCTAGTGAATGGCATAATAGAATGAATATAAGATTTGTGAGGGTCAGCTGATTTTTTTTTTTCAGCTTTCTGTGTGTTACAGGTTCAGTTCTGTTAAAAATGAAGTGGTGGGGTAACCAAGAAGAGAGCTGGACCTAATGTCACTGGAGAAAGGAAGAATTTGTACCTTCCTCAAGCACTTGAGCACATTCAGGATGAAAAAGAACAGTGAGGTGCTTTGAGATGGTGGCATTATCCACCAGGTCAAATCCAGTAGCTCACAAAGATTTCAGCTATTGACAGCAGCTAAACCAAACAAGCAGTAAAATCAACTTCCTCATTGTGGAAACTCACCATATATTCTTTCCATCATAAATAAAGGAAGCCATTTTTTATATGTATTTTCCATTTCTATATGTTATGCTCTCTAAATATTTTAGCTTTTATGTTTTTTTTATTATGGTACTCAGCAGTAAAACTTTGAATGGTATTTTTGACACACAACATAAAAGGAATACATAGAATCATTTAGCTTCTAAATAAGAGAGTATTTTCTATTCTTTGACCACAGTTTTGGTATCCCCTTCTTTCTGTATTTGTAATCTCCTTCACGTTCAAAATTTTCCAGGAGTTGTAGATATTTATGATGTCTACATTTATGGTAATTGGTAAATGCTGTTCTATTAATACTTCTCTTACCTCAATTTTCCTTATGAGCTATTCAGTAACGATCATAAGGCAGGAAAGTATATCTAAAAGGTGTTGAAAAAGAAATTTGAGGTATTTTCTTGGAAAAGAAAATAATAAATGTATCTTGTCTATGCAGAAGGTAGTTCCCTTGTGTGTATTCAGGGTGTCAATAACTCAGCCAAGAAGGAGAAGGATTCTGGTATCGAATTATAATAAAAGTAAAATGGGATTAAAGCAGACAGAGCTGAGCTCAATTTTCTCATTTGCAAAATCTGTGCACTTCGTATTGCAGCATTATGCAGTACATTAATTGGAAAGATGATTAATGTTGAATTACAATAGAAGTGCTGTAAAAGCACAGGGCACATATGACATTTGCAGCAACATCAAATAATTTTTTTTCTGAGGCTAGGTTGTTATAAAGGGTGCCGAATGGATTTATAATGAAGAGGGGCATGAAATACAACAATCATAATCTTTTTATGACAACAGTTGCCTGGACTTGTATTCTAATTTTCTTTTTTTTTAAAGTTCAAGCATTGATCCAAATTTTGGCTAAAGGACCTTTGGTGGGGATTAGGACCTTCTGTTTTACTTGTAATACCCTGCAGAGCTTGGCACTTTGACACTGTTACAGATGTTAATATTGTCAGGGTTGATATAGAAGAGAGAAACAAAGAACAGCAACATTCTGAATGAGAGCACGCTGTATCAGTGCTGTGTCTGAGCTCATTGATAGAGCATTCTGTAAAATGTCATTTATGTCCAGGTAGATTATGCCTTAGATACAATTGCCTTGTATTGCTGTTGCACTTTGCAATGCATGTCAATTGGATATATGAAGTATTAGCCAATAAAATATTGTTTGTATCTGAAGTAAATGTTTTTCATATGATTATATGGCTTCTGCAAAAACTCAATGGGTTTGAGGAAGGCAGAAAATCAGTCTTTGACTTTGCTCAAAATGTGAGGCAGTCAGGAACAGTCAGGAAATGAAAGGGGGCTGGGAAGCTGGTATTTTGGGAGGCTTGTGCACTTGTGAATAATTCAAGTTTATTGACATATGCTTGTGGGGTCTCCAGTGAGTTCCTTGCTGTTTTATATTTTACAAGCCAGTGAAGCCATTTTCATTGCTAGAATACTCATTAGCATTGTCCCAGCAGGTAAATAACTCATAGTTGCATTATTTTGTATTTCTGATATAGCCATAGGCAATGTATTTATATTCAGAGATAAAAATGAAATACTAATCTTAGGCATTAGACATGCATCCCAATAAATGTTAAAAAACCCCTCCAAAACAACTAACAACCAAAACCCTTAAAATCTTCTGTCTTTCACACTTATTTCTCACAAAGAGCTCTTGAAACAACTTCTGCAGATGTGGTGAGACCTCCTGGAGGCTGGGCTTCCATGCACCTCCATCCCTGCAGCACCAGGTGGGTTCACACCTGGTGGTGTCGTGCCAGCTGTGAACCCAGGGCCCTCTCCATGCTGAGAGGAGGCTGCAGTGGGAACCCCCTCTCCCCTTGCCTTGGGAGCAGTGGGAAAACTCCATGGCTGCCACAGCCCACTGCCTTGGGGCTCTCCTACTGCTGGAGCTCTCTCTCTTGTGCTGTGTGGTGCTAGATGGCTGGCTTTTAAAGGTGAGAGAAGTTGTTCTCTATGTTTGAAGAATGCAGCTTAGCTTTTGGAGCAGGGGAAAACACAGCTGGGAGTCAGTTCCCCTCCTGGTGACTGAGGGTGCCAGCCTGCCTGGGGTGAGCAATAGTCACTTGGTGGTGAAAAGCACAGTAGGTTCCCCATTCTGTCTGAATCCCAAACCTCTAAGGGTTTTTCTAGCAGCAAAGCCTGGCTGTGTTCTTGCCAGAGAGAGAAAAAAATATGACTTGGGGACATGGGGGAACAAGACCACATAAAAACAAGAGGGTGCAGAGGGAGATCAGCTTTCAAAGCTGTATGTGTTGATGAGTGTGTTCCCCTCATGACTGGAGACTGTAATTTGGAGCAGAAAGCCACTTGCACAATGGTGCCAGTGGGAAGTGTCTGTGCCCTCCAGAGTCTCAGCAGAGCAGCAAATGTGTTGGAGTGCTGGGGTTTGCTCAGGTCCTTGTTGTACACAAAGTACAGTATTCATGGTCAGGAGTAAACAGGGCTGTAAACAATCTTCTGTTCTTATCAAGTCCAAATGTCTCTGTGGCACTTAATTGCTTTTGCAAGGTATTTTATGCCTCCCCAGCCCCCATGCTCTGACTTGCCATTTTAACTTGGCAATCTGAAGCACAAGAGATAGACAGTGTATTTCATACATGGGTGATTTCATAGTTTCTGGTCAGGCCCTCCAGGTCTCTCTTGTGTTGCCTTTTTCACTGTCCATGTTTTAAATGGTTTACAATCTGAGGGCTGTACAAGTGCTTTGTCCACAAATGAGTTGTTTGCTGGAAGCCCAAGGGCACTGAAAGAGAAGAAAAATGTATGAATATCGAAATATGACTATGTAATGAGTAGAATAAATATCATTATTAAATCCTGTAAATATAAAGCTGTTTGCTGACATGGTAGATCCTCTAGAATAATGATAACAGAAGTAGCCTGAGTTTGTTTCAGAAGGAAAACTGTTCAAAGTCCAGCATTAAATCATTGAGGATTGGAGGAAAAGACAATCCGTAGCTCAGGTGCAGCTATGCTTTCAGAAGGTGTGGAGGCTTCCAGGACTGAATTCTGCTTGCTCCCTCTGTAACCCACTTGTGACAGTGTATTGCTCCTCTGGCAGGTCCCTCTGCACCCACAGCTGCCCTGCTGTCACCTGAGGCAGTGCCAGGTGTAGTGTCTTGGGCACAGGAGTTGCTGAGATGCTACAGCAGTTTTATGGTGAGCTCAAACAGACAAAAGGAGCTTGAAAAGAAGCACACTGAATGTTTGCTGGGTGGTTTGCACATGGACATGAGCAAACTAGCCAGGCAGGAGTCATCTCCATTCTGGGGGTCATAATTACTGCAGTTCTGAGGACCCACATCAGCAAGGGCCAGCCCCTCTGAGCTCAGCAGTGGGATCCAGAGGAAAGCAGAGTTCCACAGCTTGAATGCAATAGATGGAAGTAATCCAACTTGCCAACTCTAAGCCAATTTGTGAAATGTCAGTGTCACCTGAGGTGGACAGGGTGAGTAAATGCATGGCATCATGGAGTTGCTCATGGGTGTACATGAGAGAGTGACTGCAATATTGATGCTCTGGAGGAGTAAAGCAGTGAATGAGTTTGTTTGGAGATGGTCTGGAAAATGGCACTCATTATTTGCGTGTTAAATATTGATACCTGCACTCACTAATCTTTTTAATGCCAAATTAAGTGCAATTTTATTGTATTCTGGGGTGATTATAAATAAATCACCTTCTTTTAGAAATAGTTGTTTAGAATTAAATGCAATGTTATATTGCTGGGTTTCACAGACTTCTCCTAATTCATATGAATGCAACAGTTAGTTGGACTTTAATTATATGTGTAGCTAATCCAAAGCAATGCAACATTTTATAAGGATAATTGGTAAGCTGTCATGTAGGTGGTTTCTCTAAATGGGTTCGTAGCATTTAGGATAAAAGAAATTGCACATAAATAATAGGTTATTAGAAATAAATAGGTAGGCAATTATTCATAGCATTAGAATTGTACCATTCAGCATACAATGGAATTCTCAGAATGCTACAGCTACAGTATTTGCATAAAATAACCTCTGAAATGTGTAGCTGACTTTGTTTCCCATTTAGAGTGCCTTGTGTAATTATTATACTAGTTCCCTTTTGAAGAAATCCATTAGAATATTCATTATGTTCATTCTGATGCAGTGAATAATTGTTCATGTATTCAGTAAAATTGATTTTTGGTTTTGGCCCCTTAAATATGACTAACCCATCATCACATATCTGGGGATATGTGCCTGGTATCTTTGGGACTATCTTTTCCTAATATTTGCACAAGAGTATCGTACAATTAACACTGTATTTAGGAACTAATTTGGAGTGGGGGAGGAATTTTGGGCCTATATTTATCTTTGGAAAGCATAGCTGGATGTTGGGGATTGTTACATCAAAAAAAACCCCACCCTTATTTTTTCCTTCCGTGGACCATAAGTGTTACTTGAAATTAAATAGAACAGTGCCACATTCTGTTCTCAGATAAATACTCTCCTTAGAATCAGCTGCTGCTGTGGCACTGGCATCAATCTGTTTGGGATGTGTTTGACCTCTTAAATGTTCTCCCCTGTATGCTGAGGGGAACAAGAGGGAATTAATGTTGTGCTGGTTTTTGTGCCATGTGGACACAGTTGGGTTGCTGCGGGGCTGGTTAAGTCAGTAAGTGCTCGTTTTGTTCCATCTGTTTGATTACCACGTTCGGTCAAGAGTAGTGCATGAAAAGACCCATGAAAATGCCCTTCAGCAAAACATGGCATGATCCTGTCCTGCAAATGTCAGATTACTGTTTGTATTGTGGCAGCTCATTTTTCTGTGCAGATAAAAAAGCCCATTATATTTTTGCAGCATTGCAGGAGAGAGATGTTGAATTATGGGGAAAATCCTGAGGGACAGCAAAGTCCCTCTAGTTGCATGTAATTTCATCACTCCTACTCTCAAGGCAATAGTCCTGAGAATGAAGCCACAGCATCTAGGTACTGGCAGTGGTTACAGGATATGAGGAACATACTGAACTTTTTCAGTTTTTCACACTGCTTTCCTTAATATACAGTCTCAGGTTCCTTCAGGTAGATCACCAGGGGATTTCAGTGTCTCAATGCCCTGAGGTCAGACATCAACTCATCCCTTTTTTTGCTCTTCCCCACCTCACAAAACAAAAAAGCAGAAGGGACTGGTCCTCTCTGTTTATTTAACCAAAGAGATGATGCCAGTGTCCCCTTCTTGTATTTATGGGATGACCTTATAGTGAGATCTTATTCCTAACTATAATTTATTCTGCAGATGGAGGAATCCAATCTGTGTCTCCCAAGACAGAACAAGATAGAAGTTGTGGATTCCTGTGCTATAAAGGGGATACTCTTCTGTTGACACTATTGCACAACCAAAATTAGTTGGGCAAGACAGAGCAGCTTTGACTGACTGGGCCAACATAGATGCTACTGGGAGATGGGAGCTGGGGGACTGCACCTGAGGAGGAGGAAAGGAGTTTACTGGTCCCTTGCACTCTGCAGTAGTACATTCATTAATCTCTGAATTGTGCTGTATTTCTCGAGCAGAAGTGGCTGCTGCTGCTGTGCCTGGTGTGGACAGCAATCCTATGGGTGCATGTCAGGCAGTCACGTGAGGTCAGAGGTCCTCAGGGAGATTGGGAAATGTCCTTCTGCTGATTCTGGCATGGGAGAATGAAAACATACTTGTGGAATGTTTGCATTGGAAGGGGCCTTGAAGATCATTTAGTTCCAAACACCCTGCCATGGGCAGGGTACAATTACATCAAGACTAGATTGCTCATAGTCCCATCCATGGTGCATTGATAACTTCACTGGGGAAACTGTTCCAGTGCCTCATCACCCTCACAGTAAATAATTTCCCCTCAATATCTAATCTAAACCTACTCTCGTTCAATTTGAACCCATTCCCCTTTGTCCTATCAGTTCGTGCTCTTGTAAATAGCCATGTCCCATCTTTCCTGTAAGTTCCCTTCAGGGACTGGAAAGCTGCAGTTAGGTTTCTCTGAAGCCTTCTCTGCTCCAGGCTGAACAGTCCCAATTCTCAGCCTTTTCTTATAGGGAAAGTGCTCTATCCTTTGATCTGAACTTGGTGGCTCCCCTCTGGACTCATCTAACAGGTCAATGTCCTTCCTGTATTGTGGACAAGAAGTGGTTTGTTTACTTTTGATGGCACTTTGCCTCTGGTGCCCAGATGGAGAATGGGTGGGTTAATTTCTAGTTTGCAGTGTCATTTCTAGCCTGTGCTGTCTCTGTAACTCTTCTGGACAGAAGAGATTAAAGAACTCCAAGACTTGCTGGCATTACATGGAAATCTGGGAGCATCTGTCATTTCTCAGCTTCTGAAGTGTCATTTTTTTCCCCCACTGGTTTTTCCCTAGGAAATCTATTCAGCAGCACAAACCCTGCTCGCCTGTGATCCTCTAGGGAAGGCTTGCTGAAGAGGTGAGCTCAGTGCTGCAACCTGCAGCTATTGAAGGTTTGTTGATCACCTCAGGCCAGTTACTTCAGGAGGGATGACTGAAAGGACTAGCAAGATGGAGACAAGGAAAGGGAGACAGCAGGCAAGGTAAAAGCAATTAGAAGTATCAGTGAGTTAAAAATGTAGTAAAAACATCAGGGTTACCAGCATTTTTTCACCAATCTGTTCACACTACAGGAGACTTCCTCTCACTGTAAGTTGCATGTTGTTCCAAGGTTGCATGGGTATTCAAGGCTAATCATGTATTGATGTAGTTTCTATTATTTTTACAAAAACATATTACAAAACCAATTTTTGCAGTCTTGTAAACGTCTCATTAGCAGTTATATTAATCTCGAAACAAAGCTGAAACTGCTATAGTTACTGTTTATTGACCAGCTAAATAACATTTATATCCAGCACAGAGTTTACTGATTTTTTTTTTTTTCTTGTGTGTGTGTAGCTGCTAATAAAATTAGATAACATTTTATTTGTAGGGAGATTTTAGGTTGATGTTGAAAGACGTGCTAAGAGTTAGTCAATTATGTTGCATGACTTTCCACTAAAAAAAATTATATTTCTGCTTGTACAGAAGGAGGCTCTCTGAACCTATTTTTCCCCACGGTGTTCATTTTGAATGAAAAGTAACTGATTTTTGTCTTTTCCTGATAAATGCTTCTATTGATTTTTCTACTGCTTAAGCTCCTGCTTTCAGGAAAACACTTGTTTAAATCAATCCCTATTCTGAAAAACGTGTGAAAACAGGCTTAGTTGCAGGTCCTCTGTAGGCCTGGTGGCTGTTTTCCTTGCACCATAAGAATGTTTCTATTATGAGGTTGTTTGGGTTAGGTCCATTAGTCATGGTCCTCCTCAACCTTCATCCTTCATTCACCAACCTCCTAAATCTCAAATGGTAGTTAAATATTCCCTCCAGACAAGTGACTGTTCTAAAGTGGGTGAGCCCCAAAGTCCTTCAGGAGATTGTAGCACAGACTGCCTTTTGAAAGCTTGAGACTGCCTTTTCTCCTTCTCACCTTTGCTCTGGGCTCCTTTGTCCTTCTGGGCTGCAGCTGTTCTGACAGCTTCAGGATGGAAGTGATCACTACACGTTACCTGAAATACAATCCCCCAGATCCCTAATTAGGAAGAGTCCAAATGCTCAGTGCCTTAAAACAGGGGTATATACACCCTTATATCTGGGATAGGTTTGTCCTGTTTTCAATAATTTGATCATCTGAGAAATGCAGATGCAGAGTTTAAACTGTAATCACTTTAAAAAATTGTGTTTGTAGTTAGGATACAGATTCAGGCCCCAGTTAATTGAGAGCTGCTGTGCCAGTGCTGAGAGCTTATCTTAGCTGGTAAACACAGATACATTTATTAAAATAATATATATTTTAGTGCAGGCATCTTTCATATGAAGCATTGCAGAATGTTAATGAAGGTGAATGGGGGGTAAAAGAACCCCAGTTCCACAGGCTGAGGTAAGTCCATAATGGCAGAGCGCTTAGCACAGCAGCTATGGGCTTTTTCTCAGACCTTTGGGTGAAACTAAAATGTTACTAAAAAGGAGGAAAGAGTTCATTCTCTCCTTCTTCCTCAAATGGATTATTCTAAAACATTTTCCTCCAGTCTGCTGTGTAAAATTTCCTCACATTCTGTGAGGGTTTTCATACTTACATGCATATCCACAGTAGAAAGCAAAAATGTATGCCTTATGTTCAGTCATCCCTGCCTTAGCTACTCATCAAACTAGTTTGACTTATACTGATCTTTTTACTGAAGACCTTGCATAGCTTTTTAAAAGTACTAAATGTTTTCTTTCTGTTACTTACCTAATAATGAATGGGACTTAATCTTTATGGTGACAGAAACTTATATTTCCATGTTTTATCTTCAGAAGATACTTTTTGCTGTCTTTTGGAAATATGGGAATGTCCCTACATGGTTACACCTGGCATCAGGTTACTCTAGGTTTTGGGGAATTTACAAGACTCATGGGAGAGCATTCATCCTGGTAAAAGTTTCAGTCTTACCCTGAACAGTTTATTGATCTAAAAATCAGATGTATGGCACTGAAAAAAAATTATTTCTTTCCATAGTTGATATAATTCTAATTATTTTTCCTTGAGTCATGTATGGGTGGTTCTTCCCTTCAGATTGCTTATGCAATTGATTTCTAAGTTTGTAAAAGTATTTGCTGTTCCTGTGGCTTAAAGGGTCAGCTGTTTCTTGGGGTTCAAATGTAGTCTTGACATAGCTTTCACGTGTACTGCCAAATGTCAAGGATTACTAAAAAGTTGTTTTGTCACAAGTATGGAGGGACGTAAATTTTTTTTGAACAAGATAAAGATTCTAAGAACAGTTGATTTTCTGGAAAAATGTGAAAGACTTGCTGACTTTTTGAAATTACGTGTAACTGAACTCCAGGGTTTATTGATCTGCACAAAAAAACCTCCAAAATGCCACAAATTGCTTTGTGAAGTACTCCTGCCTTCTGGCATGAGGTGAAGTATTGAGTACTAGAAAGTGTTTTGATTATGCATTAAAAAATGGGGACTATATGAATATACATTTAAATGGATTCTGTGGGTTATGATGAACTCTGAGTGCTAATGCCAGGCTGCAAACTTAATTTTGATTGCAGGGTCAGTCCTTGTCTTCCTCCTCTCTGTTTATCTCTAGTGTGGACTGTAATTTGAAGACAATGAAGCTTCCAGTAAGAGGCTCTCAAATTCAGAGTTGCTTTCCTGTGTGTGCAATGCTGAGCAAGATGCAGTAGGTGGTGTATCTTCTATATCAGTGCATTATGTGACTGAGCTCTCAGAGATGTCTGACTCAAAGAAAATGAGTAACACCTCTATTTATGATGCAGTGCAAAGGTGTAGGAGGTTAAATTTGGACTATTTTTCTTCTTAAAAGATAGTCAAGATTTAGGCATTTGTATTAAAGTCCAATATTTCTAGGTAGTTCACAAGGACAGTTTTTTAGGTTTTTTAAAGTTGCTCTGAGATGAAGAGCCACAGAGCCCACAGTGGCCCCTTGAAAAGTTGTAGGCTCTGTGACTTTGTTAAGCTGTGTTCCTGATCTGAGTAATTTTCAGCACTTTTTCTGGAATATATTTTGAGGATATGTTTACTTTTTGGCAGCCTTCTGCTGAGTCAGCAGGCTGTGCCCTGGCAGCGAGGAGGGCAAACTGCACCCTGGGGTGCTTCAAACAGCATCATCAGCCTGTCAAGAAAGATGACTTTTCCACTGTTGGATTGTTGATTGTTCCACCAACATTGGTGCAGCCTCACCTTAAACACTTGGGCAGTTCTGGGCCCCACAATTGAGGGATGTGAAGGTCCTGAGTGCATCCAGAGGACAGCAACAAAACCAGTGAAAGGGCCAGAAGGAATGTCCCATGAGGAGCAGCTAAGGGCTTTGAGCTTGTCTTCTTTGGAGCAAAGAAGGCTGAGGAGTGACCTCATTATTCTCCACAGCTTCCTGAGGAGGGGGAGAGGGAGGTCCTGAGCTCTTCTTGGTGTCCACTGATAGGATACATGGAAATGGTTTGAAGCTGTGCCAGAGGAGCTTCAGACTGGACATTAGAAAGCACTTCTTTACCAAGAGGGTAGTCATACTCTGAAACAGGCTTTCCAGAGAGATGCCTGAGGGGTGAGGGGCAGTATCAAAAGCCTCCCTAGAATCCAAATTGCATCCTTTCTAGAAAAATTGCATCCACCTTTTCCCTTCATCCACTGGGCAGGTGACCTTATCACAGGAGGGTGTCAAATGGGTTAAACAAGACTTTCTTTGTGAACCCATGTTAACTGTGCCTGATGAGTGCATTGTTCTTCAAATGCCTTTCAATAGTACCCAGCAGACTCTGGTACTCCATAATGGTTGCAGGTACTGAGGTCAGACAAACAAGTCTCCAGCTCACTGGGTCTTCCCTCACATTCTGCTCTGTAGGGGGATGTGGAATAACACCGGCCTGCTTCACTCAGCAGAGACCTCCCAAGACCTTTGGTACCTGATCCTGCCATAACTTCAGCAGCTCCTCAGTATTCTGGGATGAAATCATCAGGCCCAAGGACCCCTGAACATTCAGCTGATACTGCTAGTCCCTTCCAGTTTGTCTCCATAAATGGAAAGTCACAGTTCCCACACTCATGGTCCTCAGGCTCAGGGGGCCAAGCAGCCCACGGCTTATCTTAACTTTGCAGATGTGTCTATCTGTATTTGCAGTGGAATATTCTAACCATATTCTTGATAGAAAACAAAATCTGCATACATATATGCATGCATCTATATATTTTTTTTTTTTTCAAGTATCCTGAGAACCCCTTTATGTGGAATCTTTTACACATGAAAATCAGGGTCATACAAAGACTTGTATGGTGTTATAGAACACTGACTCACCATCTGCTTGATAGTATTGAAGAATCTTATTTTGTAAGTTGGAGAGTGAAAAATTAGATACAACTAGATCAGTCTCCTACTCTTATCTTATGAAAAGCTTAAATATTCATTATTTTCACATAAATAGGATCACTCCTTTGAGTAATAAGCTAGAAAGATGGGCTAGAGGCTATAATTCATCTGCAGTAATCTCAGTGACTAATACAGAATATGATGGATAGTAATGAAAATATCTGCTTTGAGTTCTTTTTAAAATTGAACTGGATAAACAGCCCTTCATCTCTTTCCAGTTATTACACTTTTCTAAGAAAGAAATTTCAGAATTGTGTAATGGCTACAGCTTTGGACTCTGTGAGTGCCATTTAATAAAAACTAAGTAAATTGAGCAAATGTGGTATCATTAGCTAACGTTACTGCAAGAAGAAGAGCTAAGGACTGCTGCAGACCTGAAATATGGAATCTATTTTCAATAAGAGATTTGTTTTCCTGTTTGTTTGAATTAGTAGTAAAATATGGATGACTCTGAAAACTGTTTTTTAACAGTATTTCCTTTCTTGTACATGTCAGTCTGTCCAAAATACTAGGATCCAAGTCTCATTTTAATCAACTGTATTTCTTTGGTTGTTGTAAGTCATACTTGTTTTGTCCTTAACCTTCATGTTGTTCTTGAAGTCACCTTTTTTAGTGTGTTTTTTGGGATTTTTTTTTCCTTTGGTATTTTGCAATGCCTGGTAGCTGATATGTAATTTTCCATGGGGAAGATTTATGAATAAGTTGAGGAGAGAGAAGTCTTAGGGAAAATAGTATATGCTTAGAACCAATGTTAGGAAAGTTAATTTCCTTTTGGAAGAGAACTTCATGGTTTTTAGTTTGTTTGTTTTTTGAAATTGCTGATGTGCCAGCACTTGTTCCATGATTGAGAAAATCAGTGCATGCTGAACTGACTAATGTGAGTTCATCCTTTTGGATTAATATGGATGAACCATAAATGCCATTCGATTTCCACACAAGGTTTTTTCTTGGACCTTGTGTGGAAGAAAGGTCCACACAGGAAGCAATCTGTAAAAAACTGACAGTCAGGCAATCCAATAAAAAGCAAAGAAATGCCCATTGAGATACGAGTGGCCCTGCCCTTTGAGCACTTTTTGATACACTTGTGAGTAGCCTTTCTCCACAGATCCATTTGCTCAGAAGAGCTACCAGGATAACCTTTTCTTCCCCAGATCTGTCTGCTCAGAACTATCAGTATAACCTTTTCTTCCTTGCAGAGAGCGAGTCTGATGTCTGTTTAACTCAGGAAGACCTGCTTTTCCCATCACTAATGGTGTTATCAGGGAGCCTGGTTGAAGTGCAGGCTTCTAGTGCAGCAGGCAGAGCTCAGAAGGAGGAGATGAGCTACAGAATGGGTTTCAGTTGATGTGTATGGAAATTCTCATTCTCCTATGTGGCCTTAAGGAAATAGTTTCTTTTGCATTTTAATTTTCTTTGAGCTGCAGGCAGATTGTTTCTTGTTCAGAAGCACTTAGCACCACAGGCCCAGCTTTACTTGTGCTTTCATCCTTTATGCAAAACCTCTACATGGGCCTTGGGAAGCTCATGTAACTCATTGGGTGAGCTAACCTGCAGCTCCTGAGCTGTTTCTGTCAAGCCAGGACAGCGCTACCTGGTTAAACACAGTGTGCCTGCAGAGTTCAGGTTTGATCCAAACCCCTGTGGGTGTCTTTTCACTAATTCCAGTGAGCTTTGGAGAAGGAATTTAATGCTTTGTGGGATGTTTTCAGCATGGGAAGCATCCACTCATTCCTGGTGTTTCAGTTAAGCTCCTGACTAATTCCTGTTTACAGGTTTTGCATTCTAATGATTTATAAATTTGTAAAATGAAAGCAGAATTATTTAGGTTTCCTGGGGAATGCAGTTCTAGGCATACCTGGTCTAATTAGAGGTTTAATTTCTCTCCTGAGTGAAAGTCTGAATCCTTTTAGCTTTCCAGAGTGACAGAGAATGAAAATGGTTGTGAAGTATTGAGCAGAGGCAATTACAGAAAGAAAAGGGTATTGTTGGATGGCCATAAACCTGCAAAGCACAGCAACAGATACAGAATAAGATGGCTCACAAGTTTTCTGTCAATCTATATCCACAGCAGGCTTGTTAGTGCAAGAGAAGCATTTTTGAGGCATGAATCTTTGCAGATGTGGCTGTAGATTAATACCGTATGCATGTGAATGGGTTTCTTTTCCTGATTCTGCAGGGCTGTCCCAGTTTCATCCCTCTCTGTGTGTTCCTTCTGGAACTTCTGACTGTGGTTACTGTGTTAGTGGTCCCACAGAGTTTAGGAACCTCTCTTGCAGCTCAAGGCTCGTTGCACGGAATGATGGTAGGTACAAGACCGAGTGCAAGTTGGAATTTATGTGCTTGACATTTGATTTAGGATAAATTCAGGTCCTCGATTCTTAAATTATGATCCAAAGAGTTTTGTTTAGCTAGTGTTTAGACCCTAGAGGTTTCTAATTTATGCAGGGGTATCTTTACTTGACTGAAGTTCCTGAGTGTCTTCACTCTGCACATATTAGGAATTTTCATTTTCTTGGCAAGTGAAGCACCTCAGGTATTAAATGATGTCTGAAATCTGCAGGCACAGAAATGAAAGTCCTCTTCTCCCACTGGCTTGTGAGCTGCTTGATTCTGCAAGTGTTCATGAAATTAGTCTATCGTAGGAGATAACCTACAAAACAGAGTTTTTTATGACTGATTTATTTTTAATTACATTTAGAGAAGGGGTAATTTTGCTGCTTAATGTGGTATGTAAGCTTTAAAGTTCTGTCTGGAGCATCTGCATTTGTGGATTAATGGTTAAGAAATGCAGCTGGGAGGAGGCAGACTTCAGTTCCAGTCTTTATTTTCTGAGTGTGTTTTAGTGAGTGTTGAATCCAAACTATGGACTTGGTTTGTCTGAAAAATCAGCTTGAAAGAAAGAACCCACTATGCTGTAAGAATAAAAATGGTAGTAAATAATGATTAAAATGCAGTTCAAAAACAGCAATTGAAAAGCAGTCCTACTAAGTTCTGTGTTCAGAAGCAGAAAGCTGTAAGAAACATTATAGTCAATATCTGGTGTATATTTGAATTAGGGCCTCAGCCAATAGGACTTAGTAGTTTCTGGAATCTTTCTCTTACAACATCAAAGTTGAGCTAAAAGTGCTATCAACAAAGCGGTATTCAATCAGAGAAGCATAAAAATGTGTGGAGGGAGGCTAATTCATTAAGTCTGTACTAAATAAACATTTTTCCCAGCTCAAGGAAGTGGGCAATCATCAGCTCATGATCCATGTTTGGATATTTCTTTTTCCTGGCAAATAGATACTTAAAATGGAAAGAAAAACCCATAAATATCTGCAGCTGTTGCTGTGCTGTCTTCTTCAGAGTACTTGGCTTTTGTGGACAGTGTTCATTTTCTCAGGTGATATAACAGATCTCTTCCTTTGTTAAAAAGGTAGATAGACAATGAATTTTTTTGGCACAGGTTGTTTTGCTCTTGATTTGTATTGATTTATTTCTTGAGAATACTTGTGCTCTTACTGTAAGTGCTCAAATTATGAGAGGGAGGAGGATGGTGAATTAGGAGCCTCATAGAAGGACCTGTATGCACACACAAGTGACCCTATAAATGGATTTTCTGCTGAGTGTTTACAAAAAGCTCATTAGTTATTAGTATTAGTGACATTTTGGTGTGAGCCTGCCTCAAAAGGATGAAAAATTAGACCTTGTCTCATGAAGTACACAGAAAAGTGCTAAATGTGACAGTGATTGCCGTGTCAAATAGTTGAGAAGAATGAGACACCAAGTGAACAGCTTTTCACTGTTTTATATATCTCATTGTACTATTGTGTACACTTAATGACTTTCTGTCTTGAGTAATTTTTATTTTGATAATCTGGACTTGCAACCAAATTTTTTTTTTTTGAGATTTTGACCTTTCTAATTTTGGCTCCTTACAGCATATTTTGAACCACGTCTTAAGAAAAAAAGTAAAACATTGCTGCTTTATTTCACTTCTGTTTTTGAATTACTTTATTTTTTTTTCTCCTGATTTTTAATTTATTATAATTTTTATTGAAAGAAAGTGCAATTGTGCCAGCAACTCAGGGTTTGGCATTGGGCAGTGCCTGGGGGTTGTAAGCTGATGATTCCTTTTGTTTTCTCCCTGTGAAGCTATTTAGACCTGTTGTTTGCACAGGCACAGCAGAGTTTTAGATTAACAGCAAATTTTTTGAGTGGCCTGTCTTGAGCCTCTTAAACTCCATTGATCTTTCCTGTTGACCACCACCTGAGCCAGACATAGGAAGATCTGAGGGTTAAAATCATTGTGAGAATCTACCTTTTAAAAAATATCCTGTGATTCTGGTACACAGCCAGTACACACAAATACTGCTTCTCAGACTGCCTGCTGCAGATGCTGCCAGGTATTTCAAAGCTCTCTATGTTGAATGGATTTGGGTGTGCTTTCATCTTAAAGATTTTTCCTGAGCTGTATTTCTTCACTTGGTGTTTTTTTTATTGTTGCCCACAGCTCTCCCCGTCGGCCTTTTTAATGTCTTGGGTATCTGTATTATTCCTGTTGTGGGAAAACTGCTCCCTAGACAAGGTTAATCATAGTGATTTTTTAAATTAAATATGGAATAAGTATTGGTGCATGTTTGTTTTTTTCCAGTAGTTAGCCTCACTGTTGACTTCCAGGCAATTTCTTCTATTACCCCTCTCTTTATAGATCACCATTAAATTAGAGCCTTAAGTAGGGTAAACAAAATCTGTTTTTGTCAGTTGGTTAGGAGACAACATTTGGTTTTTATCTATTTACCCTGAAGATATATATATATATATATATATATATATATATATATATATATATATATATGCACACACACATATGTATGCAATGAATATATATATATATGGGGACAAAGTTTTTGCGGGGTCTGTTGCAATAGGAGAAGGGGTAACTGTTTTAAATTAAAAGTTTATTTAGATTAAAGAAATTTATAATGAGTAGAGTGGTGAAACACTGTAACAGGTTGACCAGCAAATGCCTCATCCATGCCTGGAAACATTCAAGGTTAAAGTTACATGGGGTTCTGAGCAACCTGATCTAGTTGAAGATACTATTGCTCATTGCAGAGGCATTGAACTTCATGTCCTTTAATGTTCTTTCCAATCCAAACTATTCTATAATTATATATATATATATATATGTGTGTGTGTGTGTGTGTATATATATATATATATATATGTATATATATATATATATATATATATATATATATATATATATATATATATATATATATATATAAATAAAGGGTGGCTCTAGAACATTGTTACAAATCAGTTTAAGTGACTTTTTCCAGCCAGGACGGAAAAAGTCACTTAAACTGAGGTGAAATCCTGTGAGATTCACGGATCTGACGTGAGATTCCCTGGTGATTCAGGATAAGGCCAGGCGATTCAAGCACAACCGGTGGGATGTCTCGTGTGTAACATCTGGAGACGATCGCTAGATGGCAACGTTACACAGCCGAAAGGCCATCTCATCTTCCTGTAGCGAGCTTTTAATTTATTTCTTATAATCACTGGATGAAACGTTTTGGGTTTTTTTTTCGTTCAGAGTATATAGCCAAGGTAGGGAGTCTCATGAGCCTGTAGGATGAAGAAATAAATTATCATTACAGATTACACAGTTATCTCAGAAAATAACTATTTTTAGAGCTCTTGTTATCCATCTCTATACTTACTGTTCCTTAGTGTAGTGGCTTGAATTTTGGATAAAGATCCTTAAAGTATAAAAGCCCATACTGAAGGATTTGACCTTTTGCACTGCTGCAGTTTTGCCTGTTCTGTGGTTGATGGATGGTTTTTCACGCGACTGTTTTAGAGCCAAACGGGGTCTAGGTTCTGTACAGGTGAAAAAATAAAGCACGAGCAGCATGCACCTCAGGCTGATACTCAAACTCTGCCCTGATAATGCAATACAGTGTGTGTGTCGTAATGAGTAAACATCTTACAGCACAGCTCTTGTGTGAGAGCAGGCACAGCAAATGGTTTCTTGGAAGTTGACATGGAGAAATGAGAGGCCAAGCATGCACTGGCATCTGTTTGTTGTGAAGTTCTGGTCAGAGGTACTGGTCCTCTCCCTAAAACTTCTTCAGCTCTACAGTTTCCAAAGATGCAGATTTAGAATATTTTTGGAGTGCACAGATCTGAACTTCTGAACTCCATCTCTCCATTAGAGAGACTGAGGTCAGAAATCATTAGTGAAGTCAGGAAATATATTTCTTAATTAAAACAGATCAAAAGTATATCCATCACTTGTGGATTAAGGAAATATATTTCTTTAAATACAATATGAACATTGAAAGTAAACCACAATAGCAAACTTCTCTTATGGCAGAAGAGAAACAATTTTCTGCTGATACAGTAGCAGATGAATATTCTATAATAGTAGCTTTCTCGAGGAGAGAGACTCCAGATTCACCATTTCCAGCAAGAATTTCTTTTGCATATTGGAGATTGCAGTCTGGGGAAAGACTACAAGTATACATCAGGGTGTGTGTAGCCATAGCATCCTAGTATCAAAAATAAGCATAGGATGTTTCTGTTAAGGTATTCCCACTGAAGCAGGGAAGAATTAGTGCCCTGGATAAGTTTATCTTTTATCCTCAGATACCTCTGTATGCTCCCCCCTGGGATTTTGGGATTCTGGGGTTTGGTTAGTTCATTAGTTTGTTTGTAAAGTGATTTTATACAAAGAGGTATCTCCTAATTGCCTGAAATCACATTAGTATTTTTCACCATTTCAGAAAAGTCAACCATCCACCAATGGAGAATTTTCTGTCATCTAGATGATTACTCCATGCACTTTGAACAATAAGAAAGGAGGTTGTTAAAAGGGAATTGTTTGTGAACTGGATCAATTATGCACAGAAAAAGGTCTGATAAAAATACTTACTTAGAAGTAAATAAAAAATAATTAAATAAAAATAAATAAGTAAAAATATCAAGGACTGACATTACCTAAAGACTCCGTATTTTCCAAAAACTGTTGAGGTATAAGTAACAATACAATTTACCACTATAAGCAGCTCATCATATCATGCAGTAATATGGAAAATGGATCACCCTCCGAAAAGAACCAACTGAGAGTAAAAAAATCCATGTGAAAATGTAGAGGGTTATCTGGTGATACTGAGTAGAGATAGAAAACGAAAGTCTTCCTTTCAGATCCCAGTAACCTAGTAATAAAATCAAAATAGCAGTCAGATGCTCTATAAGACATGACCCTTCATATAATTTGCATGTGAGATTTTTAATTTATAGTAATATATGTTAAACAATCAGTCCTTCTCTTCAGGTGACCACCTACTAATTTTACTATATTGAAAACAATTTTTTTTCTTTTTATTTAAAAATTCTATTTTTTCTAGCACCTCAACTAAAAAAATATTGGGAGTCAAGCCAGGTTATATATCCAGGAAATTTAACAATAAAAGTTGTTTGCTAGAGGGAAATTTACTTCAGTTTTTCTTCAGGGGTTACTTCAGATTACTTCAGGTTTTTGTTGTTTTTTTTTTTTTCCTTAAAAAGCATGAACTCTGTATCTACTCCCAAGTTGCTAATTAACTTTTTTCCCCTTTATTTCTAAATCTAGTAGAAACAAGGTTGCAGAAGCCTTACAGCGTATCTTCTGGTTCTATGTTACTTACATCTACCAATATATTTTTGTTTTAGTGGTTTTGGCTTGGCTGGAGTTAATTTTCTTCACAGTAGCTGTTATGGGGCCATGTTCTGTGTTTGTGCTGAAAACAGCGTTGATAACAGGGATGTTTCAGTTCCTGTTGAGCAGTATTTGCACAGTGTCAAGGCCTTTTTGGCTCCTCTCAGAACCCCATCAGGTCGGAGGCCAAGCCAGGAGGTTGGGGGTGCAGAGGAGCTGGGACAGCCAGGACAGCTGACCCTGGCTGACCAAAGGCATATTCCACACCACATGGCACCGTGCTCAGCATACAAAGGTAAGGGGGAAAAGAGAAAGGAAGGAAGTTTGGCATGATGATGTTTGCCTTCTCAATCACCATTTTGTATGATGGAGCCCTGCTCTCTTGGGAATGGTGGAACACCTGCTTGCCTCTGGGAATTTCACTTTGTTTGTGCATGGGTTTTTCTTTGCCTTTTAAACTGTGTTTACCTCAACCCATGAGTTTCCCCACTTTTATTCTTCTGATTCTCTCCCCACATCTTACTGAAGGGGTCAGTAAACAAACAGCTGCATTGAGTTTAATGACTTACTGGACTTAAACCACTGCAAACTTTTAAAAGAGATTTGTGCAGTTATTTTAATATGTTTCTTTTGTTCCTTTTATTTTATTGTATTTTGTTTTATTTGGATTTTTTAACAAAGTTGTGATTATTTAATTATGTACTGGGTCCTTATGTTCCTTAGTTTTCATGCTGTAAATTTAGTGAACCAGTTAGGAATATCATTGTCAACAGCTGAATTCATTTGAGAGCTTCTTATGCAAATTGTGAACAAGAGCACTCTGCCATGTTTAGGTTCAATTAAGAAAATAATATTTTCTTTCCTTTCCATCTTGGGGTGGAAATAGAAAAATATGGATATATAATAAGTAGGAAAAGACAACCCACCTCTACCCCTGATATACAGAACAAATTTTTAATAGACTGTGAGACTCTGTAGGCATTAAGGAGTATATATGTATATGGCATCACAAATAGCATAGTAGGTTTTGTGACTGCAGGAGAGAATCTGATTTCTATTTGCTTGCAACATAGATTGATAGTTTTTGTTTTCTCGTTTATTTGTGATTTTAAAAAAACACAATAAATGTTGGAGTAAAAGTGTAATGGTGGCATAATGCTGAAATTGCAGGAATTTACATATTACTGGGTATCTAATTAATAGGAATAAAAGAAATTAAGAAGGTAAGATGAATTCTGTTGAGAGAATGAAAGTGTCCAGAAAAACATAGAGAGCACTTCTTGCACCTAAAAGACAAAAAATATAACCAGCTTATTTTTCTGTGAACTTGAGTGGGTGATCACAGAATCAAATAATAAAAACCCCATCGTGCTCCTATGGAAGATGAGCAGTGTCCTCCAGGCAAAACTAATACAAGAAGAAGGGCAGGTTTGATGAGGCAGAAGTGATCACAGATCTCTCCCTCAAACTGTTTTGTCACTAAAAAATCCCCCCTATGCAAGTGAACCTGAATTTCAAAGAAGAAAAATCAAGGAAATACAGTGTTGCATTAGAAAACGTACATGAGTAGCACAACCTAAACATCAAACTTTGCATTAATAATATCTTAAACCCCAAGTGAATAATTATTTCTCATTTTATGGTTATAATTTGTATAATTTTGATTTTTTTTCTTCTGTAGATTTTAAGGTCAGCTTATTATTATTATTATTATCACTACCATTATCTTTATTCAGTCCTTTTCCCATGGGCACCATATAAAAAAGCACTTTTTCTAAGGACAGCATTAAATTATAAATGAATCAATAGTTTATAAAAGATATTTTGCACTGAGAGACATTAGGACAAAACTAAGTGTCCTCTATAATTTTGTATTTTATAGAAATTTTTATATCAGCAAAATATCATACAAATTTCTATTTTCAATGGAAAATTTTAGTTAATGAATTACCTCAGCTGAGCAGTCTCTGCCTTGGAATAGCTTCATTTCATTTGTTCTGCAAAATTATAGCAAATATTTCAACATTAATTGTTTAAAATCTGGCAGAGATTCAACCATCTCTGTCTTCCATTTGTTTGGATTTTTTTTTGTGTTAATCCATTTTCTTCAGACCTCTATAGATTTTCTGCACTTCCAAAATATTTTAAGACATTGTAGAAATAATAATAAATTTTTAACTTATGCAGTGTCATTGTGCGGTGTTCTATAAATAAATCTTTTTGCCCACAGACCTAAAAAGTCTATTTAACAATATTTAACAAAAAAAGAGGAAAATTATTATGTTTAGCAAAAAAAGTTAGAGGCTGTAACTAGGATGCTGCAATCATTTAGTTCAATGAATAAGCATCAATAGTTACAAAAATGTTATAGAAATATTAGAAAACTGAATAGAAATATGAATAAGTAAGGAAATGCATAGTTTACAAAGTTTTCTCAAAGGAAAGCAAAAATATCTTGTGACCAGGAGTCGAACAAAGTAAATAGAAATTCTCAGAATCTATTCTTAGAGCATCCCTCATAAAGGCAGTGCTCTTTCATTAGAATACATACAATTGTTGGTAAGTATGAAAATGGGAATAAGAGGATCCATAGCAATAACAAAACAATTTTGGTAGTTGCAGATTTTTTTTTCCACAGAATACCTGTTCTTTGACAAAAACAGAAATTCCTAACTTCAGAAAATTCTGGGGGAAAAAACACATTCTATGACAATAGATGGAGATCACACTCACACTAACAAATAGAAATTTCCATATTTGCCTAGAAAGAGATGTGGGCTGAAGTATGGTCTGCAAGAAGAGGTTTCACAGAGCTTAGAGGTAGAGAAAGAAATATCTATTCTTATACCTACAGTTCAACTACCCAAAGCTGAAGTAACTGAAATATTTTAGTTGAGCATTTGCACCAAAAAGTGACAGATGTTTCAGTTCATAAAATTATTTTTGTCTTGAGTAAACAATCCAACATAGAACACTGCTAATTATTTCTCTACTACACTCACCTGTACTAGACATAAATTAAAAATAAATTAAATTAAAAATTTTATTGGAAACCAGAGGAAAATAATTTAATATGAATTAAACTTCATTGTAGCTGCAATAAGATATTTTGACACAATCATTGTGTTAGATCTACTGCTGTTTATGAATTCAGAATAATGATCCAAGAATAAATAGAAAGGTTCTGAATAGATGCAGACCACATTAGGAAATAACAAACCAAAGCAACCTACTGAGTACAATGGAAACTTCTGCTTGTTGCTTATTGCATCTGATTTAATTGTTGATTATAATAAATATAAAATTACTTCCAAGTTATTTATACGTAAGAAATTCATTATAAGATAAATCTTCCTAGGACTTACAATGCCATAAGGCAAATTAGACCAAAATTGTGGTATTGGTACTACATAATTCAAATAGTGACAGTGATGACTGAGAATGGATTTTTTCATCATTCCCATTCAAGAGTTCAATAAATTTCATTTCATTATTGTGTATAAAGCAGACTTTTAAGGTTGCATAGCAACCTAATATTTTATGTTGTCACATGAGTTTGAAAATAAAAAAGGAGAGAAAAAAGAAAATAAATGCAATTACCTTTGATCAAGAATTGCAGTGCTTTACATCTTAACAAATCTGCACCCATAACTTTTGATTTCTTCAATAATACAGTGGAATGGGAAGTCATTAAGAAAATTACATCAGAATATTTCAAAATATGGATAGAAGTAATTGAGAAAAGCTATGGTCTTAATGATCCAGAAGATTATTGCTTCAAGTTTGGCAGTGGCTGTGATGATCTTGAGAAAGGCATTTAACTACTAAACCACAAACACTTGATGTTGGCTTTTCTGTCTTACATCACTTGATACTGAGAATACTCTTAATTTAACTGTATGATCATTGAATCTGTTGAGTTAAATATAATTAGCGTTTAACATATTTTATTTCAATATATATATCCAAAAAGTCAGAATTCATATGTATAATCTTCTATTTTTTTAATGGACAAAACCAAAATATTATTTCTTGTGGTACAAGAGGCCCAAGGAGATGTGCTGCTTGATGCTTGAAATATTGAAAGAAGATGCTTGAAGAATTTATGCGGTTCTTGGTTTGGTGTTTTCTTGTGTCTTGACAAGATTGTGCCTCCAGCAAAGCAAGGGCATGCCTTCTGGAAGGGATGGCATATAGAGATATTAATATTTTAATAGTGGGGTACTGCTGTGGGGTTTACATCTACTTTTGAAAAATATCATTTTGAGGTGCCAAAGCAAAGGATGCAGTGTCTTTATTTACTCAGATAAATATTGGATAACTCATTATTAAACAAGTTATGGGCTATAAGAACCCTTCTGGAAGACCTAGCCGAGCCCAGATGTCACTGGAAGCATATCATAAAACATTGTCTGTTGCAAACAAGTAACAGCAGTTACTGGGCCACTGGGCCAAGATATGTATTCACTTAGCTCTGCTGTGGAGAAGAGAGCTACAAAGTTTTCCTTTCCATTTTCTTTGTTTTCCACTGATTCATTAACTCTCAGGTTGTCTGTCTTACTTTTCCTTAAGTTCAGCCCTTTCCTTGAGACTTTGTTCCTCCCTCTGTCAAATACGCCATACCTGTGCAAAGATGATCCTCTCAGTCTTTGAAACCTGCAGCTGGGATGGGAGACAAAATTGTTTGCAGGGATGATACCACTTCTGATAATTTCCTTGCCCACCTTCCAGGCAGGAAGACCATTTTCTGCCAAAATTTGACAGAATAGTACTTTTGCTCTTAAACAGTAAAAACTACTTCACTTCCATAGGGGGGAAAACAAATCCCTCGGATTCATCTGTGCATTAACTGGTCTTAATAACTCAAGATTTAAGTTCCCTGATGGTCCCTTCCAAACCTCTGAGAATGTATGCAATTATTTGCTTCTTTTCCTTCATCCTTTGGCAGTTTTCTAGAGTTCAAATCCACATGTTGAGTAAGTGATGTTGAACAACAGAATTAACTAATTTCATTGCAATTCATTATTTCTTTTTCCTAAACTATGAAGAAAATATCACTATGTCAAAAATTGACAATTCAGTTTTAATTTTGGTATTTTGTTGCTATCATGCTGACATGGTAGTGTGGAGGAAGGGTTTTCGAAAGGCCTTGGGAATGGGAAACTGAGGAAAATATACATTTCTGTATGCCCCATTGTTTAGGGAAAGTTTTGCTTTAGCATCTTTCTGTAAACCCCCTTTTCCCCTGAGCAGTTCCCATTGGACCTGACCCCTGGGGTGGTTCTGATGTGCCCAGGCTGGACACTGTCTGTATTGTTTAGACCTTATCTCTTAATTTTGCTGTATAAAACTGTATCTGGGCAGTGGCCCAGGGCCTTTGGTCCCTGCAACCGTTCAGGCAATACAATCTCTCTGGACTGCATAACATTGACCTCACTTCATCTCTTTATCTTGACTCCTAGCGGCGACCAAGGCAACGCCGCAGGTCAGACCGTGCCAACCCAGCCCTGCCTGGTGAGCCCGGGGCAGCGGGACCGTGACAAAACCCCAGTCCCCGGAGGGGACAGCTAGCCAGAGGGTCCCGGGGGGCCAGGGAGGGACGGGGAACAGCAGCAAGTGACCCCCGAAAGCCACAGTATTTAATCCATTCAAATTCCTCACACAGGAATTAAATAATAATTTAAAATTATTTTAAAAATGCATTTCTGGTGTATGTATACTATGTACAGTCAAGACTAGTTTAAAGCACTGTAAAAATGCTTGACGTTAAGATTACCTTCCACGGCCTCACTTGGTTATAAAGCAAAACAGTTTTGTAATAACAATACCATCTCCTTGACTAAAATTCTACAAGATTTTTATATTGGATTAATGCTAAATGTATAAGCATATTTCATTCATCAGTCAAGTTCCAGGCAGCTAATTCAACATTAGCTTTGTAATAGAATGTCACATACTGTTACTCTGCCAAGCCCTCTGCATTTCCAGTAGTGTAAATCATTTATACATGCTGGCAACACAGTTGGTCAACTAACCGAGGCCCAGGTTCTTATTTTCAGGCTATGTCCTGATGTCTTTTGTGTTTAACCATCAAGTTCTGAGTAGAGCATATGGTGAGAAACTACTGCCAGCTTGAGTTTCAACTGCTTAATTTATAAGTTTTGGTTTTCTATTCTTAATTATATTCATATCCCTTCAGAACTCTCATCAAGAATAAAAATCTTGTGTGCTATCCAGCGTTCAGATATTTTGCATGCTTGGTGGATAATGCTTCATGCATTTGAATTGAAATTAGAATAGTTTAGTGTTAAGTGCAACTTTTTCTGAATCCATTTCATCTTGTATGAAAATTACTGAATTTTATCTCCTTTTCTAAAGCACACTGAGGCCTATGAATAAAAACATTTTCCAAGCTTTATGATGACAGTTGTCATTCTTAGTAAAAAAGAGTGGAATGGATATAATCTAGGGATGAATGCAATGTGTCCATACTCACACACTTGCTCACTGGCAGAAAAGAGACAATTTTACCTTGCTCCTGGATTAATTTGCAATAAAACACACTACATTTTTCTAGATATAGAGCCTTCTCAGAGTATGTCAAGAGTTTTATTGTACATCCTTCAGTAGTGCTTCAGAAAATACTTCTGAAATAGTAAAAAAGTGGTTTTTACTTCCTAATAAAAACCAAGATGGCCATTTAGAACTGAAATGCTCTTTATATTTTGCAGTATTTGAACTTTGCGTCTTTCCAGCATGAGTATCTTCTTTCAGTGATATTTTCAAGGAGATGCAATATTCTGTCTCATTTTTGTGGGATTCCTTAAAATCAGAGGGTTTTGGGCATGTTGCAAAAGGCAGGCCTCAGAAACAGCAGGATGGTGATTAGAACTAAGCAGTAGCTATAAGATTCGTCAGCAGAAGAATTATACAAGTAGAAAGAAAGGTCAAATAGAACAATGGTGTGTGTATTAACGCTTGGGTAGAATAACTCCCTAAGTTGCAGAAAAGTATCTCTGGTTGTGAGAACCCCGGCCTTATTCTGGGGTCCCATGTGGTGGTGAAATTCCTTCTCCAAGAACATGGAGGCAATGAAAAATAAGGAGGAAGAACAGGATCAGCCCACTTTCCTCCATCTTAGAACTTCTGAGCCCCATGTACAAAGTAAAATCCCCCCTGTACAGGTGCTAAAACCCCCCCTGTACAATACTAAAAAAATTTCCCCTCTGTTTTGTAACTACTTCTACTATATTATCTAACCTTTTGTGACTGCTTGTTCCACCTCCAAAGTTGGTAACTCATTCCATGGCTCAAACTCAAAATCACAGCTGTTTCCAGCTGCCTGCCAGGGTCTAAAATGTTTCTGACCAAGGCCTGGAACCTCCAAAAATGTCTGAGAGACATTTTGAGTTCCAACATCTCCCCTCTGTTTGAACCAGAAACACCTGCTTTGCCATGTTGTTCAAGGCCCTTCGAATGCACATAAAAATGCATGGCAGAACAAGTAGAACTACAAGCCCTATAAGAATATAAAATACTATTTTTAAAAGTTTTTTCCACAATGGTGAAAGATCAAAAAAGCCAATGAAATTATCTTACCAGAATCCTGTAACTTTTCTTTTTCAATTTGCCGATACTACTTTGCATCTGTTTCATATTTTCATTAATATATTTTGAATGATCAAACAAGTTCATGCAGCACATCCCCTCAGATTTTTCACATCTGTGCCCATGTGACAGCAGCAAATAATCAACTTCTGCCCTGCTCTGAAGCACCGCTTGTCTTGCACTGCTGATATCTGTTAACATGTCACTCAGTGCAGACGAAATGGCACGACTGTGTTTGCTCAATCCAGTATGCTATGTGGTCCAATTGTGCCAAGGCCACCCCTAACGCTGTTTGGGGTGAGAAAATTGCTACTGCAATTCTCCGAGCCTTGTCCTAGGTACAAACATCATCATCACAATTTGGCTATATTGTTCAAAGGATCTTTTTTCTTTCCTATGTGTCTGCTCCTTTAAGGTTTTCAAATCAGGTGTTATCAATGAAAGTTCCTCAATGCTGCATGGACTGCCCTTGACTTTTGCAGGGATAGCAGGCCAAATTCTGTCCCCGCAAATCAAAAAACACTCCCTTTGGTAAAGTGGCTGGGTGTTGAAGGGAAGGTTTGCTTGTCACTTTGGTGTGATTGCACCAGGATGACACATTTCTATAAAAGAACTGATTTGGAATGATATCTACTATATGATTATCTATCTTTGCCACTCTCAATGGATTGAATTTGATACCAAACTTCATTCTTGTTGACCCAAAAAATGTCCAACTCTGGAGGTTCAAAGTGAGCCAGAGGAAGGAACTGTGTCCAAACATGCCATCCTTCCACAGGATCCGAAAAAGACTTCAGAACCTTTTGGAGGGATGTCTCTTGGAATTGGTCATTCCTTCACTGGCACACCTACCAAGCATGTTGAAAATTGTTTCCCCAGTTCTGAATGGGTCAGGCAAATGCTGTCCAGACCCGCTGCTTTAGCCAAAGTCTCCCACACATTTTCCCTTGGTTGTTTCATGGGAAAACCTGTCCCATTGCCCAAGGCAACAAGCAAGAGAATGAAGCACATGAACACTATCTGTCTGAACCCCATGTCCATGTCCCCAACCTCTGTGAGAAACCCCGCAATGCAGCAACATCCAAACAACACTTGATTCCCCAGAAAAACCCCAAGTCTCTGAGTTGCCAATTGTTGTCCGACGAGATGTCTGCAGCATTGCTGTTCATCTTTGTCTGCGTGCTTGCTTCTCTGCTTCTCTGGTCCATGTTCACTGGCATCTGCACCTGATAAGGTTTCACGTGCCTTGCTGACACCCACTTTGCTCCTCGTTCTATAGAAACACAAACGAAACACTTGCCCCACGTTATTCATGTAAATGGACTTTCAATTTGTCCTGACTCTGGGTTTCTGATCAAAACTAAAGAATTTTCCCTTAGTTTTGCTCATGCACTGTTTGTAAAATGTCTGACAATTGATGGAGTGGACTCTGAAAAAGAACCATTTAAAAAATTCAACACATACAAAGCTTTGTTCAACTGCATATGAGATGTTGCGCCTGCCTCCTCCTTGTCTGTTTATCCAAATTGATTTCAGGGTATGATGTGTTCTGTGGTTTCCTCTGTATGTTATGATCCAAAAATTGCTCCTGAAAATGTGTCAACTGAAACATAAATGTGAAAATATATCAACTGAAACACAAATGTTTTCAAGCCTCTCAAAAGATGCCTATTTTGTGACATCAGTTTGCCACAGCTGAAGACTTTTTCAAACCTCTCGAATTGGCCACTCCTGTAGATACAGGACGCTGTACAAACTGGCACTCTGACAAGCACTGATGATTTCCTTTGCCAGACTTTTAGAAAAGCAAAAGGATTCCATCAATGTTTGTATATTTTTGTGAAAAAATGCACGGCTCAATTTTGCTTGCTCAAAAATGTCTGGCAGCATCTGTGAGATGGGCACTGTGAATCTGTCTATATGAACATTCACCTTTACTAAAAACCTCAGAAGTGAAGAATGCATTCTGATGTGTATAACAAAATATTTATGTTCTCTGTTTTCTATGATTATTGTCATGCATAATAGATATGAATATAAAACTTCATTGTCCGTATGTTTTGAGGGTGATTCCTCTAATTGCTTGACCACATTTGCAATATACACTGAATCTGTGATCAGATTGATGGCTTCTGAAATAACTGAAAAACTCTGACTACCGCTACTAATTTCACATAACTTATTTTTGATTTTCCTCTAAAATTTATTTTTGCATTTAACGTTTTGTGAGCTAGAAAATGAACTGTGCAAACTTCTGGGTACTCTAACAACGTGATTGAAAAATCTTGTGACTTTGGATTGTCCACTCAAAATATTTTTTCTTTAAATGTAAATGAATGATAAGAAATCTTTGCCTGACATTGTCAGCAATCTGGTGTTTGCCTTAACAATGATCTGAGCCATTATCTCTAAATCTGTAAGAACTCTTTTTGAGGGCCTGTAAGCTAAAAACAAAAATCCTCTTTAAACTTCTGTGAAAACATTAACACAATCCTTGCATTTTGAGTTCCAACAAATGGTTTGTGTTTTTCAAGGGTTTTTGTCTTTTCATAGCCTATGCAGTAAGAGTTTTGTAATAGTTTTCTAATCCCTATTTACTAGGCCATAGGGGACTGTTTTCTGCTACTTAGATCTCCTGTTTCTCAAACTGTGGATGGTGAAGAGTCTATAAAGAAATCAGTACAGAATACCTTGGCTAAGGCAAAACATGGTGGTTTAGTTGAATACAGCTTCATAGATGAAGGAATAATTTGCTGCTGTTTAGACAGTTAAATATGTGTGTCTTTGCCCTAATTGAACTTTTTACAGATAGCAACCAAAACAAACTAAAAAAAGGAAAACCTCATAACTTCTTACATTGATGGAGATGATAATCAAAGCTGTGCTAGGCTTTTATTTTGTCTGTTAAAAAAAGCAATAAGCCACAACAGTGCGCTGCTATGCAAGGCTGGCACATCATTGATACACACCAAAGGCATTTTGCCTTAAAACTACACAAATAATGCACAGAGAGCACACAAGACTTGATGTAGCGTATCTTTTCACTCTGGAAGATCAGCTTTTAGCAGAAGGATGTGGAAAAATAGGGAAAATACATGCAGCTTTCCTATGTCATTTCGAGTAATAAGATTTTAAAAGTTTTCTAATATTTTTCTAATTTTTAAGGTTCCCTGGACTTACATCAGGAGTAGTTTGTAGCCTGCTAGCTTGTTATGTTAACTCTGCTCAAAACCTAGAAGTAACAGTGGATACCACATCAGCTGTTGCTTCTGCCAGGGCAGCTAGACTGTAGGAGAAAAGATTTCGCCTTGCCACCTTAACCTGCATCCCTCCTATCCTCTTTACTGTGCTCAGAACTGTTTGAGCTGAATGAAGAGTCCAAAAGCAACTGCTCAGTTTTTTCTGTGCACATGCCTCAACTGAAGGATTCCCAACCACTAATGCTACTTGTGGCACAGTAGAGCGGGAAACAGCAGTCTCTTTTTTGGAAATTATTCCCTTGGACAGTTCAAGTTAATGGTATTTCAAAGAAGTTTGAGGCCATAATGTTAAATGCAAATGGAAGAGGGCTTTTTGGTCTTATTTTAAAAAATTAGAAGGGTGAAATCCTTTTTTTATGGAGTAACAGTGTTGTACTCCTGGAGGGTACTGGATGGATGCATGCATCCCTGATGTGCCAAGCTGCTTAACTGGAGCTTAGTTGGAAATTTTTATAAAATTCTGATACAGGCTTGAACTGCAAAGGCAGTGAGAGGCTTTGGGGTATCTCCACTCTCCTACAAAGATTTTTCTTTTTTTGTTTGTGTGTAGACAAGTATTTTTTATACTGTTTTTATTCAGTTAAGGAAGCAGGTGATCAGATTTAGAAGTTGTTAGATATACCTAAAATGGTTAGTTCAGAGCTGGCAGCTGCTTGCAGTAGCAGTGACCTGGCAGTGGTCAGTGGCAGCTGCAGAAGGATGTGCCCACAGTTAGGTCTGGGTCTTCAACTCACTCTTTCTTTTCCCATTGTCCTTTATCTATCTGCCACTGCATTTCATAGGTGTCTGTGCTGGCAAAGGCTGAGCTCTGGATTCTTAACCCTGTTTAGAGAGGGTTTCAGGACTGATTGTTCAAAGAGGCACTGCTTTCCATCTCTGCAACCAGAGCAATCACCTCTGACGTTGGTAGTTTGGTATTTGCCCATTCTTGTTGGCAAGCAAAGCAGTGCTGTTTATCAACTTCCAATGCTTAAATTACCAAATTTCAGTGAAGCCATTGCTATAGTCCATCCTAACTGTACTATATAGATACAGTTTGGTTTTAAACTTCAGATTTTTTACTTGAGCTGTTACTCCAGGTTTACCTGTGGGTTTGTTGTTTATGTTGTTGTAAGGGAGAAAATAAAGCAGCTCATACACTTGAAAAAGCACAACAGGAATAGAGGAAGGAGGGAACAATAATGAAATAGAAGGCCTGGCTTTTGTCTCTCCCCATGAAGTCTGCACTGCTTCAAAATATTATATGAGCTATTTATTCTTCAAGTTGTATTAAAATAAAAATAATGCTGTTGACCTTTCAAAGAGATTGCCTGATCATATGCAGACTTATGGAGCCAGACAAGAGAAGTCACAAGCAGCTAGTAGTCAAGAAACCAAAAAATCAGGATTACATTATATGTAAAATTCTTAGAGTAGTAAAGTAGCTGAGTTTTATTCCCTTTTTTCTACTTTTACTGCAGACTTTGACAGCAGTAGGTTACAGTGTTTAATACCCTTACCCTAGATGAATTAAGTTGCGTTCATTCAAGCAATAGTGCTATGGTGATGCTATAAAAAAGCTCATGTAAAATTTATAGCCTCAAAATGACACTGTCAAATACTTTTATATTTTTATACACCCCATTGTTTGTAAATATCCTCTGGTAAGCTTGAAAATAAAATTTATTTTCCTATCAGACTAGTTCTTTTTATTTACGTGAATTATCTCTCCTATAAAATGTTCTTAGAAGTAAATGGTCCTATACTTTCTTGTTTGTGGATTTATTAAATATGTCCTGCTGTGGAAATTCAGCCAGCAGGAACTCCTTTTACCTGCGTCCTGTCACTATTCTCTTTATAAAAATATCTTCAGAGATGTCAAGGCATCTTGATTTTATTCAAGTACCAAAGCTTGTATACATTTAAAGTCTTCATAGTGCATGTTACTGACAAGTTTGGAATCCATTAGTAAATATTTCAATCTGTTCTCTCAAAAGACTCCCAAAACATTGTTCATTCTTTGCTCTGTGTGTGCTGGTTTCTGTATGCGCAGTGTTTTATTTCCACTCATACTGCTTTGAACAGGTCAGTCCAGAGGTTTGGTGTGCTGCACCAGACTCATTCTGAAACAGCCATCCTGCATTTTGCCATAGTATTTAAAATTACTTTAGTAACAGTTCATTAAATCCAGCAACAGGTGGTAGGGGAGACTTTGATTCTGGCTTATCTTTCTTGTCAGGATGTACAAGTCTGTGGTGAGGCAGCAGGGCAAAAAAATTAAAACAGTCTCCCATCTTCTCGGGATTCATCAACATAGCATAGCTGTGAAGTAACTGCTCACGAGTTGCTGTGTCACTTGAATTCTGCAAGAGCACCTAGAAAAAAAATGCAGGTTAGAGTCCTTCCTGTATTCCTATAAATTCCTGCATACCTGCAATCCCTTCTTGCATCCTTTCCACTTAATGGTGCTGTAATGGTTGGTAAAACTGGAGAGATCACTGGTGGTGGTCCATAGCCCACACACTGATGAAAGTTTTGCATTAAATGCTCCTAAATATAATCAATTTATTTTCAGGGATCTGGAGTAACTTACACCTAGCAGAATCAACTTTCTGATCTCATACCTACATATTATTTTGAACAACTTCATTTTAAAACCAAAGACTAAAGCTCTCATACTGCTTAAGAGTATTGCCTGTGGATTGGGAGAGTTCTGCAGATGTGTACACTCATACCTGCAGTCGGAGGTCAATGCCCATGTTCTTTAAAAACTCCCTCTGTTTTATAGGGCCTAATGTAGCTGTTTTTCCCTGTGCCATCTTTCGAAGGTAGCTGAAATCAACATCTGCTGTCAGGTCTGCTGTACCTGGAGCACTCAGCACATTGTGAAGTTTGTGATTCCGAAAACCCTGCAAATGAAATTGGAAGATTACACTCAGCTGTAGCCCAACCATCATAGCCAGGGCTGGCAAAAATTAAGCTGTGCCTTAAGAGTGGCGACAATAGCAAATTATACATGGAAAGTTTGAGATAAATGTAGGAAGAGCGCAGATTTCCCTTTCCAAATGACAGAAATCCTTCTGGGAACTGATTAAACAGGAATTACTCAGTTTTATGCAGTTTTTGCTATTATGCCCACCTATGAACTTTAACTTACAAGAACCTAACAATCAAAGATAACAGAGTCTTTTGATTTATTGCTACAGGGCAAATGCCTTACCCGGAAAGTGTCAGTTTTGGTTCCGTCGTGGCCGTAATCTGCGACCAGAGCAGCTCCACCATCCTTCTCTATTCGAGAGGCCAGCCTCTGCACAATGACACCAGCCTCAGGACACACTTCCACATGGTCTCTTGTTTCTTCTGGCTAGTGCAGAGTTCAAACACCAGAACACCTGTATTAGCAGACAAGCACAAGGCAAGTATCCCTCACACTTGGTGTCTTGGGGCTGTTGCTTTCCTGGGACATGCAGGTACAGGAGGTGCATCCTAGGCTACCTACACTGGCTTGAGCTAGTTTTTGCTATCACTCATTCTCAGTTAGTATTTTCTGAGTGCTGGATTTCAGTGCTCTCTTCAATAACCAGTAGTCAAATGCCAATTTTTCTACCAATAATATCTCTATCAGGTGAAATTTCCTTGCTGTAGTACTTAAGGAAAATAGCACTTCAGCTGTGCACACCCTTCCGAGAGCCCTTCCTCTGTGAGACTTCATAGCTCCGTTTAATCTCCACTACTTAATTTTGTAGCTTTGAGTATCCAGTGCACTTCAGGAAAAAGCCACAGCCACTCTCCATTACAGGTCAGCCTGGCACTGAGCAGGCAGCTGCCCTGAGTACCCTGCAGCATGCTGAGAGCCTGGCTGCGGCAGGGCCACTATTGAGATGGTGATGCCACACACACAGTGGAAAAGTCTGCCCATCATTTGGTGTCTTGGTTTGCTCTCTGAGACATGTTCTGTGTGCAAGCTTCTATTTTGCAAAGTTTGATACACATGGTAACTTTTGTGCTGCAGTTTCACAGCATACAAAGCTAAACACTTGTGGAAATTTTAAGCTTTATTCATTTATAGACCGAGAGCCCTCTTCTTGCTGTAAGAGTAACTGAGAAGCACTAAATGTACTTGAAAGAGTCACTAAAGGTGTAAGGATGAGCTCTGGTAGGCATAACCTCACCTGAATAAAGTTTTGTGTCGCAGGGGTCCTGGATGGTGACAGGACAAACCGCAGCTGGTCAGGAACTTCTGGGTCAATATCAACCAACACCTCACGCCAGCCTTTTTCTGTTCGCTGTTCAACGAGCCCAAAGTACTCATGTTACACTCCAATAGGTACCACAGTATCTTGTTCATTTGACTGAACTAATATGTCAAGCCTTTTCACAAAGGTTTTAGGAACAATACATTGTTAACAACTATTACTCATTTAATTCCATTAACTGCCTTAGAAAAAGCTTGTGGTGAAGAATCATCTGCAGAGCCAACAAATACGAGTTTAATTATACTTGAAAGGAATCAATGATGCTCTGAAGAAAAATGCCGCCTCTTCTGTTGACAGTGCAACATTTAACTTATCAAAATAAAAGATTTCATTCTACTGGTGATTTTCATAAATTAGCTACTTCTGAATTGTAACTAGACTCTATTTGACTGCTCTCATTATTATTTAAGTGAAACCCCTTCAGTCTTTTCTTAGTATTATTACAGAAAATCATGTGGAAATTAAAATCTGTGTCAATGTAGCATAAGAAATAAAAAAACCCAAAACCTTGAGAGTTATCTGAGCAGAAAGAAATCCTTATCTTTCTTCAAGTTTTTCCATTAAAAATAATTACTAGTTTTACAGTTTTCAGCTGAATTAAGCCTTATTTGTCCAATTCAGTTAGAATTATTTCATCACCAGAGATAGCGCATGTGACTAGTTGGCACCTCAATTCTGTTCTTCCTCAAAGAGAAAAAGTGTTTAAGCAGATGGTCACAATTAAAAGTAATAATCTTTCTATACCTGAAACTTATGTATTGGCAGGGCATCAAAGAACTCGTGTGCTAGATAAAAGCTGTAACCTGTGGGAAGGTAAAAAAAAAATGCATTAAATTATAAAACTTCTAGAACAGCTCTCAGTTTAAAATATTTTTATGATTTTTAATGAATTAAGCTAGTTAATGTGGTTGTGAAGAAATTGTAATTACTTCCAGCTTGCACACATTAAAGATACCATTTCTACAGCTAGTTCTAGTTACCAGTCCATGAATTTTAGATCACTTTCTTGTGAAAGGAGATTCAGGCAAAGCAGTAAAGTTTTCGGGTTTTTTTTTTTTTTCCCATGGAAAGAAAAAGTCAGAATATAGGAAATTGGGTAGGTATCCCCAAATGGAGGTTGACAGAATAGGTAGCAGTGATAAAAATGAACCAAGATCCTCCTGCCTCAGAGTCATACAAGTAAGAACAAATATGTGTAAAACTACTTTTCTGTCCAGTGTGAAGGCTAGAAGAGATGCCCTCTGCTATCTAAAGTTATCAGTGAAGGAAGGGCACCATCCCTTTAACAAGGCATTCAAGCTCCTTACCTGGTGGCACATCTTGAATGTCTCTGTACCAAAAAATGGGAATTCCAGTCTTGCTAATGCCTTTCATGTAAGCAGACTCATCCTCAGGGCTTGGCTGCACCTTCCCTCCTGTCAGCATCACTGCTTGGATCTCGCTGAGTTTGGGGCTCACTTCTACCAGATGAACAGAGATATCACATGTACTAAGAACAGAGGCAAGCTGCTTGAAGACCTATAAAGACAGATGAATTCTATCAGGTGCAGTCTTGTGCTGTGTCCCTTAATGGTTTAAGTATTAACCTTTCTTCTCACTATTTACTGTTCACTATTAACTATTCAAGATAGATTTTAATTAGCTTTCACTAACAAAACAATCTGCATTTTGCTCCCTCAGTAGGAAGCGTGAGTTTCTTCATAAATCTTAATAAAAGCTGCTACACTTCAAAAAAGTTGGCTATACATTACAGGGTTGTAAGGACAAAAATATGAAATGCTAATTTGGAAGAGCAGTAGCAGCTCCTCCAAGACCTGCAGAAGGTCTAGCATTAGGAGAAAATGTCTCCGTTTTCCCTGCCACCTTTAAGAAATGTTTCATATCCCACATCTCATTATTTTTATTAACATACGTAAATAGAACAAAAGTTATTATGTGGTGCTAAGTCCCATTAGCAATCTGTTTACGAATCACCAGCATTTTAATAAAGACAGCCATGCAGGCATGACTGAACACAAAGCACTAACTCAAAAGAAGTAAGGCCCTGAAATGCCCAAAGGAATTAACACAATTTCATTCTGTGTTATTGCACTCCCCTGTTCTGTTCCTTGCACTAAGGTCTCCGTATCAATTACACATAGCAACACCTTCTTAGATGGTTTTCAGTTTGGATAATGTTTCCCTGCACAGAAATAATTTACAATTAAATATTCCTGCCCTCCCCTTCTCTCCAGTGATGTTCGGAAGGTCACAGCCATGTCCATGGAGTGTGCACATGCTGGCCCCGGTCTGCTTCCACCTGAGAGCCCTGGTCCCAGAAACTCATCCATTCTAATCAGAGTCGGAGCTGCCAAACTGACTGAAGTGATCTGGCTACTAGGCAAGGCAGTGAAACATCTTCCCCTCAGATTTCACTGCAGCTATGGAATACAGCCAGAAACAAAGAACACGAGTGGTTTTCACCTACCCGCAATATATCCTCCGTGAGGGTGCCCCTCCCTGGGCCCAGCTCCACCAGCTGGAAGGTGGTTGGTTTGCCCATGGCCATCCATTCACTAATGTACCATATTCCTATTAACTGTCAGTGAGAAACAACACACGGCGTTACAGTAAGAAATTCAGCACTTGCAGAAAATCACACCTGCCTTTGTCTGATAGTAACTGAGATAACATGGCCAAATTCTGTCTTGATATTTTGAAGTTAAGAAGAATTATGATACATAACATCACATTATTGTCTTTAAGTATTAAAATTGGTCATTGATTGCTGTCAGCCCAGCAGAAGCAACTCTCCATCAATAAATGTGGAGAGTCTGTTCTGGCTGGAGCAAGAACTTTCACCTAAGGCTCAAATGTAGGTCACTGTCCAGGTACCTTTGGACAGCTGTTTTTCCTGACAATACATTTACCAAAGCATCACTGAGAAGAGGATTTAGCCAGTCTTCACTTCTGGAAATTATACACAAACCAGAGCGAGCCAGACTAAACTCTGGAGATTATTTTTGAGGGTAAGTTTTCACACTGGAAAATCACCAAACTCTTTTTATTTATAAGCAAGTTCTGTATGAAAGTGTTACTAGGCACAGATGGTGTTTCATAAAAAAGACTTTCAGAAAAACAAAACCCCCTTTCCTCCCTCAAAACCAATTTTTCTCTTGGGAAATAGCTTGAACCGTATCATAGCTACTCCAGTATTTTGACATTGATAAGGTGGCTTGGAAAACTGGCTTGGAAATCAGCTGGGATGGAAATTGGAAAGGACCACATTGGGCTATCCGGACTACCCTTCCCATTCAAGTAGGTCATCCTAGAGCACACAGCACAGGATTTTGTGTAGATGGTTCCTGAATGTCTCCATTGAGGGAAACTCCACAACCTCCCTGGGCAATCTGAGTGCCAGTAAATTTCTTCCTCATGTTCAGGTGGAACTTCCTGTGCATCAGTTTCTGCCCATTGACAGAATGGACACCGAGCCGATCCCGGCTCCATCCTCCTGGCACCTCCCTTCAGATACTCACAGACACCCATGAGTTCCCCTCTCAGTGCCTCTTCCCGAAGCTGAACGGGCCCAGCTCCCTCAGCCTTTCCTCGTCAGAGAGATGCTCCAGGGCCTCAATCATCTTTGTTACCCTCCACTGGAGCCACTCCAGGGGCTCCATGTCTCTCTTGTCCCGAGGAGTCCAGAACCGGACTCAGGGGGCAGGATCACCTCCCTTGAGCTGCTGGCAGTGCCCTTCCTAATGCGCCCAGGATTCCATTGGCCTTCTTGGCCACAGGGGCACACTGCTGGCTCGTGGATGGCTTGTTCTCCGCCAGGATTCCAGCCAAGCCCGCGTGGTTGAAGTAACTTAACGCGAAGAACTGCGTTACCTCTCCGAACACCTGGCTTATTTCAGGCGAGGTGATGAAGTCCCCGCTCTCGCCGACGCCGCCGCGGCGTGTGTAGTAACCCTGCGAGGGGGAAGCGGCACAGGGGCCGCGGTGAGCGGGGCCCGCAGCGCAGCCCCCGCGGCCCGGCCCGGCCCCGCCGCACCTGGCCGGGGTTGGTGAGCGCCTCCCGCATGTACTCGGCCACCGAGATCGGCCCGCTGGCCCGCAGCTTGCGCGTCAGGTGCCGCAGCATCGCCCCGTCCCCGCCCGCCGCCTCCGCCTCGGCCCCCGCGCCCGAGCGGGGCCGCGCCGCCGCCGGAGCTGTGGGAGAGAGGAGGAGAGGGGCGCTGGGCGGGACGGCCCCGCCGAGCGGGGACGGCAGCGGGGAGAGAGGAGGAGAGGGGCGCTGGGCGGGACGGCCCCGCCGAGCGGGGACGGCAGCGGGGAGAGAGGAGGAGAGGGGCGCTGAGCGGGACGGCCCCGCCGAGCGGGAACGGCAGCGGGGAGAGAGGAGGAGAGGGGCGCTGAGCGGGGCGGCCCCGCCGAGCGGGGAGGGCAGCGGGGAGAGGCGGCGCTCACCGCGGGGAGCGGCGGGGTGGGAGAGCCGCGGGCGGCCCGCCAGCAGCAAGCGGCGCGCCAGCGGCAGCGCCATGGCAGCGGCTCCTGCTGCGGCTCCCACTCCTCCTCCTCGGTCTTCCTCCTCCTCGTCCTCCTCCTCCTCCTCTCCGCCCGGGCGCCGGCGTGCGGGCGCGGCGCGGGCCGGACGCGCGTCACGCGTGTGCGCGGCAGCGCTTCCTGCGGGCGGCGATGGCGGCCGCGTTCTGGGACTTCGGCGTGCGGGAGCGGAGGAAGGCGGGCGGCGACAGCGGCGAGGAGGAGGGCGACGACGACGGTGATGGAGAAGCAGAAGGCGGAGATGCGGGAGGGTTCACGCTGGACGAGGTGCTGCGCCTCGGCGGCACCAAGGTGAGGGCGCGGGAGCACGTGGCGGCCGGGACCCCCAGCCCGGGACGGGCCCGTGCGGGGTCCCACGCAGATGCTGGGAACAAGTTCTTTGCTCAGGGGCTGCTGAGGCACTGGGACAGGTTGTCCAGAGAACTTGTGGATGCCCCATCCCTGGAGGTGCCCAAGGCCAGGCTGCATGGGACTCTGAGCAACCTGGTCCAGGGGGACGTGCCTGCCCGTGGCAGGGGGGTTGGAACTAGACGGTTTTTAGGGTCCCTTCCAACCCAAACCATTTAAGGATTCTGTGGGGAAGCCTTGGGAGTCTTGGCAAACCCTGCACCATATCTGCCTGTGACAGCTGTGCCCTGTCTTCGCAGCAAGATTACCTCATGCTGTGTGCCGTGGACGAGGAGAGCGAGATGGTGGACGGGGGCAAGAAGGACACGATCGATGACCTGAAGGAAGGGGAGCTGGAGGCGTTCATCAGCTCCCTGGGGCTCAACAAGTATGCAAAGAGTTGCCTGGTGGTGGAGGAGGATGAGGATGAGGATGATGGTGGCAGCAGAGAGAAAGAGAAGCCTCCAAAGAAAGAGAAAAACAAGAAAGAAACAAATTGTTCTTCACTAGAGGGGAAAAAAGGAAAAAAAGGAAAGGAGAAGGCAAGCAGTGTGAAAGACACTGTGACCGGCAAAAAGAAGCAGGCTGGTGGTGATCAGGGCCAACAGCCTTCTGCAAAGAAAGAAAGGCTGGAAGAAGATTTTGAATTTCATGCTAGGCAAGCAATCCTGATCAAACCAGGGAGCAAGTGGTATGATCTGGAATACACCAACGAATTCTCTCCAGAGCCACAGAATCAGGCACTTTTGTCCAAGTATAAGGCCCTGGCCCAAAAGCTGTATGAACATGAGACAGACCTCTTTAAGAATAAGACAGACTATCAGAAGGGGGCCTCTTCGGCATGGATTAAAACTGTTGTGTCCTCAGGTACCTTGGCTGACAGGATGGCAGCGATGACCCTTCTCATCCAGGACAGTGCTGTCCACAGTCTCCAATTTGTTGAGAACTTAATAAGCCTCATAAAGAAAAAGGGCAGCAGGCAGCAGAGCCTTATGGCTTTAGATACTTTCAAGGAGCTTCTCATTACAGATATCTTACCAGACAATCGAAAATTGTGGTCTTTCTCGCAGAGACCGCTGAACAACATAGTGCAGATGTCGAGTGGCAACAAGGATTCAAGAGACAGGCGGCTGATACTTTGGTACTTTGAGCATCACCTGAAGCTGCAGATAGCAGAGTTCGTGCAGGCCTTGGAAGCACTGAGCCACGATTGTCTGACAGCCACCAAATCCCGAGCGCTGGCAGTTTCCCACGAGCTGCTCTGTAACAAGCCTGAGCAGGAGAAAGCTCTGCTGGTTCTGCTGGTGAATAAACTGGGTGACCCTCAGAACAAGATTGCCACCAAAGCCTCTTATCTTTTAGAGACGTTACTTCACAAGCATCCAAATATGAAGGGAGTAGTGTGCAGCGAGGTGGAGAGGCTGTTGTACCGCTCAAACATCAATGTGAAAACTCAGTATTATGCTATCTGCTTTCTAAATCAGATAGTCCTCAGCCATGAAGAAAGTGCATTGGCTAACAAACTGATAACTTTGTACTTCTGCTTTTTCCGGAACTGTATAAAGAAAAAAGATGTTGAATCCAAAATGCTCAGTGCTCTTCTTTGTGGGGTAAACAGAGCTTACCCTTACGCTGAGACTGGTGATGAGAAAGTGAAAGAGCAAATGAATACTTTGTTCAAAGTTCTGCATCTTGTGAACTTCAGTACCAGTGTCCAGGCCCTGATGTTGCTGTTCCAAGTGATGGACTCTCAGCAGACTGTGTCGGACAGGTACTACACAGCACTGTACAAGTAAGTGACAGGGTTGCGTTTTTATATAAATTTAATTTTAAGAAATTGTAGAAACACCTTAAAATGAAAATAAAAGTAAATTGAAATTAATGAAAAAATAAATTGAAAATAAATTTTTAAAAGAAAAAATTTCATTTTAATTTCACTTTGCTTTTAAGATCTTGATGGCTTTGTGTTTCATTGGCTAAAAGTTTCTGATGTTTTGTAGGAGCTGGAAGAAAATGCATGCATCACAAAAGATAGTGATAGGTTCTGAGAACACATGTGCATTTCATCCTTTGCCAGTCTTCTGGTGGCTTGCTTTACTTCCAGATATTATTTAAAATTAATTGATAACTATTTCTTCTGAAATCACTTTTACAGGTACTAGTCTGTGAAGTAATTAGGCTTGTAAATTTGGCCCGTAAATAGCCTAAAATCTTGTTTCTTTTTGTCCTTATTTTGAAGAGGAGGAATATTATCTTAAATTTTTTAGATTTAATTTGTGTAGCTGGAAAGCCTTGTGTTACAAAAATACTGCTTTTTTTCTTGTCCCAACTGATTGCTTAGACTTTTTAGAGGATCCTTACAGGCTTCTGTTTAAATGGCCAAGGCGAGGTTACTGATTTTTTTAAAAAGGGAATTCAGGTTCCATGAGAATGTGCACAGTTTAAGGGCCCTACTGTGCTTGGCAGCCTGGAAAAAAATTGGAGTAGAAAATTAACTTGCCAGTACAAATGTTTGATCTGATTGTGAAGTATGCTGATTTTTAGCAATTTGCTTTCTTTTTTTGGACAAATGAACAAATCAGATTAGTTTCATAATGCTGAATATCTCAAATTTTGAAACAGTTTTCAGTTGAACTCAGTTTCTGTTTATATTCTTGCAATATTTTGTTTACCAAGGAATTTTATTTTTTTTTATCTTCAGTGTCTCATATATATCCAGAAATATTTGACAGTTCAGGATTGATCTTAATGGTTTTGAGTACTGAGGAGCAAGCTGTCACTAGTTTTTTAGCTAGCACTCAAGAAAAATGTAGGTAATTGTTGTTAATAGCAGTTGTTCTCCTGTGTGCATTGTGACAATCAGCAAAATTTCTTCTGTGTGTCCTGCAGGAAGCTTCTAGATCCTGCTTTGGCAACGTGCTCAAAGCCCTCCATGTTTCTAAATCTTGTCTATAAGTCTCTGAAGGCAGATGTGGTGCTGCGGCGTGTGAAGGCCTTTGTGAAGAGGCTACTTCAAGTCACTTGTGGACAAATGCCACCCTTCATTTGTGGAACCCTGTACCTTCTGTCTGAGCTTTTGAAAGTAAAACCAGAGTTAAGGGTCCAGTTACAGGATCACATGGTATAAGATGATTTCTTTATCTCATTGCTTTTTCAATAAGAGCTGTTTTCATAAGCACCTTTTCCTAACCTTTCATTAGTAACCATTTGCTAAGATGTTTCTTGAGATGGGGAGGGACCATTATAGTTACATGTTCTAAGCAATAAAGTTCAATTTTAAGTGCTATATCAAGGACAAAAATCTGCATTTCTTAAACATCAACCATCATTTGTTTAAATTTTTAAAAGTAGCTCAAGAACTTTATGTGCGTTTTTCTAAAAAATCAGAGTAAATCTAGAAAGGAAAAGCTGTTTGCTAACTTTTTTTGTATTTTAGGGGTCAGATGATGAAGAGTGCTTTAAGGATCAAGAAGAGGCTGAAGAGGATGAGGAAAAATTTGTGGATGCTGACAAAGAAGCAGAAGATGAAAAGAAAAGTACAATGGAAAGTTCTGCTAAAGCAAACAATTCAAATTCATCAGCCTCGTGGGTGCATAATTTGAATATGAGAGGTAAATCAGCAAGAAGATACATAATTTAACAGCTAAGAGTCCATAACAGGGACATGTTGGTCAAGAGTTGTTGTAAGATTAAGTGATTAAAACATTATTTTAGATTTTAAATTGAAGTTTGGTTGAAAGCAACCAATCAGAGCAATTTATCTGTTACCTCAGCAGTGATGAAAAGACTCTTGACTAGTGTATTTCACTGTGAAGGGCAGCTGAATACAGCCTTATCCTGCTGCCAGATGAACCCCTGGCCTGTCCACCTGGGAGTGATGGGCAGCATTCCTGTTATGAGGAAATGAGAATAATACTTTTCTAAAATTGCCTGAGAAAATTTGTTTTGCTCCCCTTCATCCCACAGGCAGGAAGAGTGAAGCTTCCTATGATCCTATGCACCGAAGTCCTTTATACTGTGGTGCTGAAAGTACAAGCCTTTGGGAACTGAAGAAGGTAGGACATTTCTTGAATTGCTGTTGTTAAGTTTAAAAGTGTGGCCCTTGTATGAAGAGAGAAAAAAGAGCTTGGTCTTTCTTGAAGTAGCTGCTTGAGTAGCAACAGAAAGGTTAAAGCTGATACGTTGTTCAGCTTTAAGCTTGTATATGTTCCATACAATACTGATATTCTTGAGTACGGATTAGGAAATTTTGATGTGGAGATTTTGGCAATAATAATATTTTTTGACTATTGGATCTTAGCTTTGATCATGAAAGCTTTTTAGTGTTGACTTAAATAAAATTGTAAATGAAAATATATTTAATGCAAATAGAAGATTAGAACTTTATGTTCTTCAATTGATAAAGTACTTAATCAGCCTTGCACTACTGTGTGTATATCTGTTACTTGGTAAGTCACAGAGTGGTCTTACAGCATATGTTTTAATTAGAAATAAATCAATGACTCATGTTTTTCAGCTTTCTGAACATTTTCATCCGTCTGTGGCCCTGTTTGCAAAAACAATTCTCAAAGTAAGTGCTTTTGCTAGCTCGTTGCTTGGAAGTTTGATACTTTATGTCAGGTGTCTTTTGCCATTTGAAAAAATGCATTATAAAGTCTCCTTGCATTTTGTGGGTAACTAGCAGCTCTGCAGAACTCTATCATACTCTCAAAAGCCAAGCTTTTCATGGAATTACAATGTTATGTGTAAAGGAGACTGCTTACTAAAGTTTTAGGTTTGTAGAAATGTAGGTATTATATGATTCTTAAAGCTTTATTAGAGTTTTTTATATATATTTTTTTTTTTTTTTTAATATGGGAAACCTTACTACAGGAACAAATTATTTTTTAAATACTGTTGTGGTGCCATGCCAACACCACTCCCAACTTTCACAAATATGTATTGAAAATATTTATTTTTCATTTGAATATATGGTGTTGAGTATTGACTGCTGTTAGCATAGTACATTGCAAGGCAGTTTATCACTGAAACAGAGTAAAGGAGTTGTGGTTTAGTTAAGCAAACAGTGAAATTGCAAAAAGAAGAACCTGGTCAGCATTATGTGATATACTATCCCCAAGTCTTTATCTTTTGAAAGTATGTTTTAATGTTGTTCTTGAACTGATAGAGTCCTCTGTGTTTAGATGGTGTTTTTTGAAAATGAAGACCTTAATGGTTTTTGGCTTTTTCATTCTTTCAGGGAAATCACATTCAGTACTCTGGCGACCCTTTGCAGGATTTCACGTTAATGAGATTCTTGGATCGTTTTGTGTACAGAAATCCCAAAGTCAGCAAAGGCAAAGGTGGGCACTTCTCTGTACCATGGGATCTTGGTTGTAGGGACTGTCTGAACGTCGTTCTCTCAGATTGGCCTTGTCAAGTATTTGGGGTGCATGTGGTGGAGCAGAGGAGTGATATCACTCTTCAGGGGTGCTAGAGAGATGTCTGCAACACTGAACCAGCTGACAGCCACATCCTGCTGCCCCTCACAGCCGCAGTGCAGAACTGCTCACTTAGCAGGAATAAGCCAGGGATAGGGAGATGTAAACACTGCAGAATGGCTGAGGCTAGAAGCAACCTCTGAAGTCATGGGCTCAAGCAGAGACACCTAGAGCAGACTCTCCAGATGGCTTTTGAATGTCTCCAAGACTGGAGACTCCACTTCCTCTCTGTACAACCTGTGCCAATGCACAGTTGTGCTCACAGTGAAAAAGTGTTTCCAAGTGTTCAGCTGGAGTCTCCTTCATCAACTTAGTCACCCATCACTTGATTCTCTCCAGTATGCCCATGTCAGCCTTATACTGGAGAGCGCAACCTGGACACAGGGCTCCAAGTGTGGTCTAAAAAATGCCAGGAAAACTATCAGCCTTCTTTGCTGTAGCTACACAGTGTTGGCTCACATTCAACTGGGTGTCCACCAGGACTACCAGGGTGTTCTTAGCCAAACTGCTTTCCAGCTGGGCAGCCCTCAGTGTATACTGGTACCTGGGGTTGTTCCTCCTTCAGTGCAGGCCTTTGCCCTTCCCCTTGTTAAACTACAGGAGGTTTCTGTCAGCCCATTTCTCCAGCCTCTTGAGGTCAGTATGGATGGCAGCACAACCCACTGGTCTGTCAGCTAATCCTAACTGTTCTGTATCAATAGTCATAAAATAAAAATTCTCTCTGATTTATATTCTGATACAGAAAACACCAGCAGTGTGGTAATGCAGCCAAAGAAGAAGCATTTTATGAAGGATATGCAAAATCTTGCAGGTGAGTCAGCCCCTTAAATCAGTAATGATGGCTAAAAAATCCTTGGTTGGTGGATGCAGATGTGTCATCTGCACTGTCTATACTGTTTGTCTTAGAATAAAAGAAAGTGCCATCCATCAGGAGTGCAGTGGTCATGCCTGGAGTTTAGGATCAGACCTCATCTTCTTGTAAGGATGTATGGAATCTTCACAGTTGGAACTTTGGATCTATTTAATCATTTGAAGAAAAAATTATGTAGGGAAAGTCACTTACTCTATAGCCATTTTTATTCTGTTGTTATGATTGAAAAATGGCTTGAAATACCAGAAAAATGGATCTATATAATTATTTAAATCACATTAAATTCTTCCATTGAGTGATATGGATTACTCTATACAATACCACAGCTGCAGCTTTTGTTAGGATGAGTAAGGTATCTTTAACGTTGTTATTTTGTTAGGAGTCTTCCTGCCTCCAGAAATAAGCTGCCTTTTGCCCAGTCCCACTGTTTCCAACAATCAAGCGTAGGATTTAGTTTAAGAACCAGCAAACTATCAGTAAAACATGCTGCTTGAGGACAGAAGATGTACCATCATCTGTGGCAGTGTCTCTCTATCTTTCCCAGGGATGTGCTTTTCCACCAGCTTTGGGTCTGTTGCGTTGCAAAGAGGTTTTAGTTATGCAGATGAGTAAGTAGTGATGTACTTTTATGGCTGTTAGAGCTTCTATTTGGCCTGTATACTTTGTCACATTTTTTAGTTTATTCAGAGTTGAAGAAGCAATTTAGGAGCAATTCTGTCCTGAGGAATATACTACTAATAAATAAATTAAACAGTGGTGTAAGTTTCGAGATTAAAGAAAATCGTCTTAAAAACCTGTCCCTGTCTGAAAAGTTAACAGTGTTGTTATATTGAAGATGGCTGAAACTGAGATTACACATTTAAAGTCTTTGGTACAAAATACTCTTTTTTATATGGTCAAAATTGCCTTCCGTGTTAGTTTGAAGAAGTTTTCAGATAAACTCCCCATTGTTGAATGGATGACACCATGTGTCTGCTTCTGTCTGTGTGTGCTGCTTAACCTCTGGAAAGAATAACCAGCATTTCAACTTGGGGTAAAATCAGTTCATTTTTGCATTTTGCAGTCAACAGTAAGGAATTCCGGGCCAAAGATGAAAGCAAAATCCCAGTGGATGAAGTGTTTTTTCACAGGTAATGGAATACTTGTGAATGTTCATTTTAAATGTTGTTTTTTTAATGCAGTGCCATTAAAACCCACGGCATTTTGTAAGTATTCTCTGGTATTTCAAGTATTTGCAAATATTTATTAAATTGAATGACATAAGATGATAGTGCTTTTCTTGAACATAATTTTAACATTTGTCAAAAGTGCTTAGGAAAGGGTATCACCTATGAACAAAGGCAATTGGGGCTTGTAGTTTAAGGAAATCAAGCTGACATTACAATTGAGAAGCCTTAAGTCATGGGTAATGATGAATATCTTGTGGGTTGTAATTCTTGTGCATTAGAAGTATATGTAATAAAAGCTGTACTATAGCTTGTTTATGTTATTAGCATCAAAGCTTACTAGAATGGAGCAAAGCAAAAGAAAGAGGAGCTACTTTTCAGGTTTGTATTATTTATGTGTACTATTTAGGTTTCTATTACATTTCTTTCTGTTTCTTTGAATTTCCTTTGAGATTATGATATAATAATGCACTGGGACTAAAATTGAAGTGATATGCAATTGGCAAAGATTTGTTTTTATTGGATCGAAATACTGATTACCTATATCTCCTTAGAAAATTGTTATTTGATTTAACTTCATTTATTTAAAATTAATTGATACTATAATATCGAGGAATATACTACTAATAAATAAATAAAATAGTGGTTTCATTTCAAGATTAAAGAAAAGCATCTTGAAAACATACCCATCTGAAAATTTAAAGGTGTTGTCACATTGAAGATGGCTGAAACTGAGATTTACACATTCAAAGTCTTTTGTACAAAGTACTCTTTTGTATATGGTCAAAATTGCCTTCCGTGTCTGGTGGTTCTTTAACATGAAATGAATATGAAAATGGATGACAGAAGATAAAACTAAGACCCAGAAGAAGTGGGCTATGTGAGAAAATTTGGTAAAACTTGATGGGTGAATGTCTTCTTTATTTTTTCCCAATTACATTCAAGTGGAATTTGATCTTCCTTCTCAGTCTAAGGCAGATTTTTACATCTTTGTTATGGTCTTTTATAAATTCATTATGTTAAAAATAACTTCTGCCACCTTTGGCCCGTGAAATTTCATTGTTTTAAATATTACAGTAGTGACTGATTCTTTGAAAAACAAAGGAAGTACAAGTCTCTGGATTTTAGGTGTGTTTGAAACCATCATTTACAGTTTTCAACCGGCAACATACATGGGAAACAGTTTGCAGATTCTTTAATTAAGAAGCCATAAAAATCATCCTCTGTAGTTTTGTGTCTGAGTGCAATATATTATTTCAGATTTTATTCAAAGTTCGATAAGAAGAGAGAGAAACAAAAGCGTCTGGATGATGAAGAGAGTGTGGAAGATGTGGATGATGATGAATTTGAAAGAGCATTGGGTAAGGCTGTGTTCTTTCTTGCAGTAACTATCCCAGTATATCCAGATTTTTCAAATTACTAATTTATCCTTTTTATAGTTCATATTGTGTAAAAGAACCAGATAGATTAATATGGGAGTGGGAGAAAACTGGCTTTCCAGTTGCTCTTTGTGCTACTGCAGACAGCAGTTCCTGCTATGTGCTGTGTGAGCCACCTGGGTGGCTGTTTGGAAAAGTCCTTGCTCCCACCACTGCAGTAGTCAGCTTGTTTGAGGGGCTGGGAATTGTCTGATTTTGAACTTACACTCATGAGTGGCAGTTTATGGCCTTTTGTTCTTTTCCTAAGGTAGCCCAAGTAACCTTTTGTAACAGCATGTAACATTTTCCTCTACTTTTTTTTTACTGCTGGGCCTTTTTCAGTCTTGCTTACAGTTTCTCTTTTAATTTCTAACATCTGTCATGAGATTATTAGTTTAGGAAGGTCATTGGCAAACTTCTGCAGTAGCCTTAGCTCTTCATGTAGCATGTACTTTGCTTTGGAATTAGTGTGTGATTTGTTCTAGAATTTAAATTCGTTAGTGTACCAGAAAATGTCAATTACAATGTCCATTTCAAATTTTATTTATATGTATTAAAAAAAATCCATTTAACTCTTCATAACTGTTTTGTCCAATATTTTGAGAGAATCCTACATTCTTTTGTCAGGGTTCTTAGTGATTCAATTAATTTTGTCTTAGTTACGACAAGAATCCGTTACTAATTGCATTTGTATTTTATTATTAGTATCTCTAATGAGAATTTGGTTCATAAATTCAGAAGCTTAAAATATTGATCCTATATCTGAAAATTAGATATTTTGCAATACTAGAATCATAGAATAGATTGGGTTGGAAGGGACCTTAAACATCTTCTAATTCCATCCCTCCTGCCATGGGCAGGGACACCTTCCACAGGACAGGTTGCTCAGAGCTCCTTCCAAGCTGGCCTTGAACACTTTCAGGGATAGGGCATCCACAGCTTCTCTGGGCAGCCTAGTGCCTTACTACCCTCACAGTAAAGAATTTTTTCCTAATACCTAATCTAAACTCTTTCAGTTTGAAGCCATTTCTCCTTGTCCTGTCACTACATGCCCTTGGAAAAAAGTCCCTCTCCAGCTCTCCTGTAGCATCCTTTAGGTACTGGCAGGCCACAGTAAGGTCACCCCTCTCCAGGCTGAACAACTTCAATGCTAGGAGAGGTGCTCCAGCTCTCTGGTCGTTTTTGTGGCCCTCCTCTGGACTTGCTCCAACAACTCCATGTACTTTCTGGATGCAATGATTTGCATATTTCTTTGTAGTAATACCATTTTTTTCTCCCTAGATACTTTTGAAGCTGCTGATAATGCCGTTGTTGGCCAGGATGACCTTGATTTTGCTAGGTGAGACTTCAGATTACTTGTTACTCCTCTTGTCTTAATGTCTGTATAGAGTTTTACTCTGTGAACTAGAGAGACCTTTTTCAGAATGGTTTAGAATATCACCTTGCAAAAAAGGCAATTATCAGATTTACATTAAGTAACGCAGGTTTTCTGCATGTCCCAGAATAGTTCATGATGATTTTGGGATGCTTATAGTCCTTAAATGATACTTGTAGTATTGGATTGTCTTGATTAATTAATTGTTTATTTTATACAATGGAGTGACCCAGTAAGCACTGTAAAATCTTGTTTTTCATTGTCTCAGGTTTCTATCTGAGAATTGTCAAGTACAAAAGGAAGCAGAATGAGGCATAATGGTACTGCTGGCATAGGTACTGGCTGTAACTGGACTTAACACAGTTAATAAACTTTGTGAGATCCAGTCACAGAGCTCAGGTCTCCTAAGTCAGCTCTTCCATTAATCATTTAGGTGGGAAAGGACCTTTAGGTTCATCGAGTCTGATCATAAATTATTAAGCAGCTTCTCTTTTACTCAAAGTATATGTAATGCAGCATTTGAATTTGCACAGAGACTTCCCTTGAGGCAACAGCAGAATTAAAGTCTAAACTCCTAGTGAAACCTGAAACATTTTTGTGATCTTGACTGGTGTTTAATAGAGCAGTTTTTGTGTTTTACAGAAAAGACTTTCTGAAAAGGAGCAAACACACAGAGGAGATAAAATACTAAAGCTGTGATTTCTGCTAATTTCAGAATAGCATTCTCTCCAGAACTTCTTAAAAGGGTTGACACAACTGCCTATACTAATGTTGAAAACATACCCGAGTGTATAATACGGATATTTCAGGTTGCAGCCTACATTTCCAGTAGTTTGCAGTGATGTTGAACTTTTCCTAACATAGTGTTTGCCAGTAGATAGATGTCATCTGGATGCAAACTATTTTTTCAGATGAAGTGCCAAGCTTGTTACATCTTCTTTCAGTAATATAAAGAAAAATCCCAAAGGCGGCAAGAAAGGCCAAGGTGGTGAGGGATCTGGTGCTGACTGGGAGGATTCTGATGATGAAGATGACTTCAGCGATCTGGATGATGAGGAAGTCTCCTTAGGAAGTATGGAGGAAGACTTTGAAGAGGATATGGATGAAGAGGGAGGTGTATTTATGGATGTGTCTGAAGATGATGATGACCTAGGTAAAGTGCCATTTGTTACTGAAAAACGAGAAGAAAAAGCTTTAAAAATAGGTTACCTAATATGCAACTACATATGCAAATTCCAGTTATCTAGGAGGGAAGTTTGGCTTTTAAGCAAAAAAATGAGAAGAGACCTTCTCTGTACAATGAAGTCTTTAGGAGAAGCATTTCCAGGCACAATCTCCTAGGTGAGAGTGGGAATTAGACATCAGGAACTTCCAAATGAGACATGTTTCTTCCATTCTGAAAATTTATACACAAATATCTGGCTTCAGTAGGCAGAAATATTAAAAGGGCTCAAGGAGGAAAAAAAAAAACAAGTGATAATTATTTATACACAGTTAATGCTGATTTTTTTTAGATGAAGTAACTTTTATTGGAATGGCTGTCTCACAAGTAACAGCTTACTCTTGTAATATAGCTATGCACTCAAGTTTTTAATACCACTGGAGTAGTAACTGATTCTTGTACCTGCATGGTTTTATTTTTCCACCTGAGCAGCACAGTTTACACAGAATATAGTGCATGTGGCTGGAAAAGCAGAGATTAAATACTCTGGAGTATTTCAATGAATAACTAAAGGTCACAGGAAGATGACTGAGGGTAGAGGAGGTAAACTGTTCATACAGTTGTTAACACAATCTTTCATGAGATTATTATTTTACCAAACTTAGCATGCAGACATTTGAGGTTTACCTAATGCCTGCTTTTAGCTTTTGTGTTTTATGTATCATACATCATTCCCTTCTGGTGCTATGGAAACAAAATAAAGAACAGCACACCAAAGACCAATTTTAATGGTCCAGCTTGAGAAAATACTAGATTTGCTTGTGTGTGCTGCCTTTTAAAGATTTCAACCATTATGACAAGTATGCCTAGAAAGGAATTTTAGTCTCTGCTGCACTTTAAATACATGTACATTTGTGAAAATTTGAGACTATTTGGGTTTTTTCCTATCAGACTCAAACAATGACAAGCAACTGAAATCCGTCAGTAAAAAGAGCAAGAAAAGGAAAGATATTAATTTTGCAGGACCACTGGAAGGTAAGAAAACACTGATATGAAAGCTAAATAGAAATAAAATAGTCCAAAAATCTTTGGATTAGAGGGATTTACTAAGTAGATTATCACATTTTGGATCTAGATTCAGATTTTAATAAACCGTAAATGAAAAGGAGGTTGGCCCCAGCCAGCATAATTCAGAGTAACAATCTGCTGTTGAGGAGGTGAGAGTTGAAGGAAGAATTTTGAAGAAGGATGATGATGTACTGGTGGCTTGTGCATCTGTTATACCTGATGCAGAGATTTGTGCTATTTGATTCTTGGTTGGAAACTCTTTTTTCCCCTTTTCTTTTAGGGGAGGTGGGGAACAAAGATTTGCAACAATTGCTAAATCAGATGATCTCATTAAGAAAAAGTTCTAAATATTTAAAACATAGTAAAACTTCATTTTACTGTCTTTGGAAACCTGAAGTTGTGTCTCATAGAGTAATACTCTTTCTTTGAAGGATCCAGCCGAGGAAAGAAGAGAAAAGTTCAAGATGCCGGTATACTGGCATCTGCAGAAGAGGTGAGTTTGATCCGTGCTAAACAGAAAGTGATCAAGCATTTCACGTGTTGCTTTGTAATAGAATGCTAAAATTTCTCTCTTTAAAGTTTGGATATCTGCTGGATGAAAATGCTGGCTCCAAGTTTGACAATATTGGAATGAATGCCATGGCCAACAAAGATAATGCGAGTAAGTACATGCTGCAAGTAGCAGGCAGTTGTAATGCTGAAATTCAATTTCCCTTCAGGGTCCATACATGAAAACATGAACCACCTTTAACTGGAATACAGGGTCAGAAACCACACACAGAAGGGACAGCAGCTCAACAGTAAGACCTGACAGTTTTCTCCAGTGATGAGCGATGTCCAGTGCTAACTAATTAAGTGGGAGTAGTGGAGTGAATAAGGTTTCAGAAAAAAGAGAGGCTGTCGTTGGCCCTTTCACACTGTAAACAGGGAAAGGCAGGATGCTCTTTGTCAAGCATTTGTGTGAGTTCTGCTCAGGTGAAGTGTCCTTGATTCCTTGGGAAGGGAAGGCATAAGGGGTACTGCTGTATTTACCTACCTATTGGACTGTCTCCTTGCAGTATCAGTGAAGCAGAAAGTCGTTTTCCCAAAGTAATTCTAATGAATTACATGTGTATATGCCGGTTGAATAAACACTGCTCCTAACGCAAATGTGTCTAGCATTAGTAAAATACAAAGCAATCTCTAAAACTCTGAGATGGTAGGGTTTGTTTTGTGAAAAAAAAATCCACAGCTTTCTCAGAATAAAGGGTACTTTGCATTTTATTAACATTTATAAATACAGTATTCAAGTTTTAACTTTTACATGATTGATCTGTGTGCCACTTCATGGTCAGATGTATCCATCAGCTCCTTATTTCTCACCCTTCCTCCTACAGATGTCAAACAGATCCAGTGGGAAATAGAGCGTGACAAGTGGCTTCACAACAGGGATGTGAAAAGCATCATCAAAAAGAAGAAACAGTTCAGGCACAGAGGGCTGAAAAACAAGTACAAAAGCAAGAAATCAAGACGATGAATGGGACATCTTGATGTGGACATTTTAAAAATAATTATTCTTAAATAGTTTTTTATTTAATCACACATCTTTCTTACTTCAGTTCTTGCTGCTTAACCATGCCACCTGGTCATTCTCCCTTATGCCATGAATTCCAGACCACTCATTGGATTTGTAATAAACTGAAAAATAGGAAAATCCATGTCAGCTCTAAGTGAGACATATCTGACGAGCACCCCCTTTGTGGTTTGTTTTATTCAGTGTATAACCCTCCAGCTCTGAGACCTCTATCCAACAGTCTGACATGACTACAGGCATGCCTTAACAATAAAAACTTCTGCAGTGTCTCCTGGGCAAAGTTTTAAGCCATCCTAAGCTCAGTTGTATATATTAAGATGCAAGAGAAGCTTCAGCCATCCTTCTGAAGCCAATGGCTACAAACTCACCTTCCAGAATGGATGGAAACTTCTTCTGCATTGTGTATCTGAAATCTGACAAGCAAGAAAGATCCCAGTTACTTTCCCAGCATATATTAAGATGAATAATTAAACGCACTATTTTTATAACTAGAGTTGTTTTACCAAAATCTGAGCTCTTTAGTTACAGCCACCATTAAATAATGTGATAGGAATTTATTTTTTAAAAATAATTTCAGAGACTGTATTCAGGTTACTCATACATGTAGCCCCATCATCACAGTGGTTTCTGAGCTTCCTCACAATTGTGATTACCAAGTCCAAGCTACAGATTCACAGGAATGCCTCTCATAGACTGAATGCAGATAAAACCAGGAAAATTTTGTGTTCTTGTACAGATTTATATGTTCACTGAATCGTTCCATGGGCTGTTCTGACAACCCAGTAGAAAATCACAGCAGGTTTATGCTATTTTAATTATTTACAGCATCTCATAAAAGGATGTTAACCACTCTAGTACTAACACAAAGCAGTAGAATCTCACTGCTGAGTTCACTGAGCTGTCAGATTAGCTCACTGCACCTTATGGAACTGCAATTATAGAAAATATGCAAATGCATGTAAGAATTGTAAAAGAGGAGAAAAAACGCCCAGATAACAGGCTGAAAACATCTATTCTCCATACTTTTGTTACATCTATTTTCTAATAAAAAATACAAAGATGGCTGAAATTTAACAGCCCCCCCTGACATCATCTGGATGCTGGAACACAAATGCAAACTGACCTGAAGGTGAAGCTCACCTTGTACTTGGCACGAAGACCACAGCACTGCTGAAGTGGGTGGATTCTTGCCCTCCCTGCCAAAGCAGCAGCTGCCTTTTGTCAGCTCGCCCTGACCCTGCAGGTAGCAGGACAGGCTCTTTTCCCAAAGGGACACAGATCTGTAACCAGTGCTGCACCCTGCAGAGCCCTGCAGGCAAGGTAAGGCCGCTGCTCTGCAGAGCAAACCTCCTTGTAGTAACCAAACTAGTGCTGTGTTTATTCCTTCTGTGTTACCTGGGCACAGGTTAAGAGACCTGAGGGACCGAAGCGAAATAATCCGGGAGACAACGCTGGCTGTCTCCTGCCAGCCGGGGAAATGTCACAGCGCAGAGGCTGCGAGACCCAGACACAGCCAGGACATCCCTTCAGGGGCTCAACACCAGATGCCCGAAACAGGACTGAGCAATTCCTGCCTCATTTGCGGACAGCCTCTCTTCCCCTTTAAATCCTTATCTGGCCCAATGCTGTCAGTGTAAAACCGTGCAGGATTCCTCTTTGTTCCTGGAGCGGTGGCGTGCCGCCCCCCGAAGGACTGCTCGCGGGCTTGGGTTTGTGAGATGACAACAGCAGCTCGCTGGCTCGAGGATTTCCCTCCGCGCCCTGTGGCCTGCACTCGGCCCAGCCCAGCTCCGGACCCCGCACGCAGATCTCCTCACGCAACCCGGGCGGAGCGCGGCGCCCGGAGCAGCCTCCCCGGCCCGGCACGCAAGCCTATATGAACCTAATGAAGTTCGACAGGGCAAGTGCAATAGCCTCCATGTAGGTCAGAGCAATCCCAAGCGCAAATCCCAGACTGTGAAGAAAATTGATTGAGAGCAGTTCTGCGGAGAAAGACTTGGATGTGTGATTCAAAAAGAAACTCGACATGACTAGGTAATATAGGTTTTCAGACCAGAAATCCAACCATATCTTGGGATGCATCAGAAGAAACCTAACTAACAGGTCAAGGGAGGTGATTCTCCCTCTCTACTCTCCATATGGAGTACTGTGTTCAGCTCTGGGACTCCCAGCATAAGAGGGACATGGATACCTTGGAATGAGTCCAGAGGAAGGCCATGAAGATGACCAGAGAGCTAGAGAGAGCTAGGAAGACAGACTGAGAAAGTTGAGGAAGTTCAGCTTGGAAAAGACAAGGCTTTAGGGGAGCTTAGAGCAGCTTTCCAGTACCTTAAAGCAGCCCAAAAGAAAGTTGGAGAGTACTGACAAGGGCATGTAGTGATAGAACAAAGTAAAATGGCTTCAAACTGAAAGAGTATAGGCTTACATTAGATACAGTGAAGAAATTTTTACTGTAAGAATGGTGAAGTACTGCACTAGGTTGCCTAGAGAAGCTGTGCATGTACCATCCTTGCAAGTGTTTAGGGTCAGTTTGGATGGGTCATTGAACAACCTGTTCTAGTTGAAGGTGTCCCTGCCCACAGCAGTGGGGTTGGAACTAAATGGCCTTTCAGGTCCCTTCCAACACAAACTATTCTCTGATTCCATGGTTCTATGATATTGAGCCATGACATCAGACTAGGAAATTCTGCCCAGTTTTGTTTTATGTCTGTAAACATATATTTGTTCTTTCTATGCTTTTAATCAGAGCCAGAGACTATCTTCTTTTGCCATAGCACAAAAAGGACATGTACTGTTGATCTTTATGAAACCACAGTATTGAATTAATTTCAAGGCATTCCCTCATAAGATTTAATAAAATTTTAAAACTATAAAAAATTATTCTCTTTGTAAGAAGTGTAAGGATTGATAGCACAGCTGCAATGGTGTGCCAGGAAGAATGAGTTCAATCCTAATTTGCAACAATAACAATGTCAAAATTATTATCAGGGGACCATTATTCTACTTTTTCTGCCTCTTGTAGTCAGAGGTTATATTTTATTTGCTGCTCAGTAACTTCTTCAGTCATTATTAGGAAAGATGATTGTATAAACTATTAATTTTGACCAGCTCTAATAATTTATTTTTCACAACTTTCAATTATTCTTTATTCCACTCTCTACCTGTAGAAGATAATATATTAATTTCATTTTACCCCCAGTGATAGCAAGACTCTGTTTTACAGTGCTTAGCAGTTAGATTGAATCATAGTAAAAATGGTGGCAATTCATTAAATCCCTCGACTTATTTAAACACAAAAATATAATTTTTAGGAATAATATAAAATGACAGAATGGTTTGAGTTGAAAACAGCCTTTAAAGATCATCTAGTTCAACCATTTGCTATGGCCAGGAGCATCACTCACTAGATCAAGTTGCTCAAAGCCCTATCCAGCCTGACTTTGAACTTTTTTGGTGATCTGGAAATCACAGCTTCTTTACTGTCTCACCACCTGTATTGTAAAAAATTTCATCTTTATGTGAAAGCTAAACCTACTCTTAGTTTAAAGCCTGTCTCTAATCATCTCTCTATTTTTCAGATATTTCAATATATCTTCCAGAAAAATATGTTCCTTATGTTATTGGGCATAGAGGTGAGAATGATTGGTCAATACTTCCTGGAGTCTTCCTCCTTTTTTTACACTTTTAAATCAGGTGTAATGATAATATTTTCAAAATGTCTGAACAAAGAAGTTTAACTGTTCATAATACACTCATCATCAACCTTGAATTATTCTCTGGTACTCAATTTCAAAATGCATTTTTGGATGTCTAATTAGGGTAATACATTTATAAAACAAAAACAAAATAAATCAAATTAAGCATCTGGCTACAGAAAACCTTCAGTGACCAATGTCTTTGTTATATCAACTTAACTCAGTTATGCTTTGCATGCTTCTTCACTGTCACGTAAGAAAGATGTAAATTATTAGATATGCTCTTTATCTCTCTGAGATTTCTTTAAATAGCAATCATATTTCTAAATGCAGTTGAGCTGCTTACTGTTAAAAATCCTATCAACAGAATAACTTTTGCACCACAGGTGACATACTCTGCTTGAACTTTACATGTAGAGTAGCTAGCATACTTGATTAAATATATTTTAAATGCAAGTGCTTGTCATAAAACATAATGCAACATATCCAGTGAAACACAAAAAACCATTCTTCTCTGCCCATATTTATACTATGATATATGGAAGCCAAAATCAAGGGCAAGCTGATCTTAGCAAATAAATTGACAGATATCCAAACATTTTAACACAATCTCTTTAAATAAAATAACTGGTTAATAATTCATATTAACCAAAGCCAGTCAGTTATGCCTCAAAACACTGAGATGTTCACTATTTCTAACCATGATCTACATTCTATTTTTTCAATCCAAAGTCTCATCATTGTTCAGAAGTATTTCTGAGCATTTCAACAGCCTTGTTACTCATAATTTTAGCTAGCCTGTACTACATTTTTGATCTGCTTTGGAGAACATTCCCTGTTCTTGCAATCAGTTAGCTTATTTTCATCATACTTGTGGCCAGCTGCCTCTAATGCAAACTGCTTATGCCCACAAACAACAGTAGACAGAGCAATGTCTGGGTCAGAATCTATTTTGCAGGACTGTGTCTATTCACACGTGTATTGGGCTTTCAGTCATGCCAAAAAGTCTAGATATGACACTTGGATTCTTCCCACACAAACATGACATTAAATTATTTATTAAGAATATATTCTTAACAAACTCCACATGATACTTTTTTAGACACAATTGAAGACCCATCAATTTCAGAAAAGTTCAGATTCAAGTTTTCATATTATTTGGAAAATGGATTTAAGAGGACATACATTTGAAAATGTAAAGTCTACCTGCTAAGCAATATACCTGCTAAGCTATATCCTGAAAAATGGTTGTCAAGATGACACATGTGTCTCTGGAATATAAATATAAACAATAATAAATGACTAAAATTCAGAAAAGCATAGTTGGCAAAACACGGGGTAAAACATACTATTTATCATCATAGTGCATTAGTCAAAAAGAAAGGAAACACTGACAGGTGAGTAAAAGGCATACTACAACTAATTAACAGTGATCTAGAATACTTTTTAAATTAATCATGCTGAATTCAGCTCTTAATGACAGTAAAGAACTTGGAAATGAAGACTGGCAGGTTATCTAGGGGGTTGTCTGCTAGGTATTTAATTTTTTTAGAAATTAATGACCCTTTGACTGTTTCTGTAGTTTATTAAGTAGTGGTGAAGCACTGTAATGCATGGGTATTATACAGTCATGTCATGTTTTCTCTGGCTGCTGAGGTTTTTTCCTTTCTTGAACCCTTTTCTCTATAAACAAACCCATACCGTGTTGTGATTTTCTAGTCAAGCAATCATAGTGATGACTGCATGCAAAAGAACTGCATTTATAGTATATAATTTGCTTCTTATTTTAAGTATTTTATTCCAAAACAAGTGGGGAAGTGGAAAAGAGATTCCATTATTTTTAGGGGTTTTGATGAATTACTCTGCAAGCTTGTGAAAGTCAATTGCTTTGCACAATCTACACAAGTCTTTTTGTTCAGCTGAGGTCTTAATATTTCTACTTCCATTCAAGTGATGAGAAAATAACACTTGTAGAACTCAGTGATAAACTGCATTGTCACATCCATTACATTATTGCAATTGAAGAGACATTCACAAATTATGCTATAGTGAACAGGTAAATAAATCAATACATTGAATACATTTCTTCTTTTGTTACGATATCACAAATGTTGCCACCAAATCATGTGCTTAAAAACATGACAGTGGCATAAGAGTGTAATCAGGAATTATTAATCAGACTTGATTTGCCCTTGTTCTGGGCCCTCTATACAGATAAGCAAAATTAATATAAAACAGGAACAGTGATCATAAAATATGCTGAGTCAGAAGGGGTCAGTCTGAATCATCATTTGAGAGAAGCTTTGCAATGGCATCAGCTAGGTCTTTGGGAATTCTTGGATGAATCCTATCAGGGCCCATATATTTGTAGAGATTCAGCTGGCACAGCAGATCCAGGATCAAGTTCAGGATCAACTGAGAATTCATCATTCTCGTAGTCATGGGTCCTCCCGCTATGGGCACTGAGACATCCTTAGTCTGTCATCTGTGTTGAAGATAGAGGCAAAGAAAGCATTACACAGCTCTGCTTTGCCTAGGTCCCTATTTGTGAGGTACCAATAGTTTTCCTGTAATGGGCAGACATTATATCTACACTGCCTTTTGCAGTTAGTATATTTGAAAAAAACCCTTTTTATTGACCCCGCATTTCTGGCCAACTTCATATCCAACCGAGCTTTGGTTGCACAAGTTTTCACCCTATGCTTTATCTCAGCAATATACCTTATGCAGAACCCTGTGGGGTTGTTTTCTTTCCCTGATAATCACTACATCTGTGCATTGTTCGGCTCAGAAATACAAGATTTGCATAAATGCAGATAAGCTATTTTCAAAACTAAATGAAGATAACTCATTTTTTGAAAATAAAATGCAAACTTAATAGTACTGAAAACGAACATCAACATGGGAAAAATACCCCGTATGTTCCTGAAAGTCTGTTTAAACAATTACCTTATCTCAAGATGGACCACACCTTTTTGTGAAAAAGTATTAATAGAAACATTATATGATGAAGAAAGGAAAGCCTACATTTAATGCAAGTGATTCTTCATCTAATCTAGTGAAGATTAAAGTCTTCTTGGCTTTTGGGCCAAATAGCATCAAAAGCTAAGTATTTCATAACCTAACAAAGAATTGCAGAGCCATCCGATCATATCCATATGTTAATTTTTATAATATAAATAAAAGTTGTAGTTTCTTAGAATTAGAAAGATATTTTGTAGATAATCTTTACAGATACTGTGTATGATGACATTCAGATGGTTTACAGGGTCTGTTGTAGATCCCACAAATCTATGACATGTTGCCAGTACGGCAATATACTTCAGCCAGGATTTGAAATCAGTCACTGAGTAGCACAACACACTGTGTGGAAGTCATTATTTTTAATAAGTTTATGCATTTTACATTGTGCTAGCCTTGTCATGCTATTGGATTATTAATGCAATAAGAAAGAGGCTATTAATCTTGGTAATAAAATGTTTGAATACAGAATGAACAAACTTATGTGTAGTAGAAACCATACAGAAGTTAATGGGCCAAATTTAGCATTGGCTAAATTTCACTAAAATACCTGGAAATAAGCCAGGTCTCAGTCTGAGTTAATGACTTTTGTATTAGGTTAGTGAATTTCTGTCATACCTCTGACTTGGTATAACTTATTGTCTTTTAAACAACAAATGGCATTCCCTGCTGAATGCGCTACTGGTTGTTAACTCAGCTATTCATGTAAAAGTCATTGAGATGATACTGAAGTGTTTTTCATCCACATACACACTGACAAAGCAAATACCTAGTGAGATAGGAAAGCATATTTTATTGAGTATAAATTATGATGAATAGGAACAAACATGAACCAACAGTAACCACAGATTCTGTGAAAAACTAATTTGTTAATGAAGTTAAAAAACCCACACACAATTAAACCCCAGAGAAATGGAACACAACTTTTAACCACTTTGTAAAGAATTATGGCCACTTTATCACATGCTCAGCTTTACCTATGGGAAACAGTAACACATTATGGGAGCAATTTGCATTAAATTAACAGTTAATAAATGGCTAAGGAGTAAAACACCTGTGTAATTACTTAATAAACAGTCATAAAAATATTTTTAGTGGACTAAACACTTAGTGAACCATCACCTTTTGTGACAAGAGCTGTCTAGATTCTATTGAAGGTAAAAGAAATTCCCTTTCTATTCTGTTAGAGGAAAAAACAATTATATTTTTTTTTCCCAGATAACTTTCTAATTTCTTCTCTGGACAATCTGTTCCAGTGGCTCACCATTCTCATGAGAAAAAATTTCTGACTTATATTTAATATAAATCTACTCTTTCTATTTAAAAACATTGTCCCTTGTCTTGTCATTAGATGTCCTAGCAAAAAGCCTTTATCTGTATTTCTTGTAATCCCCTTGTAAGTATTCAAAGACCACAATACAGTCTTCCTGGAGTTTTCTCTGAGCAACTCAGGCTGAACAACCCTAATTCTCCCAGGCTCTCTTCATAGGAGAGTTTCTCCGGCCCTCTCATAATTTTTGTATTCATCCTTTGGAACTACTTCAACAGGTCTATGTCTGTTTTGTATCGAGGATCCCAGAGATGGACTTATTACTCCAGGTGACATTTCATAAGGTGTAGAAAAGAGGGAGAATTGTGCTCCATGACTTGCTGGCTACATTTCTTTTATGCAGCCCAGGATATGACAGCTTTCTGAGCTTCAAGGGCACTTTGACAATTCATACGTAATTTTTCATCTCTCAGTATCTTTAAGTCCTTCCCTGTAGGGCTACTCTCAATCAGTTATTCACCCAGTGTGTATAAATATTTGGGATTGCCTGACCCAGGTTCAGGACCTAGAAATTTGCCTTGCTGAATTTCATGAGGTTTACATCAGCCCACTCCTCAAGATTCTTCTGGATATCATCCTTTCACTCAAGTGAATCAATTGTGCAATTCAACTTGTGTAACCTGCAGACTTGCAGAGGGTGAACTCCATTTTGCTATCCATGTCACTGATGAAAATATTTAATAGTGTTGGTCCCAGTATACACCCCTGAGGAGCACCATTCACTACTTTGCAGCTGGACATTGAGACATTGACTGTAACACTTTGATGATGACCATCCAGCAGCCAATTTCTTATCTAACAGTTCTTCAGAGCCAGTTTAGAGGCAAGATTTTTTTTGTGGGACCGTATGAGTGGCCTTACAGAAGTCCCAGTAAATGATATTACTAGCTCTTCCTGGATACAGTCACTCCATTGCTGAAGACCATGGTTACTGAGGCATAATCTGCCCTTGATGAAACCATCTTGGCCCTCTCTAATCACCTCCCTGTGTTCCATATGCTTCAGCGTGTCTTCCAGGATGACCTGTTTCATTGGTCCAAAGATGAGCCTTTCTGATCAATATTTCCCAGGGTTCTCCTTATTATCCTTTTTGAAAATGTGTGCAGTATTCATTTTCTTCAGTCATTGGGGATACCACCTGACTGCCATGACTTTTTAAAAGTCATTCAGCATGCTTTTATGCATCCTGGAGTTTTGCAAACACATATATTCAAAAGATGCTAATGGAATTTGAAACTCAAAATCTATTTTACATTGTCTGGCAAATTTTATCTTCAGTTATTTGTATTATTTTTATTATCCTATAGATAATAAAACTTTTGAAACAAGTTTTTACATATGAAGGAACTCATGTGGCATATGCTCCTTATTGGCATGCTCATAGGCAATGCTGCCAAATATGCAGACACACTCATAAACAAAACTATTCCTTTGCTTCATAGAACAAAACAATTATGTTTACCATAAATACAGCCAGTGACCCTTTCCATTGTGAACAGGCAGTTCTGTTTGTGTCAAGGCTGTCAATCTAAATTTTAACAATATTGTTTTTGTATATTCAATTACTAACTCATCTTCACATCATTTCATCTGCTCTTTTAAATTCAATACAATGAAATTTTTATGAATATGTTTTTTGTGTTTAAAAAATAAATGTTATTTTCTATTTATCTATTCAATAAGAAATTGCATGTAAGTTGAAAGTGCATTTCAGGGAAGATGCAGCTTCCATCAGGCATGAGATATGGCAAGGTTAAATTACAGATAAAATTATAACACTTGCAGGTTTGCAATCCACTACTATCTTTAATGGCATTTATTAGGACATTTTCAAATATATGAGGTTGGTCAGTCTCTTTAATAAGGCCTATTGCTCTCTCCTTCATCTTTATTTCAAGCAACTGGTAAGCTACCCTTTTTTTTTTCAATATAACCAGCTTCATTACTCAAGGGAACACCCTCCTATGGCACTATGAGTTTGCTTTGAAACTGAAATATGTTACACAGCCATCTGCTTTTGTAGGAAAAGTGTGAGAGTTAATGCATTTTTTAAACAGAATTCCTGTCCAATACATATACTTGTCTATACCATCTCTCACCCATCCATCAGTGATTCTCTGAAGTGTGGCACAAGTTATTGTCCCACTTCTACCTATGTTAAACATATTAGTAGATATAGTTCTCTTGGGAGATCCCTTTCATTATACTTTATCTATGTTATTTCATTTCCTTAAGTAAACACATCAGGCTATTTTTGCATACATACAGCATCATGCCATTCATCACTATCCTTGAGCATCACACATATTTCTAAAACAAACAAAGCACTTATTCCAGAAGACTTAATGTCAACTACAAGACTAGATCTTAAAGCTCATAAATATAATAAGTAGCACAATTACATTTTATAAAATAGTTATTGAAGTAGTCACCTTTTTTTTCTGGTGAGAAATTCAAAGATGCAATTCAGTAAGGGTTCATGGTGGGATATGAAACCTTCCTTTACTTATGAACTAAGATAACAAGTTTGTTTCAATGAAAACACTGGGGGTCCTACTTATAAAACTATTCACAGTTCTATTCAGATTCTCTCTCCAGAAAATTCTTCATGCCACTCTTCAATCCAGTTTTGGGTGCCACAATATAAAAATTACATCCCACTAGACAAGGTTGCTCCAGGATTTATCCAACCTGGCTTTTAACACTACCAGTGTTGGGTGGGGCTTCAAAAATTTAGTTCAAGATTAGAGTTTCACAACCATCCCCCACATTGAGCTACCACTACCACATTTATAATGGATATTCCATAAATTAACATTATACAGTATTATCTGCTTTCATTGGAGTATCAAAAGTTTTACATAGAAAACACACATTACTGATCAGTTTAAAAACCTGTTAATTATATGCTTATGAATTACTGGGGTTTTTTTTCTATTATTTCCATATTACAATGCCTTTCTTAAAATGCTAGGAAAAGGCACTTTTAAAAGATATTTGAAGTTAAAATCCTTGGTTTACTTCTGCATGTGTGCTGAACTTCCCTGTTTTTGTATTTCAGCTGAATGCAGTGGTCCTGAAAAATTGCACACTTGTCTCATAGGCAAGAAATTATCCATCTGTTCACAAAAGAGATAAAAGGAATGGTAGAATATTGTAAGTCTCCCCAATTCATCTGAGGCATTAGTGGAATCATCTTTAAAGAGCAAGTGCTCATGCTAGCTTAGCATTATTTAAAATGTGGAAAAGTCAGGAAATACATTCAAGCCCTTTGACTAAATTTGGATCACAGACAGTAGATATTTTTAGTCATTAATGACCAGGCTTGTTTTTAAAACAAATTTTAGATAACAAAATTGCTTCAAAGCAACATGGCAAAAGTATGTATACCAATACAAAAATGAAGCCTATATTTAGATATCATTGTACTTATTTAAGCTCCTATTAATTATTCAGAGACTTAAAAGAAATTCCCATAAACATCAAAATAATTATTTCATTTATCAGTCTCTACAGTTCTTTGATAATATGTATTAAATAGATAAATGCTCATGCCATTTGAAGAAAAAGGCTCATTCTTCTTGATGCCATTGAAGTAAATAAGAAGTGTTTTGCAAGGATTTTAGTCAGTCTACATTACTACAGGTATTTACACAATAAATAGAATTCAGGATTGCAAGTTTCAAAACCTGAATTTCTATAACTATTTTTAAACACATCTATTTGTAATCCATGTGTCTTGCGGTTTGTTTGTTTGGGTTTTTGTTTTGGTTTGTTTTTTTGTTTTTGTTGTTGTATACAGTGAATATTTTAAAATTATCTGCATACCTCCTTCTTCATTGAATATGATTTTTTAAGTTAGATATTGTTAGCACTATCCAGTCTTACTTGCCAATAAAACTATGATGACCCTATTAAAACATAAACATATAAAAATGGCTTATCTAAAATTTAATGGTAAAGTAATTTTCTGTTTAGTGCTAATGTCCTCACATACACGTAAAAGGAAGACTGAGCTCTCCCAGAAGATTCTGAACTCACTGAACTTCTCTGTAATGCAATACACACACAAATACAAGGCATAGATAGTAAGAGCTGACAAATTCCATTCATTAATGTAAAAGATGTTGGCTCCAGTCATTAATTTAACAATTATGTTAATAATTTTCTCTAAAGTACTGCATTCAGCATTTCCTATTCAATTGAAAGGGAAGCAAAGGCTTAATTTCCTAACTACTGTGGCTTTAAACTGAGCAAATTTTAACATCATACAATACAGTATTTTGTTTTTTGTGTTTGTGATGTGGACACAACAGTCTCATCTTCTTTTTTCCTTACTTTTACCATTCATGTTTGTATGTTTCATACTTCTACCAGCAAGAAAACCATCCTATATAGTGAAAAATCTGCGCTTGATCTGAGGAGATTGACTCATGTTGAGCTGGATATTCCTTCTAAAACAATCATACATTATTTAGTTTCTAGTAGTTTTACATTATTTGGAACTATTGCTATTTTTTATGATTTTGTCACATCCTACTTGGTGCTGTAGAAGATAAGCCAGTGTCCCACAGAATTCAGCTACCTGATGCTTATGTCTTAAAATAGACAGCTCTTGTCTGTACAATTATCATTAGAATGGGTATATCATGATGAGCTATCAAGGCAAGCAAGCTACTATGTGAATTCTTGTCCTCTTTTAATACATGCATAAAGAAATAATTGAAATAAATATAGCAGGAAGGTACATGACTTTAGATACCTTTAGTAAATACACGATCAACAATGTCTTGGGTTTTCAGTTGAGAATTACCATTTGTTCATGCATCGTACAACCATATAAACAACCATAATTTTTCCCAAAGGGTGGCCACTCTTTATGCCTGAATCACTTCCATCCACCTGGGCTAACCACTATATGACATGGAACTTCTCTGATTGTCAGCTGGAGATTCACATCATCAGAAACTATGTACTTTGCAGATCATTTATGGCATGACCTACAGGAAAAAAAAAATTCTTTGTCAGTTTAGACCAAAAAAGAAGAAACCCTTTGCTGGAACTCAAAATGTCTCTCAGACATTTTTAGAGGTTCCAGGCCTTGGTCAGAAGCATTTTAGACCCTGGCAGGCAGCTGGAAACAGCTGTGATTTTGAGTTTGAGCCATGGAATGAGTTACCAACTTTGGAGGTGGAACAAGCAGTCACAAAGGGATAGATAGTATAGTAAAAGTAGTTACAAAACAGAGGGGAATTTTTTTTAGTATTGTACAGGGGGGTTTTAGCACTTGTACAGGGGGATTTTTACTTTGTACATGGGGGTCAGAAGTTCTAAGATGGAGGAAAGTGGGCTGATACTGTTCTTGCTTGCCTCCATGTTCTTGGTGATGTTGGCACTCAGAGATTGGTTTAGAGTAGAAAAGCACTTTGTAATACAGGTAGTAGGTATTGGGGGAAAACTATAAACATGTAATACGTAATATATCATATAAAAGATAGCAGCAGCCCTGGGTGGGGAGAGAGAAGAAGAAGACAGCAGACAGAGAGGATGTCAGGGTGTGTGTGTGCCTCTGCCTGGGCCGCTGACCAAGCAGCCGCAGCCCGAGAAGACAATCTTTTAGATAACCAACAATAAACTGCCTTGAGACCGAACAACAAGAGACTGCGCAGTGTTTCTTTGGAAGCATGGGTTGGAGGAGAAATTTCACCACCATATGGGACCCCAGAGCAAGCCTGGGGTTCCTACACTTTTTTATTTGGCCTCTTACAGTTCAGTGTTCTGTCTCACAGGTGCTATAAATTCACCCTAAATACTATGGGCATACTTTTTAAGCCCCTAAATACACTACAGTTTCTTTCCAGATCAGAACTTGTCAAACAATGCAAATTCTATCTGCTAAATGAGACCCTGACCCAGGATCCTCTCTGGTAAAGCCACAACTGCTACAATGATAATGCAATGAATCCCTTTCTTGGATCCATGTTTTCTCCAACAACCCTAAGCTTCTGCTGCTTGGGTTGATCCTGCTCACTTATAATCCTCAGAGCAGGAATTAGTTTACTAAGAAATCCCACTGAGTACAAGAAACACTTGCAAACTCAGCCACCAGGGAAAAGAGAATTGGAAAAATAATCACCCTGTAAGAATGAGCAGCAGAAGTATTATATCTAATCATACAAAACACTAGCAGAGGGTGGAAAAAGCATCTTACAAAGAAAATTAGGTCCGTATTAAGGAAAATATGAAGAGCTTTTATTTTGGCAATCAAGTCAGTCCCATAATATGAGCTAATAACAATATGAATAATAGAAGATAATGAAAATGCAAGGAATAAGATGATTGTGAATCTGCTTGTAGATAGTGCTAAGAACTTACAGATAGGGAAGCAACAGAAGAAACCCTTAGTTCTAGAAAATGTTACTATCAACAGAGACTGTTGCTCAGCCAAGGCTATGTTAAATTCCTGATCCTAGAGAAAAAGAACAAGACTTAACAGAATTATTAATAGGTTTTTCTTTCTTTTGTATAACAAAAGGGGGGTGCATACTCCAGGGGAGCACAGAGCAGGCGATTTGGGAAGCCTGTGCCTTCCAAGTACCTCAGCCAATGGGGAAAAGGAAGAGGGAGATGCAGACAGGAACTTAGGATAAAAAGGGGGCTGCGTCCCCCAACAATTTGAGAGACCCCATGGGAAATGCCCATGGCTTTTATTCAAATAAAGTTGCAGGATTCCTCCTCTGTCTCCTTTTTGGATATAAACCTCTGGCATTGTGGATTAATTTTCCTGACACTTGGGAGACAAACTGATTCTTTATTTTAGAGTAGCACAAACCTGAGCACTCCAAGGTATTCCACAAATCAAGCACACCAACTACCAAAACTTTTTACTATTTATACAATTTAGAAAACTAAGGAATTAGTGTTCATTGACTTCACATAACATGGGTCCCTTATTAATTAGTCTTCTATCTTCTATTAGTTAATGGTTGCCTCTATTCTCATGCTAATCAGTCAACATGCTCAGTCCTTCTCTTCTTTTGGGTCGGTGGTTTTCTTGGGTCCATGGCCATGAGCTGGCGGTCACAATCTGTCTCTGCCATAAATTACCTTTTACCCAGTCGAGCTGAGTTTGCTTTATCAGTTTCTTCCTTATCTTGGGGGTTCTGCTGTATGTCTTTGTGTCCACTATCATTCTTCTCGTTCGGCAGTACGAACCTCTCCCTAGATCTGAGATTACTGAAGCATATCGTGCATTAACCTTAACAAGGCAAGTCTACCATAAGTATTTCTAACACCTGGCCATCACTTAGCGCTCGCCTGTTACCTGCCTCAGGGATTAATGACTGTTCTCGTCGCTTAGGCCGGATATGCCACAGAGCCGTCCTTTCTCGGGAAGCTTTTCACACAGCTCACGTTCCGCCCCGCACGCCGCCAGGAGCCCTCAGCGGTGGTATTAGGATGGGAGGAAGGGCTGGCAGAAGGAATCATTTAATAAAATAATTCAAAGAAATAATTCAGGCAGCTCCAACTGTCTCTGTCACAAAATCTGCTACTCCAGCACAGGTCATTGGGAATGATAGGAACCAGCCTTGGGAGAGCAAAGCTCAGCACTAATGTCCCAGGGGAAAAGCTCTTGGTGCTTTGTACCTGCAGGGCTTTTGTACAAACCTGTGCCCAGTCCATCCTCCTGCTGCCTGGTGCTAATAGTAACAGAAATATTGAGATAGACATACCATGGGTATGGTTCTGTCCTATTGGTCTTGGAAGTGTCTTCTGTCCCATGGGAGCCACAGATGCCAGGTGCTGGTAAGTGCAGCTGAAGTCATATCACCTTTGAGGACATGGGGCCAATTTTTCATTCATTATCTCTGAAAGCCTACAGGGAAAAGACTAGAACCCACAAAAGGTGCAAAACTGAAGAAACTTTGCTTTTGTTTTAGGCAGCTCTTCTGCTGTGTCCCAAGATTGCTACTAGCAATTCTTCTACGAGTGAAGATCAGAATTATATTCTTGAGGGAAAAGTCCTAACTTTTTTTCCAAAATGAATTCTATCTTTTCTTAGTTGGGAGACAAACCTAACAATGAGGTTCCTTCAAAACCTTCTCTCTCTAGGTTTTGAGAGAGAGCTCTGCAACTCTTGATTTTGAACTCTTTAAACTTCCAAATCCATCTCCTGAGGATCCAGGAAAAGAGGGGCAGTAAAAATTTCTGATCAAAGAGATGCAATATGTGGTTAATTTGAAAACAAATCCTTGTACTTCAGATGCTGGACTCTGATTAAAACTAATATGATAACAGTGATGAAGAAATCCTGGCTTCTTTTCAGCCAACACGTGGAAGGGTTTGGAAAACATTAACTCATAGCTGGAGCCCCCAGGGAATATTGAGCCTTTCTGCCTCCAGTGGTGCCATTTTTTAGCAGAAGAAACACCTTAATTTGACTTTTATTTTCAGGGGCTTAAGCAGGAATTTCATCTGAGAGGACTGTGCTGGTTTCCTCGCCAGTGTTACTTCTGTGTTTTATGAGTCCACGTGATGGGTCCGGGTGTCTCCATGTGGGCTGTTTACAGCACGATCACAAAGATAAATGAAACGGGGTTAAAGCTGTTAAATTCCAGTGTCCCCTCATTGTATGGCAAGTCATGAACTCTACGGAGGGGAAAAAAAAAATTGGAAAGTGATCTGAAGTGCATCTCTTCTACTAAAAGCATACCATAATTTCAATGAAAATATTTTTATTATGAATTTTTGTACCTGTTTATGAAAACTGAACTGGCATTGTAAATTGTTCTAGAAATACTAAGTGAAAAAAAATCTTAGTTCTGAAACCAAAAGAGATGCATTTATATAATCAAAAATTTTATTTCACCAAATTCAGAAATAAAGTTTTTAAAAAAGGAAACTCACCTCACAAAAAACCCGCCTCAAAACCAAAGTAAACCCAAGAAAACAACAACAAAGCAAAATGCTCCTCTAACAATTTGTTGGGTTTTTTTTTTCATCTTTCTTCCAGTCTGGGAGTAGAAATTCTGCAAAGCCACTCTGAATTCAGGAAAGGGAGGTTCTACTAAGCTTTCTGAGCTGAATACAACAGGTAAAATACAGTGACATCCAGACAATGCTATCCTCAGTCACGCAACTTCCTTGGAAGATGCTGCTCTCATCCTGGTCACAGCAGTGGGACTGGATGTAGAACATTTTCACCAAAAGGCAAAATTTGCAAAAAGCGAATGCAGAAAAGAATTTTAAAAAATTTAATGTCAAATGCTCTCTCTGTGTCAAAGCATTAATGGCTGGAGTGTTTCCTTCACATTTTCACTGAGAAAATATTTCTTTCTTCTGATGACTCAGATTGCTGCTTCAAGAACTGATCAAAGGTGAAAGGATTTATTCTGCCTTTTCTAATTTATCTGCTGCACATTTTGTTTCTAGGAAACTTGCTCACTGAGTAGCATTTGCTCCACTTTATTACAGTATTCTTCTTGTTGGACTCTTTTTGCAGCTCAGTCCCTGGTATGAGATTAAAAGTTTTAAGTGACACCTAATGCCCTGTTAAGTTGCTAAGTCCTGCAATAGCATCTGGAAATTATATCTGTCTCTGTAGGTGGATTCTTGGAAGTAAATTTGCTATAACTGTAATTCCCCCTTTACTTTCCTTCCCAGCCTTATCTCCTTTGAGACCTGACAGGCAAAACTAAAGACAAGTTATGAGACAATTGATATAAAACCTGTGTACATGTAAATCTAAGTCACTGTACATAAAAGGAAGGAAAATCAAAATTAGAACAGTATTGGCAGCTACATGATAGGAAACCTGGAAGGTTTATGTTCCATCTTGCATTGGAAGCATAAAACAAGAAAATGGCAGGTAATGGGAATTTTGATCCAGGCAATGAAAACCAGAGATGTACAGCAGAAAGAAGAGCGAGACTGAAAAATTAGTGAATAATCCTATTTCTCTGAAAGGAATTAGCTTGATTAGTATTGCCCAGACAAAAGTTATTACAGTTTGTAAAGGGCCAATCTCTGGACAAATGTTTCCAAAGGAGCTAATGTTAGACAAAATTCGTGCCTGAATCTTTGCATCAAAACACTTCCACGTTTATACCTCAGAGTTAGTCATTAAAGCTTAGCAGCATGCTTTGTGTGGGTCAGGAATAACAATTTCTGGGAGTTTTGTTGCTTTAAAATATATGCAGCTGAAACTGCTTGGAGAAATATTGGTTGTAGATTGCTGGTTATGAAAATATTTAATAATTCACATTCTTTATGTAATATATTATTGACTATAAATTCAACCCACACCAAGGTGGAGCAGCTGATGTGGCTGGAAGCTGCTTGGATCCCAGCTCTGAAATGGAGGGAAGGATTTACATCTAATCCCCTGCATCTAAAACAGAGAGCATTCGACTTAAGGAGCTGGGGAAGCAGTGCTTTGATTGTGGTAGAGGAAGCTGGGGCATTACAGTGCTTGAGGATTTTTATGATGGTGCTGAAGGGAGCAGTGCCAGGCTGGGTTTCTCACTTTATCTAAATTATCTAAATTGTTCTCCAGAATTAAGACCTGCACTGTCTTAGTGCAGGAGTAGTAAAATCCCAAACATGCAGACCTCAGTATAACACAGCCAAGCTCCATGTAAAGACTCTCAGTAAGTCAGCCTGGCTGCAGCCAAACCACATGTAAAAACAAGCTGTGAAACAGCCTCAGCATGGCCAAACCACATGCAAAAGCATGCTGAAAGGCACCCTCCACACAGCCAAATCACACACAAAGCCACAGAGCAGAACACTCAGGCTTTGCTCATTTATTGGAACAGCTCAGTGCTCAGGAGAATCCCACTGCAGCAGTCACCTTCTGTCCCACCTCAGCTTTGAGCAGGCAGACAGACCCACTCCCAAATCTTAAGTCATCAGGTAGGAAAAGTGGCTCCAAAGTTAAACATGGGGTAGTGGATTTAGGATCAACCTGATCCGCATTTGAAAGAGTTTAACCTGCAAAAGGATCAAACCCAGAAAGAGCAAAAAACTAATTTTTTCTTGTCTGATTCAGACAAAGCTAGTACTGCTGAGTGATTCCCGCTAATACATCCTACTAATGTCCCTGACCACTTAGACTAAATCAGCCAAGGGCCAAAAAACTCCCCCCTGCCCCCTTCCTGTGATTAATCTTTCCAACTAGAAATGAGTGAGATGCAATTAGTAAGTCCATTTTCACTTGTCCAGACTTCAAAAAGCCATTTTATTAGATGAGAGGGAGAATTATGATAATTGAGCCTCCAGTTCCCCCATGTTTTGTTAACTTGACACGCACTGAGCTTTTAAAGGGCTTTTTGTTACACATTTCATGTACTATCATTCTGCAATTCATTATTCATGAAATCTTTTGGGGAGGTTACAGAATTTTTCTGCCAGTGAGACTCAGAGCACTTCAGAGAGGAGTTCAGTATCATTATGTGCATTATACAGAGGCATGAAATGACCTGGAACATGCATCTTCTGAGCCCATATTCCACCTGCTGAAGGTTGGTCTGTTATCTGCTGCAGGAAAAGTCCCAAAAAGGGCTGCTGTTTCTTGCTTCCTTAACAGAAATCTTCAAACAAGCCCTCTCTGGACTGCATGTTTCTGCCATCAGTGCAATATCCAGTTCTCTGGGGGGCAGCAAAAGGTTGTGCTGGGAAAGGCTGCTCACAGGAGCTGGTGGAAACACATTTATGGGTGTGCTCAACAAACAAGAGTTCCTTTGGCTTTTCCCTTGTGCTGTTCTGTCTGAACATGTCACTGTTTAATATGCCAGGAGGGAGTTTGAGAACTGACTTCTGTAGGATAATCTGGGATTCCTGGCCTTTGGCACATGGTGTGGTTCTTGAAATCAGGGTCACAACTTCCCCCTGTGCAAAGCAAAAAAGGCTTGACTGGCTGAGGTGGAGAACATGAGCATATGTGTAAGCTGAGGCTTTGCCAAGGGGAGAAAAATTTGGTTTCAGTATAAGAGGATATTAATCTACTAAAACCACTTTTAGATTTTAAAATTATTTTATTTAATCAATAGACTTTTCATTTTCCATTTTCAGTCCCCTGGCTGAGCAATCTGTCAGGATATCAATGCCATAACTTATTTACATGCTTTGATAAATCCTCTAAATGTAAGATTTGACATCTCATTTTTCTCTTACTCATTCCAGGCTACCCTTTGCAATTGTGCCTGATTGAGCATTACCAGGAAATGCAGAAATGTGGAGCCAGACTGGTACTGAGCAGTACAAGCTAAGGTGCCTGGCTGCTTGCCCTGTTCTAGTCCCAAATATGAGCTATGGCCAGCTGAAAAGAGGGTTCAAGAGCAAGTCTTGAAGCATGATTTGTTGTCACACCTTTTCTACTCTGATGGAGAAAGGAGGACATGAATATGATGAATTCATCTCTCTCAATCTCTGACACAAGTTAGTACACTTTGTTGAGGACTGAGAATAGTATTATTATCATCATCATCATCATCATCATTATTATGGAAGAGTTGCTATTTAAAAGCAGAACAGAAATTCTCTGCAATATCTGAAAAGGCCCATTATTGACTCTATGAAGTATCAGCCACTGTATTTATCATTAAGATATGACACTCATGCAAAATATTTTCTCAGTAAAATACTCAGGGCAATATATGAAATAAAACAGTCCTAGGTGTAAAAGTGATCAGGAAAAGACTGGTGACATTTCAATTATTTAGCACAGCAACAATTCTGACTAGAGGGAAGAAACAGAGAGCAGGGTAACGAGGGAGGGGAACTATTATTGTATGGAATGGAAATCCTGGGTAAAATCCTGACGGGAGTTTGCCATTATTTGAATTGGGTTTTTTATTTTTTAAGAGCAGGAGAAAAAAGGTAGAGAGGAAAAATGCACAAAAGTGTTTAAATGTGGAAGATTTGCTGTTGCTGTCTGGCATTCTGTTAATTTCTGCACCATGTTATATCTGTATGTGTGCTTTTGCATCTCATTATCTGATGGTCTTTGAGAAAATATGAGAACTTGAGAACAAAACGCCAAACAAAGCCCACATTTGCTCTTTCCAAATCTTATGTCTTTAATATAGAAGGATAATCATGAACATGTCCACTGTGTGCTTAAATATATTCCTTCTGTTTCTCAAATTATAATTAGCTTTTAACACTCCCTACCACCACCAAATCAACATATATAAGTATTTTCTTCTGCTTTATGAAGCTAAAGGCTCTGCATCACAAGGTAGATTCCCGTCTCCTCAAACATTTGTCACTTCAGTACCCCAGCACATTGCTGTGGATAGAATTAGTTTTTGCCACTTGTGATTCAGTGAGAAAATCTTCCCTGGACCTCAGCAAACGCCCCAAGCCGGGCCTGATTTGGCAAGGTCCGACTGAAAACATCTCTCTACACTCACTTAGAGCAAGGCACGGCTCAAACCCTGCTTTGTCCAGCTGTCAGAGGCCTGAAGTGGGAAGTAGCTCAGGCACAGAGACTTAGAGATTGATCAACTAGAAATACATCCATCGGAACTTGGGAGCTGAGGTGTCTTGGATCCTTCTCTCCAGGCTTTTCAGCAACCATTCCTGCCAGAAATACAACAAACACCCATTCTTTTATTAGCCCCTTTGGTATCTAATAAGGCTTGGTTTGACAGCTCCGGGCTTCTGGATTCCTGCTGCAGCAGCCTGCTCCTGCTTGTATGCTCTTAAGATAGGAGTCTGTGGAGGTGGGACCTGTTAAACACAGAAATACTGGGGCAAATGGCCTCAGAAATGTCCCTCTTCAGTGGGAGGTGGGAAAGAAAATTCAATTGAGCTACTTTACTGCTCTTATGAATCCAGGAGAGAAAACCCATAAGGATACTTGAGACTTTAGAGAGAGAAAATTTGGGAGTTCAAAGTCACTGTGTCTGTTTGAAGGCAAGGCCCTTCTGTCATGACTTGCTCACCTCTAACAGATTCAGAAATTAAGGCTATACCCACCCACAAATCCTGAAATCTGGTAAAAGGAACAGAGCCTGATCACCAGTTCTTGGGCAAGAATTGTACAGCCAGCACTGAGGAAATTTTGTTTCCTGATTTGTGAACTGAAAAGATGAATTTGGGATTAAATAAATAGGAAATTCTATGAAAATCCATGTGCAGAGGATTTTCTGACTGGCTGCAAGAGGCTATCAAAATTGGAGCAAAACTTTACTTTTATCTATTCTTTCTTAAAACCCACAAATGCCAGAGCTTAACTCAGCACTCTACTTGGAAAGTGGAGAGATGTGCTGAACTTTGAGTCAGGAGAAAGAGAAAAACACAAAAAGTATAAAAAGCTGTGGTTAGGAGTGTTCTTCCCCATTTAAAGACATCCTAAAATCATCAGTGACCTTGAGACAGAGAATTTTTTTCCCTTAAACTCTCCAATTTCTCAGCCAATCTTCAATCCTCAGGGTGTGCCCTTTGCCTTCATCCTTATTTCTTGGACAATCTGATCTATTTGCCTTTGGGGCAGATAACCTCAAAATGTTGCCACTCAGTGAAAATTGAATGGATTTGCTTCCGAAAGGGAAAATGCCCAAATAAAAAGAAAGTTTTTTTGAATGTACTGAATAATTATCCCTGCTTCTTTTTTAATTTATCTTTCATTGTTTCATACAGAATTAGAGTATTTCCAGAAGTATTTAATGACTCCATTCTTATTCTTGAATGATTTTACCTCTAAGTCTGTAACTTCTATACCTCTGAAAACAATTGGACCCAGGACTACCAGCTGCTTGGAGGCTGCTTTAGTCTGTGTGTCTCACCACCAAATAGTTTTGAAAGATCACTGCCAGACCCACAAGAGATAAGGGAGAGCTTGAAATTTCTATTTCATAGTAGTATTCTTTATAGTACTTCCCTCAGTGGCAGACTTTCAGCAATGTTTAAAGAAAAAGGTAATTAAGACATTACATCAATCAAAGAAACTAATCAGAACAAAATGCTGATTTCTGGCTCCTGTTCTGTTTTTCTTTGGATGGAGAGTAGTTGCTGATATATGTGCTGGACTTCTAATCCTTTAATGGGGGCATAGGCTTTTGAAGACTGACTCCATCTCAGAGGTGCTATTACCAAATATATGCTTCTAATTTAACTTCTCATGCTGCATTACAGTAGCCTGAAGCAATTTTAGGTGTTGGGTTTGTGAGAAAAGCCCAATGTTGATGTTTATCAGATGACCTTTTAAAGGGTAATGTGGGGGTTATCCACTAGCATGATTAAGACCATATGTAGGTGACTTTTCCCAGGCATTTCTTCCTGCTTTTCAAAATCCCATCTATTTTTACCCAAATTCAGCCAGGTACCTTTAATCTCTGTTATGTTCATGGGCATGACAAAATGAGACTGAAGTTAAGCATTTGCTCCTTTGGAGTAATTTCTATTAAAAAATTCAGGAAAACTTTCATGCATGAATATCTAGTGTCAACATAAAGCTATTGTAGATAAACTCCAACTTTCTTTTCATTTTGGCCCTTTCAGATATTTACAGCAGTTTTCCTTACCCTCCTCTGCTGCATTGTCCCTTTTTACAAAGACTTCTTGAAATACTGTGGAGAAGTGACTTTTCTCTGTGAGATTCAGCTTTTAGTGACCTTGCAGGGATGTCCTGCTATGAAGCTGCTGAGAGACATGGATTTAAAGAACTCATTATCTGTGTCACAGACAAGGACAGAGGACAAATCTCTTTTGATGTTGTGCCTGTGAGAATATAATTTTTGTCATTATGGAAGCTCAGTATTTTCCTCATGGCTCATTTGTCTTGGCAGAGACCAGTTGCTAATGTTTCCTGCAAGTCTCTGAAAATATATTATTAACACATACTGTGTTTTGTTCTTTTTTTTAGCTTTTTATAGATTGAAAATCTTTCTGTTAGTGGGTCTCAGCACCATCAGCTGGCAATGTGTAAAGAGATGGCATGGTGGGATTCACTGCAAAGCAGAGGTGGAGATAAAAAGGTGAATATGATGCTTAGATGTGAGCCAGGGAAGTGGGTGATGAGGTAGGAATTCACAGGAACTATGAACCCTTTTAGGGGAGGAAACAGGGCAAGCACTTTATGAAGACTTCAGGTTTAAAAACTGCACTTAAAAGGACTTTTTCAATGGATTGGGACTTTTGTTCGTGTAAGTAGTTTTTATGACTCAGTGGTGTTTTGAGGTAAGATTACAGCCTGGATTGTCTAAAATAAATGCATCTTGGAGCAGTTCAGTATTGAGAAGCTGGTGATATTTTAAGTTTTTCTGCCCCAGATTTGTAACTTATTATTAGAAAGTATTAATTGCTCCTCTGCCACCAACCATCCTAGTGTTAAGACATGCTTAGGAGATACAGGTGAGAAAAAAACTCAAGAATCAAAATTATGTATGTCTTGCCTTCAGAAGAAAAATAGGGCAGAGGTATGTGTGATATTGCAAAAGGTACTAATAACAGAGAAAAAACATTGGTTTCTGCTGATGTGTTAAAGGTTTTTTTCCCTAAGTATAAGATACTTATTAAACTTAGTTTATGTGAAGGTAAACTGCAGTCAAACTCAAATTCTTGTGCTTAATTATGACTTGACACAGTGAAAAGTTGGGACTGTGACATAAGAGCAAGGGAAGCCTATCACTCAATTCCATTAGAAATGCTCTGACTTAGTGCTATGTTTACAGCAGAGAGTGGAATCCTGGTTTCCCCAGGGGTGGGATGGTTGTATCCCACAATTAGGGGCCATTTCATGACCACCTTCCATCACATCACAGCTCCTGTGGCAGCTGATCCTGTGAGCCCTGCCCGTGGGAAAGAACAAAACCCAGCTTCCCCATCTCTCTTCCCGTGGGGGACAAAGCCAGTGGTGCTGGTGGCACGTCCTGCAGGCTGAGCACTGCACAGGAGCTGTCACCTCGCATGGCCAACACGCACTCATGCTGAGCCACAGGAGTGGGCTTGGGAGACAGAGCTCCTCCCTGGCTTGCCCTGCAAAGGCAGAGAGCTGCCCCGCCAAATTCAGGGGCAGAACTCCTGCTGGCTTGGGCAGCACCAGCATTTCACCTGGCTGATGGCTGGCCTCCAAGCCTGAGGACCTAGGGCAGCTCATGGCTTGCCTGTTCCAGAAGCTTTCAGGTTTTAGAAGGGTTTGTGAAGGTTTGCACAGGTTGGGGCTTTGCTGGAGAATACTTACAGATCTCCCCTTAGCCCAAATGTATGATCAAATAGCATGGGAATAGCTTGTCCATAAATTCTGGTAATACCAGCCATGAATATTATCTCACCAGTTATACTTCCCTCCCTGTCTGTGCTCCCCAGTAGCTAGCAAAAGTTATCACCGTAAAATTGAGGGTGTGATTTAACATGGGAATTTGGGCTCCTTAATGTGAAAGAAGGCTTTGAAAAACTCAGTCTTAGCAAAGAGCAGCTAATAATAATGATAACAGTAAAAGAGATAAGCCAATTCATATCTCCCCACCCAAAATATTTATATAATGAATTAGTTAATTGTATTTTATCTTCTGATGGGTGGGTTAGTAGCCTTTGCGACAGACCCGAAGGGGCTCGTGTGCAGCCTGATGCCAAGAATATGTGTTATTTCACATTCTGTTATTTGCTTTGGGTTTAAGGTGTTGAGAGGAAATTCCCCAGCAATCAGCCCTAAGTGATTTTGCAATGAGCAAGTCTTTCAGTGCTTGAACATCACTTAGTAGAGGAGGGAGAAAAGAAAAAAAATCCCTTTATTTACTTTTTGTAATTCAGAAATTTGCCATATATATAGAGAAAAACATTAAAAAAAACCCAAAAAAAAACCCCAAAAAAAACCCAAAACAAAACAAAAAAACCCCCAAAAAACAAAACAACAACAACAAAAAAAAACCAAGCCCAGATATTTGAGTGTACCCAAATTAATTCTGGTGTCACTTCATCTGCCTAATTCAGCTTAAAAATAGCCTGTGGGAAGGAGGACCAGCAGCCTTGAATGTCTGAAGCAATTAGTATCAATTATTTCCCCATGTACCAGTCACAAGTGAAAGCCCTTGCCTGAATGCCTCCATTAGCCAGGTGTCAGAGCTCTCTGTTTTCATTCCAGGCTTTTTTCTGGGAACAGGGTGTGTGTGCGCCAAAAAGCACCACGGAGGAACTGGAGCCTTGGCAAGAGCAGGAGGGTGCCCAGAGCAGCTCTGCAAGAAAAGTGAGTGCTTTCACTCCTCTGTCATCACCAGTCCCTGAGAGCCATCACCACCCACCAACAGTTCCTTGAGATAAGGCCGAGCCAGCTGGGAGAAGAAAGCCTTTGATATCCCCTGCCTTGCTGAGTAAGTATGCCATAACAGTAATACTTTGAACTTTTACGGCACCTTTTCATACCAGGGGTTGAGTGCTCCACAAACATTCATTCCCCAAGCCTCGTACCACCCACTTGAGGAAACCATTTTGTTTTTTTCATTGTACCACTTTCTCAGGCCAGACCTTCCAAAGAGCTCAGCACTCATTTTGCCAGCACTGGAGAAATTATTTGCTTTGTGTTGCCATTTTAGACACCTGTGGCCAATATCAGTAATGTTTACCCAGCTCCTGCCCCAAAATGCTTACAGCTAGACTTCTTCAGGTCTGCAAAAATTGAGTTAAAAAACTTGTGAGCTGCTTTGTCTCCTGCTTATAACCCTCAGAGCTCCCTGATGAGAACTTTTTTGACAAATCAAAATTCCATCAACCCTCCGCCCAGTTTTAGTCAGATCCTTCTGTTGTCTGTAGCCAGCTTTCTTTTTAGCTGATGTAAAACCTTACAAAAAAAGTAGATACATTTGTTTTGTTCATCAGAGGTATTTTCTGTGCTGCTCTTCTGTTTGGAAACAGAGCAAGAACATACTTGTCTCAGACACAGACATACAGGAGATAAATAAAAAGAGAGATGCTACATCCCAGATAGGCATTGTTTTGTGCTTTGCTTCTGCAGGCAGGAGGATTAAACTTTGATTTTCATCTCCTGTCTGCATTCTCAGTGAGAAAATACAGTCAAGGCCAATTTTGTAGTCAATCTATCTCTATGGAAAGCTGATTTCAAAGTGGTGCCAAATGTCAGTGAAGAATCACAGTTAAGGTTTTCACAGTAACAATAACAGAGTCTTCCAGGGAGGATGAGTTAAGAGTGCACTCTGCAGCTCAGAGGAAAATACAGGTGCCTTGCTGTCATTGGTGCAACTTGGGGAGTACCCACATTTTATTTTCTGAAATTACATCACCTGTACAAGCATTCACAGCTTTCATCTCTACCCCTGCCCCTTGTCTGGCCAGAGCATCCAAAGGGTAAAGCCTTTATGTGGGATAAAGCATTTGAATCTTGTTCCAAAGTCAAACAACCCTCTGATGCCTTCAGCTCGCATTTTCCCTGATGCTACATAGATCCCTTTGTCTGTTTAATTCTGGGGCAAGGTAACTATGTTAGCTGGAAATACAGCTATCAGCTTATTCCTTTTCCTAAAGTATGCCAAAGTCTCTGGTCATTTAAATCCCATGAATCTGAGGTAGGTAATACACTTGTTGCAGCGACCCTGATCGCTGAAAATTGAAATGTAAACTTCAGACATAGGGTTGCTTATCCAAGCCAAGTTTCTAATCTTTTTTGAGATTTGCCCATCACAAATCATAAGTGCAAAGTGGAAAAAAGAGGAAATTTGGAGTGGTAGAGCCTAGCTAAAAGCTATCAAATACATCATCTCTTCAAGTAAGGTTGGAATAACATGGAAACAGGATATATAGCCTGATAATCAGTTGAACTTCCTTTAACATGTCTCCCTGTGAAAAGAAAGAGACACTAAAACCTAAATGTGGAAAGAAAACAAAAAGAGAGAGAGATAGGCAGAAGAAGCAGAACTGTTTGAACAGTCTTTGAACTGCTGGAAAGATGTGCCCCCCACATCACTTTCTTAACTTTCCCTGTAATTCAACAGCTGTGTTTCTCACGGCTCACATCTGGAGTGGGCCCACAGAGGTGGCTGGGCATGCAAGAATATCACTGACACTGACTGGGGGGTGCAGGGAAGGTGCTAATCTTTTGCTATGTGTATAAGTATGTAATCACTTAGCAGATAATCTCAGATTCTGTAAAGACAGCCATTCATTTTAAAACAAAGATGACTGCTGCTGGGAAACTGTGATCAGTTTATAATTCAGCTTTTTTAGCTCTCAAAAAGTCCTCATCATTAAGGTGAAAGATACCAGATTTGTGTAAATCAGAATAGCACCAACTTCCTTTCAACTTCATCAGTGACATCTGACTGAGCTTCTCTGTCACTGCCACCACAGGGTGACTGTCCTCCCTCTGGACAAGCCATGCATCAATAAGGCAGCAGAAGGTGAAATGATTAAAATCAATCTGCCTCTAATTAGTGAGATAAATAGAAGTTCTAGGGAGAGGGATCGATGAGGGGGTGAGAAGATGTGTTAAGAACTGGTTAAAAGAGTGATTGAAGAAGGATGTTAATACTTTTTTGGAATAAGCTTTGCAGGACTTTTGGATAATGGTGTCTCAAGTGAAGAGTGTCACGTACACTCAGAGTATAAACACTGCTCAATAAAATGAGCTCAGGGGAGATGTTTTGTGTGAAGCAGGTGTCTTTATGTTTTTAGAAATTTCAGACAGCTTTCAAGAACAACACATTTTCCTATAATGAGCACAGATGTTTGTAGTTGCACTGGAACTGAGCCACTGAACACACACAAATATTCTGTAGGTATAAGTATGTATTTATGTTTGCCTGTGCTCAGGCACACACAAGCCCACACAAATAGCAGGAGAGCCACTCATACATATTTATTTCCCTTTTTCCTACTAGGTAGCATATTCATTGCTGCATTTGTAGCCCAAATAACTCACAACGAGGAAAAAGTAATTTCCCCATAAGCAGAAATAGAGATGAGGAAATGTTTCACTCTGGATGCAGTGAGAAATGTGGTACTGAAGCAGTTCTGGAACAGGCAGTGTGGACACAAGAGGTCTTTTCCCAGGCCTGACCACCTTGTATTTCTCACAACACAAATACAGCATTGCTGCTTCTGGGACCAGGACCAGTTCATTGCAGTGCAGCACTCCAGAGGGAGGCAAGGCAATTTGCCATGACACCTTTTCCATCTTGCTGCCTCACTCACTGCTGCAGTTGTAGATGGCCAACATTTATGTCTTAGACATTTATCCTGTAAAATAGAGTCTTTTGTATGAAAAGTATTTGGTGCACCAAAACATTTTCCTTAAGTTTAAATTTTCATGTTGTTTGATTTCCAGGAAGCATTCTGAAATTTTAGATTGTTGTTGTTTTTTTGTCACCTTCCTTCTGCTTCACACTCTGTTTTCTGAACACAGTAGGTACTTGCCAATGTTGAAGGATTCAGTGGGAGGATATTTTCTCCTTTTTGTTCCCGCTTATTTTATTATTGTTCCAATTATTCAAGGCTTTACCTATATTCTTAGTGTAGTTCATGAAAAGTTTGGCTAGCAAAGGATCTCAGCTTCGTATCTCACCTCTGCATGAAATAAGTACAAGACAAAAGATTATATTATAATCATCTTTTTTTCTCCTTTACCTGAAGTTTTTAAAATTACTAAATAGATGGAAAAATAGATAAGCATTTCTTGAAATTTTGACATTGAGGTTTTCCATGCAGTCAGTGGCAGATGGAAACTATTACTGGAAAAGAAACAGAAGTGAAAAATTTTACAAATATTTTGGGTAAAGGAATACAATTTGTCTCAATTTGAATTCTGAAATATAAACAACTTGAAAATTAAATTAGTATTTAGAAAACTCCACTTATTGTCTCTGTGCCTTGCTCATGCAAGTTGAAGGCAGGATCTAGATGGGCTCTGGCTGAAAAGCAGGACTTCAAGTTCACAAGACATCTCACATCTCATCTCTTCACACTCAGGTTACATCCCAAAATCAGGCCAAAACTAGGAGGTTTCAAACTCCTGATGATCTGGAATTTCTGAGAACATTTTCTTATGAATGCAGTAGAACATCTGGCTCCTAAAACAAAGCCTGTCTGCTCAGAGCTCCAGATTCCTAGGCCTGCAGCAGTCCTCAAGGAATCAAGATGTACACGTTTTTCTGCTGAGTGTATTTCAGATGTCCCAGTTTATTTTTGGCAGGACTTGTTGCCAGGCTCAGTGTCAGCGTCTGGAAATAGAGATGAGATCCCTCAGCATAGTGAATCTGTATTTTATATCTTGGCTGTTTCAAAAAAAAAACCCCTGGACTAGGTGGAATTTGCACCTCTCTGCTTCAGGTAGCCAAGATTATGTTTAAAGATTGTATCTGAGGTTTTGACTGATTTCAAGGCTCACCCCAAATCCTACATGTGTCTCGTGCTTTTTCTTGTGGGTTCAGCATTTTGTAGTGACCCAAACTAGTTCAGGTCCTTCAGAGGTACTATGTGAAAAGGCATGGGTTCTGCATGTCATTCCAAGAGGTTTATAATATTAAGGAAAAGCTTGTTACAAGAAAGAGGATATACAAGGATGACAAATAATTACTCTCACAGAATATAAATGTGGTGTTTATTCCTATGCAGCGAAGTGGATCAGCTGTTTCACTAGGAAAGGTCAGGTTTTATGTGTGTTTTCCTATGACACCCATGGGGGAAGCTCTTTGAGAGCAGTTCTAGAAAGCTTCTGTTGCATTTCTGAGCATGTGAATGATGGTTATACCACCATGTGTACAAGGTGGTTAGCAGCCACCATCTCCAGGATTTTATAATTTGTGGCTGTTATCAGAAGTTGATGGTTTTGGGCCATCCATGTGAAGATGGGAAAGCCTACCAGGAGTCTGTCTCTCCCTGTGGTTGCACCCAAGCCCCCAAGAGCAGCAGGGCTGTGGGGAGGAGCACAGGGTGGTGGTCACCCTGATTATCCCACTGGGAGCAGGAATGGCGGCAGCGGTTTCGCCGCGGAGCAACACGGGAGGAAACGCAGAACAATCGGCAGGGAAATCCAACCCAAAATAACAAGCTGGCCTTCACAAAAAGGAAAGGTCACTGTTTGAAAGCCACTATTTGAAAGCTGGGAGGGGTTATAAAAGAGTGAGTGGAGGTGACTCAATTCCTCTGAGGTTCCAAAGAATTTCTTTTTTATAAGGAAAACAATGCAGGAGAACAATATGGATACTTGCAGCGCTTTCAAGGCAGTCGATTTTTTTTTTCCCTTATACAAAATAAATTGGAACTGCTTCCATAAACAGGAGGCATTAGCTACAGAAGAAAGCGGGAGCTTTTGTAGAGATTTAAAAATAACCAAAAGTTAAGAAGTGCACTGGAAAAGTGTTCTATTTTCTCAGCATTGCATGGAAAACACGACACAGCCTCAGAGTTTGAGGAGGGTAAAGGCTACGAAAGCAGATTGGGAGACATAATGTGGTAAACTTCAGCTCTGCCAGATTTTGTTTTGGGAGCCAATGTTTGATGATACCTCATGATGGGAATTGGATTGCAGACTTTGACAACTCTTTACCCAAATATCTGAAATGTTTCAAAATGTTTTTCTCCAGCAGACCAACTAATTCCAACAAATTATACCACCATGTACTGTGTCTCAACTCAGTCTGATGCTTAGAGCTGCCTATAACGGAATATTCATGGATTCCAGACAAACATCATGGTTTGCTGTGCTCATGCTGTACCTGGCAAATAAATTTACCACACAAACAAAGCACACTCAACTCCCATAATGCATTAACCTCAACAGCTTTAACTTTTTAAAAGCATTTACTTAACTGGTTTTTTTTTTTCCCAGTTGATAAAGATAAAGCAATGTTGGTGGTGTTACCTGATTCCTGACCTCTCTAATTACACTAGTGCCAGCATATCCTCTGTGGCTGGAGAGAGTTTTTGTACTGGGAAAGCTTATTTTATTTTTTCTAGATGAAAACAAGCTGTCCAGAATGCCCAAGTACACAGCAGTAAAACACTTAAACTTTGGTCAAGAGAATTTGGTGCTTGAAAGTAGGGGTTTTATTTTATTTTACTGTGGGTGAGTCTCCAATGACTTAATAGTCACAAAAATGTCAATATTACAGCCAAAAGGTCTTTATCAGATGTTGAGGGAAAAAATACACTGATATTTCTTTACTGGCTATTTGATAAATGCAAGTTTAATTACTCTCTATTGGTTTCACTTGGCCTAAGTGGCTGTATGTTTCTTTATTTCCTTCTTCCATAAGAAACATAAAATTGCTGATTAAAGGTTGACTCTTAATCTTTTACTATCAGTGTCCAACTTTCCCCTCCCTAGTAGTTGTACATCAGTCTGCACATTTTAGTTTTGCTCTGACTTTTGTCAAACATCTCTGAAGCTCAGAGTTACTAGAAAACACTTTTGGGATAAAAGTTTTGTTGTGTAAAGTTTTTCTGGCAAATTGTAGCTTGCACCAGTGAAAAGCTTGCAGTAACTGGCCATCTAAATCTACTCCAGCAAGCTTTAAGCAGAGAAGGGACAATTGTAACCTGATTTCTTTAGGATAAACCTCATGGAACAAAAGAAATAAAGGGATGCAAAGCCTCTGAAGGGGAGCTGTTAGACTGCACAATCAGCTTAAATCCTGGCCCTGGGTAGAACAGCCCTTCAATTCAAGATACACCCTTTGGTCCCCTCAAATCCACACAGAGGATTCCCCAGGATCCCTCCCTTGGGGCTCCATGGGATGGACACACATCTGCAGCTGGGAAACAGCAGAGGAGCTGCACTGTACAGCTGTTAGCAGAAAATTTGAGAAGAACTGCTCTGGTGAAATGTGAGATTCAAGTTTAGGCATCAGTGGTGATGGTAACACTGCCAGAATGGCTCACTCACTCTCTGCCAGGCTGGTGTGGCCCCAAAGGCTGCCCCTGCTGATGGCAGGGTGTGTGAAGCCTCTGCTGAGCAGACAGTGGTATCACCCCAGAACATCTCCTCACAGGAGGGACAGAGATGGACCAGCCCAGCACATGGAAATAGATCTCTCCAGCTCAACACTCAGGTAAGTGACCAGAGAGTGTGCTCAACATGAACCAGGTGACCTTCAGATCTCCAGGGCTAATGATTCTAGCACCTTCAGAGCCACAGTATTGCTCAGATTTTTTTCCCCCAGGCTTTTAATCACCTTTCAAACAGACAGATACTCCCCTTGGAGGCTGCCATGCTCTGTGCACTAGGAAGTCTGGCAGGTGATCCAGTTGGTGGGAGGAGGGCAGCTACAAGCTGGCAGCCAGCAGGAAATCATGAGAGCTTCAGTGGTTTCTGAAGCCTGAGGAATGGGAACATCTGAGCTAAGCAAGAGTTAAGCACAGTCATACAGAGGCCTGGCTGTTATGATTTAAGGTAGCTTAGTGAATATCTGTAAAAGTAGGATATAGAGCACTGTGGAGGAGAAAAAGAGCTCTTTATGTACGACATGACCTGGGGCATCATGCCAGGCTATCCCTTCCAGATTTGGAAGGATTCAGTGTTTTGTATGGCATGATGGAAAGTTTTGAAAAATAAGATTTCCTCTTCAGTGCAGGTTAGATGAGTGACACCTGGCAGCTTGTGCACTGCCACTCTGTTAATCTGTGTGCCTCTCCTTCCCTCCCTGCTCCATGGGCACAGCACGGGAGCAGCAGGGACAGGTGGGTTTGTCCTAGGGGATACAGGAGCTCTCTGTGGATACCTGAGCCTGCAGCCCCAAGCTGCAGTAGGACCCAAGGTCTGCACACACCTGTGTACAGGTACTCTCAGAAACATGGGCTGTCATGACTGAGTCCTCAGGACCTGGCAGTGCCAGCTTGGAGAGCATCAGTAATTTCAAGCCTTTTATTTTGTCTACATTTCCAGTGTTCAGTCAGTCTAATTACTGCTGGGCCTTTGTCCATCATGTTGTGAAATGCTTCAGGGGCTAAAGGAGGAAAAAAGGGGGAAAAAAAAAAGAGATTAAACTGTGGTCTAAACCTCAGGAAGAAGAAGACAACTGTCAGCACAAACTCTTAATAGAAATGGGATAAAGAACACTTGTTTACTAAATTTCCCATCTGTAGCTAGTTCAAAGACCTCTCACAGTCCTTCACATTAGAAAGCAAAGGAACAACAGAAAAGCCGTCAGCCTCACCCATTAAAGGCAGCTGCTTTGTGTGTTGTAATGTGGCAGGCATTCATAGGCTAGCTTTTTTCCTTTTGCACCCACCACTGGCTGAGGAAAGTTCTTTCCAAGGTGATAGTTCCACCCCTGTATTGAAATGTGAGCAAAGAGGAACTTTCTGAATTTGATTTGGGTTTATTCACAGCACTTCTAAAGAGTGGTAACATAAAGATAACACGTTCAGGGAGTGTGCCGTGGGTTACCACAAGTGATAAAGGATTTTAGGACAGCAACAAGGCAGTTTCCCCTTCAACATACTTGTTTTTTTCTGGAAGAATTATGTGAGAACAGAAAAGTTATAATAGCACTGCAGTTTCCTCCACAGAAAATACCGAGAGAGGTGAAACACAGCAGTGGTGCCATTCACCTGCACCACAACTGAGAGCATCAATTGAGTGAGGAGGACTCAGCAGCTCCTCCATTCAGCACACACAATAGTAATGTCAACCAGTATCACCCTTTTCCAGACCACTGGCATGTGCTTGGGGACAGTAGGGGTTGTATTTTTCACAGCCAGGTCTTTGGAGCCACAACACCTGCTCTGGGGTGGCCACTGCTCACTGATCACAGTAAAAACACAATTATTTACAGGCACTCTGCAAAATTCCCACCTTAGATGCTGCTGAAGCACAGCTTTGGCATTCAGGCATCTCCCCTGCAACCTATCCCTTGTGTCGCTTCTGCAGGGGATTCATTATTAATTAATTACTTCCAAATTTTTAATTTCCAAATAATATCAGTTGACTATTACAGACTCTTCAGTGCTCCCCAAGCTTCATATCACACCTAAATGCTCATTTTCACTGCCTGAAGATTCTATGAATGTGGCTGGTACTTCAGCTTAAGGGAAAAGCTACACATAGATTGAATTTTGGAGAAAAAGATTAGAACGCTCAGCTGTAAATTTATCTTGTGTTATGTCTTCTGGATACATTCATATTGCAATTTGAAAATGGCAAAACAATGTTGGTATTTATTAAAATCAATAGTGCCCTCAAAATTTTGATGGAAAAACAATATTTCAGGAGTGATGAATATTCAAAATAACTCCCACATCTTCCCCAGGGCCTGGGCAGAGAGAGGTGGACTGTGGTTGTGGAGTTCCCCGACCCTTCCATGGATATTGGCGTCTGCAGCACCTGGAATCCACTGCACAGCTCCTTCCTCCAGAGGCCAAAGCTGAGCCTACAATTTCAAGCAGCATAATCACCTTTCCAAGGCAATAACAGTCACTTCCCAAAAGCAGCTGGTTAAGATGGCTCAGAAGCAATGACAAGAATGTGGTGAAAAATGTGGTCCATCAATCCAGTTTCTGGACATGGTAGGGAAGAGATACCTTTTGATAAAACATCAAACACTGTCTGTTTTATTCTTTGTGCTTGTCTGTGCTTCCACTATGATCACCCCTTAAATTATTATTTTGCAAAAAGATATCTAGGAAAGAAATTATGCTTATTCAGGAAGAGCCATAATTTTCATCTGTTTAAAATGTACCAGGTATGTTTTAAACCTTGCAAACACATCGAGAGCTCCAGAGTTTGTAGTGCAGTTTTCTGCAGCACTGATTTATTCTATTTTACAATAATTATGCCCTGGGCTACCAGGTAGGCTCAATACCAGGAGTGGGAGAAGCAGACCTGAAAGATGCTTTGGATACAGCCCAGACAGGTTTTATGCAGCCTGCCAAGTCTGGCCTTGCACTACAAACCGGTCTGCTATTGCCATCTGCTGGGAACATCCCTAATGGCTATTTCCAAACTGGGGAGGAGTATCTGCTCCTGTCACAGAAATATTGAGGGCTTTTCATGCTTTTTAAGGCAGGCTTTTTCCTCCCTAGGTCTGTGTGATCTGCCCGAGAACAATATGTGTACCAGGCTGTAACCACTTTCTGCATGGTGAAACACCTTCAACCAAGGTCAATGTAAGAGCAAAACAATTCTTCCAACAAAAGCCTGCTACTAGAGAGGCAAAAAATTATCCTTCCAAAGGGATTAATCCTTCCTCTCCTGTTTCATCGCACCACAGAATGGGTTGGAAGGGACCATAAAAACGACCTAATTTCAACACCCTGTCCTGGGCAAGGACACCTTCCCCTCAGCCAGGTTGCTTTGCTGTGCCTCTGTCACCTGAGCTGAGCAATCCCCATTCCACACATGTTCACACAGAGACCATACAAACTTTGACACAACGAAAAGTCCTAAAGATCTTGTTCATCCAAATACAACGAATCTAGACTTTATTTCTTTCTACACTGTTTGCACTTACTTTTTCTCAAACTGTCACACACATAGAAATATTTCTGCAGCTTACTCCTATGGGATTTTCAGGGGTATTGGATATCATTTCCTTTTCCCTCAGATATCTTTTCCTTGTAGCAGGAGTCTTCAAAATCTTTTCGTCCTCTTAAAAGACTCTGTGGCTCATCATTCTGTAGAATGTAAGAGCACATAATATGGTGGGACAAGGTGAAATCCCTTCTCGCTTGCGAGCAGCCTTAAGGCATACAGGCTGCTGTGTGCCACAGGCATTCTTAGCTCCGTGTCATCAGGCCCCAGTCTAATCTGCGAGCTGTAATTGCCACGGCATTAAATCCTTTGCCGGGGGCTGATCACCCCCAGCCAGCAGGATTACAGGGCCCAGAGCTGGTGCTCACAAAGGCAGGAAGGGTTTAGGAATCCTGGCTGCTGACAGGGCTTTAAATGCCCTGATCAGAGGAGGAGTCAATGGGGTGTGAATCCTCCCCCAGGAGAGCTGAGAAGAGCAAGACCCATGACTGTGCTGTCTCTAAGCTACACTTACACTGCTTAAAAACTGTCCTGCAGTGTGCCCTGGAATTCCAGAACAAGGAATGTTTAGGGCATAAACCCTGGCCAGGGGTGACAGGGGTGACAGGGACTGTTTCAGATAGCACAGGGAATTGGTACCACTTTGCCTTCTGGAGAAGGTGTGGAAATGAGTTATCCCAGACCCAAGGCACCATTGGCTGTGCCCGCTGGCCTCCAGCTGCCTCAGCATGAGGACAGAGACAACCTGCGCTTTTACAAACCTGTTCATTATTTAAAGAACCTATATTAACCTTCACTAGCAGAATTAAACATCTTCAGTTTCACAACTACCATACACAGACCCCAAACATCTACTGTAGCCTGGAGGATTTCTAGCATGGGAGAAGAACGAATCTGTATCCTGCACCATCCATACTCTTACTTGGCATGGAAATTGTAATGATATTATTAAGGCATGTTCTCAGTATGTCTCTCATTGCCTTGCCATTCGTGAAGCCCAAGATTAGCTTGTCCTAGTTTGCTTTCTGATGTGGATGAGCTGAACTGCCAGCTCATGGAAGTTGGTACTCTCTGTGGAGTGACTTATCCTGTAAAATCTCTGTCACAGAAATTCTATTATTATGGATCTGCTCCATAAAGAATGACATGGCCTCATTGTCAGCAATTTTTATTTCTGCAATAGTGTAAAAGTGCTATTTTAATCCTATTTATTATTTTAAAACTTTAACTGATAGCTAAAAAAATGGGTTTTCTTTTCCTTCAATATTATATCTTTGGTGGTATATAGTGTGTTGTTCTATTTTTTCTTTTTGTATTATTTACTATGTGTAATTTGGAGTGAGCATAACTTTAGGGATGGGTGTATTTGTATTTGAGGTAGAATTAATTTCAATAGTTTTGGGTTTTTTTTTAATAGGCTTTTGATATGTATTATTGGGATTTTGTTTTTTTTTTAATGTATGTATAAACATACAGATTTGGTAGGGGCAGCTCAGCTGCTGGAGTTTTGGGTGTTAATTTATTCGATGGCTTTTGTTAGACGCAGTTTTTAATTTTTGAAAGTTTTTTTAAGTAGGGGTTTTAAGTTGGTTTTTAATAATTTATTGCATTGTTTTATTTTGTTTGCAGTTGGTGTATGATAAGGGATATGATCTACTTCTTGAATTTTATGATTTTAGAGTTGATAAGTTTCAATTTATTTCATGTTCGGTGTTTTTTATTATTTTTATTTTTGGGGACATGGACATTAATATGGTGGGTTTTTATAGGAATTTTTGTTAAATCGAGTAGTGATAATTTTTAACATTTTAATAGTTTAGATTTTTTATTTTTATGCTTTTAATTATTTTTTAATTATTTTTATAGATTATTGGTTATTATTTGTGAATTAGCATAAAGGTAGAGCTTTAGGGGCTTTTTTTTAGTAATGTTTAGGATCAGTTGAACAGTTTTGAGTTTAGTGAGTTGGTTTGAATTTTTTTTCTGGGATTTTTTGGTTTTATTAGTAGTTATGTCATTTTAAATGTGTATTGAGTTTTTTAGGGTTTTGAGATACTGGTTTAGGAGGAAGTTTATGATTAGAATGTATTGAGGTTTTCGGCTAGTTATAGTGGATTTCAAAATTTATTTCTATTTAGGATTATTTCAGTTTTTAAATGTTGTGGGTTCTTTGTTCTGTGAGTAATAGTTATATGTGATGGGATTAGTGTGTACTGCATATTAGTGCTGACAAGAATTTCATATTTTTGTCGTTCCAATGTGTTAGCTTAATGAATTTATATGGTTTAATATATAGTTAAAAATATGAATAAATATAATTTTAGAAATAAATATAAAATTATAACGGTAAATATAAACATGGAAAACAAATAAATACATAAAACTATAATATATATTATTGTAACATTTTCATATATATAAAATATAGTATATTATATATACAAAAATATAATAAATAGAGATTTTAAATATAGATTAAAATAAAGTGGGTGTTTTTTGGTTTTTATTAGGTTATAGGCAGGGGCTTTTTATAAATAATATAAATACAAATAATATAAACCTATAAATACAAATATACAAATATATTGTATATAATATATAAAAATATATTTATAAAAATATTAATAAATATAAGTAATAGATATATATAATAAATGTATATATTATAGTGTATATTTATTATATAAATATAATACATAAATATAAATTGTAAATGTGAATATAATTATGAAAAATATACATATTTTTAAAATTCAAATATAACTTAAATAAAAGGGTGTCTTTGGTTTTTATTTGATTAGATGAAGGGTTTTTATTTTAAATAATATAAGTATTATATAAATATAAATCTATATATAGAAATATGTAATAAATTTATAAAGATATATATAAAATATTAATCATTAATAAATATAAGTAATAGGAATAGAAGTAATAGAGAATATAAATAACACTATACAGCAATATACATTATTAGCGTAAATATGAAAAATATAAAAATTATATATATTTAAATATAGTTTAAAAGAAAAAGTTTTTTATTTTGTTTCTCATTGGGTTAGAGGCAGGGTTTTTTTCGTGCGGGATGTTTTGGGGCATTTGGTTCTCATTGGGTTAGAGGCAGGGTTTTTTTCGTGCGGGATGTTTTGGGGCATTTATTTCGGGGGATGTTTTGAAGGGAATCGCGCCCGTTCCTTTTTGCCCCACGGCGCGCGGCAGCCCCGGCTGAGCCGGGCGGCAGCTCAGTGCCGCCGCCTTGTGGCCAGAGGGCGCCACTGCAGGCGGCCCCGGCAGGCTGCGGCACGGGCGGCGCTCAGCACCGCCAGCTTGGGAGGGGCCCGTGCCCCCGCCCGGCCGGGCGGGGCGTCCCCTCCGTCCCCTCTCCTCTGTCCCGTTCCCTCTGTCCCCTCTCCTCTGTCCCGTTCCCTCTCCCGTCCCGTCCCTTCTCTCCTGTCCCGTCCCGTCCCCTCTGTCCCGTCCCCTCTCCTCTGTCCCGTTCCCTCTGTCCCCTCTCCTCTGTCCCGTCCCCTCCGTCCCCTCTCCTCTGTCCCGTTCCCTCTCCCGTCCCGTCCCCTCTGTCCCGTGCCCTCTCCTCTGTCCCCTCTCCTCTGTCCCGTTCCCTCTCCTGTCCCGTGCCCTCTCTCCTGTCCCGTCCCCTCTCCTCTGTCCCCTCCCCTCTGTCCTCTCCCCTCTGTCCCCTCCCCTCTGTCCCATCCCTTCCCCTCTGTCCCTTCCCCTCTGTCCCCTCCCCTCTGTCCTCTCCCCTCTGTCCCCTCCCCTCTGTCCCATCCCTTCCCCTCTGTCCCTTCCCCTCTGTCCCCTCCCCTCTGTCCCATCCCTTCCCCTCTGTCCCTTCCCCTCTGTCCCTTCCCCTCTGTCCCATCCCTTCCCCTCTGTCCCTTCCCCTCTGTCCCCTCCCCTCTGTCCTCTCCCCTCTGTCCCCTCCCCTCTGTCCCATCCCTTCCCCTCTGTCCCTTCCCCTCTGTCCCCTCCCCTCTGTCCCATCCCTTCCCCTCTGTCCCTTCCCCTCTGTCCCCTCCCCTCTGTCCCATCCCTTCCCCTCTGTCCCTTCCCCTCTGTCCCTTCCCCTCTGTCCCATCCCTTCCCCTCTGTCCCTTCCCCTCTGTCCCCTCCCCTCTGTCCCTTCCCCTCTGTCCCCTCCCCTCTGTCCCATCCCTTCCCCTCTGTCCCTTCCCCTCTGTCCCCTCCCCTCTGTCCCCTCCCCTCTGTCCCGTCCAGTCCTGTCCCACCGCCTCCCTGCCATACAACTGTAAATAAACAAAACAAATACAGAAATACTGGAAGTGGCAATATAAAATGTGGATATAGCATTCAAATTAAAAAATATAGATTAATAGAGCATGCAACATAATATTGCATATTACTAGAATATACTATAATGTTTAATATCCATGTTCAGTTTCTGTAAATTATAGAAATATAGATTATAAATAGAAACATGAACGATGTAAAAATAGAAGTATAGACATATATACGAAATGTATACAGATAGGGAAAAAATAAAATATAAAGAAATACAAAATAATAGAATTAGATACAATTCATAACACAAATAATACTGTATATATTTTATAATGTAATATATTATGTGTAATATATAATAGATCTATAAATATAGTACATCAATAAATTATAAGCTTATATAAAACAAATTATAAATGTAAACGTGAATATAAATATGAAAACTAGAAAAATTTTAAACTATGATTAAAAATAAAGACTTTTTCAGTTTTATAATTGGTTTTAGGTAGTGTTTTTATTATAAAATTATAATTAATATAAACATAGAAATCTAAATATAGAATTATATAATAAATAAATACATATATAAATATTAAATAGAAGTAAATATAAGTATTAGAGGTAGATATAATATATAATAGAAAAAATACAGTATATACATTATTATATTGTGATATATGTTATATGTATAACATAATGTAAATATAATGCTGTAAATATAATACATCAATAGAAACTATAGATGTAAATGTGAATATAAATAAAAAATATAAATATAAAATATTTAAATATAATTTAAATAACAGGGAGGGTTTTTTGGTTTTTTTTTTACTTCGAAGGGCAGGGTTTATACTGCAAATAATAGAAAGAAATTAACGATTAAAAATATAAATCTAAATATAGAACTGTATCATAAATATATAAAGATATACATAAAATTATAGAAATAATTGTCTTAGAAATCGTCAAAATTATAAATAATACTGTATCTATAATATCACATTATTATATAAATGAAATACATCAGTATAAAAGACAAATATAAATGTGAATATAATTATGAAAAATATAAATATAAAAATATTTAAATATTGTTTTAAAGAAAGTGGGTTTTTGTTCTTATTTGGTTAAAGGTGGGGTTCTTTAAAATAACATAAGTATTTAAGGAATATAAAATATAAATCTAAAATATGTATAATAAATATATAGATATATATAAAAGTATAAAATATAAATATAAGTAATAGGAAGAGATGTAATATAGAATAAAAATAACATTATACATCAATATACATTATATTGTAAATGTGAATACGAAAAACATAAAAATAAAAAATAGCTCCTAGTTTAAAAGAAGGGGGGGTTTGGTTTTATTTGGTCAGAGCAGGGTTTTTTTTTTTTTAGTTTTCGTGCGGGGGTTTTGGGCCATTGAGTTCTGAGGATTTTCCAAGGGGAAAATCGCTCCTGCTCTTTCCTGCCTCCCTTCCCTCGGCCGAGCGGCGGTGCTGCCTCCTCGTGGACAGAGCTGGTACTGCAGCCCCCAGCCCTCACCCTACAATTCCATTGGCACTGCAGGCTTGGGCTGCAGGCTGACTGCTCCCCATGGACGCTAGTGCTTGCATTTGATAGGAATGGAAACTGAGAAGCCCAGAACAAGCTGTGGTAAGCCCTGAGCTGGCGCAGGGTTTTGTGCTCTTAGGAGCAGGTATTCTTTGGAACTGTCTGAATGTCTAAAGGTAGTATTTTTCTTTGTGGCTTCTCATACAAAACAGAGCATGAGTGGATACTCAGATTTCTTGGGAAAGGGCTGTGTGACAAACATTGCTATGAGTTTTATGACTATCAGAGGATTTTCTGGGTCATTCTTTACTTTTTCAACAGTCCTTTGTGTGACGAGGGCTCCCAGGTAAGAATTTAAAAAGAAAGTACCAAAAAAACCCAAACCACAGAAGCTTTCATGGCTTCAAGATCTCAAGTACAAAACAGAAAGGAACAGCTGACTCTGTCTTGGTCCTCTTGAAAATCTGTTCCATGTTGGTTTTGTGTAGGTGTGGAGGGGGAAATAATTACTTGTGTCTAAACCAATCCCATCCTTATCCCCTGAAACTGGAACAGGTTCCTGCCATCATGGAGCCTCATGTGGGTGCCGTAGTTTTGCTCCTTTTCTTTTTTGGGAGTCTCTATTCCCCAGCCAGCACATTTGTTACCTGTACAGTGCTTCAGCAGGAGGGAAACTCACGTGCCAGGAGCTCTCAGGTTTGGGAGCATCCATCCTGAGTATTTCAGGTATCAAAACCTTGGACAAAAAGATAAAATTGTCTTGCTACCTGAATACTTATTGTAAGAGCAGCACCTGTGGTATGAAGCTTTGAAGGGAGAATGTCTTTCCTTCTCTGGAGCTGCTCAGAACTGGTGGTGCTCATTTTACCTTGAAGTTGATCAGATACCAGCCAAATTGCTAATTTTAAATTAGAAAATTAGATCCTGACTGTAAAAGAACAAGTTTCATTTTTTGTTTCAAGAGTTGTATTCTGGAGATATTACAAAGTGCTGCCCGTGCCACCAGAGCTGCCTATGAGCTGACAGAGGATGACAGCCTCCTCATATGGGTCCTGCACAGCTTAGAGAAAAGGTAACCAGAGAAGTACAAGAGAAATAGGAACAATTTTTCTGTCCACAGTAGAAGAATTATGTGGCTGAAGATGAAAGCAAGGGTGACAGACAGGGTGACAGAGGCACCAAGGGCTGCCCTGGCAGAACTTGCTGAACTCTGAGGCCTCCCTTGTGTTTTTGAAACCAGAATCAAGAAGATTTCAGGTTGTGGTAGGAGGGATGATGGTGGGGGGGGCTTTGTGATTTTGAATTTAAAATCACTTCCTTGAAAAACTGAAAAAGCAAAATGGCACCTTGTGCTGGTGTCTTGTACCTTTTACATTTCAAGCACCCTCAATTCCCATCCTGGCACGGGAGGTGGCACAGTAATGGATTTGACTTGTCTAGAACATTCCTTCTCCCCTTGCCTCTCCCTCATAAAAAATCTCTTCTGCCTACATAGAGTGCCCTTTTGGTTCAGGCAAGCGCACCAAAAGTCCACTAGAATATGGTCCCCTGTAGGAGATGGACCACCTGCTGGTGAGGATCTGCCTTTCAAATGTGGTTTTCTTTTTGTTTTGTTTTGGTTTGGTTTTTGATTTGTTTTTCAGGTTTCTGGAGAACAGGGTGATAAATTATTTCCTTACTGCATACTCACTGGCTAATAAATTTAGGAGACAAGAAAGAAAACAAGAATCAGTCCCAGGAGAACAGGAAACTTCTTCCTATTCAGCTTGTAAATGAATTTCTCTGTGTTTTGATCATGTTAATAAAGCATATTCAGTAAGTCCTTTGTTTTGTTTTTTGTTTTAGTTGGTTTGCATTTCACCCGCTGTCCAGTTTGATCTTTATTAAGACCAGGAGGATTTCTTTATCTCTGCTAGATGGATGGCTTTTTTCACCTTCAGTTTCTGTGTTGAGTAGTGAACTTGGATGAGATTTCTTTGACTGGAAGATTTAGGTGTTTAAATAAATGGGGAATAAAGTAAAATGTGATGCACAGTTGCTGTCAAGTCCTTTGTCCTTAATTCCTGGCCATTCTGACAGTAGGGATTAAGAACTGTAGTGACGAATTCGCATGCATGGCACTTGTGTTTTCCTTTACCAGGACTAATGGAGGTCTGGCCAAACTGAGTGAGTTGTTCAGCACCCTCAGCTCTGTGCTGCAGTTCCGTGCTGTTGTTGTGGAGGCTTTTAGGGGGATGAGGCGTTTCAGGGTCAACAACAGCGTCCTCCAGCAGGGAGCTGCTGCTGCTGCACAAGTGGAGCCTTGTCAGCAAAGAGCTGCAGCTGCAGGAGGACCTGCAGGCCCTGGCTCAGAAGGACCGAAGCACAGAATTGCTCAGTAAGTGCTGAAATACTTCAAGGAAGGTCTGTTTTGTTGTAGCTGTTACAGACCAGTAGTTCAAATGAGGCAAACTTCTCTGGAAGTAGTGCTAACACTTGTCTGACTGATGTACCTTGAGGGAGGAGGAAAGGAAATGGAAGGGCATTTTTCAGATCTTCCTTGTGGTGATTTTGAACCTTGACACAGTTTGGAAACTTCGGAGAAGCACAGTTTATGAAGGAAAAGAGCTTTAAAATTAAAGTTAGTGGCAAATCTTGAGTCAGGCTTTGAAAAAGGGTATTCTTTAATGAAATTTTTTAAAAAAAAGCAGTGCCTGGAGGCTTTGTGCTCAAACGTGTGAATCATTCTGAATGTGGATGGGGATCTGAAAGTGATGTGTAAGTAAAAACAATAAATAAATAAAGCAAGCAAAAGGTAATAGTTGGCATCTTGTCACCAGTTTTGAAGAAAGGAGAAAAAAACAGGACTTGTGTGACTAGTTATCCCTGTGAACAAAAAGTGCAAGGAACTTGAGAGTGGGAGGTCTTAAAACAATGCTGGTTTCCTGCAGCAGCAGCTGCTTTAAGTGCACATTAAAGCTTCTGTAGGTTTGTTTAAATGTTCTGTATCAGTTAAGAAATCATGTATTTAAGGGATTCTGTAAAAGCTTTAGCTTTTCTACAGTTTTTCCACCCTTTAAAACTCCTCAGAAAGACGTGAAGAAGGTCTGTGGAGTGATGCCTGTAGCTTAGTGCATGTGTGGGTTGTGTTGCTCCAGGCTTCAGGAGCTTCTCTAGTGCCCAGGCTGGGTGATCCAGTTTGGAACAGGGTTCCCTGAGAGCTCCTGGAGCCCCCTTGAACAGTGCAGGCTCCATCAGGCTGCTAAACGAGGCTGCTACTTGCCATTGTAATGACTGAATCAACACAGGAGAGCACCTTGCTTGCACAATTTTGTTCCAGGAAAATCCTTTGGAGTATCTGATGTTTGTTTTCGTGGTGGTTATCTTCTAACAGAAAATATTAAAGACAAGAACAAACCTCAAGCCTCACCTCATGTGTATCATCACACTCAGAAAAAGAACGGGCTGGAAGAAGATGATACTGCTGCAGACATGGAAGCGTCTGAGCTGGAGAAATGCAGAGAATTTCTGAATTCCATACTTGCCCATTGGGACTGTGACAAATGGATGTGATTCATGCTGAATAAGTTGTACTTATATCAGTAATTTGGGAAAATAATTGGAAAAGGATATGTGATTATTGTTATGAAGCAGATGGGTGTCTTCAAGAATACATGTGGAAAGTCAGATGCAGGAGTTGGATTAGGCCTTAGAAATTGAGAAAGTCAGGAACTGACTCCCAAACCAAAACTGGCATCAACTGAAGCTAAAAGACAACTCCCAGAGCAGGATTGTCTTTGAATATGAATATAATTGGGACCATTTCAGATAGGGAACCTAAAGTAGTAGAATTATCTATGAAATAATAAGGCTCAATTGGAACATAATGAATCAAGCTCAATGTGCATGCACAACCTGCCAGATCATTCAGAGGACAACGAGGAAGACCTTCGGCCTTCCTCCAAGAAGACCCCCAAAGAGACCAGAAGACCCCTTAGCATCAATGGGAGCATGTGCTGTGCAGTAGATTCAAAAATCAAAAATAGGAGGAACTATAGATGAATATGTATTGGCATACAGTATAAAAGTTGTGCTTGGATTCTTTTGACCTTTGTACGGGTGGCAGGGTGGAAAGCCTTCCCTGTACCCCGACTGGTTTCGCTTACGCTTCATCTGAACCATTGCCAAATAACTCTTTGTAACCACTTCATTATATTTGATTGTACCCCGATTAAAAATTGCTGCTAAATTTCAATCTTGTGATGTATGAAATTGAACATATGGGACCCCATTCATAACAGGACCCTGTTTTCCCAGCACCACCCTCCACAGAGGGAGGGGAGACCTTCAGAGCCAGTGAACCTGGGGCTGAGGCAGTGGCTGTCACCTGTGCATCCACTCACGCAGTCGCTGAGTGGCTGGTGAGGTCCCTGGCTGGGGGGAGTTCCCTCGAGGAGCAGAATGTGTCACCAGCACTGAGGTGGCTGCGGAACCGCGTCTTACCACACCTGGCGGCCATGCGGGAGATGCTCAGGGATGAGGCACTGAGGAACAGCCTCTTCAAGCTTTACACCCGGCTCTGCCAGCCCAGCAGCACCTCAGCTGGGCTCTCCAGGCAGCTCGGTGGGCTGAGTTCCATCATGATCCAGCTCATGGAGGAGCAGAGCCTGTCCAGCACCTTCCACGAGCTTGTGAAGTCTCTGTGCCTATCAACAACAGTGGAAGAGGATGCAGACAAAACAGGTGACTTGTCCTGTTCTTATCACTTGTGTTACAAGGCAGTGGTGAGAGAAACTAGGAAATTGCATGGCTTTTTAAATCCATTCAATCAGCTCTCCCATATCCAGACAGGTTCATGGCTTTCCAAAGCAGAAGCTGTGTCTTTGGTAGGATGGGGGCAGGGGTGGGCAGCACAGAGCGTGGTCACACTGTGAGGTTTTCTGACACTACAACAGTCCCACTCCCTCTAAGAAACTTCCCTTTCAGAGACCAAAACTGAACAAAAGGAATAAAAGAAATATAAGTCCAAGAGGAAGAATAGTCTGAAAAATAACCAGCTCCACTTGGGCCTGGATGCTGATCCCTATTGCTGGTCAGTGAGAGCATCTGACAGGTCAGATTTCCAACTGCTTTATCTAACAGGAAACTGGTTAGTTTTTCTTGTGAGTAGGATTGTTGGCTTTGCATGGGGAAACCCACTCCAGATTTTCCAGCTAGGAAAAGAGTTACAGAACTAATTTTAAAATATATTCCTGGAGGTACCAAGCAGCTTGGCTTGGTAATACTGTGGGGAAATGGAAGAATATCTTGTTCTGATTTTTCTCTCATCTTTCTTCCACGGCTGTTTCTGTATCCATGACTTCCCTTCATGTCAGGGACATGTGGCTTAGAGCACAGGAGCTGGATTTGTCACTTAGCCATGTCAGGTTGGTGCAGGTTACAAATTACAGGGTGACTTGGAAACTCAGAAACAAAGGGAAAAAACTGTTATGTCTCTTAGCAAAAAAAACTTGGCTGTATCAGGACATTAATTTAGGGAACTAATACTTCATCTTTAATGTTCTTTTGTGCTTCGTTCTCATCACTGTGAGCTATGAAAGCCTCCTGAGCTCATCTCATATAGACCTACCTTGCTTGGTCCAAAAACCAGTATTTTATTATTGTGTGTAAACTCAGGAGGAAGATTTTATTCAGCATCTCTCCGTGGGACATCAAAGCTCCAATTTCCTTTTTCTTGAACTGAGTTTGAGAGACAATATTACTTATGTAATTTTTATTACAGACATTTTTATAATTTTGAAGAACCAGAAAGACTGTTTGTACATGTGTGTGCCCTTAATATCCGTCCTCTCTCTAATACAGGACAGGAAAAGCCAGAGCCAGCGGCAATTCCAGCGGTGCCACAGCCGGTACCGGGAGAGCCCGGCGGGGGTGGCACCGCGGCGGGCCGGGCAGGGGCAGCGGAACACGGACGGCACGGCACGGGCGTGGAGAGGGTTGGGAGGGAGAAGGGGCCAAAGAGCGAGCAGAAAGTCGAGGGGAAAACTGATCGAGAGAGGCGCTGTGGATGCTGCTGCATCTGCGAACCCAACAGAGGAGCTGCCGCGCACCCCGCGGAACGAAAGAAATAAAGAAATAAATACCTGTGAAAGAAATAACCGAATAAATCAATACAGAAATGAATAAAAGTGTTGACTTGTGTCTGTCTTCTTCTTTGGGTGAGATGATGCATTTCCCTGGAAGAATTCCCTGTCCTGATGTTGTGCCAGAGTGGACTGGAGTGGAGCCTTTAATTTTCAGGTAGAAAAGGGAAATCGTGTCAGTAATAAAAGCTCTTTTCATCCTCTGTTGACACAGTTGCAGGCTGCCAAAAGACAGAGTCTGCATTATGGAACTTGGTCCCAAGTTTCTTTTTCTGCCAGAGAATGAGGAGAGGAAGTATTCCAGAATCATGGAGTTATGGCATGGTTTGACTTGGAAGGGACCTGAAAGATCACATCATTGCAACCCCCCTGCTGTGGCTGGGGACCCCTTGCACTAGACCAGCTTGTCTAGAGCTTCATCCAGCCTGGCCTTGAAAACTGTCAGGAATGGGATATCCACACCCTCTCTGGGCAACCTGTTGCACGAGAGTCTTTTTTCTGCATCCCTCATCTAAACCTACTCTCTTTCCACTTGGATCCATTGTCCCTTGTCCTGTCCCTCCCTGCCCTCATACAAAGTCCCTGTCCAGCTTTCTGGTAGGTTGCCACCAGTGGAAGGCCACAGTTTGGGCAAGTCTAAGCCTAAGTCTCTTTTCCAGGCTGAAGAAGCCAAGCTGTGTCAGCTTTTCCTTGCAGGAAAGGTGCTCCAGCCCTCGCATCGTCTTGGTGTCCCTCCTTGGCACCTGCTCCAGCCCATCCATGTTCTTGCCATCTGTGCTGGGGAGCCCCACAGAGCTGGATGAAGCACTGCAGGTGGAATGTCAACGGTGTGGAGGGGCAGAATCACTGTCCTCCACCTTCTGGCTGTGCTGGTTCTGATGCAGCCCAGGATATGGTTGGAAACATCAGACATCTCCTGGGGAATCTTTTTGTAGTTTTGTGGCCCAGCCCCCAGCACAGTTTCAGGCATGTGCCTGTGACAGCAGAGCTTTCAGTTCCTCAAGGAAATCCTTATTTGCAATGCAGGGTGAGAATACACAAAATTTATCTTAAAATTCCGGTGGTTTTTTGGGAATGTTGAAACAGGTGGAATAGACTGTATTTTTTATGACAGTCTTGTATCCTGTGGCCTCATATATTTTTGTGACTTTGCTGAGATTGCATTGTTATAACCACATTGATTTCCACGGAATAATTTCTTAGTTGTATTCCTGTAACTGGGCCAAGAAGGATCAAATGTTGCTTTGAAACCGTCTTTTCATTCAGCTGTAGATTTTCATGCTCTTCTGCATCTAAGTTTTAGACTAATCATACAGATGTACAACCAAAGGCTGCTGAAGGTGTAATGTCCTTCTTGATCATTTTCAGATCTGCATTTCCACAGATTCAGTCTTATTTGCTGCTAAGACTTGCAATTCCCATTTGTTTTGGTGGGAATTCAGAATTTCTGGCCTGGCAAAGTTCCATTCCCTGAAGGCTGTGTTAAGCAGATATAAACATGTACTGAAATTGCTGCATGACTCTAAAGTCCATCTTCTGTCTACAGTATCACTTTGCTTTCACAATCTTGGTAAGATTATAAAATCAGAACTTGGAAAGAGCATAAAATAGTTCTAATTTGGGTCCTTCTTGCATCATCATTATATTTGATCATCATCTCTCTTGCCAGTATAAAGGTTTTTTATGATAGTTAACAGCATGGGTTAGTGTTTTTTTAAAAGCACTGCTGCCTACAGTAAATGGTTTGCAAATGTTATCCTATTAAGTACATGTGCAAATTTGCTGAAGTTCCTTTTGTATAATTTTGCTTACAGAAAGTTTTTTAACATGTCCAACTTTTTTTCCTTTCTCTGCTCTTTAATTTCCACCTCTATCCCTAAGTATCTGCCATGTATTACAGTACTTCTGATAGAATTCACTTTACCTGATTCTAAACTTTAGACAGTTCACTTTCTGTAATACAGAAATATATTAATTCCTTTGAAATACAGGAGAAATACAGAAATTATTTTGAAATAGAGGACAAAGAAGGCCTTAGTCAGGCTAAACCTAGCAATACACAGCTCCAGCAGAGAACACAAGCACCATAAGGAAGATTTCTGGGATTGTTGTCCTAGAAAGAGCAGAATGAAAGCTCATGAGTGCACAGTCCAAGCCTCAGGGATCTCCAGACACATGGATCATGGGAATATCTGGTCATGTAGAGGGAACATGGTTCTATATGTATCTTGCCCTGTTTATATGTTGGACCCGGTTCCCACTATTAAAATATGATCAGGCATGTTTCTCACCCTTTGGATCAGTATTAAAGATTTAATATTAATGTTCAAATATCTTCTGAACATCTGCAAAGGCGTTTAGTACAGCTGTTGTGCAGAGTGACATTTTCTCCATACTGTGTCTCCCACAGAAGAAGTATTTCATAGGGGAAATATTACTGCCTCAAAATTCCCCATTTTCAATTGCAACTCATCTCCATTTGCAATTCCCACAGATCCCCAGGATGGGCTGTTCTGTAAGGCACTCATGGCTGCATGTGCAGCTTTCCTTTCTGTGGCCCTGGGTGAGGAAGGAACTGAAGGGTGCAGGAACTGCCTGAACCATTGCCCTCCTGCAATCTTCTGTAGAGAGGGCAAGAAGAAAAATAAGTGAAAAAATGAGCTTTTCCACCAAGCATTCCTTACAAACAGGCAGAGCCAACAGCATGCAGTAACCAGCAACTTGTAAATGTCCTGCTCCACCAAGAGTCTGCAACTGGGTCTGCAATACTGGGAAGGACACGAAGAGGTTTTGCTGCAATCCGCTCTGCCTGTGACTGCAAACGGATCGTGTCTTTCCCTATCCCGGCTCAGGTGGCAGGAGAACAAACTGCCTCAAGGTAACAAAGGAAAATTACTTTAAACATTTGGCTGCAGCGCTGGATGGTGTTCTGAGGAGAAAGATGGATGATACATTGTCATAATGAGAATATGACAACTACACACACTCCTCAAAAAATGCAACTGGAGCACTGCCAAGCAATCCTGCCAAGCAATCCTGATGACCCCAAGCAAACTGCCAAGGAATCCTGCTTGGCAATTTCAAGTTTTTCTTCTAAATTTTTCCTCACTCCCACGATGGGGCACAATTTTTTTTTTCATGTTATACCACAACATTTTTATGGCTTTCATTTTTGTATGCTAAAAGGTAGACCAGATATTTGAAAACAAAACCTCTCAAAAAAAAACCCCATTGATTAAGATTTTATGAAATATTAAGAATGTAAAAGCACTATCAAAGTATCTTATTCTAATATTGAGGATCTTCCCCAGCAGAAAACAGTTAGGTACAGACAGTGCAATATGTTCTCCATCCTCACACTGGTGAGGGTGTAACTCCCCAAAACAGCTTTCTCTCCACAAGAGACAGGAACTGTGTCTCTGAAAAGGTTTTCTTGAGCTATGGTAAATGTAATTTAAGCAAACTTTTATTAGCAGTGGTAAGGAATTTTCTCTAAGCAAACTTTATACGAAAGGAACTTCAGCAAATATGCACATATACTTAATAGGACAAATCAGTGTAATTTTTTTTATCAGACACCACCATGAATTGGAAAAAAAAAATGCACTACTTAATTTTAAGCAAAATTTTAATTTTCATTCATAGGCTCGTTTGTATTTAAAGGAGCTACTTCAAAATCAAATTCACATAAAGTTCAGCATGTAAATAAGCTGAAGTTATCATTGGTCAAGATCTGTTGCTAAAAGGCAAGGGCTCGGAATGATATTTCAACAACCTTGTGCAACAACAGATAAAACTAGAACACAAAAAACCAAAGCAGCAATAGCATCTCCCAGTGCACAGGATAAGGAGTGAAATTGTGCCCCCACTTCAGTGCGCTGTAAAACACCTAAAACACCTCCTGCAAACTGCTGCAGATTGGAATCCTGACTCCAACACTGACCAGGGCTGGGGGAACTGGAAGAGCAGCTCGTCCCACACTGGAGTTGGCTTCTTCCACCTGAAGATGTGCAGGGAGTTGAATAGCTGCTTTCAAAAACTTACTGAGCACATTCTCATGTGGACATTCCCACCTCCCTGCTGTTGGACTGGCAGGGAATTATACATTGGTGACTCCTTGCAGAATGTGGTTGCCCTAAATGCTGTCAGTCACAGCACTCAGAGGTGCTTCCTTAGTCTGAAGCTGAATCTGAGCTTCAAGCAGGAAAAGGAAACCCAAGTAACTTGACTATGCTGAGAGTGCGTGAAAGTTTAATTAATCAGAAAATCATATTATTTTTGTTGAGGGTGTTTTCATATTAGAGAGGAAATTTGGTCACACCTTTCTTGTAGTTACAAAGAAACAGTGACAGGAAACACTGCTCTGCCAGTGAAAGCTCAGATATATGTCAAAATCCCAAAAAATGCCTGTAATTGAGGCACAGTGAATGAGTGAGAGCCACACTGTGCATGGCAGTGTATCCAAACGACAAAAATCCCAAAGCTTTCCTATGGAAGGAAATAATTTCTGGCACGTGAGGGGTACGTGTCACGCTCAATGGGTTTCTGTAGAGCTTTCCGGCCACCCCAGGGGCTGCAGGTCGCCATGAGAGCGACCTCGGGGGGCGTGCCCTGGGCTGGGCGTGGCTCGGGGTTACTGAGTCTGATTCGGGTTCGTGGGCGTGGGTCGTGTTAGTGGGCGTGATTCGGGTTCGTGGGCGTGGCTCGGGGTTACTGAGTCTGATTCGGGTTCGTGGGCGTGGGTCGTGTTAGTGGGCGTGATTCGGGTTCGTGGGCGTGGCTCGGGGTTACTGAGTCTGATTCGGGTTCGTGGGCGTGGCTCGGGTTCGTGGCCGTGGCTCGGGCTGACTGCGCGGTGCGGGTGGTGGGCGTGGCCCGCGGGTGGAGAGGCGGGGCGCGGTTCGGGTGCGCGGCTGCGGCGGCGGCCGTGGGATCGGGATCGGGATCGGGATCGGTCGGGATCGGGATGAATGAGGCGGAGGGGCTGCGGCAGCGGCGGCCGCTCCGCCCGCAGGTGATCACGGAGGACAGCCCGGCGCAGGAGGCCAAGCAGGGCAGGTGGGTGCCCGGCGGGGCTGCAGGGCCGCGGCCGGGCCCGGGCAGCGGCGGGCCGGGCTCGGAGTGCCGGCAGGGGCTGGAAGGGCTGCGGGCTGCCCCGGGGCTGGAAGGGCTGCGGGCTGCCCCGGGGCTGGGCATGGGGGCGTGGGCCCGGCGGCACCCCCGTGCTGCCGCTCCTCCCGGGGCAGGACGGCGCCCGCTCACCTGGTGTGCCAGCCTGCAGAAGCGGCTGTTCGCAACAACAAAAATCAGTCCTCTCTTCTCCTTTCTACTCTCCTGTTTATCTTTTGCCAGGCAGGAAATAGCACCTACCCCGATGTGGCTTGTACAGGTTTATTGTGGGTGTGATTAAGTCCTGTGTAATTGTGGTCCGTCTGTTTATGTCTTGGTAATAGTTTAAAGAGTAACCTGCAGTTTTTCGACTGATCTACACATGTCTGACCTAATAAACAATCAGTTTGTGGCTAAGTTTAAAAAAAAGATTCTATTTACAATTTTCTGTTTAGGAATTTTACAAAATAATCACTTCACTGTGACTAAAGGCAGTAGCTGTGATAAGGAAGTGGTAGCGTTTGCTTTGCCTTTCATTGCATAAGGTGGCTGATGACTTGTAATACTTTTGTTTGGCATCTATTATAGCTCTTCTGATTTGAGTACTTTGCAGATTCTTATCTTTGCCTTTTGGGGTCATCAGAATGAAAGGCTGATGGCTTGCACACATCCCTGTTTTTGGAGGAGAGCATCAGCATCTCTGAGCTTGAGAGACTGTCTCTCCTGCCTTCAGCCTCTCTTGGTGCTCAAATCAGTTGAATTTTTAGGGCTCTATCACTGACCCTCAGTATTCACAGGGGCTGCTCTGTATGAAAACAGTGAAGGAAATTCCTGAACCTGACCTTTTTCTGGCTGGTAGCCATGGCAGAAACTCCTGAGGACAGATGTTTTTCTCTCCAGCCTAGCAGCTCTTCTGCCAAGGGGGTGGGTGAGGCAGCCTGGCCTCCTGGCTGGTGTGATCCATAGTAGCATCTTGCCAGCTTCCTGTTGTCTTCAAGAGCTGGTTTAATGGCTTGGCTTTTTAGTTCGTAGTAACAACTAAATTGATGTAATTATAGCTGGAGTCCTGGTAAGTTGCTTTATTGAGATTTGTGGCTGCAGGCCATGTAGGAATAATCACAGAGACACAATTGACTAAGGTTTTCTGTTTTGCTATTGGTGAACCTTTGCCTCAGTGATTCTCTCCAGCGACTGACAGTTGTCACTATTCAATATTTTGTCAATTGAGAAGTATTCTGAGTAGGTGACTTTTTAGTTTATCTTTGTTTTGTAAAGCTTTTGGGTGTTATTTAAATTCTTGTGGTTTCAGCAGTGTCTAAACTAGGTCTTGCAGTTTGCAGGCTTAAAGTGTGAGTTTGCTTGTTGTCTTATTCTTCCTGCCTTTTTCCTTTATTGTCAGTTCCTTGCAAGTTTGCTTGAGGGTCAGAAATGTGGCCCTTACTTAAGTCATGCTTTTAAGAGCTTTAATTAGGTTGGCTTTGGCAGATGAGTTCCCATTCTGCTCCTGTTCATTCCCAGTTCCTTTTGTGAGTTGTTCTCAGCTATCCCAGAGGTTCTCAGGTGTCTGTTGACAGTACTTTTATATTGTTGAGCTTTCATCTCTTGAAGAACAGTGGACAGACAAGGCCAAAGGCTGAAGTCTTTTTGAAAACTTTGGGATTGCCTTTTATCCATACACTGTGCTGTCGATTCCAGATCCAAGGGGACACGGACTGGGAGGTTTTTGCTTCCTCAAGACATCTACTGTTCAAGCAGGAAGCGCTTAAATCTTGCCTAAATCCTGATGCCTTGTTCTGTCCTTGCTGTTCTCGCTGATAATCCCAAAGGTTACCTTGCTGCTGATATCAGTACCACAAGTACATGTATGTTTCTGCCCAGTTGGGATATTTGTGCTCTGGCAGTGGTCCATATTTCCAACTGTCTGGATGATTGACTAATGAAGGACAGAACAGTGGAAGTGGTCCAGGGCTTAGTGCAGAACCACCAGGCACTGTTTGTCTTTATTTAATTGATTCTGTAAGGAGACTGTATGGCTGGGCCAATCAATGGTTCAGAACTGCTAAAATTAAACATGCGGCTTTTCCAGTTGCAGGCTAGGATTTGTTGGGCTTGGCTCTCTGCTTTTCTCTGTAAATGACTGATTGGTTCCTCTAAAACTTGTAGAGACCAAAAGATGGTTTTCTTCCATGGAAGAAATTTTTACTTATTTTATTGTGTGCTTTAATAGGTAAAGAGAAAATAATGTATTTTATGCTCTGGGGTTTGAGTTTCAAACCAATGCTCAGTAAGTTAAGCAGCCATTCATTTTGCTTCCTCTGTGTTTGTTGTTTTAGTGGAAGTTTTTATTTAAACTCATGCTGGATAGAAAGCATTGCCAAAACTAAAGATCAAGTTAAAAGAATCCAAACCAAACCCCAACTAAAAAAGAAAAAAAAAAAACTGTTTCTCAGGTGGTTTGTTTTAGCTTTTTTTTTATTTGTTTTTATTTTAGTCAGCTGTAACTTGTAACATGAATGAAACCTTTACATAAAAATGTTCAGCCTTTTATGCCAGTATCCTGAGACCTTACTCTTATTCTAATGTGTTCAAAATGGACATTGAAGGTGAGGATGGTGGTTGTGCAAAAGTGTTACTGTCAGCGTTCAGAAACACATAATCACGGGATATGATTATATGCAGGTGCTTTTATTGAGAGCTCTGGGAATCAGGGGTCCAGACCCAAATCTGACTCCGACATGGCTTTCGAGCTGAACGTATTTTATATTCCATTGTTACATAACTCACATATTAATTATTAAACTTATGTTGTTCTATTTGTATACATTGACATGAGTTTCTCGTGATCTTTTTTAGGTCACTGACCACAGTTTCTCATGATTATTCTTATGATTAAACAATAATTATATTTAATGACTAAACAATCATCACATCTAACAATTATATCAATTATGATGTACTAGCTACACAGTGCAGTTCTAGCAAGTATGAGTTCTCCATGTGCTTAGGGTGTTTATTTTTCCAGGGCCTACTAAGCTTATTTTTCCTTTTAACCCTTAATCCCCATGATTTCAAAACCCTTTTACTGTCATTACTGTTTCCTTTTCTGAAGAAAAGAAGCTGCTACAGATATTTTAAGAACTGTTGTATCTGAAAACTATGTTAATCCTATTTCTTCTTTGATTTTGGCAGTACTTATAGCAGCAAGGTGTTCCGTGTTACCTTCCTGACTTTGGCTGTGTCTGTGGCAGTGCCACTGCTTGGAGTGACTGTTCTCCTGGATTGTCCTATAGACCCTCAGCCCATAAGGTAAAAGGTTGTTTTGTTTTGAAGCAAATCTTCTGGAAGCATAACTTCCCCTGTGTGCTCTGTTGTGTTTCAGCAAATAAGAGTTAGCAGTGCACAGTGGTTCTATCTGGATTGAGAAATAGGGGAGTGATTGCAATATTATCCACACCCAGTCTGTTTCTGAGCCATCTTGTGCCGTTATGTGTCCCTGCTGATCATGGAAGGAGCTGAATTACTTTCTTTAATCATTAATCTAGAAAATTATTTTCTGCTACCCAAGTTGTCAGTGCAGCTTGTAATTACACATGTGCACTCTTGCCTTCTGTGAGACAAGAACTGCATTTTCACTAAAGGCTGGGTGCTGAAGCTACTGCAACACTTTTTGAATTATGCTTTATGTAAAGCATAAGTCAGGTGTGCAGGAGTTGGCAAACTAGGGGAAAAATGATCAAATGTGTTGCTCAAGAATGTTTGCATTTTGTGCAAAGGATCACGTGGTCCTCCTGTTTTGTAGTTTGAAGGAGCCTCCCCTCATGACGGGTGTTTTAGAGCCCAACACCAAGTTAAGAAAAGCAGAACGGCTGTGGGAAAACCAGCTGGTTGGACCAGAGTCCATTGTCAATATTGGGGGTAAGCACTGACAAAACCAGCTTTTAAAGAAGGTTCTTTAAACGTTGTTCAATTGGTAAGAGTTTGTTCAGCAGTAGACCTCTTAGATAACAAACTCTGGGAGTTATTTTGGTGTTCAGGCTTTCTAAAAGGAATTGTGTTACACTGAAAAACCCAGGTTCTTTATGCTGTTTTTCTCCTCTTTCATGAGCTTGAAATAAATCTTGTTGTCACATTAAAAATCCCTGTCTTCCAGGACTGAGAGCATCAGCAATGGAGTCAGGGGCTACTTACATATGGAGGAAGTGGTCCCATTTTTCACTTGGCTAGCTCTTAACTGGGAATTAATATTTAGAAGCTACTACCTGCTCTTTTAAAGCTCATTGCTGCTGAGTGAGCTGAATTTTGTGGTGTTGATCTTTGCTTTTATGACACAAAACAAATCTCAAATTGATAAAGAGCTTATTTACATTTTAATGCTGTTGCACAATATCATATCCCATATTTATAACTCCCTCATATTCCATATTAATAACTCTAAAAGCTTGGATTCTTCTTGCAAGAAATCTGGCCAACACAGGTGCTATCCTGCACTTTCCTCTCATGGCAGATGGGTTCTTCCCAAGTCACAAACCTATGCCACCTCTGAGCAATCTCTTAATGAGTTCCCAGTCCTTCTAATGCCATGACATCCTCATAGTGGGACATAGTGGGAACCCAGCATTGTGCAGGGGTTGTTTCTTATGCCTCCTGAAAGAGGGGCAAGGCTAAGAACTACTCTTAACCCTTACTGAAAGATCTTTCAGTGCAAGAGGTGCTCAGTATTTGCCATATATTTTTTTTCCTTCTACTTTATCTTCTAATTTATTAGTAAAATATTTGTAAGAAATTACATTGCCCAGTAAGAGCTACTGTAAATTCTTTCTTCAGATTACACTTTTTTGCCTACATCTGTTAACAATGTGCTAAAGGGATTACCTGAAGCTATTGATTTTTTATGTTGCTTGGTTTTATCAGTCTGGTTGAAAACTCTTTATAGAAAACTTCCTGCAAGGGACAGCTGACCTATGACTGGGAATAAGTTTTCTGTGAATAAATGTTGAAGTTTCCGTATTCCCTACTTCATGCTAGTAGAAGGATGCTTACCAGTATTGTTTTGTGATCAACCTAATCACGCAAGTTGTTTTTGCAGATGTTCTGTTTACTGGGACAGCTGATGGGAAGATTATCAAAATTGAAGATGGGGAAATACAAACAATAGCCAGAATTGGCCACGGTCCTTGTGGTGAGTGACAGCTCCTGAGCACAGTGTGTTTGAAAATGTCTGGGTCAAGGCCATGCGTTGGTTAAACTGTGTTCAGTCTGGATTGCAGGTGTACATTTTGCTCTGCAGAAATTTGTAGCAGAAATATTAATGTATTTGTATCAGTGAAGTATGAATTAAAATATTGGAACATTGGAAGGAAGAATAGAACAGAGAGCCAAAAGAATGGAAATGGGTGGTCTTGATAGCAGAGCACACAGTTTCCAGTAGTAAAATTTAAGAATGCAAGGAGGGTTTGTGTCAGGACTACCAGGCCTTCACCATGGATGATGTGCTGGTGGAAAATCCTGCATCTTAACATTGGAAGACAAGAGTGAAGTGCATCACAAAATAATATTCCTTTTCCTCTTAGTCCATCCAGAAAAAACATCTATCTTAAGAAAAAAATGGGCAGCAACCTGGTCTAATATTTGTGAAAGCTGAAGGGCCACCTCATAAAAACTGAGGACTTCTAAGCAAGTGTGAGTGAATTAACTCGAACTAATTTGTGAGTGGGAAAGTGTCTTGGTTTAAAACAATTATATGGACATGACACTCCAGAATGAATTCCCTCCTTGTATATAACCCTTCCTTTTTCACCAGTAAGGAGAGATGAATGTGAGAAGATGTAAGTGAAACAATAGCAGTTCACTAAAAAATAAAACAGCAACAACCAAGGTAACAGTAACAACCACTAGATACAAATGTGCTGAATCTTGTTGACAAAGAAAAATCAACACAGCAGCCAAGCCTCCATGATCACAGAACCCTCTCATCCCCCAAACAACAGCCATCAGGGAAGCAGGACAAAACAGAAGAATCATCTCCAGAACCAGTCAAATGCTGCCAGTCCATCTGCTCCACACCACCTGAGAGGAACTCTCCTGACAGTGGCAGCTGGGACTCCTGGAGAGAGAGGGGATGGTGCTGTGGAGCTGTCCTGTGTGGCAGCAGCAAAAAAAGATGTGAAGAAACATCCTCCCTGGCCCAGAAATAGAGCTGCCCTGGGTAACAGCAGCCAGAAAGATGTTACAGAATCCTCCAAAGCCTGGAGAGAAACAAACCTGCCAGGCTGCTTTGCAGTGCCTTGATTAAGAGAACCTGCCCCAGAGAACTTTCTTGGCAGCCTGGCCAAAAAACGTTTCAGCCTCTGCTCCTAAGCCCTAGGGAGAACAGAGGAGCGCTTGAGTGCCTGTTCCTTCTCTCTTAAAGGGGGCCCAGGTCACCTGCCTCCATAAGCCTGGGCTAAAACACCCCAGTTCTTCCATCTCCTGGGTTCTAAAGGGACAGTGGTCATCTTGGGCAGGTTGGTGTAGGGAAGATATGGAATACAGTACACACTTTTTGGGTTACCCAGGACAGAAGGATAGCAACTTACTTAGAGATTTTTGAAAATAAATACCACCTTCCCCATCTATGGAATTTTGCCTTGCATTTTGTTGTACCTATTTGTAAGCACAGTGGGAGTTGTAGCTGCACTTGCTTTAACAGAGATCCTGCATTGGTAATTTTTGTTTTCTCACTGCTAAATTGCAGTTATTTTTTGTGGAATTCTACACCTCTTTCTGAACGAATTATTTGCTTTATTTAATGGGGTTTCTGGAACTGAGTGAGAAAAACTGGTAGCACCTTTTTTATTACAGACCATCTCTGTGTAGAGTTTAATGTCCATCTCAGCAGTGCCTGGGCAGTCTGAGAAGCCTGGCTGGTGTTTGTTGGGACTGATGGGAGTTTTGTTTGTGTTAATGCTACAGAAGCTCACTTGAGGTCCTGCCCTGTGCTGATTGCCAGTTGGAAATTAAGGTCAGGCACCGTTGCTGTCCCTATTAGCTTTCATTGATATGTTCATCATTTATTCTATGTAATTTTATGTGGATGCTCACATGATCAGACTCTGGGCTGACTTGGCAGCACTCTCTTGGCTGCCTGATAAGTAGAACAGCCTTGGTAGGACAGCTGATGAGAAGCTGGATTTAGGCATGATTGTGGGTGGGGGCAGGTGTGAAGAATCACCTTTCTCCTGCTCATTTCCATTGGACTTGAGCAGCTTGGGAGAGGTGGGAAGGATGTGCTGCCCTGGTTCTTTGGAGCCAAAGTGGTAATGGGGGCCTGGACTTCTGTGCTCCTTGAATTGGGAACTGGAAAGGTTGTAGCCGTCTGCTGTCTCCAAAAATTTCTCTTGCTAAGGTTTTCAGACTACTGATGTTCTGAAGTTCTTAGCTCTTCAGGGCTCAAATGTCTCCTTGAATTTATCTAAATTCTTCAGGTTTGCAGAATTCCCCTTTCTCCTTATGTAGAAGTCTTCAGTGTCTTTGTATTGAGAGACTAGTTGCTCATGAAAAAGTTAGACTTTTCCAGAGAAAGAAAGGCTTTTTTAAATTAATTTTTTTTAATTAAAAAAATGGAGCACATCCCCTGCAACCTGCAGTAAAACTGAATCTTTCAGAGAAAAAGCATTTTGTTAAATCCAATTTTCTGTTTTTACCCCAACTTGGGCAGCTGTTAGTTACTAGCCTGACAGATTCTATGATTATCTATGTGAAAACATGGCATGGGGATATCTGCTTCACTCCCACCTAGTAAAGTAGGAATCATTTTTAAAATGAATGTGTGTGCCATATATATGCCATATAGGTTTTATAAGCCACAGTTGGAAGTAAAGTTCACACGTGCAAGCAAAGGAAAAAACAACAAACCTCTAATATTTTATTCTCTATTTTCCAATCAGCCAGTGATGTCTGACTGCTTCTCAGGAAGCAGGGCTGCAGCACGTGTAGAGTTTGTTTTGGAAGGCAAATGTAAATAATAAATGCTTCCCCTTCCTCCTCCTTTTTCTTAGCTTTCATATCTCAGCTGACACCATGTGGCAGTGAATGTCCCCTTGGTCACTTTGGGCTAGCTGTCCTGGCTGTGTCCCCTCCCAGGATCTCCCTAGCCTGCTGGAGAGGGGAATGTTGGAGAGAGCATTGATGCTGTTCCAGCCCTGCTCAGCAGTAGCCAAAACACTGCGAGCCAAAACACTCTTCATCTCAGCCAGACCCAACACACCTGTGGAGGTACCCTCAATGCCTTGTATTTATTTCTGTTTGGAAAACCATTTTAAAATTGTTTCCGAAGGAGGCCGTGAAGATGAGCCAACGTGTGGAAGACCACTTGGCATGCGAGTGGGGCCAAATAACACCCTGTTTGTGGCAGATGCTTATTATGGACTTTATGAAGTTGATCCTGATACAGGTATGTCTTCTCTGCTCCAAAGTTTTCTTCCACTGACAAATCTGGGCTTCATTTGCAGTTTTGCCAGATGCTGCAGGCAAAACAATGCCTGTCTTTTTTTATAAAGTGAAGCTGTCTGGATGAAATGAGTCATGCAAGAATTTGATATTTATTTTCCTGTAGCAATCACTTTGTCTCTGTGTCTGGCTGTCTGGATGAGAGCTACCAGTGACTTACCTTCTGGCATGACATGGTTTTTGTTGTTAAAATTAGTATCTCAGGATCCATGACTAGAGCTCTGTTGTAGCTGTTTTGGTTTTCATAAAAGGAAAGGAAAAAGATTGATACATAAAACCTTTTGTCATATTTGCTGTACTTGTGTTTCTGCCTTGATCTCACTGTGGTAGTGAAAAGCTTTTCACTTGCCTGTAACCCAAACCTACACTAAGTGAAGAGAGATGCATTTTGATATGGCTACATTATGTGTCTTTTATCTCTTTCTTCCTTTTTTATCAAGGTGAAACGAAGACACTTGTGTCAACCAAAACACCCATAGAAGGCCAGAAGTTGTCATTTGTAAATGATCTTACAGTGACCAGGGATGGGAAGAAGATCTACTTCACTGACTCCAGCAGTAAATGGCAAAGACAAGACTACTTGTTCCTGGTTATGGAAGGCACAGATGATGGGCGGCAAGTATCTCCTTCCCAAAGCCTTTAATTTGCTGTAAGCTCAGTTGTAGGAATGGAATTCACCACTTTCTCAATCTTCACATTTTTTCTCTTTATTAGCCCATCTTTGCAAACACTGCACTGTACAGGGGAGAGTGAGGGAATTGGTGTTGCTGTTGCTAATGAGACCTGCAGCAGAATAAATGAGATTCCCCTTTTTCCTTCAAGAGTACTGACATGGAATGTTTGTTTTAAAAGTGAAGGTGTTAGCATTAGTGATCAGCCCAAATCCTTCATGAATGCTGCCACTCTGAAGGGCCTTGCTATTTCTCTTGTGTTCATAAACAAATTCTTCCTGGCTATTCTGCCTTCTTAATTTAAATGTGGTGCTGGAATGCCTGAAGAATGAAACACAGATGCATAAATATTCATCTTCACTCAAAAATGGTTTCTTTTCAGCCTCCTTGAATATGACACAGTGACAAAAGAAGTGAAAGTCTTAATGGTGGGGCTGAGGTTTCCCAATGGTGTGCAGCTCTCTCCTGCAGAAGACTTTGTCCTGGTGCAGGAGACAACCATGGCTAGAATCAGAAGGCGAGTATGACTTTGGAATTATTACTAATCTGTGTAGGAATTGTTTAAATAAATGAATGGAATGACAAAAGAAACCCTGCACTTCAGTAATGCCTAGTTAAAAATTACAAAGATGGTGACCTTCCTCAAGACTTAATTTTTTTATTTCACTTTAAACATCTAGGTTGCATAATCTTTCCATTATGGGCTCTTTAAGCACAGTGGAGTAAGCTGACTTTTTTCCTGGGGAGAAATGTGTTGCAGTGCTGTATTTTCCTCTATCAAAATAATGGGAAAAAATATTTTTTAAAATACTGTGACTCTCATTTGCTATTTAAACTGATTGAGTTTAGATGTTTTAATCTATTATCTATACTTTTCAGGTATTATGTGTCTGGGCTGATGAAAGGTGGAGCAGATATGTTTGTTGAGAATATGCCTGGTCTTCCAGACAATATCAGGTTAAGCAGCTCTGGAGGATATTGGGTAGCTATGGTAGCTGTGCGACCCAATCCTGGATTTTCTTTGTTGGACTTCCTATCTGAAAAAACATGGATTAAAAGGATGATATTTAAGGTAAAAAAAAAAAAAACACCTTTTTTTTAAAATACCACCTTTAGTACAGGAATGGAAGTGATAAATATTTGTTTGTCGTGTTTCTTCCTCTTCACAGGAAGATTTAAAAAAAAAATAGGTGCTGTTTTTAAAACTGTTGTTGCTTTCCCCTAGTAGAACATCCCTTTTATGTTAATAGGAAGTAAAATTTAACATTTGCTTCTTTGAGTAGCAGGTACACATCTCTTAAGTTGCCTTCCATCTTGATCTTAGGAAAGAAAAAGACTATCTCTAACCATGCAGCAAGACAGGATCTACATTTGGATATGTGAAGACTTCACCTGAAGTGCCTAAACTGCTTATTGCCAGGTGTCTGAAGAGCATTTGGGAAGTGTGAGCTGTTCCCATGACTGCCCTAGGCACCCTAGGAGACAGTGTGTACGCTGTGGATGGTGTTAGGTGACATTTTGTTCTGGTTCACTTATGCCTGTTTTTGTGTCACCCCGCTTTAGGATGAGCAAGGATAATGTGTTTTTTTTAAGGGCTAAAGAAACAACATGGTGCTTTTTAAACAATGCAAAGACTTGAAAATACTTCTGTCCTCAAAAAAATAAAAGACAGCAAGCAGTGCTTGTGATTCCGTTCCAGCTGAACAAGCTCTGTGCTGTCCCTGTCTCTCCTAGTGCAATGCAGGAGCTGAGTGATGCTGTGGGGAGCTTGGCATCAGCTGCACCAGAGCAAGCTGCTGTCTCTTACGTGGACAGCCTTTCAGCCTGCCTCTGGAGTAGAGTGAGCTTCTGCTGATCCTTTTGTTTCTTCTCAAGTTGGCTTTACAGATATGAATGTGTTAACCTTGTGTAAGAGTGTTTACTCAAAATGTGTCTTTGTGTTCTTAGCTGCTGCTTCTGAGGAGCGTGGAGTGGTCTTTGCCTGTATAAATGTCTGAGATCAGATTGTGGAGAGCGAAACCTTTTCTTGATTTTCTTTTTTTTTCTTTTCTTCCAGTTGCTGAGTCAGGAAACTGTGACAAAGTTTGTACCCAAATATAGCCTTGTTGTTGAACTCAGTGAGACAGGATCCTACAAAAGAAGCTTCCATGATCCCAACGGAGTGACAGTGGCTTATGTCAGCGAGGCACACGAGCACAACGGACACCTTTACCTGGGATCCTTCCGCTCTCCCTACATTGGCAGACTTGATCTCCAGCATGTTTAACTGCACACCCACAATGAAGTCCCACTGTCCTGTACTACTCCAGAGGTGCAAAAGAAGCATGTGCTTGAGGCAGTGTGTGGCCAAGTGACAAAAAGTGACACAGTCTGTTAAGGTGCAGAAGCACTGTCTCCATAGTAAGAGATGCAGTTTGCTGTAACTGTCCTCTGTCTTGGCTGACTGCTCATGCTCTGGAGTTGGCCTGTATTACTGTTCATATCTGAGGACTATGGTGAGGCATCTTTGTTCTTTGTTCCTCCAAGGAAAACCATTGATTTTTTCCTGTGCCCAGCCTTGTTTGGAATCATCTTGAACAGACACCATCATGTTGCCTTCAGTGCAACTGTATGTCCTCTTACTCTGGAAGGAGCTGTGATGGATGGAATTTAACTGTGTGTGATTTGGGTGGAAGAGGGTGGCTTGCATGTGTTTGTTTTAGTGCCTCCTGTCCAGGAGTGATTGCAGTGCATGTTCCAATGTTATACCATGGTGCTGTGGTAGAGGCAGCAACATCCAGGACATGCCTAGGAATCTAGTTATGCCATGTGGTTTCTTCAGTCCCAGCCTGTGTAAATAACATCAGACATTGCAATTAACTGTTAATCAACATGCAGAATCAAATTGGATCGTTACCTGTGGACTCCTGTGTTTCTTTATAGCATTGAGGTCAGATGATGAATGAAAGTTGCATTTTCTGTGTTATTAAGGACTAGTTCCAATAGGTCTGAAAAGGGTTGTTTGTAGTATTTCTTCCATGTTTTACCAGGTCCTGAAAGTCTCCTGTTCATTATCTGTGTGACCAAGAAAAAGAGGGCTAGCTGCAGGAATCCTGTTCAGCATGCTTTTTATGAAGAACTGGCAAAGATTTTGGGGAAGATTGGTGTCTGAAGATGTGGACTCAAATGGTCCCTGTGAAATCTACTGTTGGTGGTTGAGAAGAGTTTTGGTGGCAGTTTTTGGAATGCATTAGTAGCTCATGAGGTGGTGGAGTTCAACTTCCTTGTGGCAGAGAGGAGGGTGTAGAGCAAACTTGCTGCCCTGGACTTCAGGAGGGCAGACTGGCACCTTCAGGGATCTGCTTGGTAGAATACCGTGGGATAAAGCCTGGAAGGAAGAAGGGCCCAAAAAAGCTGCTTGATACTCAGGCATCACCTCCTCCAGGCCTCAGGAGTGATGCATCCCAATAGAGAGGAAGCTGGGCAAAAATGCCAGGAGGCTTTGTGTGGATGAACAGGGAGCTCCTAGGCAAACTCAGACACTAAAAGGAGGCCTATGGAAGTTGGAAGCAGGGGCTGTAGCCCGGCAGGAATACAGAGAGGTTGTCCAAGCAGCCAGGGAGGAGAGGAGATAAAGGTTAAGGTAAAGATAAAGGAGGGTAAGAGAAGATAAAGCTCTGAGAGAATTAAATGTGGCCAGGGACATCAAGGACAACAAGAAAAGCTGTTGCAGGTATGTGGGTGATAAAAAGGAGCACTAGAAAAAATGAGGACCCTTTCTGGAAGGAAAGGGAAGACCTGATTGCCTGAGACATGGCAAAGACTGAGGTGTTCAATGAGTTTTTTGCCCCCTTCTCCACCAGGAAGTGCTCCAGCCACACTGCCCAGGTTGCAGAAAGGAAAGGCAGGGACTGGGAGACTGAAGAATCACCCACTGTAGGAGATCACATTTTAGATCATCTGAGGAATGTGAAGGTGACAGGACCTGTTAAAATGCATCTATAGGTCCTGAGAGAACTGATGGATGAAGTCACTATCCATTGTATTTGAGGAGTTGTGGAAGTCCAGTTAAGCTTCCACCAAGTAGAAAAGGGGGAAATAACCCCTATTTTAAAAAAGGGAAGAAAGGAAGACCTGGGGAACTGCAGCCTGTCAGTCTCACCTCTGTGCCTGGCAGGATCACAGAGAAGAGAGATTGGAACCTGTTATTCAGAGAAGTTGTGGATGCCCCACACTTGGAAATGTTCAAGGCCAGGCTGGAGGGAGCTCTGAGCAACCCAGTCACGGGAAGTATCCCTGATGATCTTTGAGGTCCCTTCCAACCTAAAGTATACTATGATTTTAAATAAGAGGTTTTGCATCTTGAAGAACTAAAGGGGTTGTTTCAGCAGCTGTGTGATTTAGTGCATTAATACTTTGGAATTGAAGTTTTTGCTGCTCTCTCCTTTTCTGCCACTGGGTGACAATCCAACCTAAACTTACATTATTGCTGCATTTCTTCACCTTTGGAAAGGAAAGAGATTTGCTATAAATATATAAGGAAAAACACCAGAAAAGGGGAAGGTGATGCTAAAAATGTCACCTGATTTCAATGGCTTTCTCCTCTTCTATTAATGGAAGGCTATGCAAATGAAAATTACTCTTCCCTGTCAGTGCCTCTGTCACCTTCTTCTGTGTTACTGCCAGGCTGCAGCAGTCCTGTGGCAAGTAGCTCCTGGCTGCTGGTCAGGCTGACTTGTTCCTGTACAGGCCAGGGGCTTCTCTTTTTGGTAAAACCTAGTCCAGGGCAGGCTGCTTCAGCACCAGCTAGTTAACACTGCTCTGCCAGCCCTTGCAGCTGTTTGTCCTCTTCTGGTGGGATATAAAAGTTAAACTTGATGGAATCTCAAGTTGGGGTTGAAAAAGCAAATATGCTGTGATGATTCTTTTTAGCTGATACTTTGGCACCCTTGGAGCAAGCACAGCTTGTTTCTTGGTACACAGTTTTCACTAGTGATTTATGTGCCAAAGTATTTCACCAAGTAACCTTTGGACAGAGTACAGTTCTTAGTTTATTTTTTAAGGGTACTGCAGACTGACTGGACTTGTACCCCACAAGCTCCTTCTATTTGTACAGGCTGGACAGACAGGCTTTATTCAGTCTGAGAGATTAGATCTCTGAAGACTGTAAAGTCCCAACTGTAGTGGATGGCACAATGCTAAGCAACAAACTTTGCATGGTGACAGACTGCTTAACTAGGCCAGGTGTTCCATTTCTCATAAGAACCATAACACTTCATTTTAGCTGGCTCCCATTCCTGCTGCTGTGCTGGATCCTGATAATCCATCCATGGTATGCAGAAGTGAGGGGGTCTGTAGAAAAACACAGATGAAACAGGTTGATTGACACACAGGTCTCATTATTCACCATGAGGGGTGCTTAGGAACAGTATTTTTCTAGAAACTCTTTTTCTAAAAAAATTTCTAATCTTTGATTGGCTTTCAAATGCAAGAGTAAAGCAGCAGCACTAAAATGACTGTGGAATAAACAAACTGGCATAAAGTCCTCTTGATGCTCCTGTGAGGACTGGTTTTACAGGCTCATTCCACTTCCACAGAGGCTGAGTCAGTGGCGTGTTGATTTCAGATGGGTGGTGACACACCTGCCTTGAGCAAGGAGAAACCTGGAACGCGTCAGGCTTGGAAAAAGCCAGCCAGTCTTCTCTTTTGATGATATGAGTGCAGGAATGTGACACCTCTGCAGCTCTGAGGCTGCCTCTTTTCTTGTGTGAGAAGTCTTACTTGGATGCAAGAGCATTTACAGAGGTATCCAGAAGTCTTGTCAGAGCATAATTGTCTTCTGGTGGCAGAAGAAAGGGGCTGTGGTTCCCTAAAAAAGGAGGAAGTCCTCTTCACGTAACTCCCAGAGAAGCCTGAGGCTGCTTCCTGTGTCTTACCAAGTTTCTTTTGGGATAGACTATGGTATATGAGAGAATGTTGCCGTGTCTCCTTAAAGGCCTGCAGAAACTTTTGATTTGATGTAAAGCCCTGCAATAAAACTATCCGAGGAAAGAAACTGAGCTGGAGTACACCACAGCTGTGCATTTAAAAAATGTGCTTTGTTTTGCCTTGTTGGTGGAATAGATGTTTCTGCAGGGCACAAAGTATCAAGATTTTGCTGAAAGTATTTTAAATGTTACTCCACAGTTAATTGCCCTGTTTCTTGTCTGGAGCAAACTTCTGTACTAGAGCTGCTGGAACGTAACTGTTTTGCCCCTGACACTTTTATGAAAAGGTTGATTTCTCAGTGTGAACAGCTGATGAAAGTGATTGCAAAGCCTTAGCATAAATCTGATTCCTTGAAATTGGTGTCTGCTTTGTGCCAGTAAAAACTTTGCAAGTGAGATAATGACCTCTTAAGCTTCTGGGTCTGTCTGCTCTGTGATCACAACAGGGATCTGATGATGCTCACACTTGGGCCTTCTCATCTAGCCTGCTTACAAACTGTGCTGCAAAAGAATGAGCACAGGAGGCAGCTGATATTTGCTAATGTGCTAATTTTTTTGAGGCAGGGACTGAAAAATTTAGCAGTAAGTTATTGTAGTTAGCTGTATGTGGAAGGCTTTTTCCTCATAGTCAGCAGCTGTCCTGTCTCCTTATCTGTCTGCTGCCAGCTAAACCTTGTGTTTGTTCCATGGAGCTGTGACTCCCCCAGCTCTCAGTGGACTCTCAAAGTCAGTCAGGTTGTGAAACTGGGTGCATCTGGTACAGGCAGAGCTCCCAGGTCCTTCATGTAGAGCTGCTGATGTCAAGAGAATGCAAAGTGGGAAGTCTCTCAGTCAGCAATGCTTTATATTTTGCTGGCAGGCAGTTTGTTTCCTGTGGAATTTAAAAAGTGGGAGTATAAGAGGAAATATTTGCAGAGCAGAGTTTTTGAGCAAACTCAGATCTGCATTTGAGGATCACTGGCCACTTTGAAGCTCTGGTAAAACTCAGGTTGTGGTTGTCCACAGCTCTTAATGTCACTGCTGGGATTGTTCCTTTTTTTTCTTCAGCATACAGACCTGGCAGAAACAAGTTCTCCTTCTCACCTGATGCCCTAAATATTTACTAAAAATATTATTGAATTGCCATTGTAACCTGAAATAGATGTCAGAGACCCAGCAAAGTCTGCAAGGGTATGAACTCCTCAGAGTGAATTGGTGAACTGTTAACCTTGGTGTAAGTTGTAGCCAAGATGCAGAGGGCAGAGACACTGGCTTTCTGACTGCTGCATGTCATTGTGTTGAAGTGGTATTTAGCTGCAGTTCTTTAGGTCAGTGTCCTTCTCTTTAATTACCCAAATCCTTCCTGACTGAAGTGCTCTGGAGTGATACAAAGAGCTCACTTGCCTTTAGCTCTGCTTTTTTCATTGGTGCTGATGAAAGCTCTGTTACCATAGCTGAGGGGATGACAGGTACTACAATTCCTGTATGGCTTTCTTATTGTAAAGCACATTGGAATTACATGTCACAGTGAACACTTGGATGCAGCTTTGAACATAAGGATGATCTGTCTTTCTCAGCAGGAGCTTGTCTGTTTAGATAGAGAGGTCTGAACAGTCAGGCTGGATTTTCCTTGGGAGAACAGCAAAGGCCTGTTGGGTTTGTCAGCCTTCATGGTGCCAAGTTCACCTGGCTTTAACTTTTGTTGCTCTGACAAATGGAGAATTGGCATGGTGAGGTGACTGAGATGAAGCACTGTGTGTCAGGGGCTTGGAGAGTTGCACGGGGGACACTGTTGTATGACATGCTCACTGCATGCATGCATCTCTGCACAGACCTGAAGTGACAGCATGCTGCCTGCTCGCCCCCTTGGTGGCATGTGAGAGGCAAATGACATCTGTTCCTGAACACCAGGCTGTCCTGCTGGCTGAAGGAAGGAACATGGATCTGCCCAGCTTGTTTTGGCCCAGACTGTCTAAAGCTGACAGCCTGGTTGGAAGCCCTTGGCATTGTGTGAAGTGTGCAACTGAAGGAGAAGAGGGCTTGAGACCATTCCTAACCCCTCTGAATGCAAAGAGCAGCTTTGCCTGGCTTCTCTTGCTCTCCTACAAACGTAGCTGTGGCTTGGCTTTCCTGCTTTGTGGACAGCACCAGCCACCATCGTTGCCTTTCTTTCTCCTTGTCTTTGGCACCAGGCTGTTGGTGATGGCTGAATGTAGCATCACATTACATCCTCTTGTGGCCCTTCTGGAGCTTTATTTAGAGCACTGCTGCTTTTTTTTTTTTTTTTTTTTTTCTGTTCCCAGCTAAGACACTGGTGTTCCCAAAGATAAGATGCAGCGCAGCTGCCTCTCCAGCACTGGATGCTGAATTTGAGCTCTGCTGAGCCACCTGTTCATCACAAGTGATGTTTCTGAAACAGAACTTGAGATTTGCCCAACTTTGGGATTACTTGGAGCAAATACTCAGTTGTACTAGTAATACCATCTGTCTTAACATCCACAGACCTTGGCTTAGAGCCGCTTACTGACCTTTCTTGACTTAATAGTTGTTAAAAGGGCTGAAAGAGGGAGTGTTAGTGCTAATGGGAGTCACAATATTGCTGCAGAAAGCAAAAACTTTCAGAAAAAAAGAATATTTATGAAAAAAAAACCCTGCTTTTGTGGCTTAGATCATGGCCCTGCCCATTTAGAAGTGCTGGTCTGTGTATGACTGATCATGGGCTCAGACTTTATGGCTGTTTTAAGGGAGCAGCTACTCAAATCCTTCCTAATAGGGACCTTAGTCCACTGTAAGCAATAATTAACCCATGGATGAAGAGTGAAGACTTGAAGGAATGGTGGATGCCAACCTGGAGAAGACCATCATTGTGCTGAATCTGAATATAAGCTGTGGTCTGCCAGAGATTAAATGCTGTATATTAACCTGAATGGAACTATGCTATTTAACCTCAGGATTATTATTTGGCATTATGATTAAATTTATTAGCCTTGGCATTTGCAGTGATGCCCTTTCACAGTGTAGCTTAGCTTTTGATTAAAGTGGAAGCACTTGTTGGACTGTGTAATTTTTGGGATGTCTGAGTTTCAAGACATCCTTTTCCATACTTCTATCTTAAAAAAAGAACAGCTCTCTCTCCTGCCTTCCTGACAGATGTGTCTGATCATTTCCCTGGCACTGGAAAATCTTAAAACCTGCATGTGTGTGTGTATACCCAGGCAAACCACCCCACTGTTGTAAAGCCTTCCTAGGTGTTGTATTCATACGTGCTGTGGTTTACATTTGTTTCCATCATGGGTTTGTGAAAGTTCGTCACAAAACAAGTGCAACAGAGCTTCCTGGGAATGCTTGGAAATTCAGCCAGAGGATGGATGGTGAATGAATGACAAATGTCCATGTGCAGTTTAGTTTTGGAAAAACAGATACACAACTGCATAGCAAGACATTCAGTCAAGGCAGGCCTTGTCTTTTGAGTGTTTTTTTTTCTCAGGGAAAAAACAACCATGTGCTTTGAAAGAAAAGCTCTGTGCAGTTCTGTACAGCTGTTCCCCACTTCAGTATTGAACTCAGCAGTCCAGGCAAGGAAAAACTCAGGGTGGGGGATCCTTTGTAAGTCAGGCTCTCATGGGGAAAGGTCTTGGTGACAGTGGGCAACAGGGATATGCACTTCATGTGTCCAAGGTGTTATCCAGACCTCAAAATAGCATCTCAACATCTGTGAATAAAAGGGAAATAGGTGAGAAAGTTCAGGTGTCTGCTGGTGATCTCAGCATTGCAGGCTTGATGGGGCAGGAGAAAACAGCATCCTTTTGTCTGCCCACTTTATCCTAGGAAAAGTACTGTTTGCTAAGTAATCCTGTCTAGTGGGAAAGCCTGGGTAAAGTGTTTCCCACCCAGAAAATCTATTTAGCACCTACTCAATTTCTGCACAGTGATCTCAGTCACTCAGGAATATGGGATAGGTGGATGTGTCTGGTTCAACTCCTTGCAGACAGGAGCTGGCCCTGGATGCATGAAAGGCAATAACCTGGCCTCACCCCAGCTGGCTCTGCAGAGGAGAGGCTGGTACTCATATGAAGACATGGCAGAGCTGGTCTAAAAGGGATTGTACAGCTAGAGATGACCAAGAATTCCCTGCAGTTCTTGCACACCCCAAATAATTTGAACACATACCTGTTGCAGGTTTTTTTCCCTCTGGAAGTGACAGCTGTCCAGGCTGGAGTGATCCCTCTTCTCACACACGGTGCGTTTGATTTCCACGTGAAGCATGTACTTCAGCCCTCTGACTATCTAGAGAAAGCAGTTTCCTCCCTTAGAGTGAGGGCAGGGGGAAAAGATGCCAAAACTGGCTAGGAATCAAGTGCTACACTTGAGAACTGTGTGTCACCTACACAGAGCCCTCCTGTGTAGCAGTGCTGTAGGGGACAGTTTTAGCAGCCCCGAGGAAGATCAGGGATGTTGTGTCTTGGATATGCCATAGGAGGGTCAGTTAGAAGAAGATTTGGAGAACCATCAGGAGTTTGCTGCTCTTACCTGTACCATGGCTTTCTTTATCTGTGATTCCTTAAACAGAAAGAGGTCATTGGAGCTGTTGTTGTATCTGTAGACCCCAAAGCGAGCAGCCTTGCGGACTGTGGGGTTGTTGGTGTTCACTGGGACAGGAAAGCCAGGTCTTATGGTTGAGTGGGGTGGTGTTACATATGTACCTGAAACAACACAAAACATCAGGGTAAAACACATCAGGGGCGATGAAAGGGTGCGAATTTCAGCCCTCTGAACCAATGCTAAACTCTTTTACTTGTCCAAATGCATTTGTACTTCAGAAGGTTTCTGCTCCCATCCGTTACAAAGTAGTTTTTGTTTATGTGTCTGAAATGGTGAAACAGTCCTAGGAAATGAAGTGACATAAAGAGATGCTGCCCGGAGTGAAAGCAGAGCTCAAAGTTACTTAGAAGAAGCCATAGTATCACAAATATTATTTAAATGTCTCTGGTGCAACTCCTGGTTTATAAAAGGACCAACTTGGAAACTGCTTTTAAAGATAGGTCATGTTGCTCAGAGTGCAGTATAGTTTTGATAACATAACAAACACTAGCTCAGGAGTCCTGCTGCTCTTAATTTGCATATCTTATCTTACAGATACAGGTTTTTATCCCACACACCACCCTTAAACCTTTGATGGCATCTTGAGATTTTTATGTTAGAAGGATTCAGGTGTTCAGAAGAAATTCTTCACTGAAAGGGTGATAAGACACTGGTACACGTTTAATCCCTAGAGGTTTTCAAGTCCAGGCTGGGTGGGGCTTTGAGCAACCTGGTCTAGTGGAAGGTGTAGAAGGTGAGCCACCTGGTCTGTGGCAGGGGGATTGGAAGTAGATGGTCTTTAAGGTCCCTACCAACCCAAACAATTCTAAGATTACCAAGGTCATGGAGTGGAGAAGCAAGGTGTGTAGGAAATGGAAATTGGGAAGTGTGGGGAGTTAATCCATGACCTTTCATGTTAGAGCAGTTCATAGGACAATTTACTGTATATTTTTATTTGCTTGTGTCACTCTTCCCCCATGCACCACTTATTTTTCAATCATTTAAAAGAAGCTCAGAGCTTACGGTTTATGTCATTATTTCACCCCCTTTTACACTTCCATTCCTCTAAATTTTCCCACTTCTGAAATCCAAGAAGAGGAAAAAACCCCCAATCCTGCAGAAGGTGCCCTCCACCCACTGCTAATGCCAAAGGCTGCCAGTGCAGGAGGTGACCCTGTGTGCGTGCAGGCAGTGAGCCTGTGTGTGCTTGTGCACACAGATGTACACACAGAGGTTGTACTAAATCTGCTGTGAAAGTCAAGCTTTTTATCACCTCTAGCTTTTTTTTCACAAATAGATCTCTCACCCACAGCCAGCTGCACAGAGCATAGGCTGTGTACTTAAGCCAGTTTGCAGGGGCAGCTTGATGGTCCAATATCTATTTAAAAAAAAAAAAACAAAAACAAAAAAAAACAACTAGCATTACGTGCCATCATCAGCACAGAAGGTGACAAAAATTTATCTCACATGTTGCTTATGCACATGCTACTTATACTGCCACATCCTTCTCACAGGTGTTAATTGTTGCACCCACTTGTAACAGTACTCAGGGTTTTACACCTTGACCTGCAAAGGACTCAATTCCATGCCCCTCCTCAACCCAAGGATGTCCAACTCCATCTCTCTTCCTGGCTGATACCCCAACTACCTTAATGACCCCCATATTTTCTTGCAGGTGGGAGCTGAGAGACCCAGGCCATGTGCTGGAGAGGAGCAGATGTTCTGCAGGTGGCTTTGTGTCTGGTGTGGAGGTGATGAGCTTTCCTGTGCCATGCCTGGAGGTGATGAGCTTTCCTGTGCCATGCCTCTGATCTGTGTTGGCACTATGGGTGTGCAGCCAGTGCTGGGCAAGGGTTGTGGTGTTTCTTCACCCAACAGCCCAGAATCCACTTATAGGTCCCAAGACTGTTCTCTATGGGATGGTGTCTTCTCACTGCAGCAAGGGTAGGATTTGAGAGTCACAGAAGCTTGTGACCTTCAGCCTTGGGCTGAAGGTGTTTCTCAGGCAAGCACATCTTACTCTGTGCTCATCTCGTGGGTAAAACTTTTCACAAGCATTTAAGGCACTGGCATCCACAGGTGATTGAGGGGAGCCAGGCAGGACCTGTTTGCAGGCAGAAATGAAGCTCAAGGCAGAGCAGGGCCTTGGTTTGCTCACAAGGCCAGCTGTCCTCCTCAGAAATGCCATGTTTTTCCTGTGCCATCAAGCAACCCAACAGCTATAGGGACCAGTTTTTTCCTGAGCTCAGCTAGCAACTGGGACATTCTGCCAGGCTGAGAGCAGGCTGCTGCCTTGGGCTCTTCTTGCTGCTCCCCTACACCTTGCTTGAATATCTGTTCTCATACCTGTTGGAAAGTCAGGATTTGCAGTGGTGGGGGTGTTGACATCAGATACTGTTCTTTGTAGAGGGGGGTGGTAACCACAGCCTCTTTCAATCTTAATACAAAGTCTTTTTGTGGCTTTTGAGAACCCTCAACACTTCTTGAGTCATGGTGATGTCTTTTATAGGCATGGGGTGAATGAGACTGGCGGAAAGAACACTGTGTGGATGGGAAGAAAACTATTATTCAAACCAAGAGTCAGAGTCCGAGAGCCCTTGTTTCTGACTCCAGTGCCTGGGAGATCCAGCAGTATCACACATGGCCAGACCTCTGAAATGTATCACCTGGAGAGGTGAGCAGGCTGGACAGGGGTTGTAGACAGGTAGACTCAATATACCATGTGTTGTAAGCAGGGCATAAGTTATAGGTTATATTTTCCCCCAATTTTTCCCCCAGCTTTCACTAAGGGCAACTGGGCATTTTACCTCATTCACTTGTTGCAACTTGGTTTTGAAAATTATTCATACCAGAGCAAAGTGGGTATAAAATCTACTGAGCCATTGTGGGAGATTTTTATGCCACTGTTTTCCTCTGGGGACTCGGATTCCTTAAGGCTAGGATTTGGTTTTCTTTGTGTGCTTTCATTCCCATTTAAGGTGGTCACTGCATGGCAAACACACGGGTCTGAAGTCACTTTTACTGTTTGGAATAGTTTGCAGTACTTTTTCCAAACCTCAGAGACTCTCTGGTGTGAGGTACCTGTAGTTCTGGTTTTCTCACTGCAGCCTTTTCATCCCTGGCTTGGCTTGAGTGCCATTACCTAAAAATTGGAATTTGTGTAAGGCAATGGCTCCATTCCAGACACAAGGCAGACTTGGCTCAGAGGGTCAAATAGCACTGCAAGGCTCTAGGAATACCAGCATTCCTGAAACATCCAGGCCTGTGTGGGAGCAGGGGCACAACATAACTTGGCCAGGCACCTAAAATATTCAAAGGCCACAAGTGTGTGATCTCATTATCTGAGCAGACAACTCTTGCTGCTCTAGTGAAAGATGCTTAGGACCAGAGTATTCATGTTCAGAGCCCATCCTTGATCCTGGACTTGGAAATCCAGGAGAGAGATGAAAGATGGAGGGAGATGGAAAGAGAGAAATGGAAAAGCCAGCCCTCTTCCTGCTCCATCTGTTGGGCAATAGTAGGGTTAGATGCTTTTCTTGCTCAAAATTAACAAGAAGCCATCTGTTATTAAGCAAACAAGGGCTTTTTTTGCAGATATGAGCTGAATGTTGTATTAAGAGGCTCCTTCTTGGGCTTCCTTCCTTGAGGATTGCTTTGGGGACCTTGTTCCTGCAGTATGAGAGAGCAATCCTGTGTGTGCTCCCTTCCAGGCTGCAGTGAAAGAAATTAGCTGATTGCAACAGGTTGATTTTTTTTCCCCACACCAGATACTTTGAAAACCTCCTCCCCATTTCTCCCTCCTTTAAAAGCTTCCTCCCCCAGCAAGGCTAGGGCTTTATCTTTACATTTAAGAAGTGGCAGAGTTCCTGCATGCCTCTGCAGCCCCCAAAGGAAACCACAGCAGAAACAAAAAGCTACTGGCTAAACAAACACCATCCCTGAGTTCTTTCCATATATGTGAACCAAAGTAATACTGAAATATATTCAGTAGTACTGAACCAAAACCTTCAGAGAAAAACACTCATGTCTGCAGCTCCTATTCTAAAGATTTAAGACCAGCTGCAATCAAGAGAGTTCCCTTGCTCAGCAAAAAAAATAAATGAAACAGGTTAATGCTTCATTAAAAGTCAGCTAATCTGCACTCAAGTGTCCATCTGTACTTAGCAGTCAGATTGTTACCCGCAGCTTTTAGATTTAATAATCAAGGTCACACAGAGTTTAAACACTGACGGATGAGTTAAAACCATAAATTGACTTTAAAACCCCTAAATGATATCCCTGGATAGCATGGTTCACTACACAAGGAGAAAGTCTTTTGAGCAGTTGGGTTTTCAGCTGCAGCCTGAACCCTGCAGTGCTGAGCCAGCCTGGGCAGCAGTTGGAAAAAGGCTATTTACCAGAGCATTACGTAGCAGCACTCACAGAAACTACAACACAAGGCAAACAGCAATTATTTTCCATTCTTACCACCTGAAGTCCCAGTGAAGCTCCAGAGTGCCAAACAGAAAAATGCAGTGAAGCTGCAGGAGAAGTTCACTGCCATCTCCACCACCCAGAAGAGGAGCCCAACAGCCAGAGGAGTAACTGTCCTGCTTCCTGCCAGAGAAGTGCTTCTGTGACTGCTCTTATTGGCTTGTGGGGAAGAAAAGAAAACACCCTAAAACCCCCTGAATCGTCACAGCTCTGATGCAGACTTTGTTTCCTGCTGATGACCACATACCTCGAAGCCCAGCCACAAAGCTGTGGCTTGGTGATAGCAGCACCAGTCTTGCATGAGACAGGGACTTTTGCTTTGTGATCCTCAAGGACTGGGCAGAAGTGTGGACAGATACGTGTGATACAGCACTGGAAAGGGGTGTGGGGGTGAGGAGAGTTATGGTCATGTGCTTTAAGAATCATGGGGAAACTTCATACCTAAGAAATAGGCAATGAGCCCTGGGGACGTGGCTCTTGGCTTGCATTTGTGCATCTCTGTGGACACATGACAGAGATGATGGGTCCAGTGTCTTGCTTCCCCTGATGTGGAGATGTGGGGTTTGGGTGAGGAGACAGGGAGGTTTTGGGGGTACCTACCCAAGGGGGCTGTGTGGAACAAAACCTGTAAGGAAAACATTTTGGGTTTGGTGGTAGAGGAGAGCATCACACATCTATAAAAGGTGTTATGACAACAGGAAAGGGTGGCATTAGAGAAGATCAGTTTTTTTCTATGTGATATCTAGAAAGAAGAGAAACATGGGGAGAGGGGTATTTTGTCTCTCTGTGGCTTGCAGAGCTTATCAGCTCTGTGGTTGGATTCTCCAATATAAGTCCTTGGTTTCCAGAAGATCCTCTCTAGGCAGTGCTGGCCCATGCTGAGAGGCTTGAAAGGCCAGGGAAAGGGCTTAGTTGCCAGACTTTGTGGTGCAGCTGAAGTAACCAGCTGACAGATTCAGGAGAGTGGGGATGAAGTGTTGTTTCACTGAAGGGCTGAGGGGGCGGACCTTGCTCTGTGTGTGTGTGTATGTGTTTCAGGTGAGCAGGAAGGTGATGGCTGCCTTTCACTTGCCCCAGCAATGCCCCTTTTTGAGCAGAGGCATCTTACAACCTCAGGTAAAGTTCTAATGCAGGGCATTGTGGGTGGTGTATAAAGGGTTGGAGGAAAATATTCTTACTGTTTTGTTGTAGGAAGGGATTAGATAAATCCTCTTTTGAAATGTCCCACAGAGAAAGAGTGGGGCAAGCATGGTGTGTCACACTGATCATACTTCTTGCATAGGCTGCTGAATCAGACTCCTAAGCCTATGAAAAACATTGACACAGAATGAGAAGGACTACCTTGAGGGGATTTAAATTACTCTACCTCCTTTGGTTTTTTTATTGAGCTCTCATGGTAGCCTGACCTGTGACTGTGACACAGGTAGGGACTCCTACAAGTGTCTTCAGCTCCCCACTTTCTCCTGAAGAGCTGTTCTCAACATTTGCTACCTCACTGACAGGTTCTAGTGAGTAAATTTCTAAGCCTACAGTCAGATCCTGTAACGTGTAAGAAAGAGGTGGTTGGGACCCTGTAAGGCCCCAAACCTTGCTTGATGAGACACTTAAAAGGACTTACTCTAAGATATAGGCATGGGAGAAATGCTAACAGGATATTCTCAAGGGGTCAAAACAACTAAAAACCAACTCTTTAGAAAATCAGTGAATTTTGGTAAAATGTTTAGAGTACCCTATAGCAGCCTTCAAGTACCTAAAGAGGGCCTAAAAGACAGCTGGGAGAGGGATTTTTGGTATTGTGACAGATCCACAGGAAATTGCTTTCAACTGACTGAAGGCAGTTTTAGGTTAGATATTGGGAAGAAATTCTTTAGTATGAGGGTGGTGAGGCATTGGCACAGGCTGTCCAGGGGCATTGTGAATGCACCATCCCTGGAAGTGTTCAAGGCCAGGTTGGATGGGGCTTTAAGCAACCTGTCCTGGTAGAATGTGTCCCTAGCCATAGCAGGGGGGTCAGAACTGGGTGACCTTTAAAGTCCCTTTCATCCCAAACCATTCTATGATTCTGTAACAAAGACAGACAGCAATTTAAAAAAAAAGCATGTGACTTCAGGTGACATATTTTTTCCTGTCTTCTTGCCTTGCCCCTTCTTTCTTTAAAAATGGATAATTTACAGCTCTTCCATATCAACTTTTCCTTTTTCTAGTGCCCCTTTTATGATTTTGTTGGGGGAGTTTCTCTAGTTCTTTAGTCCTAGGAAGTAACAGAGTGCTCACTAAAGAGCAGTAGTATTAATAGTGCTAAGTGGTATTATGTAAAAAGAATACAAAGAACGTGACACCAAAAATTCCACCAACCCCCCCCCCCTCCCCATTAGAGCCAGACAGTATCAAACTCCTCTAAGACCAAAATGTACTTATATCTGTTATTTTTCCTTGGGAAATTTTGTGCTGTGGAATAAATCAGTGGCTGGAGATTGTGACTGTTGTCCCTTTGCTAAGTCTCATTCCAATCAGGTGTCACTTCCTGGGATACAGCTCTGTGCCCCAAATCCATCTGCAGAAGTGGAGCAGCGTGATGTTTTGTCTGACATCCAACCCCAGAAAATGAGTCAGATACTCTTATCACTGAAATTCCCTGAGGGTCACTGGTAGGAATTTCATCCCCTTTCTCTGGAAAGCCTGTGTAGATCTCCTCTACATCAGCCCAGGGCATGTGGGGCACTTGGTGGAGTAGATGTCAGTCACTGAATGTCCCAGTGTGTGAGCAGGCATCCTGAACAGGGAGAGGATGAACGTGAGTAGGCACATAAACACTCACAGATTATCCCAGGGTAAACAGCATTTGCTTCAAGCAAATGTCTAGCCCTGACCCAGTCTAAATCAAACTTATGATCTTTCTGCATTAAGATGGATTAAATAGATATTGAAAACTTGCATGCATGAAGAACCCTCATGTTTGTGTTTTTTGGTGTGAGTAGGGGATGTTTATTGCAAGCCTTGGGATACCAAGTCTGCTCTGTTTTCTGCAAGGGAATTTGTAGAGCTGGTACATTTTCTCTCTCACTGTTGGCCTGAGTTACAAGAGGTTTTGGCAACAGTGCAACTCTGGGGACTCTTTAGATTAAAATAAAAAACCAAACCAAACTTCTATTATTCATAAATCAAGGATGTAATTTTATCCTCTTTTGGACTGAAGAAGCAGAAAAGCCACAGTACCTGATATTTGATTTTCATTTGGAACATGAGGTGGACGTCCTCATCATCCCCTTTTGCTTCAGTTATTTAGGGCCAGACATTTGTCCCTGCAGCACAACCCAACAGTTACTACCTTGCTTCCTGGAACCATGCCAGCAGGATCTGCAAGGGATCCTGTTGCAATTATACTCCTGTAAATGCAATCAGTATCTAGCCCTGCATCCACAACATTTCATCTTCAGTTCTTACTCTCTTTTTGTACTTTGTGGATCAGTGTAAGAAAAACTAATCTCATTAATTTTTGCAGGGAGTTGGAGGATGACTGGAGTGTGTTTGAATTGTACATACCAAGATTTTAATTAAGATGCATTTACCACTGTCAATAGTTGCATTCTTTTCTCCTTTAAATATTTTTAACATTTTCCAGGCTTTCATCAGATCTCTAGGGCAGCTAGTTTAGTTGGCGTTGCTTTAATGAAAGGTTTGAGCAAGATACTCCATACTGGAGATCTGCACTTTGCAAGGGCAAAATATGTTGAGGTCCAGAGAAAGGGTAGTTCAAGGAAGAAGAAGCAGGATCAAGAATTTAGCTGAGATCTCAGCTGCTCCTATACCTTCCTGCAGCAGGAACACTTTGCCAGCCCAGCTTTTGTAAGTGGAAAACCACCTGGAGAAGCCTCAAGATACTTGATACCCTTCTGAGCAGGGGAGTGGCTGAGCAAGTTTGGTTAGGTACAAGGGGAAGAAACACTGGTGAATATGGGAATATGTGTCCATGTATGGGAGAAATTGGTGGGTTGACCTCCAACCAGAGAATTTGTCTACTTGCCCTTCCTGACAGATGCTCTGTGGCTCACCCACCCTCCCCTGTGCCTCCACTGCATGAGGAACTGTGACTTTTCAAGGGGATTGAGGCTCATGTAATTGCATCTGGCTTTTTTTGTTATTTTCCTACCTGCAATAACTTCTGAATTTCTATCCAATATTAAAGCAGTCTGGGAGGCTTGAGGATAATCTGGTTACCATACATTTCTAGAGGAGAGAAGTGAAGAAGAAATAACTTGGCTGAGGCAAGGGTAGGGGACACAACAGTGCCATTATTTACTTTATCTGCCAGCAGCACTGCCAGCTGCTGTGAAAGATGGCACTGCAGGGAGCTGTGATATATGTGAAGACCCCTCCATGTTTTACCTTGTGGCTGTTTTATTAATTTTGACATGAACAAACCTCCCATCCCTTCCCTCTCCAAATGAAGAGCCCAGATGCCCAGAAGCATTGGCTCAATCAGCTGGCTGGGGTCCCCTTTGAAGACCAACCTGGTTAAATGGGTCTTACCACATTGGAAAGTGACCCTTAGGGAAACCACAGAGGGTTAGAGCTGTTAAAAAGCCAGCCAGGTGGCCAAAGTAGGGGTGGCAGTGAGAGGCTGCCTCAGGATGGCAGCTGTCAAGGGTCAGATGAACGCTGGGTTTTTGGTATTCAGGATCAGTCCTAGCACAAGCCATGAAAAAGCAAGTGCAAGACACAGTGAGGCACAGCAATGCAGGCCTGTGTCTGCAATGCAGTGCGTGCTGCAGCTCTCCCAGTGTGAGGGGAGAAAAATCCGTGCTCTCTAGCTGTGTTTGAAAATCCCTTCCACAACTCAGTGGAGCTCCTCTGCCTGGCAGGTACCCAGCCACTCAGTGCTGGTGAGACTTGGATCTGACAGCCCCAGTCTGCTGCTGCTGTGCTGTGCTCCCTTTCACCAGCACTGCCAGCTCTTCCCTGCTTCCTCAGTCCATGAGGAGCAACCACCAGCACATCCAAAGGAGGGCTGAGATTTGCTCTCATACACACATGGCAACACCAGCATGTGCAAAATGCTCCCTGGGCTATGAGCATGGTGTTGGAGAATGGTGTCCTGTAGAGAGCAGAAAATCGGGTCCTAAATAAAATTTAAACCAAGCAGAACTGTGTGCTTGCTGTTGATACTTTAGGCATGTGTGGTGCCCAGGCTGAAGGCAGCAAATTAAATCCCCCCTTCATTCCCAGCCACTCTGCTTTTCCGTGCAGTTTGGGCAGAGACTGAACAGCCACACAATTGCTACCTGCTGAAATCCATCACTGAAAAAATGTGGTTCTATAGCAAAAAAGTGAAGAATCAATCAGGGCTTAATGATTTTTCCCTGACTGCAAAATTGCTGTTTCTCAGCAATTGGAATCCCTGTCTTTCCACTCCCACTGAAAGGCTGAGGAGGTTTTTGATCACAGGCACAAAGTGAAAGCTTCAAAGCCCTATTCTACAGACAAAAAGGACTTCTCAAAACCAGCTCCACCTGAGAGGGCAGTTATGAACAGCCCCTGCTTTGTCAGTGCCTGTGAGGAAAACCAGGTAGTTAACAAGGATGGAATAGCTGTGCTTAAGTTTTATAAAAGATCCAGAAAAGCCACTAATCCTCCCTGCTTCAGAGAACTGTGTGAGCTCTGCAGTGCTGGTCAGAGAACAATAGGATGTCTTTTTACCTTGTCTCGAGGTCCTGTGGGATTTCTGCATTTCTCTTGGAATGAGCAAGTGCAGCTGGCTGTTGTAGACTGGCAGAATTAATTTAGCCATGCTAGAAACACTGCTTGGGAATTTTCTGTAGAAGATGTTTTGTTGCAATGTCAAAATATATTGCTGTGAAATGAGCTCTTTCAGGTACCTTAGATTATTTTTTTTTTTCTGTTTTCCATGAGTGGTACACAGCCAGAGCAAGTGAGAGTGCTTTGGATTGTGCTGCCATTAAACAGGGCTGCTGCAGTGCATCAGGGGAGCTGTTCTAACACATGCTGTGTGCAGGGTATGGAAAAGGGTCAAGCTGTGTGTTAACTTTGATCTCCCCCTGGGGCTGTCTTGGTTTTCCAGCACATTTAGTAGTACCTCATTTTGCAGTGTGTGCCCTAGGTGCAGCCAAGCTTCATCACTTCCCCCTGGGCCCATGACCAGAGTTCTTGCTCTGGCTCAAAGATGTTTCTTCTGTATAAGACTGCTGGAGTGGGAAGCTGTGTGTCAGTGGTGCTGCCCTGCAGTCCTTCAAATTGGCTTTTTCAGGCACTTCTGCCTGAGGCTGGAAGCTGAAAAGTAAGAAGTTATCTCTGGCAGTGGGAGCAGAGATGCAGGAGGAGAACAGACTTCCTTGAAGCTGACCCTCTCCTACCTCCCAAGCAGCTGCAGTGATCAAGTCTTCCCATTTATTTCTGTTTCTTCAGACTGCTGACCTCTCTGAGACAATGGGATGTCAGACTTAGAGTTTGAGCAGAGATCAGTGAGCAGCTCTCTCAGAAAGAGCTTTCCTCCACAGAATAGAATTGCTTTGTCACAATGGGGTAAAGTGAGGCTCTGCAGATTTTCCGTGTGAGATGGAAAGAGCTGGGAAAATTTCAAATGGACACTGAGGTGTGAGAAAAATTCCCTGGACACTCAAGGAGGTTGCTTATCTCCTCCTTTTTGCTGGGCAGCCCATTATCAGATGAGCATGATAATGAGCCAGAGGAGAGGGGAACTGCAGCTTTGTGTGTCCTGTGCATTCCTCTTGAGGTTGATAAAAAGTGGCCAGGAGACCTTGTACAGGATCTTGGAGCAGGCAGAGATTGGCACAGATGTGAGACATTTTTGGGTTCATTCAGAAGCAAAGGAATTTCCTCCCCTGGCCTACCAGGTGTGGAATGGGAACTGTATCTTTCAGGAAAGCACTTGAAGTGAGCTGAATACGAGCTCCTGTTGACACAAATGCAGTTTCCATTCTAGCACTTTAGATAGAATTAATGTCAAAAGGTAAATCATTTCCAGTACCTTGATGTGTCTGCCCAACCTCAGCTCTTGGACCACACTGCTAAACTCTGCAGACTTGCAAGAATGTGAGTAAAAATAAGGGTTTCTCTTGATGTACAGGGTCTGTGACTTGTAAGTCAGCTCCCATTTGATTCTTTTTCATTGTCATCTGTAGATCAGTTTAAATGGGATAAGCAACAGAGTTCTGAATGCAAGGCTCTTGCATCTATGTATGAAAAAAACATCTTTTTTGGGTTTGTTTTGTTTTGTTGTTCATTAATACCATCTACCAATGAGGGGGTTTTGGAAATGAGTAGCCAGCTGTTAGACTGGTGGGATGCCTTGTGTGGCAGTCCTGTCCCACAGGGATCTGTCCAAAGGCTTGGGGTCTGTTATTTGCAGTTGCAGAAAGAATGGACACATCAACAACTGCTGCTGGTACTGACATTGGATTAGGCATGAAAACTCTCCCCCAGTCAATACCCAGGCCATCTATAAATGTCTGTGTTACTGTGTCAGGGGCTGGAGTGAATGTGTGCTGGGGATGGCAGTGACACCTGCCTCTGGCTCAGCCCATCCAGAACGAGTGGAGCCCAGCCTTGTTCCCTCCTGGCTGGGAGCACTGACAGGGAGCCCTGGGTCAGGGAGGGCTGCAGGTCACTGCCACCAGCAGTGGCCAAGGAAGGAAAAAGGGACACAGGGAAGACAGGGACTGGGCAACCACTGGCTTCAGTTAGGAAGAATAACCAACCTGGTGCATGTGGACTTTCACTAGAAAAGGGGAATGACTGAGGCACTGGGATCTGCCTGACCCTGCAATCAGGCAGTCCATACTCTGACAAACAAGTACTCTCCATATGGTCTGACCATTGGGAAAATGAGGAGGAAAGCTTTTCTCCACATTCAGCTGGGAAACCAAGCCAGGACCAGCTGTGTCCGCAAGAATGCCTGCACCAGGGCTCTGAGCATGAAGGATGAATGTTTCCCATGCCCATGCCTCCTCTTTCTCCCCACGTGAGGTCAGTCAGGGCTCTCTCCAGCTTGTCCTCTTTTGAAGTGTCTTGGTCCTTCAGTGAGCAGGGAGTGAGCTGTGCTGCTGCAGCAGGAGCAGGCATGCCTTTGCTTTCAGGGAGTTTTCCACACAGAGGGTCAGACTGCACAAAGCCCAGCTGCAAGATAACGCTGAGAGAACCTGAATGAAACTGTGAGTAGGAATGGGGGAACATGCTGATTTAGAGAAGTCAGAGGTTGGTTCCATGGGGCAGAGAGGGTGTCTGGAGGACATCCACTGCTGGAGGAAGAATTGGAGAATACTTCAGTCAAAAGGTCATTCTGACAGTTTTTGGAAAGTCAGGGAGGTTGAATATGGATAAAATGGGTGCATATAAGCCCACAGGGAAAGAAATCTGGAGCCTGGTGTACCACTGCAGGTTGTAACAAGGGGGCTGTAACAAGAACATTGCTCTTAGCAAGTCCAAACCTGTCAGAACTGATCCTGATCCTGCTACTGCAGACTGTGGCCTCAAACCCCAAGTCAACACAGCCCAAAGGGGAGTTTTGTGAGCAGAGCCTCAAGCTGTTGAGTTCAGTAGCAAACAGAGATGTCTTGAGGCACATTTGGGGGTACCAGGTTAGGCTGGTATTAGGCAGCCTGAGCCAAATATAGGCTTCCATTAGGTGCATGAAGAAGCTGCCTACCTTTCCAGTTCCAGAGATCCACAGCTCCTGAAGGATGCCTTTCTTCAAGACTTTGGCTTCATACACAACATCAGAAAAATGTCCCAGGATATCAGTAGCATTGTGGTCAGAAGAGTATTAGGGATGATCCCAAATGGACTCTTCACATCCTGTCTGTGGCAAGGTGGGGGGTGTAGGTCTTCCCTGAGGATTGTTCTGGACTACACAAGCACCTACAGCAGCATTCACAGGTTGCCCTCATGGAAATCAGAGTTCTCATCTTCCCCTGTATCAGCTAAATAGATCTGTGTTCACAATACACCTAAGTCTCTCTCCCTCTTAAAAGGACCCAGCCAAACAAACAATAAAATAAACAAAAAAACATATCTCTGAAAAACCTGGAATCTTCACAAGAAGGCTGGTGGGGGACTTTCTGGACATCCCACTCTGTTCCTATCACAACAGTGGTGATGTCCCTCATTGCTCCAGTCTTGGACAAATAGGAGCCAGGTATTATCCTGAAATTAAAGCACTACAGAGCAGGAGGAGCAGGGTGAGGGCTGTATTGTGGTGCCTAAATAAGGCTGCCAGCCTATTTAGTGTGTCACAAAGAACCTGATGAAATGACTGCCCAGGGAGAAGAGGTGTTAGAGGGCTTCTTAATAGGAAAGGATGTCATACCCAGTGACTGGAAATTGAAGTCAGCGAGAATCAATGTAGAAATATAATGTAGATTTTCAAGAGAGAGAGCAATCAGCCTGATTGCCAAGGGGCTGAGTTCTCCATCAATGTGAGTCTTTAAATTAAAGGGAGATGTCTTTAACAGCCTGCCAGCACAATGGCAAGAGAATTCTGGGACTTCATGCAGGGTATTAGATACAAGGGGACCAAGCAATCAGTCTGTGTGTGGCATGTGCTGCATCTCCTCGGTGATGCTTCTAGGGCAGAGCCCATCTCTGGTCTGGAAGAGAAAGGATGAACAGGACTAAGGAAGTGAGGAAGCTGAACTGAAACCAGGCATTTCACAAATAAACCTAAGTCCTGCACACCAGTCTCCCCCAGAGCTGAATCCCTCAGTGAGTTGGGTGGAAGCAAGGATCTCTACTCTTGAGACAGCATATGTAAGATAATCTGTGTCAATTTTGTTTTTGGCAGTTCTTCATTTTGCAAGGACATAATCTGGAAGCTGTTTCAGAACATCTTTTGTAAGCTATTGCACTGCCACTTCCTAACCAGGAAGCTATTATCACCTTAGAGAAAAATGTACCTCACATTTCCACAGTAGTTAGATGTGGTTTTCTGAGAGTACAGTCAAAGGTAACTTGGGGGAACTATAATTTAAAATTTCCCTGCTTTTAAATGCTCTTTAGAAAAAAGTTCCTATTTTAGCAATATTGTATTAGAAGAATGTGTGTTGGAATCTGTCATTATTAATCTGAGGAAGGTCTGGGCTGTACTCTGTGAGAGCATCCTCTGCCTGCTTCACACTCCCATTACAGCAGAGTGCCCACAGGCAGAAAAGCTGTTAAAAGCTGCAGTCATGCTTTTACACCAGGAACTTGATTTTTGCCTCCTGAAGTGCAGGCACATGTACACCCTTGGAAACACTTTTGGACTAGATAACCTTGTCTACTTTTGAAGTGTGTTCCACGTGAATTACATTCCACAGGCAAAGCAAGGGGCTCTGACCTGCAAGAAGGCTTGGTGGCCATAGCTAGGGTGCATCAGTGGGAAGAACATCAGTGGATTTAGACTAAAAATCACATACAGCTTGAGATTTCAGATATTGTGTGAGCTTGGCTTCATCATTAAGGAGAAGTTTCTTTGCCCACTCCTTCTCTTCAAACTTGTTTTGCTGCATATTATGCTGCACATATTCAGAGGGGTAATAAATTCAGTCGTTTTTGCTCTAAATGTAATTCCTCAGTAATTGCCATCTATTTATTTTTATTGGTAGCAATAACTTAGCTTTATGAATACAAGCTCTGGACTCTTTCCATCAGTGTGCAAAGCTTTGTTTAATAAAAGTAAAATTGCATTTGAGAAGGTTTAAATTAGGTGGTTTCAAAGAAATGTTGATATCATGGAATCACAGAATGGTTAGGGTCTGAAGGGACATTAAAAATCAGCTAGTTCTAACCCTTCTGGCATGGGCAGGGACACTTTCCACTAGTCCAGGTTGCTTAAAGCCCCATCCAGCCTGGCCTTGACACTTCCAGGAATGGGACATCCCAGCTGCTTTGGGCAACCTGTGCCAGTGTCTCACCATCCTCACTGGAAAGTATTTCTTCCCAACATTTTATCCAAACCTACTTTATTCCCATTTAAAGTTATTCCTCCTGGTCCTGTCACTACATGCCCCTTTTCAAAAGTCCTTCGGATCTCTTGCAGACCCCCCTTTCAGTACTGGAAGGCTGCTAGAAGATCTTCCTGGAGCCTTCTCTTCTCCAGGCTGAACAACACCAGCTCTCTCAGTCTGTCTTCTCAAGAGAGGTGCACCAGACCTCTGAACATCTTGGCCTCCTCCAGACCTGCTCCAACATTTTCTTCTCTTTTTTATGAAGGTGGTCTCAGAATGGCAGCACTCCATGAGAAGCACAGATGGAATTGGATTCTGGAAGGCCAAGTGCAGGGGCTGTTTCAGCCTTGTTGACGAGCAGTGGGTCCAACCCAGCCAGACCTTCCCCTTCTCATCCAACACTGCAAGAGTTGTTGCATGGTGTTGAAGCCTTTGGAATGGGATATTACTGGGGTGGTTTCCTGATTCAAAATTAGCACAGCTCTGGGAACACTCTTGTAATTTTACCTTCCCTTTTGCAGTTTTCTTTTTCATAATTTGATCTATTAACACTGGGAATAATGAAACCCCAAAATTCACTCTGACCCATACGCACATGGTGAACACAGATCTTTTTGGTAGTCACATTGAGCAAACTTCAAGAGAAACTCTGGGTAATCTTTGTCTACATTTTCATCTCCATTTTACCATCAGACCATTAAAATAAGTAAAACATCTCAGAAAAAAAATGAGAGACACAAAAAAAGGTCAATAAGTATTAGCATATTTGAAATGTTTGATAAGAGTCTGTGCTGGCTTTTGATTACTGCTTGCCTTTATAAAGTTAGATCTGAATCTTTTATAGTGCATTACCAAGAGATAAAGTACAGTTACTGCTTGTGCAATTCGTTTCTATACCCTAAGCAAAAATACCTGTTCCTTGATTCCATATGCTACCGAAAGGGATAAGACTTTAATTACCAGACAATAAAGTCCCTTCCCATTTTCATTGTAATAGACCTAAAGTTATTTTTACCCACTAATTATACAGTGCCCATTAAAGTGCCAGTGGTTAAGTACATATTGGGGTCACCAAAATGCAGAGAGGTGTTTATTTGCAAATCATGTAAGCCCATGTCTCTGCTCTCCTGCACAGGGGTTCCTGTGCAGGGACACACAGGATCTTGCAAGTCCCATATGTCAGGCGGCCTGGGGCTGTCACTTGTCCCGTGCCAAACCACAGGGACAGCCCTACCTGTGGGACTGTGTGTGTCTGTCCCTGCACCATGTTCTGTGTATGTTGTCTGCTGCAGACAAGAAAGATTCCTGTAGGGTTCAGGAAGCCTGAAAGCGTGAAATGCAAGGAAGTCCTATTTAAGTCCTATGCCTCCCATAAACAGTGCACCAGGTTTTCAAGCTTGATCAAGGGGAGGAGAATTTAAGTTCTCTTCCAGCTCGCTTGGGCCATAAATGAGCTTTATAGCATGGGTAAAGTGCTGTTTCCACTGAATGAGAAAATGGGTATAATGGTTCTTAGACAACTCTATCTCATTAGTACAGTAGGCCTGAAAAGACACTTATTTCCTGGAACAGAATGGAGCCACAACCCCAGGAATGTTCTTGGTGCTAAAATACTAAACCCAGACTTGTTCCGGTGCTTATTTGTAAAGTCTTGCCCTGAGCCTGACCAAAGGGAGAGCAGAGGCTCCTCCTTAGTAATACCTTCCCTGTGGCTTGCTCTTGAAAGGTGCCTGCCTTTCTCTTCCTGGAAAGAGCATGGAAGAAGAAAACAGCATCCTGAGTCATGTCTTAGGCACCTCCAGCTTTCACTTTGAATTTGGAAGTCAGGCTGGTGAGGTGTGAGTGACACAGAGTTATCAATTCAAACATACCACACCTCAGAGGAGCATGGAAGAGGATGGACAGGAGTTTTCCAGACCAGAGCTGAGCATGGAGACATTGCAGAGCAGCCTGTGAGGGAGATGGATGCAGACCTTCAGCTCAGCAAGCAGCTCTGGGTCGCTGCTGTCCACTAATCCAATTTAGGGAAACTCCTGGGGTTCCTCAGTGGGTGCTGCTCCGTTTGGACAGCCAGGAAAGGAGCACTGGGCTGCAGCGGCTGCAGGAACAGCAGCAGCGGCAGGAAAGCAGGAATTGCTGCCATTAGCGGCTCTGCAGGTGACAAACTCGCAGCTGCCGAAGACAGAGGGCACGCCGAGCCAGCGCCGACAGGGGCAGGGACAGGGACAGGGACACGGGCAGGGACACGGGCAGGGAGAGGGACAGGGACAGGGACACGGGCAGGGACACGGGCAGGGACAGGGACAGGGACACGGGCAGGGACACGGGCAGGGACAGGGACAGGGACAGGGACAGGGACAGGGACAGGGGGACAGGGACAGGGACAGGAACCGGGGCAGGGACAGGGGCAGGGACAGGGACAGGGACAGGGACAGGAACCGGGGCAGGGACAGGGGCAGGGACAGGGACAGGGACAGGGACAGGGACAGGAACCGGGGCAGGGACAGGGGCAGGGACAGGGACAGGGCCACGGGCAGGGACAGGGCCAGGGCCAGGGCCACGGGCCGGGCAGCGCGGGCACGGTGCCGCACACCGCGCTCAGCCCGCTCTGCCCGCCCGGCAGGAACGGCGCCCTGCTTGCCCGAGCCCGTGCGGGGCTTCACCCGCATCTCTGGGCACTTCCCTGCACCGGGGTTTCCATTCCGAGTCTGCAAGCACGAGGAGATCACACTGTGCCTCTAGCGAGCTGTGGGGTGAGGAAATGGCTGTGAATAAAAAATCAGCATCTGGCCCAAAGAGGCTCCACTTCAGCCGGTGGGCTGAGAGCAGGGAAATCCAGGGGGACAGCAGGGTTTCATGCGACCCATTGGCCATGGCAGGCTGATTTAAACTCATCTGCAGGGCAAAGCCCTTGTGAAGGAAGTGTGAAGCCTTTGAATGTTTGCTAGGAAAATAACCAGCATCATTTAGAGTTAAGAAAGTGCATGGGGTTGGGCTGGACCTCGGACTGTTGGCATTGAGAGCAATTTGCTGAAACAGAGAGGATGTTGTGTGTCTGGGTCCTCAAACTGTGACATAGATAGTCACCACTGCTCTGGGTCTGCTCCCTGAAATAGATTATCTTGCTGTGCAAAGAGGTCCTGATCCTGCAATGGGCTCTGGACAGGGACAGCAGCCTTCTTATATGAGGCAATTCACAGGACCAGGACTCCACCTGGAGTTTAATCCTCAGGCACACACTTTGATGACATGTGTTTACCTGCTTTCTGTGCCTAAGCAGAGAGCACTCAGAAGGTCTTGTCAGGGAAAAAGTTTCCTTGAGGTTTTCCTGCAATGATACTGAACCCTTGTCTTGGTGTTTGGGTTTGTTTTTAAAATGCTTCTCCAAAGAGATTAATTCAAAGCATGGGTCCAAAATCTCACTGCAGAGGGATAACTGTATTTCTCAGTGTTTACACTAAATCAATCAGCTGGTGTTGCACAAGAAAGAACTGCCCTCCAGTCCTTCTGAATGTTTTATCATCTTTGGGCTGATGACTGTAGTTCACAGCCAACAAATCAGCAGGGTCTTTTCTAAAAGCTGCTAAAGCAAAGCTTCTTTAACAGGAAACTCCAGGTATTTTTGTCTGTGTCAGAACCTGGAGACCCAGATTCCCTTGTACATTCCCTGCAAGGAATGGTCACCCTCATGCTTGGTTCTGCTGCCATTCCTGACCCTAGCTGTTAGACCCCCATAACAGGAGTCCCCATGGCCAATAATCACCACAGCTTTTGTGGGGTTTTTGCAGCCCATCTGATGGGCCTGGCTGCAGTTTTCCAGGTGGGTAGAGAGCAGACACCCACCTCTAAAGTCTTCACTTCCAAGGTGACTTGCAAAAACCATACCCTGAGACAAAGGAGAAGATCTCCTATTGAATATTTGGCTTGGAAACAAGCAAAGCAACTACAGCAACAGCAATAAACCCAAAAGAAGACCTGCCCCTCTGCTCTGGACGTCTAAAGGATATCTGTGCTTGATTCTGTAGCAGAGGAGGAAGGAGCTCTGTGCTACCAAGGTAGACTACAATTAGGTGGGGCTGCTAATTTTGTTCATGTGAGTGCTGCTGGTGGTGTGGTGGCCAGTAAAGGCACTGCTCTTTTTTTTTGTGTTGTTCTGTGTTCTGTGAGCATCTGTATCTTTAAGATACAGGTTTTGCTGTGTGGAGACACCCAGGAGATGGAAACCTGGCAAAGAGGCTGGTGAGGAAAAGCCTTTTGTGTCTTCAAGCCCATGGGATTGCACTTCTGCTTACAGGATATTTCCTAGAATGAGCTTTAGAAAATGCTGTTCCTCACCAGAGCACTGTTTTAGGGTATCATAATGGCTTTCCTGGGGGATATCTTACAAGAACTGCAGGTTTCTGCAGGACAGGCATTTCCAAGGAGGATTCAGCATTTTGCTGTAGTTGTGGGACAACATAACAGTACTGACCTGTGTAACCACCTTTAACACTGATCATTTATTTCTACTGAAAACTTTGAATGTGACTGGTAAGCTCCAAAAAAATAGGAAGGCTTCATTGAAAAGTCTTGGGAAGTAGATTCTAACACCATCTCTCCAAAACATAATATTGTGTGCTTGTATTCATATTCTGCACAAGCTGCATAGCTGGTGTTTGATGGTGCATGTCTCAAAATCAACAGTGAAATGAGAGGCCTAGATAGATTCGTTCTTTTAATGTGATTGTAAAGTGGAATTTGCTTCTAAAACACCATGACATTGATTTCCCACAAAGTGACAGTCTTGTCTCATTACCTTGATTCATTTGTTGTCTGATGGATTTTAATAGCAAAGATCTGAATTCAATTATTAAACCCCACCCCAAAAGGAAAAAGTTTAGAGCTGTGTCACATCAGCAGCTTCAAAAATAACCAGTGTTTGGGAAGAAATTCACATTATTGGAAGCCTGATGGCAGGGAGCCTCAAACAAAAGGGAAATATTGAAGACTGAGAGATAGGGGAGAGAAACGTTGGATGGGAGAAGCATTAGCATCAAACAGGCAGGCACAATGTCCCTGTAAAGATCAACTTTATCTGTGTGCAAATATCTTCTGCTCTGATTTAGCCCCGTCTGTGCTGTGGTACTATTTCCTCAAAGCAATATTTCTCATATTTAGGACTTCACACAGTGTGTTTTATGTGCCATAGAGTTACAATTCCACCGGGATGTATTTGACTTATAAACGTAACAGATGCTGTTTTGGAGTAGAAGGAGTAAAAGTCCCCTATATTAAACATGAGAGAAAGAAGGAGTGATTGTAGCATGTGTAGAGAAAATCCAAATGAATATAAGGAAGAGGAAAGGAACCCTTGAGAGTGGACAGAGATAGTAAGGTGAGGTTTGTCCACTGCATTTTAGGTTTCCTGTAACATCTTTGTTATCTGAGATCTCTGGGCTTATCTCCCTAAAAGTGGCAGCTAGGAAATGACATTCTCACTGTGCTGCTTCATCAAAGTGATGGCTGCTGTTTTAACAAGCTGTATTAGCCAGAGATTGATGGTCCCATTTGCAGTATGAAAGATCAGTGCTGCTTGCAGCAGTGAAGGTCTGAGCTCCCCGGGGTTCCTGCTGACAGGGGGATGTCAGGCAATTGCCAGGGAGGCAGAGCTGGTGGAGAAGCTGCTCCTGTGTGTCTCAGTATCACACTGGGGATGTGGGCATTCCCACACCTCCCACATCACCTGCTGGAACATTTCCAGCCCTCCCCTGCACTGACTCAGAGACTGAGTGCAAGTGAGGATCGTTCATTTTGGGGTCCCTTGTTTAATGTCATTCCCACAGGGGTATTGTGTGTGTGGAGCAGCAGCGAGGCTAGGTGATGAGAAGGAAGATCAGATCTTCCTCTGGAGGTGTAAGTCATCTGTCCCATCCATGTCATCTGTCCCAGACCATGGGGTTGCCTCAATCCAGCACTTCTACTTGATCTCAAGACCAAAAGGGTGACAGGGAGGATATGGGGTCGCTGACTGGGTCTGTCAAAACTTACACATACACTGTTTATGCAGTCAAGTCTTAATCCACTTGGGGAATGCTTCACATGCTTGTTGGATGGGGAGTCAACACTGGCCTGTTGTCAGTCCTTCTGCAATGAGCAGAGGTGTAAATGTCAGGCAGACCATTTGAATCAGGCAGTGGGGGTGGTGGTCATAGGGAAAGATAACAGAATTCTTAAGAGGAGAAAGTAAAGGGAGATTAGGCAGATGTTATAAACATGCAATCAAAGATGGCAATGGTGGGGTGAAGCTGAATCTCTCACAGGTTTCTTGCTGAGAGCATCTACAGGTATGTCAGCATAAAGTCTGTGGTCTTGTGTCAGTTGTTACCACATTTGAGTTTACTGAGCTGCATTGTGTTTTATTACTGAAGACTCTAGCTGGATTCATGGAACTAAAATATGTGATTTTCCTCTTTCAGAATTTCAAGAGATTTTCAGATGTTCTTAGCTGATCTTCATGCTTCTAAGAGCCTATATCTGACCATCTGTCTCCAATTAGTCCTTTCAGCCCTGCAGACTTCTCTCTCTGCAGTTCTCACACATCTTTTTTTTCTGCTCCATTATTAATGAAAGGAACATCAAAGCACTCTCAAAGTATAGCTTTCCCTATTGAAGGATAACTTCATCCATCTGGGAAGAGGTGGGACAAGACAAATCAATCTTTTCCCTGAACTTCTCTTAAGAACCACTATTTTGTTTTCCTAAGGTGTATAAGGTGCCTTAGTGTTGTGGCAGAGTTCCTGGGCCAGACACAGAATAGGGATTCAGGAGATCTGGGTTCACTCTTAAGCTCTGCCAAGCCATTCTGACTCCTATCTGTTCAACAGTTAAAATGATCCATGTCATTACTTTCTTTTTCTTCTGGTTCTGCCAGGATCTGAGCAAACAAAATGGGCTCTACACACTCTGCCTCCCTCCTGGGACCATGGCTGTTCCCAGGAGTGGCTCCAGTACAGTGCAGATGTAACCTGGGATCTTGGTATTGGGAAAAGACTTTGTCACAAAGGTACCCTAAGTTCAGACTCTTTCTCTTTTCTTGAGCTGTGCTTTAGGTAGGTCTATGCCTGGTTCTGTACCTGCTCCTCATTTCCCTCATTTCCCTGCTTGACCTTGAACCTTTCTCATCAACACAGAAGTGTTCAGTAATGTCTCCTGTCTGTGGTTGCTCTCACTGGATGTGCTCTGTCCTCTTCTGCTGGACTGTCTTTGTTAAAAAAGGAAAAAGGGAGCTCTTGTGGGCCAGGTCTTGTCTTTCTGACAGGGCCCAGAAGAAATGAGGTGCACAAAAAGTTGTTTCTCTTTGAAAGTCCTTCCCAGCCTCTGTCACTTTAGGTAGGGACTGTTGAACCTGAACATATAGATGTGCAAGCCTATCTTCTCTCAGGGTAGTGAATGTTGTAGTCATTTGTGTGCCAAATGCCTACCATTAGCTCCCCTTCCCTGCCTCTCATGGATTCAAAGGCCATCTGTCCATCTTGATTCATTTTTTCAAGGGCAGATTCCCTGCCAAAGTATGTGAAATTTTTGTATCATTTGTCTGTATCTACATATTTGGTCTATTTTGTCCAAAGGACATTAGTTGAAGATATTTACTTGAACATTTCTGGATTTGTTAGCTGACTCGTCTGCTTCATTCTAGATGAGGAGAGTTAGCTTTACTGTAATGTGCTTCCTGCAAAATGTACACATTATACACGTAAAAGACAAGCCTGAAGCAGCAAAGAACAACCTTTCAATAACTCTTATGGCCCATTAGCCACATGATGACACCTGGTAGGTAAAGGAGACTCTCAGAAAGATCTCAGGAAATTCCACAAAAAATTACTTCTGAAAGCCTTTGTAAAATGGTAGGCCTGTGTGTGATCTGTGTAATTAATGGACAGTATTGTCTGAACATGGCATGGTTGTTAAGAATGACATGCTCAGCCTCACCTTTGTATTGTGTAGGAACATGCTGAGATTAATTTAACATCTATTGTCCATCATTTCCAGAACTCTGTGCCTAGGCTTGGATAGTTAATGAGTCCCCTGGAGTCCTTGCTTTCAGATTTAATTTTCTCCCTTTCTGAGCAGAGAGGAGTCAAATAAGTGAAAAATCTTAGGATCAAGGGGAGAAAAGGAGGTTAAAATTCACATTTGCTGTATTTGGGGTGAAGCTTTATTTTGTGCCTAGGGCCTTTGTCCTAGACAAATGTGCATCTCTGAAGACTATGCCAAGTCCCAAAGCAGTGTGAACCAGAACAGGATGCTCAGGGCATGACCCCTTAACTCTCAGCTGATTCATTGTCCACCTGAAAATAAAGCTTCATGCATTCCTATTCTCTCTCACATTAAAGGAATCTCCCTATTGTAGAATTATAGAATTGTTTCATTTGGAAAAGACCTTTAAGAGTACTGTACCCAACTGTTAACCATCCTTGCTCCTCTGGCCAGTTCTGCCTGAAGAACCATATTCATCCATCAAAGCCTTCCAGGCACATGAGCCTGTAGGCACCGTGTGACAGTGATCCAAATGAGTTCATAACCCTGAAATGCACACAGGCTCCTAATTCCTCCTGCTTGTTACCCATGCTGCATGGATTAGTATTCAACTACTTCTGAGACACATCCATTTAAAAGAAGAATATGTGAGAGCTTTTTCCCCAGCAGGGAGACACTCATTGCTGCTACTCAGCACTCACTTCACTCTCTCTTCTGGTGCCACCATATGATTTAGGCTCAGTTGCCTCCAACACTGCTCAGAAAACAACTCCCAGCCCCTCATGATGTCAGCATCATAACACTAAATCTATTCTGTAGCTGCTGACCTGAAAGTAGAGCAGCAACCTTCCTCCTGGTGCCTGAAGTCACCAACTTACAGCCTTTTCCATCACGGGAGTCTTTTTTCCTTAACCCACTGAGTACAGGCTCTGAATTTTCTTCCTGCTGTGCCATTGGGTCTTTGGAGTCTTGGAGAAGATTCTGTTCTCTTTCCTGTAAGACCTGATGCTCTCCAGACTTCCCATCTCCACCTGCACTTCTCCAACAACTTCCTTCAAGCAGGAAGACTCCTTCCCTATCTTCAACCTCCCAGAGGAGTTAAGCCTGTGCTGGGGTAGCTGCTGCTGGACTCTGATGCATTGCCACCAGTGCTAAGCACACGCACACTGTCCCCAGCAGAGTTTCTGGATTCCTTCTTTCTGCTCTTCTTTGCAAAATGCTGCATCAGTTTGCACCTCCTGCTATAGTGGTGCAGCCCAATTTTTGATTCTTTGTCACAAAGTACAAACTTAGGTGGCAGAGATGAAAACCTTTCCTCATTCAGGAGTTCAGGGGCACAGGAATCATGGAGCAGGAGGAAGACTCAAATGGCACCCCTGCAAAGCAGGGGTTCTAACTCCTCTAACCCTCTTCTGTGTGTGTAGGTCCCTCTGTGTGGAGCTTCACCACCATCCCATCCCTTCCATTTCAGTGCAGCCAATAAAACCCAGGCCAAGACATTTATCTGGCACACAAAACTTTAGTCAGAGCTCATCAGGTCAAACAAAGTGTGTCTGTGGCTGCTTCACTGGTAAGGCATTAACTGCAGTGTGGCAACAGACTGAGGTAGTTTTCTTCTGCATAGACTAAAAGTCATTACATTTGATGACTTCCGTGCAAAAATGTGGGCAAATGCACAGCCTGAGCTGGTGTTTCATGGGGAAATTTGCAGTCCCATCCAAAGTTGTGGTAACAAAGGAGGGACTTCTCTGATGTCTACAGGTTCATTCCTGGTTGGGATGTGCTGAAGTAATTCAGCTTCCAGTTGAGCCTGTTTTAGAGACATCTCTGCTGTATTGGGTCATGAACAAAAGTTTTCTTCCATGTACAAACATGGAGCTTGCTGCTGGTGATGTGTTCTGTGGATACCTTTCACACACAGCAGCTGAAGGAGCCATGAAATATTTTCCTGCACAGTGATGGCTGATAGTGTGAAAGCTGCTATCCAAGGGCCAGGCTAGAACAGAGTGTGGGACCTAAGGACAGAGCAGATAATTTTGTTCTCTGTGTTTTGGAGAGAGGAGGGAGAGAGGACATAACTTGGGAAGGAAGTAAAGGACAAGAAAATTTTATCCCTCTGGAAATAATGAGAGGAGAAAGCCAGCTTGTACTCTCAGGGCAGGGGACTGAATGGAACAGCAGGCTTGGAATTTGCAGATAAACTGCTTTCTCTCTAAAACTTTGAATAAGGTGAGATGTTGAGATACACCCTGTCAACAAAGTCCAAGAAAATCTGGCTCATGCATTTTCTTCTTGCCTAAACAATGCTACAGGCTATACAGGAGCCTAAAATCTCTGAAGATGGATTTGTTGCTTATTCCAAGAGAGCCAATGATATCTCTGGGAATAGCTTCAGGTCAGACAGGGCTTGATGTAACAGTGCATGTGTAAGATTCCCGAGCTTGACGCCATCTGCTCACAGAGAGCGTTGGATCACTGCAAGGATGTCAGCAAAAAGGCTCGGGAAGTTGTGAAAATGAGGAGGGGAAATAGCAAGCTCCAGAGTGTAGGAAAATTATGACTTTTCTGTGTAGCTGTTGCTGTCATGAGATTTGTCACTTGTTTTTTTTTTTAATTTTGCTTCCTTCCCACTGACCACTGAGAAATGTTAGCAAGAGGAGAAACATAAGTTAAACTGAGAGAAATATGGTGATAGGACTAGCAGGCTGATCAGACCAAAACCACCCCAGACTTTTATATTGTTCTTGAAGACATCACTTGTGACCCCCCAGAGAATCAGGCTTGGTGGATTAGTGGAAGAAAAACAGCTACTGAGCATTACACCTTGGAGCTATAAAATCTCTTTGATGCAGCCCCTCAATACCTGTGAGGCACCCTGTTTAAAAAATAAAATTGTGAAGCAAATGTGAAATTTAAACCCCAGGTGGTTGACTTAATAGGAATATTGTTTGCTCCTAGAGTCAAGATAATTGTACATTGAAGTATTCTTTTGCTCTAACATTAGTTTTGCCTTTCTCTGAAGTATGACATAAATATGTTTAAAATGGATAATCATACCCAAACCATTTCCATTATCAACTAAGAAGATTTGGGTGCTCTGTAGAAGTTAAGCTGTTTTAAACAAACACTCACTCTTGCTGAGCTATTTTCATGCTATAATGGAGGTACTTAACAGAATGTGGAAGTTTATGTATTCTTCCTCCTGTGTAGAAAATAAAACTTTGTTGTTTTCCAGCAGCTGATGTTTGAATACACAAAAACCACTTTGTGTATATGCAGATTGTCTGTCACAATATTTAGCTAATTCAAATTGTCGCTCACTACAGACTAATTTTTTCCCCTGAATCTCTGTTCTCCTTTTCACCTGTGACAGGTACAGAATAGTTTATTTACAATAAAGAGTTTGAAGAGATGGCTGCCCATGGAGCCCAGGGAGGGGGTAAGAAGGCACTCATATCCATGGTGCCTGACACACAGCTGTGTTTGTGCGAGGTCAAAGGGACAAGGACAGGGAGCCCCTGTGGCACAAGGGGCAGATTTGGAATGGATGAGCAAGGTTGTGAAACTCATTTGTGTGGTTTATGAACTGCAGATCATGGTCTTACTGGGTCAAATTGTATTGAGCTGGGCAGCCTCAGCTCCCAGAAAAATATCCCAGGAAAATGTGCTTGTCTACCATCTCTTTGTAGCTCAATATTTCTTCCTTCAACACTGTGTCTGTTGGTTGCTTTGATGTGTGGCTGTCCTTGAAAGCCAAGGGTTGGAATGACAGATGATGGGGTTACAGTTGTGGTATTACTGGAAAACAAATGTACTCTAGATCACCGTGACAGGGATGTCACTTGGCAGCTCACCAAAGCTGATTTTTCCTTATTTTAGTTGCAGTCTGTTTCACTCCAAAGCATTTTTCCCATACTTTCCATACTGTGATGGTGCCCTAAGAAAAACGTGCAAGGTTGCTTTGTGTGTTAACCTCTAGATAGAACTGGTTCAAGAGTGTGTGCCCTGGGAGCAGAGAGAACTTGATTTGTGCTCTCAATGCTCAAGGCTAACCTGGGTGATTTCTGAACTGTGAAGAGAACTTTTCTTTGTGTATCTAAGGTATATATTTCTGTGAGATGAACAAACCTGGTTTTTCCCACTGAGTCCTGTTTCATTTACTTTTATGAAGTACAGAACACTGTAGGACTGAATTTTACCTGAGGCTCAATTAATGCATTGATTTTTACTCTGTTATTCTCTTCTGCAGCTCAGTATTTGGCTGCAGAATGTGTTATCAAAGCTGTAAGAAAATCTCCTTACATTGTCCTTTCTTCCAGTGACCACAGGCCTGAAAGAAGACTACTCAAAAAAAAAGAGCAAATTTAGAAGGTGCCTGAAATGCAAGAAGGGATGGGAAAGCTGGAAAAATTGCTGATTTTATTTTTGACACAATGAAGACAACTTTTTAATAGACCTGCTTTTATACTAATGTTCATTAATACTGTCTATGCTGGAAAGACTGCTTTGATGAAAAGACTTAAAACTTAGTGCAGCAATTTTCATGCTCACATACAGGAAAATGAGCTATGCTTTGTGTTTCACTGAGAAAACTTGCATGAAAAGGTTCTGTTAGAAAAGCTCCTTTCTTCAAGCTTCACTTGTACAATAAAAAAAAAAAGCCTTCTAAGGAGAGGTGCAGAGCAGCATAGGGGTGCTAGAGAACAGACTGCCAGTGCTGAATTTTTCTGTTGAGACACATTTATGGGGCTGGAGCACAATGTGAAGGTTTGGTGTACGAAGAGAGGCTGGAAAGAACAGCAGCTGTAAGTGTGAGACACAACAAGCAAAGCCAAGAAACCCATCTCCTAGTGACTGTCCAGAACTTAGCTGGAAGTGGGATATACACGAGTGTGAAAGGGCAGAACTGTAGCCCTTAAATCAAAGATGTCAGCATAAGGGAGACTGGCTTCAGAAAAGCCATGGACAAAACCTCCCAAAATCACTCCCCATCAATCTGTTGCTGCCAGGGGTGGATCATAGATGTTGTGCTAAGCTGTTGTCCCTTTCAAGCCTCTGTCTTTAAGACCTTCTGTACTTTGCTAACTCTGCTCCTTCAACAATCATCTAGCATTGCTCTCTCTTCTCCCTCAGGATTTGTTTCACTGGTCACCTCCATTGTTTCTGTGTCTGAGAGTTATTTCCTTTACCTTATATTCAGGTGATGGGGAAGATCAATGCCCTAATTTTTTCTGGCTATTTGGGCAAGTCCAGCTCGGGCGAACAGCACAGGGTGCAGGAGTTGATGGGAACTGTGGAATTACATCCTTCCAACCATCCCACAGTGACAACAGCAGTGTCTGTGAGATGCTGCTTTCCTGGTCCCTCAGCAGTAGCTCCAGTAATCTAGGAAGGTGTAGGCATGGGATAGAAATGTGATTGTTTTCTACCCATCTACCCATTCTATCCTGTACCCTGCAGCTGTTGGGAGCCACTGCAGCTTCTGCATGGAGTGAACTTTGGTTCAGCAGCTGAATGAGCTAATAACCTGGAACACAGGGCTAAGCAAGGCAGTCCAACCTCTCTTCCTCATGTTGGCACCAGACACACATTAGGCACCTTTCAGCTGCCAAATGAGTTCTCAGGACTTCTCCATTCATCCCCTTCTACGAGTGAATCCCTTTAAGTGCCTGTTGCAATCAGCTTCCTGCCCAGGCTGATTGGATTTTCCATGGTGTCAGTGGTGGGTGTGAGAGCTGTGGCAGTGCAGCTTCTTGTCCTGACAGGACAAATTGTGTCTTTGAGCTCCTGCTGAAAGCCCATCTCCTGCAGCTTTGTCAGTCTTTGGACATAATCCTATCATGTCAGGCAAGTGGGCTGTGCTCTTCCCAGGTTTCTTTGCTAAGCATGGAATCACTGCTGTGATACAGAGAGGGATGGTTTGTGGCAGCAGTGTTGGGAGGCTCAGTGGGAGTTCCTATCTGTCCCCCATTCAGTGGGGTCAGTGAGAGGGTAGGGCTTGGTCAGAGGGTAAAAGTGCAAGTTCCTATGTCTTAAAGACATGATTTGACTTTTCTGTTGAGCTGGGCACCACTGAACTTGGTGTGCCACAGGTAAAGCAGAGATGGTTTGTAATTCTTAACATGCCTCTGCAGAGCACAAATTAATGTGTGAGTGGCCCTGGGCTTTTTGTGCAAATAGAGAGCAGAAAGAGCCACCAATGATTTCTCTTATTCTCTGTGCAAGGTGTAAACCATCTTTTTGCAAAAAAAAGCTGCAAAATAATGAACCAGGTCTATGGATCCCCTTAGTAAAGCTGTGAGTGAGCAGAGTTAAGTCTTGTACATTGGTCATTCAGCTCAAGGAGAGTGTGAGGGCACTGCCTTGGGTTTCACACTTGGTTTGTGCTTGTATGGGAGCCGGGGGTGGCTTTTGTCCAGCTATTAGGATCAAAATGTACCTTGGACACGGACCTCTACAACAGCTGGGCAACGTGACAAGGTTTTCTCACTGGGGCAATCCCTCAAATGTGGCAGTGGATAACCTAATGAGCATTATTGGTTTTTTACATCGGCACTGGGAGCCAATAATTCCTCCTGAAATCTGTGCTGAGGTGGGCAGTAGGAAAGTCTGACATTTAACTTTCCCAAAAAAAGTTCATTTCAAGGAGTAATTAGCTTCAGATTAATTTTAGAGCAAGTAATCTAAGAAGCCTGAGGAGAGTGGAAATTCAGGCAGTCTGGAGGCCAGGACATCAGGGGATTGCAGTTCTGGAGAGGTGACTCAGGGTGCTAAACTCTGCACAGGAGGAATGACTTTTTGAAGCTCTTTGCTTCAGGCACATAGGTTGTTATGTGGGTGTGAAGCAAATCAACTCTACATTTTTAGATCAGAAATTGTTTTCCTGACTTATTAATGTGTCAGGCACCATAACAGCACAATATGCAGAGGTTTAGGTTTATGTTTTTTGATTGTTTGCTTGTTTTTTATCTCCAGAAACTGAATGAATGGAGGTACAGGATAAATTGCTCCTTCTACATCTTCCAGAAAGAGTCAAGGGGAGGCTATGTAGTCCTGGGTCCAGCTCTCTGCCAAGGGACCTGTTGAGTATTTCAAGATCCCCACTCACTTTTCCCTGTGCACCCACATTGCCAGCTGCCTGCTATTCTGGTCTTCAGGGATGTTTTATCTGGTAAAATAAAGGAAAGTTTTCACATCTTCTGCTCTGGATTACAGTAGGCTTCTGGAGCCTGCTTTCTCCTCTGCAGAGGCCACAACTCTCTGAGGTGATCCCTAGACAGGGATGCTTGTCAGCAGCTGGTGTAGAGGCAGGGGACAAGCTGATAACATTCAGATCCACTTGATCCTAGAGCTGCTTTTAGCCACAGTGAAAAACCGGACTGCCTCCTGAATGCAGCCCAATGCCTTGTTGATTTGTTTCAAAAAGTCTGTCCCTAACCCAACAGAGCTGTGTTTGTGCAAACTGTTTTAATTGCACTATCCAGCTCTTCTGTACTTAAATACTTTGTCAGGATGGCTGTTTAGTATGCATTTGTGGTGACCTTCTTTTTAATTGTCTAACTGCTTGCAGTTCGTTTGGATGGCTCCAGTAGGGTATGCTAGCTTTAATTAAAAATGGTTTCTTTCTAAAAGTATTAAGTTACTTGCTCTCACTTCTTTGCAAAAGTAAAGTAAGTATTTAGATGTGTACTGAGAGATCTTGAAACATTGCTGTGGAGAGCTGAGCTACTTCACATGTCACTGCTTTGGGGGACTTGGGGCAGTTGATCCCTGTCCCCACAAGTCCTTGCCATCTGATCAGAGCTCAGGGACACGTCCAGTCCACTACCCAAAGGGGGAATAGAGGAACAGGGAAGGGCCAGGACCTGCCTTGTGTCATCCAGAGGTGCAGTGGCAGAGCCTGGATGCACCCTATGCTTCCTGGGAGTTTAGCATCGGGGCTTAGGCCAGCTTAGGCATGGTGGAGGCATTCAGTTTTGGAGAGAGATGTTGGAGGAGGTGCTGATGAGAAGTTCAGTGGGACACCCCCTGCCTTTGATGGCATTTGTCCTTTAAACTGAAGATATCACTGGGTCTGTCCTGCCTGCCTTTCAAGGGTTTGTGGGATTCCATCCTTGATGGTGAATTTCACAGTGGCTGGGGCTGGATGGGCCTGCTGGAGCCATGCAAACCCCTTGCTCATGTAGGGCCACCTAGACTTGGTGGCACAGCTGCCAAGGCTGGAGACTCCACAACCTCTGCCAGGGCTTGGTCACTCCTAAGTGCTTGCTGTGTTCAGACACAATTTCCTGTGTTTCAGTTTGTGACCAGTGCCTCTTGTCCTTACACTGGATGGCACTGAGAAGTGCCAGGCACTGGTTTCTTTAGAGCCCCTCTGTCCTTGCATATCTCTGTCCTTGGATATCTGTCTGGACAAGGTCCTAATCCTGGCTGGACCCACTTTGAGCTTCAGGTTAGACTACAGACTTCCAGAGTCCTTTCCAAACTTTAATTTCATGTGATTTTTATGGGGGAGACTAAGGGTTGTAGTTAACACTGAAGTGTATTTGGTTTCGTTTGTTCAATGGTGAGTACCATTCTGTAGGTAAAACCCTTTCTCTCTTTTGTACACTCTTTGTTATTAATATTATTGTGGCTATTGCCATTTTCAGTAAATTGTTATTCCAACTCTCAATCTTCTAGTGTTTCCCCATTATTGGAAGAGGCAGGAAAAAGGGAGCAGCTTGAGTGGGTTTAATTCTCCAGCTGTGCTTCAAACCACCACACAAACTCACCCAACAGCAGCAGCACTGAGCAAAACAATACAATTATAGGCAGTTTTGCTCGGATTCCTCTTTAGTCAGAGCATACTTCTTTTTATAAGAAGCCTTTAATTTTGATTACTGCAAACACTCCAGTCAAAGGCACTCAGCAGGTAGCTATGGCAACCCTGAGATAAGTTGTCTAAAATATACCAGGTAAAATAATGAGGGGATAATAACATGGTTTTAGTTCAAATAAACTATTAAGTGTGAGTAACAGTTTTACATTTAAAAAACACAACTTATTTCTAGGCTACAAATTAGTCATGGTTCAGGGCCCATTGTTCATCTCACTGCTGTAGGTGGTCCCCAAAGAATACTGCTAATATATGCTTCCTGCATTTGTTAACCCAGCACTCAGCAGAAAAAAAAAATATCTTGTAGCTCCAAAAAATAAAACTGTTAAAGAGCAAAGAGACAGGGGAGAGAGGTCTGGTTAGAAAGATTACCCATGCAGAGAGAGCAACAGGCCCTTCTCAGAGTCTGGCCTGGCTAATTTATTATGACTGTGCCCTTATTACTTATTTTTTCCCCAAGCCCTCTCTATTGGACCCAAATCAGAACTAGCATTTAGCAGCTGGGTCATAAGCGTTGTGCATATTCAAGATGGGAAAGTCACTACACAAAGAAAACTTATTATTTAAATAGCCTTGTATGGTTTTTTAACTTGTGGTGAAGGAAAGGAGAGCTGGTCACACAGAAATAAGTAAACCTGTCCTAACATCAAGGAAGAATTTTTTCCTTCAGACCTGGCAATGGCCACAAGGATTTTGGATCATAAATCCTTCAGCAATCTTTGCAGCTTTTTTAGCTGTTTCACCTTGAAGCATCTGGCACATAAAGGATTATTATGTCATTTTTTCACAAACTACTGGCACAGTACTGTCTGAAGCAGACACCATAAACAACAAATTTTATATATATATATATATATATATATATATATGCATGTATTATGTATGTATCTCCCTCTTTTGGGTATCCTCCAATATTTCAAGATAGTTATAGAGAACATAAATAATAAGCAAAGTGCCTTTGCTGAGTTAGCTTTCCTTACCAAAACCAAAACATAATTCCGTGTGTTTTAGGCCAATAGAGTTGGTCATGTGTGGAAAAACAGTTCTCCATGGGGTTGCTTCTTGAAATGGACATTGTCATTGACATTTTGGTCTTCAGAGGCTCTTCCCAACCAATTTAAATTCCTTCTCCAGGAGCTCTAAGTATCTCTGGGTGCTTGTTTTTGTCACGTATTGGCTCTGAAAGAAGTTCTCTTTGTATCACAGCAACAGTGTCTTAAATAATGCAGTTTGCAATGTTTAATCAGCCATTACCCAGGGCAAGATTTTGCAGGTAGGAAAGGGAGGAGAAGATGGAAGTCCTTCATCCTCTTCCAGGTGAGGGCAGATATACTTCCAGCTTTCTCCAAAGCCCAGCAGTGTTTCCCTTTGGCCTGTTGGGCTCTCCTGCTCTTTACCATCAGCTGTGCTTCATTATAATCCTGCAGTGCTTCGGATTTTGCACCATTCTCCTCCCTATAAGTTGTTCCTGGAGTTTCTAAGGCATTTAGAGATGAGGGCTCCTCACAGGAGTGTTCTCAGGAAAGCAGTGTGCTCTGTTAGGCCTGGGGTAAGCTGGAGATCAGGGTTCCACATCTCTGTCAGTCTGGACTTCAGACTTCCTTTTCTCATTGACTCACACCCCTCTGTGTTTGACACAGCACAGTCTGGATGTCAGGCAAGATGATGCTCAGGAACACAAACAGTTCCTCTCCAGCTCCTGCTCTCTTTGATCATTAATTGGTTTGGTTTATTTTATTTTATTTTATTTTTATTTCCTCTGATTTCCTCCTGTTGCCTCCATGCTCCCCCTTGGACCACAGTGAGGCTTTCTCAGCCTCTGCCACCGGCTGTTGAAAGGCTGTTCATACAGTAAACAAAGAAAGGCAGAGCTGAGGTCTGCTGTTGAATTTTAATCCTCTTGTTGGCTGGTGGCAGGGAATTAGCCAGTGAAAGTTGCTGGCATTGACACTTTCCTGCTGCCCAAGTGCTTAACTGAGTGTTCTAGCAACAACTGTCCAGCCATGCACCCCAGTCTCCCAAATCTGACCGTGCTCCATCTCTTTCCCCCAGCCCTGGGATGAAAGCTGTCTTGGTGTCCCTCCTCTGCCCGTGGGTGCTGACGCTGTTGGTTGTAGTGTGTGCAGCAGGAGACTGGGCAGGCATGGCTGGCCCTGCAGAAAATGCTAACAGCAGAAATAGTCTATATTTACTGTGGCTATTATTCACAAAGACTTACTTTTGTGTTAATGTAAACAAAGAGCTACAACATAAGGGGTAAATAAAAGGAGGTCAGATGGGGTAGTTCTGGAATTTCCCATAACATTAGAATATTAAAAGCCATTGGGAACACCAGCATGGAAGGCTGAGATGGAAAATCCTACCCCTGAAGCACTGGACAACCCTGCTGTGGGACTTCTGGAGAGAGGTTGCAGGTCTGGGAGAGAGACAAGCTGCAGGATTGTCAGCGAAAGAGCTGTAAAATGCCACAAACCCTGTGTCTGCCTTGCTCATTTGTGCTCCCTCCTGCAGCTGTCAGGTTCTGAGGAGCAGCCTGATTTAATGGGGGTGCTGGGAAACTGCCATGTCCTGGTCCCTTCCCATTTCTGGACTACCAAAAGCATTGAGCTCTTGCACACTGAGAAGTGCAGGGTTTTACTCTTGCCAGGAATCTCTCCCTGCTTCTTGGCTTCTGACTTCATCTGGGTTTTGCCTGGTTTCTGTAAGCAGGGTTGTATTCTATCATCTCCTTTTTTATTTCATGGAAGGATGTTGTGTAACCAAAATCCATCTTCCTATTAACCTGTGCTAGCAAACTCAGTGCCTCCAAATTTTTCTGAAGAAGCCAGGGAATCATTCTTCTTTTCCATGACAAAATTGTGCTCATCAATACCAGCATTCACTGCAATATGCATACTTCTGAGAATATTCCTCTCCCATGGGCAGTTTTATCCAGTCATGCCATGACTTCTTACAATGTTTAACCTGGGCTTGCTCATACAAAACACCAGTGCAGCAAACAAATAAATGAAACACAGAAAGGAAGAAAAAAAATGGAGCAAACATTCTCTGCCAGCAAGCCCAAAACAGAAATGAGAAAGAGCTGAGCTGCTGGTTCCTCAAGAAGAAAGGCAAGTGAGAGATGACAGCTTGTACACTCAGATGTGGAAGTGCACATCTCTGTGGGACAGAGAAAATTGAAAATATAGGAGTGTTGAGAGACATATTGAATTTCCTAGGCTGTAGAGCAGGATATTGCACAGAGACTGTCATTACACCATAAATTGACACTAGAAGAGATCAGTGGACCAAATCCAGAGCTGCTTTGAGTGAAGATAGTGAGCCCTTCATGGGTGCTATGCCTCCACACTGTGCTTTGTGCAGCAGAGAGCTTAAAAAAGAGAGTTGAAAGAACACTGTATGCTTCATCCTTTCCTGATAAAGCACAGCTGTCCATGGCTGTTGCAATATTCCATGCAAAAGTTTATAAAAAAACAAGTTAGGTAAACACTGTTGAGTACCTGCATGAGCACTTCAGAGAGGCAAATTTGGGATTCCCTGTCACCTTGAAATAGGGCAAAGCATTTCTCAGTCCAGCTGATGAAAGGTGCAGCATTTACTGTTTTTTGTGATATTGATTTAAAGTAATCCAAGCTCTGCTTAGCAGGAGGAAATAAAACAAAGTGATAAAAGATTTTGTAAAAATATCTGAAGTTCTCTATACTGACTGAAATGTGAAATGCAGAAGAGTTTTGCCATGGTGCTGTTAATGGCCTGGGCCACTGCCAGCTGATCCAGAAAAGTTGCCCTGTTTTCTGTGGCTGGAGTGTCCACCTGGGGTTGATTGACCCAGTTGTGTGGTGGTGGGTGGTATGAACAACACTGTGACAGTAGTCTAGCAGCCCTTCAGTGTCAAGGTTTTGTGTGTTCAGAACACGTCTGTTCTTCTAAGAACCTGTCCTGGACGGAGGTGAGGTCTGTGGTTAGCCTGCAGCCTATGTAAATGTGTTTTTCAAACTCCCTTTCAGGCCTGGGTGTCAGCAGTGAGCCTGCAGCAGATGTGAGCCTTGTTGTGCTAGAGGATGCTGGATTTCCTTGCAGTGATCGTGGAGCCTGCCAAGCAAAAGCAGCATTGAATTTTAAGGTGCTTTCTGTGCTAAAAGCGATTTTTGTGGTCAGGCATTGCCTAGCATAAATCAAAGCATCACTTGTTGCTGCATTCTTCTGGTGCCCAGGACTGAGCCAAACCCGTTGCTGCCTCCTCTCCATGCTCAGCAGCTGTGGGTGCACACAAATCCACACAGACTGGGGAGCTCAGTGGAGGTGTCCAATGTCCCCATCCATCAGTGCAGTGTGAGGATTTAAAGAATGCAGTTGCACATCTCAGAGCACTGTTAAAGAAGGAAGTTCCCATAAGATAAGCCACCACCACAGGAACTTGAGGTAAGCACAGATGGCAAAACAGGAAGGCATTAATTCCAGGTCTAACATTCATGTGGTGGCAAGTGTGGGAATGGTATCTCTACTCTGTGGAAACCCAGGACTTGGACTGAATAAAAGGGATACCCTCAAAGGAACACCTCAGGAATCCCCACTACCAAAGACCAGGGTGAAGAAGGACCAGCAGGACTCTGCAGGGATCCACGTGATGGTGATATCTTTCTACTTAATCTTTCTCTGTCTCTCTCTTTCTCTTCCCTCCCCACCTCCTTCCTCCAATATCTTTCTATCTCTCCACCTCACATTTACTCTTAAATGAAATCCATACTATTGACTTTGGCATGTGGTCTCTTTTTCACCTTAATTTGGGCAGAGGCATCTCTTATGGTGGACTGTAACATGCAGGTGGACAGTGTGTACTGCACCCAGGCCAAGCAGGATCCTGGTCTAAATCAGGGTCCCAGTGCTGCTGCCCTGGTGCTTCTCAAAAAACTCAAATGTGTTCCATTCTCTAGCAGGCTGTGGGGCTTTTGACCCCTTTTGACTCTAAACTCATCTAGCAAATGGGAGAAATATTGGATCACAGAATTGTAGAGCAGTTTGCAGTAGACTCAAACTGAACATTTTAAATGTTGTCAGTCCAACTGCTTAGCAATGAGCAAGGACATCTCCAACTAGACCAGGTGGCTCAGAGCCTTGTCCAACATGACCATGAATATTTCCAATGATCTCTGGGCACTTACACTTCACTGATGTTCCAGAGTTTCACTGCCACCATTCTATAAAACTTTCTTATTCCTACTCTAATTCTGTCCTCTCAGTTTGAAACCATGGTAATATAAAAAATTTTGGAAGATATAAGAAGCAAAATGAGGAGGCATTTAATGTTTCTCAAGTGAGAAGTCTGTAGGGAAATGGGGAGAAAACTACTTGAAAATGCATGCTGAAATGTTTGTAGCCAGAGAAAAGCTTAAATCAAGGCATTCACCATTTTGGAAGTGCAATGTGGAGAAATTTCCAATATTTTAATGGAAATGAGTCTATTAGCAATAGCCTAGGTTACCAAGTGCAGTGAGATGGATAACTTTACTGTTTATACCTGACCTGATATTGCACAGAGTTCTTAGATGTAGCTCAAATATTCTTTTCTGACACAGTTCTGCTTCAGCCAGGAAGGGGCTTGTGTCTGCTGCTTTGTGCTTCCATTTCCATTCCTAGCTTGTAACAGGTTCCACCTGATACTCTGTGGATAGCAGAGTAGGCTGAGGTTCCTGGTGCACTTCATGCCCAGGAGTTACATGAGATGATAAATTAAGATGTGCTGTGAAAACTCCATCTGGATCGATGCCGGTTTCACTTGTCACATTTAAAGGTGTAAGGATTTCTATGTGAAAAAATAGCTGCTGATTTAGAGATATTCATGTTATCAAGAGTCTGGTTAATTAAGAAGGCTTTATGGTGATAGTGCGTGGAAGATTTCCTTATTTCACTCTTTTTTCTCTTTTTGTCTCTTGGCAAATGTACTTGCTCAGTGTAGAAAAGCAATGTTTCTGTGGCATATACTGTAGTGAGTCAAGTCCAAATTTTGTGTGAAAGCATCAGTTGCCACGTTTCTGTCTGTGTGGCAAGGGAGATTTTGATTGTTTGAAAGAGAACTCTGGTTAGAAAACAGCAAAGAAGTGGCTTTCAGTAAAATATCAGGACAGAAGAGAAGTGTTCCCTGTGCTGGTCTCTTTAAGACATAAAAGTAAATGAAAGCATAAATCTGACCCCATTATGGAACTAAAATAAATCTGGTGATAAATCAGAGGCAGCTGATAATGTGAGGGTAATGCCTGTTTGCAATACAATCAGCACATGATAATAAAAGATAAGTGTCCTTTTACAAAGCAATGATGAAGCAGTTCTGGATGCCTTGAAGATCACCTTGTAAAACTGCTGGGTGAAAGCAAAAAGTTCCTGGATCCAAGAGAAGTGTCAGTCACACTGGAATATGTGGAAGAAACTGAACTGCCTTGTCTTGCTCAGCAAGGCTGGCATGAGAAATGGGAAATCTAAGCTGACCTCCCCAGCTTGCAGTTCTGAATCTGCCTTTGAGATGAAGAATCCTACCAAGCAAGAAGGACAATGGGTCTTTTGCAATGCTGCCAGATGGAAACCGTGCCTAAAATGCTACTGTGAAACCCTCATAAACCAAGTAGGAAACATAAACATCAGTTGTGACTGGGAAAAGATGAAGTAAAAGCAGTAACTAACAGCCAGGGTTAACAACCAAAAATTTCCTGTCACTCTATAAACCTTGGTCTGGGCAGTGGAGCGATGAACAGGGCTGCATAATTATAGCCAAAGTGTTCTCAGCATACTCAGTGCAGCAGAGTCAGATGAATATTGCTGAGTTTGGGAAGCTGCTAATTAGCTTCATTTCTGTAAATTTCCATCCCATAAGCTGTATCCTCAGCTGGTGTTCCCACTTACTTAGCTCAGATATAGTGTGTGCAGTGGAGTTCTGAGGACTTGCATCCAAGGCATTGTCTGCTGCCAAAATAAAAGCAGGACTCCATAGTTCCTAGATCTTAAAGCTGGATCAGCTCATTATGGTTCTGTATCATCCCCTTCTATAATAAATTCAAGCCTTGAAATGCTACACAGTGGTTTCTCTATCCGGCCCCCAGCTCCTGATTTAGTTAGGATGGATCCTTTACCCAGCTGTCTGTAGACTTACAGTGAGTGATTCTGCTCTGTCCTGAGGGAAGTTCCTGAGTGATTGATTTGTATTCCTTTTAGATATGTGCAGCTTTCAGTGCTGAACTGTATTTTGCTTTTTTTTTTAAGACTGAAAAATTCACACTTCTCAGTAACTTGGATAACCTACATTGATATGATTGAATACAGGGAAGAGCTCTGGAATATGTTTTACACAATAAGACATCTGTTCCAGAACTCTGAAGGATTTTTTCTCTCTTTTCAGAACCCTTCTTTTTTCTCTATCTTGAAACATGAAGTCTGCTTTGTTTCTATCTGGTTGTCCCTATATCATGGCCAAGAACAGGATTTTTTAAAATTTATTTTAAAAATTTGTATTTATTTCTTCTCTTCTGTAGTCAAAAATTCAAATGAGGGCAGCTAATCTTTTTTTGCTGAGTTCTGTGAATCAGAAATATTCTTTATGAGCTCTTTGCTCTTCTCTATCTTCTTTTTGTCATGGTTTGCAAGCCACTGTCTGTTAGACATCTGGGTCATTGTTTCCCCTGTCCTGATCCATTCACTTTGCTATCTGTCTTTGAGGCAGGCTGGCACATCACCAATGAAGCCAAATATCTCATTAACAGCTTTGACAATACTGTGTGTGATCCCAGTGCTTGTTGTTCTTCATTCCTTTATGCCCCAGGATCACACTTAGTGGAAAGCAGCACCTAAGAGAGATGTTCTGATCAGGTAAAGGCCTTATGTCTGGGTTTCCTTTCAGAGATTGTCTTCCCTGGCCCCCAGGAGTCTTTGGCCTTGTTCTAGGGGCTCTGTTGTGGCCTAATGGTGAGCAAGTGGATGGAGAGCATCTCCAGTGCCGCTGTACCCACTCCATGATGAGCTCCATCTTGTCTTTTCTGTGGAAGGCTTATCCAGAACAGCCTGGAATTAAAAGGATTCAAAAACCCACGGAGAGAATTCGTGTTTCATTTACAACTCTGATCAGACAGTTTCTTCCAGTTCCCTCTTGTAAATAATAGGAGTAGTAGCTGTCTTCTGCTTGCAATGTACTGAGAGTGTTGGAAAAGGCTTTAGAAAACATAGCCTGCAATGCATGAGGAGTTGACAAGCATCCCTTGAACTGATTAGACAGATTTTGAGCAGATGGATGGGCTAACTGACCTCTGGAGGTCCACGCCACTAAAAATTGTTCTAAAATTCAATGAATATGAGTCATCTGAGGCTGTGTTGCTATTTTAAAGTGCTTGTATGTTTTCCTTCTGAGACTGGCACTTGTATTTGCTGGATTCACTTAAGCAACTGCATTGACTTCTTTAAGAGTTTTAACTTCTTTTTGTCCAAGTGCCAAAGCAAACCAATAAGGATCAATTTAACAAACAAACAGGTAAAATACATAGTGGGGCATTGCTGGCAGCTGATAAAAATGCCAAAGTGCTCAGTGCTCTGTGCCCTGAACCAAAGCTGTGTCAAACACTGGAGCAGAGAGAACCTTAGGGATGTAGGTTGGGATGTATCAGCCACCTCTCTTTGCACTGTCGAATGCATCCCACCATGGTTTATTTTGGCATTTTCTGACCTGATCCTCTTCCCCCTTGTTCCAGACTTTCCTGTTGGTCTCCAGGGACTGGAGAAAAAAAGAATTAAAAATTTCAAATTTTCAAAATTGAATTGTCAGAATTGAACTTTCAAAAAATTCAAAAATTTAAAATTTTTGAAATTTATCTTACTAATAAAAGCTGAAGTTAAGAAGGCATTCATTCAGCACCTCACTTTCTTCTGTGCCCTGTGTCACCAGGTCCCCTACCCCATTCAGCAGCAGGCCCACATTTCCCTTCAACTTAAACAGTTTCCATACATGAAAGGTTGCATTTCTAATTTTTTTCTTAATCCTCCAGATCCAACTATTCATATTTCATGTTCACAGTGGAAGTTAGGTGCTCACCAAGAAGAACAGCAAATTGTTATCTTGGAGTTAGTGGACTTTAAAACAAGGGACTTGAAGAAAAGAAAAACCTGGGAAGTACAGATTTGGTCATGAGATGGCAGTCCTGTTTGTGGAGAGTAATTTATGCCATTTTTAAATGGCATTTTGACTCAATTTTGCTTTTATGGTAAAATTCAAATTATTCTGGCCTTATCCTGATTTTTAACAGGGAGATAATAGTTTTGAAGGATTTAATCTTCATTTCCTGAGTTCCTGTGCACTAATGCAGTGTGCTGGCTGGGGATAGAATATTATAAAGGGGAATTCATCCTGCATGTCCAAATATCTTACTTTGAACTGTTATATGTTTTTCTTGAGAGCTTATTTAGAAGTCTGTGGGTCAATAATTTAAATGTGGATGAAGCTATCTCTTTCCAGCATGTCTGATCTCCTCTGCCTTCAGTTTTTTTTTAGCATTCAATGTCTATTACAAATTAGATTCCTCAATGAATATTTGCTTTAGCTTCACTCAGAAAACTTGCTGTTGAAAGAAAGAAACTGTAAATAACTCTCCAGCTCCAGCACCCTTGCCAAGTGCCTTATAGCATTTTTCTCTTGGAATTTAATTTGTTCTGTGATTTAAGGTGCAGCATTCACACTGAACTGAGGAGCCTCTGTGCTTCCTCTCATCACTGTCTTTATCACGGTCAAATGAGCACTTATGGTGTGCAATGAGACTTCTCTACATTATTAATAACAGCTCTGACCTATGGGGATCCTGCTTTTTTCTGGCAGGGGAAATCTGTCTGCAATGGCCTAGGAGCAATTGTAGCTCTTTGTGCTTGCAGGTGAGCATCAGTCAGTTTTATGCACTCCACAGTTCTGCACAGCCCCTGCCCCCTCGGCCAGCTAAGAACACAAAAGGCAGAAATGTATTTTCCAGCCTGGCTCAGTCTGGAGCCTTCAGGAGGTATAAGTGGGCCATTGGAGGGAAAACGCTGCAGTGCAGCTGCTTTGAGTTGTACCTGATGTTCAGAGGGATAAAAACACTTCATTAGCACTCTACTTTCTTCAGGTTTCTGTAAGAATCCTATAAACCAATTTCAAAATGAAACCTTGGGCTGGCTCACAGGCCAGCAGACTGACAAACACCTGGGGAAGATTTGAGGGGTCTTTTCACAAGTCATCAGGCTCAATCTCTAAAACTTAAGTGTGCATTCTTTTTGATGTGTGCATTTTTTCATGTTTCATTAATGCAATCTACTTGCAAGAGAAGCTTACATTTAAAAGCTATTGGAATTCAGAGGTATTTATCATGTTTTTAGGTTTGGCTTTTCTTCTTTGAAAGCTGAAAAATGATCCCAGCCTGCATGAGAGTCTACTGTTTCTACCTTTTAAGTATAGCAAAGCTTTTAGGTGTTTAAACTGAGCAAGAAATTATTAAAATGAGACCTGGGTTACAGTGATAATTATGTTCAAAATACCTACTGTAAACATTGTGATGAAATTTTAATCAGTATTTTGAAAACAGAGAACAACATCTAGCTTTAGTGTTGTGAGCAGTACATTTTAGGTTTCTGAGGGAAGATGTGTGCCATGTGTTTTAGAACTACAAGGGCTTGGCTGTAGGGCAGCTTTTTGTTCTCATGGCAAGTGCATGGACAGAAAAATAAGCTTTCAGCCCAGGGATGCTTCAGGTTTAAAGCATGCAGGTTTAGCTTGTGAAAACCCACTATTCAGCTGCCATTTCAACCCTGCTCGCCCATATACAGGAAAAGCATACTGGACAGCCTTTCCCCACCATGTGATTTAGGATTCAATTTCTGCTATATCCCACCCACCTGATGAACAGCCCTGTCACATTCCCAGTCCTGATGAAATTCTCTCCTGAATCTTCCAGTCCTTGGGTCCAAGGACAGGTTTTGCTGTCTTTGGGAAGACAGAAGAGGACCCAGTTGCATGCCAGTTTGTGAGACATATCAGTGATAAGACCTTTAGGGGCCTTTCAACATTTTTTAATAAAACCTCTTCCTTCATCTCCCACATAATGGGGAGAGCTTTCCTACATGTACCCTCAGTGGTGGTGAGGTGTTTATGTTCACCAGAAATTATTGTAATGAAGAGGTGATGCCTGATCCTGACTGTAGGGCAGGGAACCTCTTTTTTTCCTGCACATCCCACTGCAATATAGCCTTCTCTGAGACAGAAATTCTTGTCCGTGTCTGCTGGAAAGAATTTCTTCTTTTTTCCTTTCCCCCTGCCCCCACCTTTCTTTAAAAAAATAAACAACAAAACCAAACAAAAATAAAAGCAAAGAAACAACAAAATCTTCAAAATAATGCTATCTAGGTGTCTCAAGGTAGCACTGCTGATCTCACCTTGGCAAGCTCCACATGGTGTAAAAGACACTTTTGGCAGTTTCTTGCTGCTGTTCTTAAAATAAATTTAAAAAGAAAGAAAGAAAAAAAAAAGAAGAACTGCAATTTTTGGTTGGTTAAGCCCCTAAAATGCCCATGTGAGATTACAATGCTGTTTTTTAATGTTCCCAAAAGGGGCTGGTGCTATTTTTCAGGACGTGTACTGCCCATCTTGCAATTGGTAGCAGACAATTAACATTCAAATGTCTCATTTGGGAAAAATTGCAAATTACAGTGGCTAGGAAGCTGTAAATTAGAAGTAGCACAGCCCATTATTCCCAGGCCTATTTGTGTGTCAGAGTGCACTGCTAATGCTTGATTATCCTTTCCAATCTCCCCTACCTGCAGCAAGGAGCTGTGTGTGAGAGGCTGGGTCTGGTCTGGATAGTTTATGTAGCATTTTTCCTCTCTGTCTTTGACATTTCCATGATTTCTTGATCTCCAGGTTCCAGAAGATTGCATTTTATTCCTGATGATCCAGAACTGATGTCCTCATCACCGCATGAAAAGTCAGCCACGTGCCATTGATTGGTAGACAAGGATTTTTGTCTTTCTGCCAATCCTTGTTCTGTGAGGCCACATTCAGCCCTACAGCCATTGCAACTCCCATTTTGGGACACATAACTATATTCAAGCCAGTTCTGATCCCTCACCCTCAGTGACCTAGATATCTTGATATCCCTGCCTCATCTTACCAGTCTCTGCTGACCGGCTGGATTTTGCTTCATTTGTCAGTTTTATCTGCATCAACACCCAGAGCATGGCTGAAAACAGCAAAGAGTTCTGGGCATAGTCCTGCTCTTCATGCCACCTCACCAGGGCTGTTCTGGCTTCCCCAGACTGGTTTCTTCTTGATATTTGTCAGGTAGGCAGTTCTTAACCTGTTTATTTCATGCTTTATTGATGCTACATAGTACAACATTTTAAACCCAAATATCATTTCATACTAAGTCAAAAGCACTCTGATGATCTAAGCCTATTACATCTGGACAGTTCCCTTTATCAACAAAATTTGTAATCTCATCACAGAGTGAAATCAGGTTTGCTTGACAAGGCCTATTTTCCATGAAAACCAATTGATTTGCCTTGTATTCCCTTTAATTCCTCAGAGAATAGATCCTGTAGGGAGATTTCTACAGCATTGTCCTGGATTGATGTTATTTATCCCTTTCACTCTGCTTGTGGTTTTACAGTTTTGTCGAATTGCTGCTAGCCTGTACCATACTATGCTGTGCTGGGCTCTGCTATTCTGGGAAGACAGAAGCAGGAATTTCTTGGAAACCAGAGTCCCAGCTGTGCCTCAGAGCAGGGGAGCAGGGGATCCCATGGGAAGCAGTTTGAAGGGCAAAGTGGGTTAGGTAAAGCTGATGGGTCTTGAAGGACAGCAACCTCCAGGTGCAAGAATGAGCCATCCTGATGTTGATGACCCGCAGGACACCTCCAACCAAGACACTAGGAATCAGGGCAGACCTGGGAATGCTATTTCTCTTCATCCCTTAATGAGGGAGGGTTTATAGCTCTCCTCAATCTCCTGGACTGGGCAAACTAGAAAAATACAGATGAAAGCGCTCATTTTGATGGTAACCAAGGCTTTAACTACAACTTCATACTCTGTGTCACTTCACCTTGCTTTTTTTCCCCAAAAAGAAGTCAGTTTTTACCCAAATTAATTAACAGAATGGTCTTGTGTGTTATGACCCTTTCTCTTTGCTGGGGGGCTACCAGAATTTCCACAGCCTAGGGAGGGAGGATGTCCCCTCAGAGTAGAGGAGACATTAGAGGGGAATGTCTGGAGGCTGGGACTGCTACTCATGCAGGGCTCAGATGCTTCTGCTGTTCAAGCTCACGTGTGGCTTGACTGGGTGGGCTGGGTCAGACCTGGGTGCTGAGATCCAGCCAAGCTACAGAGGTGGGGACATGGTGGATGGAAGGGCTCTGCTTCCTACAGGCAGGCTCAAAGTCAAAGGAAGGATGGAGAACACGAGGGCATTAACAGTAGATTTTATTGTGGGTTTTTTTCCAGTGGAATGTGTTTGGCTGGAAATTTTCACGGCATGTTTGCTTACGTGTTGCATAGGTGTAGTAAAGCAGAGGAGGAAAACAATGACAGGTTTCACAGCACAGTCTGAGTGGCACTGGAGTCTGCATTTTCCAGGTTTTTCAGACTGAAGAGTGAAACCTTAGCATGTCTAAGTGTCAGAGGGGGTCGTTACAAACTTCTGGAAGTGCCTGCAAGAAGGTTGGCAGCCCAGCTAAGCACCTCATCCAAGCAGGCTCTTGAAGGACTTATAACTCTCACTGTTCAAAAAAGCCTGCTTGTAAGGGAAGTGCAACAGTAAATCCCCACAGCAATCAGAGCTGGTTGTTCTTCATCACAGGAATTGTGACAGAGGTGTAATTGTGTGTGGTGTGAGAAGAAATAGATAAGGATGAAAAAACTTCTCTTTTTTTTTAAATTTAAATGGTCTGTAGAAGGTAACTTCACCACTCCTTTGTCATTCTCTGCTTATTTTATTTGGCATTTGCTGTCAATTCATCTTCACTTCAAGCTTTATCCTCAAAAACTTCATTTCCCTGTGTCTTTTTTTCTTCTTTTTTTTTTTTTTTTTTTTCACCTTTGAGAAGAAAACATGACAAGTCAAGATGAAACCAAACCTTGTCTTGGTAACTTTTACAGCCACAAATTTTGGAAATCATTAGTTCTTAATATTCCCTTAGCATTTAAACATAAAATTAAAAACTAACCAAGGGAGTCCAATTTGTAGATTGAAATTAAGTTATAAAATTAAATGCAACTTTTTTGGTCTAGCTTTTCAGCTGCTCCATCAGAGTCATGTACTAATTAGCAGGAGCTGTAAAGCTCTGTTTCTGTATAAACCATATAATTCTGTTAGCTGAAGTTCTGAAGTTTTAAATTATACTTATTGCTTCATTTGCTAAAAATACATACATATATATGTACACAGATACACAGAAAGTATGACTACTTGAAGAAGATAAGAAAGCTGAAATTCTCTTCAGCTTTGTATTCCAACACAACTTATGTATCATAGGAGATAAAAAGATTTACTCCTGTGAATGGATTTTTACAAAATAATGTTGGGATAAGAATCTACTGTCTTAAAGAGTAAGAACAGTTAGCACAGGTGAATGGAAATAAATATTTTGAAGTTGTCTGCAAGTGTGAAATGTTATAATTTTGGAATTCACAGCATAAAAGGATGCTCAGAAGCTCCCTGTAGTTTTCCACACAGAACTGGTGGCTGAAGAGATCCAAGCCCACAGACCAATTGATGTTTCTTGTTTCTATCAGATTGGTGCATGCTGCTCACACAAATCAGCTTCTGCTTGTCCTCTGCCCAAAGGTCAAAGAGAGCTGGTAGCAGTGGATCCTTTTCTGTTCTGCTGTGGTTGAGTGGCTCATGGAACCCAAGGACAGCAGGAAAAACCTAAAACCTTCTCTTTGGATGAGCAGGACAGACACTGTTAAGTGTCTAAGTGGGAACCGCTCATGGAATATTCTGTTTTCATGACAGAGGGACTAAATTTTTTTTTTTTTTTTCAAAAGGACTAAAACTTTATTAAAAAAAAACAACCCAAAACCAAAACAAATACAAAAAGTGAAAACCAAAGGACAAAAGGTATCATGGTTTAAACTTCTTCTCACCAGGCACTTGTATCCTGGTTTTGTGATTTGAGTGTTTGGCTATCCAAGCTCCACACTGGTGTATTCAAAGCTTTCTTATGCTGATGGCATTCAAGGCTTTTTTGTAGGTGCAAGCCACATCAACAACAGTGGAGAAAATCAAAGGAACAGAGGAAGAAAGAAAAAAATTAATTCTGAAGAAAGACGTGTAGAAAGGAGCAGGAGATGGTGGTATTTCAGTCCCTGCCTGTAGCTGAGCATTTGAAATTCATAAGCACTCAGCTGACATTCCACAAACAGAAGTACCTTTCCTTTCACTCAATTTTTGAATTCTCCAGAGGTAACAAGTGTTACAAACAGTTCCTGGATTTAGTTCTATTATGTGTGGTGAATGCATACAGCACACCCACGATTAAGCAGAGAAATTGAAGTCAAAGCAGGATCTAGTTAGACATTCAAGATGTATCTTCTGCTCCCTCCAATATATTCATTACCTGGTATTGTTCCACAGCTGCTTTCATCAACAGACATTGTGCAATAACAGTAAATTGGCATCCACAGGGTTATGCAGAGTTTCTAAGTCCCTCAGCATTTGCTGGAAGTCTTTTGGAAGGGTGAGTTTCACCATTTCTCAGCAGACTGGGTGCAGATGGGGCCAGGGTGTGGCAAAGGCTCTTCCACTCCCAGGAGAAGATGGAAATTCGCTGTAGCTGTTGCTTTGTCCAAAAACCTGTGGTTAGAAGGGAGGCACTGAACTGTCCCACCCACCTGTGGGTGATGGCTGCTAGGCTTCGCACCTGGGTTACCACGGGAAAGGACACCTAAACCTTGGGAGAACTCAAGTCTGGGACCTCAAAGAAAAAGGATTGCCAGGGAAGATACAGAGCTTATAGAGAACAGAGCCTGCCTGGAATTTGATAATCAAAAACTTTTGCAAAAAAGATGTCTTCTGTGTGAGCACTGAAACATTGAGCTCCTGAGTCCCAGGGGAGGAACTCTGGGAGAACACTCCTGCCCTGGCTGGTTTTGGTTGGAAGGTGTGTGCCCAATTTGTAGGGTGGCTGTTTTTAGGTGTTTTAAGGGTGGTGTGTGGCCACAGCTCCACTTTGCATGGCAGAAGGTCACACAGGGTAACTCCTAGTGGGCTGGTGATAGGGGTGGGGCAGACAAACTTGGATGCACATTTGGCTTTTCCCAAGTCAAGAGCAGCAGGAGTAACCAGGCCAGGAGAGCCTGAGAGCACCTGCTCTGAGTTTCTGCAGGGTGTTTTCCCAGGAGAAACATTTCCTTACATTTGTCTCACCCCTGACCTAGCTTCCAGGCCCACATCTGCCCCAAATATCATTCAGGGGACAGGGAGCTTTGTGCCAGCTATCTGTGCAAAGCTGGGAAGTGGGAGTTAATCCTGCACCTAATCCTGCCCAGAATTATCCTCATGGAGAGAGTTGTAGAGCTTAAAATGGTGTTCAGTCACAGCTTTTTTTGTTAAAAATCTTTCCAGAAAGAATTCTTCTTACACACTGGGAACTGTCCCATTCATTAAACCGTGAGCCCCTCTCCCTGATTTTGGAGAATTCCCCATTTTCCAAAAGCTGGAGAAAGAGGTTTTTTTCTCTTCCAAGGCTGGCAGATCATACAGCTGAAAGTAGAAAATCGGTTCATATTAATATGTGAACATTTTAATTTATGCATCTGATTGATATTATTCCGTAATTAAATTATATTCCCACAGTGCATATAACATCAGGGTTGCAGTAATACAAATAATTAGTAATTAACTCTAATCAGATCAGTTAGCAAATGCCAGATTCCAGATGAATAAGCTGACCAATGGTGTCTGTGGTGAGGAAAGCCAAGAAAGAAGGAAGAAAAGATAATTTGCGTTGATGGATAAGGGAGGAAGTGAAAGTAACAGGAAATCCATTTTCAAGATAACTCCCCTGCCGAACAAAGCAAGAATGCAGCCTTTAAAGATGCTCTGGGCCATGGCCATGAGCCTGCAGCTCAGCTGTTAGAAGGCATTCCACCCTGACCTCTCACACCCTGCCCTGAGTCCCTCCCAAATGCCTCTTAAGATGTTTTGGTGTTAGACTGAAAGAGGGGCTAGTCCAGAAACAGATACAGGGCATCTCCAGCTAATGGAACATTCCTCAGCTGCCCCCAGCTGACAATTCCTTGGAGATGAGAAGTGAGGATGGCACATCAGTGTCCTCCTCAAGATGTCTCTGGCACCTTGGCCTGGGAATTTAGAAATGGGCTCCTACTGAGCTGCTACCACTACCTCCAGGCAACTGCAAGGTGGCTTAGGACAACTAACACAAAGCCATGGAGAATTTCTCTATAGAAAAATTAAATACAAAAATCTGTGAATGGGACTTCCTATCTGAGAAGTTGATATTGCAATCTGAACAGTTTTTCTTGGCTCAAACCAGAAAAATATTGTGCTTTCCCTGTTCTCTCAAAAAAATAAACAAACAAAGTGTTTTAAACAATTTCAGTTTGGATCTGTCAAACAAAGTCAGTTAGAAAATTCAAGATGTGTTTTTGCTAGTCGAACTGCACTTGGACCAGTACCAAATATTTCAGACAAATAATTTCAAAAGGAAGTACCTGGCATTGCATCTCCAAAATATCAGTGTGAAATAGTCTGTGATTGTGAAAGGGATTTGCTTTTTATTTTCTCAATTATAAAACGTCCTTGAAATGAACACTTTCCTGCAGCCAAATTTCTCTGTGTTTAAATTTTATTTTGTGATGGAAAATGCTCTTAGCAAACACAAAACAATTGCTGCTGTGTGCCAGGGTAATGCCAACAGGTTCCTCTCTTTGAGGGCAGCAGGCAAAGAAAGGTGTGGTAAATTGTCACACCTGCTACAGAGTTGGTTGAAATCAGTGATGAATTAATGATCAAAAAAAGCCTGAACAGGGCTTCCTGCTGATCCTGCACCTGTCTTGAGCGAGGGCTAACAACAAAATGATGTCTGGGGTGAACCAAAGTGATTGTTTAACCTTTTGTATCCACCATAAATGATGACCAAAAGTAACCAAGACCCTCATTAAGGATTATTTGCGTATTAACTCTCACGGCCCTTAGAATGCAAATGAAGAGAAAAGATGGCATGCCTTACATGTATGACCTCTGTCACCAACACCCAGCCTATGACATAAAGTTTTCATTCTCTATGGGAAGGACTAAAAATTGTTGTATAAAAAAGAGGGGGTTTCACAGCAAAATAAAAGAGAAGAGGAAAAAAGGAAGAATTAAACAGGAGAAAAACACCTCTGTTTTTCTCTCTCCCTCTAACAAAGGATACTTTTAGGTGAGATTTTTGCCTCCAACTGCATTGGAACAGACCCAGAAATATTTTAATGTATATATCTAATAAATCTTTATTATGATACCTTCTCTCCAGAAACACTCTGTAGTTTGTGCATTTATCACCAGCAACCTCAAACTGCTTTCCCTTTGCTTCAATAAACCACACTATTTGTGAATCTGGCTTCTGGATGTTCCTACTGAATTCAGCCAGACCTATGGTATCAGTAAATCACACTATTCATGAATCTGTCATCATGAAAGTTCTTGTTGAACAGGACCAAAATCATGGTGCTGAATTGGTAATAAATGGAAATAAGGTCCATCTGCACCCTGCTCCTCAGAGCTCTGAGTGCCACCAAGAATGTTTATTTTATCCCAAGTTTCTGTCTGCTTCACATAACAGGCTTGGACTTTTTTTTTTTTTTTTTCAATTTGATGCTTCAACAAGCCACTGGCTACTTGAAAGTTACTGGTGGGAGTTCACATTTCAGCCTGTTTTTGGAAGTGCCACTGTTAGGTGTTATCTTAAAAGTCTTCCTCTTGCATGTTCAGCCTTCAATGAGATGTTTTGGGTTACTCATGATTGAGTTTTGTGGGTTGCCACTGGTTACCAACAATTTAGTAATAATACAAGCTGTTGGTTCATTAAACTGTTTTTGAAAGAAAATCTATACTAGCTAGCCTATGTTGGCTCCTTTGAGCATTTATTTATTTGTTGTGATCACTCTTGCTTCTTGAGTATGTCTCAAATTAGTAGAAAATTATAAATACACCAGGACTATGGCAGGTCTTCTAAAAACATGATGGATAAACCATTTCTAGGATGGAGCAAAGGAATGTAGCCCCAGGTACTCTAAAGTCCTATACACAGAACACCATCTTTAATCCTGGAGATTCTATATGGCAGGATGACTCCAGGGAGGTGGTAAACATCTTAGATTAACTCTGAAGGCTTAGCAAAAGACAGAGATTAAATCCATGGCCAAGCTGGATCAAGGCCTGCTTCCCTAGGGCTGTGTCCTTTCCATTGGAAAACGATGAAGGGATGGTGCTGAGGATGTGCTACTACCACTTCCATGCACAGCCACCAGTTTGACCCCACTAAGTGGCATCAAAAGATGCACTGGGAAAAGGTAGAAGGGAGTAAAGAAGCAGCAGACAGCTGACTCAAAAATACAGCTGGGAAAGTCCAGCTCTCACAGGCTGCCATCCCCTCTGCAGGTGATTATTGAGCAGCACTGCTGTTATTTTTATTGCTGAAGTTGCAGCCTGGTCCTTGATTGAGAACAAAATTGATATCACTTTCTCTTTCAGCATTTCACATATGCCTGTATGTAAGTATGGATATGTCTGTGTACAGGTACCTGTAAATATGTATATAAATGTATGGATGTGTGTCTGCACCTATAGAGCACTAAGGAAGCAGGAGTCTGAAAGAGGAGTGTGGAACACCACTGAGTGTTCTGGAAGGACAAATTGAATGTGTATGCAAACATCTGACTTTGTTTTGGGGAGGGAGGGCTGCTGTAATCTATCTGGTGTGTTCATTTCAGATGCTTTTCCTCTGCTCAAGCTCAGTCTCTTACTTGCAAGGAAATTCTTCAGAGGGAGGGTTTTGACCAAAGAAACACCAAGTTATCAGCCAAGAGAAGGTGGCTTTCTTCCCAGCCACATGGCACTCTGGCTGTGTACACTCATAAATTGGACGTAGCAAACTACAGATTCTCTCCTACCTCCCACCTCACAACATCTCACTCACTGAGCCTTTTCCTCCCCTTTGCTTCCTCCTGCAGATCCTGAAGAGTAGATCACCTGGATATAAGTACACTTGGACATGTCCAAACAGGGAACAGTGATGGCATGAAGAAGCACCACCCACCTTCTGACAATTGCTTGGAGCAGTTTCTCCAGAGATGCCTCATGATTAGTAAACAGCAGACATATGTTGTGCTCACCACACAGGCTTAAGCTTTAACAGTGTTGGCAGCTCCTGCTCTCCTTCCTCTGGCACCGCTGTGATCCTGATGTCTGCAGCACTGAGTCATGCCACCATGTCTGGAGCAAAGCCCAACGTTCTTTTGTGCACAATGGGAGCAGGACCTTGTGCACTAGTGACCTGACTGCCTGACCATGCTTTGTTGATTGTGTAACTACAGCAGCATCTGTGAGCAAAGCCATGAAGCCAGCAAAGAGCATCCTTTGTGCTGGTGGATACTGGGAGATGCTGCTGCAGGGTGCTGAAATGGGCTGGGTTGGTTTAATCAGTAAAACTGACACTGTTCTTGTCACCCATCTCCACCTCTGCCTCCTATCTTGTATCTGAAGCTCTCTAAGCCAAAGATAGATATTTAGATTGCATCTTGTCCTGAAGAAATCTCTCAGGTGCAACCTTTCTGCAGATTCTCATCCTGTGGTCTTGCCTTACTTAGACAAGTGTAATGATCTCTGAGATTGGCTTATTGTTCCCTCTGACTGAGGTCCCAGCACTGGCTGGGGTTTTCAGCAGCCTGAGTGCATGTTCTCTGATATCTAAAACACAGGGCACTGTCTCTTTGTGCCCTTTCTCATATCCTCCTTACAGTAAAGTTCAAAGGCACTTAATTGCTTTACATTTTTGGCTGCCTTTGAATTTCCTTTGCAAGTTAACAGGTGGCATTTCCCAAATTGTGAGAGATGTGTGGCAGCCAGCCCAGAGAAAGTGGCTGTCACTTCCTCTGCTGTTCCACCCTTGGTGTACAGTGATGTTCCCAAACTATGCCCTCAGACAATCAGCAGAGATCTCTTGCAAGCTGGCTCTGTGGTGGGAATTGCCTGGATGATGGGAGAAATTAATTTCAGACTGAGCTATAAAAATGCTCGAGGTTAGGAGATTCCCAAATGAAGGCACAAAAAAATCTATGGAGGTACCAGGGAATTATGAAATCCTGTCAGATGACAGATGTAATATTAGTCTCTGACCCAGCAAATTATTTGCTGAGTGTCTCAGTTCCCTTGAACTTTGAGACTTTTACAAAGAAGGATTTTTTTTCTTCCCTCTCAGTGACTCTCCAGCACTCCTCATGTATCTTTTGAGGTTAATGCACAATGACATCCTACATTATACAATTAAGTTGAAGCTTTCTGACCCTGGACGTAACAGTTTGGGATTTTTCCTTGCATCTGCTCTTAGGTATCACAACAGCTTGTCATCTGGTTAAAGACACCAGTGCCATTTCTTTAACATCTCCTCATTGAGCCAATACGGCAAAAAAGTCTCACTTCAGAAAGGCTTCTCTCCACTCTCTCTGGGGTGGAAGAGATCCACTGTAAACTAAAGAGGATGTCCCTGTATCCAAACACAGGATCTCACTGCATATGGACCCCTCCTGCTCTTCCCCAAGGATGAGGAGAGAATGACCATGTGGGTAAACTGGTGCTGTCTCAGAGAGAGTAGGTGTTGGAAGCAGTTTCTAGTCATCATGCCACAGGCTTAGAGGATTTTAGATGTTTAAATGATTGTATCTGCTCTGTCAACCAGAGATGTTGCAGCAGGCCATGACAACATCACTTTTCTTAGGAAGACACAGGTGCCTGTTCAGCTCCTCAGTGACTCACAGCTCAGACAATCAGCAAACTGGACCCCTACTAAGGCACAAAAGCAATCACTGGGAGCTTTATCCCCACTCTCATCTGCAGTGAGGCCTGGGTACACCTCCCAAGAATGCAAGCCCCCTTTAGCTTCCTTGATCATCACCCTGGACTGCCATTCCTAGTGCCAGCTCCATGTCACACTGGGGGTTGCTTCAGGATGTGAAGCATAAAAACATCAGCTTTCAGCCAGGTGATGTTTCCAGGAGCACTCCTGCTATGCAGGTCTTTCACACAGTGCTGCTGTTCCTGTTTGCTGTTCACTGAGGGGTCCTGGGGACATGGAAAGCTGAACTCCCTGTGTTTGGAGTGCTATTTTTAAAGCTGGGCGCAAGGGGCCCTATTGTATTTTTAAGGATGCCCTTGTGGGAAAATTTTTCCTAGCTCCAGAGCTGGCTTTTGCCTCTCAGGTTAATATTCAGTCAGCACAATCACCAAAGATAATAAGGCAGAGTCCTCAACCATATGATTAGTTTTAAAATTACATTACTCTTATTGTTGTTAGGCTTGCTTAATGACCTTACAGTACCTGTATTTTCTTTCTAATTTTTTTGAACTCCAGGTATACTTCAAATCAAGGCTAGGAAATACTAGTTCCTTTCCCTTTAAGGGAATAATCTGTGTTTTTTTATTCAATACCATGTACTCCAAAGCTCAGGCTTTATGAGAAAAACTGACTGATTTCCCATGAATCATGCATAATACATATGCAGAAGAGACAATGCAGAGTACATTGCCAGTCTCCAGGTTTAGCTTGTAGCCCAACACTTCGCCATCCAGTGTGGATGGAATCCCTATCCATGGCAGGGGGGATAGAGCTAAATGATTTTTAAGCTCCCATCCCATGAAAATCATTCAATGGTTTTGTGAATTCAATGGCAAAAAACCTGTCAGTGACTACAACAATCTTTTGGGTCCAGGGACAGCATGAGATGGTCCATACAAGCACCTCTCGAGGTAGCTGGACCAGGTGTCCTAGGCTAAGTTTCACTCAGACTAAAGCTTCACATCTACCCCAAAAAAAGTGTCACACAAAGCACCAGTAGCTGTATACCATGTGTTTTAATAAACCGTATAGTTACCAGAAAAATAGGATTGCATGTGTTTGTTCTCCCCACCCTAAAAAAAAAAAGAAGTCAAATTCAGACCAAAATAATGGAAACCTAAAACAAGAGAAAAAAAAAAAAAACTGTCTCAGAGCAAAGATGATACACAATACAGACTTGGAGGAAAACATCTTTGATGACATCCTTGTTCAAAGAAACCATGTTTGTAAAACACGAGGCAGTTGAATAATAAAATGGTCATTGATTTGATTGGTTTTCCCTTCTCTGTGTCTATATATATGTAGCTACATATATATGTCTATGCTGTTACACCCTGGGGTGGGACGAAATGGTTAGACAAAAAAATAGTTGACTGCAGGGAAATCTGTAAGACAAAAAACAGTTGAGTCCAGGGAGCAAGTAAAGAAGAAAATAAATGTTCATTTCAGTCAGTGAAGGAAGGACAAGGCTAAATTCCCCTACAATTTACCACTGCTCTGCTTATTGGGGAACAGACTTGTCTCTCCATGGCTATGCTGTGTCCCTGATGCACAGCTGAGCTCTGAGCTGCTGATCTGAGTGGTATTCACTGGTCTGTGTGTGAGCAGGACCCCAGAAATGTATGAAGCATTCCTTTCTCTGGTTAATTCCCATGCTTTACCGTGATTTTTTTTTAAATTAAAAACTTACTAGTAATTCAGTTTGCGTTTTTCCCCAGGTTTCTTGCACTGACTGCTGTGCAGGTCTCCACAGTAAGGTGGAGCCCAGATGAGCAATAATGCCACAGTAAAGTGCTGTAATCACAATGTGACTGGATGGAGGAATTAATTTTACAGCGGGTCTCACGTTACTTCAAAATTGTACTCTGTCTGCAGAGCCAAGTCATGCAGTTGTGTAACCCCAGCTGTTCTTCACTGAGTGGGCCTGTGGGGCACACCTTAATCCAAAAAACAAGGAAAGGAAGTAAAAATGTTTTTAATTTCCTTTTCTCCTTCCATGGAAACCTATCCGAAACAAGAAGAGTAGGTAATACCACTCTACACTGAGGTGTCTGGTTCACCCTTAGGCAAATGAGTCCTGCATTCAAAAGACAAAAGAATCCATGTTTTTCCTCTTGTTTTTATATTGCTCTTTCAGAGAACCAGTCGTTGTCCAGGCTTTCCCAGATCTCAGTGCCGTGCTTAACAAGCAAATTAAGCACAAGCTCATGCTGGCTGCAAAGTTCAGGTGACCAAGAAGGTATTAAGAAAACAGCTCAGTTTGCCCAATGCTTGTAAACACCATATTGAAAAGAAGGCAAAGGCAAAACACCTTTCTCCACACTTCCCCCATCTTCCTTCCCTTTATTTTTTTCTTATTTTCAGTCTTTGTCTCTCTTTTGCTCTTACTTTCCCTTTTTTGTACAGGGGTTGATGAAGATAAGCAAGACTTGTGCATCACAAATGGTGAAACTTCCCCCAGCCCCTCCAGCTTCCCACCCTACAACAATGCACAAGCCCATCTCATCCTGTACCTGCCCCCAGAAAGTGTTTGTCTCTTTTTGGAAAACCACGCAGTCTGATGTGCTGGGGACTTCTGCAGCGCAGGAGCCGGGTTGGCTGGTTCTTCCCCCTTTCCTGAGGCTCATAGATGGTTGTTTTTTGACAGGTAGGCAATAAGAGCCACAGCTACCCCAACATAGATGCCAGTTCCGATTGTGATGGACAGGACAGCCAGGAAGAGAGCTCGCCGGGAGCTGGAGCTTGCGTGGTGGAAATCCCCCTTGGCTACTGCTTTGTTTGTCTGCAAGAGATAGAACAATGCCAGATATTTATTTGTTTCACCTGGAAATAAATGTGTGACTCTAATTTCTTGGCTGAAACAGGATCCTGGGATGTGACAGGTTAAACTGGTCAGCAATCAGACATGTTTTAGTCACGTGAGGTCGTTTGCACAATTGAGACAGTGATGGAAGCAACAGCATCTCAAAGGAGGGTGTCATTTTTATAGACCATTGTGTAGTATCAAGCAGGGACACCTGGCAGGCAGTAAGAAGTCTGTCAGCTACAAGACAGGTCTTGTATAAGCAAATGAGCTCCTTAAGTTCTGAGACAGTCTTTCTTCCCTCATTAGAGTGAGGAATCCTCAATCCACTTTAATTGTATATCTCCACAGATGATTGATGTGCTGGGACACTTTCTTTTTCAGAGACATCTACCACTCTATTTTTGTCTTTGTTTTTTTTGTCTGGTTTGTTTGGTTTTTTTTGTTTGGGTTTTTTAATTTTATTTTTTTGCTACTCAGACCAATTTGCAGCAGCCAAATGACAAGCTTCCACACACTAAAAAAAAAAAACCCAAAAATTCTTTGGCCTTTCTGTCAATGACTTTATTAGGAGAACTGTCTCTTCTTATTCATCAACCTAATTTTTTAAGCATAATGCTTTATGAATATTTTAGGCAGAAACAATATCAAACAACACAGGCGAGGCTGTAGGCTGGAGGGAGCTGTTTCAAAAAAACAGGATAGAAATAACACAGGTTTACACACCTGCTGTTGTGTCCTTTGGTTTAGGTGGTGAAGGATCCTACTCACTCTACAAAGCCTCTCAGCAGGGTAACCAAAGATTTCATTATCTCCCTGTCTGGAACCACCAAAGACTCAAAAGATCACTTTAAAAGATGCCAGGGCTTTTTGGGATCATGTTAGGGTCTCTTAAAAATGTTGGCAAGGAAAGCAGAGAAAGCTTTAGAAAGAGGTGGTCATTCAGTTCCCCTCAGAGACTTTCCTCATGCACCTGCTGCCTACCACAGAACCAGTCTGGATCTGGAAGGTTCCTGTCTACTGAAGTTGGACTGAGGTAAATGCCCAGCAATGAACATAACAGGACTTTTGGATAGACCAAGGTTCAACCCCTCAAATGAAGGGAAAGTTTAAAAAATGATAGAACATTTTCAAATTGGCCTTTCTGAAATGTCACTTCATGTAACGGAAAAATCTGCAACATTTTAGTTGACCTCTTTTAAATGAAGCTTTATAAAGTTTTAAACCAGCATTTCTATACCTAAAAATAGATAGCAAGTCAAAGCCAAAAGAAACCATTAGTCAAAATGTCAAATAATCTGAAAACTTGACAGTATATCTTGATTGCTTCAATAGAAGAGGTTGGATTTACCAAAATTAATGAGTTGAAAGATCCAAAAGGATTCAGAAAGCTGATTTTTCAAATACTAGTAGCCCTTTTCCTGGTAAGATCTCCAGTGTAGCAATAACCCTGCTCAAAAACAACAGTTTTTTTTCCTTGATGACCTCTTTGCAGGACAGCCCTGACCTTTGTGAAAGGATTGGCTATATGGTGAAAATCCAGTTTCTTGTTAAAATGTTCACCCAGCCAAAACCAGGTATCTTGTATTAGTCATGTGCTGCCATGAAGATTTTGAATTATGCAGCTCCAGACATTATGATAAATGAGAGATTTTGCTTGGGGAACACACCTGCGCCTTCACAGAAATTCTAGTTTCCAATAAATTACCTAATCTGAGTGCAGATTTTCCTCTTAACTCAATGCATATTTTGTGATTTAGGAAAATTAAATCCCTCCTGTACGGGATTTTAACTGTAGACTGCATTGGTAAGGGCACATGGAAAGGACAATCCTATAGCTCCCCTTTATTCCGGTAAAAAATATTTACATTGAGATGGAGAAACCAACCACACAGAAGCCAACTTTCATCTGTAACAGAGTAATCTGGAGGAATTTGCTTAGTGATAAGAAAATTCTTTGATGCTTTTTCCTAATTAGTAAAACCCTCACATTGCTACTCAACGTCATTATATGAAAATTATAGCATTTCTGCAGGTTTAAGCTAAAAGGATCTGAAAATACTTACCAAAAAAAATGCAAATAAGGCCAAAAGGAATAGTTTATTGTCTAGCAAATAATGAACAATTTTTCTTTTTTTTCTTTTTTTTTTCTTCTTTTTTTTTTTTTTTTTTTTTTTTTACAGGGAACAGCTCTTTGGTGGTTTTGATCACTTTGAGAAAGTCCCTTGGTTTTGGGACAAATCCAACCCTCCCATTTCATATCTGACACAAAGAAATTACATAATTACATCCTGCTGAGTTTTCCATGAGAGATCCCTGTGCTTTGACAAAATCCATGAGGTCAAGAAATGTTTTGTGTAGATCAGAAAGCCACATCACACCCAGATATACCATCTTTTCCATGGCTTTTTCAGCAACATCTGTTTCAGAGAACAGTGTAGCCAAGACTGGTTCAAGAATGAAGACTCAAATGCTCTACCTGCAAGAGTTTGATTCACTACAGACTCATCAAGCTACACCAGGTGTCTTAACCTTTTCTAACATGCTTGAAAGTCGCTGCAAAAGTTAGTGTTCTTTATGAACAAAATTGTGTTTTCTCTGGAGTTTTATAGTACTTCTGTCCACTCACTTCTTCCCTTCCTTGCAAGGCTGTGGCTGGCAGCCAGATGATGGATATAAAAATTTAATGCAGCCTTTGGATAGGAGCAGGGAGCACAGGCTGTGATGAAGGTTGGGTGCTACAAGGCTGAAACAGGGATTTTTGCAAATACCAGCCACCAATCAATCTTCTCTTTAGAGGCTTTGGAAGTAAGCCAGAAAAGTGAGGAGGGGTAGGGGAAGAAGGGGTAAGGAGATCTGGAAAGATTATCTTCTTTTGTTTCACTAAAATAATGAATGTCTTTTTAAGAAACACTTTCAAGGAACTTCCCTGAAGGTTCAAGTTGAGCTTCTGCAGACCAGAGTCAGGGTGTCTCTGGGCTGCAGGTTTTACAGGCCAAGAGAAGATGAATAATGTACCTCCAAGCTGCAAGGCTAAAACATTCTGCTGCATCCCACAGTGACTCATATATCATACTCTCAAAATACCTTCTGGTATGAGTATCTGGAAACAAGAAACACACTGATCACAATTATTAATCATGCCTCATCTCCCTGAGGCTGAAGAGCAGGATTGGTTCCATGCAGGAGAAGAGATTATCCTGACCCCTTTGGTCAGGTGGTGAAAGGATTTCTTTTCACTTCATGGGAACAAAGAGCCAGAAAGGCCAGGGATACACAGGCTCCATGCAGCCACTAGACAGATTCTGAGTTTTACTTCTTCAAGTAACATTAAAAAAAAAACAAACAAAAAAAAAAAAAACCCACAAAAAAAAAAAAAAGGCACAGAATGAGAAGCATACTGATGTTGCTTCTGCTCCTGTATCTTCTATCTTTCTTCTAGTCAAACACTCTGTCTCCTCTTTTTAACTTGCCTAAACTTGAACTTCTGCATATCTCCAATATTTGGGCAGTAATTCCACCTTCAGGCTTACACCATTTATTTCCACTGACAGTGAGAAAAAGACACCAGAGCCTTTGCTAAAGACATGGATGGGTAAAAGGTGAAGTCAGGATCTGGCTCTGGACCTTGACAATGCCAGCAGGGAGGTGCCAGTCAGCTGGGGAAAGAGTGGGGCTGACAGACACTAGGCACAGGGACTGGGACATGGCAGGATGGTTTTCAGTCCTGAGGAGAGCATCAAAGGGTCTATGCAGTCCAACCAAACAGTTCCACAGGCAGAAATTATGAACTAAATAAAGGACAAATTGCTCTTTGCTCTGCCAGGCATTTGAAAATTGCATTATGCCTGCCATATAATGGAAAGGTCAGCCTGTGGTGGCAAAGAGCTCTTCCAAAGTTCCTGTAATTTCAGCTGGAAGAATGGTCTGAGGAATGGACATGAGTCTCAAACAGACCTCCTCCATCTGGAACTTACTGAGGAAACAATGGGGAGTGAGTGTCACCTGAAGTGCAGGTACTTCCAAACAGATCCAAACAGTTTAAGTCCTTCTGTAGTTTAATTTGACCTTTCTTTATCCAGCCTTTCAAGTGGTATTTCCTGCATTGTGAGCACCTCCTTCTTTTTCCTGCAATACAATGTTAAACTTCCAGCCTTTACAATTTCCTGCCAAGCTCCTGAACAGTGATGTGGCAGGTGAAAAGCAGTGGCCTGAGAAATGGTATTTCTACTGCCACCAAATTAAATTATGCTGAGTTGGTAGAAGGAGAACACTGGGAACAATATTTATTTCTGGAAATCCATGAAAGGTTCAAGAGAATAGAGTGTGAATGGGGAAGGGTGAGGGTGTAAATGAAGACCAGCATGAGTCTGTCTCTTTTCCATGTTCAACTTTTATAAAATCTGTATTTCAGCAATTGGTCCATTTTGGTATCAAAGTATTTCACTGGAATTTGAAAATATTGCATAGGCAAAGACATGATTCAGCCCCTGGCTGGTATTGCCTGTGGCATTTGACTGTGTCTCTGAGTAAAGATAAAACTACAAATGCTGGGGACAGCAGGCATAAAAGACCATAAATGAGCAGAATGCAGAGAGATGTTTTTAGACAAGCTCCACAGCAACAGCTGTTCATTTGATTGCAGTGGAGAGAATGAGACCTCAGCCAGAGACACAAAGGCAGTTCTCTTTTCCTGCCATATACAGGAATTTAGATGTTTATGGTAAAGAAGATTATTTTTCCCTTCCACTTTGCTTCTAGCTCTCAAGCAGATGTTTTGTAATGAAAGAGAAGAAAATTTGAAAAATATGACAGGTGGGAAGCCCAGTTTATACATACAAATTCAGAGACTTACAAGTCCTTGCAGCTGTACAAAGGTTTGCAAGGTGTTATTCACCAACTGCTTATACACAAATATGCTTGGAGAAAGTCTTCTCTCCATTTCACAAGGAAAAGCAGGGCTTTTAGAACCCTGTGATGATCTGGTGAAGGCCCTGCTAGAGGGAGGTTCTGGGGAAAGCTGCATTCATCTTTGTACCTCTAAATTGTTATGTAAAGTTGGTGTAAAGAGCAGATTCTCTTTGTCCCAATCCAAACCTGCTGCTCCTGCCTGCAGTATGTCCACAGGACCAAATGAGAGGGAACCAGCCCTGTGGGGTTTTTTCGGGGTTGGGTTTTTGGTTTTTGGGGTTGGTTTTGGTGGGTTTTTTTTTTTCGTTTTGATTTGGTTTGGGTTGGGGTTTTTTCAGGTTTGTTTGGTTGGTTTGGTTGTTTGTTTTTTCTTTTGGTTACAATTTTTTATCTTTTTCTTTCACTGTGGTTGCTTCTATCTGTCTCTGGTCCTCTTCCTCATTTGCGATGTCAAATGTGTGTGTGCTTTACATTCCTAACAATGTCTCTTCCCTCCAGCATGAGTCACACAGCACGGGAAAGGGTGGAGGATGCTGCTCAGTGCAGCCAGAGAAGATCTCAGTCCTCAGTCCTCACCTCCCACTCTTGGAACAGGCAAGAATGATGGGAGTTTCTGCCTTGGGCACTTTGAGCCACATTTTGGGGAAAAACAAGGGAAAGACAACAGGCACAGTTTTAAAACAGTCTCTGGGGTGGTTTCTCCTCCTGACACAAAGAGATTTGATCAGACACTTAGTTCATCAATTTCCTCACTCACAGGTGTCCCTCCAGAGCTCTAACTAAATCTCTGGGAATTATAAAGTCCCCTAGCATATTAATGATTTTTGAGATAAGATTAATAACTCTGGAGGTAAGGTTCACTCATTTGTTGATCACAGTACCTTTCCCAGCTTTTTTTTTTTTTTTTTGGTATTACAACCACCCATGATTTTCCTATCTGTGATCTGTGTCACACTGTTTATCTCGTCCCAATTTCATGTGTTGAACACTTTCAGAACAGCACTTTCTGAACTGTTATTGGCAGAACCTGGTTTCCTTAGGAAAGTTTGTTTTTTCCCAGAACAAGTTGGGAGTTCCACACCAGTTATATGGAATTGTCCCTGGAGGGCTGCTCCTGGGAGACCAGCCTGCAAAGTCTGCAGTTCCTCTGCTCCTCACTGATGCAGTTTCATTTTTCTGGGGCAGAGATCCATCCCAAGCTATTTCCTGAGAAAAATTTTGCAATTTGATGTGTTACCTATAAGGGTAAGAAGTTATCAGGCACTGTGGACTCTGCAGCACCTGACAGTGAATGTGAGGTAACTTATTCAACTTCCTTTCTGTTTACCTTGTATGAACTCAGCTTTTCAAGAGTCACTGAAGATTAAATGATTCAGATTATCTCTTTCATAGGAAAGCCTTTTCCCCTTTTCCATTCCTCTACTTTCTCAAAGTCCACCAAAAAACCCAACAATGGGGGAAAAAAATATTTTTTTTATTTACATTTTTGTTTTCTTTAAAACTTAATCCTCTTTTCTCCCTCTCTCCTGGAGACACAGCACAAGTGATGCAACTGGGTCCAGCAGGCAGGCACAAGGAGCTTCATGACCAGAGGGGTGATTAACAGGGAACAGTAATTATGGTTTAATAACTCCATGGATTGTGTGATTGGGATATGAAAAAAAATGCCTGACAAAAAAAACCACTGAAAATAAGTTGTTCTTGTGTTCCCAGCACTTTTAATCCATCAGAAAAAATTCTAAGGGCAAGAAGAGCCACAGGCTGTGAGTGTTTTAACCATCTCTTCACTAGGCCAGAATGTTTAGTCAATTTGCTTTATAACTGGAGAGAACACCAGCTAATTAAGAGCCTGATGATCCTGCAGCACTCTTGCCAGGCAAACAACTTCAGCAGGGATACATCCCACTTAGACTCCTGTCTGAATTAACATTAGCAGGCTGCCTTCGATTTCCCGGTGGCCAGGTGTAAGGACATAACACAGTTCCCTGTCTCCCAACACTGTCAAGGCCATGGAAGGAACTTGCCATAAGATAAGTCACCACAGTGGCAACTTGAAATAAGCAGGGGTGGCAGAAATTTATCCCAGAAAGGTGCTAATTCCAGGCCTGAGGGTGTGTCTGACTGGGACAAAACTTCCTCCTGTGGCATGATGTCAGAAAGGAAGCAATTGCTGATACACATATCACCTTAAATGATGGGAATGGCATCTGTGCTCCGTGGATACACAGAACTTGGATTGTACAAAGGTGGAATCCCCAGAAAAACAACTCTCTGGGTCCTGCCCCCCACCAAGAAGGGTGAAGAAAGACCATCAGGATACTTCTGGATCCACAGGTGGTGGTTACCTTTTGCTTGATCTCTCTCACCCTCTCATCTGTTCTATTTCTTTCTACCTCTCTACCTCACATTTACTATTAATTAAAACCTGCATTCTTGACTTTGGCATGTGGTATTATCTGCACATTAATTTGAGCAGGAGCATCTCTCACCCACTGGATCACAACACCAGGAAAAGCTGGAAACTTTCTCCAAAGGTCTGAGACCAAATTCTCCTTTGGATACAATGGAAGAATTAATGTTTTTTCAAAGTGGCTACAAAATGGGGCTCAAAATCACATTGTTTCTGAGCTTACAAGATCCTCTAGAGATAGATCTTTGTCTTTATACACTTCTCACTGGAAAAATCCTGCAAGGAAAGGTGGAGGCTTCAGCAAACTCAGGCTTTGGCAATGTATGCAGATTCCACTAAATGCCTATTTCAACATCAACTGGAGAGAAATCTAACTATATCACAGGGTCACTAGGATACAGAAAGTGTCTACACAGAATATTTGCTGGTTTAATTGTATTGATTTAAGATGAAAATCAGTTTGCACTGAGCTTTTTGTAACGTCCAGCTCTGCAATACATCACTTTGCAGGGTATGAACAAGATTCTTTTTCCTTGTAGAGAAAGACTTTGGTTTTGAAAAGATGCAAGGAGCCTTACTAATGTGTGTCAAGAAGAAAATTACTCAGTTACTCTGGATCTGGTGTTAGAAGGATGCATTTGACATAGCAGGAAACACTGAAGATTGATGATGATAGAGAGGAGACAGAGAAATAGCAGGGAGCCCTAAATTCAACTTCAAAAAACTCCTGGTGGTCTAAAGCCCCCAGGGCAAGTAGGAAGCACCAAGCCTGGCACCACAAAGCCCAGTCCACAAAAAAAAGTAGGGCTGCAGGAGCTTCAGTTCCTTCTGCTCATATCCACAGCCATTTCCCAATAGGAGCAGCACCTGCCTGCTCTCAGTCAGCATTTTCCTGCCTCCTGGCTTTGCTCCCAGCCAGACAACAGCAGCAAACACAGCTGAGTGTCTGGAAATCCATGTTTCAGGTGTCCCAGAGCTCTGGGATTCCTTCTGAGCAGCAACAGAAAACAACCCTGGAAAAAACTGTCTCTTTCTTGCAGACACTTAAGTGGTTGGGTTTTGTTAATTTCAAAAATGTATTGTGTTATATTTCTCTTCTAATTAAAATGATTAACATTTCCCTCCCATATAAAACAAAATGTCTGGATTTTGTCAATTAATTTAATTGCATTAGAAATACTACTGTGACATTCCAGAAAAGAAAAACACAGAAGAAAAGTTTTAAAATTTCTAGAGGAGAAGAAAAGAAAAAGAAGGAGATCTTCTAATAATTTTTTAAAAGTCTAACTCTATTGAAGATTAATCAGAGATAAAGGCAAGGAACTGATGAAAATCTTCATTTCTTTCTGACCAAAAGCAAAAAACACTGTAAAAAATATATTGAATAGAAATGTATGACATCAAAATTATTTTTTTAATTATGGAAATTAATTTTAGGAGTTTCTATACATAATTTGGAACTATTTTTACTGCTTCTGAGCTTTCCTGTGTGTTTATAAAGTTTGCAGATGAAAAGTTTATTTACAATTGAAAAAAAGAATTCATTTTGTTCTGCTTGAAAATGTATTGATATGGTATGCTAAAATATTTCAAAAATATTTTAGGACACCTTCTGATACAATAAATTCCTCAAAGAAACTCTTTTCTGGAACGGTATATATATATAGACACAAAGTCTTAACAAATCAACAAATCTGGTGCATAAATTCCTATCTGCGTGTTTAAGCATTCAGTTTTTAATTGCTTTTCAGTAGTCAACACAGGTTTCTTCTGCATAAATGTGATCTTACTGAGGAATCAACTCCTCTTGTTGAGACTGGCAGGTTTAAGAGAATAAACTCCTGGGAAGAGACGTTCTGGACCTAGGGGATATTTTGTCTCTGCTGCTGACTGCAGACTTGAGGATGTATTTTGGAAAACACAGAGCTGAGAAGGGAGACACTAAGGAAATTATTCCTGTCCAGGATGTTCATTCTGTGGGAGAGACCTGGTAATTGCATTACTTAGTGTGATCACTGCAGTACAAAGAAAACATCTGGCATCCTTCCTGCCTAGTCTCCAAAACTATCCTTGAATGAGGAAAAAAAAAATTAGGAGAAAAAAATGTTCAGTAAGACAGGCACCATACCCAGAGACCCACAAGCACCTGCCAGTGCCAGCAGCACAGGCTGCAGAAACTGGAGCACGTGTTCTGGAATCTCTGGGTTCAACTCCCTGCTCAGCACAGGAAGACTCAACAAGATCCCATTTTTCACAATGGGAAAATTTCACCAGCTGACCTGGAGCAATTAATTGCCATGCATCACCACCGGCCGTTGGCATGGAAATTGAAGGTCGAACCTTGTGTTAAGCTGTCAGCACCCTGAAATTACTGCTCTGCCTTTCCTATGACTCAGCAACTGCAAGACAAGAACTCCATGTTCTCCAGCAGAAACACATCCCAGAGTTGTCATGCCAGCTGATATCAGCCGCTCATCTCTTGTAAACAAAAGCCCTCCCTCATACAACTGCAGCACTAAGAGACAGGCGCTGCTGGGTTTCAATGGGCAGGGTTTGCCCCAGTGTGGGTGTCATTCAAGGAGATCTATCTCTTCCCCCACAGAAGAGCTGAGTTGTAGGTGTGCAGAAGACAGTCAGGTGTGTAGCTGCAAGGAGCCCAGTAGCACCAAGAGCCAGCCAGGAAGGCTTTGCTCTTCCTTCCACTGAGCAGAGAGCAGGGCAGAGAGCTGGTGATAAGTCAGGGCAGTTCTCCAGAAACGATGCTGTTGAAGAGTGAGTCACCTGCCCGAGTACAAAGAACAGCTTCTCCCAACATTTGTCTGCCTGCATCACAGGGAGAGCAGAGACACCCCTCCAACAGCAGGGCAATGAGAAAAAGAGTAAGTGAGGGAGCCCTGCAGGTCTTGTAGCACAGAGCTGCTGGTTTAAGTTCTATGATTTCATGAACATCCTTCTAACATGCCTCCATCATGCCTGAGTCAGCTTCTGTTCTTGACCTCAGGAAGAAAGCAAACTGCCTTGAGGCACAGGATCTCCAAGGATTCTCTGACTCTGGTGCTCTTTTCATCCAGCACCTCAGTAATGCCTGCTGTAGCCACCTCATATATTGTTTTCTCCATGCAGCCTTGCTCCCTGAATCTCCTGTCGCTGTACTAAGAGAAAGGAGTACAATGAAGCAGTGCTGCAGCACTTCCTATGTTGGCACTCTGGGATCGCTTCATTTCTGTTTTCCAGGATATTTGCTGCTTTGATCGTTGCTGGTGGAAGAAAGAGACCATCCCCAGAGTCTCTTCTCCCTTTAACAAACTGCTCCACAGGAGCAGGGGTTTTCCTCAGTGGAAGCCCATTAGTACACAAACATAAGTCCTCATTGCCCAACAGGGAGGGCAGAGATTGCTAACAAGGATATTTCTTCATGTTTTCACTAGTCATTAACAACCTGCTCAAGTTTTTTAATATAAAATTATTCCAGTGTATATAAACAAAACCTCTCATTCTTTTGCAAACATATAGGAATTATCTCCTCATCTGTGATTTAACTGGCCTGGCTGTTTATGCCAAGAGAAGTGAATAACAGGAATGAAGGGCTCTGCTCTCCAGCCTGTTGGCTTGTCTAGCAGCAGGTGGGTCAAGCCTGAGCAGCAGCTGCTGCAGCTCCCTGTGTGCAGGGCTGTTTGTCTGCGTCCCTGCCTGCACGTCCTGCATGGAGGGGATGGCTAGGCAGAGGCAAGAATGCACAAACACGTTCCCTGCAGGAGCAGCACATCCATATGGTGCTTGTGTGAAGAGGGATAAAAGCCTCAGCAGGACACCCTGGCTGAGCAGAGGACTCATCCTGTCAAATTCAAAGCTCAGGAATCAGTGCAGGCCTCGTCCTCATGGTGAAAGGATTTTGTTTCTTGTTACCCTGTCCCTTTCTTTTAAGGTATGGGGAGCAGGGTGGACTACCCTGGGCATCTGGCAGGATGGCAGCATCTAGAAAGGAAATATCCTTCCACACATCAGTAAGTTCCTTTATTTGGGCCGTCTCGTGTCCAAGATCACTCCGTCACACACAGTCAGGAAGAGGAGTGCTTCAAGTTTGCTTTTGTTCTTCCTGCAAAACCCAGCTGAAGACTCTCCTTCCTTGTTAAATACAGGATGCCACTTTTCCTGGCAGTGATCACATGCCAGACTGCCACAGCAAAAATGTCCATCTACCAGCTGAGACACTGAGAGTGCACGAGTCATGGGCTTCAGCTCAGCCTGGGGAAGGCTGGGAACCACTGTGCCTTAGGATCTGACAGCTCACAGGATACATATCTTGGATTTGCTTGTTGCCAGGGTTTTCCCAAGACCTCAGCCAGCTGGGAACAGATGGAAGGGGCAGTCAATGATAAGTATTTTTTAAAATCCACCTCCTGTGTGGGTTCCTAAGCAAGAGCAGAGTAGTGAAGGAATATCTGCTCTGCCTCTGGGGACCAATTTCTCAGAAGTTGTTCAGAGTGATTCTTACCTATTGTGGTGATAAACAGACCTGTCTGATTCACTCAGTTGCAGTTTTACACAAAAGGCTATGGAATATGGTGGGCCCCATCCAAGGCAGCAGCAAGTTGAGCAAGGTGAGAGTCTGGATGCAAAGATACAAACAGTGTGGATGCTTAACCTTCCACAGTGCAGATGTGGAGCTACAAAAGGAGAGTTACTCAGTGAGGCCCAAAACCTATCCTAGTCTGATGTAACTGTTGCATTCATCCATCAGAGGATTCCAGCAGGAAGTCATGCAAGTGGAAAAGGATTTGACGATTAATTATTTCAGAGTTTGCTTGTTTGCTTCTCCTTCCTCTTCCCTCTGTCTTTCCCTGTCATGTCTCCGCCTCACTGAGCTAATACATGTTTCATGACTGAAATACATTGTCTCTGAAAATTTGCCACTGAAATATTCATGAACAACAGTTTTAATTATTTGCTCAGTGCTTAATGACTTCATGGCAGCTACTCTGCCAGAGGCTTAAAACCACTGCCTGCCTTGGTGACCAGTACTTTCCTATTGTTGCCTTCTCCTTCTCTGTGTCTCACTTTTTTTAAACTGTAAGTCCTCAGGGATGTGTTGAAGCATTTTTCTTAATATTTCCAAGGTTTTTGATTTGTAGAACTCCTAGGAAAATAGGGACCCTTTTCCTGGACAAATGCTGGTGGCAGTAAAAGAGACACAAATGTAATCAAGAGCATCTTAGTGACACAAAGACAACTGTTCACACTTCTCTCTTCCACTGAAAAATAGCAGAAGGCCCCAACATTTCTTGGAACAAGATACAAATATTATTACAGTGTGGCCCTTTGAGGCCCTCTGTTGCCCTTCACTTCAGAGAGGAGGTTCTCACAGCAGCAAGGATGCCAACTCCAAAAACACTCTAAGGTAAAGATATATTGCACTTGTAATTACATTTCTGTCTCCCTCTACAGAAAAGCTGTCTGTTGCTGGAGGAGATATTTCCTTGTTGCAAAAGTAATTGTTCCTGCTCATTCGAGTGATTTGTTGATTATTGTGCCAACAGCAGCATCATAAGTACAACGTGCAGAGATAGGAAATCACCCTCCCAGGGCACAGCTCCGCCACTCCTGATGGCACTCCTGCAGGACTCTGTCCTTGACTCCCTCAGCAAACATCTCAGTGACATTTCCAACCTGCTGCTGAGACAGATGTAAAATGTGCTCTGTGATGCCTGCATGCTGGGGGCTGAAGAAGAGTATCCACCTGATGATACCCGTTCAGGGAATGTCAGCAAATACGTCCCACAGGCAAGCACCAGCCAGAAAGGGGGCCTTCAAATGTCCAGAGACATCTGGGATGATGGGGAAGGAGGGGAGCCCAGGAAAGGGGAAGTTTTGATGCCAGAAGGCTTCCTGACATCCCTGGGAGGTGGTGTGGAACAGCCACAACTGCTGGTGATTTTGACAGCCCTGGGCAGCAGGACAGATTGGCAGTGGTGTGCACTGAATTCTGCGTGCGACTCCAGAGCGGGCTGGATGTGGTGCTTGATCTCTTCTCTGTGCCATCTCCCCTCTTGGGCAGATTGATACTTCCTTCTCCAGCTCAGTGTTAGGCAACATGCCAAAGAGCACTGGGAAGGGGAAAGAGGATGATAAGGAGAAAGGTAAGAGACCCTGGTGCAATGAAGAGTCAAGAATAAATAGCTGGAGAACTCAAGCAGCAATCTTTAGTGACCTTTCACTTCTGTGGAATTTGAAATTTATTGCCATTTGTGTGTTTTATTCAAAAATCTCCTCTTGGCAAATTCAACAGAACATGAAGGCCTTCATAACACAGAGTGAGCTGGCAAGGGTGCTTTGATTCAGAAAAGCATTGAAAACTTGGTCAGATCTGACTTTTACCCCATTCTTACAGCAACCTTCCTAAAACCATGATAATTCCTTTCTCTGTAGCTCCAGAGGCCAGTGGTAGAAGTGTTATCCTGCCCTTGCCTTAATACTGATTAATTGACCTATGTGTTGAGCTAAATAATTTCTGTGAAGAACTGAAGAAATTGCAAGAAGTGGCACTGTGTCTGCCAGTGTCAGCTGATCCCCATGCGGAGCGGAGGTGGCATTCGTGTTTTGCAAATGGGCCTGAGCTGCAGCTCTTCTCACTGCTAAGCTTCTTTTGAAACTTTCTGCAACAGCTTTTTTACACCCACCCACGCAGAGAATGACATGCTCCCAGGGCTGCACGGGGAACTTAGCAACATTCTCCTGCTAAAAAGACACACAGGTAGCAACAGCAGTCAGATCTGAGGCACCTCTCAGTGCCTGCACCTCCTCTCCTCCCTGCCTGCCACTCCACAACTACAAGAACACTTTCATACCTTGTCAGGGGTCTTGCTTCAAAGAACACAATCCACCCTTTGCATCCATCATCTCAGAGTGCAAGCTAAGGGGCAAAGCAAGATCTCAGGCCACGCAGCAGGGCCAAGGACTGCTTTGGGTCCCCCAGCTCCAGACTCGAGCCTGGGTGACCTGCTCTTCCTGTGGTTGGTATTCCACCATAAATGGGTGGAAATTAAGTTCTCAAGAGCAAAAACACTTGGTGACAAGGCACAACTGCAGCTGGGAGAGCATAGAGATGCAGTAAAGCATCAGCCTAACCTGCACTGAGGTTTGTCCCTGTCCTTAGAGTGCAGTGGCATAGAGAGGCTTTCTCAAGTTCCTCCCATAAACACAGAGGTGAGGACATCCTCCCGCAGCAGACAAAGAGAGAGAAAGGATCAACGCACACCAACTCTCTTAAGAGGTCTGGACAAATGTGGCTCAAAAACCCATAGAATTCCCCATTGCAGACCCTTCTGAGAGACAGCAGGAGTGAGATATCCTTGTGGGATAACAAAAAAATTGCAAGAAGTTTGAGGAAGAGGACAGGAAGGCAGACTTTGCATTTGTGGTAGATATTACTGACCTCAGTGGGACAGACCTGAGGTGGTCCAAGGACAAGCTCCAGACAAGTTTGCTTCTGTGGTTCCCTTCTATGAAACAAGATCCAGTGCTCACGCTACTTTGTTCGTACTGAAGTAAAGGATTGACTAGAGTATTCTCATGACAGATATCTTGCTATGAATCCTTGGAAATCTCATCTCTAATGCTGCCAGGCTTGGAGGAGAGACCACTCTTTGGGATCCAAAAATGCTGAAGATCACTGCTTGCTCCATTAGCAGTACTGCTGTTCCTCAGCAAGTCTGAGGCTGGAAAAATGAGCTGCATAACATCAAAGAACGGACTCTTGAAGGGACAGTAAGTTTTCAGCAGTGGGAAACACCCCAGAAAGTGTAAAAAGGCTGGGAAAGTGCACTAAGCTATTTCCTCTAAACAGCCTTCTAGTCTTCAAGGAAGGTTGCCATGGAAAAAGAACAATTTAGAGATCTCAGATCCCCTTTGTTTGTTTTGTTACTTTGTTCATTCCTTTGTGCAGTGAAGATCCCAGCAGAACTATCAGGCTGGCTGACATAGTCAGTGACAGATCTTATATATTAATAAACAGATCTGCCTTCTGTAGTTTGGAGCAACCTTCCAGAGAGGGGTGCTCTGAAAGCAGCTGTTTGCTTGTATGATCTGGTTGAAGAGGATGTCAAAACGATGTGCAGGATCCAGAATTGGCACAAGAGGGTGATGAAAATAGCTGTGACTGCTGGCAGAGCACAGATTAAGAGTGCTCGGGTTCTAAGTGGATAAGTTTCAATGGAGGAAATAGCTGTCAGCTGACACAGACATAGAGCCCCAGCATCCCAGGAATACTGAACCCAGGGGGAATTTTTCACAACCCTTTCTTCACCAGTAAACTTGCAAGGCAGAACCTGAGCTTTACAGAAACAACCAGCAGGGTCTGGCTGGGAAATTTTTCTCTGTGTGTTTTCTGTTTGTTTGCCTGTATTATGACATTTGAGAGAATGGGACTCCCTGTGAAAATTTTCTTGGGGAAACGTAAAACTGTTCTGTGAAAAGGGAAATATTTTTGTTCCAATTCTCTGCTGTGGCTCAAAGGCAGCTCACCAGGATGCTCCTGCAGGGACTCCTACCACCACTAAAGAATACAAATAAAAACCAGGGTTGCAATTCTGTATGTTCTATTTAAGTTCTTTTTTTCTGCAGGGAACGGAAATAAAAGGAAACAGTCTGCTTTTGGACCAGCTGTCAACCCCTTTTGGTGGGGTTGACAGCCTCTTAGAATGAATTTGTAACTATTCTTAGATAAATGTAACTATATTAAAAATGTACCTATTTTTAGATATTTACTTTAGATTTACTGAGTATTAAGAAACACCTGAAATTCTTCTTCCTGCTGGTGGAGACTACTGATTATTTTCAAAGTGTAGAGGAGTTAACAAAATAAACCAGAAAATAACTAAATATTAGTCTAAAAATATGCAGACTTAATCTCTGCAATCCTAAAAAGCAGTAGGGTCACCATCTAGGAAACTCACCAAAATATTTTAAATGTGACATCAGACCAAGCGAACACAAACACAAGACAAATTGTTGTGACAGAGATCTCATATGACTTCACCAGCTGAAGGACACAAAAGTTGCATGAAGAAGTGAGAAATCATACAAAATGGACATTATACCTGAAAGCAAAGGAAGCATGCAATGTTTCATGGATATCAAGCATAATTCAGAAGGAACCAGCCAGGAGTCTTGATATGTCCCATTACTCAGAAACAAAGTATAGACCTTAAGTAGAAAATTAAATCCTAGAGCATTAAATGCACCCATTTATGGGAAATGGAGACCTCTTATCTCATAATGCAGGTTTTCCAGAGCTGCAAAGTGATTTCTAATAATCAGTCCCACCTCTCTCCCATTTCTTCAAGAAAAAGCATAGAAATGTCAGAGCTGGAATTTGATCCCAAGGAAGATTTTTGAAGTCTGGAAAGACCTCTTAGGTTGAAAAATTAGAGTTTGGTTGTTTTTTGGTTTTTTGTTTTCTCCTGTTGAAGGAGAAATTAATGGTGGGAGGAAAGAGGCTCCAGGTATTTGCTGCCAACACTTTTCTACTCTTTGAAGAAATGAGCTACCTTTCAAAGTCAGGCCTACTCACCTGCCTCGGTACCTTTGAAAGAATGTTGGCATTACATTTTCTAATAAAGTTGGCTAGGAGACACAGACAGGACAGTACTCACCAACCCCAAGTCTGTAAATAAGATCATTGGGAAAAGACTGCAAATGCACTAGATATCAAAGTAGCCAGTAAACTAATTTAAGAAGAAGATTGATTGCTGCTGTGTGAAGTTAAAAATTACTATGCTTTTTTTTCCCCACTGAAATTAGTCACAGAGAAGAGGCATGTTAATAAATCAGTTCTGGTGCGTAGCAAACAGGCATAAGGAAAAGTAATTAAAAGCTTGTAGAGATCTTAATCTGTGTCTATAAATGCTGCAAAGCCATTCCTGACTGCTCATCTAAACCTTTTGCCCATCTCTGCCCAGGTGAAGTGATACTGCATTTCACTTTTTTTACCTCTAGAAAGGTTTTTCTGAAATCAAACACATCTCACTGGACTGAGAGTGTTTTAGTCATCCTGAAGAGTGTGTGGAGAAGAACAGAAATACTTCCTGCCTTTCCCATGCTTGGAGAGCATTCCTGACTTTGTCCTTGTTCAGCTCTTCTCCACACTTTTTCCCTGCTCTGCTCTGCAGCACCGAGGAGCCTTAGCTGGCCTTCAGACATTGAATTTAATGATCCTGGTAACTGTGCCACACAATAGAAGTGCAGACAAAAGGAAGAAGGAAGAGCTGGCACAGGCAGAGATGTATTGTGCTGAATTTTACGTCAGGACCAGAAGGGTTTTTATTATATGATTCTCTTCTTTACAGCTCCCAGCAGAGCAGCAAGTGCACAGATAGGCTGTAAACCCATACAGTGCAGGCTGCATAAATCACAAATATAAAGCCATGTAATATTCCCTCCTGGTGATCCAGCCCCATCAGCCCTGTCAAAACCAGGGGGGCCCATTATTGCTTTTGGTGGCATGTCTCTGACATGCAGAGATAAGAGAAGAATCAAGAGGGGGCACAACTAGTGGAAGAAACCAAGGGTACTGGGGATTCCCAAAACAAGATCAATATATCCCAAATATAAGGAGACTTACTCAAGAAATTTTATGAGGCCATGAAAAAACAGATTTAAGACCTCAAGACCTTTATTCCTAGCTGAGATTTTGCACCAGAAATGAGATCCCTACCCTTCACTGTACAAAAATGCCCCTTCCACATACATCCCGACACTCAAGGAAGCAGATGGAATGGCTGTGAAAGATGCTGTTTGAAGATGTTTCACTAGGGGATAAAAAACCCCAACTGTTTTGTGAACTAATGAGCAGCCCTGGCAGCTGAAATGATCAGTGGCACATAATTTCATGTCAAGAAACATTTGCCTCCTGACAGCCATATTAATAGTGTCCAAATGGGTGTTGATATGGTAATCTTTTTCGGGTAGGTATAGAGATATTTCCACAGGCAGACAGGTTGCAGGCTAATAATGATCCTTCCTTGCTGGGGCTCAGAGGCAGCGAGCTCTCCCAGAGATCCCCATCACAGACAACTAATCAGAGAAGTCAGGCATCCATGTGGAGAGGGAGCAGCAGAATCCCAGTCACTTGTGCTCCAGAGGAAAGGATTAGCCCATGTCCACAAGCTGCTGAGGACACAGTGAAAATGTTCCTGGGAGCTGAGCAGACAGATGCCATGGGAGATGGATTGGGTCTTCACGTGATGCCCTGAGGATAATGATTTCCTGCGGCTTCTCACCATGTTAGAGAACACAGGTGCCATAAAATAAGTTGAAAAAGTAGCTGTCCAGCAGTGTAGGTGATGGTGTTTGCTCATGCAGAGCTACACTGCCAGCTCTGACAAGAGCTGCTCTAGGACAGCCAGAGCACATACGGTTTTCAGTCAGCAGCCACAGCAGAGACATCACAACAGCAGCAATGAAAGTGCAAGGAGAGGCAGAGAGGATGGCTGCCTTGTGTGTGACTGCAGCTCCTGAGAAGTCGCTGGTGTGTGTTCCTCAGCCTTTTACTTAGCTGTTTCAGGGTTGGAGGATGCCAGGTTGTGTAAAAGCACGTGATAACTTCTCTTCCACCAGCATTTGTTCTAAGGCCTGCCTTTCATGCTCCGTATTTCCAGCAGATCACCTTTATTTCCAGCAGACGTATTTTTTACCCTCCAACCTGATCCCCAGTCACAGATGTCACCCATCAGGGATACTCTAAGGCTTTATTGGTCACAGTGACTCATGAAAGACATTAGCTTTGAAAAGTAGCCCACTAAATGTAAAAGGAAATCAGCAAAACAACACATGACAAAGCAGCTGTGAGAAGTGATGTAAGCCTTACTTAGTGCTACATGGCATTGCATTCATTCACATCGATTTCATGGGCTCTGCTTTCACACCTGGGTGATGTACAAATATGAGTAAAGAATATTTTAGTATTCCCTACTCTTTAAGAGGACATTGTGTCTGTCTCTAATGTAGTTTCCCTGTTTACCATTCTGAATAAGAACACGGTCGTGACAGACAGATGGACAAGATGAACTTAAAAGTCCTTGCCATGTACAGTGTCTATGATTTCATGAGTCATTTCAGTCAGAAAGGGAGGTAATGAAACATTCAAATGGAGCTAAGAAGACATGACATCATGGTTCTCTTTTCTCTCTTTGAAATTAGTAGTAAATTAAATTAACCTTAGCTATTTATCATTAACAAAATCTTTATTTTGCTTTCTACTAAATACATGTCCCCTCTGTCTTAAATCAATTCACAAGAGAAAAGTGAGATGCTTTCTCCTGCGTATGCAAAGAAGAACAACGTGGTCTTTGAGCCACTTATAGAACTTCCATCATTACAAACAAATCAGCAATAGCTCCACCACATCTACATCCAAACACCAACTAAAATACTTAACTGCAGCCTTTAGCAGCAGTTCTTGTTCTGGCTGCTTAACTGAGCATCCTTTCCATCTGCGTTGGTTGAAATGGCCTGGTGAGATTCCCTGGGCACAACTGTTTATGCCTTTCAGAGCGCTGCTGTCTCTGGCTTGTTTCTTTTTCCCGGAAGAAGTCAGGATTTTCCTTGGGACATCGTAACTCACAGTGACACAGTTTTACAGTATTCACCAAAGATGCCTTGAGCTGACTAAAGGACTCCCAATGATTTGGGAGGGTTACACAGACAAGGTTCAAGTCCCCTCCCTGCAGGTCTCTCCTTTTCCCACTTTTGATTTTTCTCCTCTCTTTTCTCCTAAAACAGACTCCATGATTCTGCTATGCATGTGGTGAAAAAGAGAAGTAGAAAGTCACCTTGCCAGAGTTTACAAATTGTGGTATTTCTATATTTTACCATTCATCCTTGGGTTGCAAATTGCTAGGAAGAATGGTCTTACTTGACACAATTAGAATCGCAATATCTGAAGCTTTGGAACAAGGTTGATTGAGGAAAAATTGCTCAGATTTCGACAGAACAAAGTCAGATATGGTAAAAATAATAGACAATGCCCTTGAGATTTAAATATGGATTTTGACAGTGGAGGATACTGAATGTGCTGGGGGAAACAAGAAATTTGTGCTCTCAACTAGAGAGCACACTAGAGAGAGCCACTGAATGTCACAGGACAAAGTGGTCTGCACCACATTTAACAAAGTGAATCTTTCAAATACATGTGACATCCTGAGGACACATCAGGAAAGGCCCAGCTGGTTCTCAGGTCAGTCAAACTAAGACTGGGTGAACACACTGAATCTTTAGCACATATAATTTGGACAGTCTTGGGACCAGCACTTTGACAAGACCCATGAGGTCACAGAAGTTATTGCTTTACAACAACTTTTGTGTAAACCAGGGCTCCTAATTAATTGCTTAATTAGTTACAGCCTGTAGAAACCTGTTCAGAACAATGCCATCTGTGCAACAAGGTGAAGGAATGAGGACACTTTTGGAACAATGACTGAGTGTGGTGTCTTGAATTAAATTCAGAAATTTCAGGCTGGGACAGTTACTGTTTAAATTAGTTCAAGGTCCCACATGTCTCTGGAGCAAATCCCACTTCCTCTGGATCATCACACCTGTGAGGATTTGGAGTGTGTTCTCGGCCATTATCAGCCCAAGGACCACTGCCAGCTTTTGCAGCACATCCTTGTCAGAGCAAAGGGAAATGCTGGGAGAAGCTACTTGCTTTGGATCTGTGGAAAATTAATTATCCACAATTCCTTCTACAGATTCCCCATCAGATGAATGAGTCACAGAAGGTCCAAATGCAAGCCAGACAAGGCTCTCTGAACAGAACTGGGAAGAAAAATTGCCTTTCTTGCTCCCACCACTACATTTCTACCCCTCTTGGTAGAGACAGTAGTAGTAAGTAAAGATTCTGGGACAGACAGACACATCCACTGGCCAACACTGGGAATGGGAATTCCAGGTAATGTCTGGTTAAAATTGCACCCTTTCTCCTGGACTTCATGATGATATCAGGATGAAGAATGGGGTCAAGCAGAGGCTGACAAGCCCGTCTTTCCCAGAGGATGCTGTAAGACCTCTTCTTTTGCCCCTAGTCTTGCCCATTCTCTTGGAGGAAGCTGAGTCCTCCTGCAAACACATTTGGACTGGCAGGAGCACCCCTGACCCTTCCACGCCACTTGGAAATAATGCAAGAAATGGCAATAATGCAATATGTGGATATGCCATTGATAACTTCTTGTTCATCACAAC